>NW_027116810.1:0-2400000 GCF_024137725.1 Prorops nasuta
GTCTTTGTGGGGGGTACTTAGGGGGGTACTAAGGGGGGTACTTATGGGGGTACTTAGGGGGGTCTTGTGGGGGTACTTAGGGGGGTACTTAGGGGGGTCTTGGGGGGGGGTACTTAGGTTGGTACGTAAAGAGGCTTGGGGGGGGTACTTAGGTTGGTACGTAGGGGGGCTTGGGGGGGTACTTAGGGGGGTACTTAGGGGGTCTTGGGGGAGTACATAGGGGGGTCTTGGGGGGGTTCTTAGGGGGGGTACTTATGGGGTTAATTAGGGGGGTCTTGGGGGGGTACTTAGGGGGGTATTTAGGAGGGTACTTAAGGGGGTACTTAGGGAGGTACTTAGGAGGGTACTTAGGGTGGAACCTAGGTGGGTCTTGGGGGGGGTAATTAGGTGGGTACTTTAGGGGGGTACTTAGTGGGGTCTTGGGGGGGTTCTTAGGGGGGTACTTAGGGGGGTCTTTAGGGGGTCTTGGGGAGGTACTTAGGGGGGTCTTGGTGGGGAACTTAGGGGGGTACTTAGGGGGGGTACTTAGGGCGGTACTTAGGGGGTCTTGGGGGGTGGTTGGGGGGGTTACTTAAGGGGGGTACTTAGGGGGTACTTACGGGGGTCTGGGGGGGGACTTGGGTGTGGTACTTAGGGCGGTACTTTGGGGGGTTCTTGGGGGGGTACTTAGGAGGGTACTTTAGGGGGGTACTAAGGGGGTCTTGGGGGGGGGGGTACTTAGTGGGGGTACTTGGTGGTCTTGGGGGGGGGGGGTACTTAGGGGGGTCTTGGGGGGGTACTTAGGGGGGTACTTAGGGGGCCTTGGGGGGGGGGGGTACTTAGGGTGGTACTTAGGGTGGTACTTAGGGGGTCTTGGGGGGGGGAAGGTACTTAGGGGGGGCTAGAAGGGTACTTAGGTGGGTCTTGGGGAGGTACTTAGGGGGGTACTAAGGGGGGGTACTTATGGGGGTACTTAGGGGGGTCTTGGGGGGGTACTTAGGTTGGTACGTAAAGGGGCTTGGGGGGGGTACTTAGGTTGGTACGTAGGGGGGCTTGGGGGGGGTACTTAGGGGGGTACTTAGGGGGTCTTGTGGGAGTACATAGGGGGGGTCTTGGAGGGGGGGAACTTATGGGGGTACTTAGAGGGGTCTTGGGGTGGGACTTGGGGGGGGAGTACTTAGGGGGGGTACTAATGGTGGTACTTAGGGGGTCTTGGGGGATGCTTGGGGGGGGGTACTTAGGGGGGTACTTAGGGGGGTACTTAGGGGGGTCTTGGGGTGGCACTTAGGGGGGGTACTTAGGGGGGTCTTGGGGGGGTACTTAGGTTGGTACGTAGAGGGGCTTGGGGGGGTACTTAGAGGGGTACTTAGGGGGTCTTAGGGGGGTACATAGGGGGGTCTTTGAGGGGGGGAACTTATGGGGGTACTTAGTGGGGTCTTGGGGTGGGACTTGGGGGGGGGGGGGGTACTTAGGGGGGTACTTAGGAGGGTCTTGGGGAGGTCCTGGGGGAGTACTTAGGGGGGTACTTAGGGGGGGTACTTAGGGCGGTACTTAGGGGGTCTTGGGGGGCGGGGGTACTTAGGGTGGTACTTAGGGGGTCTTGGGGGAGGTGTACTTAGGGTGGTCTTGGGTTGGTACTTAGGGGGGTACTTACGGGGGTTTGGGTGGGTACTTAGGTTGGTACGTAGGGGGGCTTGGGGGGGGTACTTAGGGGGGTACTTAGGGGGTCTTGGGGGGGTACTTAAGGGGGTCTTGGGGGGGACTTGGGGGGGGGGGGGGGGTACTTAGGGTGGTACTTCGGGGGGTCTTGGGGGGGTACTTAAGGGGGTCTTGGGGGGGGTACTAGGGAGGTACTTCGGGGGTCTTGGGGGGGGTACTTAGGGGGGGTACTTAGGGGAGGGTACTAAGGGGGGTACTTAGGGGGGTACTTAGGGGGTTACTTATGGCGGTACTTAGGGGGTATTGAGGGGGGGGGGTACTAAGGGGGGTACTTAGGGGGGTCTTGGGGAGGTACTTAGGGGGATCTGGGGGGGGGACTTGGGTGGGGTACTTAGGGGGATACTTTGGGGGGTTCTTGGGGGGGTACAGAGGAGGGTACTTTAGGGTGGTACTTAGGGGGGTCTTGGGGGGGGTTCTTAGGGGGGTCTTGGGGGGGGGTACTTAGGGGGGTACTTATGGGGGTCTTGGGGCGGTACTTAAGGGGGTCTTGGGGGGGACTTGGGGGGAGGGGGGGTACTTAGGGTGGTACTTCGGAGGGTCTTGGGTGGTGGTTGCGGGGGGGGGGGGGGTACTTAGGGGGGTACTTAGGGGGGTCTAGGGGGGTCTAGGGGGGGGTACTTAGGGGGGTACGTAGGGAGGTCTTGGGGGGGTACTTAGTGGGTTCTTGGGGGGTTCTTAGGGGGGTCTTGGGTGGGTGGTATTTAGGGGGGTACTTAGGGGGGTCTTGGGTGGGGTGGTATTTAGGGGGGGACTTAGTGGGGTCGTGGGGGGTTCTTAGGGGGGTCTTGGGGGTGGTATTTAGGGGGGTACTTAGGGGGTCTTGGGGGGGTACTAGGGAGGTACTTCGGGGGTCTTGGGGGGGTACTTAGGGGGGTACTTAGGGGAGGGTACTAAGGGGGGTACTTAGGGTGGTACTTCGGGGGGTCTTGGGGGGGGTACTTAGGAGGGGTACTTAGGGGGTTACTTATGGCGGTACTTAGGGGGTCTTGAGGGGGGGGGGGGGTACTAAGGGGGGTACTTAGGGGGGTCTTGGGGGGGTACTTAGGGGGATCTGGAGGGGGGACTTGGGTGGGGTACTTAGGGGGATACTTTGGTGGGTTCTTGGGGGGGTACAGAGGAGGGTACTTTAGGGGGGTACTTAGGGGGGTCTTGGGGGGGGGTTCTTAGGGGGGTACTTAGGGGGGTCTTGGGGAGGTACTTAGGGGGGTACTTAAGGGGGTCTTGGGGGGGGGGGGGTACTTAGGGGGGTCTTGGGGGGGCTTGGGGGGGGTACTTAGGGGGGTACTTATGGGGGTCTTGGGGCGGTACTTAAGGGGGTCTTGGGGGGGACTTGGGGGGAGGGGGGTACTTAGGGTGGTACTTCGGAGGGTCTTGGGGGGGTGGTTGTGGGGGGGGTACTTAGGGGGGTAGTTAGGGGGGTCTAGGGGGGTCTAGGGGGGGTACTTAGAGGGTACTTAGAGGGTCTGGGAGGGGTACTTAGGGTGGTCTTGCCGGGTGGCTTGAGGGGGGGGGGGGGGTACTTAGGGGGGTCTTGGGGGGGGGCTTGGGCGGTCTTGGGGGGTCTTTGTGGGGGGTACTTAGGGGGGTACTAAGGGGGGTACTTATGGGGGTACTTAGGGGGGTCTTGTGGGGGTACTTAGGGGGGTACTTAGGGGGGTCTTGGGGGGGGTACTTAGGTTGGTACGTAAAGAGGCTTGGGGGGGGTACTTAGGTTGGTACGTAGGGGGGCTTGGGGGGGTACTTAGGGGGGTACTTAGGGGGTCTTGGGGGAGTACATAGGGGGGTCTTGGGGGGGTTCTTAGGGGGGTACTTAGGGGGTTAATTAGGGGGGTCTTGGGGGGGGTACTTAGGGGGGTATTTAGGAGGGTACTTAAGGGGGTACTTAGGGAGGTACTTAGGAGGGTACTTAGGGTGGAACTTAGGTGGGTCTTGGGGGGGTAATTAGGTGGGTACTTTAGGGGGGTACTTAGGGGGGTCTTGGGGGGGGTTCTTAGGGGGGTACTTAGGGGGGTCTTTAGGGGGTCTTGGGGAGGTACTTAGGGGGGTCTTGGTTGGGAACTTAGGGGGGGTACTTAGGGGGGGTACTTAGGGCGGTACTTAGGGGGTCTTGGGGGGTGGTTGGGGGGTTTACTTAAGGGGGTACTTAGGGGGTACTTACGGGGGTCTGGGGGGGGACTTGGGTGTGGTACTTAGGGCGGTACTTTGGGGGGTTCTTGGGGGGTACTTAGGAGGGTACTTTAGGGGGGTACTAAGGGGGTCTTGGGGGGGGGGGGGGTACTTAGTGGGGTACTTGGTGGTCTTGGGGGGGGGTACTTAGGGGGGTCTTGGGGGGGGTACTTAGGGGGGGTACTTAGGGGGCCTTGGGGGGGGGGGGGTACTTAGGGTGGTACTTAGGGTGGTACTTAGGGGGTCTTGGGGGGGGAAGGTACTTAGGGGGGTCTAGAAGGGTACTTAGGTGGGTCTTGGGGAGGTACTTAGGGGGGGTACTTAGGGGGGTGTTGGGGGGGGTACTTAGGCTGGTACGTAGGGGGGCTTGGGGGGGTACATAGGGGGGTACTCATGGGGGTCTTGGGGGGGTACTTAAGGGGGGTCTTGGTGGGACTTGGGGGGGGGGGGTACTTAGGTTGGTACTTCGGAGGATCTTGGGGGGGTACTTAGGGGTTACTTAGGGGGGTACTTAGGGGGGTTTTGGGGGATGGTTGGGGGGGGGGGTACTTAAGGGGTTACTTAGGGGGGTCTAGGGGGGGTACTTAGGAAGGTACGTAGGGGGGTCTTGGGGGGGTACTTAGGGGGGTACATAGTGGGGTTTTGGGGGGTTCTTAGGGGGGTCTTGGAGGGGTGGTATTTAGGGGGGTACTTAGAAAGGTACTTAGGGGGTCTTGGGGGGGTACTTTTTTTTTTTTTTTTTTTTTTTTTTTTTTTTTTTATTTTCCTTGGCGCCCTTTCGGGGTTCGCCCTTTTCTTACATCATCTTACAATATTTCCTTACATCTACTTATCCTATCTTATTCTATTCTCATCCATCCTTCGCCGCTTATAGAGAGAGAGACACACCATTCATTCATCCATTCCTTTCATTTCCACACATCCTTCCGCTGACTCCCGCTTCCGGCTTATCCACACACTCCTCTTTTCATCCAGCTCCCTCATCCATTCTATTCCTTTCCCCCCTCCGTCCAATATCCCTTTCACCCTCTCCTCCACTCCTTCCTCCACCTCTCCTCCCCCTCCTACGCACCTTTCCAAAACATGTTCCCAGCTCTCCCTCTCCCATCCACACACCCTACATCTCCTCTCTTCCTCTTCCCTCCAATACTGTCCCTCCTTCATTTCGTTCCCCAATCTGTACCTGGCTATCCTTTTCCATTCCCCTTCCTTCCTACCCCCCTTTTAAGTACCCCGGAATTTCCTCCTCCATCACTACCTTATACCACTTATTATACCTTGACAATTCTATCCTACTCCTTCTCTCCTCACCCTCTCTCTCATTCCTTTTTTTCTCCACTTCCTCCCATATTCTTTCTCTCTCTTCCTTGTCCTCCCATCCCTCCCTACACCTTTTCTCCCCGTGTATCCTTCTATAAAACTTCTCCTCTCCTCCTCCCATCTCGACCCCCTTTCCCTTCTCCTTTCCCTTCCTTCTATTTCTTTCAAACATTCCCTTGCCCACTTGTTTCCTTTCCCCTCCCTCAACCTTTCCTCGAAATCCCATGCCCTCTTTCCCGCCCTTCCTCTCACTTTTCCCATCTTTACCTCCTCCCTTACTACGTATCCCGGTGTGACCCATTCCACCCCCAGCACCCACTTTATAAATCTTTCCCCCATCGCCTCCATCCTTCCTCTCTCTGCCCACCCCCATATCTCCGCCCCGTACCCCATCACCGGCCACACCATCCTCTCAAACATCCATATCCTCTTTTCCACGTTGTTCCTGCATATTCTCTTTCCTAATCCCCATACCTCCTTCATCACTGCCCCTGCTTTTTTCACCCTATCTCCCACTTGCCCGTCCTGTCTTCCGTTCCTTCTCAGTTTATATCCCAGGTATATTACTTCTTTCACCTCTTCTATCCACCCTTCTTTCCATCTACATCTTATTTCTCCCGCTACTCTCTTCCCAAACCTCACTATCTTCGTTTTCTGCACGTTTAGCTCCAATCCTCTCCCGTCCAAAAACTCCTCCACCACCCTCATCATCATCTTCATTCCCCCCATGTCCTTTGCTACCACCACTATGTCGTCCGCATACGCCAACGAGTATATCCTCCCTGCTCCCAACTGTATCCCTCCCTTCCCCCTCTCCTCTAGTCTTTCTTCTAACTCTGCTATATATACTATGAACAGCTTCGCGCTCATCGGGCATCCCTGCTTTAGTCCCCTTCCCGTCCAAAATTTTTCTCCCAACTCCTTTCCTCTCCTTACCCTACATGCTGTTTCTCCGTATGCCTCTTTTATCGCCTCTCTCAGATCTTCGCTTACCCCCTTTCTTTCCAGTACCTCCCACAATATTTCCCTGTCCACCCTATCGAACGCCGCCTTGATGTCTATGAAGCACCCAACCATCCCTCCCCTCCCCCCTTCCAGTTCCCTATTCACCAGGTAGTTCATCGTGTATATGTTCTCCATCACCCCCCTCCCTCTCCTGAAACCTGTCTGCCCTTCTCCAACCATTTTCTTTTCTTCTATCTCCTTTTCCAATCTTTCTCCTAGTACCCCTACATACACCTTCGCCAATGTGTCCATTAACGTCACCCCTCTGTAATCCCCTACCTCCTTCCCCTCCCCCTTCTTTTTTATCGGCACTATTATTCCCACTTCCCACCCCTTCGGCCATCCCCCTCCCCTCCATACCTCATCACATACTCTCCACGCTTCTTTTCTCACCCCTTTCCCTCCCCATTTCCACACTTCATTTCCTAACTCGTTTTCCCCTGCCGCCTTCCCTCCCTTTAGCCTCTCTATCTGTTTCTCTACCTCTTTCTCTTCTATTCCTCCCTCTCTCCCCTTCTTCCTCTCACTTCTCTCCTCCCTTTCCCCTCTTCTCCCCCCTAACAGTTCCCTAAAAAATTCATCCCATACCCTCATTTCTATCTCCTCCACTCTGTTAATTCCTCTCCTTCTACTCCTCCTTATAATCTCCCACACATCTGCCTCTGTTCTCGCCATGTCCATCTCTTTATACCATTCCTCCCTCCACTTCTCTTTCTTTTCTCCACACTTCTCTCTGTACTTTCTCTTCTCTTTTATATATTCCTCCTTCCCTCCTGATCCTCTTAACCACCCCCTCAACTTCTTCCTCAGCTCCCCCTTCCCCTCTCTGCATTCCTCATCCCACCATCCCCTCTTCCTTCCCTCCCCTTCTGTCCTTTCCTTCTTCACTTCCTCCACCACTTTCTTTACTCTCTCTTGCAGCCTTTCCCATCTTTCCTTTACATCTTCCACCTCCTCCCATCCTACCTCCTCCACTCTCTTTTTATATCTCTCCAACTGCTCCTTGTCCCATCCTCTCCTCACTCCCCCCCACTTCTCCCTCTTCCCACCTTTCCTCCTCTCCTTGCTCAACTTTACCACTATTGGCAAATGGTCCGACTCTACCCTCACCTCCACCTCCATCTCTCTTATCTCCTCCCTTGTCTCTCTGTCCCCTACCACAAAATCAATTACCGACCTTCCCATATGCCCTACGTACGTGTATTCTCCTTCCTTGTCCCCATTCACTGCCCCATTAAAAACCTCTAGCCCCATCTCTCCCATCAGCTCCATCATTCTCCTCCCCTCTGCATTCACTACCTTATCCTTCGACCTTCTCCCCGTTTCCGTTCTTCCCTCCTCCCCTTCCTCCTCCCTCGTCTCTCCAATTCTCGCATTCCAGTCCCCCCCTATCATACACTTCTTCCCCTGCTCCCTTTCCACCACCCTCCTCAGCCCATCCTCTATGTTCCTCATCCCCTTCCCAACGTACACCCCTATTATCCTCCATTCCTCTTTCCCTATCTTCACCTCTATCTCCATGATCCCCTCCTCCTCCCTCTCCTCTCCTTTCCTCTTTCCCTTGATTCCTTCCTTCACTCCCATCACTATCCCTCCTTTTGCCCTCCCCTTTTTTTCCTGCCTTCTCGCCCACTGCACCCACCATTCAAATCCTTTCGGTAACTTCTTCCTCAGCGCATTCCATCCTTTTTCTTCTAACCATGCTTCCACCAAACACACCACATCCCACCTCCCTATCCTCTGCCAAAAGTCCTCATCTTTATTTGTCACCCCTGCTACATTCCAAAACGCGATTTCTATTCCTCCTCCCTTCTCCTTCCCGTCCTTTCCTCTTCCTCTTTCTCTTCTACTCCACTCTTTCCTATCCCCCTCTTCCCCCTTTCCCTTCCTTTCCTTTTTCCTCCCATCCTCCTTCTTCTCCATCTCTCTCCTTTCATCCCCTCTTTTCTCTATACTTTCCCATCCCTTCTCCCTTCTCTTATCCCAAAATTTCCTCTTACTCCTTCCTCCTCCCATCCCTTTCCTTCCTTGTTCCATAATCCACCTTTCCACTCATTCCATCTCCACTCCTCATCATTCACCCATAATTTCATATACCCCACCCTTACCCTTTCTCCTTTCCTTCTCCTCCCCTCAGCTATCTCTTTCATCCTTCCCATTATCCTCCTTTCCTCCCACGTCAAATCGTCCTCTATTCTTTCCTTCCTCCCTCTCAATCTACTTTTCCCCTCCATCACCCTCCTTTTTATTTCCCTGCTCTCCAACCTCACCTCTACCCCTTTTCTCCCTTCTCCCTTCATTCCTCTCAACACCCTCACCTCCTTCACTCCTTCCTTCACCCCTATCACCTCCAATATCTTTCTTACTTCCTCCCTTACTCTCTCTTCACCCCCCTCTTCGTTTTCCATCCCCCACACTACTATGTTATTCCTTTTCCTCTCTCTCTCCTCTCTTTCTTTCTCCCTTTCCAATCTCTTTATCCTCTCCTCCATCACGCTCTCCCCCTTTCCTTTGCTCTCCTTCCCTTCCCCTCTCTCCTGCTTCTCCCTCTCCTTCTCTTTTCTCTCCAGCGCCTCCATTCTCCCCTTCAACCCCTCTATCTCCCCCCTCCACTCTCTCCTATCCTTCTCCATTTCATCTCTCACTTCCTCTATTTTCCTTAATATCTCCTTCTTTCCTTCCTCTATCCCGTCTATCTTCCTACTCATGCTTTCTATCGCCTTCATTACCTTCTCTATTCCCCCTTCTTCTCCCTTCTCCGGCGATCTTGCCACCCTGGCACTCTTCTTAAAGGCCCATCTGTCCCCCTTTCCTCTCTCCTCCTCTTCCTCCCTGTCCTTTCTCTTCCCACTCAAATACTCCTCCATACTTCCCATACTCTCCGTCCTCCTCCTCTCTCCTTCCCCTCTGTTCTTTATCAGTCTCCCTATGTTAATTCTCCCCCCCTCTCTCTCCTTCCCCTCCTCCTCTCTTCTTTCCTCTCTCCTCCCTTCATCCTTCCCTGATTTATCTCCCTTTCCTTCCATTTCCCTGCTTTCCTACTCCTTTCTACTTTACCGACCTCCCACTCCTTCCTTTTCTTCCCAACAGGTGTCCCTACTCTCTCCTTTCCTCCTTATCCTTCCTGTCTCACACCGTCACTTTCGCGCCTTCCTTCCTAACCTCTAAAATCTCGCCTCCCTTTCCTTCTCCCGTTTTCACTCTGTTTTCCCTTCCCTCCCTTTCCCTTATATCCCTTCTGTTCGCCCTTCTTCTCCTCTTCTTTCCCTTCTACTCCCTATTCTCCGCTTTTCGCACTAACCTTTCTTTTTCTCCTTCTCAACCTCTCACTCACTCACTCCATTTTCTCATCCACACACCGGAAACGGAAGTCCCTCTTGGGGGGGTACTTTGAGGGGTACTTAGGGGGGTACTAATGGTGGTACTTAGGGGGTCTTGTTGGATGCTTGGGGGGGGGGGGGGTACTTAGGGGGGTTTTGGGGGGGAACTTAGGGTGGTACTTAGGGGGGTCTTGGGGTGGGGGGACTTTTGGGTGGTACTTAGGGAGGTACTTAGGGCGGTCTTTGGGGGGGTTACTTAGGGGGGTACTAAGGGGGGTACTTATGGGGGTACTTAGGGGGGTCTTGGGGGGGTACTTAGGTTGGTACGTAAAGGGGCTTGGGGGGGGTACTTAGGTTGGTACGTAGGGGGGCTTGGGGGGGGTACTTAGGGGGGTACTTAGGGGGTCTTGGGGGAGTACATAGGGGGGTCTTGGAGGGGGGGAACTTATGGGGGTACTTAGGGGGGTCTTGGGGTGGGACTTGGGGGGGGAGTACTTAGGGGGGTACTAATGGTGGTACTTAGGGGGTCTTGGGGGATGCTTGGGAGGGGGGGGGTACTTAGGGGGGTACTTAGGGGGGTCTTGGGGTGGCACTTAGGGGGGTACTTAGGGGGGTCTTGGGGGGGTACTTAGGTTGGTACGTAGAGGGGCTTGGGGGGGTACTTAGAGGGGTACTTAGGGGGTCTTGGGGGGGTACATAGGGGGGTCTTTGAGGGGGGGAACTTATGGGGGTACTTAGTGGGGTCTTGGGGTGGGACTTGGGGGGGGTACTTAGGGGGGTACTTAGGAGGGTCTTGGGGAGGTCCTGGGGGAGTACTTAGGGGGGTACTTAGGGGGGGTACTTAGGGGGGGTACTTAGGGCGGTACTTAGGGGGTCTTGGGGGGGGGGGGGTACTTAGGGTGGTACTTAGGGGGTCTTGGGGGAGGTGTACTTAGGGTGGTCTTGGGTTGGTACTTAGGGGGGTACTTACGGGGGTTTGGGTGGGTACTTAGGTTGGTACGTAGGGGGGCTTGGGGGGGTACTTAGGGGGGGTACTTAGGGGGTCTTGGGGGGGTACTTAAGGGGGTCTTGGGGGGGTACTTAAGGGGGTCTTGGGGGGGTACTTAAGGGGGTCTTGGGGGGGGTACTTAAGGGGGTCTTGGGTGGTGGTTGGGGGGGGGGGACTTAGGGGGGTACGTAGGGGGGTCTTGGGGGGGGTACTTAGGGGGGGACTTAGTGGGGTCTTGGGGGGTTCTTAGGGGGGTCTTGGGGGGGTGGTATTTAGGGGGGTACTTAGAAGGGTACTTAGGGGGTCTTGGGGGGGTACTTTGAGGGGTACTTAGGGGGGTACTTAAGGGGGTACTTCGTGGGTCTTGGGGGGGTACTTAGGGGGGTACTTAGGGGGGTCTTGGGGGGGGGGGGGTACTAAGGGGGGTACTTATGGGGGTACTTAGGGGGGTCTTGGGGGGGTACTTAGGGGGGTCTGGGGGGGGGACTTGGATGGGGTACTTAGGGGGGTACTTTGGGGGGTTCTTGGGGGGGGTACTTAGGAGGGTACTTGAGGGGGGTACTGAGGGGGGTACTTAGGGGGGTCTTGAGGGGGTTCTTAGGGGGGTACTTTGGGGGGTTCTTGGGGGGGTACTTAGGAGGGTACTTTAGGGGGGTACTTAGGGGGGTTTTGGGGGGGTTCTTAGGGGGGTACTTAGTGGGGTCTTGGGGGGGGGGGGTACTTAGGGGGGTAATTAGGGGGGTCTTGGGGGGGTACTTAGGGGGGTATTTAGGAGGGTACTTAAGGGGGTACTTAGGGAGGTAATTAGGAGGGTACTTAGGGTGGAACTTAGGTGGGTCTTGGGGGGGTAATTAGGTGGGTACTTAGGGGGGTCTTGGGGGCGTACTTAGGGGGGTCTGAGGGGGGACTTGGGTGGGGTACTTAGGGGGGTACTTTGGGGGGTTCTTGGGGGGGTACTTAGGAGGGTACTTTAGGGGGGTACTTAGGGGGGTCTTGGGGGGGTTCTTAGGGGGGTACTTAGGGGGGTCTTTAGGTGGGTCTTGGGGAGGTACTTAGGGGGGTCTTGGTGGGGAACTTAGGGGGGTACTTAGGGGGGGTACTTAGGGCGGTACTTAGGGGGTCTTGGGGGGGGAGGGTACTTAGGGGTGTACTTAGGGGGGTCTTGGGGGGGTACATAGGGGGGTCTTGGGGGGGGGGGGGTACTTAGGGTGGTACTTAGGGGGGTCTTTAGGGGGGGTACTTAGTGGGGTACTTAGGGGGTCTTGGGGGGGGGGGACTTAGGGGGCCTTGGGGGGGTACATAGGGGGGTACTAAGGGGGTTACTAAAGGGGGTACTTTGGGGGTACTTACGGGGGTCTGGGGGGGGACTTGGGTGTGGTACTTAGGGCGGTACTTTGGGGGGTTCTTGGGGGGGTACTTAGGAGGGTACTTTAGGGGGTTACTAAGGGGGTCTTGGGGGGGGGGGGGGTACTTAGTGGGGTACTTGGTGGTCTTGGGGGGGGGGGGGGGTACTTAGGGGGGTCTTGGGGGGGGTACTTAGGGGGCCTTGGGGGGGGGGGGGGTACTTAGGGTGGTACTTAGGGGGTCTTGGGGGGGGGAAGGTACTTAGGGGGGTCTAGAAGGGTACTTAGGTGGGTCTTGGGGAGGTACTTAGGGGGGGTACTTAGGAGGGTGTTGGGGGGGGGTACTTAGGTTGGTACGTAGGGGGGCTTGGGGGGGGTACTTAGGGGGGTACTCATGGGGGTCTTGGGGGGGTACTTAAGGGGGTCTTGGGGGGACTTGGGGGGGGGTATTTAGGTTGGTACTTCGGAGGGTCTTAGGGGGGTACTTAGGGGTTACTTGAGGGGGTACTTAGGGGGGTTTTGGGGGATGGTTGGGTGGGGGGGGTACTTAGGGGGGTCTAGGGGGGGTACTTAGGGGGGTACTTAGGGGGTCTTGGGGGAGTACATAGGGGGGTCTTGGAGGGGGGGAACTTATGGGGGTACTTAGGGGGGTCTTGGGGTGGGACTTGGGGGGGGAGTACTTAGGGGGGTATTAATGGTGGTACTTAGGGGGTCTTGGGGGATGCTTGGGGGGGGGGGGTACTTAGGGGGGTCTTGGGGTGGCACTTAGGGGGGTACTTAGGGGGGTCTTGGGGGGGTACTTAGGTTGGTACGTAGAGGGGCTTGGGGGGGTACTTAGAGGGGTACTTAGGGGGTCTTGGGGGGGTACATAGGGGGGTCTTTGAGGGGGGGAACTTATGGGGGTACTTAGGGGGGTCTTGGGGTGGGACTTGGGGGGGGGGGGTACTTAGGGGGGTCTTGGGGAGGTCCTGGGGGAGTACTTAGGGGGGTACTTAGGGGGGGTACTTAGGGCGGTACTTAGGGGGTCTTGGGGGGGGGTACTTAGGGTGGTACTTAGGGGGTCTTGGGGGAGGTGTACTTAGGGTGGTCTTGGGTTGGTACTTAGGGGGGGTACTTACGGGGGTTTGGGCGGGTACTTAGGTTGGTACGTAGGGGGGCTTGGGGGGGTACTTAGGGGGGTACTTAGGGGGTCTTGGGGGGGTACTTAAGGGGGTCTTGGGGGGGACTTGGGGGGGGGGGGTACTTAGGGTGGTACTTCGGGGGGTCTTGGGGGGGTACTTAAGGGGGTCTTGGGGGTGGTATTTAGGGGGGTACTTAGGGGGTCTTGGGGGGGTACTAGGGAGGTACTTCGGGGGTCTTGGGGGGGTACTTAGGGGGGGTACTTAGGGGAGGGTACTAAGAGGGGTACTTAGGGGGGTACTTAGGGGGTTACTTATGGCGGTACTTAGGGGGTATTGAGGGGGGGGGGGTACTAAGGGGGGTACTTAGGGGGGTCTTGGGGAGGTACTTAGGGGGATCTGGGGGGGGGACTTGGGTGGGGTACTTAGGGGGATACTTTGGGGGGTTCTTGGGGGGGTACAGAGGAGGGTACTTTAGGGTGGTACTTAGGGGGGTCTTGGGGGGGGGTTCTTAGGGGGGTCTTGGGGGGGGTACTTAGGGGGGTACTTATGGGGGTCTTGGGGCGGTACTTAAGGGGGTCTTGGGGGGGGGGTACTTAGGTTGGTACGTAAAGGGGCTTGGGGGGGGTACTTAGGTTGGTACGTAGGGGGGCTTGGGGGGATACTTAGGGGGGTACTTAGGGGGGGTACTTAGGGGGTCTTGGGGGAGTACATAGGGGGGTCTTGGAGGGGGCGAACTTATGGGGGTACTTAGGGGGGTCTTGGGGTGGGACTTGGGGGGGGAGTACTTAGGGGGGTACTAATGGTGGTACTTAGGGGGTTTTGGGGGATGCTTGGGGGGGGGGGGGGTACTTAGGGGGGTACTTAGGGGGGTCTTGGGGTAACACTTAGGGGGGTACTTAGGGGGGTCTTGGGGGGGTACTTAGGTTGGTACGTAGAGGGGATTGGGGAGGTACTTAGAGGGGTACTTAGGGGGTCTTGGGGGGGTACGTAGGGGGGTCTTGGGGGGGGGTACTTAGGGGGGGACTTAGTGGGGTCGTGGGGGGTTCTTAGGGGGGTCTTGGGGGGTAGAGGGTAAAGTGCCATAATATTTTCCTATAGCAAATTTAAGGAACTTTGGGTGAGTAGTTTATATTATGCAGCACATGCCCTCTACCGTCTCATCAACTATAAAATAATATGATATAGTAATGTTCATCCTTCCTTAAACATTTATGTACTGTATGAGGTTAATTTGGAGATTATGAAATCATATATTTTTTTTTTCAGTTACAAAATGTTGACTGTATAATAGTTTTGAAATGCAAACTATTCTTATTTTTTATTGAAATTAAATAAAACTTATTCAGAAAACATACAAACACATTTTGATTATGCATGTCTACACAATTTAGTGGATACATTGACGTGTTTAATATTATCCTTTACTAAGGAGCGAACTCATAAATAAGTAAAACTTGTATGCATGTTTAAACAAATATTTGTATTCCTTTTTTAGTGTTTCTTCGTCTGCAATAAAATAATTTTTTTTTCATAAATTACGTAATGCTTTACTATTCTTTTTTATGATACCATATAATCGTTTACAAATTCCCCTTTTCATATTACACAATTTTAATGTTTTCTACACTAAAGCTGAAGATATTTTTGATGAAGAATAATAGTTATAGCCTTTCTAAACACTCGCCTTTGAGAACCTTATAATTTCAGCATCACTTATCTACACCCAGATTTTAACAGTCTAATCTCACTAGTGTTATAGCTGATACTTATTGTATTTTAAAGTTGCTTTTTATATTCCTCTTTTTTATAATATGAAAAGTAATTAATACACTTTATTTTAATAAATATTTACACAGACGTGCCAAATCTCATTTTCCTCATTTTTAAAAATGGTCGGGGACGATTCTTGTAGATCTTATTGTGTTGTAAACGAACCTGATTTTGAAATTACTCCAGTAAATCAGATTTTTTTTAATTTTTAGCTTAAATAGTACAAAATGGCTTTTTTCGCCATTTTCATTATTTTACTTCAGAGAACGAATTTTGTTTAAATTCCACAATTAAACCATATAGTATTATTCGTTAGCTTTAAAATCCATTTTCAAAACTTATTATACTAGCAGGATGCGATGCAATAGTGGTAATTTACAAAAAGAAAATTTGTTCTCTAAAATAAAAATCATAAACTGAGGAAAACAGCCGTTTTTCAGCCATTTAACTGATATTTCAAAACACCTGATGTGATAGAGAAATTTCAAAGCCACATTCATATTCAGTAAAAAAAATGGAAGAATTGCCCCCCCCCCCCTCCTTCCCGTCCATTCTTGAAACTGAGAAAATTGAATTTTCCAGGTCTGTGTTATTGTTGAAGATATAAAGTCGTAGCAAACTATACATATTACAATAATAGCATAGATACCACACATGCTACCATAGGAGTTGTTGAATTGTTCTCATCTTTTCACACCGTTCAGAAAATACTTGTGAAATTTCCTTTATGGCTGCTGGTAAAAATTCCTCCATTTCCTTATCTCATTCTTGTATGACAATTCCAAATATTTTCTTCTTTTATATATAAGTTGAACTTCCTGTAATCATTAAACACGGTATGAGGATCTTAATTGCAGCTTCGAAACTCGACATATAATAATAATATGAAAAATACATTAGAATATTACAAATAATATCAAATCAACAGACCTATTAAAGACACTATCTCAACTAGACCTAAGACTGTATGATGAAATTTTTCTAATTAAATAGTCAAGAGTACTTTCGATATGTAAAGTATTAGTGTTAATCAAGCATATAAACACAATATATAACATGCTATTGTTAGACAATATGTCAAAAATTACTAAGTTGATCTTTCACTCTTTGTCGAAGGGTATGGAAATTATTCTGTGGGAGATTTCCATTCTATGTAAACTTCAGATCAATAAAAAATTGAAGATGGCTTACAATAAATAAATGATTAAATCTGTAAAATAAACAAAATACATCCACAAAGCATACAAAAGATTTATTCTTGAATATGCACTTATTATATACAAAAGATATACTTATCTAAAAGTATTTTTGTTATATTCTTTGTGCATATGCCATATGGCATCAATATGTATAGTGAATGACAGGCCATTTCTCTTTGGTTTTCTTACAGAGATGTTTATTATACTTTTAATTCTTTTATGCCTCAAACTTTCTATATTACTTATTATAATCTTTTAATTTCAGCTGTAAGTATCAATGCACACACATTTACATGAAAACATTTTTGGATTACTTGTGTTCGTAAGTTTCTTCTACTCGCTCGCATGCGCACAAAATACATTATAATATAGTCTACTCATCGAAAGCTCCATCCCTAGAAAGTAACTATAAAATTTTATGGCACTTTACCCTCTACCGTCTTTGGGGGTGGTATTTAGGGGGGTACTTAGGGGGTCTTGGGGGGGTACTAGGGAGGTACTTCGGGGGTCTTGGGGGGGGTACTTAGGGGGGTACTTAGGGGAGGGTACTAAGGGGGGTACTTAGGGTGGTACTTCGGGGGGTCTTGGGGGGGTACTTAGGGGGGTACTTAGGGGGTTACTTATGGCGGTACTTAGGGGGTCTTGAGGGGGGGGGGGTACTAAGGGGGGTACTCAGGGGGATCTGGGGGGGGGGACTTGGGTGGGGTACTTAGGGGGATACTTTGGGGGGTTCTTGGGGGGGTACAGAGGAGGGTACTTTAGGGGGGGTACTTAGGGGGGTCTTGGGGGGGGGTTCTTAGGGGGGTACTTAGGGGGGTCTTGGGGAGGTACTTAGGGGGGTACTTAAGGGGGTCTTGGGGGGGGGGGTTACTTAGGGGGTTACTTATGGGGGTCTTGGGGCGGTACTTAAAGGGGTCTTGGGGGGGACTTGGTGGGAGGGGGGTACTTAGGGTGGTACTTCGGAGGGTCTTGGGGGGGGGTACTTAGGGTGGTACTTAGGGTGGTACTTAGGGGGTCTTGGGGGGGAATGTACTTAGGGGGGTCTAGAAGGGTACTTAGGTGGGTCTTGGGGAGGTACTGAGGGGGGTACTTAGGGGGGTCTTGGGGGGGGTACTTAGGTTGGTACGTAGGGGGGCTTGGGGGGGGTACTTAGGGGGGTACTCATGGGGGTCTTGGGGGGGTACTTAAGGGGGTCTTGGGGGGGATTTGGGGGGGGGGGGGTACTTAGGTTGGTACTTCGGAGGGTCTTGGGGGGGTACTTAGGGGTTACTTAGGGGGGGTACTTAGGGGGGTTTTGGGGGATGGTTGGGGGGGGGGGTACTTAGGGGGTTACTTAGGGGGGTCTAGGGGGGGGGGGGGTACTTAGGAAGGTACGTAGGGGGGTCTTGGGGGGGTACTTAGGGGGGTACATAGTGGGGTCTTGGGGGGTTCTTAGGGGGGTCTTGGGGGGGGTGGTATTTATGGGGGTACTTAGAAGGGTACTTAGGGGGTCTTGGGGGGGGTACTTTGAGGGGTACTTAGGGGGGTACTTAAGGGGGTACTTCGGGGGTCTTGGGGGGGTACTTAGGGGGGTATTTAGGGGGGTCTTGGGGGGGGGGGGTACTAAGGGGGGTACTTATGGGGGTACTTAGGGGTGTCTTGGGGGGGGACTTGGGGGTGGGTGTACTTAGGGTGGTACTTCGGGGGGTCTTGGGGGGGTACTTAGGGGTGTCTTGGGGGGTGGTTGGGGGGGTTATTTAAGGGGGTACTTAGGGTGGTACTTAGGGGGGTCTGGGTGGGGGGACTTGGGTGTGGTACTTAGGGCGGTACTTTGGGGGGTTCTTGGGGGGGTACTTAGGGGGTCTTGGGGGAGTACATAGGGGGGTCTTGGAGGGGGCGAACTTATGGGGGTACTTAGGGGGGTCTTGGGGTGGGACTTGGGGGGGGGGAGTACTTAGGGGGGTACTAATGGTGGTACTTAGGGGGTCTTGGGGGATGCTTGGGGGGGGGGGGGTACTTAGGGGGGGTACTTAGGGGGGTCTTGGGGTAACACTTAGGGGGGGTACTTAGGGGGGTCTTGGGGGGGGTACTTAGGTTGGTACGTAGAGGGGATTGGGGTGGTACTTAGAGGGGTACTTAGGGGGTCTTGGGGGGGTACGTAGGGGGGTCTTGGGGGGGGTACTTAGGGGGGGACTTAGTGGGGTCGTGGGGGGTTCTTAGGGGGGTCTTGGGGGTGGTATTTAGGGGGGTACTTAGGGGGTCTTGGGGGGGTACTAGGGAGGTACTTCGCGGGTCTTGGGGGGGTACTAGGGAGGTACTTCGCGGGTCTTGGGGGGGTACTTAGGGGGGGTACTTAGGGGAGGGTACTAAGGGGGGTACTTAGGGTGGTACTTCGGGGGGTCTTGGGGGGGGTACTTAGGGGGGGTACTTAGGGGGTTACTTATGGCGGTACTTAGGGGGTCTTGAGGGGGGGGGGTACTAAGGGGGGTACTTAGGGGGGTCTTGGGGGGGTACTCAGGGGGATCTGGGGGGGGGGACTTGGGTGGGGTACTTAGGGGGATATTTTGGGGGGTTCTTGGGGGGGGTACAGAGGAGGGTACTTTAGGGGGGGTACTTAGGGGGGTCTTGGGGGGGGGGTTCTTAGGGGGGTACTTAGGGGGGTCTTGGGGAGGTACTTAGGGGGGTACTTAAGGGGGTCTTGGGGGGGGGTTACTTAGGGGGGTACTTATGGGGGTCTTGGGGCGATACTTAAGGGGGTCTTGGGGGGGACTTGGTGGGAGGGGGGGTACTTAGGGTGGTACTTCGGAGGGTCTTGGGGGGTGGTTGCGGGGGGGGGGGGGGGGTACTTAGGGGGATCTAGGGGGGTCTAGGGGGGGTACTTCGGGGGGTACGTAGGGGGGTCTTGGGGGGGTACTTAGTGGGGTCTTGGGGGGTTCTTAGGGGGGTCTTGGGTGGGTGGTATTTAGGGGGGGTACTTAGGGGGGTACGTAGGGGGGTCTTGAGGGGGGTACTTAGTGGGGTCTTGGGGGGTCTTGGGGGGGTACTCATGGGGGTCTTGGGGGGGTACTTAAGGGGGTCTTGGGGGGGATTTGGGGGGGGGGGTACTTAGGTTGGTACTTCGGAGGGTCTTGGGGGGGTACTTAGGGGTTACTTAGGGGGGTACTTAGGGGGTTTTGGGGGATGGTTGGGGGGGGGGGGGTACTTAGGGGGTTACTTAGGGGGGTCTAGGGGGGGGGGTACTTAGGAAGGTACGTAGGGGGGTCTTGGGGGGGTACTTAGGGGGGTACATAGTGGGGTCTTGGGGGGTTCTTAGGGGGGTCTTGGGGGGGTGGTATTTAGGGGGGTACTTAGAAGGGTACTTAGGGGGTCTTGGGGGGGTACTTTGAGGGGTACTTAGGGGGGTACTTAAGGGGGTACTTCGGGGGTCTTGGGGGGGTACTTAGGGGGGTATTTAGGGGGGTCTTGGGGGGGGGGTACTAAGGGGGGTACTTATGGGGGTACTTAGGGGTGTCTTGGGGGGGGACTTGGGGGTGGGTGTACTTAGGGTGGTACTTCGGGGGGTCTTGGGGGGGTACTTAGGGGTGTCTTGGGGGGTGGTTGGGGGGGTTATTTAAGGGGGTACTTAGGGTGTTACTTAGGGGGGTCTGGGGGGGGGACTTGGGTGTGGTACTTAGGGCGGTACTTTGGGGGGTTCTTGGGGGGGTACTTAGGGGGTCTTGGGGGGGGGGGTACTTAGTGGGGTACTTGGTGGTCTTGGGGGGGGGGGTACTTAGGGGGGTCTTGGGGGGGTACTTAGGGGGGTACTTAGGGGGGTCTTGGGGGGGGGGGTACTTAGGGTGGTACTTAGGGGGTCTTGGGGGGGAAGGTACTTAGGGGGGTCTAGAAGGGTACTTAGGTGGGTCTTGGGGAGGTACTTAGGGGGGTACTTAGGGGGGTCTTGGGGGGGTACTTAGGTTGGTATGTAGGGGGGCTTGGGGGGGGTACTTAGGGGGGTACTTATGGGGGTCTTGGAGGGGTACTTAAGGGGGTCTTGGGGGGGACTTGGGGGGGGGGGGGGGGTACTTAGGTTGGTACTTCGGAGGGTCTTGGGGGGGTACTTAGGGGTTACTTAGGGGGGTACTTAGGGGGGTTTTGGGGGATGGTAGGGGGGGGGGGGTACTTAGGGGGTTACTTAGGGGGTCTAGCGGGGGTACTTAGGAAGGTACGTAGGGGGGTCTTGGGGGGGGTACTTAGGGGGGGACTTAGTGGGGTCGTGGGGGGTTCTTAGGGGGGTCTTGGGGGTGGTATTTAGGGGGATCTGGGGGGGGGGACTTGGGTGGGGTACTTAGGGGGATACTTTGGGGGGTTCTTGGGGGGTTACAGAGGAGGGTACTTTAGGGGGGTACTTAGAGGGGTCTTGGGGAGGTACTTAGGGGGGTACTTAAGGGGGTCTTGGGGGGGGGGGTACTTAGGGGGGTCTTGGGGGGGCTTGGGGGGGGTACTTAGGGGGGTACTTATGGGGGTCTTGGGACGGTACTTAAGGGGGTCTTGGAAGGGACTTGGGGGGAGGGGGGGTACTTAGGGTGGTACTTCGGAGGGTCTTGGGGGGTCTAGGGGGGGTACTTAGGGGGGTACGTAGGGGGGTCTTGGGTGGGTACTTAGTGGGGTCTTGGGGAGTTCTTAGGGGGGTCTTGGGTGGGTGGTATTTAGGGGGTTACTTATGGCAGTACTTAGGGGGTCTTGAGGGGGGGGGGTACTTAGGGGGGTCTTGGGGGGGTACTTAGGGGGGTCTTGGGGGGGGTACTTAGGGGGATCTGGGGGGGGGGACTTGGGTGGGGTACTTAGGGGGGTACTTTGGGGGGTTCTTGGGGGGGTACTTAGGAGGGTACTTTAGGGGGGCACTGAGGGGGGTACTTAGGGGGGTCTTGGGGGGGTTCTTAGGGGGGTACTTTGGGGGGTTCTTGGGGTGGTACTTAGGAGGGTACTTTAGGGGGGTACTTAGGGGAGTCTTGGGGGGGTTCTTAGGGGGGTACTTAGTGGGGTCTTGGGGGGGGGGGGGTACTTAGGGGGGTAATTAGGGGGGTCTTGGGGGGGGACTTGGGGGGGGGGTGTACTTAGGGTGGTCTGGGGGGGGGGACTTGTGTGTGGTACTTAGGGCGGTACTTTGGGGGGTTCTTGGGGGGGTACTTAGGAGGGTACTTTAGGGGGGTACTTAGGGGGTCTTGGGGGGGGGGGGTACTTAGTGGGGTACTTGGTGGTCTTGGGGGGGGGGGGGTACTTAGGGGGGTCTTGGGGGGGTACTTAGGGGGGGTACTTAGGGGGGTCTTGGGGGGGGGGGGGTACTTAGGGTGGTACTTAGGGTGGTACTTAGGGGGTCTTGGGGGGGAAGGTACTTAGGGGGGTCTAGAAGGGTACTTAGGTGGGTCTTGGGGAGGTACTTAGGGGGGGTACTTAGGGGGGTCTTGGGGGGGTACTTAGGTTGGTATGTAGGGGGGCTTGGGGGGGGTACTTAGGGGGGGTACTTATGGGGGTCTTGGGGGGGTACTTAAGGGGGTCTTGGGGGGGACTTGGGGGGGGGGGGGGTACTTAGGTTGGTACTTCGGAGGGTCTTGGGGGGGTACTTAGGGGTTACTTAGGGGGGTACTTAGGGGGGTTTTGGGGGATGGTAGGGGGGGGGGGTACTTAGGGGGTTACTTAGGGGGTCTAGCGGGGGGTACTTAGGAAGGTACGTAGGGGGGTCTTGGGGGGGGTACTTAGGGGGGGACTTAGTGGGGTCGTGGGGGGTTCTTAGGGGGGTCTTGGGGGTGGTATTTAGGGGGATCTGGGGGGGGGGACTTGGGTGGGGTACTTAGGGGGATACTTTGGGGGGTTCTTGGGGGGTTACAGAGGAGGGTACTTTAGGGGGGGTACTTAGAGGGGTCTTGGGGAGGTACTTAGGGGGGTACTTAAGGGGGTCTTGGGGGGGGGGGTACTTAGGGGGGTCTTGGGGGGGCTTGGGGGGGTACTTAGGGGGGTACTTATGGGGGTCTTGGGACGGTACTTAAGGGGGTCTTGGAAGGGACTTGGGGGGAGGGGGGGTACTTAGGGTGGTAGTTCGGAGGGTCTTGGGGGGTCTAGGGGGGGTACTTAGGGGGGTACGTAGGGGGGTCTTGGGTGGGTACTTAGTGGGGTCTTGGGGAGTTCTTAGGGGGGTCTTGGGTGGGTGGTATTTAGGGGGTTACTTATGGCAGTACTTAGGGGGTCTTGAGGGGGGGGGGGTACTAAGGGGGGTACTTAGGGGGGTCTTGGGGGGGGTACTTAGGGGGGTCTTGGGGGGGGTACTTAGGGGGATCTGGGGGGGGGGGGACTTGGGTGGGGTACTTAGGGGTGTACTTTGGGGGGTTCTTGGGGGGGGTACTTAGGAGGGTACTTTAGGGGGGCACTGAGGGGGGTACTTAGGGGGGTCTTGGGGGGGTTCTTAGGGGGGTACTTTGGGGGGTTCTTGGGGTGGTACTTAGGAGGGTACTTTAGGGGGGTACTTAGGGGAGTCTTGGGGGGGTTCTTAGGGGGGTACCTAGTGGGGTCTTGGGGGGGGGGGTACTTAGGGGGGTAATTAGGGGGGTCTTGGGGGGGGACTTGGGGGGGGGGGGGTACTTAGGGTGGTACTTCGGGGGGTCTTGGGGGGGTACTTAGGGGTGTCTTGGGGGGTGGTTGGGGGGGTTACTTAAGGGGGTACTTAGGGGGGTACTTAGAAGGGTCTGGGGGGGGGGACTTGGTTGTGGTACTTAGGGCGGTACTTTGGGGGGTTCTTGGGGGGGGTACTTAGGAGGGTACTTTAGGGGGGTACTAAAGGGGTCTTGGTGGGGGGGGTACTTGGTGGTCTTGGGGGGGGGGGTACTTAGGGGGGTACTTAGGGTGGTCTTGGGTGGGTGGTATTTAGAGGGTATTTAGGGGGGTACTTAGTGGGGTACGTAGGGGGGTCTTGGGGGGGTCTTGGGGGGGTACTTAGTGGGGTCTTGGGGGGTCTTGGGGGGGGTACTTAGGGGTGTCTTGGGGGGTGGTTGGGGGGGTTACTTAAGGGGGTACTTAGGGGGGTACTTAGGGGGTCTGGGTGGGGGA
Source organism: Prorops nasuta (assembly GCF_024137725.1). Lineage (NCBI taxonomy): Eukaryota > Metazoa > Arthropoda > Insecta > Hymenoptera > Bethylidae > Prorops > Prorops nasuta. The sequence goes on from NW_027116810.1 coordinate 22,987, forward strand.
CTTGGGTGTGGTACTTAGGGCGGTACTTTGGGGGGTTCTTGGGGGGGTACTTAGGAGGGTACTTTAGGGGGGTAATAAAGGGGTCTTGGTGGGGGGGTACTTGGTGGTCTTGGGGGGGGGGTACTTAGGGGGGTCTTGGGGGGGTACTTAGGGGGGTACTTAGGGGGGTCTTGGGGGGGGGGGTACTTAGGGTGGTACTTAGGGTAATACTTAGGGGGTCTTGGGGGGGAAGGTACTTAGGGGGGTCTAGAAGGGTACTTAGGTGGGTCTTGGGGAGGTACTTAGGGGGGTACTTAGGGGGGTCTTGGGGGGGGGGGTACTTAGGTTGGTACTTCGGAGGGTCTTGGGGGGGTACTTAGGGGTTACTTAGGGGGGTACTTAGGGGGGTTTTGGGGGATGGTTGGGGGGGGGGGGGTACTTAGGAAGGTACGTAGGGGGGTCTTGGGGGGGTACTTAGGGGGGTACATAGTGGGGTCTTGGCGGGTTCTTAGGGGGGTCTTGGGGGGGGTGGTATTTAGGGGGGTACTTAGAAGGGTACTTAGGGGGTCTTGGGGGGGTACTTTGAGGGGTACTTAGGGGGTTACTTAAGAGGGTACTTCGGGGGTCTTGGGGGGGTACTTAGGGGGGTACATAGGGGGGTCTTGGGGGGGGGGGGGGTACTAAGGGGGGGTACTTAGGGTGGAACTTAGGTGAGTCTTGGGGGGGTAATTAGGTGGGTACTTAGGGGGGTCTTGGGGGCGTACTTAGTTGGGTCTGAGGGGGGAATTGGGTGGGGTACTTAGGGTAGTACTTCGGGGGGTCTAGGGGGGTACTTAGGAGGGTAACTAGGGGGGGTACTTAGGGCGGTACTTAGGTGGTCTTGGGGGGGGGGGGGGTACTTAGGGGTGTACTAGGGGGTCTTGGGGGGGGGTACTTAGGGGGGTCTTGGGGGGGTACTTAGGGGTTACTTAGGGGGGTCTTGGGGGGGGGGGGTACTTAGGGTGGTACTTAGGGTGGTACTTAGGGTGGTACTTAGGGTGGTACTTAGGGTGTCTTGGGGGGGGGGGGGGGTACTTAGGGGGGTCTTGGGGGGGTACTTAGGTGGGTCTTGGGGAGGTACTTAGGGGGGTACTTAGGGGGGTCTTGTGGGGGTACTTAGGTTGGTACGTAGGGGGGCTTGGGGGGGTACTTAGGGGGGTACTCATGGGGGTCTTGGGGGGGTACTAAAGGGGGTCTTGGGGGGGACTTGGGGAGAAGGGGTACTTAGGGTGGTACTTCGAAGGGTCTTGGGGGGGTACTTAGGGGTTACTTAGGGGGGGTACTTAGGGGGATCTGGGGGATGGGGACTTGGGTGGGGTACTTAGGGGGATACTTTGGGGGGTTCTTGGGGGGGTACAGAGGAGGGTACTTTAGGGGGGTACTTAGGGGGGTCTTGGGGAGGTACTTAGGGGGGTACTTAAGGGGGTCTTGGGGGGGGGGGGGTACTTAGGGGGGTCTTGGGGGGGCTTGGGGGGGTACTTAGGGGGGTACTTATGGGTGTCTTGGGACGGTACTTAAGGGAGTCTTGGAAGGGACTTGGGGGGAGGGGGGTACTTAGGGTGGTACTTCGGAGGGTCTTGGGGGGTCTAGGGGGGGTACTTAGGGGGGTACGTAGGGGGGTCTTGGGGGGGGTACTTAGTGGGGTCTTGGGGGGTTCTTAGGGGGGTCTTGGGTGGGTGGTATTTAGGGGGGTACTTAGGGGGGTCTTGGATGGGTGGTATTTAGGGGGTACTTAGAAGGGTACTTAGGGGGTCTTGGGGGGGTACTTTGAGGGGTACTTAGGGGGGTACTTAGAAGGGTACTTAGGGGGTCTTGGGGGGGTACTTTGAGGGGTACTTAGGGGGGTACTTAAGAGGGTACTTCGGGGGTCTTGGGGGGGTACATAGGGGGGTCTGGGGGGGGGACTTGGATGGGGTACTTAGGGGGGTACTTTGGGGGGTTCTTGGGGGGGGTACTTAGGAGGGTACTTTAGGGGGGCACTGAGGGGGGTACTTAGGGGGGTCTTGGGGGGGTTCTTAGGGGGGTACTTTGGGGGGTTCTTGGGGTGGTACTTAGGAGGGTACTTTAGGGGGGTACTTAGGGGAGTCTTGGGGGGGTTCTTAGGGGGGTACTTAGTGGGGTCTTGGGGGGGGGGGGGGTACTTAGGGGGGTAATTAGGGGGGTCTTGGGGGGGTACTTAGGGGGGTATTTAGGAGGGTACTTAAGGGGGTACTTAGGGAGGTACTTAGGAGGGTACTTAGGGTGGAACTTAGGTGAGTCTTGGGGGGGTAATTAGGTGGGTACTTAGGGGGGTCTTGGGGGCGTACTTAGTTGGGTCTGAGGGGGGACTTGGGTGGGGTACTTAGGGGAGTACTTCGGGGGGTCTAGGGGGGTACTTAGGAGGGTACCTAGGAGGGGTACTTAGGGCGGTACTTAGGTGGTCTTGGGGGGGGGGGGGTACTTAGGGGTGTACTAGGGGGTCTTGGGGGGGGTACTTAGGGGGGTCTTGGGGGGGTACTTAGGGGTTACTTAGGGGGGTCTTGGGGGGGGGGTACTTAGGGTGGTACTTAGGGTGGTACTTAGGGTGGTACTTAGGGTGTCTTGGGGGGGGGGGGGTACTTAGGGGGGTCTTGTGGGGGTACTTAGGTGGGTCTTGGGGAGGTACTTAGGGGTGGTACTTAGGGGGGTCTTGTGGGGGTACTTAGGTTGGTACGTAGGGGGGCTTGGGGGGGTACTTAGGGGGGTACTCATGGGGGTCTTGGGGGGGTACTTAAGGGGGTCTTGGGGGGGACTTGGGGAGAAGGGGTACTTAGGGTGGTACTTCGGAGGGTCTTGGGGGGGTACTTAGGGGTTACTTAGGGGGGTACTTAGGGGGGTTTTGGGAGATGGTTGGGGTGGGGGGTACTTAGGGGGTTACTTAGGGGGGTCAAGGGGGGGGTACTTAGGAAGATACGTAGGGGGGTCTTGGGGGGGTACTTAGGGGGGTACTTAGTGGGGTCTTGGGGGGTTCTTAGGGGGGTCTTGGGGACCCCCCCCCGCTGGTGTGGCACCTTGTCGTGGTGGGGAGGCTCACCTCGGGCTTCTCCCCGGCCCCTCACCGACCGGTTATGGTCGATGGGGTGTCGGGGGGTTGCTCGGGGTGCTAATATCACACCAAAACAAACACGATGAATAGTTCCGTACTAGATAAGTCGTTTACGGTGCAGGGGAGGGATACCCCAGTACCGGTAGCTGAGGGGGTGGTTACGCAGGCCCCCCTCCTACCGTCAGCAAGTGACTGTGGTACTCTTGTGGTTGGGCAGGCCGCAATGAGGGAAACGGCTACTGCCAGGTCCCAGGAGGTGGATAGGCAAGCTACCTTGGACCGTTTCGTTACTGTATCCGGGGGGACGACGATTACGAGGGTTAAGGCCAAAAAGGTCAAACCGAAGGTAAGGAAGATCGAGACCCTTCTATCGGCAGCTAAGGCAGCTAAGGGGATGCGACTAAGATCCAACTCGGTTCCTAATATCGTTGTCACCGAGGACTCTGACGAGGCGACCGGCGCGGGACCCGTTACCCCAGGGAGCGGAATGGATCGAACCGCCTCGAATACTGAGGTGACTGTAACAGCGGAGACCGCTGAACTGCTGCTGCCATTTAAAGAGATCACGGGGGACTTGCATCTGGCTAGGAAAGCGGTCAACGAGAAGAAGCAGCGGACACGTGAGTTGGAGGCCGACCTCGCCATAATGGGGGAGAAGACCGAAATGTTGCGTCGGGAGGTTATCACTAACCTTAAGAAAGGGGACCCGATAACGAAGATGACTGTCGAAACGGACGATATGGCAGCAAGACTACAGGCGTCTTACGTCTCGCACCTGGAAGCGGATAAGTTCCTCATGGTGAAGATCGACAATCTTATTGGATGTGTCGAAAGAATGGCTAGCGCCCAACTTCATGCCATCGAGGTACTAGCGATAAAGATCGATGACCTCGGGATGCGGACCACAACAGGGCAAACGGTCTCTCCAGAATCGATGGTGACTGGAACCACCAAAAAGAGGAAGAGAGCCACGGCAACAACGATGAGGGATGAGCCCCAGCTACCCGGTGCCTCTCTCTATGATGAGATCTGCATGGCGGCGGCGATGGAGATCGAGGATTCGCCTACACGACCCAACGGTACCCCGACGTCGGCGGGAAACATCTCGTGGGCGACCGTGGTGGCGAATCCGAAACCCCAGCGGGACCCGTCCAAACTACAGGTTCCAGGTCTACCGCGACCTAGCGTGGCTCCGAATGAGCCGATAGCGCCAGGACCTGTAGCGCCCAGAGTATCGACTCCCAGGACCAGGAGCAGGGCCCCCAGGACTAAGGCGGTTAAGGTGGCAGTCAACGAGGGGACGAAATTGGATGACGTCCTCCCTACCATTAGGGCTAAGGTCAACCCAGCAGTCTTGGGCCTGTCCATCACAGCGGTTCGCAAGACTAGAGCAGGTGACCTGCTGATAGAGGTAGGTTCTGAGACGCAGGAGGACAAGGTCGATGCTCTCAGTAGGGAGATCGATAGGGCCCTCAACGGCTTGGGAAGCGTGGTGCAGCTTAATCCAACCACGGCAATCGATGTCACTGATATCGAGACCTGGGCGACGGAGGAGGAAATCCTCCAAGCCCTAAAGGACGCCTCAAACCTTACCTCGGAATCAGGGGCAGTCAAGATAGTGTCCTCCAGGGTTACCTTCGGTAACCTTAAAAGAGTGCGCGCATTACTACCGGACAAAGCGGCTGAGGCCTTAATTTTGGCAGGCCGGGTACGGATTGGGTGGACGATGGGGAAGGTGAAGCCGGTCACCACCCCGATAAGATGCACGAAATGCCACCAGAGTGGCCACAGGAGAGCGATGTGCGTGTCGGTAAAGGACCGGTCTGGCTTGTGCATGCGATGTGGCAACGAGGGCCACAAATCCGCGGAATGCAGGGAAACGTCGCCGAGATGCCTGGTTTGCAGTGAGGACAAGGGACTAGATGGGGCCCATTTCCCCCTGACAAAAAACTGCTGCATGGCTCCTGGGAGAGCAGGAATGCCAACTGCAGCCGAACCACCGAGACAGCCAGCCTAAGGGTACGACAACTCAACGTGGGCCACGGGACCGCGGCACAGGCGCTACTGGTGGAGAAAGCGGTAAGTGAGCATGTTGACATCCTCATAATAGCTGAGCCGCGACACGTACGCGATAGCCCTCTGTGGCTCAGCAGCGAGCTGGGTGGCGCTGCGATCATCTGCTTAACGCAGGATAAATGGAGTAACGTCAGTAGAAGTCGCTACTACGTCAAGGGTTCGATGAGAGGCGTGGATTTTCTGTCGGTCTACGCGCCGCCTAGCATTCGTCTGGAAGAATATCGGAATATTCTCGCGGAGATTGACCTTGCTATAGCGGCCAGCTCGGCTATTATATTAGCGGGGGATTTCAATGCCAGACACTTGGAGTGGGACAGGCGGGCGAATCAGAGAGGGGATGTGACGTGGGAGTTTGTCTCCAAAAATGGGCTAACGGTCCATAATATCCACGCGGCATCAACGTTCGAGTCGACCAGAGGGCGTTGCTCTGTGGTGGACCTAACGCTGTCCCGGGGCCCGGTTGGGGTGAGGGGCTGGCAGATCCTGGGCGAGGATTGCCTCTCGGATAATAAGCCTATCGAGTTTAAAGTCATACGGACGGCAACATCGACCAGTGCTAGCAGGCCCCCGGTGGGTGGTGGAAGCGCAAGCACAAGGTGGTCCACGGCCTCGTTCGACGTGCAGCTGGCGCATCTGGCGATCCAATGGACACTGCCCAGGGACGCGAATGACCTCCGGACGATCGAGGAAGCGTTACAGGTGGCGTCGTCAGCAAGTATGCGGCCCAAGATGATCGGGGGCAAACGGAGACCGAAGTGGTGGTGGAACCTGAGCCTGAAGATTGAGCAGTCGAAAGTTTCGGCTTTGAGACGCGATATGCTCAAGGTTAAGGACGCGGAGGAGAGGACGAGATGCCGAGCGACGTGGTTAGCTGCAAGAGCTGAGTTTAAGCGATGCATTAAGACTGCAAAAGACCGCAGCTGGTCCGCGTACATCGACTCGCTCAACGAGAACCCGTGGGGGATGCCCTTTCGTAGGTTTTTCAGAGGCCCACACATTGCAACACCAAACCGAAGTATGTCGGTTAATGGTCAGATAATACAGGAACTCTTTCCGATGAGAGACGAGAATGATCTTCGATCCCCCGGTGTGGATGCCAATGACCTCTGTGCATCAGGGATTCCACCGGTTACCGTCGAGGAAGTAGTTGCAGCCATCGGATCGCTACGAACGGCTTCGGCCCCCGGCGACGATGGCATTGAGGTAATGCTCCTCAAGGCGGTTTCAGCCATAACGGCTAACGCATTGGCTAATGCTATCACAGGAGTTTTTACAACGGGTAAGTTTCCGACACAATGGAAGCAGCAGCGTCTTCTCCTAATACCAAAGGCCAATAAGGATACGTATCGCCCGATATGCCTGCTGTCGGCAGTTAGTAAGATCGCGGAGATGATCATTAAGACCAGGTTGGAGAAGATTTGTACGACCGTGGGCATACCATGTGCGAGGCAATTCGGATTCCGTAAGGGTAAAAGTACGGGGGACGCGATCGAGTCAATGCTAAATATTTTCAGGCAGGGTACACGTGTGACCGATGTGGTGTTGATGGTGGCAATTGACATTGCAAACGCCTTCAACTCCATAAACCACTCGGCAATCGTGGAATCGCTGAAACTGATCGCAGGTATGCCGAAATACTTAACGCGCGTGATCGAAGACTACCTGAGGGGGAGGACCATTGTGTGCCAGAACGTCGAGGGAGACTCGGTTCATGACTGCCACCGAGGCGTTCCGCAGGGTTCGGTGTTGGGGCCCACGCTGTGGAACGTTGCCTTTGATAGGGTTACGCGCATCAATTTACCCCCTGGATGTGGGCTGACCGCGTTTGCGGACGACGTGGCCATTGTCGTCAGAGGTAGGACAAAGACCAGGGCCATGCAAGAGATGCAGCGCCTGATCGACGATGTCGTGGAGTCCTTGAGCAGTCTGGGCCTGAAGGTTGCGCCACACAAGTGCGAGTTGATGGCTCGTACAGGTTATAGGGACAAGAAGACCAACTGGCTCGACGTTAAGGTCTGTATTGGCGACACGCCGATCGGGCTGGTCCAGGAGATGAAATACCTCGGTGTTTGGATAGATAGGTCGCTGACCTTTAGGAGACATTACCAGGAGACGTTATCCAAGACCGCCCGATCATCAAGGGCACTGCGCGCTATCCTGCCAAGGATAAGTGGCCCGGCCTACCATCTACGGAAGTTGTACGTCACGGTCATTCAAAGCATAATGCTTTACGGTGCACCGATATGGCACACAATTCTCAGGAGAGTAACAGCGAAAAAGCGAGCTAGATCGACATCACGGGTAATCCTATTGATGGCAACGGGAGCATGCTGCTCTGTGTCCACCGATGCATTGGAGGTACTGGCAGGGGCTGTTCCCATCGATCTCTTGATCGAAGAACGAGCCGCTGTGTGGTCGCGCATCAGGACTGGTAGTTCCGAAGGTACGCCTGCTGCTGAAGTTGCCGAAATAAAGCGCGAGGAAAGGGACAGCACCATGGAGAAATGGCAAAGTAGGTGGGATAACGCGACGAAAGGCAGATGGACTCAGAGGATCATCCCCTCCCTTCATAACTGGATTAGCAGTGCGGCTCTCTGTCCGTTGGACTACCACGTGACTCAGGTCCTCACTGGACACGGCTCCTTCTACCACCACCGCCACCGTATGAATAAGGAGGCATCGGCAAACTGTGACTGCGGTATGGAGATCCCGGACGATGCAGCGCACCATCTTTTTGTTTGCCCGAAGTGGAATCTTCAACGGGAATCTCTGTGGGATTTGGCTACGCCACCAACACCGGAGAATCTTATCGATTTCCTAAAAAGTCGGAATAAATGGCAGGACTTTCGAAGATTTTGTAGAGACACGCTAATGTCCAAGGACGAGTCGATCCGCGACAGAGTGATAGGACAACGGGTTGGAGGGCCATTAAGGGTAGAGTTGGGAAGCGCGGAAAGTCATGGCTAGGAAAGAAGATGACGGTTAGGCGTTTCGCCTGAAGGGTGATGATGGGCGGGGGAAGGGGTGAAGCATGCCTCGGTGATTCCACCCCGGACCCTAAACTAAGCCCAGTGTAGGGGTTTTAGTGGGTAAAAGCCCCCGCGTTGCACCACCATGCGGGGGAGTCCCACATAACCTGACCCGGGTAACTGTCCTTCTAAGGACACTGCCCTTGTTAGGGCGGTCCCGGGGAAGGTATGCATAAAGCATTTCCCCTTCACTTAAAATAGGAAAACAAAAGGGGGGTCTTGGGGGGGGTGGTATTTAGGGGGGTACTTAGAAGGGTACTTAGGGGGTCTTGGGGGGGTACTTTGAGGGCTACTTAGGGGGGTACTTAAGGGGGTACTTCGGGGGTCTTGGGGGGGTACTTAGGGGGGTACTTAGGGGGGTCTTGGGGGGGGGGGGTACTAAGGGGGGGACTTATGGGGGTACTTAGGGGAGTCTTGGGGGGGGACTTGGGTGGGATACTTAGGGGGGTTCTTGGGGGGGTACTTAGGAGGGTACTTTAGGTGGGTACTGAGGGGGGTACTTAGGGGGGTCTTGGGGGGGTACTTAGGGGGGGTACTTAGGGCGGTACTTAGGGGGTCTTGGGGGGGGGGGTACTTAGGGGGGTTCTTAGGGGGGTACTTTGGGGGGTTCTTGGGGGGGTACTTAGGAGGGTACTTTAGGGGGGTACTTAGGGGGCCTTGGGGGGTACTTAGGGGGGGTACTAAGGGGGGTACTTAAGGGGGTACTTTGGGGTCTTGGGGGGGTACTTAGGGTGGTACTTAGGGTGGTCTGGGGGGTGACTTGGGGGGGGGGGTACTTAGGGGGGTACTTTGGGGGGTTCTTGGGGGGGTACTTAGGTGGGTACTTTAGGGGGGTAAAGGGGGGTCTTGGGGGGTACTTAGGGGGGTTTTGGGGGGGGGGGGGGTACTTAGGGGGCCTTGGGGGGTACTTAGGGGGGTACTAAGGGGGGTACTTAAGGGGGTACTTTGGGGTCTTGGGGGGGTACTTAGGGTGGTACTTAGGGTGGTCTGGGGGGTGACTTGGGGGGGGGGGTACTTAGGGGGGTACTTTGGGGGGTTCTTGGGGGGGTACTTAGGTGGGTACTTTAGGGGGGTAAAGGGGGGTCTTGGGGGGTACTTAGGGGGGTTTTGGGGGGGGGGGGGTTCTTAGGGGGGTCTTGGGGGGGGTACTTAGGGGGGTACTTAGGGGGTACTTAAGGGGGTCTTGGGGCGGGGGGGGTACTGAGGGGGTTACTTAAGGGGGTACTTAAGGGGGTACTTAGGCGGGTCTTGGGGGGGGGGGAACTTATGGGGGTACTTAGGGGGTCTTGGGGGGGGGTACTTAGGGGGGTACTTAGGGCGGTACTTAGGGGTGGTACTTAGGGGGGGTACTTAGGGGGGTCTTGGGGAGGTACTTAGGGGGGTACTTAGGGGGTCTTGGGGGGGTACTTAGGTTGGTACGTAGGGGGGCTTGGGGGGGTACTTAGGGGGGTACTTATGGGGGTGTTGGGGGGGGTACTTAAGGGGGTCTTGGGGGGGTACTTAGGGGTGTCTTGGGGGGTGGTTGGGGGGGTTACTTAAGGGGGTACTTAGGGGGGTACTTAGGGGGGTCTGGGGGGGGGACTTGGGTGTGGTACTTAGGGCGGTACTTTGGTGGGTTCTTGGGGGGGGTACTTAGGAGGGTACTTTAGGGGGGTACTTAGGGGGTCTTGGGGGGGGGGGTACTTAGTGGGGTACTTGGTGGTCTTGGGGGGGGGGGGGTACTTAGGGGGGTCTTGGGGGGGTACTTAGGGGGGTACTTAGGGGGGTCTTGGGGGGGGGGGGTACTTAGGGTGGTACTTAGGGTGGTACTTAGGGGGTCTTGGGGGGGGAAGGTACTTAGGGGGGTCTAGAAGGGTACTTAGGTGGGTCTTGGGGAGGTACTTAGGGGGGTACTTAGGGAGGTCTTGGGGGGGTACTTAGGTTGGTACTTCGGAGGGTCTTGGGGGTGTTACGTACTGGGTAGTCGTGGCCGCCTATCGGTCGTGTTTCGCGCTGACTCGACACTACAGTCTGGGTCAGTAGAAACGCCGATTGGGCTTAGCGACACACAGTACAATGAACTAAAGTATTACACTCCGAGCGGTAAGAATGTAATGAATTTGCAGGATTCGGGGTGAATGATAGTGTGTATAAACACACGTTGGAACAGCAGATTTGACACAATGCTATGTATTTTCAGATATTACAAATGTACTTACAGTAAACACTAAATATGCTGTATCAGCATTCGCAGGATTATTTACTAGTCGTCACAACTATTGGAGAGACTAGACTCTCCTATGGTTGTGGATTACTCGCACTTAATTAATTATGATCAGTTCGTAATAGTTGTTGTTATATTTCAGAACGGTACGTGTTAGGCACGACTGAAAGATGAACACTCGCGACAATTTCTACACTACTTGATTCGGATTGAATTATACTAGACTTAACTACCAGTACACGGCGACTGGGCAAGAGATTTTGTTAAAATACGGTGGAGTACTCTGCTCCCGTGGAACGAACACTAGAGTTACGACCTTGGAACGCGGATGATGCGACAGCGGCTAAGCTTGCACAGAATTAGACTCGACTTGGGGGTCGCGGAACTCGCATATATGTAGGAGGCTTAATAGGTCATGTGTCGTCAGTAGCGCCATGATCTTTCGACACATGACGACCAAAAAGTCTCCACATCCACGGCCGATGCCTAAGGATTTACGCATTTCCGGAAAGGAATTCCGGGCGTCAGCAATGTGCAATACTACCGGTATTGCACACGGACGCGTGCGATCTACTTTGGTTCGGCGAGGTGGCTGACCCCTACGTTACACCTCCCCCCTTAGAAGAAACATTGTCCTGTGGAGGTCAATGTTTCCAGGATGAGAAGTATGGGTCAAGCCAACTGCCGAAAATTTCTAGAGGAATTTGATGTGCATTAACTAAAGGGTAGCGAGTCCCGTGGTATTGCTAGTGGTTCCAGGTATGGCAGACTCTGCACATGTCGAATAGGTTGTTGAAACGGCATGCTGACGGTGCGTACCGGAAGCATTGGCATGCTTTCGGCTGCTATCGTTGGAGTGCTTTGAACTCTGATAGAGGTGGTTGACGTCGGGCTGGTATGTGCGGAGGTCGGATTTCGTTTAAACCACAGGGCCGCAGCAATTAATATGATGAGTATGAAAAGAGATCCAGATGAAGCATATGAGATGATGGAGGCTTTGAAGGTAGTTGAATCTTGTTTCTGCAGGTCCTTTGCTTCTCGGGCTATGTCCTTGAGTGCTATACTGTTTTTGGATAGATCCCAATCGGCCAGTGGTTTACTCTTAATAGGCTGTATCTTTTGTTAATTTTTGTAGGGCTGGTATGTGACCTTCGGGCAGAAGTTCAGGGAGAGGCATTGGCTCTAGGGCTTCAAAGTGGGTCACATCGGTCACCATTAGAGTTTGCAGAGATCGCAGCTGAGTAGATGTAGTATCCGCGAAGCATCCAGCTTCTAATTGTATAATTCCATCTCCAAGGATGGTTTCCGTTCCCCTTACGTTTCCTTGGCAGATGAGGGTGATTTGTTCGGGTTTCGGTAGAGAGTATAACCAGGTTCGGGGTTGGACCAAAGGTGTCCAGAAGGGACCGGTGAAAGAGGCAACTCTAATGTCACAACCAGTCCATTGGGTAGTGTCATGATGCTGGAGGATGGATAATTCGCATTCCTGGTTATATGCGATCTTATGAAGAGGTGCTCCAGGAGCACAGTAGTAGGTTTTCAGGTGATGGAGGCAATGGGATAGAGATTCGGAAGGGATGGGGGTGTAGAAGCGTTGGGAAGAGGAGACTGCTAGGTAAGGATGTGCAGGTTGAATAAAGGTGGTGATAGTTTGATTATCGGGACGATTATGGTGGGTAGGGTAAGGATAGGTTTTATACAGATGGTATTCTTCTTTGTTGAGGAGAGGGATTTCAATTACGACCACCAATTGTCCCTTGTAATGGTTAACATGTAGGTGAGAGAGTTCCTGGATGTCCTCCATCATTAGTTCCTCTTCGTCGAAAGGTAGGGAAAATCCGGACCTGTGGGTGGCTTCTTGCAAAGCTTGTTGTAACCGGGTGGGTGTTAGTATCATGGGGTGTAAGACTCCACGACGAGCGAAAAGAACTGCAACCACAAGGAATAGAATGCTGGTCCTGTATTGATCGGCATACATTTCCATTTGTCGGATGTAATCTCGATGTACCCTCGCGTGTTTTTCCTGTTCAAGGGCATCATCGGTGAGAGCGATAGCGTCGGCCAAGGCCTTGGTTTGTTCTTGAAGCTCTTGGGTATGGTTATTTAGGGTAGTTATAGAAAGGTGCAGGGCGGAGAATTCCGACTGTACCACATGCGTCTGTTTTTCCAACAGATGAGGGGTGTATACTCCTTTCTCTTGCAGCTTTAATATCTCGCTGGTGTAGTATTCGCCATCTTCTTCGGTCAAGGTACCAAAAAGGGTTTTAGAGAGTCCTCCTACGAATCCGAGTGGAGCGCTTCTACGGTTCCGATTAAGGTCCGTAGGATGTAAGCCTCGGCGAAATATCGAAGCAAAAAGTTCGGTGTCAACAATTTTGCGTCCGATCTCTTCAAGTTTACTATCATTGATGCAAGAGATGTTGCCCTTGCACACATAGAAGAGTGTGTCGTAGAACTTTCCGAGATTAGGGGCTTGGCTAGTCAAACTGGTGATGTCAATTTTTGTGGCGACCTTCCATAGTACTGGATAGTACTGTAGAGTGGCGATCTTCTCGAAGAAGATGCCAGGATTATGTTTTAGATGAGTGATGTTATACGCGTGGGTCCGGGAGATCCGTGTGATGCTTAACATCATTATAAATAATATATTTATAATGGTTGTCATGGCGATTTCGGTCATGTGGTGCAGTGAATCTCGTGCGTCACGAAGTGGTGTTGCAATCGGGAGCGGAGTGGGAAATTTGGTATAAAAGTGAAGTTTGAGGAGGAATCGATATTGTACTGTAATTACCGTCACGACAGAAACAGTGTTGGCAGAGGTTGGGGAAGATAAAAAGACGAGGGGAAAAAAGGAAAAGGAATAGCACGAGCAATGGCCCGAGGAAGATACCCCAGTCTACTGAGTTTTGGAGGAAGAAGGTTCTCGGGAGGCGTGGCCGTGCACACTCGCTCCGGTAAGTAGTGTGATAGTTGAAATTATGCCGCAGGGAGAAGCTTGTCAGGTTTATAATTCGGTTCTTTCTCGTAATTGCAGTGGTAGTCCTGGACTTGGAGGAGATCCGGTGGATCCGGGAAGAGAGGAGGTCCTCTCGGGCAGCCAACGACGACCTGGCGGACCGAATGTTGGAGACCTGGTCCTTCCGAGAGGACTTCGACTTCCTGGGGCTGCGCTGGCTGCAGGACAGCGGATGGAGGAGGATCAACCTTCAAATGGAGGATCCCTGGAGCGAATGGGAGCCGGAGCTGTCAGAGGAAGAGGTGCTCCGGTGGCACGGCCTCATGTAGATTTAATTTAGATTTTGAGTAGTATTTGTACAAAAGAATTTATGATAAGGAAGGTTTACATTTAACAATATATGGAAAATCTTAAGAAAAGGAATGTTGTATGGTGATTTAATTAAAGGTTTCCTTCCAATCCAATCCTGCGAGGGTTTTCATATTCGGTCGTTCCGAGGAAGGTACGAATCCGCAAGTTAGTTAAGGATTAGAAATACCGGAACCTAATAGGAACATAAAATGGTGGTAGCAAGGGAGGTGGTGGGTGGAGCAATTCCTTTCTGTCCAATTCCTGTAAGCGGCGGGTGGATTAAAATGGAGGTTTCCTATGGGGGGGTCTCGGATCTAGACTCTCCTATGGTGGTAATGTTCAAAGATGCCTGATGGCGCCTGCGTTAGATGGAGTGGTGAAAATATTTCACTAGCTGCCGGTAAACAACCACAAGAATATACAAATAAACAAATAGATGAGTAAGCGAGACAACGCTAGTCATCCCTCATAGGCGGGTATACGATAGTTATCACCAATAGTTGCTAGTAAACGCTAATCGTCACCAATGGTCGTTAGTCAATGCTAAGTATGCTGGAAGAGTGTTTCTATAAAAAGAAAGTCGGACATGCGTTAGTTTTGTGGTTAGTAGAGGCGGGTGTAGGGAAGGGGGGTGTAGAGGCAGGTTTTAATTTGTCCAGATGTTTAGTTATAGGAGTTCCAGAGTCAGTAAGGAGGGTAGCGTTATGCTTGTCGTTGATCGATTCGATGACATATGGTCCGTCATATTGGGAGTCTAATTTATGCTTTTTAGGTTCTCGTAGGACATAGACCAAATCTCCAGGGGAATAGGAGACAACAGCGGCGTTTCGATCGTAAGTAGAGTAGCTGTAAGGATTCTGGGACCGGGTGGCGAGGGGGTCGGGGTCCCGCGGGGGTAGGGGAAGTAGGGGAATTGCCCCCTCTCCTCGTGTGGTTGTGCGCATGCGGTTGTGCGCATTATCGCGTTCCCCCGACGTTAAACTCGTAGGGTACACAAGTGGCCTCCCCCCCTCTTACGTTAAGCAGTGAACGCAGAGAAGGAGAGAAGGAGAGAAAGAGAAAGAGAAAGAGAAGGAGAAGGAGAAGGAGAAATAGAATTTTGAGGTTATGAAATGAACGATATTTGGAATTTTTAATAAAAATTTATAAATATATTTTTAATAATATACACATAAAAATTATAATAATTAAATATTAAAAAAATTAATAATATATTTATCGCTCCTAATTGGGGGCCACCCTTCCTCATCATCAGGGTCTTCGTGTTGGAGGTTGGGTGACCCCCAAACTCCTTCCTGCATCCAACGGATTCCGTAGAAATCGAAATCCTCCTGGAAATTTAAATTTCGTGTCACCTCTTCTTCCCATTGAGCATTCCTGAATTTAATTCCCTCACGTATATATTTTTTGTGCTCCTTCTCAATAATTTTATCCCTTAAAACTGTAAGCGGATAATTCAAAAATAAATATATATATATATGTATCTACTGGGGTCGATATGGGGACTGCTCTATGTATAATTTTTTTTTACGGATTATTGATAAAGAGATAATTCCAACAGGAATGGTGGTATTCAATTTGCTGTAAACTGAACGAAACACTATATATCAGCCTATTTGTAAGCAACATTACAAAAGGTAGTTATAAGGACGAGTCTTTATAACTGCCTCTTTAAGAGTGATTAGTCCTCGTATCTACCTTAATATTTTTATGCAATGTTGAGAGAACTTATAAGCTATTATTTGGTAGATGCAAGGACTGCTAATTTGATAAAAAGGCATTTCTAAGGACTTGGTATGAGTAGTTTTATAGTTACATATGGGGACAACTGTCTATTGGTCCCCACAAGCTACATTTCAACAAATACATGCCTAGTACTTATAAATTCCCTTTCGTCAAAACAGCAGTTCCTGTATCTAACAAATAATAAATTATAAGTCCTTGTAGATAATTTGGTAACTAACGTTAGGTAAATATGGGGAATATTAATTTAATCAGTATCAATTTTTTGAGGATAAACTTGTTAAATCTAATCGAAAAATTTCAAAACTGTCTTATACAAAAGGATTGATATATCTTATAGTAACAAAGTACCAGATTTCTATCTTATGGTCTGTGTAATATTCAATGGTACATATCATGTAATATTCGCTAGAAATAAATATTAGAGACCCTACTGTTGAAAATTACTTTTACTTCACTAAAAAGATTAAAAACTGGTATTATACAATTAGTTTAATAATTTAGTAACATTTTGATTTAGTTATGATATTAGTATAAGTTTGATAACAACTGGAGATAATTTTAAGTGAATTTAAATTTGTTATCTATAAATTTTATTTCGCATAATTTAGCTAATTTCTATATATTACATATTTATTTCTTGAACTATATATAAATGAAAATGTTATTGTTAAATCTCTTAATTCATCATCAAATATTTTCATAGGCAGACAGGAGAATCAGAATCAACCAAACTAATCCGTCAAATTAAATTTAGTAATAATGTTAAACGCAAAAATCAACCTAAATTGTTTTTATTTTGATATTAATATTGGGGTGGATAATAAAAGTTTGTATTTATAAAAATATTTTATTCAAAAATATGACAATTAAGATTTTGACTCAAATGTAACATTTGTTTATAAATGATATATAAATGTATTTTATATGCATAAAACTATTGCTTTTTTTTCATGGTGTTATTGAACCATGCTTTAATTTGGACGGCAATTCTGCATTTATTAAAAATATCCTTATGAGTCTTTAAAAGTTTAAAACATTCATCTGATGATGGTAAAGTTTTTTTAACTTGGAGATGCTTAAAACATTTTAATACTAAATCTTTTTCTTTCTCATCCCAGCGAACACGGGTACAAACTGATGTAAATACAAAGAGATAAAGTATTATAAGAAAGTGTATTATAGTCCCTTATTGAAAAGTTTACCCTATAGCTATATCTTAAAACCACAAAACCCCAAATTTCCAATTTAGGAATAGGATAATATTGGCTTATTTCTAAATTGGAAATTAGTATTTGTTGGGTATTACCTCAAAGATATTTGAAGCGCGATGAAAAATTGTTGAGGCATTTTCGAAGAAAGTTGAACTGAATGCAAAAATACCAAATAATTGTAATTTAAAATATACCGAGTAAAAGGGTTACGTTTTCTTTTCTTAAAATTATTTCCTTCAAAATTCTCATTATCATCGCCACTGGTGCTTGTGTTCTGCCATTCATCTTCAGCTAAAAACATACAATCTTATTATTTGAAATTATATAACTTATATAAAAAAATTAATAAGTAAGATTTAAAATAAGTATTCAGCTAACATTCAAACTTTATTTTTTGCTTTTTATGGCAATTACTTTTTAGGGACTTCTTTGTTTTAGATTCTTTAATGCCTCTTTCCTGTACAGTTTGCAGTGAAGCTGAAAAAAATTGAAACTTATTAATATTAATTAAATGATCAACGAAATACTTAAAATATATTGCCTTTCTCAATTATTTAAATATATCAAAATAATGTAGGATTTTAAAATTGACATTCCAATCGGGTGTTTCCGGGAACGATCGGCGCTCTATTTTGCGGGAGTAGGGCCTGAAGAAAGCGGAAGGACAGTGACCGATAAGCGAGTGTAATGTAACGACGTATGACCGAAATACAGAGATTATTGCTAAACAGATATCGTGTAGTGTAATTCCTTTTTCCCTTCGGACCAATTCCTACAAATTTGGGGGCTCAGCCGAGATTCGAAGAAAAGAAGAAAGACGAAAGAAGAAAGACGAAAGAAGAAAGACGAAAGAAGAAAAAAGAAAAGAGAAAAGAAGAAAGAAGAAAGACGAGAGGTGAAAAAAGGAAAACACACTACTTAAATATTACACGAGACAGTATATCAGTAAGATTTCTTTAAAATAGGATAAGCGAAACCGTTACGAGTGGAAGTATTACCGTTAGTGTATTTATTCTGTTCGTGATCATTTGACCGCTGTGTAGTGTTAAATATAAACAAAAATGAGAACTCTAGGAGACATACCAGCCATAAGGGACAATATAAAAGCCGCATCGACTAAGGTGATCAAAGCCTTACACAAACTTATTTTCGGCGAAGAAGGCGACCGCAAAAATAGGCAACGATTGCGCGAATTTGCAGGCCTCCATTTGCAGGACCAAGCCGAAGGACGTGACGAAAAACTGCGATGGATCAATCAGCAATATACGCCAGGAGATCTGATAGCGATCTGCAACATTCTCGCGATAGACTACGAAGGAAATAAGGCTGAATTGGCGGTGCGCATTTGCGACGCATTAACAAACTTCGAGTTGCTACATAATGAGGATCAGTGCGAAAGCTGCGACGAACCAATGGAGGATCATACCGACGAAAGGACTGAGCCAATAGCGCCCGTAGAACTAGGGATATCGAGAAGCGCGGACGAACACCGAAGGGAAAGCACAGAGGAATCGAGACAAGGAACTGCTCAGATGCGCCAATTTTCATTTAGCTATCGAGATGTCGAAAATGCTATTCGACCGTTTGAGGGCTCGAATGCATTTTCTATCGAACACTGGATTACAGAGTTCGAAGAAGCAGCGTATCTATTTCGATGGAACGAAATTGAAAAATTGGTGTTTGCTAGGAGAGCCTTGTCGGGTCTGGCAAAGATATTTGTGCAGGGAGAACAAGGCCTTAATTCGTGGACAGTCTTAAAGGATGCCCTACTACGCGAATTTAGTGAGCGAACAAACAGTGCACTAATCCATGACGCGCTAACCAAACGTAAAATGGGAAGAGATGAATCGGTTCACGAATACTTCCTAAAGATGAAAGAACTAGCATCGCGAGGATGTGTAGAGCATAAGGCACTGATACATTACGTTATCGAAGGCATTAGAGATGACAGCGGAAGCAAAGTAGTGTTATATGGTGCTAAGGGACTGGCAGAATTCAAAGAAAAACTAAAGATATACGCCGCAATTCCAGAAAAGAACGCCACAGCAAAGAAGAATGGACCGCCTTCTAGAAAGAAAGAAGAAGCTGCAGTAACTTCAGGAATCACGGCAGTTACGCGATGTTTTAATTGTGGAAATACCGGGCATCGGGCCACCGATTGTAATAGTAGGCGCTTAGGCAAGAAATGCTTTAAATGTAATAAATTCGGCCATATCGCGGTACATTGCAAAGAACGTCCGGAAAGAATAGACTCGTCTGCATCAGCGCCTACGAACGGCGTGATGTTGACCGGGATGACTAAGACTCATAAAGTCATTATAATAAATAACCATAGCATAAATGCTCTAGTCGATACAGGAAGTCATGTTACGATAATTCGCGAGGATGTAGCCAAGCAAATTGGTCTGTCAAAAATGGAAGGCAACCCTATTACGTTGTCGGGATTCGGTGGGAGTGAAGTAAGCAGTTTGGGCAGTTCGCTGTTATGTTTATATATTGATGGAGTAGAATTCAACTTAACAACGCACGTTGTCCCCCATGAATCTATGGGAGTAACGATGATTATCGGCCGAGATATTTTAGAGCAAGCAAGTATGAGTATAGATGAGCAAGGCGTTCGCTATACCAAGTTAAAATCGAAAACATTTGTAATGCAAATAGAACCCGATTGTATGGACGGTCTAGGCATAGAACATATAATTAATAAGAAGATTAGGGAAGGAGTTAGACGAGCGATATCAACTTATAAGCCAAATAGGTTAAAAACTACGGACGTTAAAATGAAAATCATTGTAAAAAATGAACAGCCGGTGCACCTTAGGCCGCGAAGGTTGCCTCCAGCCGAGAGAGAGATCGTGGAGACACAAGTAGATAAATGGGTCGAAGAAGGTATTGTCGAACCTTGCTCTTCTGAATACGCAAGCCCTGCACTAGTTGTAAGAAAAAAGGATGGCACACCTCGGGTGTGTATAGACTACAGAAAGTTGAATGAAATTATAGTAAAAGATAGATACCCACTGCCCGTTATAGAAGATCAGCTAGACAGATTATGCAATGCCCGTATATTTAACACCTTGGATTTAAAAAATGGATTCTTTCACGTTGAAGTTGACGAGGAAAGTAAGAAATATACAGCATTTGTTACGCAAAGCGGACAGTATCGTTTTCGTCGCGTGCCTTTTGGACTCTGTAATTCGCCAGCTGTTTTTCAGAGATATATAAACAGCGTTTTCCATCCTTTAATTGCGAAGAAAGTGGTACTGCCCTACATGGACGACCTCATCGTACCAGCGACGGATGAGTTTGACGCTCTTGAGAAATTAAATGCAGTGCTCAGGGTAGCTAGTGAACACGGACTCGAAATAAACTTCAAGAAATGTCAATTCATGCATAGGCGCGTGGAATTTCTCGGACACTTGATTGAGGACGGTAAGGTTTATCCGTCTCCAACGAAGATTCGTGCGGTGATGAATTTCCCAGCACCAAACTCATTAAAAGGGATACAGAGTTTCCTTGGTTTGACGGGTTATTTCAGAAAATTCATTAAAAATGATGCAGGAATTACGAAGCCTTTAAGCGATCTGTTAAAAAAGGACACTGGATTTAAGTTCGGACAGGAGGAAGAACAAGCATTCGAGCAATTAAAGACTATCTTAAGCAAGGAACCGGTACTAAAGATATATGACCCACAGGATGAAACAGAACTACATACCGATGCCTCGAAGGATGGATTTGGAGCTATATTATTGCAGCGATCACCAGAAGATGAAAAAATGCATCCGGTCTATTTCATGAGTAAAAAGACGAAGCCAGCCGAAAGTAGATATACAAGTTACGAACTGGAGGCACTCGCTATAGTAGAAGCACATAAGAAATTCCGAATCTATCTTTTAGGGCTGAAATTTGTGATCATTACGGATTGTCAAGCATTCCAGCAGATCATGAATAAAAAGGAAGTATCCCCACGTGTAGCAAGATGGGCTCTGCTTATCCAAGAGTTTGATTGTACAATCAAACATCGACCAGGTGCTAGAATGCCTCATGTTGATACTTTGAGCAGGTATCCGGTAATGACCATCAAGACGGATGAATTTTTGAGCAAAATCAAGAAGGCGCAGGCTTTAGACACAGAAATAGAAGTAACAAAGGAACTTCTACAGATTGAAAACGGATATAAAGATTTCTCAGTGCAAAACGGTATACTATATAAATTTATAGAAGGGAAAGACGTTCTAGTCATTCCAAAGGCCATGCAATACGAAATCATTGGCCTTATTCATCATAAGGGACATTATTCGGTGAAAAGAACCATAGAAATTATAAAACAATCTTATTACATACCCGAATTAGCTAAAAAGGTTGAAAAATTTATATCAAACTGTGTCCCGTGTATCTTAGCTAACAGAAAAGCGGGTAGACAAGAAGGATTTCTGCATCCCTTGGAGAAGCCTTGTACGCCTCTGCACACCTACCACATAGATCACCTCGGTCCCTTGCCATCGACCAGCAAAAAGTACAACCACCTTTTAGCAGTCATAGATGCATTTACCAAATTCGTGTGGTTGTACCCCGTGAAGAGTACTTCAACCTGTGAAACCATAAAAAAACTAGAATCCCAGAGGAGCATTTTCGGTAATCCACATCAAATAATAACCGATAAAGGACCTTCGTTCAGTTCGCATGAATTCGAAGAGTATTGCAATCAGCAGAGCATAAAGCGAATACTAGTTACAACTGGGCTACCCAGGTCCAATGGACAGATCGAGCGACTAAATCGCTCAATTATACCCGTGTTGACGAAATTTTCATTAGAAAACGCTGAGAAATGGTATCAGCACGTTAGTCGGTTGCAGAGTGTAATAAACTCGTCTTTCCAGCGTAGTATCGGCACTACCCCGTTTGAATTAATGTTTGGAGTAAAAATGAAGGACGCAGCAGATGTAAAACTGAAAGAACTAATTGAAGAAGAATTACAAAGGGGATTCGAAGAGGAACGAATGAAATTGCGACAAGAAGCCAAGGTCTAGATAAGCAAAATTCAGGAAGAAAATCGACGAACCTATAATCTACGCCGAAGACCAGCGAATAAATATACGGTGGGCGATCTGGTCGCAATTAAACGAACTCAAGGAGGCCCAGGTCTTAAACTAAAGCCAAAATACCTAGGACCTTATAGGATTAAACGAGCTAAATACAATAATTCCTACGACGTGGAGCGTGTTGGAAATAATGAGGGTCCGCGACATACCACAACGACAGCAGAATATATGAAACCATGGCAACCAGACAATTTGTTTTCGGAGGCCGAAAATTAATAGGATGGCCGAGTGTAGGATTTTAAAATTGACATTCCAATCGGGTGTTTCCGGGAACGATCGGCGCTCTATTTTGCGGGAGTAGGGCCTGAAGAAAGCGGAAGGACAGTGACCGATAAGCGAGTGTAATGTAACGACGTATGACCGAAATACAGAGATTATTGCTAAACAGATATCGTGTAGTGTAATTCCTTTTTCCCTTCGGACCAATTCCTACAATAATGTATTAAAATAATTGTTTGTAAAATGATTAAATAGTCACAAAATTGTATATGTTATATACTGGAATCAGTTATTATCCTTCTCCGAAAAAGTCATTAATGATAAATACTATTTTCAATTTTCACAAAGCCACTATGTCTATGATAAATAGGTATATTTATTATATCAGTAGGTATAACACCATTCTATGACAATTGAAATTAGTATGATTATCAACATTTTCCTGCAAAGAGCGAAGAGTTATTTTCTTACATTCCATTCCACTTTTTTTACCTTTTATCGGAAGTGATATCTTCTTATTTTCAGTTTTCATAATTGCGTTTTTATTTGAAGGAGTCAAAGGTGCCTCAAATTGACCATCTATATCATTGCATGCTAAAAATTTAAAAACAAAGTTAAATAATTATAAGCAATTAATAAAACATATGATTTTAATAAAATAGTATCAGTTACATAAAGTTTCTTCGTAAATTTTCTCTGCTATATTTTGATCAATTTTTACCTTATTTTTAGATAAATCATTTCCTTTTACTGATTCCAGTAGTTGTGACATATGTATAATTTCTCTGGTCGCAAGAGGCTGGCGATAATAATCTTTGTGAATATTGACTGCATGTCCAAGATAGTTCGCTAAATCGGTCACCTCTTCCTCTTTTAAATTTTTGCTGGCTGCCCAAGTCGCAAATTGTTTACGGAGAGTGGTTCCGCGTAGTGCTTCCGGCATATTAGCTCCACACTCTACGGACATTTTTCGAATAACATCGCACGCAATTACTCGTCTAAAATACCTGTTCTCGTCAATTTGAGGTAAAGCAAATAGGTAATCATTTTTTTCACTTATGTTAATTTCTGTTCTGAAGTTCAAAAGCATTTTTATATTTTCAACCATCTCTGAATTAAGCAGTACTGAGACAGTTCGATTCAATTTTCCACGAATTGTGAATCTTAAGGAGCGTCCAGACCAAGCGCGCCACGCCGCGCAAAACGCTCGCTGCGCTTAAAAACAAAAAAAATCGCAATAGCGCACCGATTACAGCACGCGCGATCCGTTCGTTGAAAAACAAAAAAGTTTTTGCAGTGCGCGCGAATGCACGGTGCTATCTTCTTCAAACATAATTTTTTAGGACATCTATTGAACTGAGTAGGGCAATTAGTCTTCGTTTCTAGTTTCATTCAGTTAATCGTTTGTGAGGTTACAGTCATAGTTTACAATAAAATGGATGAAGATAAAGTAATAGCTAGTGCTGCATTTATTGTAATGCATGAACTATTGAATAAAAAGAAGAACAAGCGCCGTATTTGGACAAGACTAATTTTTAAAACCAAGAGTACATTGCTTTGTGATCTAGCCCTGGAAAATAGATCAGGACAATTTCAAAAATTCTTCCGCATATCGTCTGAAGACTTTGAAATTTTATTAAACATAATAAGTCCTAAAATTCAGAAACGAGACACAAATTACCGAAGCTGCATACCTGCTAAAGAAAGATTAGCTGTAACACTACGTTTCTTGGCGACTGGGGATTCCTACACCAGTTTATCGTATCTGTTTAAAATATCCAAACAAAGTCTTTCCTGCATTGTAATTGATGTTTGTCAGGCTTTAATTGAAGTGTTACATGGATATGTGAAAGTAATTTAACCTTATAAATTGAGCTATATATTTTAATTTCTGATTATTTTGAAGAAGATACTCCAAATAATAAATAAAACATTTTAGATTGGTATAATATTTATATTTTCCAATTAACCTTTTAATAATTAAAGTTCTGACTGTTTATTATGAATATATTCGATTTCAATTTGGAAGATAATATTTCTAACACGTTTCATTACTGTAGCTTGTGCCTTCTCGTCAAATTTTCTCAATTTAACAGCAATATGTTCGTCAAATGTTTGAGTTTCATATTTTTCTTTGATAGACGCATATTTTAATATCCTATATGCATAGTCTACTCTAGCATATTTCTCAGGTTTTCGTTTCATTTGCCGTTATCTTAATTGGACATTATAATGTGCTTCTTTTATTATGCTGATATTTAATTCCTTTATTTCATTAAACTGTTTGTGATATTCATGATTAAATTAAAGTTATTACAATCTAATTCAGGATCATCGACAAATTCATTGATAAGGTTTCCTTCTTTTTGCTCATTTTTTTAAATTCTGTAACGAGAATAATTTTATTATGTTTCTAGTTAAATTAGCCTAGACATCCCAATTTTACGGTATTTGTTAATATATAAATATTAATTATACATTTAATTCATTAAGCTCTTATTTACAGATTCCAAGTAATGCAGAGGAATGGATATTACATGCAAATAACTTTGAGCAACTGTGGAATTTTCCACATTGTTTAGGTGCTATAGACGGAAAGCATATAATGATTCAAGCTCCTGCCAATTCTGGAAGCGAATATTATAATTATAAGTCTTTCTTTAGTATAGTATTGTTTGCTTTCGTCGATACAAATTACAATTTTATATTTACTGATGTGGGTTGTCAGGGGCGAATATCAGATGGAGGATTCTTTAAGAATAGCTTGTTGTGAAAAAAAATTGAAAGACAAGAATTAAATTTTCCTAAACCGATACCGCTTCCTAATCACGACAAATGTATACCATATGTAATTTTAGGCGATGAAGCATTTTCCTTACACGAAAACATTATGAAGCCTTATTCCGGTCTGCATAGTAAAGGTTCAACGGAAAGAATTTTTAATTATCGGCTTTCAAGAGCTCGCAGAGTTATAGAAAATGCCTTTGGCATACTCTCTAGTGTTTTCCGAGTATTAAGAAAACCTCTCATTTTAGAGCCTTCCAAAGCAACTCATGTAGTACTAGCAACTGTATATCTACATAATTTTTTACGAAGAAGTAAATCTTTAAAGCAATTATGTACTATCGAAACCGCTTTTAGCCATGAAGAAAATGGTCAACAAGAGTTAACTAATCCTGCAGATATACGTCAAGAGCTAGCTTCTTATTTTGTTAATGAAGGTCGTGTATCATGGCAAAACGATTATGCGTAATATTATTTGTATAAAATAAAAAAGATTTGCAATTTTAGTATTCAAATGGCAGAATGGTTTATGTTTATTTAATATAAATACAAAGCTTTTAAAACGAATCTAGTGCTTATATAAACATCTTTGCGACCTACAAAAGTTTATTTACATTTAGATATACTATATTGCTTAGTATAACAAACAACTGCAAAATTGAACAAATTACATAAATGCATTTATAAATATCTTAATAGCACCCATCGTTGACTTAGCTTTAATTATTTTGCGACGAAATGATGATAAAGGAACTTCATTATATTCTTGACAACATTAATTTCGCACTAGAGTCTGGTAATTACCTATTGTCATGTTTATGTTTATTTTTTTTTTGTTAAATAAAAATTCTTATTATGTGGATTGCACAATTATGGAAGTACATTA
Organism: Prorops nasuta; assembly: GCF_024137725.1. Taxonomy (NCBI): domain Eukaryota; kingdom Metazoa; phylum Arthropoda; class Insecta; order Hymenoptera; family Bethylidae; genus Prorops; species Prorops nasuta. The sequence continues at coordinate 48,629 of NW_027116810.1, forward strand.
TATTCTCCTATAAATGAAATGACTTTTTTTGCAATTCCTTTCGTCTATAATCGCCATGATTTTCCGTAATTTCTACGCGCTTAACCAATAAATTCGTCGACTGGTATGAAGTTATAGCTGAAGTCTGCCTAAATATAAATTCTTTAGACAATTTCTAAATATAAATGAATGTAGCTAACTTAAATAACTGAATAACGATTTAATTCAGTTATGGATTCACACCAGTCAATAAATTAATTGGTACAGCACGTTCAAATTGTGGAAAATTATGGCAAATGCAGAAGAGTGGAATCGCGAGAAAGTAATTTCCTTTATAGAAGAATATAGAGAATTTCCAGAATTGTGGGATCCACAAAATAAGGATTATTATTTAAAAAATAAAAAAGGACGCATGGCAGCAGATAGCTACCAATCTCCAGTGCGAAATTAATGTTGCCAAGAATAAAATGAAATCTCTTTTGTCATCATTTCGTCGCGAAAGAACGAAAATTAAATCAACGATGTTTACTGGTAAAGGTACTTATAAATGCATATGTGTAATTTGTTTAATTTTATAATTATTTGTTATAATAAGCGATATAGTATATCTAAATATAAATAAATTTTTTAGGTCGCAAAGATGTTTACATAAGTACTTGGTTCGCTTTTAAAAGCTTTTCATTTCTATTGGATAAAAATAAACCATTTTACCATTTAAATACTGAAAACGTATGTATTTTCCAATTTACAACATTATATAGTATGCATAATCGGCTCACCACAGTAAACATCCGTCATCAACAATTTAATATACTAATTCCACGCATATTACTTCCGTATCAAATTATTGTTCTTGGTTAATTTAGTCGTGCTTAAATGTGGTTTCTGTAGTGTATATTTATTTGGGAGATTTACTTTTCCCTAAAAAATTATAATCTGTACCAACGGAAGAGAAAATAATATCAATTTCAAGAAAAATTTGTAATTGAAATATATATTTCTGTAATTCACAGTGGCTTAAATCATATATAAGTAGACGAGCTATGCGGTTCCGATGACAGGGAGTGGGGGAAGCTGTTTTGTGGTGTGGAAGGGGGATGGGTGGGGATAAGACTCTCTTAGTATGGTAGTGGTGGGGATGAGGAAGGAAAGGGTCTTATAGTGGGATCGAGTTTGGTTAGGGAGGGTGGGGGTATTTTTCACCCTATGTCACAGTTGGAAGGTCTTATAGTGGGACCGAGTTTGGTTAGGTAGGGGGTATTTTTCACCCTATGTCACAGTTGGAAGGTCTTATAGTGGGACCGGGTTTGGTTAGGGAGGGGGTATTTTTCACCTTATGGTACCGTTGGTTAGTTATCCTACGGGGACCTAAGTTATCCTACGGGGCCCTAGTTGAGGGAAGGTTTTTTCACCCTTCGAAGTCGATGGTTAGTTACCTTACGTAGCCTAACTATTTCCGATTCTGCTACACAGATAAACTAGGTTGAGTTAATTGCTAGTTCCAGTAGTCACCGCTAGGTGACTGCCTTCCTTAATCTTCTTTCGCGCTAATGGTATTTTAATATTACGTAATTACACACACGGGTGAACTAGTTCAATTTAATTGATAGTACCAGTAATTGCCGCTAGGTGGCTACCGCAATCCCCCCTTTTCTCGTTAGTTAAATTGTAGATAGCTATTGTGATAAGTTGCTGATATCGTGCAAGGAATTAACTTTCCATCGAGCATGGAATTATAACTTTGCATGGCTTTAACTAAACCTATGCAGCGGATTACAAAATATCCTTTAAATAAAAAGGATACAATTTTAATAGTCTCCCCTATTGGGGAGAATAACAATTTAACATCAATTTCAGGAATATTAATATTTTGATAGGGCAACTTATTAAGTCCTAGCTGTAACTATACCCAGGTCAGGTTCACCAATTTATTAGGCCTTACAGCTCCTCACTTATAGTATGTCCTTAGAGGGTACTATTTGACCATTCAGAATCAATCCTAGACCCTCCCACTATTCTCTCCTTCTATGGACCCTCTCTAGACTTTCATTCAAGAAATCATTTACCTTTCTACGAGCGAATTAGTTAAAGTGATAAAAAGATGTTTGACTAAAATTATACATTCGCGGTTCCACGGGATACGGCTATAGAGAAGCTAGCCTTCAAGAGGAGGATGTGGATGAAAAAGGAGGAGGAGGATGAGACATGGAGACTGGATGAGTAACTGATAGTAAAACTTTAGTTATTGAATAAAAAAACATTTTTAAGAATTTTTATAGCCTTCCCTGACTTATCTTTTAGCCATTTTTAGCTTTTCAGGTAAGCATATCAAACGATCCATCTAACAAGCAGGCTAGGTATTAGAAAGGGAAAGAGTTGTCAGTGCACGTCATTTTTTTGAAGGGTAAAGCAAAACATAACTTTTACCTAGACATTAAGAAGCTGTATTGGCACCATTCTAGCGATTGGAGAACTGATTGCTGAGTGTGCTGATATCTTCTAGAACGGATATGTTCGAGTACCTGACGCCTGAGATCATGTCATGTCATGACTTGTTACTTGATTTATGACCTTTTAAATCCTCGATTTTTTCATATTCTCTCAATTATTTATATGCCTAGCTATCGAGAGGAATGTGCTCGTAAATTTTACCGTTTCACTTAAGAAAAGTCTGCAACACGTTTATGCAATTAAAAGAATTCTGGAGAAACCACTGGTAACGTGTCATGACCTGTTTGACGCAAATTTTCCCCAGTTCACTTTAGAAAAGTCTACAACATGATTATGCAATTAAAAGAATTCAGGAGAAACCGCTTGTAACGTGTTACGACTTGTTTGACGCAAATTTCGTAGGCGGGCAAGAATACCCAACCACCCAAATATTAACTTCCAATAAGAATGCATCTCATCCCCTTCCATGAATGCATCTCATCCCTTCCACCATTTTTAAAACCCTTGTTGTTAGCAATCGGGAAATTTCAGTCAGTCAGTTTTCATTAGAAGCTTCAAGGAGGTGAAAGATCCAGTGCAAAGCTATATTCCGAATATTTTCCTTGCTGTACCACAGAAATTCTTTTGGGTGGTAAGAATTATTCTTTTATTATTATTCTCTTTTCTTGCTATTCTATTTCAATATTTTTCTTTTCTCAATTTCTATGTTTTTTCACAGAAAAATGGATTTAACCAAGATCAATGCACTTGCAAGTGTAACTTACGAACCTAACACTTTCGTAAAGCTGAATACTTTTGAGGAGAATAAGGAGTATCAAATCACTGAATTAGTGAAAATTAAGACCAAATATGGAGAGAAATTAATAGCGAAGCTGGCTACCGACGAATGGTTCTTCCTACCCTCAAGGATGATGAAATTACTGGAGTCGCCTGAACTAATCAAAGAACTTCAAAATGCTGCATCAGCGAATACATTAAAAATCTTATATGTTGGAGGACGATACAATAATTTAGAATTTAAAGTTACCCAATGATAATCATAAGATAAATTTTGGAAATGTTTGTAAGGAATGTTTTTAAGGAATGACATCAATAAATGTTTATTATATCTTATTTATTTATTTTTTCTTTATCCCTCACTACATTAGTAAGATACATATAAATCTAGTCTATTAACTTACATTTCTAACAATACTAGTAAGCGGATTATATTCAACGATTTTATCATGTATAATTAAACAAAACGCAGTAGTATTACTTGGAATATTTCTAGTACAATCAATCTCAATTTTAACATCAACAGTGCCTGACTTTATAGATTCATTTTGATGCGAACAATCGATGACGAAGAGAGGACCGTATTCCACAAAGTTTTTGTAATTAAGTATTGGTTTCGACTGTTTTTCTCCTGCATAATATGAATGGATAAATTTAACATACATATCATATAGTACAGAATAACGGTTTTTTTCGCTATCACTATCAATTCGGTCATATGGATAAAATTCTGAAGTCAGATAGACTTTAACATCACGAACAGAACTGTCATTGAATCTAAGCACCTCCATATGCTGCGTACTCTTCTTATTTTGTCTAAATGCTAGTATAACATATCGAGGTTTCTCAAATTGTGTTGCAGCTTTTACGGCCCATGTATGCCTCTGTGCTTCAGGTAGAAGTGGATATTCGTAGAGTTCCCAGGAACGAAAAACCATGGTTAAACTTTTATTTTGCTCAATCAAACGTAGAAATTTAAGTTTTGTATAATCATTCAGTGATACATGAGGAATCCTCCATTGCACTTTTTGCAAATCAATTTTGGAGTTGATGATTTTTCTCGAAGAATGTAGTGAATTTATATCATCACGTGCTCGAATAAGAACGAGTTCATGACGTGCATTTATTATAACTTTTCTGTAGTCTTCACAAAAACCCAACAGCATTTGCAATGGTACACAAAAGTTGAAATGATTCGTAGACCTGGGATCTGTTAGAAATCATCCTGAATTACGTAGACTTGCACTTTCCTCATCAGTTAAGGAGATGAGATTCTTCATGGAGCTAGTAATACCCACATTCTTACAGCGATCAATCTCAATACCATTCAATTCATAACGAATTTCATCAAACAAGAATGCCATGGAATTACAGTCAAGTCCTACGACATCTTGGGCTGTTGCATCTGGAGCACGGGTTCCAACGATTATCTTTCCCTCAATGTAGAGATAACTTTCACAGGGTAGAAGAATTAAATCTTGCTGTTGTATAGGAATTCGAATTTCATCACTATTTCCCAATGAGGCATTTGCATAAGGATTGTATGCATGCATTTCCATTTTAGTGATGCGATTGTCGAATACCGGTTAAGCGGTTACATCTAATGGATCCATTTTTATTTCTAACATTGAAACCCAGTGATTGTAGAAAGGTGATATTTCTTGTTAATGATGCGCCAACGTTACCTTCGCTCAATGTATTTTGTCCTCCAGCGTTACCTTTACTCAATGTATTCTGTCCTGCTGCAGCAGTTGGACTGATAGGCTCATCGAGTATCGGTGATTTATAAGTATTCTTGTAAATCAACATTTTCTAATATGTAAACGAATTGTGATTTCTTCACCTCCGAAATTTACTATACGATCTTCCTGATCGAGAATACGCAAGGTGAGACGGTCAATTACTTTCGCAATGACTGGCAAGTAAATGACGTTCTTCGGTGTTTCTGCGATTTTATAACCTGGCGGAACACTCGGAAAAAATTCATGTATAACATGTCGAGGTCTACCATTTGTGTACGCACCAGCTGTAATGTTGCATTCAATTCGTAGAATATTTACTCTTATAATGTTTACGGGCTCGTCTGATTCAGCTAGTGTGTTCAGCGGAATAACACGATCTGATAAAAACCCAACAAAGACCCTATATTGTTAGGTTGTGTAAAATCAATCTGATATTTACACTTTATTTCACTTTTTAATGTATTATTATTAGCACGTAGAACAATTACTTCTTCTTCATCACCTTCGAACATCTGAGCACGTACAAAGTCATTTATAGCATTGAGCTCATAACAACCTGTAGGTATAGTTAGCTCCTGATCATCAACGTAAAATATATTGTTTGTCTCATCAACATTAGAGATTGAATTGAAGCTCTGAAAGTCTACGAGACCGAGTTCATACTGTCCATCTCAAAGATCGATCGGGGGGAAAAAATCTGACCCCAATACCGAGTCACGGCCAGAGAGTGTAACTGTTAAAGACATTGCTCACGTAGAAACTTGACACACAACTGACCGCATATGCTTGAATCATACGATTGATATTGGTCGTGGTTGTAGTAGATAATAGCAGAAGGTCCAAAATATTCCACAAGTTCAATTGGTGCTTTTAAATTTCCGAAGGAATCGAAATACTTAACGTGCTTATTACGTTTAACGTAAGCGACCCAATGTGTTCCAGGACCTTGTTCGTCATCAAGATTCACAATTGCGCACTCATTGCGTTGCGCATTTTGAGGTAGAGATGTACGCATAAAGACTCCCCGAAAATGCGGTATTTTACGGCAGACGTTTGATAATTGCATATTACTAGTAGGTCCAGATTTAGGAAGTCCATTTATTTTCTTTTCCTTTTCCTTTTCACTCCCTCTCCTATTCGACTGTATGGTGCGAGGTATAAACCTTGTCCCCGTCTCGCTTCCATTAAGCGATTGTGTCGATGCATTTCTTCCAATTGTTTTTTGGCTGCTTTGGTGTCGTTTACAGCCTTTGCTATACCTGCTGCACCGCCAGCTAATGCGCCCACCGCACTCAGCAGCGGAAGCAATGGTAATAAACCCCCCCGTTTTGTTTTAGTAAGTGACTTTTTCCTCAATAAACCACCTCGTTTTTTCGGTACACGAATATTTCTTTTCTTCGTACTTTTTCTAGGCACTCGCAGTCCTAAGCCGACTTTCCGTTTTGCATTCATTGATGCCCAGACAGCAGTCGCTGTCGCACGTTAACCTACGGATGAGTCACTAGCTATGATACGTTGTCGTGCACGGCGTGCAAGTACTTTATCAGCATGATGACGCGAGGGTAGGTCCTTATATACTGAATATGCGATATCATGCTCACGGCAAGCATCATCCAGAGGGTTTATTCCTCGATCACCACGTGCTAACCGTTCATGAAGGCGAGTACCTGGACCGCAATAATTGTAGCCAGGTACATGCAGCTCGAAGGGTAGTTTATTTAGCAGCTTATTGAAAAAAGATCCACAACCATATCTCATCATGTCATGCTTTCCTAACGGGTTCGTTGGCACATCCAGCAATTTTTTATTGAAGGCGGTATTCCATCAAAATGATCTTGATTAGGTAAATTATAATGTTCCGTACAGGCACGATATTGTTGCACTTCAGGATCTGCACGAATGTGCTCAGGTAATTTACACCAAACAAGTCGAATACTGTTTGGAAAGCGCTTCAATAGTAAAATTTTTGGAATGTATTCAAGCAGCTCAATAGTTAAATCCTCCAAACGTAGCACATCTAACATTAACAACGACATGATGAGAACTGATGAGAACTGATGAGATAATCTGCTTCGAGCCTATAAATAGCTTGCATGATCATAGAGTTTTACAGTTATGGATTTCGTAAAGCAACCACTGCACATTCGTGTCTCCAACGCCGATCGTTTTATTGTCGGTGGGGGTTGTGGAGGAAGGAGTAAACGTCATGGATCCCTACTTCCATCTACAATTCGTAGTATAATTTGCGGACCCTCGAATTGCGGTAAAACAAACGTACTGCTTAGTCTCGTAGAAAGTCCTAACGGTGTGAGATTTGAAAATATTTATGTATACTCAAAGTCGTTTCAACAACCCAAGTATCAATACCTTGAACGGTTATTAAAAGGACTAAAAGGTATTGGATATTTTAAATTTTCAAACAATAGCGACGTTGTAAAGGTAACTGAGGCGTTACCCAATTCTATTTTCATATTTGATGATGTTGCTAACGATAAGCAGGATAATATCAGAGACTACTTCTCCATGGGTAGACATTCAACTGCTTCTACCTCTGCCAGACTTATGCTAAAATTCCTAAACACATGATTCGTGATAATGCGAACCTTCTCATAATCTTTAAGCAAGATGGTACTAATTTAAAACATATTTATAACGATCATGTAAACACGGATATGTCATTTGAAAAATTCAATGAATTGTGTTCAAAGTGCTGGCACCATGATTATGGATTTCTAGTGATCGACAAGGATAGTACAATTCAAAATGGTAGATATCGGAAAGGTTTCGATGAGTATGCTAAGATTAAATAGTATACCGTTTGCTTAAGATTGTTCAGTTTAGAGCTAAGTGTCCATCAAAACACACACATCAAATGAGCATGGAATAAACCTAGTATAAACGTGGAAATAAAAACGTGGACTGAATCTAGATTGAACGTGGATTGAACGTGGAAAGCAGGAAAATGGAAGAAAAGATGCTGCTAAAGAAGATTGCCGCAAAAAGTAAAGTAATTCGTGAAAAATATCGTGCACTCAAATCAGGAAGAGAAATGATGGAAACCAATTTAAATGAAACTTTTAAACCAATTGTTGAGCCATTGAAGAAGCTCACTGAACATAATGAGATGACCTTCGTGTCCCCGAAATATGAGTATAAACAGGAACCGCTACAGAAGACTACTGTAAGCGATAATTCTTTAATTATTCCATCGGAACGTAAAAGAACTTATTTCTCATCGACTCCACAACGTAAATATTTCGCAGACAACTGTAGAATTAAAATTCCAACCCCTTCATCTGATGATGATGATGATGAGCAAGGAAATTCACGACCTAATGAAACATTATACCTTTCTCTGGAAGAGGATGGGGATGTGGAGGAGGAGGAGGAGGAGGAGGGAGTGAAAGTGGAAAAGGATGTTAATGATTTAGCAATACCATCACCAATGCAAGCAGAAACTCCATCATCACCATTGCAAAGATCCTTAGATTTAAATAGTTCTTTGTCAGAATATGCACCAATTGGACGTAAATATATAGAGATGTTTCTGCGTAAAAATAAGGATTTAATTGATGATAATTTTGGAATTGAACGAGATGCTAGACTTAACAAAATGAGACTTGGAAAATGTTCTTTTAAAGTAAATCGTAAAGATTTTGTTATTATTGATGATGAGTATTATCAGGGTACTATTGGTCTATTTGAATTGATCTTCATGAAAGAGCCACATGATTATACTGAAGATGATTTAAAAACATATAAGAATATTCTTTCTCAAACTAATGTACACAGAGCAGATTACAGTAGCGAGGGAAAGCTTCGTGGGAATAAGGGTCATAAATGGAAGAAAATAATTAGCCCATTATTTCCTCCAAAGAATCTTGTAAAAGGTAGCGGTTATATGTGTGTTAATGATAAACCAGTGAACTATGTACATTGGAATGATCCGAACGAATTAGTTGAACGTTTGAGACTATTGATAGCATCATCTGCTGCAGGACATACGAATCATCATAATGAGATACAATCAATAATTGAGGAGCTTCATGAAGAACGTATTATCCTATAAAAGAGATTACACTTTCCATAATTTCCCAGTTGATTGTGTTACTTCACAATGTCGATAAATAAATTTGGAGGCATTTCCACTGCCAGTAATGTGAGAAAATATTTCCGCAAAACTGAAGATTAAACATTAAAATTTGACAAACGTATGAATGCATTTAATGCTAAGGGGAATATTATTTCAAATTTAGGATTTGATGCTACTGATGAGAAATGTGCTGTGAATATGCGTGTTCTGCTGGATAATATGAATGCTGTACGTGATAACCTTAAAAATGAAATGCAAGAAAACAGTGATATTTTACGAAGTATTGCGTTAAGACTGGATGAAACCGAGTTAAGGCTGAATGATTTTCAAGTGAAATTGAGTAATTTCATGCAGAAACATGCTGAAGATAATGCAGATTTAAAGAAATATGCATAAATTTTCATGGAGAATCAGATTAAAGAGGATGCTGAATCAAAGAAACATATAATGAAGATAATGCGGAATTAAAAAAAAAAAAAAAAAAAAAAAGTGCTATTTTCCATGGGGAGAATCATGCTAAGGAGAATTCTTCTTGAAATAATTCGACAAAGAGTTTTATTAGGAAAAAGAAACTTTTACTACCATCAGTGCTCGTTGTACCCTTGTAAACCCAACACATACCTGAAGAGTAATGGATAGTGAAGAAAAGAAAAAATTGGTCGAAGAACTGCATGTACCTGCAAGACGGAATTTTCAACGTAGAAGAGTTATAACACGAGGCTTCGATGACCTCTGGCAAGCAGATCTGGTTGATATGAAGAATTATACTGACGGAGGTTACCACTATATTCTCACAGTTATTGATGCATTGTCGAAATTTGGATGGGCAGTAGCACTAAAAACCAAAACTGGCAAGGAAGTGACAGACGCATTTACGAAGATTCTGAAAAGTGGGAGATGTCCCAAAAATTTGCAGACAGATGATGGCAAGGAGTTTTATAATAGTGATTTCAAATCGCTTATAAAAAAACGTAGAATAAATCATTACTCAACATACAGCGTATTGAAAGCTACGATAGTTGAGCGCTGGAATCGCACGCTGAAGACTGAAATGTGGAAACGATTTACGTTGAATGGAAATTATAAGTGGCGAGGCATACTGCAGCGACTAGTTGAAGACTACAACGCAAGAAAACATCGTACTATAGGAATGCGACCAGTTGATGTGACGCCAGATCATGCTAATATGCTCCTGACTACAGTATACAATAATATAAAGATTGTTGGTCGTGCCAAGTTCAAAGTAGGTGATTTTGTACGAATCAGTAAATACAAGAATGTATTCGCAAAGGGATACACACCAAATTGGACAACTGAAATATTTGAAATTATAAAAGTGCAGAAAACAAATCCTGTTACATATTTACTTAGAGACTCTAGTGGTACTGATATATACGGAGGATTCTACGAATATGAACGTTTAAAAACTGCTAATCCTAATGTATATCTAGTGGAGAAGGTATTACGTAAGAAGGGTGATAAGGTCTTTGTGAAGTGGTTAGGATTCGATAATAAACATAATTCATGGATAAATAAAGATAATATTTTGTAAAAACAATATTTATTAATAAAATTATTCAATTTAAATATAATTAATTTATTCTATAATGACCCCATGGTAGAGTCGATACATTTCCGTGCACGATATAACGCTTATCATCGTATGGGCTGAGAGCTACTTTCCGTTGCGTAATCGAATAAACATTATGCAATTTTGAGCGAATTAAATTTTGATTGCGGACTTGTACAGTAAAATTTGTTAAACAGTCCTTATAGTCCTCGAAGGTTATGTTTCTAGCAACAACGTAAGTCTTAATACCTTTAGCTTTTTTGATAATTTTATTTTGTACTTTAAATGTGTACATTTTTGATCTCAGTCCAATAAACTCTGTCATTATCTGCCCATTATTCTCATCTTTCATCAGCCCAGGGACTTTTTTATTTACTAGAGGTAAATTGTACTGATTATTGGGAGAATAATCGCTTGTATCGAATCTAGCAAGATTCTCCCTCATAATAGTGTAAATATCATCACACTCAATGCTGTATATTAGACTATCCGTATGGGTATATAACGCTTTACATTTGCTACCGAACGTAGGAAGCATATAATCATAATGAAAATCATACAAACATGTTTTCGAAATATCAAGAATGCTCATACCTACGTATATAGGCTTATCGAATTAAGCTGCTAATTTTGTTAATTCAATCGTGACCAAATTCTCACTGAATATAGTGCGACTGTGAAAATTAGGCTTAGCAATCATTGCTTCAGCACCATATCTTCCCTCCCACCTACTCACGAGTCTCACATCAACTCTATTTCTAACATTCTCCATAGTCTTACCGAACACCGCATTGTTCATTAATTTGAAAAGATTTTTTTCAAACTCATTTTTAGATGCTGCACGCAAACTAGTGTTCAGATCGATATATTTACGTAACCAGGTGGACTGTTGAAATCCTAAAACGCGATGAATGTGTTTTAAGACAACACCATTTCGCATACATTGCTGTAAAGCACGATAGTATATAACATAGCGCTCCTTATTTTCTAAAGTGGCAAGTAGCTTCTTCTGACGTGTGCCCGGTGGTGCATCACGTACGGGACAAAATGGAAGGTCGGAATGTTTATCGTGAAGCATGCTTGGATACTCTAAGTCAACCTCTAAAATATAACCCTCGGGTGAATCTATCGGTATATTAGAGATATCCAAATTATTAACATTTTCAATCCAGCGAAATCCGTGAGTAGGTAGCGGTTGGGACATTGCCCACCCATACAAATTATTTACATCGTAGTACATTAAATACTTAGAAGGTTCCTCGGGATTGTAGTTTTGCATGTACCGATTGTTAGCCTTTTCATAGCGGTGCGAGCATTGGCTTAAACCACCACGTATGCCCCGTTCTACGAAAAGCAGCATTTCTACGTCAGTAAAAAGTTCTAATCTTATTCCTGTATGTTTGAGCATTGCATCCCAAGTGAAGCCTGAGAGTGTATAATAATAAGCAGGATCCAAATTATAAGTTTGCATGCAGCTATCACGAAAATTTTCGAAAATGTCAGCCAACAATAGTACATCAGTTTTCAAATAGAGATCGCTATACTCCCCAAGTGTTCGTATTTGAAATTTGGTCCATACCTCCTTAGCGTGATTATACGCACCCTCACTAATATCACTATCGGATAATCTATTATAGAATATCTCGCGTGGAGGTAAAGCAGTTTCTTCCAGACGGTTCAGACTATCTATGTAATCGTAAGGAAAAATACCTTTCCTTGTCAGAAGGTTAAATTGTTCTATGTTTAAATATGAGAATTCTGACTCTAAATTTTTTAACTGTGATCTCGTTAAATATGAACTCAATTTGTCTAAACTAGATGCCATAAATTTGAAAGAATCGATAAACCTTAGTTGTATATTATATTTACGGATGAATTTAGTGAATGAAATATACTTCTCCTTATGTACAGGTAACAAGTGTACTGAACCTTCATACAAGTTAGCGATTGTACCGAAAATAAAATGTGCATCATAACCTGATAAATTATGAAAAATTACAGGTATTACATGTGAATCGTTAGTTTAAATTACAATTATTATGAGCAGGTCCCCTATATTTACCAGTTAAATGATCATGATCGCGAACACGTATTTTATCTGGAAGAAACGGCTTTTTACATATATGACGGTTGGGCTCAGTATAATGCCTTGAATTTTCACTAATACTTAGCGTTCTCATAGGCACTACAGTCTTTAGTTTTTCGCTCGCTATGCTAGCAATTTTATCGAGTTCTCGCACAAACCATTCTATACACTCGAGTCCACGATATGATTTGTAAGTTGAGAGCGATGAATCACGAACGCTTTTAAAATAATAACCTATACTAAAAGGTATGTGTTTTTGATAAATACCAATATCGTCATCCGTTTGCTCAACTTTTTCAAGCAAGCATTCAATGTCAGCGTATATGACAAATGGCACCCTCTCACTGTTCTTCATGTTATTGAAGGAAACCCAACGGTCCTTGTCAGGTAGCACAATTCTGATGTTTTTATTGAGTTGCGCATAATCACGTTCATGCGATTTTAGTTTCTCATCATTGTGGAAATAGTGTAAGCAACTATAGGAGGGAAAAAGTAATATTAGAATATAGAAGCAGTCATTATATATATTGTAACGTGGTGGAAACCCGTTACAGAAAAATGATTATTGTTAGCTCTTCTTCGGTCTCCCCCTTAGTGCCTCCCGTCCCCTGGATGTATGTGTGTGAGTGAGTGAGTGAGCCCAGATGAACCTTCCGTGTGATGGTAATGTAGTTACCCGCTGAAGGGATATTGTAATTGCCATCCACGGAAGGAGAGTAAATGTTTTTAGGACAGGGTATGATTGCGGATTGAGCGAATGTCAGTAGGTTGTATATTATTTAGGATTAAATATTATATTTCTTATGGTAAATTTTATTCGTAGCTTATAAGACCGATTCCCTGCTCCAACATGAGCTAGAAAACTGTTATTGTCCTATCCTTTACGCTCCCATACCCGAATGCCTATAATGCCCTCTCTCTCTAACCTTCCTGCCGAGCGCGGTTGTTTACGCGACGCTCCTACCGTCCCCTTACCCAGTCTCCCCGCCGAGCGCTTCGTCGGTTCCTTCCCGTTACCGCGCCGCGCCTCGAGCGCCAGGCAGCGAGTCCCAGTCCCCTCCCCTTACCGCGCTGACGCCTCGCGCGCCTAGCTGCGTTCTCCCCGGCCCGCGCCACTACCGGCCCATCGCTGCCGACCCCGCACCGCATCGCCCCGCTGCCGAACCACGAAGCCATAGTGTCGTCTGCTGCTAAGGACGACTACGCAGGATTCTAGCGCAGGAGCTAACCAGCCGGCTCTCATGCCAAGTATATGGGTGATTAGCCGGAACGGCGAGAAATATGGATCGCGGATCCATACCTAATTAATGATTGGTCCCTGGATCCCGATCACAACTATGACACCCCGGAATGAGGGAAATGATTGAGAGGACGGAGGAATATCCGTCAAATTGGGCCAGATCTTGTTCTACTATCAGAGCATCAGTACGTGGTCTAAGTAGAGAGCTGGGTCGTCGCCGCAATTATTGAAATTCGGTGTAATTCAATATTGCGGGCCCCAGCCATTGATTCATTGGAGTTTGACGCGGAGTTCTCGTGGCGGACGTCGTGGGAACGCTGGATTTCATCGTCGGAGCCGACGGAGAATTTTCCCTCGCCCCTTTCCCTTCCCCTTTTTGCCTCCCCTAGTTTTCCTGTTAATTAGTGGTTAATGAAATCATTGTGCGCGTATAATAAGTGTGCCAGGACATCGCGGGAGGCCTCTCCCCCCGAGATTAGTTAGTGTTAATAAAGATTGTGTCCTCGCAGTTGGATCGTGTGTATTACTCATTTATTTTAACCCGGAATTCCTTTTCCGCAGGTTACAAATTGGCGCCCAACGTGGGGCCCCGCCGCGTAGAGTGTCCGAAGTGCCCGCGAGTGCAGCGATTTCATTAAAAAAGTGCAGTTTCCGAATTTTCTCCTGGTCTTCCCCTACTCCCCCCCCCTCCCCTACTGGGTTCGGCCGTTGGCTCTGGCGGTGACCTCCCGCGTTTCCGTGCGTCGCGGGTGCGGGTCGAGTGCTCGTGACCTCTAGTGTTTGTTTTTATTTTCGAATTTCAGAAGTTTTCGCGAGTGATTCAAACTGTTCAAATGGAAAATTTGCCGCTGCCTGCCTGCCTTGCCGACCGCCGCCGCCACCGCCATCTGCCGCCGCCGCTGCTGCACCTGCCGCCACCCGCCTTACCGACGTCTCTCTTCCCCCACCGCCAACGGAGTGCTGGGACCGCTGCTTCCCTGGTCGGCGTAAAAGGTAGGTGATGAGCATTTCTCCACCCTCCCCTCCCGGTTTTTCCCTCGAAACATATCGCGACGTTGTTCGTACCCTCCCCTTACAGATTATTTTATTAATTTTACGCTCCTACGGACTACAAATTTCCGGGTCTCCCTCAATTCTTCGCGATCGACTTTTCAGGTTTCGTAGTCGTTTTTTGTTCGGAGACATGTCCATCCCGTGGGAAATGGACCTTGACGATCGGGCCGCTGGGAACAGAACCGAATCGTTCGAGAGTGACAATAGTGGGAATTCCTACTATTGGGACTCCATGCTCGCGCCGGACGTAATGCCTCCCCCACGAACGAACTTGACCTTCCCCTTAGATTGCGACCTACCCCCCCCCCCCCCCCCCCGCTAATATAATGGCCACCCCTGCGCCAAGACTACCCTTAGCTACCCCCGTGGAACCCCGCAACCCCCATGGATCTCGGGAGATCCATTTAATTGATCTATCGTGCGACGAAATCCCTCCCACCCCTCGACGGGAGGTGGTTCAACCCCGTCGCAACGCAGTTAGTTTTTCCTCCCCCGTAGCGACCACTATTGCCGAAGAATCGACTTCGCGTTTACAGGAATCCACCAGGACGGAAGCAGCTTCCCGGAACAACCCCTTTCACCCTTGTTCATTTTCAGGAAGAACGGAACCTCGCTACGAGAATTTGCCCTTAGCCCCCCCTCCCGCCGATCAACCCCCGCCCCTGCCGCGTAAATTTTCGTCATTTCAGGATCCTAGCGCCCCGGATCGTGTGCCGCTACCCCGAACGCTACCCGCCACCCCTTTGACGCACCCCTCCCCTACCCCCTACCAACCTGCCTTCCCCCCTCCCTCCCGAACTACCCCTCTTCTCCGCAACCCTTCCCCCAGGTGGAATCCTGCCTCGATCCTCCATAGTACCTACACTATGGCCCCGTCCCGTCCCAATCCCCCTCCTCCCCTGGCAACCCCTAGATGGCCCGGACCGAACCAGTATGAAGCGACGTCGCCTATGGCCCGTCAGGCTTCATACCCTGTACGTTCTAACGCCGAGTCTAGTGCCCCTTACTTCCCGACCCATACTCCCACCCCTATGCTCACCCCTACCCCAATCCCGGGACATTCCCAACAACCCCCTCAGCCTAGCACCCTTCGAGAGTTTGATCCTTATTACTTCAATTCCTCCCACCTATCAGAGACCCTTACCCCGGAAATGCGCGCGTGGGATAGTCTCACTAAATATATCCCTGTGTTCACCGGACAATTCGACGAGGACCCTCGAGAGTTCCTGGCTTCCTTGCACGAGTTGATCCAAGGTCGAAATCTAGCGGCCCCGGCCGTCTTACGCGCCCTCCCCTCTGCTCTCGCCGGAACCGCATTAACCTGGTTCCGACTGGAAAGCCCCGCATGGACAGGATATTACGATTTCGTCAAGGCTTTCTGCAAAACCTTCGCCGTCAAATACCCCGCCCACGTAATCCGACGAGAAGCCACCGCTCGAACCCAAGGACCACAGGAACGACCGCTGGACTTCATTATGAAAATTAGGAGAATTTTGGGACGAATGGACCCCCCTATGGAATTGGAGCAGCAACTGGACCTGGCCTACCACAATCTACTTCCCCTGTATCGCCAGAAGATAGCTAGAGAAGAGCTGTCCAGTTTCCAGGACCTGATCAACGAGTGCCATCGAGTGGACACCAGAAGGTTGGCTGATCGTTCCAAACATTCCCCCCCTCCCCTGCCCTCTGCGTCCCTATTCCCTACTGAGGCGTATAACCCCCTTACCAGCCCTCGTAATCCTGCCGCCCCCATTGAAGCCGAATTAACCCTAGTCCAAGGAAAAGAACCTACTCTCACCGTCACTCCCAGTTCCCCGACCCCCAATAAACCCTCCTCCCCGACATCCCCCCAGTCCAAACCCTCCAAAGGCCCCCGCAACAAACCCGCAAAAATTCCTCAAAACAGTACCCCTCCTACCCTGCCGAACATTCCTCTCGATCCTAATCAACCCCTTCCTGGAAGCCCAGCCACTGGAGATACGGATTCCCAAAAGATGAGGCCACCCCCGAACACCTGCTGGAATTGTCATCGCCCAGGACATCATTTTCCCCAGTGCTCCCACCCCCGAGGGAAATTCTGTTGCCGTTGTGGACGGATGGGCACGGTCACTAAGACCTGCCCCAACTGTAACGATAAGCCGAGCCCGGGAAACGAATGATCGGCACATCGTTAGGACTCGACGATTCAACTCCCGCCCCCAAGAGTCCCAATACCGCCCTGGATTCCCTCCCCGAACTCTCCCCTGCCTCCCCCATCGAACATGATCCCAGATATTTCCTAAATTTACGCATTGGCCACCACACCTTCCCCGCTCTGCTGGATAGCGGTGCTGCCCGCTCATAATTCGGGAAGAGAATAGGAGACCTCCTGAAAAACCACCTACGCCACATAGTAGCATATATACAAGTTGCTAATGGAGCCGTCGAACCAGCCCAAGGAGAAGCCCGAGTCCGATTCCACTTGGACGGGCAGACAGAAGTCCTGGCGATTCGGGTGTGCCAAGCCCTAGGATACGACTGCATCCTAGGAGTGGATTTTTTGGAAGCCCTGCAGATTACCCTGGACTTCGCAAACCTGACGTGGCGCACTCCTAACTCTCCCTCTCGACCCTTACGCCCTCCCTCTCCTACCGAACCCCCCGTTGAACTTACCCTTGATGGCCTAGCCCTAGTTGCTCCCTCTCCTAGCGAAAAGGAGACCCTCCAAACCCTCTGCCGAACCCTGATGCCCATTTCCGACCAATCCCTCCCCCCTACTCCCCTCACCTCCCATTATATTGATATCCAAGGTCACCCTCCCATTAAACAACGTCCCCGCCGTCTATCCCCTGCCATGCTAAAGGTTGCGCACGCAGAGGTACGGGACATGCTGGCCGCTGGAATAATTGAAACATCCAGTAGTGCATGGAGCAGCTGTCCCGTCATTATCAAGAAAAGTACTGGCAAATTTCGCTTTTGCATCGACTACCGAGATGTCAACCGCGTAACCAAGAAGGACGCCTACCCCCTGCCCAACATCGATGCCATCCTCGACGGATTAAGAACAGCCCGTTACATCACCAAATTCGACCTGAGCCAAGCTTACTTCCAAGTCCCCGTTGACCCCGAATCCCGAGAAATAACTGCCTTTACCGTCCCCGGAGCCGGCCTTTTCCAGTTCACCCGAATGCCCTTTGGCCTTACCAACGCCCCCGCCACCTTCCAGCGACTGATGGACCGACTCATCAAACCCGAATGGTCCACCCACGTCTTCGCATACCTGGATGACATCATTATCGTCAACGAAACCTTCGAAGAACATGCGGAGTACGTGGAGAAAGTCCTAAAAGCACTAAAAGCCGCTAACTTGACCGTCAACCCAGAAAAGAGCGAGCTATGCTGTCAGCAGGTCAGTTACCTGGGCTACATCATCGATAAGGAAGGATTGAAGGCCGACCCCGAAAAGATCGCCCCCGTCGTACAATACCCCGCCCCGCGAAACATCAAGGAACTACAACGCTTTCTGGGGATGGTGGGCTGGTACGCCCGCTTCATAGACAAATTCTCCGAGCACAAGGTCCCACTAACGCAGCTCCTGAAGAAAGACGCACCCTGGAAGTGGGAAGAAGCACAACAAACCGCCTTCGAAACCTTAAAGTCCGCTCTGTCCTCTACCCCTGTCCTCCTCCGCCCTGATTTCTCCAAACCCTTTATAGTCCAGACCGATGCCAGCAACTCCGCGATAGGAGCGGTCCTGACATAAATGAGCAGCGGAGCGGAGCTTCCGGTGGTGTTCGCGAGCCGAGTGCTGAGCCCCGCGGAACGAAACTACTCCACGACGGAAAAAGAGTGTTTGGCGGTATTGTGGGCCGTGAAGAAGTTCCGCCCCTATATAGAAGGTACGGCATTCCGAGTAATTACCGACCATAGTAGTTTGCGGTGGTTGCAGCGGCTACGCGATCCCACTGGGAGACTCGCCCGTTGGGAATTGGCCTTGCAATCGTTCGATATGACGATCGAACATAGGAAAGGCTCTGCTAATGTTGTCCCTGATGCCCTCTCCCGCATGTATCCCTCCCTTGTCACCGCCCTGGCCACCATAGGCTCTTCCCAAAATCATTGGTATTTGAATCGCTTGAAGAATGTACAAGAAGCTCCTTGGAAATACCCGGATTGGAAAGTTCACGAGGACAAGTTGTACTACCATCGCCCAAATCCACTGATAGAACCCGCCATGGAAGATATGAATGCCTGGAAATTAGTATTGCCTCCCGAAAGCCGCCCCCGAGCCCTTAGCGACGCACACGATCCTCCCCAGTCCGGCCATTTAGGAATCGAAAAGACTTATGCCCGCCTAGCCCAAGATTTCTATTGGCCAGGAATTTATCACTCCGTAGTGAAGTATATCCGAACTTGCCGTGCTTGTCAGACCCACAAACAGTCCACCCAAGGCCCCCCAGGACTGATGAGAGAACGAGTCGTCGAAGAACCATGGACCCTCGTAGCTGCAGACGTTATGGGACCGCTTCCGCAAAGCAAAAACCAGAACAAATATCTGTTGGTCTTTTAGGACACCTTCACCAAGTACGTAGAGTTGAAAGCTTTGCGGAAGGCAGATGGCAGATCTATCGCTGCCGCTTTTTCTTCCCTTATAGTCCATCGCTGGGGATGTCCGACGTTCTTCCTGACCGACAACGGCACGGAGTTCGTCAACAAGGATATTAAAGCCCTTACAGAAGCTTACGGAATTACCCAAATCACCACCCCCCCTACCACGCCCAAGCCAACCCTGCAGAGCGCGTAAACCGGACCCTAAAGACCATGCTCGCGATGTACGTTGAGGGAGACCACCGCGAATGGGACAAAAAACTCGAAGCGCTGCAGTTTGCCCTAAATACGTCAACGCAGAGTTCGACCCAATTTTCCCCCGCGTTTCTCAATTTTGGCCGCCACCCCTTACCGATCCGAACCCTCGCAAAAGAACCCTCCCCTACCGAATACGAACCCCGCGATACCGTAACCTGGGCAGACAGGGTTACTAATTTAGGACATTTGAGGGACTTGGTCCGGAAGAATTTAGGTGAAGCCACCCTCCGCCAAGCAGCCCGGTATGACCAAGGACGACGGAACGTCGAGTTCAAGGAGGGCGACCAAGTCTTGCGCAAATATTACGTACTCTCGTCTGGCACCCAGGGATTTGCCTCGAAACTGGCCCCCAAATTCAAAGGCCCCTATCTCATTGACACGGTCCTGTCCCCAGCAGTATACCGCCTCAAGGCCGAGGACGGCACTCTAGTGAAACGAGTGCACGTCAAAGATCTGAAACCCTACTTTGCTACCCCAACCGATAACCCTCCTCCCGTCGTATCTCCACGCGATCACCCCCGCCCCCGATTTCAGAAAAAGACCACAGTGCAGGATCGGAGTTCGAGCGACGCCCGGCCGCGAGGAACCTACTCCAGTACGGAGTCCACCCCGGCACTTCAGCGACCCCGGACCTCGGTGACCGTCCCCAAACCCCCGAATAACGAACGCCCACCCCCTCGCTCCCCCGTCCGACTTCGGCCCCGAACCCAACGTCCACCCCCCCGCTAATCTGTTAATATTAAGAACCGCCACAACCCCGCTAATTGGTTTTTGCCCATTTACAGGATGCTGCCACACCATCGGGCCGGACCGAGGAGGATGTTGGGCCGGGAGGGTCGGACTCCGCCGGGGAGCCCACCCCGATCCCCGACCGAGCCCGGGCCCTCCTTCGGCGTCCGCGATCCCTTTCCCCCGGCCCGCGAATTATATTATCCCCCGATTGTCGCCGGCGACGAGGCCGGCGGGATCCAGCCCCTCCCGCCAATGACGGAGGAGCTTCGTCGGAAGCTTCACTTGTCTTGGCGGGAGGCGGCTAAGCCGCGGCCGCTGCAGCTCCCCACCAAGGAGGAGGCTGCTGCGGTGCGGACCGCGGCCCGGGAGGTACGGGAGGCGCTGGAGAAGCTAGAACCTCCGCGCCGATTCCGCCTCCCGGAGATGGATCCCGCCGACCTCGACGCCTATTACTCCCCGATAGCGTCAATGGAGCCCTACCAATCCTCCCCCCCTTCCCAGTCCCCCCGTCGCCCCGTTTCCCCTGAACCTCCCCGCCCGCCCCGCCACGTCCATTTCTCCCTGCCCCCCGTCCCTGGTCCGCCGTCCTCTCGCCCGCCCGTACCCCCTTTCCGTCCCACTTGTCCTTCTCCCGTCCCCGGCTCCTCCGGCTCCCTCCTCCGCCCCCCCTCTGCCGTAATGTCCCCCCTTCCCCCCTTCCAGCCCCCTGCTGCCCCGGTCCGCCCCCTAATGCCTCCCCGAACCTCCCCTCGTTCCTTCGCCCCTGCACCATCCACCATCCCTCCCCTAATGTCCCTCAATATCTCCCCCCCTCCCCAACTATCCCGTCCCAGTCCTCCCCGCGGCCCTATGACCCCTCTTCTGTCCCTACAGACCTCCCCTCCCCCTCCTTCCTCCCTCACATCCCCCTTTCCCCCTTCCTCCCCTATTCCCTCTTTCCCTCCCGCTCCCCGACGTCAGCCGACCCCGGGCCCCACTCCCGCGGGAGCGGGGGTCACCCCCACCTACCGGCCCAACCCCAAGGGGTGCTGGGCTTGCGGCGGGAGTGGGCATTCCTTCCGGGGATGCCCACAGCCCAACCGCCTTCTTTTTTGTTTCGGGTGTGGGTGGGAGGGGGTGACCAACGCCACCTGCCCCCATTGTCGCCGCTCGTAAGGAGCCCGGCCGACTGACGCCGATCCCCTGTCCGTCCTATCCCCCCCCCCCCCCCCTATGTGTCTATGTTGAGATAGTCCCCTATATGTGTTGCCCTTAGCCCGTTGCCCCAGCCGCCCGAAAAATAGCCGATACCCCGCCGCCCTAAGAAGCCAGCCCCTGAACCGTTGCGCCTAATTAGTTCGAAATTTACAGTATTATGTGGATTTGCTGAAGTTGCAGTGGATGAGAGCGGTCAGTCGCTATTTCAAATACCGCCGCAGTCTCGATCGCGCGAATTGATAGTTCCATGTTCGAATCACGGGTCGAGTTCCCGCGTAGCGCTCGCCTCATCCATATAGAGTTCGGATCGCGCTCGCCCAGTCCCCCTCAAGCTGTTGCGGCTTTGGGCAAGCCAATTAGTTTCGGGAAAGTAACCCCGGACGGGGAAAAGCCCCCCCCCGGTTCCAACACACCTCCTCTTTCCTCATCCAGGAGCTCATCGCCGACCAAGCCGTCCAGGTAAGCGTTTATTTCAATATTATTGGCATGGTGGTGGCGTGTGTGGTGTGTGTGTGGTTGTGTGGATCGGCGCACTGGTTGCAGCGGTCATTCCGTGCGAATTTAGCACTCGACTCGCGTCCGCGTTCCGCCGGAACTCCCCCCAACCCCTGCCGCGAGTCTCCCCCCGCTACCTGAAGGTAGTAACGTAGAAATTTAAGGACAAATTGGGCCACAGAAGCCCTAAGGGCTCGACGACCCAATTTTCTCCACGGTTCTCCCAGGAAGGGAAATTTTTGATTATTTTGTTAATGGGCAAGAGCCCTAGTAGTTGGTGCAGTGGCACCTAGATAAATTAAGAGCTCCTGTAGTTCTGGTGGCACGACAGTGCCAGATTTTAGTTTGATAGTTAAGAAGGCGCGTAGCGCCACCCCTTTAAGTTGTATCGAGTCAAGAGCGCGATAATGCGCTAGATATTCCGAATTATGTACAGTTAGTAGTAAGTTACGTTGTCCTTCCGCATAAGGACCCGTTAGTAGATTAAGCATATTTCCCCCCTTTTTTATAGAAAATTTGAAAATTTCCGAGGCACATTCTCCCGCGATGGCTTAGAGAGTAAGTTGTTGTAAATAGTAGGTTAAGTTAGTATAGCACCCCCTACCCCCCCGAGGTCCGAGCTAAGTGGGGAGGAGTTGTAACGTGGTGGAAACCCGTTACAGAAAAATGATTATTGTTAGCTCTTCTTCGGTCTCCCCCTTAGTGCCTCCCGTCCCCTGGATGTATGTGTGTGAGTGAGTGAGTGAGCCCAGATGAACCTTCCGTGTGATGGTAATGTAGTTACCCGCTGAAGGGATATTGTAATTGCCATCCACGGAAGGAGAGTAAATGTTTTTAGGACAGGGTATGATTGCGGATTGAGCGAATGTCAGTAGGTTGTATATTATTTAGGATTAAATATTATATTTCTTATGGTAAATTTTATTCGTAGCTTATAAGACCGATTCCCTGCTCCAACATGAGCTAGAAAACTGTTATTGTCCTATCCTTTACGCTCCCATGCCCGAATGCCTATAATGCCCTCTCTCTCTAACCTTCCTGCCGAGCGCGGTTGTTTACGCAACGCTCCTACCGTCCCCTTACCCAGTCTCACCGCCGAGCGCTTCGTCGGTTCCTTCCCGTTACCGCGCCGCGCCTCGAGCGCCAGGCAGCGAGTCCCAGTCCCCTCCCCTTACCGCGCTGACGCCTCGCGCGCCTAGCTGCGTTCTCCCCGGCCCGCGCCACTACCGGCCCATCGCTGCCGACCCCGCACCGCATCGCCCCGCTGCCGAACCACGAAGCCATAGTGTCGTCTGCTGCTAAGGACGACTACGCAGGATTCTAGCGCAGGAGCTAGCCAGCCGGCTCTCATGCCAAGTATATGGGTGATTAGCCGGAACGGCGAGAAATATGGATCGCGGATCCATACCTAATTAATGATTGGTCCCTGGATCCCGATCACAACTATGACACCCCGGAATGAGGGAAATGATTGAGAGGACGGAGGAATATCCGTCAAATTGGGCCAGATCTTGTTCTACTATCAGAGCATCAGTACGTGGTCTAAGTAGAGAGCTGGGTCGTCGCCGCAATTATTGAAATTCGGTGTAATTCAATATTGCGGGCCCCAGCCATTGATTCATTGGAGTTTGACGCGGAGTTCTCGTGGCGGACGTCGTGGGATCGCTGGATTTCATCGTCGGAGCCGCCGGAGAATTTTCCCTCGCCCCTTTCCCTTCCCCTTTTTGCCTCCCCTAGTTTTCCTGTTAATTAGTGGTTAATGAAATCATTGTGCGCGTATAATAAGTGTGCCAGGACATCGCGGGAGGCCTCTCCCCCCGAGATTAGTTAGTGTTAATAAAGATTGTGTCCTCGCAGTTGGATCGTGTGTATTACTCATTTATTTTAACCCGGAATTCCTTTTCCGCAGGTTACAATATATATATAGTGAAACATACCGATCACAAATAAGATGAGAGCGTTTTCCTCTAGTAAGCTGTCCATTTAGCAGTCTGGAAAGGTTCCTGATGCATATAAAATGTGCTGTTGCTCCTTGATGCTCGAGAAGAAGAAGAAGATTAGCGTGTCTGGTCCTCTTGCATTTTGTTAATTGTAGAGGTGCTATGATTGTATTCTCATTCGTCTCAGTCTCTTCCACCATAGTAAAAATATTAATAGAGACATCATTATCTTCCTCAAATTTCGGAATCTGTTTTAATGTAGTCGGAAACGTTATACTTCTAACATCGAAAACAGTTGTAAAATGAAGATATGAAGATTTTCGTTGTGGATGAGTATTCGGTTTTGCCGGATAGAGTGCAGCCGTTACAGCCCATGCAGAACATGTATTATCATCACTGTATATGTTTTTCACAGCCTGTTTATTCTTAATAGATTCTGGAAGCTGGATGGCACAACCTATATGCAGCGGGTTATAATAATTTATATTTATAATTAAATTCAGAATTTTTTCCAACGCCCATCCACTATCACGCTCTTGAAACTCACTCAATTCTTTTAGAATTTTGTCTATTATATTTGTATTGTACCATTCACTAAAACTATCAGTTTTGTATAAAACTGCATTGCGGGTTGAGATATGTTTAATATCACTTATCTCTTTACAAATAAATTGTCCGTTAAAGATGCAATTTATCTTAACTGCGTTCACGTTATTAAACACTTTTTCTGTGTAGGTCTGTACTAAGTCTTTTGCACCTGTTAGAAAATCACGTGGTTCTATATAATTATAATTTACAACCATTCCGCTACATATTCGAGATTTAAATGAAGACTCGAGATCTTTCCAAATAAGCTTTCTCACTCCAATTGATTTCTTATTTTTTGCCACATGCAGAAGTAGACGCTGGATAGTTGTTATTTCAGTCAGATTTTTGTGTACTGTATCGGGAGCTGCAGATCTATTAGCATCTCTTAAACTTCGAATATAATCACGACACTTGCGTACCCACTCATGATAATTATGCTGATTTCCTAAATCAGGATTCTTGAGAGCATGATTCAAACAATAACTCTTATCCTTAGCTGCTCTAGGTAGAAGACACTGTATTTATGCAATTTCTGCAAAATTTTTCTGCAGCGTGCCTATAGGTGCGTTGCGATTAGAGATTCTGAGTTTATGAATATATTCACGACACTCGCGTACCCACTCGCGATATTCTTCTTGCGTTTTCAAAACTCTATTTCGTAGAGACATCTTTTGTTCTTTTCTTCGAGAGGACTAATCAGGAACTGAGGAAAAGTGGGTGGGAAACTGAGCTCTCTTTAGATAAAGGATCTCTGAAACACTTCAGGGGGTAAGAGAACATTGAGGACAGGTAACGACATGTTAGAAAATAGATGCAAGCGTTTTTCAGTTATACATATATTCCAGATTTTTGCTCATACATATATTTCATATAATAGACATTTTTTAAGGCACATACACCTTCATGATTCAAACATGCTGGAAGATGTGAATTATGCAAGCTATCTTCTAAATCAAAATCCCCCCACATAAAATTATCTACATTAGTTATTTCTAAATTACAAATATCTCTTAACCAATTTGTATTTTCAATTCCTTTCACAAAAATCTCATCCTCATCATCATAAATATACTTCCTTATAATATCTTTATATTTATAGTAGGGTGAGTAGCCATCCGCCCAATTTAAGCCGTGATAATTTAGAAAGAACCAGCTAAAAAGAAACATTATATTAAACAAAAATAATATATATTTTTTCTTTTTCATATACTTACTCTGTTCGCTTTCGCTCCTCTTCACTTAGCCACGAATATGAATAGGGCGGTGAAAATAAAATATGGAACACTTTTTGTTCTTGTATAACAGCAAATTCTTTGATTATAAATGACTTATCCGTCAAACGGAATCCTTGAAAATCAACGAACGATGGTGCCATTATGCCTACGTTTTTTATACTAAAATAATTCTATTTAAATATGAATGTTTCATAAAAATTTCTCCCTCTCTTCAAGCTAATTGTTCTTCATCCCTCCTACTATCCTCACCATAAGTCAAAACTATCTCCCACTATACGTAGCATAGGTCACAAATATTTTCTTGAGGACCAATGACGTTTCTGTTCTTCCAAGAGTGGCAGGTCAGTCATTTCCCCACCGTAGGACAAAAGTTTTGTCAACCCTTAAAGCATCTTAGAATTACCGCCCACTACATGTAGCATAGGGCAGAAAAGATTCTCTCTTAGAGCCAATGACGTTTCCGTTTTTCTAAGAGTAGTATAGGCATCTTCCTACCGTAGATTAAAAAAATTGTTGACACCTCCCTAACAGTGCTTAAAAGCTCGAAGAAATCGTAGGACAGGCATCAGTATTGCTTGAACGTTTGATTCGTACGACAAATAACATTCCATTTTAAAAATGTCTTCACTGTTTCATATTACACATATAATCGATTTTGACGGGTTTATGATAAACAGAAAGTTTGTGCATAAAGAAGTGGCAATCAAAAACTTAACTACGGGAAATACGAATTACGGTGCATTTCGTGTTCATGAGCCGTATAAAAGTTTATCGATTAAGGACCAAAAAAGCGTAAATTTCATCTTCAAAAATATTCACGGGATGAAATATTGCAACACAGGATATGAACATTATAATCAAGAAGATATTTACAAATTTGTGAATAGCATAAAATTGGATTGTGAATACCCCCTAGTAGCTTATAAAGGGGGGCATGTAGAACGGGATGTTCTGAATTACTTGGATATCCCAAATACAAATTTGGAAAGGTTTGGTTGTCCTAAATTTGATAATTTGATAGCCACTATAAAACCTTGCAACACCCCGTGTAAACTACACGTAAAAATGTTCACCAATCATACAAGAAAGCCTATACATTGTGTATATCAAGAGGTAAACGTTTTCGCACGATGGGTACATCAACAAATAGATGTGAGTATCAAATGTTAAACTTACAATTTGTAAAATATTAACTGGATTTCTCTGTTTCAGATGATTGAATAAAATATATATATATATATATATATATTGATATAAGATTAATTATTAGTTTAATTGTAAAACATTTAATTTTATATATTTGTATAAATTGATGTATATTTCCTTCATTTTTTATATATTTGTATATCAGATCAATTATAAGTTTTTATCATTTATATAAGTTTTATGTATATTTGTTTAATTATAAGTTTAATTGTAAAAACATTTCATTTTATATATATATAAATAAATTCCGTCTGTCATGTAACTCTTCTACCAATTGTTTCTTCTCCTCACTCCCATGACTATTCCACTACGTATTATGTTTACACTAGCTCATCAATCACTGGCGGTAATATAAGTTTCTTTAGAGCATAATTCCAATCATTTTCTCTTTTCTTCTCATTGGCAGTCGTGATTTCCTCCTTTTGATGCTCATTACAGATATAATTTGCAACAATTTTCAATCTACCATACATATCTTTCCGTAATGCCTCAACTTTTCGATCCAATTTATTTTCAATATAATTGACTTTATCATTCAATTGATTAATTCTTTCACTAATATCATTAATTTTTTCATCAATTTCATCAGTTTTTTTCAGCTGAGTTGTAACTATTTCCTCAAGGCGGTTACCTTTTAGGTAATAGTGAGTTAGCTTTTCACTGTATTCAAACAATTCCCTCATTAAGCTATCACGTACAGTCATCGAATTACGTAACAGAGCAGCCATATTCACAGCACTTGTCTCATCAGTAACATCACATTCTAAGTTTGAAATTATTTTCTTCTTGGCATTAAATGCATTCCTTTTTTTATCAAACTTTAACGTATCATTGTCAATTTTGTGTGAATAATTTCTCACTTTACCGGTATTGAAACCAGATCCGAATTTATTTATCGACATAGTGAAGTAGCACGTTGAACTAAGAAAATCTTGAAACTGCAATCTCTTTTATAAGATACATAGGTTTAGTAACAGCTAGGACTTAATAAGTTGTCCTAGCAAAAATGTTAATATTTCTGAAATGGATGTAAACTTGTTATTCTCCCCAATAGGGGAGACTATTAAAATTGTATCCTTTTTATTTAAAGGATATTTTGTAATCCGCTGCATAGGTTTAGTTAAAGCCATGCAAAGTTATAATTCCATGCTCGATGGAAAGTTAATTCCTTGCACGATATCAGCAACTTATCACAATAGCTATCTACAATTTAACTGACGAGAAAAGGGGGGATTGCGGTAGCCACCTAGCGGCAATTACTGGTACTATCAATTAAATTGAACTAGTTCACCCGTGTGTGTAATTACGTAATATTAAAATACCATTAGCGCGAAAGAAGATTAAGGAAGGCAGTCACCTAGCGGTGACTACTGGAACTAGCAATTAACTCAACCTAGTTTATCTGTGTAGCAGAGTCGGAAATAGTTAGGCTACGTAAGGTAACTAACCATCGACTTCGAAGGGTGAAAAAACCTTCCCTCAACTAGGGCCCCGTAGGATAACTAACCAACGGTACCATAGGGTGAAAAATACCCCCTCCCTAACCAAACCCGGTCCCACTATAAGACCTTCCAACTGTGACATAGGGTGAATAATACCCCCACCCTCCCTAACCAAACTCGATCCCACTATAAGACCTTCCAACTGTGACATAGGGTGAATAATACCCCCACCCTCCCTTACCAAACTCGATCCCACTATAAGACCCTTTCCTTCCTCATCCCCACCATTACCATACTAAGAGAGTCTTATCCCCACCCATCCCCCTTCCACACCACAAAACAGCTTCCCCCACTCCCTGTCATCGGAACCGCATAGCTACTCTACTTATATATATTTCCAATTTTGGTGCTGAAGCAAAAAGCAGAAATTTCCAAATTTGTTTAATATGGCTTGCGTGTACTTTCCATTCATCTAGATTTTTCGACACCTGTAATTAATTATGCGTATTTTAATATGTTATATCCATTACAGAATTTGGAAGAAGAAGAGCAAGAAGTATATAGTTTAGAAGAGGAAAATAATAATCCTGATTCGGCTGCTAATAGCTCAATCTCCATCATAAACAGTCCGCCGAAGAAAATAAAAAAAATTAACAATAATAATAGAAAAATAAATTCATCGCCAGCGAAAACAAAAACTAAAAAATTAAATACTATTGAGGATCCTAGGGTGGATTATGCTTTCCAAATGCTAAAAAATGTGTCCAGTAAGGAGAAAGATGAGTGTCAAACATTCGGGGAACATATCATCACCAAATTAAAAAAATTGGATGACAAAACTCAAGCTATTGCGATACATCAAATAAATAATATTATGTTTGAAATAGAAATGGAATATTTGAATAATAAATCAAAATAAAGTTTGCAGTTGTAATGTTCATCAATAAAAATTTATCTATTACTCTCCAATGTTTTAACTAACTATTACATAGAACAACATTAAAATAGTAAAAAAATACTTTAATTATTGAATTTATAAGGTGTAACATAGTGTTCTTTCCATATTTCTCTATTGCTTCTAATAGTACCTGAAAAAAAATCAAATACAATTTCAAAATTACTTTGCTTCTATGTTTTACAATAATACGAGAGCTTAGTATACGGATTCCCAGTAGCTAAGGGACGAGAGAGAGAAGAATTAATGTTAATCTTTCACTAGCATATGTAAACGTTTCTAAAAATTCGTATCATTTTTATCAATTTTAGGGTCTTACCAAATACAAAATTACAGTCTTCAGGCTATACCTCAAAGAATTTCTTTAATTGTCATGTAGTCTCCAACGCTCTAAGGTCCGGTTTCACAAGCCTTGTTTAAAATGGATTAAGTTAATTATGTTATATTCTATGTGACATAAAATGCAGCAAAATTAACTTAATCCAGTTTAAACAAGACTTGTGGAACCAGGCACAAATTGCAAAATTCTCTCTCTCTCTCTCTCTCTCTTTATATATATTTATGTTTAAACAAGTTCTCGTATACATATGTGACAATTGGTTTTATTTTTATTCAGCGATTTATTTGATTCAGTAAATACAGCATTAGATATCATTTTTTTTATCTATTTATATTGTTAATTATGATTCTGTCAACTAGACTAACAATGAAGTAAATGAAATTAGTAACGAAGGTTAATTGTGCTACTCAGTTGAATAGACGTCCTAAAAAATTATGTTTGAAGAAGATCGCACCGTGCATTCGCGCGCACTGCAAAAACTTTTTTGTTTTTCAACGAACGGATCGCGCGTGCTGTAATCGGCGCGCTATTGCGATTTTTTTTGTTTTTAAGCGCAGCGAGCGTTTTGCGCGGCGCGGCGCGCTTGGTCTGGACGCTCCTTTACGTAACTGTCAGCAATTTTTTTACATTCTGGTGTAAGCGAATTTTATTCCTCCGGATTATCTTGTGCATCTATGCCTTTATAAGTGTGAAAATCATCAAGTTTTATTTTGGATGTTTCTCCTTGGCGCCGACGGTTAAATAATAATAATTCAACAACGCAACATTCGCTTAGCGTTAGACAATCATTAAAAGAAAAATGTTGTTTTAAATTTTTACACGCAATTTTGCGTTTCTTTTCTAAGTGTGATTGTAATTTTTGAATTTCTTCTGCAGTTGGTAAACGAATTTGTTTTTGGCGCTTGTATTTAGTTTGAGCTTCAATTGCCTTTTTATTTATTATCTGAAAATTTTGGACTATTAATTTAATAAAGTTTTTGGTCATGATTTGCTTTTCTTTTTCTTCCCTCTCGATGTACAAAGTTTCCAATAGCAGACCAACTTGCTTAAGCTTCTTTCCAATATGTAAAATATTGGAAGGATTTGTATACGTTTCAGTTTCTTCGTTGTATCCTGCTATGATTTTTACGGCTTGGTAGCAGAAGGAAAAATATTTAGGTCTATATAAGGAGCAGAAATCTGAAATGTCTTTACATTTTTCTTTTATAATTATTAATAGTCTACCTAATAATCTGAGTTTGGACCGAATCATTGAATGATTTTCATAACTATATTTTTCCGTTAAATTGTTCGCAAACAAAATTAACAGTTCGTCATATCGTATTGCGTTCTTGACATCACTATCCTGCATATAGGGAATGATGTCCCGTTTAACTCTTTCGTTAGCAATTACATGAATTTTCCCGTCAGCCATTCGGCTTAAGATTTTAACAGTTCTTTTCCCTTTCATATAGTTTTCTGTACACTGAGCAAAATGGTGCCTAATATTGGATTTCATATACATCCCTTTACAGCTAGCACATGTAGTGTAGTCATTCGGTTTCTTCTTCATGTTTTTATTGGGTAGCCGGCACACAATCAGATCCCCGTTATTTATAATCGAGCTGCTATTATATTTATAATTTCCTTTCTTTCTGAGCTGATCAAGTAGATATTTTCGATTTGGATTTTTTTTAGGTAATTTACTAATTTCTTTAACTTCAGCCTCATTTTTGTGACAAGATTCGATATGCCTGGCTATTTTAAAATATAGCTTGTTACAAAAATAGCAACAATGCTTTTTTTCCTTTTTCTGATATAGTTAATGTGTTATCATCAGGTGCATTTGTGGCTACATTGTTTAAAATGTTATCAATATTAAAAGGAGTTTTAAATACATTAATGCGATCTCCTTCATTGTTTACATTAGCCGATTTACTTGTGTCTTTATCGAGTTCTAAAATAGATTAAATATTGTGGAAATGAAATAAATCTAGAATACTTAATCTTTATTAGCATCCAGAAAAGAAAATATTATTTACCACCAGGATCTTTGGAATTACCATATAAATCTTCAACCTTACTTTCATTTAATTTTTTTATACATTCATCCCTGTAATAATAAAAAAGAATATATTAAAGTTATAATTAAGCATTATCTATATACTATTCATTTTATGTAATATTTGAGACTAGCCTTAAATTTTCGGCAGAGACGAGATCCTCGAACGAAATAGAATTATTTTCATATACACTTATATCTATGGCTTGTAATAAACTTCTTTCTATTAAAATAAGAAAAATATTTATTTATTTCATTAATAAGATCAACCTAATAACAGGAAAACTACTTTACCATTTTCAGATAATGTTAAAAAGGTCTTTTCGAAATCTGAATTCGGATCAAATGAAATATTAAGCGATAAAGGTCTATCTTTAGAAGTGCTCAAATTTTCCTTATTATCAAGCTCTAAAATAAAGAAGAGAATAAATATTAACATCAAATTCATCACATACAGCACAAAATTGCATGAAATGTTTAAATCATATGTTCATTAAATATTGTTTTCCTTTAAGGTCGTTTTATGCATATATGTTCTATGAGATATAGGTTTTACGAAATGCAGTTAGAAATCTTTATCGATAATAGCTTATAAAATAGAAATTAATAATGGTAGTAGTATTTACAAATGCCACAGAACTCAAAGAACTCATAAAATCCACTCTTATGTTATGTAGGCTATGGATTTATAGTATTTTATGATTTTAAGTAGCATTTATGATTACTATCATGAATCCTATAATTTTTACTAAAAAAATATTTGCAATTAAATTGATGTAAGTTAAATGAAAAATTAGTACCAGAATTTATAAGTTCATATTTCAAGCTTCCTTTTTGATTACCGGTTTCTACTTTCTTCAAAATTTCATCTACATAATTAAAATGGGTAGAATCTATAGTATTAACTAAGGTGCTCCCGTTGTCTGTTGTAGATACAGGATCAATCACTATATATATTGCGAAAAGAAAAAATAATTAAACCTTAATAATTTTAACCAAAATTGACACTATAAAGAGTACTAATTATACCTTTCACTAAACTTTGTTCTGGCTCTATTAAGTTCAAATGTAGCTTCTTCGATTCATTTTTATCAATCATTGAATTATAAGATTTTATCCAAGTAGGTGTTACCACATTCACATATTGATCACTTATAATCCTTGGAAGAGAGTTGAAATCTTTAGATAAATAAGCTTCCACTAAAGTAGAATTGAATTGAATTAAAATACAAAACATTATAAATATTATATTTAATAGTTAAAAGTAAAAATCTATTGCAATAATACAAAGAATTGTAAGTATACCTTCTTTAAAATTATCATTGATAATATTTTTTAAATTATCTTCATTCTCAGAATTATCATTTCTTGAATTGAATAAATAAAGTACTGTATCTTTTATATCATTATCAAATGAAGCCAATATAAGCTTATCAACATTTGTATGACTAACATCTTGGTTAAAATTTGTAGATTCACAGGTTATATCTTAGAAGGCAGAAATGAATTTACTTGTATTATATTCTTGTATTTTATTTAACTAAAAATTGGTCAAGGAAATTAGAATATGACATTAATAGTTGCAATTGATACCTTCTTTTAAATTTTCATGTTTATTGAATCCTGCGTTAGGTAAATGAAGAACTGCAGATTCTGTTTCATTACTAACTGAGACCGATATACATTTATCAACATCTGTATGATTAACATCTTGGTTAACATTTGCAGATTCACAGGCTATATCTTAGAAGGCAGAAATGAATTTACTTGTATTATATTCTTGTATTTTATTTAACTAAAAATAGCTAAAGGAAATTAGAATATAACATTAATAGTTGCAATTGATACCTTCTTTTAAATTTGCATGTTTATTGATTCCTGCGTTAGGTAAATGAAGAGCTGTATATTTTGTTTCATCACTAAGTGGGACCGATATAAATTTATCTGCACTTGTGATATTAATTTTATTTATATTTACGGATACAGAACCTTTATGCAAATGAAAACATTTTAGTTCAAAGTTTAGTACTAATTTGAAGAATGATATTGATAATTATAGTAAGATGCTTAAGTGATACCTTGCTTCAAAATATTGCTATAATTGTTACGTAAAGTATTTATTCGTTTTTTCTTTCCCATTCCACATTTGGATGTATGTTTTAATGCTATATTTGTATTAGTTTTAGTGACATTTTGAGCTACAAATGGTTTACTTTGATTTACTTTAAATACATAATTAAGAAAAGCAAATGTGATAAATAAACGACAAAACAAAGCTGTTTTATTTTGTAGATATTACCTGTGATCTGGTTTTCCAAATTAAGTTTATCTATTTCTAGTTTCGTCTGGGCAATTAATTCCTCTTTATTTTCTGAAACAATTTCGTCATGCACTTTTAATAAGAAAAACTATATTTAAAAATTGAATTAAATTGTATTAATCTACATTATTCAGTCAAGCGACTCAGCAAACACTATCCATGCAGTATTAAGTAATCAGATGACCAAAAGTCTAAAAGATGATTTTTAATCAATTGTGCTGTATGGGTATACTACATATAATGTACTTTGTTAGTTTCAATTTTGTACTGAACAATATAAGTACTATATAATTAAATGTGCCAAAATCAATTATTTTTCTGTGTAAGAATAAATTTCAAATAGTCAGTATATATATATATATGATACTAAATATAGAATTTGTTGAAGAAATATTGCTTTAAATAGATAAACCAACAAATTTTTCAATAATTTTGCTTCATCACACGTTTTAACCTAATTTCCATTGGTAATAAAATTGAAAATAAGAAGTCACATGGCCATAATTATTTTACATTTATTTCTTACCATTCTCTGCTAGTAAAACTCCTTCATATACTGCCCCATTACTGTATTTCACAGAACATTCGTTATTTCTATTAACCCTTAAAACATTCTTTTTCTTACAAATAAATAAAACTCCATCATTAAATTTCACTAACGCGTACATTTCAGAATCTTCTATATAAATTATTTTCCAGAATGATCTTAAATCGATGCATCCCTCACACTTTGTTAAAATGGAAACTTCTGGAAGCTTCCGGGCCGACTCGCACAGTAAGATTTGAATTGAAAAATTAATCGTATTTTCAATCTTGATTTACCATTGCAGGGATGCAATTGACTTATGAACAATATAGAAATTCCCTAGATTTCAATCCAATCATTGCTTTCCATAAAAAGCAATGTGATTGGGGTTAACTGGCTAGTAGAATGATTAGCCTACTTCGATCAGTTACAGAGTAGCTACTTGCAAACCCATAGTCCCATTTTTAACACTGTGAGATATATTCAAAAAAATTAGGCAAATTAAAATATCACTGACTTTTCAACCAATCATATTGAATATTTTTCGTAACGCTGAGTAAACAGTTATGCATTTGCAAGTAGCCAATGATCTTGCACGTACTTCTTGCTATTTTCCTAAAGCGTCCGCCGATCATAGGTAAGTACATAATTTTTTAATTAAATTATACGAACTTTAAGAAAGAAAATTTTTTAATGAAAAATTAATAAAATTATTTTATTTATTAAATTTCAAACATGTTACATTGGCTGTGTTTTATATTCTTGGCACTAAAGTAGTGTTATATTATAATTGATCAGTTGAATCAATTTTACTACTTAAGATACGTTTTTCCATAGCGTATCTACAATTAAAGATTTTGAACGTAACAATTGAGATATCTCTGAAACTTCAAAAATAAAATATTTATAATAACTGTTCAGAAACAAAATTCTTAACACGCTTCTTTGATTTATTTAAAAAACTATTTACTTATTTGTGGTCGGCGAAAATTTGAGGAATATAGCAAAAAGTACGTAGAAGCTCATTTCATGACTAAATCAAATAGGCTGACTACTCTGCTATCCAGTTCAATTCTAATCCGACTGCATTCTATGGAAAACCACAATCCGATTGAGATCTAGGAAGCTTTTTCTAATCTTTCATAAGTCTCAGCTGCATCCGTGTAAGGGTTAATTTCAATTTAAAATATACAATTTATTTTCGGAAACGTCTTGAGTTTCCATCGCTTTTTCTGGATTCACTTCCGAACGCAAGAGGATGACTATCATCGATAGAAGCTACTGTAGTATGCAACAGTTTTCTTATGTTCTGAGAGAGCGCCATATATGTCATTTACTATACCTACATACATACATGTGATTGTGCACTGAGTACCATTAATTGTTTTCTTTACCAGCACTAGAGATCTGTAGCTTTCCAGAAAGTATTAAATTGTAGAAAATTGATTTGTCGATGTTTATAAGTTAACAGCAATTCATATTTTCCATGCCACTTCTATATGGTTCTTTAATACAAAGGGGATAATTCAATTTTTTATGGTTTACTTTATGGGGATCAACGGTTTATTTTTACACGAGGAAAAGCGGTGAACATACCGACATACGCTAAATAGTGCCAAGATAGCAGTTGCTGGATGTTAAGCAGCACCCAGCGATTTTTCGTAAATGACACAGCCAAATTTTTTCCTGAGCATTTCAGCTAAATTTTCTCTGTACTGCATTTTCATATATACGACCTACACCAGCGATGAATAAAAGATTGAAGTAGAGATATACGCTAGAAATTTCTGGAGTGAACTTAACTGAAATATATTCTAATCAATTTGGCTGAGTAGACAGTCACATATAATTATTAGCCGTAGATTATTCATAGTAGTAGTTGCTTAGAAGTTTTGACATTTTTATAGCTCGTTTCGTCTTTTCCCATCTATCAACTTCTTTAGTATTCAAATCGACTTCGTTGTTCTCTGATGAACTTAATATTTTATCAATCCATTTGTTCTCAAAATAAAAGTATTTAACACCTTAAAATTTGTATGTTCTTCAAAATAAAATATTGGTTATATGCGATTAGTTTTTGACGAAAATAAACAAAATTTAACTTGCGTATGGACTCATCTACTTTTAAATATATGACTACCCATATATATATATGTGTAAGATGGAAGTCAATCGTTAGGGAATTTTAAATGAATAACTAAAATTTGTTTCTCTGTAAACAAAGTTTATAAACATTTTATTTTATACTCCTTATAATAAGTACTAAATTAAATATAATCTTACCTGTAACCAAAGAAACGACATTTAAAGTTTATTCATTTATCATTTCTTCATTCACACTATTAAACTTTTTCTAATTAGATGCAGGTATGCAACTTATCACTTCTTAATTAATTACATGTGCTCTATTATATAATCGTCCGCCTATTGCGGTTCCCTCTGATGGCAGTAGCAGATACTTCTACTGCCACGTGGAGCGCGGTAAATTATGAATTAAAGAAATATTATTTCTTTACATCTCCCCCACCGGGGCTGAAAATCCCGATAGAACGGTCGAGACGTCATTATCCTATTGGTCCATTTTCTTCAATATTAGATGGTTGTAATTTGGTAATATGAAAAAGTGTTGATTCCATTCTCCTTTGTCCTGTGTTTATCTTTTATATTGATTGCGATATCTTTTCCACTATTTCAAAAGGACCAATTTTTAGTTCATCTAACTTTTTCCTGTTTAATTTGTTTCCATTTTCCACATATACCTTATCTCCTACTTTAAATTCATATTCTTTTCTGTTTTTGTCAAATATTTTTTTATTATAGTTGTGTGATTGTATTGTGTTTCTAATGCTAAATCTCTGTCTTTGATCCAATCACATTCTTTCTTTTTTAATTTTAATTCTTTCGGTAAAATGGTTACATCTGTACCATCTAATAAATATTTTGGAGCAAATTTCGTGGTTGAATGTTCTGTTTCGTTATATCTGTTTACACATTCTCTTGCTATTGTTGTCCAAGCCTTTTTCCCTTTATTTTCATTCATCTTACACCTTATTTTATTAACTAGTGTCTGATTCAGTCTTTCATTTAGACCATTTGATGCTGGTGTATTAGCTGGTATAAAAATTAATTTTACATTATTTTCATTTAGGAAGTCTTTAAATTCTTTAGAGTTAATTCCTGGATATTGGTCCGTAAGAATAATTCCAATTTTATCTGTTTGTAGTATGTTATTGATAAACTTGATGAAATCATTTCCATTTTGTGTTTTTGAGGTTGAAATAAAAGCGTATCTTGTGAAGTGATCCACTAAAAGGTGTAAATATTTTTTTGTTGATCTAGATCCTCCAAAACCTCCAATGGTATCTAGAGACATTATCTTAAATGGTTTTGTTGCAGGTCCTAATTGTGACAATAGTCCGAGTTTGCTTTGAACTCTTGATTTATTTTTTTTACACGTGTCACAGGTTTTGCATATATTTATAATATTTTTTGTCAAATTTTTTGCTGTATATATTGAACCTATTTTTTTTGTAATTATCTAATTCCTATATGACATAAATCCTCGTGTACCTGTTTTATAAGTGTGTTGCTGAATTTTTTTGATAGAATGATTTTTCCTATATTGTTCTTTTTTTTTGTGTAGTAAATTCCATTTTGTTTTATGAGATTCTTTTTATAGTTTTTTATCATTTCATTATTTTGTTGGTCTGTTTTTATATCTTCTATTTTTATCAAGTTTACTATTTTTAATAGTTCTTCTTCATTATCCCTAGTAGAAATTCTTCTAGTAATGCCTATATACCATACAGGCGCTAGCTAGGGTAAAGCAGGGCAAAACTGACTAGAAATGCCTTCCTCAAAACTGCATAATTTCAACATAGATAACTCCTGATAGAGAAATACATCTAGGCCCTCGTAAGGCATTATGAAGTTTATACGTGGTTGTATCCATTGTAATTAGCGCCACGTTGCCAAAATTTGTACCTACAGCAATACAGGAAAACCTATCTCGGCCCAAATAAACTAATAACTAGTTTTATCGATATCGAAAATCACGGATTTTACTAGTTAGGTTAAATCTTGATCACATCTGGATTGACCTAGATCGTTTTAAATTTGGTTATCCGTTTAATATAGTCATCTAATAGGTTATGCGTCGAAACTGTTAAAAAAGTGATTTAAAGGAAATTGTTAATGTGATTGAGTGATCATTATAAGTGATTAACTTTATTTTTTTGTGTTAAGGTGTGAAGATTACAGTGCACAGTGTATACTAGAAATTTGAAACCTTTATGAATAGTTCATAGATAAATTTATATATCAACAAAGATGGATAGAACATCATTAAAATTAAAGAAAAACAGGATGAGAGTACGAAAATTTAAGGCTCTCCAAAAATTGAGGCAATCAAGAATACCAGATAATGAAGGTAATAAAAATTTTAATTTAAACAAAAAATTAATAATAAAAGTAATAATTGCTTTTAATACAGTAGTGGAATCAGATGTGGCCAATGAAAGTCCTGTTACAGTTGTTGAACATGATAGTTCTGATATGGCACTGCAGACTAATAGCTTTAGTAACGAAGAAGTAACAGCTAATCCCACTAGTTCAGGAATTTATAATATCCAAGACTTTGAAGTTATAGAAAATTGTCTTGTAAATAGTGATACTGAAACTTCTGAAAAGAAAGAACAAAAGCAAGTTATAAACAACCTAAGAGATTGGGCTATAGATTGCAGCATTCCGCAGGCTCATTTAGACAAATTATTATCTATATTATCACTGGTTTTACCTGATTTGCCAAAATCTTCAAAAACCTTTTTCTCTACTACATCTTATAATTATAATATTATAGAGATGGAAAGTAGTAAGGGGGAAAATGGTGAATTGGTTTATTTTGGGATCGCAGCTGGTTTAAACTTGTGTTTAAGTACACAGCTACACCAGAACAACAATATACAGCTGCAAATAAACATAGATGGAGTAAAACTATATAGATCTAGCCCTAAACAATTTTGGCCCATTTTAGCCAAAGTAATTTTTGAGCCAGACATATAGTCCATTTCCTGTAGCAATATTTTCTGGTACAGCAAAACCAAAAAATATTGATGAGTATTTGGACAGTTTTATAAATGAAATAAACTATTTACAAAATGAAGGAATACTCATCAATGGCATAAGATATTATATTTCTATAAAAGCATTTATTTGTGATGTGCCTGCAAGATCCTTTATAAAGTGTACGAAAGGTTATGGAGGATATGCAGCTTGCGAAAGATGTACCATCCAAGGAACTCGAATAGATAGAGTTATGACTTATCCTTGCGTAGATAGTTCAGAAAAAACAGATGAATCTTTTCGGAACCAATTGCAAAAAGAACATCATAATTATATAAGTCCACTGCTTCGCATAACACCTCCTATAAACATGATTACTACCTTTGTTTTGGATTTTATGCACTTATGCTGCTTAGGAGTTATGAAAGCATTAATGGAGAAGTGGCTTTTTGGAAAATTAAAAATAAGACTTGGTGTAAGAAGCAGACAATGCATTGCAGAGAAAATGGAATTAATAAAAAATCAAGTTCCTAGTGAAATTAAAAGGAAACCACGATCAACTGCCCACATTATGTATTGGAAAGCAACTGAATATCGTTTCTTTTTACTATACATTGGCCCTATAATACTGAAAAATATTTTAAAGAAAAAGTTATATGAACATTTTCTTCTGTTGCATTTTTCCTGCAGAATTTTGTCATCCAAGAGGTTGTGCATCAAATATAATAGTTATGCCAAAAAATGTCTAACATCATTTTGCAAATTAATGCCATATTATTATGGAAAAAATTCAGTTTCCATTAATGTTCATAGTCTTACACATCTTGTGGATGATATAAGAAATATGAACTGCCCAGTATCTGATATAACAGCTTTTTCTTTTGAAAATTATTTGGGTCAGTTAAAAAAGTTACTTCGTACTGCAAATAAACCATTGGCTCAAGTATGTCGTCGTCTACATGATAAGAGTTGTACTAAAAATAAAAAGCCCATTATTCCACCAAATGTCAAAGTTACAAAAAGAAATAGAGAAAATCAAATTGTCACTATCATTTATAAACAATTTTCCATATCGGTTAAAAAATCAAATAATATTGTAATTCTGCATAATAAAACAATATTATTAATAAGATCTATAAATTAAAATAGAATAAACATGATTATAATAGGAAATATATGGAAAATAAAAAAATCTATATATAAGTATCCTTCAGATTCCAATAACGTACAAATGTGGGAGCTTTATAGAGAGCCTTCGACTGATTTACAAGCAGTTCCAATAAACTATATAAAAAACAAAGCCGTGCTTCTGCACCTTAATAATAAAATATATGCAATTGGACTTTTACACGAATAAAAAATTAATAAAATGCATATTTTTTATAAGCAAAAATATTACTTTTACAAGTAAAGTATATCTAATTTATTATCATATTTCTATGATTGACCATTAATTATCCGGTCAATTTTATCTATAACACATATGAAGGTGAATGTTGGATATTTGTACATTTATTATGTTATTTTCGTAATAATATGTACTGAAGTACCCATTGATATCAATACATGCATACATATTGCATATATGGAGAATAATATGTACATAATACGAAATTCAAAGTATAAAAACAAAGTACAGATGGACCAATGAGAGATCATTTCCGACTCTTCCCGAACCTACCGAAACAAGAGGAAAAAAGTACAAAGTACGACGAAAGTAGTTACGACTATTACTATTGTAGAAGGACGACATTAGAGTGTTTAATCAATCTGAAAACCCTGAATTTAAACCAAACCATTTATAATTATATTCAGAATATTTACTTTTTTAAGTTATTTGCAATATTCTTCATAAAATAATCAGAAGAATCTATCTTGTTAAATTGAATTTGGCGTGTAAAGCCAAAGTGTCTTTGGAGGGGACAGGCCGTTCTAAGTGACTCGTTCATGCAAAGAGGGGAGAGGCGAGGAAGGAGTAGTGTTGTGCAATAAATAAAGCAGTGAGGATCCAGGAGTTAAATAAAAAGATTTTCTGTTTTACATTGTAAAATTGCATTTGGAGAAACAAATCTTCATATTTTTAACCAAGTTTACTATCTATCACAAAAGTTTAATCATTAAAGCTAGTTAAAATGTCTATAAAAACAAACAGGTATGGATTATGGTTTTTTGTCTTATTATCGTACTTTTATGGAATTTATTTTAATGTAGCATTAGTCTAATATATTTCATATTGGCATATTGAATAGGAAATTCTAATAATCCATTAAACAATGATGTTGCATAAGGCATCTTTTAAGATTGTATTTATAGTCAGAGCTTTATATGGATAACCCTATTTTAAGAATCGTTTGCTTATTTTTTAATAGTGATAAAAAGAGTTAGCCTGTGCTTAAAACAATCCTTTTGAAAAAATGTGACCATGATAACTATCTTTAGATGTCTTATCTGACATCATTGTTTATTAAGAATTTAGTACGCTGCAAATAAAAATCTTTATACTGTGTAGAAATTCACATGTCTCCAATTGTATTACTTTATTTTATATTTATCTTTATTTTTATTAAGTACCATATCTTTCATTAATTTAATGATTTTAGATCTACGTGTGATGTATATCCATACCAAATTATCCAATTTATTGATGACCATACGAATGATTGTGTTCCAAATACATGGATTTATTATGACACTATTAAAGGATGTCTAGTAACTAAGTTTCTACCTCCTCCATACAACAAAGAAAATATTCATGAATTACACTGTTTAATAAAAAAATTAAAAGACCCAAAATTAACTTGGCCAGAATATGAAGAAATTTTAAAAGGGCATGCGAGTAAGTTAAATTAATTTAGTATAATTACATAATCGTATAAATAATATAATGTAAACTAATATAAGAGTACATAGGCTCAACGGCTCAACACTTTGACGTACAATATTTTATGTCTACTTTTGATGATGAAGAAGTATCAAAGTGCCTACACCACCCTTTTCATCAATAAAATTAGTTGTAGTATGTTATACATATTTAAATTTGAGTCAGCCTACTCTTAAACACTAAGCACTCTCCATATTTTACTTTAGACATATATTAATTTGTATTTCTAGAAACATATGCTGAAGCATTAAAACGGTTAGACAATTTACGCTCTCATATGCATGATTATGCTTACACAACTGATGGGCAAGATAGTTCTGATAAAGCAAAAAAATTTACTAAAATGTTTACTGAGACAAAGAAAAATGACATAAAGAATCATGTAGAAATGTTAAAAAATATTTCTCCCATAAATAAGATGTGCAGTGATAGCTCTAATAGGTCATCAGGTAGGTTATAGATAATGGAGTAGATTGTCTCTATAATGTTAAATTACATAATCTAACGTTTTTTAATTTTACTTTCAGTTAACATGTCGAGCGATGCAATATTATCAGATGATACTGTGACTTCGACAGATGTAATAAAGCAAAAGCAGACAGTTGTTTCAAAACGAATGAAGAAATTAGGACAAAAAAAAATAAAAATGAAGATTTAGCAGCGAGTTCTTTTAGAAGTAATAGATTTTCTTTGTTATACTTACAAAATAATATATTACATGTAATATATAGATTGATTTCCTTTTTAATTATGTAATTATAATAAGTGCTGTGTATGCTTTTTAAAATTTTATTTTATAATGCAATATTCGTTTTATATAGATACTGATTCTCTTTCTCAACATAAGATAATGCAAGCGGATCAACAGAATGATTTTGTAAAAAGTGCAACTGGTAATAAATTTAAATATTGATTTTTGCGAATAATCTTCTGAGTATTAAACGTAAAATACTTGCTACATAGTATAGTATGTGTGTATCTAGTACTTCGTGTTTACTTTAGATAATATAATAATCTAATCTTTATTTGGCTTGTTTAATAATGTACTCTTTTAGATGACATAAAATCTTCTATAATGATACTATATCTATAGAATTAAAGGAATTAAGCATGACATTTGAGGAGCTGAAATGTATGCTTCAAAGTTTCATGTTACATAAAGAGAAAGAGAGTAATAATGCGTGTGTACAATACAATAATAAAATTACTGAATATAATTTCCCGTTTACAAATGTCGAAGAGCTGCTAATATTCGATCAGGAGTTAACTAAGGATAAAAATATGAGAAAGGATTTTGTAAGTAATACATAAGAAGGAAGTTTATAAAATATGAAACTAATTATTTTACTTTTTGCAGGAAAACTCTATGCACTATCTTATTCGAGTGGATACGACATTTACAAAAAACATTACTTACGTACTAAAAAAACATTTGTGTAGGGAAGTAGCACTATTATTTACTGCAACTAAAAAGGTTGGAAATAAATTTTTA
Organism: Prorops nasuta; assembly: GCF_024137725.1. Lineage (NCBI taxonomy): Eukaryota > Metazoa > Arthropoda > Insecta > Hymenoptera > Bethylidae > Prorops > Prorops nasuta. Next base: position 92,916 of record NW_027116810.1, read on the forward strand.
TTCAAAGACTTGTCTTACTGCAGTAGTTTACAAAGTAAGTTTTATTTTTAATACAATAATTCTAAATATAATTTATTAAGTAGCTATTAAGTGGGAAGTAACTAATCGCAATTATTTTGATTGTATTTTAGAAGTGCTTCAAGATGCTTTAAAAACGTACAATGAAAAGGATTTTTATTGCTCTTTGGGAAAAGTTTTGACTAATTCGAAAGATTGGGATGGTTTTCGACATAAACGTAACCTAAGAAATTCCAGTGTTGCAAACGAAAAACATGACCTATAAAATTTAAATCTTATTTCTTAATCATAATTTTCTAAGGATTTCTTTATTATTCTGCAATTTTTTTTAAGTATAACATTTCTATTTTATCTTTAAAAATTTGTAGCGCAAACATTATATATTCATAAATTTTTTCTTATAAATTTGTACTATAATCCTTTGGTACTATAATAATTATGTAGAGAAATTTATATTGACTGTTTTATTCATATGTGAGAACACTAAAAAAGATAACACTACATTGAAAAAAATGTTCTGTGTCGGGAATAATTTTCATTTTCAATAATAAAATATATTTTATTGATGTAAAAAGTAATTCATTATATCAATAAAATTGTTTTCATTATTGAAAATGAAAATTATTCATTGACGCAAAACATTTTCTCTCGTGTAGCTAGTTCCTTCCTCGATTCCTATCTTAGGGTCCCAGACAATAAAACTGCATCGTATCTGTATAAATTAAGTAGCTATAGTATCGGTCTAGTTTTACAGGCCAGGGACTAGATGTAAAAAGCATTACACGACTAGCTAGGCCCTATGCAACTTTCCTAGACAGGGCCGAGATAGATTCTCGTAATATCTAGGTAGTGCCAAGCCAGGGCATATTTTAAATTTCCACTAGGGTATCTCCTGGTTTTAATACTGGATTTCTACTTAGACAATCTGCTTCCAGGTTCTGTTTTCCAGGTATATATTTTATTTCAAAATCATATTGAGATAAATAGTATGTTAAGTCTCCCAACTCTTCATCTGTTCTAGCCCTTATATTCATATTTTCTAAAGGTTTGTGATCCGAGTAAATAGTGAATTGTTTTCCTATAAGCCAGTGTTGCCAATATTTGACTGCTTCTTTTATTGCTAAACATTCCAGGTATATAGCTTTCTTTCTTTTTTGAGTTTCATTCAGTTTTTTTGAAAAATATGCAACTGGTTTATCTTTGTTATTCAATTGTGTTTGTTTTAGGATTGCTCCGATGCCTTCTAAGGATGCATCGGTATAAATTTTAATTGGTAAATCTTTATCACATATCTCTAATACTGGTTGTGAGCATAAAAGTTGTTTTATTTTGTTAAAGGATTTTTCACATTTGTCTGTCCATATAAATTTTTCATTTTTTCTTAGTATATTATGTAAAGGGTTTAGGATTATCGTACTTTTTGGTATGTAATCGTGATAAAAATTGATTTTTCCTAAAAATTGCCTGATATTCTTTTGTGTTTTTGGAGTTGGAAAGTTTCTTATTGAAGTTAAATTGTTTTTTAAAGGTTTCACTGAGTTATTTTGGATTACGTGTCCGAGATATGTTACTGAGTCTGATGCAAATGTACATTTCTTGAATTTTAGCCGAAAGCCTTCTTTTATTATTGCTTCTAATACCCGTCTTACATGTCCTATATGTTCTAGGAAAGATGTTGAATATATTAAAATGTCATCTATGTAATTTACTGTGAATTTTGTTAGTTCGTGTTTTCTTAAAATAATGCTTAGAATTCTTTGAAAAATTGCTGGTGATGTCTTCAATCCAAATGGTAAGCGAGTCCACTGAAAATGTCCATCTTGTGTAATGAAACCTGTCTTCTTCCTGTCTTCAATTCGTAATGGTATCGACCAGAATGCCGAATTTATGTCCAATGTGGTGAAATATTTGCAGTTTCTTGTTTTTACTATTAAATCATCTATCAATGGAAATGGTTGAGCTTGCGGTATTATGATTTTATTTAATTCTCTGAAATCTATGCATAATCTGGATTTTCTATTTTCATCCTTTTTAAATGCTAGTGTTACTGGAGCTGCAAAAGGGCTATAAGATTCTTCTATTAAGTTCTTTTTTAATAACCTTGATATCTGTTCCTCTATTTCTTTTCTGTCTTCCATTGTGCATTTGTATGGTCTTTTACTACAATATTTATCTATTATTAGATCTATGCGAGCTTCGTAGTCTTTCACTGTACCAATATCATATTTATCTTTTGCGAAGACTGTTTTATAATCATCAATTATTTTATTTATCTGTTTTTTTTCTTGATAATTTAAGTGGTCTAATGTAACTTGAAAGTCTTCTTCTGTTATGTGTTCGTTAAAATTAACTGAATACATTTCTATTCTATCTTTCTCTTTTATATTTTCTTCAATTATATTTTGTTTTTTTTTTGTTCTATCTCCAGTTTTTCATTCTGGATTAGTTTGAATCTTTTTATCATATCTAGTCCTATTATAAAATCATCAAAGTCCTCGTTTTCAATTATGTGAACATCTATATTTTCTTCAATATCAAAGATTTTTATTTTAATTGTTATTAAACCATTTGTTTTCTTTACACCATTAACCGTTTTCATATAGGTTTTATTTATGTTATGTTTTTCTCCTTTTAGTTTTATTAATCTCGAATTTATTAATGAAATTTGTGAACCAGAATCATAAATACCATTTATTTCTAGTTCATTTTCTAATAATAATTTGGTTTTGATTAATGGTGTAATTTCTCGTTTTTTTGGTCTGTGTTCAGTTCTACTTCTATAATGGAGTTATTATTTACGCTTCTTGTTTTATTTATTTTATCATATTCTGGAGTCTTTGTTTTGAACCAGCATATATCTTCTGGATGGTATCTAATCCCTTTATTTAAAGTTTCACAATTTTTGCATGATTTCTTATTTTCAATTTTTTTTTTAAATCTAATTTATTATATTTGGTTTTCGTTAAATTTTTTTTATATATCATCCCTTCGTATTTTCTAATTTCGTTAAAAAGATCGGTACTTTCCTTGAGATCGTCTCTATTTATTTTATTATTATATTGGTTTTCCTTTATTTCAGTGGCTTCCATCAGTTTTTCTAATATTTGCTTGTAAATTACCATTATCCTTTGAGGATTGTGTTATTGGTACCTCTTCAAGATATTCTTCACAAAATTGTACATTTCCGTCCTTGTCCGTGTATAAACCTCTTAAATCATCTTCTATTTTTATCCATACATTCCTAATTTGGTGTCTTTTTTTTAAACTATTTTTTATTTTCAGTAAATTACTTGTTTTCATCAGTTCTTTATGATGACTTAATGATCTAAATTCTTCAGGTAGCATATAGCGTCTTCCCTCTTCTGTCGTTATGGAGGTTAGGATTATCACATTTGTTTTATTATCATGCGATGCTGCTACTGTAAATTCAAATTGGAGTCTTCCCATTGTTGTGTATTTGTTTTATTTATTTAAAAATTTTGTTTTGTAAGATGGAAGTCAATCGTTAGGGAATTTTAAATGTATAACTAAAATTTGTTTCTCTGTAAACAAAGTATATAAACATTTTATTTTATACTCCTTATAATAAGTACTAAATTAAATATAATTTTACCTGTAAACAAAGAAACGACATTTCAAGTTTATTCATTTATCATTTCTTCATTCACACTATTAAACTTTTTCTAATTAGATGCAGGTATGCAACTTATCACTTCTTAATTAATTACATGTGCTCTATTATATAATCGTCCGCCTATTGCGGTTCCCTCTGATGGCAGTAGGAAATACTTCTACTGCCACGTGGAGCGCGGTAAATTATGAATTAAAGAAATATTATTTCTTTACATATATATGTACTTGCCGTCGAGACACTACCGTGTCTCTTGATTACAACGTCATAATAGAGCCATGGAAGTTCGTGGTCTCTATCTAACACCTTATAAACGTGGTAGTGGTATAAAGTATGGAAAAAAAGTTAAGAGGGAGAAAAAGAAGAAAGAACTAATAAGCGAATTAACAAATAATTTTCAATTACTCGATATGTGTAAAAATATACAAAATTTTCGTGGTGTATTTATGCGCAATAAACTTCCACCGTTTCCATTCAAACATGAATGTGGAATTATCAATTTAGATAATTACGAAAGTTTAGGTACTCATTGAGTGGGTTAAACATGATAAAAACATAGATTATTTTGATTCTTTTGGAAATTTGCAGCCACCAATAGAATTAATACAGTATTTCCATCGTGATAAAAATGGGTACAATAAAGACATAAAAATTGAATATAATTATAATAAATATCAGTCGTACAATCAAACAATATGTGGTCAGTTGTGTGTTAAATTTAAAAAAAAATAATTAAGTATTTAGAGTTGGTGTCTATATATATATATATATATATATTATTTTAATAATGAATTCTTTAACAATTACGCTTTCGGGTAATTCTTCAATATTGAAAGCTAATTTTTATCCACCAATAGATATTAGTGATGGGAAATATGAGCTTGGCTTGATTGATTTGCAAACCTTTAATACAATTTAAAATATAAACTCATCGAATAATATTTTTTATTATGAAAAAAATAAAATTGAGGAAACAATCGAAATTCCACATGGATTGTATGAGCTTCGCGCTATTAATGAATATCTACAAGATGCTCTTTTTGATCAGTTAAATGATGATGATGCGCACTGTAAAAAATCCATGTAAATTTACACCGACAGCATGTGGAAAAATTACACTGACAGTCATGAACTGGAAGAATTTTGTGTAAAATTACAAAAATTTGTAGTTATCCGTGGAATCTGTAAAAATGCAACGTTCTTCAGTGTAAAAATTAAAATTGAAAGTGTAAATTTCATTTACAGCATTGTAGAATTACAAGAAAGTGTTTTATTTACACTTAAATTGTAACTTCACATAAAGACAGGAAAATTACACATCCGTTCCAAAATTTTGCAGTATACGATACGTGATATTACAACAAATAGTTAAATTTACACAAAAATTAGTGTTCCAACCTTAAAAATGTAAAATCACACAAGAAACCTAGTATTGTTTTTAAATAAACGTGTAACTTTACATAAGAATGTATTGTTTCATACAAAAATCAGTATGTTTACACAAAAAATGTAAAATTACACAAACAGTTTAAATTTTTGATAAAGAATGGTGTACAATTACAGGAGACCGTAATATTTACACTAAAATAAATAATTCTACACGGTAAATGTAAAATTACACTATCTACTTTCATTTGCTTAACACATGATGTGTAATTTTACATAAGAACGTATTATTTCCTACAAAAATCAGTATCTTTACATGAAAAATGTAAAATTACACGATCCGTTTTAAATTGCCAAAAATATGTGTAAAATTACATGCACAAAAATTGTAGTTTACGGTATTACTGCTAGATGGCTTTTTATCTAACTGCTTTCTCACAAGTTACAGCTTTAGTATGCAGTTAGTATATAAGAGCTTGGTACTATTATCACATTGGTAAGTGTTTACGTGATATATATTCCAAATATACATTATTAATTGAATTTCATATGTTGTTATAGCGAGTAGGTAGCCCATAACGAGTAATTTAGAAAGTTAACTAAATTAAATATTTAATCATCTATTAACTTGTGTGTATTCTTCTATATGTTTATATATAAATTATTTCCTAATGGGAACAATCTTTCGTTTCGTGAATAGTAAAAAATCTATGATACTACAAAGTTAAATATTTATATTTTTACCATTTTTCCCCAATATTTCTTAAAATTTATCTGTAAAAATATGAAATTGTTCTGTAATTTTACGAGTTTCATTGGAAAATTTACATTCATTCATCATTTGTAAGAGTACACACTTTATGTATAATGTTACGATGCTTATTTGGAATGGTTCAAAGCATCAATAGAAAAGTACAAACTCAAAAAGTGATGTTACATTGCTCTGTGGAATATTACAATTCTTCATTGTAAAATTATAAACTCAATACGAGATGTTACACTGCTCTTTGGAATATTATAAATCTTCATTGTAAAAGTACACATGTAAGTGTAAATCTACAATAGAAATTTGAAAAATTAACAAAATCTTCTGTGAACATACACAAGTGAATTATAATTTCCACTTAAAATGGAATTTTACCAAAGGAAACGATACTTTTACATCTACAATGTATTTTTCCAATTCGGTGGAAAATTACACTGACTGACGTAAGTAGCAAAGTTGCCAATGACGGTCGGTGTAAATTTACACAAAAATTTTTTACAGTGCGGATATAATAGTATAGATGATATATTAATCATACGTGCTAATAATAATACATTGAAAAGTGAAATTAATTGTAAATATGATGTTGACGTTAGTAAAAAAAATAATATAGGAAAATTGTTGGGTTTTTCGGAATAAAGAGGAATCCTCAAAGCTAATGAATTACATACATCTGACATGCCTGTAAATATATTGAAAATAAATATTATACGAATAATGACGAATATAACTGCAGGAGCCTACAATAATGGTGAACTTGTGCACACTATTCATGACTTTTTTCCAAACATTGAGCCGGGATATAAAATCTCGGTAACGCCAAATAATGTCATTTATCTGCCGATAATCGTGAAGGTAATTGATAATTTTACTGTTTCCACTGTCGACCAAGATAACGATATTGTAGATCTCAGTGGTGAAGATATTACAATTAGACTCCATCTACGAAAATGTTAATTTACAACAAAGATTTTACATATAAATTTCAATCTCCACGAACTTCAGGAATTAGTTGGAATAAAACTTCGAAATCAACACAACAACGACGAGGGCGACGAAGAAATATCAGCAAACGACAAAGTAAGCTGAATATTAAAAATAAAAAGTTTTTAAAATCAATTGGTTTAAAAGTTTTGAAATAAGAAGAAATAATGGTTGATTTATTAAACATTATCGAAACACCTCATTACGATAACCGTATCAATAACATTGAAATACACTCTTACAATCCATATGTGAATTCGTTACTCAACCACAACGATGAAATACGCATTCCTATCCAACAACAGGACCTCGTTATGTTACCAAGCGAAAGTTTCTTGTTTATTGAAGGAGACGTATCTGCAATCGCTGCTAATAATGCCACTATTGATGAGAATAAATTGTTCTTGGATTCAAATGGAGCTGCTTTTTTGTTTAATGAAATACGTTATGAATTGAATGGTGTTGAAGTGGATCGTTGTAAAAATGTAGGTATTACTACTACATTGCGAAACTATGCATTATTATCATCACATGAGAGTACAACTTTGAAATCAGCATCGTCTGATATTAATAGTAAAAATCCAATTAAGAATTTCCAATACTTCAGCTTTTGCATACCGTTGAACAAACTAATGGGATTTTTTGATGATTATAAACGTGTTATCGTAAATGCACGTCATGAACTCATACTAATAAGATCGCGCAATGATTCTAATGCTGTTTATTGCACAATGGATAATATTAATGTTAAAGTAGACTTAGTACTATCGAAAATTCAGTGGAAAATACCTCATATTACGTTGGAAGAATATACAAAATTACAATTTTTAAACGTTATTGAAAAAGATCATCCTATTACAATGACGTATCGTTCATGGGAATTGTATGAATATCCTATGCTTCTCAAAACTCAAAACCACTCTTGGTCAGTAAAAGTTTCAACAAAATTAGAAAAGCCACGTTTTATAGTATTTGCATTTCAAACCAATAGGAAAGATAATGTAAAGAAGAGTATGGCTAAATTTGATCATTGTAATTTGAGAAATTTAAAATTGTATTTAAATTCCGCATCATATCCCTACGTTAATTAAATCTTAATTTTGCCAATAATAACTATGCTATTTTATATGATATGTATTATAAATTTATTAATTCGTATTATAATACTGAATCAAAGTATATTATGCCTATGCTTAATTTCGAAAATTTTATAGACTATGGTCCATTTGTTGCGATTGACTGTTCTCATCAAAACGAATCAATTAAAAGTGGTACTGTAGATATTAAGATAGAATTTGAGTTTGATCAAGAGACACGGTAATGTCTCGACGGCAAGTACATAAAAGTAGGTATTAACGTATCTATACCGCCGTCGAGGCACTACTGTAACTTATACAGCAAGTTTGGCCGTCTCAATTTTTAAATCGATTTTTCTCTATGAATGATACACTGTCATGATTTCAGTAAAGCTTTTCTTGAAATGGTTTGGAACAAGCTTTTACTTGAGCCCATGAACATTAAAATCGGTTCACGCAATCCAGAGATCTCATACTCTGTTAGCTATATATATATCAAAAATTAAGATTCTTCTTGTTCATCTTCTCCAGCCAGAATGTATGTCTCGGGCTGAAGTTAACCGCTAAAGAAAATGATGTCATTTTTACTAACTCGACGACCAAATAATCGATATAATCGATAACTAATATGGCGACTACTGTTAGCTGTCAATTGAATGTCAATTGAATTGTAAGGTTTACCGGTATAACCTTAATATTTTTATAAAAATGAATTGGCTGTAATGATAGTGTAATATAATCAAAACTACTGATAATTTAAGGGAGAAACATGAAGGAGCCAGCAAGATTATCAGATAAGTCACATTGTATTCAAAAATATGTATAAAATTTAATGTTCGGTGGTACTTTGTGGGATTTTTTTTATTGCAGGTTATATAAAATATTCCTTATATGCATATTCCTTGCATGCAGCTCTGATTTGAAGTCCTACCAATGCCAAATGCTCGAACAATTCTTGGAAATATCCTGTTATTGAAGAATGTAGATTGAGGAAGATTGTAAATGAAACAGAGAAGGATGAGGTTGTTACGTTAACTCATAATCAAGACACATGTTAGTGTCTCAACAGCAATTAACATAAACGTTTTTCAGTAAAATAAGTGCATAGTAAAAAAAAATTGTTTTATTAAAACAAAGTTATATATAAGGCACCATTTCATAGTTTGCAGTTTGATGCCAAACCAGTGCCAAATAATGTAACAATTCTTGGAAATACCCTGTTTTTGGAAAATGCAGATTAACGAAGATTGTAAATGAAACAAATAACGTAACAATTCTTGGAAATACCCTGTTATTGGAGAATAGAGATTAAGGAAGGTTGTAAATGAAACAGAGAAGGATGAGGTTGTTACGTTAGTAGTGGTAGCTAGGGGGTTCCTGTGACACGGTGGTGAGGGGAGTGCGGGTGTGCGGGGGGAAGTGTCTTGGGTTCCTGTGACATGGGGGTGAGGGGGGTGCGGGTGTGCGGGGGGAAGTGTCTTAAGAGAGCTGGGGTATAATGGGAGATTAGGGGGAGTGCGGGTGTGCGGGGGGGGGGAAGTGTCTTCTTAAGAACTAGGGTTCATTGGGATGATGAGGAGGGTGCGGGTGTGCGGAGGAAATGCTTTGGCTGTGGGGAGTGAGAGAGAGAGAGAGAGAGAGAGAGATCCCTCTCACCCTCTCTTTCTCTCTTAGTCTCTCACCCCTCTCCCATCAGTCTAGGGCCCGGATGGTTAATTATCCTACGGGTCCACTAGTTCCCTAAGGCTTACCCCCTCTCCCATGACCCTAGGACCCGGATGGTTAGTTATCCTGGCAGTTACCCAGAGATCTTTTTTTGTATTTTAGTTGGTGGAAGAAAAAGTTTCATTTTTCTCTACTAGGTGGCGATCACGAAAATTACGGGGAACAGCTACACCGCTAGGGGGATCCTCAGCATCTTACGGACTGCCTTTTTTTTTTCTTAGACCTGCCCTTGGAGGGTCTTTTCTCCCTCCACATACTTATCCTAGACCCTCCCGCTATTTTTCTACTATAGACCTGCCATTTAACTTGATTTTACATTTTTCCTTACACATTTAGCACTAGGTAGATTTTTTGTTCTTTTATGAGTTAGTAATAATTATAAAGTGCTTTTTTCATTTTTTTCTTTTTTTCTTTTTTTCTTTTACGCATTAAATTAAGGGAAATAGGAGTAGGGGAAAAGAAAGAGACTATTAAATAACATTTATCATATAATTAAAAACGAACATGAAACTTATATAAAAAACTAATACAATTGAAACTTATATAAAAACGAATATACAATAATATTTAGCCCATTCAGCTAATAACAGCTTCTGAAACATAAAAAAAATTTATTAATATCAAGTAAATTGCGAACTTAATTTTTAATATTTACCTTTTATTTGTTTCCGCACCCACTTTGCGAAAACATCTACCTCCTGTTTCACACAGTGGACAGGCTTTTGTGTTTTTCGCGTAATTTTAATTTTATGCAGCTCACAAGGAATAATGTCTGTTTTTATATATTCAATTAAGCAATCGAATTTTGGACAATTAAAATTTTCTAAATTGACATTATTAATATTCATTATATTTAATAAATCACGTTCGAAGTGTCCACCTTTATATGCAACCACTGGTTGCACACTGTCACATTCAATGATTTTTAGAAAATCATATATTTCATTTTGTGAATATCTTTCATTTCCCGTATTTCCATATGCAATTTCGTGCACATTATTAAACACAAAAGATGCAGTTTTCCGGTCAGCAATACTTAAAGTGTTCATAGATCCACTAACTTTAAACGCACCATAATGTGTTAAGTTAGAGTATATATTTTTAATAGCCACTTCTTTGTACACTATCTTCTTATTAACGATAAATCCATCCACATCTATTATGTGCGTGATATCTCTTAAATGATGCATAATGTCAGAGTACCTGATGATTCTGTGACTAAAACTGAACTGAAGATTCTGTGGCTTAAACTGAACTGAAGACTACCCTACACGCTTCTCAAGATTTTTTAAATGCTGTAAGGGATGTGAAAAATTTGATCTGTGGTGGGAGGTGACTAACCAGACACTCTTAGAAACACCATTGGTCCAAAGAGTGAATAGTTAAGGATAGTGGGAGAATTGAAATACTTGGTTTGAAGAGAAGGGGAAAACTTTAGAGAAACAAAAAAAGAATATATTTAAAATAAAGGCAAACTGTAATAAATTTAGTATAAAAAACGCTAACATGATGATCCCAACGTTCGTCGATTTTCAAGGATTCTATTTAATGGATAAGACATTTATAGTTAAAGAATTTGCAGTTTTACAAGAACTAAAAGTGCATCATATTTTATTTTCACCCCCCTTTCCACATATTTGGTTAAGTGAAGAGGAGAGAAAGAAAACAGAGTAAGTATATTTTATAACAAACAATAACGAATTATTATTTTCAATGAATAAGGAATTTCTTTTTCAGTTCAATCTTTTTCAATCATCATGGCTTAAATTGGATGGATGGTTTTTCACCATATTATAAATATAAAAATATTATAAAAAAATATGTATATGAGGATACGGTTTTTGTAAAAGGGGTGGAAAAGTTAAATTGGTTAAGGAGTATTTGTGATTTAGAAATTAGTAATGTAGATGAATATGTGTGAGGAAATTATAATTTAGAAGATGGTTTATATAATTCACAACTTCCTATTTCCATGAATCATGAGGGTATATGCGCACTGAGAAATGTATATTATATGAAATATATGTATGAATCAAAAATCTAGAATATATGTGTATTTTAAACATGAATGCAATCTTTTTCTTCAACGCGAAACCTGATCCGTAAAGTATTTATGTCACTGAAGTGTCTCGGAGACTGATTATTTGAAGGGCTCTCCATCTAAGATTTTTCATTAGTTTCACGCTGATCATTTAAACGGAAAGAACTACGATGTCGCTTCTAAATAGAATTTTAAATAGCCAGGATGAATATCGTGAGTGGGTACGTGATTGACGCGATTACATTAAAAAATTGAGAGTTGCTAGCCGCAATGCACGTATAGGGGCAAGACAGAAAATATTTACGGAAATTGCTCAGATACAGTGCCGATTAATCAGAGCAGCAAGAGAAAAAAGTTATTCTTCAAATCACGCTCTTAAGAATCCCGATTTAAGAACTCAGCATGATTATCGCGAGTGGGTTTGCAGTGTCGTGATCATATTCGAAATTTGAGAGAATCCAACCGGAATGCAACTCCAGATGCTATACAGAAAAATCTTGCAGAAATAAAATGTATTCGAAAGTTACTTCTCCATGCGGCGAAAAATAAAAATTCAATTAGAGCGGGCATTAATGCGGAAAAGCTTATTTGGAATGATCTTGATTCATCATTTAAATGTCGAATGTGTAGTGGTATGATAGTAAACACTAATTATATCGAACCACATGAATTTCTAATGGCAGCATCAGAAATGCTGCAATCCTACATGAACAAAGTATTCAGTAAAGTAAGCGCTGTTAAGATAAATATGGTATTCAACGGACAATTTATTTGCAAGGAAATTAGTGATATCAAACATATTTCCACAAAAAATGTGATTTTATTCAAGACTGATACATTTAGTGATAGGTATAAAACAAACGTCATAGATAAAATTTTAACAAAATTAGGTGAAATTCAAGAGCGTGATAGTGGGTGGGCTTTGGACAAAATATTAAATTTAATTGTGAATATTAATCACTGTAATCCACTACATGCAGGCTGTGGAATCGACCTTCCAAAATATATTAAGAACAAACATGCAGTGATAAACATACAGAGTGATGATAATACATGTTTTGCATGGGCTGTAACGGCTGCACTCTATCCGGCTATTTCAACTAAAAACCCACAACGACAATCTTCATACCCCCATTTTAAATCTGTTTTCAACGTCAGAAGTATAACATTTCCAACCACATTAAGGCAGATACCTAAATTTGAAGAAGATAATGATGTGTCGATTAATGTTTTCACCATGGTGGATGAGCAGGAAGGGCAGGAGAATAAAATTATTCCACCTCTTCAACTCACAAAATGTGAGAAATCGATACATGCGAATCTTCTTCTTCTCGAACATCAAGGTGCAGCACATTTTTTATGTATCACGAATCTTTCTCGCTTGCTAAAGAAACAACTGACTCGAAAAAAACAATCTCATCTTATTTGTAATCGGTATGTTATACTGTTTATATTTTAATATAATTTTATTTAATGTTCATATACTAATATGATTTTTCTCTTAAATGTTTACACTATTTCTTCAAGGAGGATAAACTTCAATCTCATAAACGTGATTGCAGTCAGCTCAATATAAACGTCCGTATACTGCTACCTGAAGAGGACCGTTGGGTGTCCTTTAAAAATGACAAGAACAATGAGAGGACCCCATTCGTCGTATATGCAGACATTGAATGTTTATTAGAGAAAGTGAATGAAACTAGCGGTAATAGTAGTATTTATCAAAAACATTTACCCTTTAGTGTAGGATATTATTTTAAAAGCGTTCGTGATTCATCGCTCTCAACCTATAAATCATATCGTGGACTCGAGTGTATAGAATGGTTTGTGCGAGAACTCGATAAAATTGCTAGCATAGTGAGCGAAAAACTAAAGACTATAGTGCCTATGAGAATGCTAAGTATTAGCGAAAATTTTCGTCATAACAATGATCCCGACTGTCATATATGTAAAAAGCCATTTCTTCCAAATCAAATACGTGTTCGCGATCATGATCATTTAACAGGTAAATATAGAGGACCTGCTCACAACAATTGTAATTTAAACTATAAAGATTCGCACGTTATTCCAGTAATTTTTCATAATTTATCTAATTACGATGCACATTTCTTCAATGCGATCGCTAACATGTATGAGGGTTCAGTATACCTGCTACATGTACATAAGGAAAAGTATATTTCATTTACAAAATACATACGGAAATATAATATTCAGCTCAGGTTTATTGATTCATTTAAATTTCTTGCATCAAGTTTAGACAAATTGAGCTCATACTTGGAGAGATCTCAATTAAAAAACATAGAGTCAGAATTTTCGAATTTAAATACGGAACAATTTAATCTACTAACAAGAAAAGGTATTTTTCCTTATGATTACGTAGATAATCTGAATCGTCTGGAAGAAAATGCTTTACCGCCTCGCAAGTTATTCTATAACAAATTAACTGACTGTGATATTAGTGAAGAGGCATATAATCATGCTAAGGAGGTATGGATCAATTTTCAAATAGAAACACTTGGGGAGTACAGCGATCTCTATTTAAAAACTGACGTATTATTACTGACAGACGTTTTTGAAAATTTTCGCGATAGCTGCATGGAAAATTATAATTTGGATCCTGCACATTATTTTACACTCTCAGGCTTCACTTGGGATGCAATGCTTAAATATACTGGAATAAAATTGGAACTTTTCACTGATGTTGAAATGTTGCTTTTCGTATAACGCGGAATACGTGGTGGTTTGAGTCAGTGCTCTCACCGCTATGAAAAAGCAAACAATCGGTATATGAATGATTATGACTCAACAAAACCAAGCAAATATTTAATGTACTATGATGTAAATAATCTATATGGATGGGCAATGTGTCAAGCTCTACCTACTCATGGATTTCGCTGGATTGAAGATACTAACAACTTTGATATCTCTAGCATACCTATAGATTCATCTGAGGGTTTTATTTTAGAGGTAGACTTGGAGTATCTAAGCGTACTTCATGATAATCACTCTGACATGCCATTTTGTCCGGTACGTGAGGCTCCGCCCGGAGCACAACAGAAGAAGCTACTTGCAACTGTCGAAAATAAGGAGCGTTATGTTATACATTATCGGGCTTTACAACAATGTATTCGTCATGGAATGGTACTGAAACGTATCCTTCGCGGATTAAGATTCCAGCAATCTGCATGGCTAAACAAATATATAGACTTAACCCCTTGCCTTACGATTTAATTTTTAATTGTGCGTGCCAAAAGCGACACCAAGGTCGGTCACACGTAGGGACATAAACAACTTGACTGAGCGTTCGAAATTGTACAAATCGCAAACGTCTTATGATTTGTATATACACGTGCATGGTATAATTAAACATTTGGCACGGTCGCCCCACCACGTCTCTGAGACGTCTTGTTTATATTTGGGCCGGTAGACTTACCACGTCTCTGAGACGTTTTGTTTATGTTTGGCCCCGAAAAACTATCACGTCTCTCATACGTCATTGTAAGCTAAGGGGTTAAACACACGTTTGCGAGCTGCATCTAAAAATGAGTTTGAGAAAAATCTTTTCAAACTAATGAACAATGCAGTGTTCGGTAAGACGATGGAAAATGTAAGAAATAGAGTTGATGTGAGGCTAGTTAGTAAGTGGGAAGGAAGATATGGAGCTGAAGCATTGATATCCCAACCAAATTTTCACAGTAGCGCCATATTCAACGAAAATTTGGTTGCGATAGAATTAAAAAAATTAACGGCGAAATTTGATAAACCTATATATGTAGGTATGAGTATTCTAGATATTTCAAAAACATGTTTATATGAATTCCATTATGAATATATGCTTCCAACGTTTGGTAGTAAATGTAGAGCATTGTATACCGATACAGATAGTTTGATATACAGTATCGAATGCGATGACATTTACACGATCATGAGAGAAAATCTTTCAAGATTCGATACCAGTGATTATTCGCCTAATAACCAGTATAATTTACCTCTGGTAAATAAAAAAGTGCCTGGTTTGATGAAAGATGAGAATAACGGGAGAATTATGACTGAGTTTATTGGACTGAGATCGAAAATGTATACATTTAAAATACAAGATAAAATTTTTAAAAAAGCTAAGGGCGTTAAGAGTTGCGTTATCGCTAGAAAAATAACGTTTTGAAGATTATAGAGACTGCATACAAAATTTTACTGTTCATATTCATAATCAAAATTTAATTCGTTCAAAATTGCATAATGTTTATTCAATTGTACAGCAAAAAATTTCTCAGTCCACATGATGATAAGCGCTATATTGTACAAGGTACTGTATCAACTCTACCATGGGGTCATTATAGGATAAATGAAATAGAATTAAGTGAAGTAGATTTAAATGAAGATTAAATAATTGCTTCTTTATTAATAAATTGTATGTTACAAAATATTGTTTTTATTTATCCATGAGTTATGTGTATTATTGAATCCTAACCACTTTACAAAGACTTTGTCCCCCTTCTTATGTAATACCTTCTCAACTAGATATACATTAGGATTAGCAGTTTTTAAAAGTTCATATTCGTAGAATCCACCATATATATCTGTACCACTAGAATCCCTTAGTAAATATGTAACAGGATTTGTTTTCTGCACTTTTATTATTTCAAATATTTCAGTTGTCCAATTTGGTATGTAACCTTTTGCAAATACATTCTTATATTTACTGATTCGTACAAAATCACCGACTTTGAACTTGGCACGACCAACGATCTTTATATTACTGAATACTATTGCTAAGAGCTTATTAGCATGTTCAGGTTTCACATCGGCTGGACGCATTCCTATAGTACGATGTTTTCTTGAATTGTATTCGTCAACCAGTTGTTGTAGCATAGCTCTCCACTTGTAATTTCCATTCAACGTAAATCCTTTCCACATTTCTGTCTTCAACGTTCGATTCCAACGCTCGACTATGGTTGCTTTCAATACACTGTATGTTGAGTAATGATTTATTCCATGCATTTTTATAAGCGATTGGAAATCACTATTATAAAATTCCTTGCCATCGTCGGTTTGTAGATTTTTCGGACATCTCCCACTCTTCAGGATTTTCAGCAATGCAGCTGTCACTTCCTTGCCTGACTTGGTTTTCAGGGCTATTGCCCAGCCATATTTCGACAATGCATCAATAACTGTGAGAATGTAGTGGTAGCCTGCGTCTGCATAGTTTCTCAAGTCTACTAGGTCTGCTTGCCAGAGGTCATCGAAGCCTCGTATTATTACCCGTCTACGTAAAAAGTTCCGTCTAGCAGGCACATGCAACTCTTCTACCAATTGTTTCTTCTCGTCACTACTCATCATTATTCCACTACGTGTTATGTTTACAGCAGGTCATCAAGCACTGGCGGTAGTATAAGTTTCTTCAAGGCATAATTTATATCGTCTTCTCTATTCTTCTCATTTGCAAAATCTTTTTTTGCCAGCTGATTAGAGAAATATTCTACAACAACTTTCAATCCAACAATCATATAATTTCGTAATTCCTTGTCTTTTCGATCCAATTTATAATCATTATGATCGACTTTATCAATCAATTTATCGATTCTTATACCAATTTCATCAATTTCATCGATTTTTTTCATTAGAGTTGTAAATTTTTCCTCAAGAATGTTACATTTTAGGTAATAGTGAGTTAGCTTCTCACTGTATTCAAACAATTCTCTCATTAAGCTATCACGTACAGTCATCGAATTACGTAACAGAGCAGCCATATTCACCGCACTTGTCTCATCCGTAACATCACATTCTAAGTTTGAAATTATTTTCTTCTTGGCATTAAATGCATTCTTTTGTTTATCAAGCTTTAACGTATCATTATCAATTTTGTGGAAATAATTTCTCACTTTACCGGTATTGAAACCAGCTGCAAATTTATTTATTGTCATAGTGAAGTAGTACGTTGAACTGAGAAAATCTTGAAACTGCAATCTCTTTTATATAGAATAAAGCTTTCTTCTCTTATTTAGATCCTGCCAATTTGTAACTATTATGATCGATTTTATCATTCAATTTTTCGATTCTTTCACCAATTTCTTCGATACGTTTTTTCAACAGATTTGTCATTTTTTCCTCAAGAATTTCACATTTTAATGCATATTCATTCAGCTTCACACTATATTCATTCATTTCTTTTGTAAAGCTATCACGCAGTGGTGTCAAATTACTCATCAGAACACTGATATTCACCGCACTTGTCTCATCAGTAACATCAAATCCCAAGTTTGAAATTATTTTCTTCTTGGCATTAAATGCATTCTTATATTTATCAAACTTTAACATATCATCATCAATTTTGTGGAAATAATTTCTCACTTTACCAGTATTGAAACCAGCTCCAAATTTATTTATCGTCATAGTGAAGTAGTACGTTGAACTGAGAAAATCTTGAAACTGCAATCTCTTTTATAAGATGATACCTTCTTCATGGAGGTCCTCAATTATTGACTGTATCTCATTATGGTGATTCGTATGACCAGCAGCAGATGATGCAATTAATAGTTTTAATTATTCGAATTTATTTATCGTCATAGTGAAGTAGTACGTTGAACTGAGAAAATCTTGAAACTGCAATCTCTTATATAAGATGATACCTTCTTCATGGAGCTCCTCAATTATTGACTGTATCTCATTAAGGTGATTCGTATGACCAGCAACAGGTGATGCAATTAATAGTTTTAATCGCTCGACCAGTTCGTTTGGATCGTTCCAATGTACATAGCTCACTGGATTACTATTAACACGCATATATCCCTTGCCTTGTACAAGTTTTGTCTTCGGTGGAAATAATTCACTAATTATTTTCTTCCATTTATGTCCCTTATTCCCACGAAGCTTTCCTGTACTAATGTTATCTGCTCTGTGCACATTAGTTTGAGAAAGAATACTTTTATATGTGTCTAAATCATCTTTAGTATAGTCTTCAGGTTCTATCATGAAGATCAATTCAAATAGACCTTTCGTGCCAGGATAATACTCCTTATCGATAATAATAAAATTACTGTAATCATCAACATTAAAAGCACATTTCGCAAGCCACATTTTATTCGTCACTTTATCTAACTTAACTCCAAAATTACTGTCAATTTTATCCTTAGCATTATTCGTCAACAATTCTATATATTTGGATGCAATTGAACCAGACTTTATCGTACTTCGATTAGCATCTTTTACATCCTCGATGGATGTATGCACAGGTAATTCTATTTGTTTCGCTAAATCTTACGTGCCATATTCATTATTCTTCTTCACCTTCTCCTCCTCCTCCTCTTCATCATCTTCCAGAGAAAGGTACTGTGTTTCGTGCGACTGTGGATATTCCTGCTCATCATCCGATGAATGACCTTGAACGTTAATTCTGGAGCTGCGTATGAAATCTTTCCGCTGTGGAGTCGATGTGAGATAAGACTTTCTTCGTTTCATCGGAATTATGAAAGATTCCTCGTGTGAGAGAGATCTCTTTATAGGTTCCATTTTCATCTCATGTTTCGGTGCAACGAAAATTGCTTGATTATTTTCGGTGAGCTTCTTTAATGGTTCAACTATTGGTTTAAAAGTTTCATTTAAACTGTCTTCCATCATTACTCTGTCTGATTTGAGTGCGCGATATTTTTGACGAATTACTTCACTTGCCTCAGCAATCTTCTTTAGAAGCTTTTTCTCCTTCATTTTGTAAAGCTATTCTCTATTCAATATATAGACTTGTTCAACGTTCAAGGTTAAACTAATATTTTTGACCATTAACATCACTCTTTAATCACAGCATATTTATTGAAACCCTTTCGATATCGTCCATTTTGCATTGCACTGTCTTTATCAATTACTAAAAATCCATAATCACGCTTCCAACAATTTGAACACAATTCACAAAATTTTTCAAACGCCATATCTGTATTTACATGTTCATTATATATATGTTTTAGGTTAGTTCCATCTTGTTTAAAAATAATTAAAAAATTTGCATTATCTCGTATTAGATGTTTTGGTATCATTGCATAAGTCTGACAAAGATAAAAGCAATCAATCTTAGAATGTCTACCCATGGAGAAGTAGTCTCTTATATTGTCTTGCTTATCGGTTGCAACATCATCAAATATGAAAATTGAATTTGGTAGTGCTTCTGCTACTTTTATAACCTCAATATTATTAGAAAATTGGAAATAACTAATTTCTTTATTGTCCGATAATAGTCGCTCCAAGTATCGATATTTTGGTTGCTGAAACGATTTTGAATAAACGTAAAGGTTTTCAAATCTCACACCCTGAGGGCTTTCTATAAGGCTCAGCAATACATTTGTTTATCCACAATTTGAAGGGCCACAAACTATACAGCGTATGGTTGATGGCAGTAGAGGTCCGTGACATCTTATGCATTTATCGGTTGTTCGGTAATCTATATTAGAAACACGAATACCGAGCGGCTGCTTTACGAAGTCCATGACTGAAAACTCTGTGGTCATACAACCTATTTATAGGAATGAAACGAATTGTTTGATCAGTTCTCATCATGCCGTTATTTGTGTTAGATGTGTCAAGTTTGGAGGAATTAACCGCTGAGCAGTTTGAATACATACCGAAAATTTTACTTTTAAAGTACTTTCAGCGTAGTATTCAAGAGGTTTGGAATAAATTGCCTGAACATATTCGTGCAGATCCTGAAGTACAACAATATCGCTGGTGTTTTAAACATCATAATCTACCTAATACAGATCACATTGATGGACCGCTCCCTTCATTAAAAGATTGCTGGGCTTGTCAGCAAACTCTGTGTGAGAAACAGAAAGAAAGTTCCACATGGTAAGCTACGATTGTGGAACTTTTTTCAATAAAATACTGAATAAATTACCGTTCGAAGTACACATACATGGCTACAATTATGGCGGACCAGGTACTCGACTTCGAGAACGGTTAGCACGTGGTGATCCTGGTATAAATCCTCTAGACGAAGCCTGTCGTGAACACGATATCGCATATTCAATATATAAGGATATGCCACCACGTCACCAGGCTGATAAAGTTCTTGCACAGCGTGCACGAAAACGTATCACTGCTAGTGACTCATCTTTACGTGAACGAGCAGCTGCAGCAGCAGTTTGGGCATCCATGAATGTAAAACGAAAACTTGGCTTAGGCCTACAAGTGCATGGAAGAAGCATGAAGAAAAGAAAAATTCGTATACCGAAGAGACGAGGAGGTTTATTGAGGAAAAAGCAATTTACTCAAAAAAAAAACGGGGGGGTTTATTACCTCTGCTCCCACTGTTGTGTGCAGTGAGCGCATTAGCTGGGGGCGCAGCAGGTATAACAAAAGCTGTAAACGATGCGAAAGCATCCAAAAGACAATTGGAAGAGATACAGCGTCACAATCGTGTAATAGAAGGCAGGCGTGGACATGGTTTATACCTAACCCCTTACGGACGAAGGGGGGAGGGTTTGAAATAGAAGAAAAAAACCTCGCAAAAAAAAATAAGCAACCTCCCGAAATCTGGAGCTACTAGTAATATTCAATTATTACATGCATGTCAGGATTTACCACATTTTCGAGGAGTCTTTATGCGCACATCTCTACCACAAACCGTACTATGCAATGAGTGTGCAATCGTGAATCTTGATGAAGATAAAGGTTCTGGTACACATTGGGTTGCCTACGTTAAACGTAATAATTACGTAAAGTATTTCGACTCCTTCGGAAATTTGAAACCTCCAATTGAACTTTTAGATTATTTTGGTCCTACTGCTATAATCAACTACAACCACGATCAATATCAATCGTATGATACAAGCATATGCGGTCAGTTGTGTGTCAAGTTTCTACGTGAACAATGTCTTTAACGGTTACGCTGTCTGACCGCGAGTCCATATTAGAGGCAGATTTTTTCCCACCGATCAATCTTCGGGAGGAGCAATATGAACTTGGTCTCGTAGACTTTCAGAGCTTCAATTCAATCGCTAATGTTGATGAGTCGAACAATAAGTTTTACTACGAAACTGAAGATCTGACTATACCTTCAGGTTGTTATGAATTGAGTGCTATAAATGATCTTTTGCGTACATTGATGCATGAGGCGGATAATGAAGATGTCATTATTCTACGTGCTAATAATAATACGTTGAAAAGTGAAATAAAGTGTAAATATCTGATCGATTTTACAAAACCTAATAATATAGGCTCTTTATTGTGTTTTTCGACAGATCGAATTATTCAGCCGAACACTCTAGCCGATTCAGACCAGCCCGTAAACATTATAAGGGTCAATATTTTATGAATTGAATGTAATATTACTGCTGGTGCATATACAAACGGCAAACCTCAACATGTTATACATGAATTTTTTCCAAGCGTGCCACCAGGCTATAAAATCTCGGAAACACCGAAAAACGTCGTTTACTTGCCAGTCATTGTGAAAGTAATTGACCGTCTTACTTTGCGCATTCTCGATCAGGAAAACCGTCTAGTAAATTTCGGTGGGAAAGAAATTACAATTCGATTACACATTAGAAAATGCTAATTTACAAGAATACTTATAAATCACCGATACCAGATGAGCCTATCATCAGTCCAACAGTTGCTGCAGGAGCAGATACATTGGGTGGGGATTACGTTAGAAGACCGCTAACAAGAAAAAATATAACCTTTCTTCAATCACTGGGTTTCAAGGTCAGAAATAAAAATGGACCTGTTGGACGTAACCGCACAACCTGTTTACGACAATCGCATTACTAAAATGGAAATACATGCTTACAATCCGTATGCAAATGCATCATTGGGAAATAGTGACGAAATTCGAATTCCAATACAACAGCAAGATTTTATTCTTCTACCATGTGAGAGTTACCTATACATAGAGGGAAAATTAATCGAGGGCACTCGTGCTCAGGGTGCAACAGTTCAAGATACAGTGGGACTTCACTGCAATTCCATGGCATTCTTGTTCGATGAAATTCGCTATGAATTGAATGGTATTGAGATTGACCGCAGTAAGAATGTGGGTATTACTAGTTCCATGAAGAATCTCATTTCTCTGACTGGGGAGGAGAGTACGAGTCTACACCATTCAGGATGGTTTCTATCAGATTATAAGCCTACGAAATATTTTAATTTTTGCGTACCACTGTAAATGCTCTTGGGTTTTTGTGAAGACTATAGAAGAGTCATAATAAATGCACGTCATGAGCTCGTTCTCATTCGAGCGCGTAATTATACAACTCGTTATATTCTTCAACGAAAATCACCGACTCCAAAATTGATGTTCAAAAAGTGCAATGGAGAATTCCTCATATATCATTGAATGAATACACAAAACTTCAATTTCTACGTATTATCGACCAAAACAAAAGCCTCACCATGGCTTTTCGATCCTGGGAACTCTACGAATACCCGCTTCTACCAGAAACACAGAGGCATACGTGGGCTGTAAAAGCTGCAACACAATTGAAGAAGCCTCGATACGTTATTCTAGCATTTAGAACAAATAAGAAGAATACGCAGCATATGAAGTTGCTTGACTTCGATGATAGTTTTGTTCGTGATGTTAAAGTCTATCTGAATTCAGAATTTTATCCATATGACCGAATTGATAGTGATAGCGAAAAAAACCGTTATTCTGTACTATATGATATGTATGTTAAATTTATCCATTCATATTATGCAGGAGAAAAACAGTCGAAACCAATGCTTAATTACAAAAACTTTGTGGAATACGGTCCTCTCTTCGTCATCGATTGTTCGCATCAAAATGAATCTATAAAATCGGGCACTGTTGTCGATAAAATCGAGATTGATTGTACTAGAAATATTCCAAGTAATACTACTGCGTTTTGTTTAATTATACATGATAAAATCGTTGAATATAATCCGCTTACTAGTATTGTTAGAAATGTAAGTTAATAGACTAGATTTATATGTATCTTACTAATGTAGTGAGGGATAAAGAAAAAATAAATAAATAAAACATTTATTGATGTCATTCCTTAAAAACATTCCTTACAAACATTTCCAAAATTTATCTTAAGATTATCGTTGGTTAACTTTAAATTCTAAATTATTGTATCGTCCTCCAACATATAAGATTCTTAATGTATTCGCTGATGCAGCATTTTGAAGTTCTTTGATTAGTTCAGGCGACTCCAGTAATTTCATCATCCTTGAGAGTAGGAAGAACCATTCGTCTGTAACCAGCTTCGCTATTAATTTCTCTCCATATTTGGTCTTAATTTTCACTAATTCAGTGATTTGATACTCCTTATTCTCCTCAAAAGTATTCAGCTTTACGAAAGTCTTAAGTTCGTAAGTTACACTTGCAAGTGCATTGATCTTGGTTAAATCCATTTTTCTGTGAAAAAAAAAACATAGAAATTGAGAAAAGAAAAAACATTGAAATAGAATAGCAAGAAAGAGAATAATAAAAGAATAATTCTTACCACCCAAAAAGAGTTTCTGTAGTACAGCAAGGAAAATATTTGGAATATAGCTTTGCACTGGATCTTTCACCACCTTGAAGCTTCTAATGAAAAACGACTGACTGAAATTTCCCGATTGCTAACAACATTGGTTTGAAAAAATGGTGGAAGGGATGAGATGCATTCTTATTGGAAGTTAATATTTGGGTGGTGGGTATTCTTGCCCGCCTACGAAATTTGCGTCAAACAAGTCATAACACGTTACAAGCGGTTTCTCCTGAATTCTTTTAACTGCATAATCATGTTGTAGTCTTTTCTAAAGTGAACTGGGGAAAATTTGCGTCAAACAGGTCATGACACGTTACCAGTGGTTTATCCAGAATTTTTTTAATTGCATAAACGTGTTGCAGACTTTTCTGAAGTGAAACGGTAAAATTTACGATCACATTCCTCTCGATAGCTAGGCATATAAAAAATTGAGAGAATATGAAAAATCGGGGATTTAAATGGTCATAAATCAAGCAACAAGTCATGACACGATCTCAGGCGTCAGGTACTCGAGCATATCCATTCTAGAACATATCAGCACACTCAGCAATCAGTTCTCCAATCGCTAGAATGGTGCCAATACAGCTTCTTAATGTCTAGGTAAAAGTTATGTTTTGCTTTACCCTTCAAAAAAACTGAAGTGCTCTAACAACTCTTTCCCTTTCTAAAGCCTAGCCTGCTTCTTAGATGGATTGTATGATATGCTTACCTGAAAAATCTTAAAAAATGGCTAAAAGATAAGTCCGGGAGAAATGGCATGACATAGGTTGAGATAATCTTAAGGATAGGCTATAAAAATTCTTAGAACAGTTTTTTATTCAATATCTAAAGTTTTATAAGAGCTAGGACTCAATAAGTTGTGTAGGAGTATATTGGCTTTCTTTTTGCACACACTCCGTATTTGTTATAAATGTCAGAGGGGTGGTTCAATAATCTTCACACACACGCACAAGATTCACTCTGAATACTCTGGAAGTCTTTATTTTCTACAAAACCCTTACAACACTCTTAAAGATGATACGGTATATATCGCAAACGCGGTCCGTTCTCGTCACCTGTCGCGGACAGATTATTTTTCGCGCTCGACGTCGCTCGCGCTAGGGGGGGGAACAGTCCCGTCGCTCGCAGCGCCACATCGTCGTTACGTGCGATCGACAAAGTTATTCTTACACTCCCTCTCTTTGTCGATTGCAAATTTACTCGAACAAATGTTATATGCATAAACTATAAACTATTTTAAAACTAAGGAACAAAAATTACATTAGCAACGAAAAGTATTTAACTATTAAGTACAAAAGTAAATCTAGAATTTAGTTAAATAAGATATCTATTTTGTTTTTCTTGGTTGATTGATTCGATCTTCTTTTCCTTGCATAAAGTCCGCTCATTAGTATTCTGTAAACATAAAATCATATAACTATTAGTTTCATGTAGAAATTTGCGTGAACCTCTGAATGATTTTAACTCATAACTTTCAGTCTCATATTACTGATTAGATCTCTTAGACAAGTAAACTTTTTCTCAGCTAAGGGTTTTGTCATGATATCGGCTAGATTCTCTTTGGTGGGTATCCACAGGACTTTAACCTTTTTCTCATCAACGCACTGTTTTATGAAGTCACCATGAGATTCTGCCATGGGTTTTCTAGTTCCCGTTTCTTCTCTGAATATTAGTTCTCTCTGAATATTTTCTAAACTCTGATCGAACGTTTTAAGTTTGTGACTCCCGTCCATTTCAGTGCAGTCTCTCGCAGACCTATTATCGCAC
This sequence comes from Prorops nasuta, assembly GCF_024137725.1. Lineage (NCBI taxonomy): Eukaryota > Metazoa > Arthropoda > Insecta > Hymenoptera > Bethylidae > Prorops > Prorops nasuta. The sequence continues at coordinate 118,789 of NW_027116810.1, forward strand.
CATATGATTACAGGAAACATCGTTCGACCTAGTATGTACCTGATTGATTTGTCCAGCGATATCACCTCTTGACACGCATCACTCATGGCCAAATACTCTGCCTGACATGTAGATAGTGTTGTACATGACTGCTTGTGGCTTCTCCAGGCGATGGTGTCACCAAATAGTCTTATGACGTATCCACCAGTGGATGTTGAGTTTTCGCAATCTCTGAAACTCGAGTCAGTCAATGCTTCTAGCTGCTCTGAATTAGATGTGAATTTTATACCCAGATCAGTTGTTCTTCTTAGATATCTAAAGATCCTTTTCACATCATTCCAATCGTCCTCAGTGGGTTCTAACTGTTTTCTTGCTAGATAATTGACTGCATACGCTATATCTGGACGTGTAGCATTTGCTAGGTACATTAGGCTTCTAATAGCTTCTCTATACGGTACTCTTTTGATTTCATCAATTGTCTCTGAATGTTCTGTATGAAGTTTGACCTTGTTGTTTCTATTTTTCACTTGCCGAGTTACCATAGGGGTACTCTGAGGCCTGCACTCTTTCATATTGAATTTTTCTAGAATTTTCTCTGTATAATCAGCCTGTTGTATTACAATGTTTCTCTCTTTTCTGTTCCTCTGAATTGTCATTCCAAGAAAGTTTCTTGGTTCTCCTAGATCTTTCATTTGAAAGACACTCCTTAAGTGACTTTTAATTTGCTTGAGCTTCTCTGTATCATTACTAGCAATTAACATGTCATCTACGTATAGTATAACCATTGCCAGTTTACCTTTTTGTCTCCAAGTGAATAAACACGGATCGTGTAGATCATTCTCAAGACCTAGTTTACGTGCTTCCTCTGAAAATTTCTTATTCCATTTCTTTGGACTAACTTTTAACCCATACAATGATTTCTTTAATTTACAAACTTTGGTTAGTCTCATATCCTCTGAATTATTCACTCCATCTGGTATTTCCATAAACACTTCTTCTTCCAGTTCACCATTCAAGAATGCCGTCTTTACATCCATTTGACATATTTCTAAGTCCTCTTTATTACTTATGGAAATGGTTGCTCTTATAAGCGACAGTCTTGAAACTGGTGCATATGTCTCTTTAAGATCATAAATGTTTTTGTCTTTAAAACCTCGTGTTACTAGTCGGGCTTTATATTTAATTGTGCTATCACTCTCTAGTTTCTTTTTAAATACCCACTTTGAATCAACTATATTGGGCCTTTTACCGTTTAGTTGTACCTTAGGTCTGTCTACTAATTCCCATACTTCATTCTCTTTCATGGATTCTAACTCTTCCTTTATAGCTTGTATCCACAGGTCTTTATCCTTTGAATTCACTGCCTCTTTATACGAAATAGGATCTTCTTGAATTGATGCTAGGAGTATATGTCCAAGCTCATCTTCATTTACCTCTTCAATCTCTGAAGTTTTTGTGTAGCGAGCAAAACTGATGTCATTAATTTTCTTAGATTTGCTCCCTGTAGTTGGACCAGTATTTTGATCAATTAGATCATCTGATTTCCTTTTATTTAACTCTGAATCTTGTTTATGCTCATTTGCCCTTGTTTTCTTTGGTCTCCCTCTTTTTCTTTGTACATTTTCTTTCAACTCTGAGTTCTCTGAGATAAGTTTTTGATTGCTTTCAGTCGCATCTTGCGATTTTTTGTTGACTGATTCTCTGAAAATTCAATCTGCTTATCGGATGTATTTTCATGCTCTTGTCTCATTACCTCTGTACTTTCATTTTGACTCTTTTTATAAGTATCTTTATACACTAGTTTTTCAAGGAATCTCACATGTCTCGACTCTAAGAACTTTCTTGAGCTAGGATGCCATAGAATATATCCAGTATCTGTATGCCCTACTAAGACTGCTTTTACAGATACACTACTGAATTTGGTTTCTGTTTTGGGTAGCTTGATGTAAGCTATGCACCCAAATCTCCTAATCTGTTCTAGATGACACCTTGTTTTTGGTGAGAACTTTAATATTGGAACCTCATAGTTAACTGATTTGTGCGGAGTGATATTATAAGAATGTACAGCTTCCTCTGCTGCTAATTCCCACATGCTTAGTGGTAAACCAGAATCACACATGAGTGCTCTAATTGTTCTCTGAATTGTTTTATTGAACCTCTCGGCTACTCCATTTAGTTCTGGAGTATAGGGTGGACCCCAGTCAGGTTCAATATTCTCTCTCTTCATGATCTCAGCAAATCTACCACCGGTGTACTCACTACCTCTATCTGACCTAACGTAACATACTTTTGCATTTGTACCTAAAAGGTTTCGAGCAGTTGTAAGATATTTCTCAAACGCTTGACCTGCTTCATTTTTTGACTTTAGACAATATATTCTGGCATACCACGAATAATCGTCTACAAACGTCATAATGTACTTGTGCGAGACAGTGCCCAAGTAGGCTCCAGCCCTGTGGTCAGAAGGGAAGGTTATATCTGAGAATAAAAGTTCGAAGACAAATGTACGAGGTAAAAGAGTATTTATTCAAAATAAATTAAAATTATACAAAATTTTACAATATTTACACAAAGAACCGCTTAGACTAAGAAAATCGACTTTCTAGGGAATTTGTCGTCGTCAGATTCTAGGGAATTTCGATATACGAATATTCCCAATAACCGTAGAGACTCGAATTCCCCAGAAAGGAACGCGGACTTAGACACTCCCTGACTGGACAATTTTTCCTAGGGTATTCCCTAGTAAAATCCCCAGCCACGGGAGGAAGCGAAGTAGGAGAGGTGGATTTAGGGAAGGGGAAGTCCCCTTACCCCTCAGCCCCTTCTCCCAGAGCTATGGTGGCTCCGAGCCACCCCAACCTCTAGGGTGAATCTACCCCTCCCACTACCCGACTCGTCGAGAGCCCTGGATTTGAGGGTCGGAACACTGGGTCCGAGGTAGTCCTCGGAGGCAGTGTGGAGGGGAAGGAGAGGGTTGGACTTCTCCCGGGCAGTCCCCGGAGAAATTTCCCTTAGGAGGGAGGAAATGCCGCAGAGGGGTAGTCCCCTCTTGGTTGGCAGTGGGTGGTGGGTGATACTTACCAAAGTAGTCGACCCGTAGAGTTCGCCGGTGGAGGCGCTCGTTGGCTGGCCTGGTGGAGGCGTCAAAATTGCCGTGGAGGCGATGGTGCCGAAAGGCTCAAAAAAGGGTGCTGCTGTTGCTGCGGGTAGCAGCGGTCGAGCAAGGCTGAGGTGCGATGGGTCCTTATCAAGGACCCATCTATATAATTACGCGACACTAATCTTGCCAGCGAGAGAGCTGCCGCGGGCGCTGGCCACCTAGTGGCCAAGCGCGCAAGTAGTGTCGCTTCACGGCCGCGACGCGCCAGGGCCAGAAGACGCGCAAGCGCGCCGCGGAGAGAGAGACAGATAGAGCGGCTAGACGCTGTCGGTCTAGCCGTCTATTGTGAGCGCAATAGAGATGGGAGATATAACAGAGAAATGCGGAATCTACTTCGCAACATTTTCTGCTCCTCCCAATCTCGAACAGTACTTCTTTCCTCCTGGCCATGATGTAGGTTTGATCGGACCCATTAAATCTGAATGTATGATCTGTAATGGCCTTTCTGCTCTGCTTCTGTTTTGTTTGAATGGAAGTTTTTCCATTTTTGACAATATACATACTTCACAATCTCTTATGGACTCATCGAATTTTACATGCTCTAGACTCTTTTCTTTCTTTTGTAACATTTTTAGATAGTTCAAAGATGCATGACCTAGTCTGATGTGCCATAGCATTGCTTCATTTTGTTTAACTTCTGAATTTAGTATATCGGGTGGATTTTCCACGAGTATCTCTTCCAATTTCTCAATAGTACTTAAGTCATCCACTTTAATTGTTCTATGGGACATCAGGCCAGCGTCATACTCTGTATTTGTTGTTTCCTCTGAATTTACATTTTCTGCATTCGTTTCAATGAGTTCTTCAGACTTCTCCCTCCCAATCGCAAACTCTTTTTCTTTTGATGCCTCTGTATTATATTCTGAATTGTCTCCCTCCGAGACTGACGGTAGTTTAACCTTAGAATCTGTCTGTGATTGCTTTGAAGACTCATTGTCTATCGCTAGACACGCTATGCAGCTATAGTTATTAGACTCATTTATCATAGTATCATTCTTGTGTGTTACTTTTTTAACTTCAAATCTCACTACCCAGTTGGGTTTTTCATAAACACCTTCAAATATAGTTTTATCGTTCTCTTTATTATATACTCTGAATATCTTATCGTCTAGATTTATACTAAACCCTGCGTCTACTAATCTTCGCAATGATAGTAGATTCTCTGAAATTTCTTTTGCAGCTATTACATTTGTTAATTTAATAGGATTCTCATTGGAAATATTATTTTTAAGCAAAAGATTACCTCTACCATCAATCACGATATCAGCAAAATCATTTTTATTGGCACTTTTAATAACTCCCTTTTCAGATATTTTAAAATCACTCAGAATAAAACTTTTATTTACAATATGTTCGGTCGCTCCCGAATCTGCTATGAATTCTATGTGCCCACCATTATTGGAGTTATTATTGATATATTCAGTCTTACCTTGATTTTGCTCGTTTTCTTCATCCCAGTACTCACTACCATCTTCATACTCAGCTCGTCTGGCGATTGCTCGGCCTCTGAAACCTCGACGATTGCCTCTGCCTCTGGACTGTCCTCTGCCTTGACCTCTGTTTCCTCTGAAGTTGGCTCGGCCTCTGCTAGTCTGTTGACTATTAGGTTTATTCATTTTGGCAGGAGGTCCGTACCCTTCACCGTCTCTGTTGGTGTGTCTTTTATTTTGTCCTTGAGACACTTGATTGAACTTGCTTGGGCAATCCTCTCCTTTGTGGTCAGCTTCACAATTACATACGTAACAGAACCAGCGATTTATATTTGTTAGTGGACACTCTTGTTGCCAATGCCCAGTTTTGTTACATCTGAAGCATTTATTTTTATCTCCTTTGAATTTTTTAGAGCTTGCTCTGGATGCTGTTGGTTCTTTTGACTCAGGCTTGTTTGAATCAGCACCGTTATCTTCTTGGATGCGAATCATAACCTTCCTCAGAGCCTCCATATTCATTTCTTTGCCTGTAGTTGTAATGACAGCAGAGTCTGTGCGTCGTATTTCAGGCATAACTCCAATAACAGCTTGATAGAATGTAGATCGCTTTTCTTGCTCTGTTAATTTTTCTGGATCATCGCTCAGTTCATGCTCTCTTATTATTTGATCGAATCTATCACAAAAAGTGTGAACTCCTTCACCTTTGTTCATCCTGAGATTGTACAGCTTTGTTCTTATTGAAGTTGGCGTAGAGCTGACTTCACCTTTTCTACTCTCTCTTAACTTCTGAAGAATTTCCATGGGCTCTGTCAAACCTAAGATTTTCTTGTGATAATCCTCATCGATATGACTAATGATTATGTCTTTGACCGAATTCTTCCTTAGAGTCGTCTCGTTTTCTGAAACTTCAGTCGGTTGTGGTGTTTTCGGATCGATCAGATAGAGTAACATCCAGCTTGTCAACTCTGTTTTGAGACAGTCTAACCATACTTCAAAACTCGCTTTTGAGGTTAGTTTGTAATTCCTCTGAATTTTTGGTCTCATGTTGACGTTACTTGTGTTTGATCCTCCTTGCTCTGAAGACTGCTTCAACTTCAACTTAGACTTTTCAGATTCAAGTATCTTTTTGTGTGCCAGTGCAAGTTTGTCTACTGCGTCTTTCAACAAGCTTCGTGTATCTTGATCTATAGACACATTTGATGACAACCCTTTTGCCAACTCTCGAGCTCGTGAAATTACGCTCTGTAACTCTTCCGTGTTCTTGTCAGGCCCAGAATCTTTGTTGTTATCCATATCTGAATTGTTTGTCCCTTTATTACTCTTAGAATCTCCTAGATTTGTGGTTGTTGCTGTGATAAAAAATACTCTATTATTCCCTGGATTTTAATATTGTCAGATCTAACCGCTCGCTCTTAAGTGTTAAAAAATTTTTATTAAATTCCCTCTATGAATTTGAACTTTTAAAACTCCCTCTGAATCACAGCACTCTGAATTTTCAGTCAAACTCAGATGACTAACAATTTAAATTACATACTTACATTTATTGATCTGATCCGGATTGGTCTCCTCCAATTCGGCCCTCAATCTCATGTACTCTGCATACTCTTGACTCAGGTTGTCAGTCATCTGTTCCAGGATTGCAAAACACCATCAATTAGTATGAGTTTAACACAATTTTTATTTTATTTTCAACTCTGTATTTTGTATTCAAATCTTGATTTCGAATTTTATTTTACTCAGATTTTTCTCTCTTTTAGTAACTCGTCCTCTTAAGTAATACCAGGTACCTCTGAATTTTACTAAAAGATTAATGTTTCGTGCCTCTGAACTAACACACAGCGCACTGCAACTATATTAATCCGAGGCGAGAAATCAGGTTCTCTAATCGTGCAGATCACACATGTACACCACTCGCCGAAATTTGACCCCGAGTGTTACCACGAAAGCCAGTCGGTTTTGGGTTGCACACGCACACGTGTGAGTCACGACTTCGATACTACCAATCTCCCTAGTCAATGAGTAAACTACTTACCGAACACAAGTTTTCATTTAAACATTGACCCCAGAATTTTATGAATTTGCTAAAAAAAAATTCAATCAATTTTAATCTCTGCAGCAAATGAAAACATCCCAAGAGCCAGCAATCTATGTCTAACCGCAAGGCAAGTCAGAGAGAGACACCAAACTCCGAGAAAAATTTCCAATTCACTTTTAGCAGTAGATATACTAAGTTTACTCAGAGCATTTTTCATATTAAACTTTGACTGAATACTCCTCTCATTTCACTACCTCTGAATTTAAATTTACTCAAGCTTTAATTTTTAACACTTTATTTTATATTTTTTTATTTATTTTAAATAAACTTAAGCAGCTGAAAAAAAATTTTCAGTATATACTCTTATACTTAACCTCATAAGTTCAATCGTCACAAAATGAGAGAATTTTATCAACCACAAATAAACACACTTTTAACTCTTTTACTCTGAATTTAAATCAAATTTATTAGCACGGCAGCAAATGTGAACTCCTTTTTGCATCTGTGAGAGAGAACAACACAGCATGCAAGGGACTAAGGATGTTCCACAGACTACGTACCGGCCCAGGAGATATCCTGAGAAATCGTCAAAACTCCCTCCGTTTTATGCGAATGCAAGCCGTTCACTTGTTCGCGGAACGACTGTCGTTGTGCTGCGCTACGTATTAACTCAAGGAGCCGATACGAGCGCGAGAGAGACCGCGACGAAAACCCGAACGCAAGGCGCACGAGCTCGTCACAAAGCCGTCCGTCACGCACACGCATATGCGAGAAGATACAGAGCCAAACAGCGTCGCACTTATATTAACTCTTACTTTCACGACTTTATGCCCTCGGGGTCGACCCAACCCGCGTTTCACGAAAATTCCGTTCCTAAACAAAATCTACACGCGAGCAGGTCCCGAGCCTGCATGTAAACAGAAGCGCTCGACTGCCGACTCAACGTCAAACACGCGCGCGACGCATGCGCCGGCGTGCCTCGCTCGGCCTCTCCCTGCACACGATCGCCGCCCGATTCTCGGAACTCCCGTTCTTTCTGGCTCGTGACAAAAACAAACGCGTTTTGTTTCGTGTATCAACGTTGATAAGATTTTGTGATTTTATGTTTCTAGCACTCTCTTTTCGTTTACTCTAAATTTTTTGTACCGTCGGAGGAGAGTCACTCTTATCACACCAACTTACGTTTTTAAACCTCTGTAGAAGATTTGCCGCTTTGCCTGTCGCTCTGGAGATGCAGGAAATAAAGCACACCGCTCAGGCACGCTGCTCGGCAAGTTTGAACACGTTGTTCACGGCTTTCACTAGATCACCTTCCTGGCTTCTGCACTCCTTGTAGTAGTTGCCTCTTAATCGAGCTGACCCGGCTTTCCTTTTTCCCGTGGATGAAACCACGGACTGCTACCATGTAGGAGTATATTGGCTTTCTTTTTGCACACACTCCGTATTTGTTATAAATGTCAGAGGGGTGGTTCAATAATCTTCACACACACGCACAAGATTCACTCTGAATACTCTGGAAGTCTTTATTTTCTACAAAACCCTTACAACACTCTTAAAGATGATACGGTATATATCGCAAACGCGGTCCGTTCTCGTCACCTGTCGCGGACAGATTATTTTTCGCGCTCGACGTCGCTCGCGCTAGGGGGGGGGGGGAACAGTCCCGTCGCTCGCAGCACCACATCGTCGTTACGTGCGATCGACAAAGCTATTCTTACAAGTTGTCATATCAAAATATTAATATTCCTGAAATTGATATTAAATTATTATTCTCCCCAAATCGATGGAGAGCCTCCATGCAAAGGGTGAACCTGACCTGGGATGTAGTAAGAGCTAGGACTAAATAAGTTGTCCTAGCAAAAATGTTAATATTCCTGAAATTGATGTTAAATTGTTATTCTCCCCAATAGGGGAGACTATTAAAATTGTATCCTTTCATTTAAAGGATATTTTGTTATTCTTTGCATCAGTTTAGTTAAAACCATGCAAAGTTATAATTCCATGCTCGATAGAAAGTTAATTCCTTGCACGATATCAGTAACTTATCACAACAGCTATCTACAATTTAACTAACGAGAAAAGGGGAGATTGCGGTAGCCACCTAGCGGCAATTACTGGTACTATCAATTAAATTGAACTAGTTCACCCGTGTGTTTAATTACGTAATATTAAAATACCATTAGCGCGAAAGAAGATTAAGGAAGGCAGTCACCTAGCGGTGACTACTGGAACTAGCATTAACTCAAGCTAGTTTATCTGTGTAGCAGGGTCGGAAATAGTTAGACTACGTAAGGTAACTAACCATCGACTTCGAAGGGTGAAAAAACCTTCCCTAAACTAGGGTCACCGTAGGATAACTAACCAACGGTACCATAGGGTGAAAAATACCCCCTCCCTAACCAAACTCGGTCCCACTATAAGACCTTCCAATTGTGACATAGGGTGAAAAATACCCCCTCCTTCCCTAACCAAGCTCGATCCCACTATAAGACCCTATCCTTCCTCATCCCCACCACTACCATACTAAGAGAGTCTTATCCCCACCCATCCCCCTTCCACACCACAAAACAGCTACCCCCACTCCCTGTCATCGGAAACGCATTGCTACACTACTGTCCTACGAACTCGATCATGACACGACCATTGTTCTCATCCTTCATCAGACCAGGTATCTTTTTGTTGACGCGTGTCAAGTCATAATGATTATCGTCAGGATAATCGCTGGTGTCGAATCGCGCGAGATTGCGTTTCATGTACGAGTAAACGTCGTCGCACTCGACACTGTATATCAGGCTGTCCGTGTCGGTATACATCGCTCTACATTTACTGCCGAATGTAGGAAGTATATAGTCATAGTGAAATTCATACAAGCAAATTTTAGAAATATCTAAAATACTCATTCCCACGTAAATGGGTTTATCAAATTTCGCGGACAATTTCGATAATTGAATCGCTACAAAATTCTCATTGAAAATCGCGAGACTATGAAAATTCGGTTTGGAATTCAGGTTTTCCTCCCCGTATCTTCCCTCCCACTTGGTTGCCATCCTCACGTCAACTCTATTCCTCACGTTCTCCATTGTTTTGCCGAAAACCGCGTTGTTCATCATCTTGAAGAGATTCTTCTCAAATTCGTTAGCGGACGCGGTGCGCAAACGCGTGTTGAGCTCGATGTAATCGCGTAGTCAGGTGAGTAGTGGTAGCTAGGCGGTTCCTGTGACATGGTGGTGAAGGGGGTGCGGAGGAAGTGCCTTGGCTGTGGAGGGAGAGAGAGAGGGAGAGAAATCCCTCTCACCCTCTTTTTCTGTCTTAGTCTCTCACCCCTCTCTCATCACCCTAGGGCCCGGATGGTTAGTTATCCTACGGGTCCACTAGTTCCTAAAGGCTTACCCCTCTCCCATGACCCTTGGGCCCGGATGGTTAGCTATCCTACGGGTCCACTAGTTCCCTAAGGGTTACCCCTCTTCAATCACCTTAGGGCCCGGATAGTTAATTATCCGGGCATTTACCCAGAGAACTTTTTTTGTATTTTAGTTGGTTGAGAAAAAAGTTTCAATTTTCACCACTAGGTGGCGATCAAAAAAATTACTGTGGCCGCTACACCGCTAGGGATCCCCCAGCATCTTCCAGACTGTCATTTTTTTCCTTAGACCTGCCTTCGGAGGGTCTTTTCTCCTTCCACATACTTATCCTAGACCCTCCCACTATTTTCCTAGTGTGGACCCGCCATTTAATTTGATTTCACATTTTCTTAAACCGTGAACACTAGGTAGATTTTTTTTTCTTTTACAAGTTAGTAATAATTATAAATTGAAAAAATATGCGAGTTAGCATTTCTATTATTTTAGGACGTCCTACGGACAGTATATTACAGGAAATGATTGAATTGTTTCATTTGAATTTCTTTGAAATAAGTGACCGAGAGCCACAAGGCATGTTGGATATAGATGGTAAGTTATTACAGAAAACCTCATTATACATATTTTTGAAAATCCTCTAATTTTTTTGTTTTTATCAACAGTGTTATGCTTCTTACAAATATTTTTAAGACGTATCAGGGAAATTGAGGAAGAAGGACATACGATTGACGATACGTATTCGTGATTGGAAGAGGAGAAAGAAGAGGAATAGACTCATATATTATCTGTTAACAAAAATTTAATTGAATAAGATATAATGTTACAACTTTTAAATATTAAAACAAGTGAACGTATTAAAATTTTGTTTAAAACTAAAGTCAATGTTCTTCTTGAAAACTTCCCTAATACTCTCTAACCATTTTTCTCCCCTCTAAACCGACCTCTTCACCATTGAAGGGTCTTTTTCCCTCCACATACCCATTCTAGACCCTCCTACTATTTTCCTCCTATGGGCCCTTCTTTTAATTTCACATTATTCCTTTCTTGAACCTTGGATACAGATTCCTTTTTTCTTATACAAGCTGTCGATAAATATAAAGTCAAAAAATATGCAATATCAAATGGTTATTAATTTAGCGTATAGACAGAATTCTCCAGTAATTCCTATAATTACAAGAATAATGGGTGAAATCATGCAAAATTTATCACGAGTGATAAATGAGGAAACAATCGAGACGGATGGAACGGAGTATGAAAATAGTAACTTATTATAAATGAGATTGTATCATACATTTTTCTAAAATCTGATGATTTTTTACAGTATCACCCTGTATGCAAATGTTGATGAGCGGTGTCAGAATGATTGAGGTAGAGGCAGGGATAATACCGCAGGAAGAGGAGGAGCAGCAGGAGGAGGAGGATGAGGAAACAACGATGGAGGTAGCAATGGCTGAGGAATAACTTCATATTTTAAAATATTATATGTTAAAACTCTTTTTAGTTATATATGTATATTGAATAAAAGTATTATATGTTAAATCTTTTGAATATTGAATAAAAATTACTGTAAACATATTATAAGTGAATAGATTATTCATTATATCTTCCTGCTAGCATGCTCTACATGTCACATAGTTAACAGACATTATTTTTCCTTTTGCGAAACAATGGGGGGTGACATTCTAGGGACCACCCAATGTTCCTCCTGTGAGCTTTCTCAGGGCTCTCTAAAACTGACCGGATACCTTCTGACCATATTTTACCTACTCAACCAGCCTCTAGCTATTATTTTTCTCAAGACTTTTCTCACAAGCAGACCAGACAAATGAGCCCACGTGCTAAAGAGAGTCACAGTGTGAAGTAAGATTGTCAAGAAGCCATTGAGATGTGCTCGATACTTTCTGACCATATTTTACCCTCTGAACCAGCCTCTAGCTATTTCTTCGTGACTTTTCCTCTCTCAAGCAGACCAGACAAATCATTCAGCCTCTAGCTATTTTTTTTCTCAAGACTTCTCTCAAAAGCAGACCGGACAAATGAACCCACTTGTTAAACAGAGTCACAGTGTGAAGTAAGATTTTCAAGAAGTCATTGATGCGCTCGTAAATTTTAAGCTGCACTTAGGATACGTCCTTAAAAAGCTAGTATTCCCCACCCAAGTAATAATGAACATATAACTCACGACTCGTTTCTAAATAATGAAAAGTTTATATTTTAAACTGTCATTACTTTATCTGAGGAACGTGACTATCTTTACCATCTAGTACGTGTTATGACACGTTTGAATTAAATATATTTGTTTTAAATGACAGTTATTTGATCTGAAGAACGTGTATCTCACGAGTCGCTTTTAAACAATGAAAAGTTTATATTCTAGACTGATGTCACTTTATCTTTCTAAGGAACGTGTATATAATTAAATGGATTTATTTGTTTTAATTAACAACTACTTAATCTAAAGACTACATGTATCAACACGTTTAAAATAATGAATTCTCTTTGAAATCTACAATCATAAGAGAGAAACCTATCACAAATTTCGTTCGCCTGCAACAATTCCCCTACTCTCAATTTCCAATAAGTGTGTATATCTTATCCCTTCCTACGATATTATTCAAAGTCACCCACGCTAGCAATTAGGAAATTTCATTCAGTCTCGATTAGAAGCGTGAAGCAGTCGAAAGTTCAAGTCTGTAACGCTGCAGTCAGAATATTTTATTGTGGTGTAATAGCAGTATTGAAGCTTCAAGCACAGTGCAAAGTACCAGTGTCACGTTGCAGACAGAATATTTTTTTACTATCAGGGAATTGTCGTAGAAAATCTTTAGAAGGTAAGAATTATTTTTTCTTTTTACGTTATTCTCTTTTCTTAATATTATTTTATTATAAAAATAGATTTAACTAAGATTAATTTTTTATTTTATTATAGAAATGGATTTAACTAAGATTAATGAACTCGCAACTGTAGAACCAAAAACTTTTACAAAGCTGAATACTTTGGAGATTGGTGGAACATACCGAATAACTGAATTATCGAAAATTAAAACCAAATATGGAGAGAGAATAATAGTAAAGCTGGTTACGAAGGAATGGTTATTCTTGCCTGCGAGGATGACGGCATTACTGGAAAAACCAGAACTATTCAAGAATTTTCAAGATGCAGCTTCAAATCAAATATTAACATTCACGTATCATGGTGGAAATTACAATAATTTGACATTTGCAATTGTTAGTCAAATTTCAAAAGATTAATTTAGAAAACATTTGTGAAGAATGATTTAAACACAAATAAATGATTATTATATCTTATTTATTATTTTTTCCTTCATTATAATATCAAGCTTAACAATAGTCTATTAGCGATTAACTTACATTTCTAACTTTTAGCGATTAACTTACATTTCTAACTATTAACGATTAACTTACATTTCTAACAATACTTGTAAGCGGGTTATATTCAACAATTTTATCATGTATAATTAAACAATACGCAGTAGTATTACTTGCAATATTTTTAGAACAAACGATCTCTATTTTAACGTCAACCGTCCCAGATTTAATAGATTCGTTTTGATGCGAACAATCAATGACAAAGAGAGGACCATATGCTAAGAAATTTTTGTAATTAAGCATTGGTTTCGAGGGTTTTTCTCCAGCATAATGGGATTGGATAAATTTAACATACATATCATATAGTACAGAAAATCGTGATTTTTCAGTATCAGTATTGAGTCGATCATACGGATAAAATTCAGAATTAAGATAGATTTTAATATCACGAACAAAACTATCGTCGAAGTCAAGCACCTTCATATGCTGCGTATTCTTCTTATTTCTTCTAAATGCTAGAATAACGTATCGAGGCTTCTCCAATTGTTTGGCAGCTTTTACAGCCCACGTATGCCTCTGCGTTTCTGGTAGAAGCGGGTTTTCGTAGAGTTCCCAGGATTGAAAAGCCATGGTGAGGCTTTTGTTTTGGTCGATAATACGTAGAAATTGAAGTTTTGTGTACTCATTCAATGATATATGAGGAATTCTCCATTGAACTTTTTGAACATCAATTTTGGAGTCGGTGATTTTCGTTGAAGAGTATATCGAATTCGTATCATTACGCGCTCGAATGAGAACGAGCTCATGACGTGCATTTATAATGACTCTTCTATAGTCTTCACAAGAACCCAACAGCTTTTTCAGTGGTACGCAAAAATTTAAATATTTCGTAGGCTTGTAAACTGACAGAAACCATCCTGAATGGAGTAGACTCGTACTCTCCTCCCCAGTCAGGGAAATGAGATTCTTGATGGAACTAGTAATACCCACATTCTTACTGCGGTCAATCTCAATACCATTCAATTCATAGCGAATTTCATCGAACAAGAATGCCATGGAATTGCAGTCAAGTCCCACAGTATCTTCAGCTGTTGCAGTTGAAGTACGAGTACCCTCGATTAATTTTCCCTCTATGTAAACGTAACTCTCACATAGTAGAAGAATTAAATCTTGCTGTTGTATTGGCATTCGAATTTCGTCACTATTTCCCAATGATGCATTTGTATACGGATTGTAAGCATGTATTTCCATTTTAGTAATGCGATTGTCGTAAACAGGTTGTGCGGTTACGTCCAACAGGTCCATCTTTATTTCTGACCTTGAAACCTAGTGATTGAAGAAAGGCTATATTTTTTCTTGTGATCGGTCTTCTAACGTAATCCCCACCCAATGTGTCTGGTCCTGCAGCAACTGTTGGACTGATGATAGGCTCATCTGGTATCGGTGATTTATAAGTATTCTTGTAAATCAACATTTACTAATATGTAAACGAATTGTCATTTCTTCACCTCCGAAATATACTATACGATCTTCCTGATCGAGAATGCGCAAGGTAAGACGGTCAATTACTTTCACAATGACTGGCAAGTAAACGACGTTTTTCGGTGTTTCTGCGATTTTATAACCTGGCGCAACACTCGGAAAAAATTCATGTATAACATGTCGAGGTCTACCGTTTATGTACGCACCAGCTGTAATGTTGCATTCAATTCGTAGAATACTTACTCTTATAATATTTACGGGCTCGTCTGTTTCAGCTAGTGTGTTCGGTGGAATCACACGATCTGATGAAAAACCCAACAAAGAGCCTATAATGTTAGGTTGTGTAAAATCAGTATTTACACTTTATTTCACTTTTTAATGTATTATAATTAGCACGTAGAACAATTACTTCTTTTTCATCACCTTCGAACATCTGAGCACGTAAAAAGTCATTTATGGCATTCAGCTCATAACAACCTGTAGGTATAGTTAGCTCCTGATCATCAACGTAAAATATATTGTTTGTCTCCTCAACATTAGAGATTGAATTGAAGCTCTGAAAGTCTACGAGACCGAGTTCATAATATCCATCTCGAACATCGATCGGGGGGAAAAAATCTGACCCCAATACCGAGTCACGGTAGGGGTTCAAGTGTCCTAATTTTTCTAGTTTCAAAATGGCGTCATCAGTCCTTACTTTTCAAAGAGCGAATTCTATCTATGTTAATCATATAAAAGTGAATGTTCCAACTCGTAGGGTGTACAGTGCAGGAAATAACACTTCTAAAGTGTCAAACAGCTGTCAAAACGGCAGAAGACACAAAAGCAGGAAGGTTATGTAAGTGAAAGAAAATAATATGGATGATGATAGGACGTTCATTTTAATTTAATTGAACTAAACACAGTAGACAGCGAATTTTAATTTATAGATTAGTAATTTAATACAAGGATAAGGAGTATTAACCTTATTGCAAATGATGAATGATGCTTTGTGTTAATGTAATTTTGATTATAGATAAGAAGACTTGGGCAGGAAATAAACATTTTAACGGATCACTTGCTGGATGGATATTACAGCATTAACAAAAACTGTCCATGTAGTGAGACTTATTGAAACTGCATAAGGCAAGCTTACATTTTTCTGTCATATATGTTGCACCCCAGAGAATTGAGAGAAAAATGAGTATTGCCATAACAAGGTAATCAACTATTGGGCTATACTTATATGTAATTGAAAAATTTGCAATTTAAATATATAGTACTTTATTACTTATAACTTAATTTATAGAATATACAATACACAAAGCAATATGAAATTGAAATGAAAATTATTTGTTAATTCATTTACGTAAGCCTATAATAGACTTATTTTTCTATCGAACAATGAGAGTTAAATCATTACTGCGTATAATTTTCTAAACATAATTCTGATTATGCTAATTCTTGAATATATGTGTATACTTTATTTAATATTGCCACAGGTAACTAAAAGAACTCCAGAGTTAACTTATAGAATTTATTGAAATTCTTTTTTCAACGATATTATAAATAGAAGTATCATTTCCTATAGACTGGATTATTCATAGATTTAATAAAATATATGTGAATAAAATCATCATTTGCACAAAATGCTTAATATAACTACAGGAATAAAAACTTTTAATAATATAACGACAATAGTAATATCTATGAATGATATTTTTCTTTAGGTATTTGAGCGTCCAGACAAGGCCTTGAGGGTTCTTCTCCTTTTGTTACATCTGCCAAGGATTCATGCAGCGAAGCAGTACTATTTGGAAGCTGAAAATAGTTGCAAAATATTAATACATCATACACTGCAATAATGTACTTGCGAAAAAGTCTATTTGTATATACTACATTATTTTACAATTTATATCTTTAGAAAACATTAATTCAAAAAAATATTGACACTATAAAGGTAAAAATCATTATATATATATATATATATATATATATATATATTGCATAGATATGGACATTGTAAATTTTTAAAAATTATTAATTATTATACCAATATTTGCTTTGTTACTAGTAGGAGAAGACATAGGTTTTGTTTAATTTCTCTATGTATTTTATACTCGAGTGAAATAGATATTAAAGTTTCGATAAGAGAATAAGTACTGGATATAAAATAAATGCGTCTTACATATCATTGAAATAACTAATGTTCTTTCTTCCACTCCTTTGCCAGTAATACGTTCAGCCCTTAAAAGAGGCAAGGCTTCACCTGTATTAAAGTTAAAAAATTTAAACTGTTTAAATGTTAATAAGGGTGGTACAACTAAAAGATTTTTTATTCTGTTTTATCAATACTTGAAGGAATGAAAAAAATGTTTAATTGAATTTATTTTAAATCGAATTAAATCTTATTATATCGTTACCTTTTCATAGCTATTATAGCTGTATGAAAAGTAACTAAATCAATTTAAAATAAATATAAGCATTGATTAAAAAGGAACAGATTTTCAAATATTGTATAAGGCTGAATTTTAACAGTGATGAAATTTTTTCATAGTTAAACTGTAGCTTCAATATCTATTAATCCCTCTCATTTCTAATCACTCGGTTTTTGGCCATATACCAAAATAGAACATCATATATTATACTATAATATAATTTTTTGATGAAATATTATTCTTAATCGTAAGTGCAGATTTAATAATTTTATACATCTATATATAATATCTCCTTTTATTTACCTATGATCGCAAAAGATTTTTTTATTTTTGCAATAAAATCAGCATTTTTAAAAGCTGACATTACTAAAAACTCCTCTGTTAACGTTACCAAGTCTTCATTTGACATTACGTTAAATTTTTTCCAGTTCCTTTTCAGCCAAAAATGATATTCTATATCGCATCTTCTTTTTTTACATTCTGTCAATTTCATGTTATTATTTGCTTGATTTATTTCTCTCATGTTTATTTTAATGAGAGTTTTTCATTTTACTGCGAATAATAACAATTGGTATTTAAATTTACATTCTTTGACATTTTAAAATAAATTTAATTATTAAAAGTGCAAAAACAAAAAATAATACTTACATATAAATGTAAAATAATTGGGCCTTTTTCTCATAAATTGTTTCAAGTGTTTATGATATGGCTCCTGTCCATTATTCGTTCTCACATCCTCCTTGAATACGCTTAAAATATTTTTATTAATTTGTTTCAACCAGAAACGTTTATTGCATTTTAATCATCTTTTAAATTGTGCGATGTCTTTAATATCATCGTTTAAAATTATTTTTTTTTTCTACTAATTTAAACCCTAATTCAATTAGACGAGGTGGTAATAAGGGTAAGTTGTACAACTGTCTCAAGTAAAAAATCCCCTTAACATATGTTGTCAATTTCTGTTTTTTCAGAATTTTGAATAATCCCAATTTTTGGGCATATTTTCTCACATTCTGAAAATTATATTATTTATTAAACATTGTAACGTTGCGTTCTCGCAGCGTTACAATAGCTGCCATCTAGCGCTTTGCTAATCTCAAGCGCTAGATAGACGGGTCGCGTGCGAACTAGGGAGTTATCAACCGATAAGTATTGATCTAGGATCGATAACTTGTCGGCTTCCTAGTGTCGCGCGATGGGTGTAGCGGGGCAGCGGCGGGACAGGCGCAGGGCCTTACCTACTCCCGCGAACTGCCCCGACACACGTAGTTTAGAAGTCAAAGGTGACACATAGTGCCTAGAAGTGCCCCGCCGCCGACAAAAGTGCGACCCCAACGACAGCCGCCACACAGGGCCTAAAAAAGAGGAGAGGTGCAGCGACTGCCAGGGAGCCGCGAACCCATATCGGACGACGGGACACCCCCAGGCCTTCGGGCCAGCTACCAAGGGCGAGAGCGAGAGAAGGAGAGAAAGAGAGAGCGAGAGAGAGAGCGAGAGAGAGAGCGAGAGAGAGAGCGAGGAGGAGAGCGAGAGAAAGAGAGAAGAGAGCGTACCTATCGTAAGCAGACATTTAGGTGATTATTCGTTTTGTAATAAAGTCCAGTGACGTCCCGGGGTGTGCTAGAACTTTAGGGCTCGTAGCCCCGACCGGTTGTATAGGGAACCGCTGGCCCTGCTCACCTGTCACGGGTAAGCGGGCAACCTAGCGGAGTGGTCATTCCGTCGGACCGGTAACGAACATCTTATTGTGTACAGGCGCGAATTAGTAAAAGTGTTCGCGATTGCATCGATTAGTTGTGAGTTGACCGTTGACGGGAACGTTCCCGTAATTCGTTTCAAGGCCGCGGACTTAGTATAATCCCCGTGAGGACTAGTGACCTTAGAGTCCTCGACGTAAACAATCCGGGTCGTTGTTGTGTTTGAGTACGCGGGAACGGAGTCAGTGCGAATAACCGTCGGGTGACGCGCACGCGTGGGGATAGGGACCCATCCGCTTAACGTCGCGTCGTGGTTAGCCTACGAATCCGCCAGAGTCGCGCGAGTACCGCGCGACTCGGCGGGACCGCCGCGAACGCCAACTAGTGGCTCGAGCGCGGGGCTAACTACTACGTCATCGGGGCTTCAGCCGCGTTCGCACGACTTAGGCCGCGCCCACATTTGGGACCTCGCGTAACCCCGTTATACCACGTGCGAAGGATCGGGTATTGTATTAAGCACCGATTTTATAATAAAGAGAGTTCAATCGAAATTAGCGAGTTAGTGTATTAACACCCCACCCCCTATATTCGCGTACGAGGGTTAGAACCCCCTCTGTACCAATAAATATTCGGGAATTATTAAATAATTACATCGAAGGCGCCCGGGTCTTATAGGAAGTCGCCTATTGGGACGCGAACGCAAGCGGTGGGGGGAATCACTCCCCCCTCCCCGCCTACACCATCCCTTGGGATAGACAGTAGCGTCACAACATGTAGTGAGCCAACCATTAAATTATAATCATTAAAAAAATATATTTACATCGACATAATGGAAGTAACAACCCTTTATTTTGAAGGCAGGGTAAACAATTTTTATCGCGTTGTGCAAACTGATTTCGTAATCAGCCATGATTCGCTCTACATTTAAATTAACCATAATTGAACCTTTTATAAATCCTAAGATCTTCACATATATGTCTTCTCTTTTTCCTAACATTAAGATCCATATGCATGGTACAAACTAAAAAAATAATTACCATTATTTATATCCTTTGGAATAATACCACAAGTATAATATATCATAATAATATTCTAAATACAACGAATATGAAATTACCTTATGGGTAACTCTCCCCATAATTGTTAACATCTGATAAACATCGTTTAAATTGGGCCTTGTATAATATGTAACATCCAAACTGTACTGAGTTACATGTTGACTTTCAAAAACTTTTATTAATTTTGCATCTGATAAAATTATTTGCGTTTCTAATCCTACATCTATCTGATCAATGCAAATTCTGTGCTCTTCCTCCTTTATCCTAAATTTTAATACTTCTTGCCAAACTTCATTTTAATAAGTAAACCTACATTTCTTAAATTTGTCAGCTTATACGGACACATTTTTCTTCTTTTCCTTTTCATGGAGCTTTTTATACTCTGAAAGCTTAACAAATCTGACGCTTCTTCGTGTCTATATATGTGTACATAAACCATACAAGAGATCTTTAATTCATCTTAGACAAATAAAAGTTAAAGATTTTACTATATTTACTTTTCACATACGTAATTGTAACAACATTTTAATGACATCGGAATATTCTTTACAGTATCCAATATGTCCTTCCGAAATTTGGCTACTTTCAAATATTTCTCTTCTTTCTCATGATTATGTATTCTCATTTGAACGAAATTATTATCAACAATTTTCGCAGTACCGCTGCATTCCTTTCTTTTACACTTAAGATAGCTGCAATGCACAACATGAGCGTAGTAGATAATATATTTTTAATGAAGAGTAAAATTCGTTTTACTTACGTCACGTCTAAACCACCCTTATTTCTTTTCTTCATGTTTATATAATAACAGAATCCATTTTCGTAAAGAATTTTAAAAGTCTTTAAATCAGACATATTATAACAATTGACACTAGTTTTCCAATACATTTAAAAAAAGTACATGCAAGTAAACACAAGACAAAACACCATCGATAGCGGACTTTACTAGTTGTCCTCTAATTGCCTCTAGTCGGTTAATGCTACTCCTCTTCAACGTAAAGAAAGCATTGTCTGCGCGTTACAATATATTAATTAGAAAACAAGTGTCAATTGTTATAATATGTCTGATTTAAAGACTTTTAAAATTCTTTACGAAGATGGATTCTGTTATTATATAAACATGAAGAAAAGAAATAAGGGTGGTTTAGACGTGACGTAAGTAAAACGAATTTTACTCTTCATTAAAAATATATTATCTACTACGCTCATGTTATGCATTGCAGCTATCTTAAGTGTAAAAGAAAGGAATGCAGCGGTACTGCGAAAATTGTTGATAATAATTTCGTTCAAATGAGAATACATAATCATGAGAAAGAAGAGAAATATTTGAAAGTAGCCAAATTTCGGAAGGACATATTGGATACTGTAAAGAATATTCCGATGTCATTAAAATGTTGTTACAATTACGTATGTGAAAAGTAAGTATAGTAAAATCTT
Source organism: Prorops nasuta (assembly GCF_024137725.1). Taxonomy (NCBI): domain Eukaryota; kingdom Metazoa; phylum Arthropoda; class Insecta; order Hymenoptera; family Bethylidae; genus Prorops; species Prorops nasuta. The sequence goes on from NW_027116810.1 coordinate 140,173, forward strand.
TAACTTTTATTTGTCTAAGATGAATTAAAGATCTCTTGTATGGTTTATGTACACATATATAGACACGAAGAAGCGTCAGATTTGTTAAGCTTTCAGAGTATAAAAAGCTCCATGAAAAGGAAAAGAAGAAAAATGTGTCCGTATAAGCTGACAAATTTAAGAAATGTAGGTTTACTTATTAAAATGAAGTTTGGCAAGAAGTATTAAAATTTAGGATAAAGGAGGAAGAGCACAGAATTTGCATTGATCAGATAGATGTAGGATTAGAAACGCAAATAATTTTATCAGATGCAAAATTAATAAAAGTTTTTGAAAGTCAACATGTAACTCAGTACAGTTTGGATGCTACATATTATACAAGGCCCAATTTAAACGATGTTTATCAGATGTTAACAATTATGGGGAGAGTTACCCATAAGGTAATTTCATATTCGTTGTATTTAGAATATTATTATGATATATTATACTTGTGGTATTATTCGAAAGGATATAAATAATGGTAATTATTTTTTTAGTTTGTACCATGCATATGGATCTTAATGTCAGGAAAAAGAGAAGACATATATGTGAAGATCTTAGAATTTATAAAAGGTTCAATTATGGTTAATTTAAATGTAGAGCGAATCATGGCTGATTACGAAATCAGTTTGCACAACGCGATAAAAATTGTTTACCCTGCCTGCAAAATAAAGGGTTGTTACTTCCATTATGGCGATGTAAATATATTTTTTTAATGAATATAATTTAATGGTTGGCTCACTACATGTTTAATAAATAATATAATTTTCAGAATGTGAGAAAATATGCCCCAAAATTGGGATTATTCAAAATTCTGAAAAAACAGAAATTGACAACATATGTTAAGGGGATTTTTTACTTGAGACAGTTGTACAACTTACCCTTATTACCACCTCGTCTAATTGAATTAGGGTTTAAATTAGTAGAAAAAAAAATAATTTTAAACGATGATATTAAAGACATCGCACAATTTAAAAGATTATTAAAATACAATAAACGTTTCTGTTTGAAACATATTAATAAAAATATTTTAAGCGTATTCAAGGAGGATGTGAGAACGAATAATGGACAGGAGCGATATCATAAACACTTGAAACAATTTATGAGAAAAAGGCCCAATTATTTTACATTTATATGTAAGTATTATTTTTTGTTTTTGCACTTTTAATAATTAAATTTATTTTAAAATGTCAAAGAATGTAAATTTAAATACCAATTGTTATTATTCGCAGTAAAATGAAAAACTCTCATTAAAAAAAACATGAGAGAAATAAATCAAGCAAATAATAACATGAAACTGACAGAATGTAAAAAAAGAAGATGCGATATAGAATATCATTTTTGGCTGAAAAGGAACTGGAAAAAATTTAACGTAATGTCAAATGAAGACTTGGTAACGTTAACAGAGGAGTTTTTAGTAATGTCAGCTTTTAAAAATGCTGATTTTATTGCAAAAATAAAAAAATCTTTTGCGATCATAGGTAAATAAAAGGAGATATTATATATAGATGTATAAAATTATTAAATCTGCACTTACGATTAAGAATAATATTTCATCAAAAAATTATATTATAGTATAATATATGATGTTCTATTTTGGTATATGGCCAAAAACCGAGTGATTAGAAATGAGAGGGATTAAAAGATATTGAAGCTACAGTTTAACTATGAAAAAATTTCATCACTGTTAAAATTCAGCCTTATACAATATTTGAAAATCTGTTCCTTTTTAATCAATGCTTATATTTATTTTAAATTGATTTAGTTATTTTTCATACAGCTATAATAGCTATGAAAAGGTAACGATATAATAAGATTTAATCCTTTTTAAAATAATTTCAAGAAAACATTTTTTTCATTCCTTCAAGTATTGATAAAACAGAATAAAAAATCTTTTAGTTGTACCACCCTTATTAACATTTAAACAGTTTAAATTTTTTAACTTTAATACAGGTGAAGCCTTGCCTCTTTTAAGGGCTGAACGTATTATTGGCAAAGGAGTGGAAGAAAGAACATTAGTTATTTCAATGATATGTAAGACGCATTTATTTTATATCCAGTACTTATTCTCTTATCGAAACTTTAATATCTATTTCACTCGAGTATAAAATACATAGAGAAATTAAACAAAACCTATGTCTTCTCCTACTAGTAACAAAGCAAATATTGGTATAATAATTAATAATTTTTAAAAATTTACAATGTCCATATCTATGCAATATATATATATATACAGGGTGTAACGAAACGACCGCCTTTTCTCGTAACTGGAGGTTCGGGGTGACAAACTGAGTGCACGTGTAAAATTTTGCTCGAATCGTTCAAGGGGTTTAAAAGTTATTTACATTTTAAAATCACCCTTTTTCAGTCCTTTTCGAACGACTTTGACTGCACAATGGAAAGTGGAGAAAGTGAAAAAACAATTGATGAACACCCCAATAGAATGTAAAAATTATCGATCGCGCGCGATAATACTTTTGCTTTTTATTCCATTAATTTGGCTATCAGATCAATTTTAAAAATAGCAAAATCCTTTTCATTACATTTCCAATTCAATTCAGTACAGTTATCATTAACCTAATTTATGGAAAGAGCGAGAAGATGCAATGAAAAGGAAAGTATTAAAAACTAAGATCTCGCGCGAACGCACTGATAATTTAATAGGAAACGCATGAGGGCATTCTCTTTCTACTAACCAAGCTAAAGAGAATGATTCAAAATCAATACATTGATGAAAGAGAAAACTAAATTTACCCATTTAATGTTCTCCAAGTTCTTTTACATTAAAGTTTTTAAGAAAGCTTTAAACTGTCTCCTCGATGATTTCCAGAAAGCACACTATCACTGTTTTTGCATTTAAGCAATCGTGAATTTAAACAAATTAGGTATTAACCTACGCTTCTTCAAAACACTGGTTAATTTGACACTTTTGAACTGTTTGAAGTAGGCTGATTAAGAGTAGTCGAAACGAATTACTTATTATTTCTCCTCTCTGTGTGTCTCTCTCTCTCTCTCTCTCTTTCTCTTCAGCATACTTCAAACAGTTCATAAGTGTCAAATTAACCGGTGTTTTGATGAAAAGTAGGTTAATATTTAATTTGCTTAAATTCGCGAATTTTCAAATGCAAAATCAGTGATAGTGTGCTTTCTGGAAATCATCGAGGAGCCAGTTTAAAGCTTTCTTAAAAACTTTAATGTAAAAGAACTTGGAGAACATTAAATGAGTAAGTTTAGTTTTCTCTATCATCAATGTATTGATTTTGAATCATTCTCTTTAGCTTCGTTAGTAGAAAGAGAATGCCCTCATGCGTTTCCTATTAAATTATCAGTGCGTTGGCGCGACATCTTAGTTTCTGATACTTTCCTTTTCATTGCGTCTTCTCGCTCTTTCCATAAATTCAGTCAATGATAATTGTACTGAATTGAATTTGAAATGTAGTGAAAAGGATTTTGCTATTTTTAAAATTAATCTGATAGCCAGATTAATGGAATAAATAGCAAAAGTATTATCGCGCGCGATCGACAACTTTTACATTCTATTGGGGTGTTCATCAATTGTTTTTTCACTTTCTTCACTTTCCATTGTGCAATCAAAGTCGTTCGAAAAGGACCGAAAAAGGGTGATTTTTAAATGTAAATAACTTTTAAACCTCTTGAACAATTCGAACGAAATTTTACACGTGCACTCAGTTTGTCACCCCGAACCTCCAGTTACGAGAAAAGGCGGTCGTTTCGTTACACCCTGTATATATATATATATATATATATTGTTATGGGTTCACACCGCGACAAACTAATTCAAGTACTTTTGGTACAACTAAATTTATTCAGTCCTTGTAGAATTATTTTACAATGTTCGTTTATAAAATAAATTAATAGTTATACAAGTTTTTAGAGGTTTTTGATTAAATGGTTATCTAATTGAAGTTAGAATGAATTTAGGGTAACTAGAGAGCTAATGCTCGGATAAAGTCGGATGACTTGTTCTAGTTACTGCTGGGACTGGACTGATCGGTCAGGAACCGAGCAGTCAAGTCGTTGCCTCAAAAATGCATCGATTCTCATGACCATATATGGTATGGTTATAGGGAATCGATCGTGCGTCAACGGTTACTAAGTCGTACGTCAATAAGTCGATTGTTCTAATAGCTGACTAAGACTTTTGGCCACGCGCGCTCTGAGGCCCTGGCAACAAAGAAGTGCTGTTGCCTAAGAAAGAGGTTCAGGTTGCATACGAATGACGCCACACGGCGCTTGGAAGAATGCAACCGGAGCCTTTTTGAATTTAACTAATTTTAATTAATTAAATATTTTAATACTAGTTATAAGCTAGTTATTGGCTAGGTTCTAGGTTAATAGAGAAAGTAATAGAAGTAGTTATGTGAATATAACACCCCTCCCCCCCCTGGGGGAAGAGTACCACAAGGGACTCTTAATTTGTTACAGCACGGACATATGATCGGAGTTTTGAGAGTTAGCATCCTCTTAAATCTCCATAGCTTCTTTTTTTATTACTCTGGTCCTTGGCTTGGGTGTGGGCCTACGTTGACAATGGCGCCATAATGCGTAGAGTCCTATTCCAAGTAGAAGTAAAACCAAGGCTGAGTAAGAAGATACTGTATGGTGAAACAGGTAGTGACCCGTCCCTTGACCCTTTTTTTCTAGATCCTTCTCAAGGTCCTTTAGTTGAACGCTGAGGGTGTTAAGTTCGTTCACTTTGCTTAACACATTGTGAAGTCGAGGTATCTTGTTGGTGTCCGCTGTATTTATGCTGTTTTTGGGATCAATTGTATTTAAAGAAAAGTTATAGTTTGGAATGTAATTCCTTCGCTTGCTTATTCTATAGGTTTGTACGGTTTCCAATACAAAATCAGTAGCTGTTAGCAAACAATTATTGTGTAGGTGAATTGTCCCGGAGCCCATTAAATCTACGCTAAATTTCGGTTTATTTTTACAAATTATCTCTAGTAGAGGAGCTATGCGGTTCCGATGACAGGGAGTGGGGGAAGCTGTTTTGTGGTGTGGAAGGGGGATGGGTGGGGATAAGACTCTCTTAGTATGGTAGTGGTGGGGATGAGGAAGGAAAGGGTCTTATAGTGGGATCGCGTTTGGTTAGGGAGGGTGGGGGTATTTTTCACCCTATGTCACAGTTGGAAGGTCTTATAGTGGGACCGAGTTTGGTTAGGTAGGGGGTATTTTTCACCCTATGTCACAGTTGGAAGGTCTTATAGTGGGACCGGGTTTGGTTAGGGAGGTGGTATTTTTCACCCTATGGTACCGTTGGTTAGTTATCCTACGGGGACCTAAGTTATCCTACGGGGCCCTAGTTGAGGGAAGGTTTTTTCACCCTTCGAAGTCGATGGTTAGTTACCTTACGTAGCCTAACTATTTCCGACTCTGCTACACAGAAAAACTAGGTTGAGTTAATTGCTAGTTCCAGTAGTCACCGCTAGGTGACTGCCTTCCTTAATCTTCTTTCGCGCTAATGGTATTTTAATATTACGTAATTACACACACGGGTGAACTAGTTCAATTTAATTGATAGTACCAGTAATTGCCGCTAGGTGGCTACCGCAATCCCCCCTTTTCTCGTTAGTTAAATTGTAGATAGCTATTGTGATAAGTTGCTGATATCGTGCAAGGAATTAACTTTCCATCGAGCATGGAATTATAACTTTGCATGGCTTTAACAAAACCTATGCAGCGTATAACGAAATATCCTCTAAATGAAAGAGTATAGTTTTAATAGTCTCCCCTATTGGGGAGAATAACATTTTAACATCAATTTCAGGAATATTAATATTTTGATAGGGCAACTTATTAAGTCCTAGCTGTTACTATACCCAGGTCAGGTTCACCAATTTATTAGACCTTACAGCTCCTCACTTATAGTATGTCCTTAGAGGGTACTATTTGACCATTCAGAACCAATTCTAGATCCTCCCACTATTCTCTCCTTCTATGGACCCTCTCTAGACTTTCATTCAAGAAATCATTTACCTTTCTACGAGCGAATTAGTTAAAGTGATAAAAAGATGTTTGACTAAAATTATACATTCGCGGTACCACGGGATACGGCTATAGAGAAGCTAACCTTCAAGAGGAGGATGTGGATGAAAAAGGAGGAGGAGGAGGAGGAGGATGAGACATGGAGACTGGATGAGTAACTGATAGTAAAACTTTAGTTATTGAATAAAAAACAGTTTTAAGAATTTTTATAGCCTTCCCTGACTTATCTTTTAGCCATTTTTAGCTTTTCAGGTAAGCATATCATACGATCCATCTAACAAGCAGGCTAGGTATTAGAAAGGGAAAGAGTTGTCAGTGCACTTCATTTTTTTTGAAGGGTAAAGCAAAACATAACTTTTACCTAGACATTAAGAAGCTGTATTGGCACCATTCTAGCGATTGGAGAACTGATTGCTGAGTGTGCTGATATCTTCTAGAACGGATATGCTCGAGTACCTGACGCCTGAGATCATGTCATGTCATGACTTGTTACTTGATTTATGACCTTTTAAATCCTCGATTTTTTCATATTCTCTCAATTTTTTATATGCCTAGCTATCGAGAGGAATGTGCTCGTAAATTTTACCGTTTCACTTAAGAAAAGTCTGCAACACGTTTATGCAATTAAAAGAATTCTGGAGAAACCACTGGTAACGTGTCATGACCTGTTTGACGCAAATTTTCCCCAGTTCACTTTAGAAAAGTCTACAACATGATTATGCAATTAAAAGAATTCAGGAGAAACCGCTTGTAACGTGTTACGACTTGTTTGACGCAAATTTCGTAGGTGGGAAAGAATACCCAACCACCCAAATATTAACTTCCAATAAGAATGAATCTCATCCCCTTCCATGAATGCATCTCATCCCTTCCACTATTTTTAAAACCCTTGTTGTCAGCAATCGGGAAATTTCAGTCAGTCAGTTTTCATTAGAAGCTTCAAGGAGGTGAAAGATCCAGTGCAAAGCTATATTCCGAATATTTTCCTTGCTGTACCACAGAAATTCTTTTGGGTGGTAAGAATTATTCTTTTATTATTATTCTCTTTTCTTGCTATTCTATTTCAATATTTTTCTTTTCTCAATTTCTATGTTTTTTTCACAGAAAAATGGATTTAACCAAGATCAATGCACTTGCAAGTGTAACTTACGAACCTAAGACTTTCGTAAAGCTGAATACTTTTGAGGAGAATAAGGAGTATCAAATCACTGAATTAGTGAAAATTAAGACCAAATATGGAGAGAAATTAATAGCGAAGCTGGCTACCGACGAATGGTTCTTCCTACCCTCAAGGATGATGAAATTACTGGAGTCGCCTGAACTAATCAAAGAACTTCAAAATGCTGCATCAGCGAATACATTAAAAATCTTATATGTTGGAGGACGATACAATAATTTAGAATTTAAAGTTACCCAATGATAATCATAAGATAAATTTTGGAAATGTTTGTAAGGAATGTTTTTAAGGAATGACACCAATAAATGTTTATTATATCTTATTTATTTATTTTTTCTTTACCCCTCACTACATTAGTAAGATACATATAAATCTAGTCTATTAACTTACATTTCTAACAATACTAGTAAGCGGGTTATATTCAACGATTTTATCATGTATAATTAAACAAAACGCAGTAGTATTACTTGGAATATTTCTAGTACAATCAATCTCAATTTTAACATCAACAGTGCCTGACTTTATAGATTCATTTTGATGCGAACAATCGATGACGAAGAGAGGACCGTATTCCACAAAGTTTTTGTAATTAAGCATTGGTTTCGACTGTTTTTCTCCTGCATAATATGAATGGATAAATTTAACATACATATCATATAGTACAGAATAACGGTTTTTTTCGCTATCACTATCAATTCGGTCATATGGATAAAATTCTGAATTCAGATAGACTTTAACATCACGAACAGAACTGTCATTGAATCTAAGCACCTCCATATGCTGCGTACTCTTCTTATTTTGTCTAAATGCTAGTATAACATATCGAGGTTTCTCCAATTGTGTTGCAGCTTTTACGGCCCATGTATGCCTCTGTGTTTCAGGTAGAAGTGGATATTCGTAGAGTTCCCAGGAACGAAAAGCCATGGTTAAACTTTTGTTTTGCTCAATCAAACGTAGAAATTTAAGTTTTGTATAATCATTCAGTGATACATGAGGAATCCTCCATTGCACTTTTTGCAAATCAATTTTGGAGTTGATGATTTTTCTCGAAGAATGTAGTGAATTTATATCATCACGTGCTCGAATAAGAACGAGTTCATGACGTGCATTTATTATAACTCTTCTGTAGTCTTCACAAAAACCCAACAGCATTTGCAATGGCACACAAAAGTTGAAATGATTCGTAGACCTGTGATCTGTTAGAAACCATCCTGAATGACGTAGACTTGCACTTTCCTCAGCAGTTAAGGAGATGAGATTCTTCATGGAGCTAGTAATACCCACATTCTTACAGCGATCAATCTCAATACCATTCAATTCATAACGAATTTCATCAAACAAGAATGCCATGGAATTACAGTCAAGTCCTACGACATCTTGGGCTGTTGCATCTGGAGCACGGGTTCCAACGATTATCTTTCCCTCAATGTAGAGATAACTTTCACAGGGTAGAAGAATTAAATCTTGCTGTTGTATAGGAATTCGAATTTCATCACTATTTCCCAATGAGGCATTTGCATAAGGATTGTATGCATGCATTTCCATTTTAGTGATGCGATTGTCGAACACCGGTTGAGCGGTTACATCTAATGGATCCATTTTTATTTCTAACGTTGAAACCCAGTGATTGTAGAAAGGTGATATTTCTTCTTGTTAATGATGCGCCAACGTTACCTTCGCTCAATGTATTTTGTCCTCCAGCGTTACCTTCACTCAATGTATTCTGTCCTGCTGCAGCAGTTGGACTGATAGGCTCATCGAGTATCGGTGATTTATAAGTATTCTTGTAAATCAACATTTTCTAATATGTAAACGAATTGTGATTTCTTCACCTCCGAAATTTACTATACGATCTTCCTGATCGAGAATACGCAAGGTGAGACGGTCAATTACTTTCGCAATGACTGGCAAGTAAATGACGTTCTTCGGTGTTTCTGCGATTTTATAACCTGGCGGAACACTCGGAAAAAATTCATGTATAACATGTCGAGGTCTACCGTTTGTGTACGCACCAGCTGTAATGTTGCATTCAATTCGTAGAATATTTACTCTTATAATGTTTACGGGCTCGTCTGATTCAGCTAGTGTGTTCGGTGGAATAACACGATCTGATGAAAAACCCAACAAAGAGCCTATATTGTTAGGTTGTGTAAAATCAATCTGATATTTACACTTTATTTCACTTTTTAATGTATTATTATTAGCACGTAGAAAAATTACTTCTTCTTCATCACCTTCGAACATCTGAGCACGTAAAAAGTCATTTATAGCATTGAGCTCATAACAACCTGTAGGTATAGTTAGCTCCTGATCATCAACGTAAAATATATTGTTTGTCTCATCAACATTAGAGATTGAATTGAAGCTCTGAAAGTCTACGAGGCCGAGTTCATAATGTCCATCTCGAAGATCGATCGGGGGGAAAAAATCTGACCCCAATACCGAGTCACGGCCAGAGAGTGTAACTGTTAAAGACATTGTTCACGTAGAAACTTGACACACAACTGACCGCATATGCTTGAATCATACGATTGATATTGGTCGTGGTTGTAGTAGATTATAGCAGAAGGTCCAAAATATTCCACAAGTTCAATTGGCGGTTTTAAATTTCCGAAGGAATCGAAATACTTAACGTGCTTATTACGTTTAACGTAAGCGACCCAATGTGTTCCAGGACCTTGTTCGTCATCAAGATTCACAATTGCGCACTCATTGCGTTGCGCATTTTGAGGTAGAGATGTACGCATAAAGACTCCCCGAAAATGCGGTATTTTACGGCAGACGTTTGATAATTGCATATTACTAGTAGGTCCAGATTTTGGAAGTCCATTTATTTTCTTTTCCTTTTCCTTTTCACTCCCTCTCCTATTCGACTGTATGGTGCGAGGTATAAACCTTGTCCCCGTCTCGCTTCCATTAAGCGATTGTGTCGATGCATTTCTTCCAATTGTTTTTTGGCTGCTTTGGTGTCGTTTACAGCCTTTGCTATACCTGCTGCACCGCCAGCTAATGCGCCCACCGCACTCAGCAGCGGAAGCAATGGTAATAAACCCCCCCGTTTTGTTTTAGTAAGTGACTTTTTCCTCAATAAACCACCTCGTTTTTTCGGTACACGAATTTTTCTTTTCTTCGTACTTTTTCTAGGCACTCGCAGTCCTAAGCCGAGTTTCCGTTTTGCATTCATTGATGCCCAGACAGCAGTCGCTGTCGCTCGTTCACCTACGGATGAGTCACTAGCTATGATACGTTGTCGTGCACGGCGTGCAAGTACTTTATCAGCATGATGACGCGAGGGCAGGTCCTTATATACTGAATATGCGATATCATGCTCACGGCAAGCATCATCCAGAGGGTTTATTCCTCGATCACCACGTGCTAACCGTTCATGAAGGCGAGTACCTGGACCGCAATAATTGTAGCCAGGTACATGCAGCTCGAAGGGTAGTTTATTTAGCAGCTTATTGAAAAAAGATCCACAACCATATCTCATCATGTCATGCTTTCCTAACGGGTTCGTTGGCACATCCAGCAATTTTTTATTGAAGGCGGTATTCCATCAAACTGATCTTGATTAGGTAAATTATAATGTTCCATACAGGCACGATATTGTTGCACTTCAGGATCTGCACGAATGTGCTCAGGTAATTTACACCAAACAAGTCGAATACTGTTTGGAAAGCGCTTCAATAGTAAAATTTTTGGAATGTATTCAAGCTGCTCAATAGTTAAATCCTCCAAACGTAGCACATCTAACATTAACAACGACATAATGAGAACTGATGAGATAATCTGCTTCGAGCCTATAAATAGCTTGCATGATCATAGAGTTTTACAGTTATGGATTTCGTAAAGCAACCACTGCACATTCGTGTCTCCAACGCCGATCGTTTTATTGTCGGTGGGGGTTGTGGAGGAAGGAGTAAACGTCATGGATCCCTACTTCCATCTACAATTCGTAGTATAATTTGCGGACCCTCGAATTGCGGTAAAACAAACGTACTGCTTAGTCTCGTAGAAAGTCCTAACGGTGTGAGATTTGAAAATATTTATGTATACTCAAAGTCGCTTCAACAACCCAAGTATCAATACCTTGAACGGTTATTAAAAGGACTAAAAGGTATTGGATATTTTAAATTTTCAAACAATAGCGACGTTGTAAAGGTAACTGAGGCGTTACCCAATTCTATTTTCATATTTGATGATGTTGCTAACGATAAGCAGGATAATATCAGAGACTACTTCTCCATGGGTAGACATTCAAATATTGACTGCTTCTACCTCTGCCAGACTTATGCTAAAATTCCTAAACACATGATTCGTGATAATGCAAACCTTCTCATAATCTTTAAGCAAGATGGTACTAATTTAAAACATATTTATAACGATCATGTAAACACGGATATGTCATTTGAAAAATTCAATGAATTGTGTTCAAAGTGCTGGCACCATGATTATGGATTTCTAGTGATCGACAAGGATAGTACAATTCAAAATGGTAGATATCGGAAAGGTTTCGATGAGTATGCTAAGATTAAATAGTATACCGTTTGCTTAAGATTGTTCAGTTTAGAGCTAAGTGTCCATCAAAACACACACATCAAATGAGCATGGAATAAACCTAGTATAAACGTGGAAATAAAAACGTGGACTGAATCTAAATTGAACGTGAATTGAACGTGGAAACGTAGATTGAACGTGGATTGAACGTGGATTTGAACGTGGATTGAACGTGGATTGAACGTGGATTGAACGTGGATTTGAACGTGGATTGAACGTGGATTGAACGTGGATTGAACGTGGATTGAACGTGGATTGAACGTGGATTGAACGTGGATTGAACGTGGATTGAACATGGAAAGCAGGAAAATGGAAGAAAAGATGCTGCTAAAGAAGATTGCCGCGAAAAGTAAAGTAATTCGTGAAAAATATCGTGCACTCAAATCAGGAAGAGAAATGATGGAAACCAATTTAAATGAAACTTTTAAACCAATTGTTGAGCCATTGAAGAAGCTCACTGAACATAATGAGATGACCTTCGTGTCCCCGAAATATGAGTATAAACAGGAACCGCTACAGAAGACTACTGCAAGCGATAATTCTTTGATTATTCCATCGGAACGTAAAAGAACTTATTTCTCATCGACTCCACAACGTAAATATTTCGCAGACAACTCTAGAATTAAAATTCCAACCCCTTCATCTGATGATGATGATGATGAGCAAGGAAATTCACGACCTAATGAAACATTATACCTTTCTCTGGAAGAGGATGGGGAGGAGGAGGAGGAGGAGGAGGAGGAGGAGGAGGAGGAGGGAGTGAAAGTGGAAAAGGATGTTAATGATTTAGCAATACCATCACCAATGCAAGCAGAAACTCCATCATCACCATTGCAAAGATCCTTAGATTTAAATAGTTCTTTGTCAGAATATGCACCAATTGGACGTAAATATATAGAGATGTTTCTGCGTAAAAATAAGGATTTAATTGATGATAATTTTGGAATTGAACGAGATGTTAGACTTAAGAAAATGAGACTTGGAAAATGTTCTTTTAAAGTAAATCGTAAAGATTTTATTATTATTGATGATGAGTATTATCAGGGTACTATTGGTCTATTTGAATTGATCTTCATGAAAGAGCCACATGATTATACTGAAGATGATTTAAAAACATATAAGAATATTCTTTCTCAAACTAATGTACACAGAGCAGATTACAGTAGCGAGGGAAAGCTTCGTGGGAATAAGGGTCATAAATGGAAGAAAATAATTAGCCCATTATTTCCTCCAAAGAACCTTGTAAAAGGTAGCGGTTATATGTGTGTTAATGATAAACCAGTGAACTATGTACATTGGAATGATCCGAACGAATTAGTTGAACGTTTGAGACTTTTGATTGCATCATCTGCTGCAGGACATACGAATCATCATAATGAGATACAATCAATAATTGAGGAGCTTCATGAAGAACGTATTATCCTATAAAAGAGATTACACTTTCCATAATTTCCCAGTTGATTGTGTTACTTCACAATGTCGATAAATAAATTCGGAGGTATTTCCACTGCCAGTAATGTGAGAAAATATTTCCGCAAAACTGAAGATGAAACATTAAAATTTGATAAACGTATGAATGCATTTAATGCTAAGGGGAATATTATTTCAAATTTAGGATTTGATGCTACTGATGAGAAATGTGCTGTGAATATGCGTGTTCTGCTGGATAATATGAATGCTGTACGTGAGAACCTTAAAAATGAAATGCAAGAAAACAGTGATATTTTACGAAGTATTGCGTTAAGACTGGATGAAACCGAGTTAAGGCTGAATGATTTTCAAGTGAAATTGAGTAATTTCATGCAGAAACATGCTGAAGATAATGCAGATTTAAAGAAATATGTATCAATTTTCATGGAGAATCAGACTAAAGAGGATGCTGAATCAAAGAAACATATAATGAAGATAATGCGGAATTAAAAAAAAAAAAAAAAAAAAAAAAAAAGTGCTATTTTTCATGGGGAGAATCATGCTAAGGAGAATTCTTCTTGAAATAATTCGACAAAGAGTTTTATTAGGAAAAAGAAAGTTTTACTACCATCAGTGCTCGTTGTACCCCTGTAAACCCAACACATACCTGAAGAGTTATGGATAGTGAAGAAAAGAAAAAATTGGTCGAAGAACTGCATGTGCCTGCAAGACGGAATTTTCAACGTAGAAGAGTTATAATACGAGGCTTCGATGACCTCTGGCAAGCAGATCTGGTTGATATGAAGAATTATACTGACGGAGGTTACCACTATATTCTCACAGTTATTGATGCATTGTCGAAATTTGGATGGGCAGTAGCACTAAAAACCAAAACTGGCAAGGAAGTGACAGACGCATTTACGAAGATTCTGAAAAGTGGGAGATGTCCCAAAAATTTGCAGACAGATGATGGCAAGGAGTTTTATAATAGTGATTTCAAATCGCTTATAAAAAAACGTAGAATAAATCATTACTCAACATACAGCGTATTGAAAGCTACGATAGTTGAGCGCTGGAATCGCACGCTGAAGACTGAAATGTGGAAACGATTTACGTTGAATGGAAATTATAAGTGGCGAGGCATACTGCAGCGACTAGTTGAAGACTACAACGCAAGAAAACATCGTACTATAGGAATGCGACCAGTTGATGTGACGCCAGATCATGCTAATATGCTCCTGACTACAGTATACAATAATATAAAGATTGTTGGTCGTGCCAAGTTCAAAGTAGGTGATTTTGTACGAATCAGTAAATACAAGAATGTATTCGCAAAGGGATACACACCAAATTGGACAACTGAAATATTTGAAATTATAAAAGTGCAGAAAACAAATCCTGTTACATATTTACTTAGAGACTCTAGTGGTACTGATATATACGGAGGATTCTACGAATATGAACTTTTAAAAACTGCTAATCCTAATGTATATCTAGTGGAGAAGGTATTACGTAAGAAGGGTGATAAGGTCTTTGTGAAGTGGTTAGGATTCGATAATAAACATAATTCATGGATAAATAAAGATAATATTTTGTAAAAACAATATTTATTAATAAAATTATTCAATTTAAATATAATTAATTTATTCTATAATGACCCCATGGTAGAGTCGATACAGTTCCGTGCACGATATAACGCTTATCATCGTATGGGTTGAGAGCTACTTTCCGTTGCGTAATCGAATAAACATTATGCAATTTTGAGCGAATTAAATTTTGATTGCGGACTTGTACAGTAAAATTTGTTAAACAGTCCTTATAGTCCTCGAAGGTTATGTTTCTAGCAACAACGTAAGTCTTAATACCTTTAGCTTTTTTGATAATTTTATTTTGTACTTTAAATGTGTACATTTTTGATCTCAGTCCAATAAACTCTGTCATTATCTGCCCATTATTCTCATCTTTCATCAGCCCAGGGACTTTTTTATTTACTAGAGGTAAATTGTACTGATTGTTGGGAGAATAATCGCTTGTATCGAATCTAGCAAGATTCTCCCTCATAATAGTGTAAATATCATCACACTCAATGCTGTATATTAGACTATCCGTATCGGTATATAACGCTTTACATTTGCTACCGAACGTAGGAAGCATATAATCATAATGAAAATCATACAAACATGTTTTCGAAATATCAAGAATGCTCATACCTACGTATATAGGCTTATCGAATTTAGCTGCTAATTTTGTTAATTCAATCGTGACCAAATTCTCACTGAATATAGTGCGACTGTGAAAATTAGGCTTAGCAATCATTGCTTCAGCACCATATCTTCCCTCCCACTTACTCACGAGTCTCACATCAACTCTATTTCTAACATTCTCCATAGTCTTACCGAACACCGCATTGTTCATTAATTTGAAAAGATTTTTCTCAAACTCATTTTTAGATGCTGCACGCAAACTAGTGTTCAAATCGATATATTTACGTAACCAGGTGGACTGCTGAAATCCTAAAATGCGATGAATGTGTTTTAAGACAACACCATTTCGCATACATTGCTGTAAAGCACGATAGTGTATAACATAGCGCTTCTTATTTTCTAAAGTTGCAAGTAGCTTCTTCTGACGTGTACCCGGTGGTGCATCACGTACGGGACAAAATGGAAGGTCGGAATGTTTATCGTGAAGCATGCTTGGATACTCTAAGTCAACCTCTAAAATATAACCCTCGGGTGAATCTATCGGTATATTAGAGATATCCAAATTATTAACATTTTCAATCCAGCGAAATCCGTGAGTAGGTAGCGGTTGAGACATTGCCCACCCATACAAATTATTTACATCGTAGTACATTAAATACTTAGAAGGTTCCTCGGGATTGTAGTTTTGCATGTACCGATTGTTAGCCTTTTCATAGCGGTGCGAGCATTGGCTTAAACCACCACGTATGCCTCGTTCTACGAAAAGCAGCATTTCTACGTCAGTAAAAAGTTCTAATCTTATTTCTGTATGTTTGAGCATTGCATCCCAAGTGAAGCCTGGGAGTGTATAATAATGAGCAGGATCCAAATTATAAGTTTGCATGCAGCTATCACGAAAATTTTCGAAAACGTCAGCCAACAATAGTACATCAGTTTTCAAATAGAGATCGCTATACTCCCCAAGTGTTCGTATTTGAAATTTGGTCCATACCTCCTTAGCATGATTATACGCACCCTCACTAATATCACTATCGGATAATCTATTATAGAATATCTCGCGTGGAGGTAAAGCAGTTTCTTCCAGACGGTTCAGACTATCTATGTAATCGTAAGGAAAAATACCTTTCCTTGTCAGAAGGTTAAATTGTTCTATGTTTAAATATGAGAATTCTGACTCTAAATTTTTTAACTGTGATCTCGTTAAATATGAACTCAATTTGTCTAAACTTGATGCCATAAATTTGAAAGAATCGATAAACCTTAGTTGTATATTATATTTACGGATGAATTTAGTGAATGAAATATACTTCTCCTTATGTACAGGTAACAAGTGTACTGAACCTTCATACAAGTTAGCGATTGTACCGAAAATAAAATGTGCGTCATAACCTGATAAATTATGAAAAATTACAGGTATTACATGCGAATCGTTAAAGTTTAAATTACAATTATTATGAGCAGGTCCCCTATATTTACCAGTTAAATGATCATGATCGCGAACACGTATTTGATCTGGAAGAAACGGCTTTTTACATATATGACAGTTGGGCTCAGTATAATGCCTTGAATTTTCACTAATACTTAGCGTTCTCATAGGCACTACAGTCTTTAGTTTTTCGCTCGCTATGCTAGCAATTTTATCGAGTTCTCGCACAAACCATTCTATACACTCGAGTCCACGATATGATTTGTAAGTTGAGAGCGATGAATCACGAACGCTTTTAAAATAATAACCTATACTAAAAGGTATGTGTTTTTGATAAATACCAATTTCGTCATCCGTTTGCTCAACTTTTTCAAGCAAGCATTCAATGTCAGCGTATATGACAAATGGCACCCTCTCACTGTTCTTCATGTTATTGAAGGAAACCCAACGGTCCTTGTCAGGTAGCACAATTCTGATGTTTTTATTGAGTTGCGCACAATCACGTTCATGCGATTTTAGTTTCTCATCATTGTGGAAATAGTGTAAGCAACTATAGGAGGGAAAAAGTAATATTAGAATATAGAAGCAGTAATTATATATATATATATATATATATATATATATATATATATAGTAAAACATACCGATCACAAATAAGATGAGAGCGTTTTCCTCTAGTAAGCTGTCCATTTAGCAGTCTGGAAAGGTTCCTGATGCATATAAAATGTGCTGCTCCTTGATGCTCGAGAAGAAGAAGATTAGCGTGTCTGGTCCTCTTGCATTTTGTTAATTGTAGAGGTGCTATGATTGTATTCTCATTCGTCTCAGTCTCTTCCACCATAGTAAAAATATTAATAGAGACATCATTATCTTCCTCAAATTTCGGAATCTGTTTTAATGTAGTCGGAAACGTTATACTTCTAACATCGAAAACATTTGTAAAATGAGGATATGAAGATTTTCGTTGTGGATGAGTATTCGGTTTTGCTGGATAGAGTGCAGCTGTTACAGCCCATGCAAAACATGTATTATCATCACTGTGTATGTTTATCACAGCCTGTTTATTCTTAATAGATTCTGGAAGCTCGATGGCACAACCTATATGCAGCGGGTTATAATAATTTATATTTATAATTAAATTCAGAATTTTTTCCAACGCCCATCCGCTATCACGCTCTTGAAACTCACTCAATTCTTTTAGAATTTTCTCTATTATATTTGTATTGTACCATTCACTAAAACTATCAGTTTTGTATAAAACTGCATTGCGGGTTGAGATATGTTTAATATCACTTATCTCTTTACAAATAAATTGTCCGTTAAAGATGCAATTTATCTTAACTGCGTTCACGTTATTAAACACTTTTTCTGTGTAGGTCTGTACTAAGTCTTTTGCACCTGTTAGAAAATCACGTGGTTCTATATAATTATAATTTACAACCATTCCGCTACATATTCGAGATTTAAATGAAGACTCGAGATCTTTCCAAATAAGCTTTCTCACTCCAATTGATTTCTTATTTTTTGCCGCATGCAGAAGTAGACGCTGGATAGTTGTTATTTCAGTCAAATTTTTGTGTACTGTATCGGGAGCTGCAGATCTATTAGCATCTCTTAAACTTCGAATATAATCACGACACTTGCGTACCCACTCATGATAATTATGCTGATTTCCTAAATCAGGATTCTTGAGAGCATGATTCAAACAATAACTCTTATCCTTAGCTGCTCTAAGTAGAAGACACTGTATTTGTGCAATTTCTGCAAAATTTTTCTGCAGCGTGCCTATAGGTGCGTTGCGATTAGAGATTCTGAGTTTATGAATATATTCACGACACTCGCGTACCCACTCGCGATATTCTTCTTGCGTTTTCAAAACTCTATTTCGTAGAGACATCTTTTGTTCTTTTCTTCGAGAGGACTAATCAGGAACTGAGGAAAAGTGGGTGGGAAACTGAGCTCTCTTTAGATAAAGGATCTCTGAAACACTTCAGGGGGTAAGAGAACATTGAGGACAGGTAACGACATGTTAGAAAATAGATTCAAGCGTTTTTCAGTTATACATATATTCCAGATTTTTGCTCATACATATATTTCATATAATAGACATTTTTTAAGGCACATACACCTTCATGATTCAAACATGCTGGAAGATGTGAATTATGCAAGCTATCTTCTAAATCAAAATCCCCCCACATAAAATTATCTACATTAGTTATTTCTAAATTACAAATATCTCTTAACCAATTTGTATTTTCAATTCCTTTCACAAAAATCTCATCCTCATCATCATAAATATACTTCCTTATAATATCTTTATATTTATAGTAGGGTGAGTAGCCATCCGCCCAATTTAAACCGTGATAATTTAGAAAGAACCAGCTAAAAAGAAACATTATATTAAACAAAAATAATATATATTTTTTCTTTTTCATATACTTACTCTGTCCGCTTTCGCTCCTCTTCACTTAGCCACGAATATGAATAGGGCGGTGAAAATAAAATATGGAACACTTTTTGTTCTTGTATAACAGCAAATTCTTTGATTATAAATGACTTATCCGTCAAACGGAATCCTTGAAAATCAACGAACGATGGTGCCATTATGCCTACGTTTTTTATACTAAAATAATTCTATTTAAATATGAATGTTTCATAAAAATTTCTCCCTCTCTTCAAGCTAATTGTTCTTCATCCCTCCTACTATCCTCACCATAGGTCAAAACTATCTCCCACTATACGTAGCATAGGTCATAAATATTTTCTTGAGGACCAATGACGTTTCCGTTCTTCCAAGAGTGGCAGGTCAGTCATTTCCCCACCGTAGGACAAAAGTTTTGTCATCCCTTAAAGCATCTTAGAATTACCGCCCACTACATGTAGCATAGGGCAGAAAATATTCTCTCTTAGAGCCAATGACGTTTCCGTTTTTCTAAGAGTAATATAGGCATCTTCCTACCGTAGATTAAAAAAATTGTTGACACCTCCCTAACAGTGCTTAAAAGCTCGAAGAAATCGTAGGACAGGCATCAGTATTGCTTGAACGTTTGATTCGTACGACAAATAACATTCCATTTTAAAAATGTCTTCACTGTTTCATATTACACATATAATCGATTTTGACGGGTTTATGATAAACAGAAAGTTTGTGCATAAAGAAGTGGCAATCAAAAACTTAACTACGGGAAATACGAATTACGGTGCATTTCGTGTTCATGAGCCGTATAAAAGTTTATCGACTAAGGACCAAAAGAGCGTAAATTTCGTCTTCAAAAATATTCACGGGATAAAATATTGCAACACAGGATATGAACATTATAATCAAGAAGATATTTACAAATTTGTGAATAGCATAAAATTGGATTGTGAATACCCCCTAGTAGCTTATAAAGGGGGACATGTAGAACGGGATGTTCTGAATTACTTGGATATCCCAAATACAAATTTGGAAAGGTTTGGTTGTCCTAAATTTGATAATTTGATAGCCACTATAAAACCTTGCAACACCCCGTGTAAACTACACGTAAAAATGTTCACCAATCATACGAGAAAGCCTATACATTGTGTATATCAAGAGGTAAACGTTTTCGCACGATGGGTACATCAACAAATAGATGTGAGTATCAAATGTTAAACTTACAATTTGTAAAATATTAACTGGATTTCTCTGTTTCAGATGATTGAATAAAATATATATATATATATATATATATATATATTGATATAAGTTTAATTATTAGTTTAATTGTAAAACATTTAATTTTATATATTTGTATAAATTGATGTATATTTCCTTCATTTTTTATATATTTGTATATCAGATCAATTATAAGTTTTTATCATTTATATAAATTTTATGTATATTTGTTTAATTATAAGTTTAATTGTAAAAACATTTCATTTTATATATATAAATAAATTCCGTCTGTCATGTAACTCTTCTACCAATTCTTTCTTCTCCTCACTCCCATGACTATTCTACTACGTATTATGTTTACACTAGCTCATCAATCACTGGCGGTAATATAAGTTTCTTTAGAGCATAATTCCAATCATTTTCTCTTTTCTTCTCATTGGCAGTCGTGATTTCCTCTTTTTGATGCTCATTAGAGATATAATTTGCAACAATTTTCAATCTACCATACATATCTTTCCGTAATGCCTCAACTTTTCGCTCCAATTTATTTTCAATATAATTGACTTTATCATTCAATTGATTAATTCTTTCACTAATATCATTAATTTTTTCATCAATTTCATCAATTTCATCAGTTTTTTTCAGCAGAGTTGTAACTTTTTCCTCAAGGCGGTTACCTTTTAGGTAATAGTGAGTTAGCTTTTCACTGTATTCAAACAATTCCCTCATTAAGCTATCACGTACAGTCATCGAATTACGTAACAGAGCAGCCATATTCACAGCACTTGTCTCATCAGTAACATCACATTCTAAGTTTGAAATTATTTTCTTCTTGGCATTAAATGCATTCCTTTTTTTATCAAACTTTAACGTATCATTGTCAATTTTGTGTGAATAATTTCTCACTTTACCGGTATTGAAACCAGATCCGAATTTATTTATCGACATAGTGAAGTAGCACGTTGAACTAAGAAAATCTTGAAACTGCAATCTCTTTTATAAGATACATAGGTTTAGTAACAGCTAGGACTTAATAAGTTGCCCTATCAAAATATTAATATTCCTGAAATTGATGTTAAATTGTTATTCTCCCCAATAGGGGAGACTATTAAAACTATACCCTTTCATTTAGAGGATATTTTGTTATTCGCTGCATAGGTTTTTGTTAAAGCCATGCAAAGTTATAATTCCATGCTCGATGGAAAGTTAATTCCTTGCACGATATCAGCAACTTATCACAATAGCTATCTACAATTTAACTAACGAGAAAAGGGGGGATTGCGGTAGCCACCTAGCGGCAATTACTGGTACTATCAATTAAATTGAACTAGTTCACCCGTGTGTGTAATTACGTAATATTAAAATACCATTAGCGCGAAAGAAGATTAAGGAAGGCAGTCACCTAGCGGTGACTACTGGAACTAGCAATTAACTCAACCTAGTTTTTCTGTGTAGCAGAGTCGGAAATAGTTAGGCTACGTAAGGTAACTAACCATCGACTTCGAAGGGTGAAAAAACCTTCCCTCAACTAGGGCCCCGTAGGATAACTTAGGTCCCCGTAGGATAACTAACCAACGGTACCATAGGGTGAAAAATACCACCTCCCTAACCAAACCCGGTCCCACTATAAGACCTTCCAACTGTGACATAGGGTGAAAAATACCCCCTACCTAACCAAACTCGGTCCCACTATAAGACCTTCCAACTGTGACATAGGGTGAAAAATACCCCCACCCTCCCTAACCAAACGCGATCCCACTATAAGACCCTTTCCTTCCTCATCCCCACCACTACCATACTAAGAGAGTCTTATCCCCACCCATCCCCCTTCCACACCACAAAACAGCTTCCCCCACTCCCTGTCATCGGAACCGCATAGCTCCTCTACTATCTCTATTATTTCTTTATGCGGAGTCGTAAATATCCATGATGATGGATTGTTCATTGGTATCAGCATTGGCTGAACCAGGTGTATTGCTTTATGTTCGCATGTATCTGTTTCTATCGCTTTTAAATATAAAGCAATTTCACACGGGTTTACGCTTTTTATCTTTATCATCGGTTTTTCTAACGGGCAAAAATATTGGTCGTTAATTATATTACACTTTTCTAATTCTTTTAGGTCATATTCCGTGTATCTTTCTGTTGTACTATCTATTGCTAGGTATTCTCTTTTCAGGTTTATTATTGTAAAGAGTGTTTTTGAAAAGTTTGTTGGAATCGGAATAGGATATAAGTGTATAAGCTCATACTCTTTTGGTGTAACTAATGGTATACTTAATATTACTATTAGTTTATTGGTTTTAGACCAAATTGTCGGTTTCATTAATTTTGCTATTAAGTGTATGTTTAAATTGTCTAATGTTATTGGGAATTGCGTACCCGATGGAATGTGTTGTACCGCATCTTTTAAATATTGTAAAATTTTTGAATGTGGGATAACCTTTGGATTGATTATTCCATCTGTTGCCTGTATTGCAAAATTTAGGAGATGATCGGTATCTATCATTAACTGTTCCGCGGCAAAATCTACATTGTATAAGGTTTCTTTTTCCGCTTGCTGCGTAAGCACACTATTCACCGTGCGTGATAGAATTTCTTCGTTAGCGTACAAATTTCTTACGCTACTATTAAATATTTCTAAATTTCTATCAATAATTTGTATTTGGTTTTTTAACGCTTTTTTGTTAGTATCTACTTCATTATCTAGATCTTCCAAATGTTTATTTATTTTTTCTTCATCTTCGCTATCCATTGTTCCGAATAACGATTTTCCTAATGAACCAATCGCATTAATTAAACATCGCTTTGACCTATCTGTGTGTTCTGTTATTTCGGTAAGTTCTTGTAAGTTTCGTTTTGTCGTGTTTAGTTTGTAGTCTATGTCGTTTATCGTGTTCATGCAAGTTTGCTTGTTGTTGTCGTTAGTACAAAATCGTTGTTGCGTCATTATTTTTTCTAGTGTCCTGTGTCTCGTATAGTATTCAGTGACGTCCGTTGTAATTACTAGTTTCCATTTTTCTTTATAATAGTTTATAGTTCCAATACGTTCGTAAAAGAGTCCTGGTTGTCCAACTATAGGGTCTATTTTGACTTGTTGTTTCGTCCGTCCAATATGGATGATTGTTAATAACAATAGGAACCTAAAAATGAATTTTACTTATTAGTAAGTGAAAGATTTCTTTCCTTTCTCTTTTTTTTTTTTCTATATTGTACGACCCGTGGCTTGAACGTTCGGTCGCCAGGTCAGCTTTTTTTTTCTATATGTGTTCTTAAGTGGGGATTTTCCTATATAATGTGCGTTTTTCGGACGAAGAGTCATTTTTGTCTTTTCTTTCAAACCGTTCAGTTGTGTCATTACGTTTGTCAAAATGGTCAGTGCAAGAAAACAGGAGTTGGCAAGGTACCGGCCAGAGGATCGAGGGCTCTGCAATGAGCATGGTGTTCCTCTTTTTGGATTTTTTGGTGATTGTAAGTATTCAAATAAAATTACTTTTTACTTTTGTTATGTATTTGATTGTGACTACTTCTTCTAATCTTATATTGTTGTTTGTTTTTAATTTAGTTCTGTGGAAGAACCTACGGGCGATTACGGCCCGACAACGGTATCGTCAACAGGAGAGGCATTTCGCGGAGTGCCGTGCAGAGTTCGCGGAGCAGGACAATGACTTCCCCGAAGTCTTTGACTATTTCGGGATCCGGTGGCTACAGTACACCGGCGTTGTACCCCAACGTGGCTGGGGGTACACCAATCGTCAAGTGGAGTACCCAAATGATTGGTATCCACATGCTCCTACGGAGGACTTCGTCCTGTGGTTCCTTGGATTAATCGATTAAATAAGAAAATCTCATGTACTATCACGCATTCCTTCATTTTTTTTTTATAATAAAATTATAATTTTTATTTTAAAAAATTTTTATATGTCTGTATTTCCCTTTCCTATTGATCTTTTGAATAAACTATCAATTTTACCTAATTTCTTTTTGTATTTATTTAACTTTCCTTACCTGTTAGTATATAGTTAGTATAAGATAGCTCAGGTTTAATTTTAATTGCGATTGATTGTTTATTTGCAGTAGAGTACATTGGTTAGTTAAAAAAAAAATTTAATACTAATTATTAAAACTACGCGATTATTTACTATACTTATTTGACTTCTTTACATGATATAGGGTTTTAATCTGTTTACGTGTACATTCACGAATTTCTTTCCGGTTAGTATTTCATAGTTTAGATCGTTTCGTTTCCTTGTAACCGTATAGGGACCATCGTAGATAGGTTCAAGTTTCTTCGGTCTACCGTGCCGAATCATTTCCCTTTTTAATAATACTTTATCTCCTATATTAAAGTCAATTTCTCGCGTGTTTTTATCGTATTGTAATTTAGATTTTTCTTTTTCTTTTATAAGATGAGCTTTCATCATGATACCTGCCGAACGCATTCTTTCGCGTAATTCTTCACGGTAATCTCCGTATGTATATGATGGTTTCGGCGGTGTTTCTAGCGATGTTGGGAGTTCTATTTCTCTCCCAAATAATAATGAAAATGGAGTTTCATTTGTTGCTGTATGAGGGGTTGTATTGTATGCAAACATAGCGTATGGTAACCACTCATCCCAATTGTTTAAATCGTCATTAACGTAGCTTTTTAAGTATGACGTTAGTGTTCGATGCGAACGTTCTAGAGCTCCATTTGATTGTGGGTGGTATGCAGTTGTTTGGATTTTCTCAATTTTTAACAATTTGCATACATTTTTGAAGAGTTGACTGACAAAGTTAGTACCTTGATCAGTTAATACTTTTTGTGGGATTCCAAATATAAAAAGTATTTTTTCCACAAAGTATTTAGCCACTGTAGAAGCTGACTGGTCTGGTATTGGTAAGGCAATACTATACCTCGTAAATAAGTCTTGGAACGTCAGCGCATATTTATTTCCACGTGGTGTTGGCGGGTAGGGTCCAATAATATCAAGTGCTACCTTTTCGAAGGGTTCTAACGGTGTATCCGTAATAAGCATTGGAGCCCTTTTTACTCCCCCTGTTTTGTTCCTTTGGCATTTGTCGCATTTTGCGATGTATTCCTGTATATCTTTTTTCATGTTGGGCCAGGTATGTCGGAGTTTAATTCTTTTTAATGTTCTGTGTATACCTTCATGACCTCCAAAGGGTGTGTCATGGTATTCGTACAGTATGCGAGCTATTTTTTCAGCGGAATATGTCTCTTCTTTTTCCAATATTTCTGTCTCGCTTTCTTCCTCTGATTCGCTTTCTTCTGGCCTTGACGAGTCAGCTGTGTCGGCGTCAACGTTCGGCGTCTCCTGTTCTGGGTCCACGTTCGGTGTCGCTAGTGATGTAACAGTTTCAGCTGTCGTCTCCTCTTTGCTGATTTTTTGTTTCTCCTGTATCAACTTAGGATCTGCTATTGGAGATTTTATCTTATTATTTGTTAGCGGCTCTGAGGGTATCATTTTCGCTGTAGCTCTTGTAACAACATGTATTCTACTAAGAGCATCTGCATTGGTGTTTTGTTTTCCTGGTTTATATTTTATTTCGTAATCGTATTCTTCGAGTTTCAGTCTCCATCTCATAAGTCTTGATCCTGGATCTTGAATATTGAATAACCATGTCAAAGGTTGATGGTCTGTAACTATAGTGAATTTTGTTCCATATAAGTATGGTCTGAAATTTTGAACTGCCCAAACTATGGCTGCTAGTTCCTTTTCGGTTGTACTATAGTTTATTTCTGCTTTGTTTAATGTTCTGCTGGCGTATGCCACTGGCAGATCTTCTCCCAGAATTCCTTGTGACAATACGGCTCCTACTGCTAATTCAGATGCATCCGTAGTTAAAATGAAAGGTTTTTTAAAATCTGGGTATTGTAATATAGGTGCACTTACGAGTTTCCTTTTCAGTGTATTAAAAGCAGTTTCTTCCGCCGTAGTCCAATGGAAATTTTTTCCCTTTTTTAAGAGTTCTGTTAGCGGTTTGGCTAGGTCAGCAAATTGGTCTATAAAACGTCTGTAGTAGCCTGCTAATCCTAGGAATTATTGAATGTCTTTTACATTTTTGGGTCGTGGATATTTTTCCACAGCTGATGTTTTGCTTGGATTAGGGTAGATTCCTTTATCCGAAATTATGTGTCCCAGATAACATGTTTCTTTTCTCAAAAAACGACATTTTTCTGGTTGTAGTTTTAGTGTATTTTCCCTTAATCTGGTAAACACTTCTTGTAGCCTCTTATTATGTTCTGTTAAAGTTGGTGCATGGATTACTATATCATCCAGATACACGTAACATTTGATTCCATGCAGTCCTGACAACACTGAGTTCATCATACGCTGGAATGTTGCGGGTGCATTTTTCAATCCGAATGGCATACGATTATATTCGTAGTGTCCCATTGGCGTAGAGAATGCTGTTTTCTCCTTGTCCTTCTCTGCCATTTCTATCTGATGGAAGCCTGATGCCAAATCTAATGTTGTGAAATATTTAGAATATCCTAGTTGATCTAGTATTTCCGTTATATTTGGTAAAGGAAATGCATCTCCTACTGTTACTTCATTTAGTTTACGAAAGTCTACGACTATGCGCATCTTCGCATTTCCCTGGGCATCGGGTTTCTTAGGAACTACCAGGAGTGGTGCATTCCATTGACTTTTACTCGTACGTACGATGCCTTCTTTTTCCATCTGATTTATTTGTTTATCTATTTCGTTTTTATGTTTTTCTGGCAGACGGTAAGGTTTCTTGAAGATTGGGGTGGTCCCTTCTTTTAGGGTGAGTGTGTGTTTTACTGCTTTTGTAGTCAAAAGACGATCCCCTTCTATTTGGAATATATCGCTGAAGCTTTTACAAATCATGTATAATTTCCGTTTTTCCTCTTCATTGAGATGGGCTACATCTATGAGATTTGTCAGTTTGTCAATTCTATCCTCGTTGTAATTGTTTATGTGATAGATTGCTGGAGGTTGAGAGTGCTCAGTGTTTTCTTCTGGTGGGTCGGGAATTTTTTCTAGTTCCACTATTGGGGTATCTATCTCCTGCTCGTCTTCTGTAACATTAATTATGCTGACGCAGCAGGTAGACTCAGACGGCCTGGTGACACAGTTTCCCATGTATACGCCTGGTCTAATCTCTTGAGCTGTCGCTAGCCCCTCACTCGTGCTATGTGTTATCGCCGCCACTAGAGTTTCGGTTCTCGGTTTCAGGGTCACTTTCCGGGGAACTGAGTAGTGCATTTGCCAGCTGTGTCCTAGCATTGTAATTGAATGATCTCGGTTTACCGTGTAAACATTTTTCTCCCAGAAATCTACACCTAAGATTCCGTCTGCGATTAATGGGAATGAACTAGGTATTACCTGGAATGGATGCAAAATTACGTGTTTCCCTATTTTCACATGTAGTTCCACTGTTCCTGCAGTGGTGAATGGGTAGTTTCCTAATCCAGTAACGGTGTTTTCCTTTTGGTTGATCATCGTTTTTCCTTGGAGAACTCCTGCCTTGATGATAGAAATATCAGCTCCCGTGTCAAAAAGTAACATAGCTGTTCGTTTTTTAAATTCTTCAGCTTGAACTTCTATTAAATTTTTATGTGAAGAGTTCTGTAATACGTTTAGTCTCGTTGTGTCGAGTCGTACTCGTTCCTCTATTTGTGACTCTGCGGCACTTGTTTGTTGAGTGGATTCCCTTTGTTTTTTCCTTTTTAAGGTTCGGCACTCTTGGACTGTATGTCCAGGTTTTTTGCAATAATTGCATACATCTGACGCTTTGATTATGGATACTCTCTTTTCTTGAGGTCTTTTTGCAGTAGTTAATCGTGCGTAGCAATTTTTTGCGAGGTGTCCCTTTCTGTCGCACCTTTCGCAATGTAGATTATCGTTTTTCTTATTGTTACCTGTATGGGAACCTTGTTGAATTCCTCTCTTATTGTGATTAGGTTCATGATAAGATGGGTAGGTACTATCTTCTTCGATAGCCATGGATATAGCTTCTTGTAGAGTGAGGCATTTAGAAGCCTTCACTATCGTTGCAATACGCGGATTTAAACCGTGATTAAATTGAATCAATGCTTGTTTTCTCAGCAATCCTTCTATTGCGGCATTACTATCTGCTGAGTTTCCTGGGTCTAGGCTTAACTGTAATAGCTCAGTTAGCAATCCTTCTATTCGGTTAGCGTATGCTTTAACTGGCTCGTCCTTTCTTTGACGGCTAGTATATAGGTCGTTTTGTACAACTGCTACTGATCGTTTAGGCCTGAATATGGCTTCTAATTCTACGACTAAATCGTCGATTGTATCTATGGCCCTATGTTTAAGTTCATGGAACGCTCTGCCTTTTAGACTTGAGAATCTAATGAATTGTAATAAGTCGCTCCGATCTCTAGGTGCAATACCGTCGTGAATAAGGTATGCTGTACTTATAAATGGATCTAATCCATCTGGACTTCCTGAGAAAGTGGGTAACATTTTCATAGCTGTTTCGAACGAGAATCGGGGTTTCGGTTCGTCTTCGTTATGAGTTAATTCTTCCCGTTCGTGATTGGAACCATGGTTTAATGGTTTAGAGAAGGTCCTCCGTGAAGGTCTCCTTATTGTGGAACTTCCGCAAGGTCGCGGTTCGTTTTCTGTTGCATAATAAATCGCATCCTGCCGGAAACGTAGTTGTCTAAGTTCTTCTCTTAGCCTAGCATTCTCTTCTTCGAGAGGGTTGGCCTCCCGTCGTAAGGTTTCAGATAATCTGTTTATTTCGGTCGTTATTGGCGACTGAGACACCCTTGGGGCAGGTGTAACAGGTAATCTGGTATCCAGAGTTCTCTCTGGATTTTGTTCAGGGACCAAACTTGGGTCATGAAAAACAACACGATCGCGATTTGCCATAATGGAGCTTCCGCGCCTACGAATAGTAACGTTGCGTCTAAGAGCACTGCGGTCTACGCTCCCAACTAATGGATTTCGGTGTGTGTTTGTATTTGATGTGCTAGGAAATGCAACGGTATCGGTCACTTCTGGGCTTTCCGAATCGAATAGTGCACGTTCGGTATTTTCCTGCACTTCATGCAAGAAGGAAGTTACTTCGTTACTGATAGAGACTTGATTAAATAAACGCCTAGAAGTTGCTGTGAGATTTGGAACCGATTGAGTCCGGTCAAGGTTTCGGTCGTCTTGACTCATGAGAAAATTTTTCCTCTAAATTTTAATTTCGCTCGCGGGGCTCGCGTTTACAATGATTCGCAAAGTAAATGTTTGCTACTGATTTTTTACAAGTTGGAACCGTACTCACCAAAGATCCATTCTTCTTCAGTTGAGTCCTGATGTTGTAGGTCCTCTTGTAGATTCCTTGAGTAAGCTGGTCGGTGATGTTAAATCCTCTAGGATAGGCAGTGATCTTCTGAATGAACGAGGTCGAAATGTTGGGGCTCCGATAACGATCGATGAATCCCTTGAGGACTGGAGTACTGAGGGGTTGATTTGAAGTGGAAATTCCTCCAGTTGTTGCCGTCGTAGTAGTTGATGAGCGTAAGGAAATCTCCTTTCTTTTTCCTGTTGCTTCACCAGTCGATAGATCTTTCAGCCTATCCCACCGCTGCCACCACTTTTGTTATGGGTTCACACCGCGACAAACTAATTCAAGTACTTTTGGTACAACTAAATTTATTCAGTCCTTGTAGAATTATTTTACAATGTTCGTTTATAAAATAAATTAATAGTTATACAAGTTTTTAGAGGTTTTTGATTAAATGGTTATCTAATTGAAGTTAGAATGAATTTAGGGTAACTAGAGAGCTAATGCTCGGATAAAGTCGGATGACTTGTTCTAGTTACTGCTGGGACTGGACTGATCGGTCAGGAACCGAGCAGTCAAGTCGTTGCCTCAAAAATGCATCGATTCTCATGACCATATATGGTATGGTTATAGGGAATCGATCGTGCGTCAACGGTTACTAAGTCGTACGTCAATAAGTCGATTGTTCTAATAGCTGACTAAGACTTTTGGCCACGCGCGCTCTGAGGCCCTGGCAACAAAGAAGTGCTGTTGCCTAAGAAAGAGGTTCAGGTTGCATACGAATGACGCCACACGGCGCTTGGAAGAATGCAACCGGAGCCTTTTTGAATTTAACTAATTTTAATTAATTAAATATTTTAATACTAGTTATAGGCTAGTTATTGGCTAGGTTCTAGGTTAATAGAGAAAGTAATAGAAGTAGTTATGTGAATATAACAATATATATATATATATATATAATGATTTTTACCTTTATAGTGTCAATATTTTTTTGAATTAATGTTTTCTAAAGATATAAATTGTAAAATAATGTAGTATATACAAATAGACTTTTTCGCAAGTACATTATTGCAGTGTATGATGTATTAATATTTTGCAACTATTTTCAGCTTCCAAATAGTACTGCTTCGCTGCATGAATCCTTGGCAGATGTAACAAAAGGAGTAGAACCCTCAAGGCCTTGTCTGGATGCTCAAATACCTAAAGAAAAATATCATTCATAGATATTACTATTGTCGTTATATTATTAAAAGTTTTTATTCCTGTAGTTATACCACAAAAAACAAGCTTTGCTTGTAAAAAAAGGACGGCAAGTACATAAGTCGTATCTAGTATGATTAATATATAGTAATATAAAATATTTTAATTAAAAAAAAATAGTGAAATCCAAATGTTAGGCAAGTATAAATTTTTTCCATGGCGAAAATTGAAATTTAGAAAAAAGTAAATAGTAATACAAAAATTACTTGCCAGGCCCGTTGTATGCAATCGTATTAAATAGCCACATTTTTAACTTACGAGAAACAATGCTTATATTGCAAGATAGCAACTTACACATGAATATTACGGGCCCGGCAAGTAATTTTTGTATTACTATTTACTTTTTTCTAAATTTCAATTTTCGCCATGGAAAAAATTTATACTTGCCTAACATTTGGATTTCACTATTTTTTTTTAATTAAAATATTTTATATTACTATATATTAATCATACTAGATACGACTTATGTACTTGCCGTCCTTTTTTTACAAGCAAAGCTTGTTTTTTGTGGGATCTTATAACGTTTTGTAAGAATATAGGAATTAAAACTAAAAATTGTTTTAACTAATTCAATCTAATAAAACATTTTCCAATGTTCTCATCGTTCCATAATGTAAAGCTTCAATTCGAGATATTAATTTATTAATCTATTAAATATAATACAAAATATTACAATGATGAGTTCTTATCATAATTACACTTTTAGAGGCATTTAACATAGGATTCAATGACTGTTTGAGTTATATTTTCAACATCATATACCCAATATCACATTAAAGCCTTTCGCTTTCAAAAATTTGTTTCTAAATTTACCTTTAAATCCACTTTTTTCTTAGGTGTTACTCTCACTATCATCTTTGCATTATGGCTCTTTCCCTGGTAAACTAGTGACATTTATATATTCTTTTCATTAATATAAACTGTAAAATATATACCAGTTAATGCATTGGAAGTCTATGTTTTTTAGGTATACTGCTTTCAGTTTCTTGAAGTTACACACTGTATGTTCTATTACATGTGAAATATTGAAATTATGAATTCCTTTCATATTTACACATTTATATGATTTTATTATAATTTTCATCAACTATGTTATTTCTAATTCCAAAGTTGTATGCCCAAAATCACCTGCAGGCACTTCACTCTCAAGGATTTTCTTATAAATTAACTCATATTTATCCATCACTTTTTTAGCTGTTAACCTCAACATCAACTTTGAATTATGGCACTTTCTCCAGCACACTAGTGCCATTTATATTTTCCTTTCATTAGTATAAACTAGGAAATACACCAATTTATACAATGGATGCCTCTCTTTATTAAATATACAGCTTTCAGTTTCCTAATTTTATTCACCATATGCCTGATCACATGTAAAATATTGCAATCATGAATTCTTTTCATATTTACACATCTACATAAATTTATTATAATTTTCATCAACTATGTGATTTCTAATTCCAAAGTTGTATGCCTAAAATCACCTGCAAGCACTTCACTCTCAAGGATTTTCTTATAAATTAGCTCATATTTATCCATCATTTTCTTAGCTGTTACCGTCAATATCAACTTTGAATTATGGCACTTTCTCCAGCACACTAGTACCATTTATATTTTCCTTTCATTAATATAAACTAGGAAATACACCAATTTATACAATGGAAGCCACTCTTTTGTGGATATACTGCTTTCAGTTTCGCAAAGTTATTCACTGTAAATTCTATTGCATGGAAAATATTAATATGATGAGACTTCTTTTCATTGTTTCATTTCTAGATGACGTTATCATTAAAATGATGATTTAATTGACTTATATATTTCAAAGGGTTTATGCCCAAAATCACCTGCAAGCCTTTCGCTATTAAAAATTGGTTTCCAAATTAATTTTTTAATTTCTCCAACTTTTCCTTAGGTTTAACTCTCAACATTAACTTTGCATTATGGCTCTTTCTATGGTAAACTGGAATCATTTCTGACTTCTTGTATTAAATATTACAGCTTAACCCTGCACAATGACACAATAAACATGTTATTGTAAATCAATCTGAAATAAAATCTCACTAAGTACCAAAAGATATATTACATATTATATTATAAAAATCATTGTTATTCTTATAAAAAATTAAATTTGAATAATTTTTTTGGTAATAATAATAATTTCTTTCTATTCTGATTGGGGAAGCGTAGGTAAATATATGGTTTTAATACTTTTTTATATTATAATTGAATATTAAATAACGATTAGAAAATATTTATCTGCTTTTCTTTAATCGTAGTAATAAGAAAGATTTATTGTCTCCTGGAAAATTGTTTCTATATATGATATAACCTATCGGACAGTTGAAATCCATATGAGTTTAAAGAAAAGAAAAATTTAAAC
This sequence comes from Prorops nasuta, assembly GCF_024137725.1. Taxonomy (NCBI): domain Eukaryota; kingdom Metazoa; phylum Arthropoda; class Insecta; order Hymenoptera; family Bethylidae; genus Prorops; species Prorops nasuta. The sequence continues at coordinate 173,533 of NW_027116810.1, forward strand.
ATGAATTTTGTTATTGATTTCCATACCTGGATGTTTAGCATATGTTTAAACCTCATCCTTCTCTGTTTCATTTACAACCTTCGTTAATCTGCATTCTCCAATGACAGGGTATTTCCCAGAATTGTTATAGCATTTGGCACTGGTTGGCATCAAACTGCAAACTATGAAATAATGCCTATATATAACTTTGTTTTAATTAAACAAATTCTTTTTACAATGTACTTACTTTACATGAAAATGTTTATGTTTATAGCTATTGAGACACTACCGTGTGTCTTAATTATGAGTGAATGTAACAAGATTATCCTTATCTGTTTTATCTGCAATAACCTGCATTTTTGAATAACAGGGTATTTCAATAACCTTTGAAGTACATCTGGAAAGAGAGACTCGACAAAGTAATTGTTATATTTTAATACATGCTTGAGCTGAATTAAAAAATAAATAAATAAACAATTAATTTTTAATTACATACATTTTAAGCGGTTGAATGAGTTACACATACTTTACCATGTGATAATGAACAATTGGCTTATCTTTTTCTTTCGCTAGTAAATTGACATATCATTGAGTCATCAACAGTAAATCACATTTCAAACTACTGTTTCCATTGCTCAACCAGTACTCCGTAGTTGCATTAAATCAAAGCTCTGTTTTCCAGCAACACATGGCAGCACTATCTTCATTATCTATTTTATTATAAAAAGTAGTAATATCCACTGAAACTGTAACTGATTCCTCTTTAACTATGGTAGTACTTTTTGGTGCTTGCATTTTTCCAAGAATTGTTATAGCATTTGGCACTGGTCTGGCATCAAATTGCAAACTATGAAAGGATACCTTGTATATAACTTTGCTTTAATTAAACTAATTTTTTTCACAATGTACTTACTTTTCTTAAAAACGTTTATGTTAATTGCTGTTGAAACACTACCATGTGTGTTGGTTATGAGTGAACGTAACAACCTCATCCTTCTGTTTCATTTACAATTTTCGTTAATCTACATTTTTCAATAACAGGGTATTTCCAAGAATTGTTAGAGCATTTGGCACTGGTATGACTTCAAATCAGAGGTGCATACAAGGAAAATATTTTATTTATAACCTGAAATAAAATCCCACAAAGTACCACAAAATATTAAATTTTAATATATTTTACAATGTTGTGTTACTTATCTGATTCTCCATCAGACTCCTTCATGTATTTATTCCTTTAGTTTGTTTAATTATCTACACTTTGAATTATATCATACTATTTTTATCCCAACAGAGTAATTTTGATTTTGACAGTTCTATCGAAATCGATCGAAATTTAGGGTTATGCCGGTATTGAATATAGCAGCCAACTTCAGCCCGAGACATACAGAAGCGGCCAACTTCAGCCCGAGACATACAGATCAGCCCGAGACATACAGAGAAAAGGGAGAAGAATTTCAACTTCGGCATATATATAGCTAACAGAGTATGAGATCTCTGGATTGCGTGAACCGATTTTAATGTTTATGGGCTCAAATGAAAGCTCGTTCAAAACCATTTTAAGAAAAGCTTTGCTTAAATCATGATAGTGGATTATTCATAAAGAAAAATCGGTTTGAAAATTAGGACAGCCAAACTTGCTGTATAAGAGAGTAGTACCTCGACGGCCGTATATACATGTCATTATCTACTTTTTTCTGTACTTGCCGTCGAGACACTACCGTGTCTCTTGATTAAGCATTTTGTGCAAATGATGATTTTAGTCATATATATTTTATTAAATCTATGAATAATCCAGTCTATAGGAAATGATACTTCTATTTATAATATCGTTGAAAAAAGAATTTCAATAAATTCTATAAGTTAACTCTGGAGTTCTTTTAGTTACCTGTGGCAATATTAAATAAAGTATACACATATATTCAAGAATTAGCATAATCAGAATTATGTTTAGAAAATTATACGCAGTAATGATTTAACTCTCATTGTTCGATAGAAAAATAAGTCTATTATAGGCTTACGTAAATGAATTAACAAATAATTTTCATTTCAATTTCATATTGCTTTGTGTATTGTATATTCTATAAATTAAGTTATAAGTAATAAAGTACTATATATTTAAATTGCAAATTTTTCAATTACATATAAGTATAGCCCAATAGTTGATTACCTTGTTATGGCAATACTCATTTTTCTCTCAATTCTCTGGGGTGCAACATATATGACAGAAAAATGTAAGCTTGCCTTATGCAGTTTCAATAAGTCTCACTACATGGACAGTTTTTGTTAATGCTGTAATATCCATCCAGCAAGTGATCCGTTAAAATGTTTATTTCCTGCCCAAGTCTTCTTATCTATAATCAAAATTACATTAACACAAAGCATCATTCATCATTTGCAATAAGGTTAATACTCCTTATCCTTGTATTAAATTACTAATCTATAAATTAAAATTCGCTGTCTACTGTGTTTAGTTCAATTAAATTAAAATGAACGTCCTGTCATCATCCATATTATTTTCTTTCACTTACATAACCTTCCTGCTTTTGTGTCTTCTGCCGTTTTGACAGCTGTTTGACACTTTAGAAGTGTTATTTCCTGCACTGTACACCCTACGAGTTGGAACATTCACTTTCATATGATTAACATAGATAGTATTCGCTCTTTGAAAAGTAAGGACTGATGACGCCATTTTGAAACTAGAAAAATTAGGACACTTGAACCCCTACCCGAGTCACGGCCAGAGAGTGTAACTGTTAAAGACATTGTTCACGTAGAAACTTGACACACAACTGACCGCATATGCTTGTATCATACGATTGATATTAATCGTGGTTGTAATAGATTATAGCAGAAGGACCAAAATAATCTAAAAGTTCAATTGGAGGTTTCAAATTTCCGAAGGAGTCGAAATACTTTACGTAATTATTACGTTTAACGTAGGCAACCCAATGTGTACCAGAACCTTTATCTTCATCAAGATTCACGATTGCACACTCATTGCATAGTACGGTTTGCAGTAGAGATGTGCGCATAAAGACTCCTCGAAAATGTGGTATATCCTGACATGCATGTAATAATTGAATATTACTAGTAGCTCCAGATTTCGGAAGGTTGCTTCTTTTTTGCGAGGTTTTTTTCCTCCTTTTCAAACCCTCCCCCTTTCGCCCGTAAGGGGATAGGTATAAACCATGTCCACGCCTGCCTTCTATTAAACGATTGTGACGCTGTATCTATTCCAATTGTCTCTTGGATGCTTACGCATCGTTTACAGCTTTCGTTATACCTGATGCGCCCCCAGCTAATGCGTCCACTGCACTCAACGGTGGGAGCAGAGGTAATAAACCCCCCCGTTTTTTTTTTTTGAGTAAATTGCTTTTTTCTCAATAAACCTCCTCGTTTCTTCGGTACACGAATTTTTCTTTTCTTCATGCTTCTTCCATGCACTTGTAGGCCTAAGCCAAGTTTTCGTTTTACATTCATGGATGGCCAGACTGCTGCTGCAGCTACTCGTTCACTTAAAGATGAGTCACAAGCAGTGATACGTTTTCGTGCACGGTGTGCAAGAACTTTATCAGCCTGGTGACGTGGTGGCAGATCTTTATATATTGAATATGCGATATCGTGTTCACGACAGGCTTCGTCTAGAGGATTTATACCCGGATCGCCACGTGCTAACCGTTCTCGAAGTCGAGTACCTGGTCCGCAATAATTGTAGCCAGGTATGTGTACTTCGAACGGTAATTTATTCAGTATTTTATTGAAAAAAATTCCACAACCGTAGCTTATCATGTGGAACTTTCTTTCTGTTCCTTGCACAGAGTTTGCTGACAAGCCCAGCAGTCTCTTATTGAAGGGGGCGGTCCATCAATGTGATCTATATTAGGTAGATTATGATGTTTAAAACACCAGCGTTATTGTTGTACTTCAGGATCTGCACGAATGTGTTCGGGCAATTTATTCCATACCTCTTGAATACTACGCGGAAAGTACTTTAAAATTAAAATTTTCGGTATGTATTCAACCTGCTCAGCGGTTAATTCTTTCAAACTTGACACATCTAACACTAATAACGGCATGATGAGAACTGATCAAACAATTCATTTCATTCCTATAAATAGGTTGTACGACCACAGAGTTTTCAGTCATGGACTTCATAAAGCAGCCGCTCGGTATTCGTGTTTCTAATATAGATTACCGAAAAACCCATAAATGTATGAGTCGTCACGGACCTCTACTCCCATCAACCATACGCTGTATAGTTTTTGGCCCATCAAATTGTGGAAAAACAAATGTATTGCTAAGTCTTATAGAAAGCCCTGAGGGTGTGAGATTTGAAAACCTATACGTTTATTCAAAATCGTTGCAGCAACCAAAATTTCGATACTTGGAGCGACTATTATCGGACAATGAAGAAATTAGTTATTTCCAATTTTCTAATAATAGTGAGGTTATAAAAGTAGCTGAAGCACTACCAAATTCAATTTTCATATTTGATGATGTTGCAACCGATAAGCAAGACAATATAAGAGACTACTTCTCCATGGGTAGACATTCTAAGATTGATTGCTTTTATCTTTGTCAGACTTATGCAAGGATACCAAAACATCTAATACGTGACAATGCAAATTTTTTAATTATTTTTAAACAAGATGGAACTAACCTAAAACATATATATAACGAACATGTAAATACAGATATGGCGTTTGAAAAATTTTGTGAATTGTGTTCAAATTGTTGGAAGCGTGATTATGGATTTTTAGTAATTGATAAAGACAGTGCAATGCAAAATGGACGATATCGAAAGGGTTTCAATAAATATGCTATGATTAAAGAGTGATGTTAATGGTCAAAAATGTTAGTTTAACCTTGAACGTTGAACTAGTCTATACTGAATAGAGTATAGCTTTACAAAATGAAGGAGAAAAAGCTTCTAAAGAAGATTGCTGAGGCGAGTGAAGTTGTTGGAGATCGTAGTGTAGGTACGAGCGGTCTGGGACTCTCAGGCCGTCTCGCTCCCGCTCACACTCTGTCTCTCTTGATCCTACCTCCAACAGAGGCCGATAGGTGGCCTACGGCGTAGAACTCTCTCTCGCTGTTATTATTTGGGTCTATTGTACATATCAATACCCAAGAGTTCCGTGATAAGCGCGGCTCAATTTAAACGGTCTAGACTCTAGACTCTGTCTTTTCTGTCATTCTTCTCAGCAGCTTAGCCAGTCCTCCCTTCCTGCGACGCCACTAAGTCTCTTAATACGCATTTCTGCTCCATCGTGGATTTCTTGGGCTCCAAGAAATCGTCTTCCTTTCTCTCTATCTTCGTTGCCTGGGAGTCTCAGGTACGGGGAATCCTGTCCGGGGACCTGGGGACCACAGGGTTGGGATTTCGTAGTTGTAACTTTGGGTGGATTATCAATTTGCGGCTCAGCCTCCTTTGGAGCACTTTTCATTCTTTTGTATTTTTTTCAAATCAAATAAACTGATTTTACCAGATTTCCTGGGCGTTGTTTTTGTCACCCTGGAGCCTTCCTTCCTAGACCTCCTTGCGGATATCACCCAATCAACTTTCAAACAAATTTCTGGTCCTTCGAGCCGGATATAACCGGTACATATTGAGTTGAATTTTGATTGGTGATTCTTCGAGGTGGCTGGGGGAGTGTCTCTGGTGGCAAAATGGTAACGCAGGAGGAAACACTCATGTGCGCAGGTCACGTTAGTCTTTATTGCTCAGAATTAGAACGGCTACTGGTCAACACCGAAAAGCGTGGTATAGGTAATTTTACCGTCCCTTATTTAAATGGTCGTCTGGCTAGTGCCAAGGAAATTCTCGCGAAAATACAAACGAATCATGTGACGATCACTAATCATTTATCGGAAAAAGATTTGCAACAGTTTAACTATACGACGCAGAATACTTATGAGCGAGCTATGACGGCGTATTTGACTGCGGAAGAATACATTTTAGAGCAAATCGAGAATTTAAGCGGTGAGCAAGTCGCTCCTGTCACTGCAGGGCGGACCCATGCTCCCTCGTTGAAACACTTCCTAAGTTAGATTTACCCAAGTTTAGTGGTGACTATTCTGAGTGATCAACCTTCTATGACTCTTTCAAATCAATGATTCACGATAATTCGACATTACCAGGTGTTCAAAAGTTTCATTATTTAAAGGCATGTCTTCAAGGAGAAGCTAGCTCAGTAATTCGATCCTTAGCCGCCAGTAACGATAGTTACTCAACAGCATGGAATGCATTAGTGACTAGGTATACAAATGAACGAATTATTACGTCCAACCTTCTTAGCAAACTAACGCTCATTCCGAAAGTCTTCGCTGACAATCTCATGTCCATGAAAACACTACGCGATACAACTATAGTTGTGCTCGACTCGCTGAGGACATTAGGATATCCAGTTGATGGTTGGAGTGCCATATTGGTCCACATCCTCTCAAACAAGCTAGATCAAGTTATCACTGTGGAATGGGAGAAGGAAATAAGACGTGTATTGAAATATCCTTCTTTCACTCAGTTTTTAGAGTTCATCACCGAGCAGATTAATATGCTCGAATCTATTAGTAATAAATTCAAAGGTAGTAAACAAACTACTGATAAAACTTCTCGTCCTAAGTCGTTGAAATCACTCAACGCAATCGTGGATAAACCAAAATGCTTTTATTGTGACGCGGATCATCCTCTCTATCAATGCAACAGCTTTATTGCCTTGAACCCTCAAGCCAGATATAAAGCAGCGCAAAATAACTCACTTTGTATCAATTGCTTGAGACCTGGACATTCGATATCGTCTTGCCGAAGTAATTCTCGGTGTAAAGAATGTTCCAAGGCACATCATACGCTTTTGCATTTTGAGAAACAAGCTAATCCGACGCCTCAACGTAATTCATCTCAAGCTGCTTCACCCACGAGTCTTCAAACCATTGATCAGTCTTCGACTTCTGTTGTTGCTCATGTGAGTGCCATGGACGAACGCACGACACTCCTTGCAACGTTTCTTGCACGCGCTACAGCACCAAATGGCCGTCAAATTATGATTAGAGGCTTAGTCGACCCGGGCTCACAAACATCGTTCATGACAGAAAATCTAGCCCAGTTATTAAGAGTTACACGCCGCAAAGTTAATGCAACGATTTACGGAGTCACAGGAGGTGCGGTACGTAACGTCTCGAGCAAAGTTGAACTCATCTTAGAGTCAGTCAAACACGATCAGGCCTCACTCAAGGTGACGGCATTAATTTTACCAAAAATCACGAATTATAGTCCTCGGTCGTATTCACCCCTTGAATTCCCTCAATTAGGTTCTCTGGACCTCGCGGACGAATATGCTTCTAGTAGAGTAGCTGTAAGGATTCTATGACCGGGTGACGAGGGGTTCGGGGTCCCGCGGGGGTAGGGGAAGTAGGGGAATTGCCCCCACTCCTCGGCTGAGACCGATGGGCGAGAGGGTCGGGGTCCCGCGGGTGTAGGGGAAATAGGGGAATTGCCCCCTCTCCTCGTGTGTCACCCACGTTAAACTCGTGGGGTCACATGTGACCTCCCCCCTCTTACGTTAAGCAGTGGACGCAGAGAAAGAGAGAAAGAGAGAAGGAGAAAGAGAAAGGGAGGTTGCGAAATAAACGATCGTTGAAGTTTTTAATTAAAATTTATATATATTTTTAATAATATACATATAATAATAATAATGCTCCTAAAACTGCAGCATCTGCGATTAATTGATATACAATGCTTGTTTCTTTAGAAGTTTTTCTTACATTCTATGGCATGATGTACGTATGTTCTGCAAATGTTACACCACTCTGGAAGTGAGCAATTAATATACAGGTGACCATAATTTTTGCAATTTGTACACCAATAATGTGGCGTTAGATCTATCGCAGGTTCCATTTGCGTAGCCTCTGTTATTACGGAAATAGGTTCCGTTTGTGTACCACTATTTTTCACCTGGGACATATTTGAAAACATTTTGTTATTTTTTTATATTGTTATAACTATTTTACAAAGCAAGTATACTTACAAAAATCACCTCCTCTTCTTCTTCTTCCTCCTCCTCCATCTCCTCTTCTTCTTCCTCCTCCTTCTCCCTCTCCTCTTCTTTCTCTCTCTCCTCCTCTTCCTCCCTCTCCTCTAAATCAATGGCTGGTATAAAATAAAATAAAAAAATTAATTTTTTTTTCGTTATTTTTCGTTTTGAATAAAAAAAACAATTGGTCAAATGGTGAGATAGTTAACAGTTTTCAAAAATATGTGTCGTAAAATTCTTTTATGATTCTATTTATTGACATTATCTCTGGGTTTTTTTCTTTAAAAGAAATAAAAATAATTACTTACGGTTCAAGTGCATATTATGATGAAGCATCTCTTCATATTCTTCAAAATAACGATTATGAGAATCGTTAATTCATTTGATGTATTCCTGCATCGATTCTGCAGGATTTTCATCCTCCTCTACTAGATTTTTTTTCACAAAACCCCGTTCACTTTCCATTTTTTTTTTTTTTAATTTTCTATTGTACAATCTGTACTGATGGAGGTTCGACGACTGAATGAAGCCTCTGAAGAAATTTCGTCAAGAGAAACTCTTTGTCGTTTAGTTTTTAAATATAAAGTTACATTTGATAACACTTAGGAGTCCATTCTTTCTTCATCGAGAAGGGATACACTATACCCTCTGAATAATCACCGTATTGTGATATTTTTTCCTATTGTGTTATATTGTGATAAACCTATATGTCAATCACAATGGAAATGCATCTCAAGAAAGAGAAGAAAATTACCCCTTCCAAAACATTGAAATTAAATACGCTTAACATACGATAATATCGTTTGCAAAGAAGTCAAGTGAACAGCAGAAGAAGAAAAAGCTTCAGTCTGTAAAACGTATTCTGCATAGCAGTTACAATAGTGTTATACGTATTGAAAAAGAAAGAGAATAAGTGTTTTTGAAAAAAAACTTCTTTTGTTTTTCTTACATAATAAAGGTAAGGAAAATTTTTTTTTTTAAATGATTTTTTAACTTTAATAAGACGAATCATTTTTTATAGACATATCAATAAATTGAAAATGAATTTTGAAAAAGTTAATACTCTTGGAAATGTAAAACCAAAACAATTTGTGAAATTGGAAACTTTAAAGGAGGATGAAAATTACGAAATTTTAGAAGTGGAAAAAATTAAAACTAAATATGGGATAAAAATAATTGTAAAATTGACAACCGATGAATGGCTATTCTTGCCTGCAAGAATGGCAAAATTGGCAGATAACCCGGAAGAATTGAAGCAGCTGCAAAATGCTGCGTTAGCAAGTAATTTAATAATGATCTATAAAGGTGGTAAATACCACAATGTAGAATTTAAGAATAAAAATTAAATATTGTTTGTGTAAAAATTGTTTGTTTAAGAAATAAAACTAAATTACTGCTTATATTTATTTATTTGTTCCCCACGTCTCATCTCCTGTAATGTAGAATTTAGGAATAAAACATTAAGAACTTTAAAAAAGTATTTTATTTTTTTATAAACTTATATTTCTAACAATAATTTTTATTAACTTAGATTTCTAACAATATTCGTAAGAGGATTATATTGTACAATTTTATCGTGTATAATTAGACAATAGGCTGTAGTATTATCCGGAATGATTTCCATACACTCGATCTCGAGTTTGACGTCGACCGTGCCGGTTTTTATGGACTCGTTCTGATGCGAGCAGTCGATGACGAAGAGCGGCCCGTACGTCAAAAAGTCCGTATAGTCGAGCATGGGTCTCGCGAGTTTCTCACCAGCGTAATAGGAGGTGAAAAACTTTACATACATGTCGTAGAGGACGGAGTAGCGGGATTTCGTGAAATCAGTGTCGAGACGATCGTACGGATAAGATTCGGAATTCAGATAGAGTTTGACATCGAGTACTTTGCAATGACTGAATTTGAGCACATCCTCGTGCTGATTACTTTTCTTGTTCGTTCTGAACGCCAGAATGACGTATCGCGGCTTCTCCAATTGCGTGGACGCTTTCACGGACCACGTGTGTCGCTGCGACTTGGGCAGAAGCGGATACTCGTAAAGTTCCCAGGCGCGAAAAGCGAGTGACAGACTCTTGTCCTGCTCGACGATACTGAGAAATTGGAGTTTCGTAATTTCGTTCAGGGTCACATGGGGTATTCTCCATTGCACTCGTAGCAGCTTGATCGACGAATCGGTGAATTTCACCGATGAGTAAATGGCGTTTGTATCGTCGCGGGCGCGAATGAGAACGAGCTCGTGACGCGCGTTAACGACGACTCGCCGATAATCCTCGCAGAATCCCAGCAGCATTTTCAGGGGCACGCAAAAGCTGAAATTCTTAACAGCCGCCTCCTTTTTGAGCCGGTCTTTGGCTGTAGCGACGAACCATCCGGAATGACGTAGACTGGCGCTCTCCTCGGTGCTCAGGGAAACGAGATTCTTCTGAGTGCTGGTAATACCGACGTTTCTGCATCGGTCGATCTCGATACCGTTCAATTCGTAACGAATCTCGTCGAAGAGAAAGGCCGCGGAATTGCAGTCGAGCGTAACTATATCCTCGTTGCTGGCGCTCGCGTCACGCGTGCCCTCCACCAGCTGACCCTCGACGTAGAGATGACTCTCGCACGGCAGGAGTATCAAATCTTGCTGCTGTATGGGAATGCGAATCTCGTCGCTGTTCGCTAACGAGGCGTTCGCATACGGATTGTAGGCATGCATCTCCATTTTGGTGATGCGATTGTCGTAGGTCAGCGGTGCGGTGACGTTCAAGGGATCTGCCATTGTTCCACTATGTACCTTCGCCCAATCTCTTCACGGTGAATCCCAATGATTGTAAAAATTCTATATTTCTTCTCGTTAGCAAGAAGCTCCTCTTGTCGCGATTTTCACTCCGATGAACCGGTGTATTCGACTCCACGTAGGACGAACGACTAGCGAACGTTTCATCCAGTTTCACCGCTTTATAATCGTCGTTACTTTTGTAAATTAACATTTTTCTTAATGTGCAATCTTATGGTAATTTCTTCACGTCCAAAGTCTACGAAACGATCGTCCTGATCGAGGATACGTAACGTGAGACGGTCGATTACTCTGACGATGACCGGTAGATAAATGACGGTTTTCGGTGCCTCCGAGATTTTATAGCCCGGTGGTACGCTGGGAAAGAACTCGTGAATAATCTGTCGGTGTCTACCGTTGGTGTACGCACCACCCGCAATGTTGCACTCGATGCGTAGAATATTTGTTTTCAAATGTTCACGGTTTCGTCGGATTCAGCCTGGGCGTTCGGTTCGATCACGCGATTCGACGAGAAGCCCAGTAGTGAGCCAATGTTATTCGGTTTTCCAAAGTCAATCGAATATTTGCAGAATATTTCACTCTTCAGTGTATTGTTATTCGCTCGTAGAAGAATAACGCTGTCAATGTCGTCTTGAATTTCGTGTCTCGCAGAAATTTGAGACTGCAAATACTCATTTATCGCACTCAATTCGTAACAGCCTCTGGGTATCGTCAGTACCTTATCGTTATCGTAGTAGAACTTATTATTCGTCTCGTCCACATTGGCTATCGAGTTGTACGTTTGCATGTCCACGAGACCGATCTCGTACCGATCGTCTTGCAGATTGATCGGGGGAAAGAAATCTGAATTTAATACTGATTTACGATCCGATAATGTCACGGTGAAAGACATTTTTTGTTTTTTTCAAAGTATCTGTTCTCGCAGGAATTTCACGCACAACTGACCGCAATTGCTTTTATCGTACGATTGATATCGATCATGATTGTAGTAGATTGTAACGTTAGGACCAAAGTAACGCACACATTCTTTCGGCGGTTTCAAATTTCCAAAGGAATCGGAATATACGACGATGTCGTTACGCTTGACGTAGGCTACCCAGTGGGTACCAGGGCCGCATTGATCGTCGAGATTCACGATCGCGCACTCGTTGCACCGCGGCCCGTCGAGTGGCAGAGATGTGCGCATAAAGACTCCACGGAAGTATGGTATGCGTCGGCAGATGCGTGCCAATTGTATGTTACTAGTAGCACCTGAATCCGGGAGAGCATCGCGACGACGACGAAATTTCCCCTCATTCATTTTCTTCCTCTTATCCGACCGTTTTTTTTTGTTGTTTTTTTTTCCACCTCCACGGTTTCCCTCTCCGACGACTCGCTTGTACGGTTTCAGATAAAGACCTCGGCCTCTCTCGCGCGACGCTTCCATCGCGCGATTGTGACGTTGCATTTCCCGCAATCGTTCTCTCTCAGCTTTTGCACGGTTTACAGCCGTCGCTATACCCAATGCTCCACCTGCCAGTGCTCCGACTGCACCTAGCAGTGGGAGTATAGGTATTATACCGCCCCGTTTCCTCGGCACTCGAATTCTTCTCTTCCTCGTAGTAGTAGTAGTACCAATTTTTTTCTTGTTGTTGTTCTTTTTTTTAGCCGCTACTGCTTTCATCATCGCGACAATATTATGTAATCCCAAGCCAAGTTTATGCTTAGCATTCATCGATGCCCATACGGCTGCGGCGACCGCGCGTTCACCCAAGGTCGCGTCTCTTACGGTAATACGTTCACGCGCTCTCCTCGCTAGCACTTTATCTGCCTGATGACGCTCCGGTAGATCCTCGTTGTGCCAATATGCTAAGTCGTGATCGAGGCAGGCCTCGTCCAGCGGATTTATACCACGATCGCCGCGCTCCAATCTTTCGCGAAGTCAAGTGCCGGGCCTGCAATAATTGTAACCGGGCACGTGCAGCTCAAATGGCAATTTTTTCAAGACTTTATTGAAGAACGATCCAGACATTTAGAGCAACTGCTTCTCTTGCTGACAAACGTAACAGTCTTTCATCCGTCTCGGTGGTCCGTCGTGGTGAGTGGTATTAGGTAGATTGTAGTGTTGCAAGCAATATTGATATTGCTGCACATCAGAGTCCGCGCGAATGTGCCGAGGTAATCTTTCCCACACACTCGCGATACTGTCTGGAAAGTACTCCAGCAATACGATCTTCGGTATGTGTTCGAGCTGATGATTCGTCAAGTTCTGCAGGGAATTGACGACGACTAGCATGAACGCCATCGTAATGGCAACTGACCGAATAGTTCCGTAAATCGCGAAATATAAATGAACGATACAGCTGTTCCCGAAGGTTAATAGCGAGGATGCATTTCGTGAAGCACGTGCCGACTATTCGCGTGACAAATTTGGATGCTCACGATGCTACCACGCAAATAAGAAAACGCCACGGATCGCTATTACCATCTACGATACGCTGCATAGTTTGCGGTCCGTCGAATTGCGGTAAGACAAACGTGTTGCTGAGCCTCATAGAGAGTCCGCACGGTGTGAGATTCGAGAACCTGTACGTCTACTCGAAGTCGCTGCAGCAACCGAAGTATCGATATCTGGAGCAGCTTCTGCAGGCCACGGAGGAAATTAGTTACTTTCCATTTTCAAACAATTGCGAGGTTGTGAACGTCGCGGATGCAAAGCCGAACTCCATTTTCATATTCGACGATGTGGCCAACGACAAGCAGGGCAATATAAGGGACTACTTTTGCATGGGTAGACATTCCAACATCGATTGCTTCTACCTCTGTCAGACTTATGCGAAAATACCAAAGCATCTGATACGAGATAACGCAAACTTGCTAATAATATTTAAGCAGGAAGGAACTAATCTGAAGCATATTTTCAACGATCATGTCAACAGTGATATGTCGTATGAGAAATTTCTCACATTGTGTTCGACCTGTTGGAGTCGCGATTACGGTTTCTTAGTAATAGACAAGGATAGCTCTCTGAAGAATGGTCGATATCGCAAAGGTTTCAACGAGTACGCCACGATCGAGTGAACGGCCTTGCGAGTGTCAGGCCGGTAAGGTTTCACGATCACGGCCTTGAGTGTCAGTTTGATAGTGGAGTGCAGGCCGTTCGGATCACCGTGTCAGGTCGGTTAAAACCCGTGTCGGTTCGGGGAAAGCTGTTGTATACAGCATCGCAACAGGTCGGTTAAAAATCGTTCAATTTGAGGAAAGCTGTTTTATACAGCATCGCGATGGATGAAAAATCGCTTCTGAAGAGGATCGCCAAGACGAGCGAGGTCATTCGCGACAAGCATCGTGCCTTGAAATCGGAGAAGGCGATAATGGAGAGCAGTTTGAACGAGACATTCAAGCCGATAGTCGATCAATTGAAGAAACTCGTTTCTCAAACGGGGGATAACACAAATAATAATAATAATTCGTTTGTCAACGATAAATTGAAGAGGGGAGCCTACTTCACATCGACACCGTATAAACGAGCAAAGAATCTTAGTAGTAGTATTAGTGAAACTATTACGAATCCATTGGATTTCATGACCGACGACGACGACGACGAGTCTTCTATAACCGATCAAACGTCGCCCGATTCGAAAAAAAAAAAAGTTTGCTAGAAAAATTAAATATTGATGAAAGGGAACCAGGCTTGTTACAATATGCCTTTCAACATAATCGAATACATCCGATCCCTGGCAAGTATATTAAATTACTTCTGACCGATAGGGTTAACTTGATTGATCGTGCTTTTGGACCTCTTTATAAAAATGATCAACTGACGCATGGTAGATGTAAATTTGATATTAGTCATGAAGGAGATATTATTCTCGATAAGACGTTATACACCGGTACAATAGGTACTTATGAACTAATTTTCATGAGAGAACCCAATCGAGCCATTATAAAACCCAACGATTTGGAACAATGCAAGAGTATTCTCAATCAAACTAAAGCGCATAAACTGTTAAACGATAGTCTAAAACAAACCAAGGGTAATAAAGGTGCAAAATATAAAGAAATTATGCAACCATTGCTATTGGGAAAACTTATGTTACCGCCTGATCGGTTACCATCAACATCAGGCGCAAGAAAATCGTCAACGTCTGATGCGCCAGCAAGAAAATCATCAACGTCTGACGCGCCAGCAAGAAAATCGTCAACGTCTGACGCGTCAACATCAGGCATCAGTAAAGCGTCAACATCATCAAAAAAAAAGGGGGTAAAGGTCTTATGCGTGTCACCGAGGGACCAATCAACTACGTACATTGGAACGATCCGAATGAATTGATCGAACGTTTGAGACTTTTGATCGCATCGGTGGCTGCCGGTAATACGAGTCATCACAACGAGATACAGTCGATAATCGAGGAGTTGCGCGACGAGGATCTTATCGTATAAAGAAAGTTGCACGTTACATTCTTACCTCAGTGTAATATCAACGTCTTTCGGTAGTACGAGGTAAAAAAAAAATTAAATGTCTGATTCCTGCTGTTGTGAAATTTACATTTGTTTAACATACATCGTAGAATGTATACTCTCGACATTACGAGCCATCAAAAAGAGGAATAACGAGCAACAACAAGAGACTGAATTTTGAAAAAAAAAAAGTGACAGTAGTGCATTTGAAATGTCGATAAATAAATTTGGAATTGGACTGGATGGTGAGAGTAGGAAACACTTTCACGAACCAAATTTAGAACATTTACTGCTCGAATTTAAACAATATTTGACAATAACATTGAATAAACATAATGAACAATTTGAGAAAAAGATGGACCAAATTTTGCAAACAATGTGTGAAAAAATTGGTGAGAAATTGAGTAAGCATGATCTGATACTTGAAACGGACGGAACTATCAGTGTTAATTTATAAGAATCGTCGAGCAGGAAAAGAGTCTGTCTATTTTTTTTTTTTTTGAAAAAAAAATGAGCAAAGAAAAGATACAGTTGGTGGAGGAGCTCCATGCACCGACGAGGATAAATTTTCCACGCAGAAGAGTCATCGTGCGTGGCTTCGACGATCTCTGGCAGGCCGATCTTGTTGATATGCGCAATTACGTCGATGCGGGTCACCAGTACATTCTCACTGTAATCGATACCCTCTCGAAATGCGCTTGGTCGGTGGCATTAAAGACCAAGAGCGGCAGAGAAGTGACGACGGCAATGACGAGAATCCTAAAGACCGGCAGATGTCCGAAAAATTTACAACCGACAACGGCAAGGAGTTTTACAACGGTGACTTTCAGGCGTTGATGAGGAAACGCGGGATAAATCACTACTCGACCTACAGCGTGATGAAAGCGTCGATAGTCGAGCGCTGGAATCGTACGTTGAAGACGGAAATGTGGAAACGATTTACGCTGAACGGCAATTACAAGTGGCGCGCTATGCTGCAAGAGTTGGTGGATGCGTACAATGCGCGAAAGCATCGTACCACGGGAATGTGTCCCGTGGATGTGAAACCCGAGCATACAGGTAAGCTACTCAAGACAGTATACAGTCACATCAAGGTCGCAGGTCGTGCCAAGTTCAAAGTCGGCGATTTCGTAGGAATCAGTAAATACAAGCAGATGTTCGCCAAAGGCTACACGCCAAATTGGGCGACCGAAATATTCGAGGTGGCGAAAGTGCAGAGGACCAATCCCGCTACGTATCTCCTCAAGGATTCCAGGGGCACGGAACTGTTGGGTGGATTTTACGAATACGAGCTTTCGAAAACCATCAATCCCGATGTGTATCTGGTGGAGAGAGTATTGCGCAGAAAGGGCGATAAAGTGTTCGTTAAGTGGCTGGGATTCGACAGTACGCACAATTCCTGGATAAATAAGAGCAATGTTTTATAAGAACTTTTATTAAGATGTATCGTTGAAATAAAAAAAAATAATAAAGCGACTAAATAAAAACAATAAATAAATTATAATTTTAGACTATAATGTCCCCAGGGTAGAGTCGCCGCGGTGCCGGGTGTAACGAAACGCTTGTCGTCGTACGGAATGAGGGCGACCTTTCTCTGACTGATCGAGAAAACTCGGTGCAGCTTCGATCTAATTAAATTTTGACTGCGAGACTGTACGGTGAAATTGTCCAAACAATCCTTGTATTCGTCAAATGTTATATTTCTATCGATAACGTAACCTTTGACACCTTTGGCTTTTTTGGTAATTCTCGCACAGTCCTGCACCTTGAAAGTATACATTTTTGCCCTCAGTCCTACGAACTCGGTCATGATATGACCATTGTTCTCGTCCTTCATCAAACCAGGTATCTTTTTGTTGACGCGCGGCAAGTCATACCGATTGTCGTCAGGATAATCGCTGGTGTCGAATCGCTCGAGATCGCGTTTCATGTACGAGTAAACGTCGTCGCACTCCACGCTGTATATCAGACTGTCCGTGTCGGTATACATCGCTCTAAATGTACTGCCGAATGTAGGAAGCATATAGTCATAGTGAAATTCATAAAAGCAAATTTTTGAAATATCTAAAATACTCATTCCCACGTAAATGGGTTTATCAAATTTCGCGGACAATTTCGATAATTGAATCGCGACCAAATTCTCGTTGAAAATCGCGAGACTGTGAAAATTCGGTTTGGAAATCAGGGTTTCCGCCCCGTATCTTCCCTCCCACTTGGTTGCGAGCCTCACGTCAAATCTATTCCTCACGGTCTCCATTGTTTTACCGAAAACCGCGTTGATCATCAACTTGAAGAGATTCCTCTCAAATTCGTTAGTAGACGCGAGTAGTGGTAGCTAGGGGGTTCCTGTGACACGGTGGTGAGGGGAGTGCGGGTGTGCGGGGAGAAGTGTCTTGGGTTTTCCTGTGACACGGTGGTGAGGGGAGTGCGGGTGTGCGGGGGGAAGTGTCTTGGGTTTTCCTGTGACACGGTGGTGAGGGGAGTGCGGGTGTGCGGGGGAAGTGTCTTGGGTTCCTGTGACATGGTGGTGAGGGGGGTGCGGGTGTGCGGGGGGAAGTGTCTTCTTAAGAGCTAGGGTTTATTGGGTGATGAGGAGGGTGCGGGTGTGCGGAGGAAATGCTTTGGCTATGGGGAGTGAGAGAGAGAGAGAGATCCCTCTCACCCTCTCTTTCTCTCTTAGAGTCTCTCACCCCTCTCCCATCAGCCTAGGGCCCGGATGGTTAATTATCCTACGGGTCCACTAGTTCTCTAAGGCTTACCCCCTCTCCCATGTCACTAGGGTCCGGATGGTTAGTTATCCTACGGGTCCACTAGTTCCCTAAGGGTTACCCCTCTCCCATCACCCTAGGGCCCGGATGGTTAGTTATCCTGACAGTTACCCAGAGAACTTTTTTTGTATTTTAGTTGGTGGAGGAAAAAGTTTCTTTTTTCTCCACTAGGTGGCGATCACGAAAATTACTGGGGCAGCTACACCGCTAGGGGTCCTAAGCATCTTACGGACTGTCATTTTTGTTTTCTTAGTCCTGCCCTCGGAGGGTCTTTTCTCCCTCCACATACTTATCCTAGACCCTCCCACTATTTTCCTACTATGGACCCTCCATTTAACTTGATTTCACATTTAACCATTTTTCTTCCCTCTCAACCTACCTCTACACCATTGAAGGGTCTTTTTCCCTCCACATACCCATTCTATTCCCTCCTACTATTTTCCTCCTTGGGTCCTTCTTTTAATTTCACATTGTACCTTTCTTGAACCTTGGATACAGATTCCTTTTTTCTTATACAAGCTGTCGATAAATATAAAGTGAAAAAATATGCAGTATCAAATGGTTATTAATTTAGCGTATAGACAGAATTCTCAAGTAATTCCTATAATTACAAGAATAATAGGTGAAATCATGTCAAATTTATTTCCTTTTTTCTTTTTTCTGTTTTTTTTTTGTTTTTTACAGATTAAATTAAGGGAAATAGGAGTAGAGGAAAAGAAAGAGTCTTTTAAATAAAATTTATCATATAATTAAAAACGAACATGAAACTTATATAAAAACTAATACAAATGAAACTTATATAAAAGCTAATACAAATTAAACTTATATAAAAAACTAATACAAATTAAACTAATATTTAGCCCATTCAGCTAATAACAGACTCTGAAACATACAAAAAAGTTATTAATATCAAGCAAATTGCGAACTTAATTTTTATTATTTACCTTCTATTTCTTTTCGCACCCACTTTGCGAAAACATCCACCTCCTGGTAGACACAGTGGATTGGTTTTCCTGATCTGCCACTGAATTTTAATTTATGCAGTTCGCATGGGAGGTTGAAAGTTGTAAAATGTTGCCTTAAATTGTCATACTTGGGGCACTTGTAATATTCCAAATTAATGCATTCAATGCCCATTAAATTTAGAATATCACGTTCTATAGTGCCCCCTTTGTATGCAACTACTGGATACATATAGTCTCGTTGCACAATTCTTATGAAGTCATATATTTCACTTTGTATATACTTTTCAAAACCCATATTTCCATATTCTATGCCATGTACATTTCTATACACATAGTTAGCACTTTTTTGATCTTTAATACTTAAATCATGAAATGTGTTATTCACTTTAAACGAGGCGTAATATCTGTAATCAGTTTTTACATCTTTTATGGCTACTTCTTTATATACTATTTTCTTGTTCACCATAAATCCATCAATATCTATTATATGGGTGATACTGTTTAAACTGAACATTTTCTAACTTGAGCGAAAAAATAAAGTAGTATTCAATATTCTAAAGCTAGAACTGAACTGAAGACTACCCTACACGCTCCTCAAGATCTTTTAAATGCTGTAAGGGATGTGAAAAATTTGGTCTGTGGTGGGAGGTGACTAACCAGACACTTTTAGAAACACCATTGGTCCAAAGAGAGAATAGTTAAGGATAGTGGGAGAATTGAAATACTTGGTTTGAAGAGAAGGGGAAAACTTTAGAGAAACAAAAAAAGAATATATTTAAAATAACGGCAAAGTGTAATAAATTTAGTATTAAAAACGCTAACATGATGATCCCAACGTTCGTCGATTTTCAAGGATTCCATTTAATGGATAAGACATTTATAGTTAAAGAATTTGCAGTTTTACAAGAACTAAAAGTGCATCATATTTTATTTTCACCCCCCTTTCCACATACTTGGTTAAGTGAAGAGGAGAGAAAGAAAACAGAGTAAGTATATTTTATAAAAAACAACGAATTATTATTTTCAATGAATAAGGAATTTCTTTTTCAGTTCAATCTTTTTCAATCATCATGGCTTAAATTGGATGGATGGTTTTTCACCATATTATAAATATAAAGATATTATAAAAAAAGATGTATATGAGGATACGGTTTTTGTAAAAGGGGTGGAAAAGTTAAATTGGTTAAAGAGTATTTGTGATTTAGAAATTAGTAATGTAGATGAATATGTGTGGGGAAATTATAATTTAGAAGATGGTTTATATAATTCACAACTTCCTATTTGCATGAATCATGAAGGTATATGCGCACTGAGAAATGTATATTATATGAAATATATGTATGAATAAAAAATCTAGAATATATGTATATTTTAAACTTGAATGCATTCTTTTTACTTCAACGCGAAACCTGATCCGTAAAGTATTTATGTTACTGAAGTGTCTCGGAGACTGATTATTTGAAGGGTTCTCCATCTAAGATTTTTCATTAGTTTCACGCTGATCATTTAAACGGAAAGAAGTACGATGTCGCTTCTAAATAGAGTTTTAAATAGCCAGGATGAATATCGTGAGTGGGTACGTGATTTTCGCGATTACATTAAAAAATTGAGAGTTGCTAGCCGCAATGCACGTATAGGGGCAAGGCAGAAAATATTTACGGAAATTGCTCAGATACAGTGTCGATTAATCAGAGCAGCAAGAGAAAAAAGTTATTCTTCAAATCACGCTCTTAAGAATCCCGATTTAAGAACTCAGCATGATTATCGCGAGTGGGTTTGCAAGTGTCGTGATTATATTCGAGATTTGAGAGAATCCAACCGGAATGCAACTCCAGATGCTATACAGAAAAATCTTGCAGAAATAAAATGTATTCGAAAGTTACTTCTCCATGCGGCGAAAAATAAAAATTCAATTGGAGCGGGCATTAATGCGGAAAAGCTTATTTGGAAAGATCTTGATTCATCATTTAAAAGTCGAATGTGTAGTGGTATGATAGTAAACACTAATTATATCGAACCACATGAATTTCTATTGGCAGCATCAGAAATGCTGCAATCCTACATGAACAAAGTATTCAGTAAAGTAAGCGCTGTTAAGATAAATATGGTATTCAACGGACAATTTATTTGCAAGGAAATTAGTGATATCAAACATATTTCCACAAAAAATGTGATTTTATTCAAGACTGATACTTTTAGTGATTGGTATAAAACAAACGTCATAGATAAAATTTTAACAAAATTAGGTGAATTTCAAGAGCGTGATAGTGGGTGGGCTTTGGAAAAAATATTAAATTTAATTGTGAATATTAATCACTATAATCCACTACATGCAGGCTGTGGAATCGACCTTGCAAAATATATTAAGAACAAACATGCAGTGATAAACATACAGAGTGATGATAATACATGTTTTGCATGGGCTGTAACGGCTGCACTCTATCCGACTATTTCAACTAAAAACCCACAACGACAATCTTCATACCCCCATTTTAAATCTGTTTTCAACGTCAGAAGTATAACATTTCCAACCACATTAAGGCAGATACCTAAATTTGAAGAAGATAATGATGTGTCGATTAATGTTTTCACCATGGTGGATGAGCAGGAAGGGCAGGAGAATAAAATTATTGCACCTCTTCAACTCACAAAATGTGAGAAATCGAGACATGCGAATCTTCTTCTTCTCGAACATCAAGGTGCAGCACATTTTTTATGTATCACGAATCTTTCTCGCTTGCTAAAGAAACAACTGACTCGAAAAAAACAATCTCATCTTATTTGTAATCGGTATGTTATACTGTTTATATTTTAATATAATTTTATTTAATGTTTATATACTAATATGATTTTTCTCTTAGATGTTTACACTATTTCTTCAATGAGGATAAACTTCAATCTCATAAACGTGATTGCAGTCAGCTCAATATAAACGTCCGTATACTGCTACCTGAAGAGGACCGTTGGGTGTCCTTTAAAAATGACAAGAACAATGAGAGGACCCCATTCGTCGTATATGCAGACATTGAATGTTTATTAGAGAAAGTGAATGAAACGAGCGGTAATAGTAGTATTTATCAAAAACATTTACCCTTTAGTGTAGGATATTATTTTAAAAGCGTTCGTGATTCATCGCTCTCAACCTATAAATCATATCGTGGACTCGAGTGTATAGAATGGTTTGTGCGAGAACTCGATAAAATTGCTAGCATAGCGAGCGAAAAACTAAAGACTGTAGTGCCTATGAGAACGCTAAGTATTAGCGAAAATTTTCGTCATAACAATGATCCCGACTGTCATATATGTAAAAAGCCATTTCTTCCAAATCAAATACGTGTTCGCGATCATGATCATTTAACAGGTAAATATAGAGGACCCTCTCACAACAATTGTAATTTAAACTATAAAGATTCGCACGTTATTCCAGTAATTTTTCATAATTTATCTAATTACGATGCACATTTCATCTTCAATGCGATCGCAAACATGTATGAGGGTTCAGTATACCTGCTACCTGTACATAAGGAAAAGTATATTTCATTTACAAAATACATACGGAAATATAATATTCAGCTCAGATTTATTGATTCATTTAAATTTCTTGCATCAAGTTTAGACAAATTGAGCTCATACTTGGAGAGATCTCAATTGCAAAACTTAGAGTCAGAATTTTCGAATTTAAATACGGAACAATTTAATCTACTAACAAGAAAAGGTATTTTTCCTTATGATTACGTAGATAATCTGAATCGTCTGGAAGAAAATGCTTTACCGCCTCGCAAGTTATTCTATAACAAATTAACTGACAGTGATATTAGTGAAGAGGCATATAATCATGCTAAGGAGGTATGGATCAATTTTCAAATACAAACACTTGGGGAGTACAGCGATCTCTATTTAAAAACTGACGTATTATTACTGACAGACGTTTTTGAAAATTTTCGCGATAGCTGCATGGAAAATTATAATTTGGATCCTGCACATTATTTTACACTCCCAGGCTTCACTTGGGATGCAATGCTTAAATATACTAGAATAAAATTGGAACTTTTCACTGATGTTGAAATGTTGCTTTTCGTAGAACGCGGAATACGTGGTGGTTTGAGTCAGTGCTCTCACCGCTATGAAAAAGCAAACAATCGGTATATGAATGATTATGACTCAACAAAACCAAGCAAATATTTAATGTACTATGATGTAAATAATCTATACGGATGGGCAATGTGTCAAGCTCTACCTACTCATGGATTTCGCTGGATTGAAGATACTAACAACTTTGATATCTCTAGCATACCTATAGATTCATCTGAGGGTTTTATTTTAGAGGTAGACTTGGAGTATCCAAGCGTACTTCATGATAATCACTCTGACTTGCCATTTTGTCCGGTACGTGAGGCTCCGCCCGGAGCACGACAGAAGAAGCTACTTGCAACTGTCGAAAATAAGGAGCGTTATGTTATACATTATCGGGCTTTACAACAATGTATTCGTCATGGAATGGTACTGAAACGTATCCATCGCGGATTAAGATTCCAGCAATCTGCCTGGCTAAACAAATATATAGACTTAAACACACGTTTGCGAGCTGCATCTAAAAATGAGTTTGAGAAAAATCTTTTCAAACTAATGAACAATGCAGTGTTCGGTAAGACGATGGAAAATGTAAGAAATAGAGTTGATGTGAGGCTAGTTAGTAAGTGGGAAGGAAGATATGGAGCAGAAGCATTGATATCCCAACCAAATTTTCACAGTAGCGCCATATTCAACGAAAATTTGGTTGCGATAGAATTAAAAAAATTAACGGCGAAATTTGATAAACCTATATATGTAGGTATGAGTATTCTAGATATTTCAAAAACATGTTTATACGAATTCCATTATGAATATATGCTTCCAACGTTTGGTAGTAAATGTAGAGCATTGTATACCGATACAGATAGTTTGATATACAGTATCGAATGCGATGACATTTACACGATCATGAGAGAAAATCTTTCAAGATTCGATACTAGTGATTATTCGCCTAATAACCAGTATAATTTACCTCTAGTAAATAAAAAAGTGCCTGGTTTGATGAAAGATGAGAATAACGGGAGAATTATGACTGAGTTTATTGGGCTGAGATCGAAAATGTATACATTTAAAATACAAGATAAAATTTTTAAAAAAGCTAAGGGCGTTAAGAGTTGCGTTATCGCTAGAAAAATAACGTTTGAAGATTATAGAGACTGCTTACAAAATTTTACTGTTCATATCCATAATCAAAATTTAATTCGTTCAAAATTGCATAATGTTTATTCAATTGTACAGCAAAAAATTTCTCTCAGTCCACATGATGATAAGCGCTATATTGTACAAGGTACTGTATCAACTCTACCATGGGGTCATTATAGGATAAATGAAATAGAACTAAGTGAAGTAGATTTAAATGAAGATTAAATAATTGCTTCTTTATTAATAAATTGTATGTTACAAAATATTGTTTTTATTTATCCATGAATTATGTGTATTATTGAATCCTAACCACTTTACAAAGACTTTGTCCCCCTTCTTACGTAATACCTTCTCAACTAGATATACATTAGGATTAGCAGTTTTTAAAAGTTCATGTTCGTAGAATCCACCATATATATCTGTACCACTAGAATCCCTTAGTAAATATGTAACAGGATTTGTTTTCTGCACTTTTATAATTTCAAATATTTCAGTTGTCCAATTTGGTGTGTAGCCTTTTGCAAATACATTCTTATATTTACTGATTCGTACAAAATCACCGACTTTGAACTTGGCACGACCAACGATCTTTATATTACTGAATACTGTTGCTAAGAGCTTATTAGCATGTTCAGGTTTCACATCGGCTGGACGCATTCCTATAGTACGATGTTTTCTTGAATTGTATTTGTCAACCAGTTGTTGTAGCATAGCTCTCCACTTGTAATTTCCATTCAACGTAAATCCTTTCCACATTTCTGTCTTCAACGTTCGATTCCAACGCTCGACTATGGTTGCTTTCAATACACTGTATGTTGAGTAATGATTTATTCCATGCTTTTTCATAAGCGATTGGAAATCACTATTATAAAATTCCTTGCCATCGTCGGTCTGTAGATTTTTCGGACATCTCCCACTCTTCAGGATTTTCAGCAATGCAGCTGTCACTTCCTTGCCTGACTTGGTTTTCAGGGCTATTGCCCAGCCATATTTCGACAATGCATCAATAACTGTGAGAATGTAGTGGTAGCCTGCGTCTGCATAGTTTCTCATGTCTACCAGGTCTGCTTGCCAGAGGTCATCGAAGCCTCGTATTATTACCCGTCTACGTAAAAAGTTCCGTCTGGCAGGCACATGCAACTCTTCTACCAATTGCTTCTTCTCCTCACTACTCATAATTATTCCACTACGTGTTATGTTTACAGCAGGTCATCAAGCACTGGCGGTAGTATAAGTTTCTTCAAGGCATAATTTATATCGTCTTCTCTATTCTTCTCATTTGCAAAATCTTTTTTTGCCAGCTGATTAGAGAAATATTCTACAACAATTTTCAATCCAACAATCATATCATTTCGTAATTCCTTGTCTTTTCGATCCAATTTATAATCATTATGATCGACTTTATCAACCAATTTATCGATTCTTATACCAATTTCATCAATTTCATCGATTTTTTTCATTAGAGTTGTAAATTTTTCCTCAAGAATGTTACATTTTAGGTAATAGTGAGTTAGCTTCTCACTGTATTCAAACAATTCTCTCATTAAGCTATCACGTACAGTCATCGAATTACGTAACAGAGCAGCCATATTCACCGCACTTGTCTCATCCGTAACATCACATTCTAAGTTTGAAATTATTTTCTTCTTGGCATTAAATGCATTCTTTTGTTTATCAAACTTTAACGTATCATTATCAATTTTGTGGAAATAATTTCTCACTTTACCGGTATTGAAACCAGCTCCAAATTTATTTATTGTCATAGTGAAGTAGTACGTGGAACTGAGAAAATCTTGAAACTGCAATCTCTTTTATATAGAATAACGCTTTCTTCTCTTATTTAGATCCTGCCAATTTGTAACTATTATGATCGATTTTATCATTCAATTTTTCGATTCTTTCATCAATTTCGTCGATACGTTTTTTCAACAGATTTGTCATTTTTTCCTCAAGAATTTCACATTTTAATGCATATTCATTCAGCTTCACACTATATTCATTCATTTCTTTTGTAAAGCTATCACGCAGTGGTGTCAAATTACTCATCAGAACACTGATATTCACCGCACTTGTCTCATCAGTAACATCAGATCCCAAGTTTGAAATTATTTTCTTCTTGGCATTAAATGCATTCTTATATTTATCAAACTTTAACGTATCATCATCAATTTTGTGAAAATAATTTCTCACTTTACCAGTATTGAAACCAGCTCCAAATTTATTTATTGTCATAGTGAAGTAGTACGTTGAACTGAGAAAATCTTGAAACTGCAATCTCTTTTATAAGATGATACCTTCTTCATGGAGCTCCTCAATTATTGACTGTATCTCATTATGGTGATTCGTATGACCAGCAGCAGATGATGCAATTAATAGTTTTAATCGCTCGACCAGTTCGTTTGGATCGTTCCAATGTACATAGCTCACGGGATTATTATTAACACGCATATATCCCTTGCCTTGTACAAGTTTTGTCTTCGGTGGAAATAATTCACTAATTATTTTCTTCCATTTATGTCCCTTATTCCCACGAAGCTTTCCTGTACTAATGTTATCTGCTCTGTGCACATTAGTTTGAGAAAGAATACTTTTATATGTGTCTAAATCATCTTTAGTATAATCTTCAGGTTCTTTCATGAAGATCAATTCAAATAGACCTTTCGTGCCAGGATAATACTCCTTATCGATAATAATAAAATTACTGTAATCATCAACATTAAAAGCACATTTCGCAAGCCACATTTTATTCGTCACTTTATCTAACTTAACTCCAAAATTACTGTCAATTTTATCCTTAGCATTATTCGTCAACAATTCTATATATTTGGATGCAATTGAACCAGACTTTATCGTACTTCGATTAGCATCTTTTACATCCTCGATGCATGTATGCACAGGTAATTCTATTTGTCTCGCTAAATCTTGCGTGCCATATTCATTATTCTTCTTCACCTTCTCCTCCTCCTCCTCCCCCTCCCCCTCCTCCTCCTCCTCCTCTTCATCATCTTCCAGAGAAAGGTACTGTGTTTCGTGCGACTGTGGATATTCCTGCTCATCATCCGATGAATGACCTTGAACGTTAATTCTGGAGCTGCGTGTGAAATCTTTCCGCTGTGGAGTCGATGTGAGATAAGACTTTCTTCGTTTCATCGGAATTATGAAAGATTCCTCGTGTGAGAGAGATCTCTTTATAGGTTCCATTTTCATCTCATGTTTCGGTGCAACGAAAATTGCTTGATTATTTTCGGTGAGCTTCTTTAATGGTTCAACTATTGGTTTAAAAGTTTCATTTAAACTGTCTTCCATCATTACTCTGTCTGATTTGAGTGCGCGATATTTTTGATGAATTACTTCACTTGCCTCAGCAATCTTCTTTAGAAGCTTTTTCTCCTTCATTTTGTAAAGCTATTCTCTATTCAATATATAGACTTGTTCAACGTTCAAGGTTAAACTAACATTTTTGACCATTAACATCACTCTTTAATCACAGCATATTTATTGAAACCCTTTCGATATCGTCCATTTTGCATTGCACTGTCTTTATCAATTACTAAAAATCCATAATCACGCTTCCAACAATTTGAACACAATTCATAAAATTTTTCAAACGCCATATCTGTATTTACATGTTCGTTATATATATGTTTTAGGTTAGTTCCATCTTGTTTAAAAATAATTAAAAAATTTGCATTATCACGTATTAGATGTTTTGGTATCCTTGCATAAGTCTGACAAAGATAAAAGCAATCAATCTTAGAATGTCTACCCATGGAGAAGTAGTCTCTTATATTGTCTTGCTTATCGGTTGCAACATCATCAAATATGAAAATTGAATTTGGTAGTGCTTCAGCTACTTTTATAACCTCA
The DNA here is from genome assembly GCF_024137725.1 of Prorops nasuta. Taxonomy (NCBI): domain Eukaryota; kingdom Metazoa; phylum Arthropoda; class Insecta; order Hymenoptera; family Bethylidae; genus Prorops; species Prorops nasuta. Next base: position 201,578 of record NW_027116810.1, read on the forward strand.
CTATTATTAGAAAATTGGAAATAACTAATTTCTTCATTGTCCGATAATAGTCGCTCCAAGTATCGATATTTAGGTTGCTGCAACGATTTTGAATAAACGTATAGGTTTTCAAATCTCACACCCTGAGGGCTTTCTATAAGGCTCAGCAATACATTTGTTTTTCCACAATTTGAAGGGCCACAAACTATACAGCGTATGGTTGATGGCAGTAGAGGTCCGTGACATCTCATGCATTTATCGGTTGTTCGGTAATCTATATTAGAAACACGAATACCGAGCGGCTGCTTTACGAAGTCCATGACTGAAAACTCTGTGGTCATACAACCTATTTATAGGAATGAAATGAATTGTTTGATCAGTTCTCATCATGCCGTTATTAGTGTTAGATGTGTCAAGTTTGGAGGTATTAACCGCTGAGCAGTTTGAATACATACCGAAAATTTTACTTTTAAAGTACTTTCCGCGTAGTATTCAAGAGGTTTGGAATAAATTGCCTGAACATGTTCGTGCAGATCCTGAAGTACAACAATATCGCTGGTGTTTTAAACATCATAATCTACCTAATACAGATCACATTGATGGACCGCTCCCTTCAATAAAAGATTGCTGGGCTTGTCAGCAAACTCTGTGTGAGAAACAGAAAGAAAGTTCCACATGGTAAGCTACGGTTGTGGAACTTTTTTCAATAAAATACTGAATAAATTACCGTTCGAAGTACACATACCTGGCTACAATTATTGCGGACCAGGTACTCGACTTCGAGAACGGTTAGCACGTGGTGATCCTGGTATAAATCCTCTAGACGAAGCCTGTCGTGAACACGATATCGCATATTCAATATATAAGGATCTGCCACCACGTCACCAGGCTGATAAAGTTCTTGCACAGCGTGCACGAAAACGTATCACTGCTAGTGACTCATCTTTACGTGAACGAGCAGCTGCAGCAACAGTCTGGGCATCCATTAATGTAAAACGAAAACTTGGCTTAGGCCTACAAGTGCATGGAAGAAGCATGAAGAAAAGAAAAATTCGTGTACCGAAGAAACGAGGAGGTTTATTGAGGAAAAAGCAATTTACTCAACAAAAAAAACGGGGGGGTTTATTACCTCTGCTCCCACTGTTGAGTGCAGTGGGCGCATTAGCTGGGGGCGCAGCAGGTATAACAAAAGCTGTAAACGATGCGAAAGCATCCAAGAGACAATTGGAAGAGATACAGCGTCACAATCGTGTAATAGAAGGCAGGCGTGGACATGGTTTATACCTAACCCCTTACGGACGAAGGGGAGAGGGTTTGAAAAGGAGGAAAAGAACCTCGCAAAAAAAAAAAAATAAGCAACCTCCCGAAATCTGGAGCTACTAGTAATATTCAATTATTACATGCATGTCAGGATATACCACATTTTCGAGGAGTTTTTATGCGCACATCTCTACCGCAAACCGTACTATGCAATGAGTGTGCAATCGTGAATCTTGATGAAGATAAAGGTTCTGGTACACATTGGGTTGCCTACGTTAAACGTAATAATTACGTAAAGTATTTCGACTCCTTTGGAAATTTGAAACCTCCAATTGAACTTTTAGATTATTTTGGTCCTTCTGCTATAATCTACTACAACCACGATCAATATCAATCGTATGATACAAGCATATGCGGTCAGTTGTGTGTCAAGTTTCTACGTGAACAATGTCTTTAACGGTTACGCTGTCTGACCGCGAGTCCATATTAGAGGCAGATTTTTTCCTACCGATCAATCTTCTGGAGGAGCAATATGAACTTGGTCTCGTAGACTTTCAGAGCTTCAATTCAATCGCTAATGTTGATGAGTCGAACAGTAAGTTTTACTACGATACTGAAGATCTGACTATACCTACAGGTTGTTATGAATTGAGTGCTATAAATGATCTTTTGCGTACATTGATGCATGAGGCGGATAATGAAGATGTCATTATTCTACGTGCTAATAATAATACGTTGAAAAGTGAAATAAAGTGTAAATATCTGATCGATTTTACAAAACCTAATAATATAGGCTCTTTATTGGGTTTTTCGTCAGATCGAATTATTCAGCCGAACACTCTAGCCGAATCAGACCAGCCCGTAAACATTATAAGGGTGAATATTTTACGAATTGAATGTAATATTACTGCTGGTACATATACAAACGGCAAACCTCAACATGTTATACATGAATTTTTTCCAAGCGTGCCACCAGGCTATAAAATCTCGGAAACACCGAAAAACGTCATTTACTTGCCAGTCATTGTGAAAGTAATTGACCGTCTTACTTTGCGCATTCTCGATCAGGAAAACCGTCTAGTAAATTTCGGTGGGGAAGAAATTACAATTCGATTACACATTAGAAAATGCTAATTTACAAGAATACTTATAAATCACCGATACCAGATGAGCCTATCATCAGTCCAACAGTTGCTGCAGGAGCAGATACATTGGGTGGGGATTACGTTAGAAGACCGCTAACAAGAAAAAATATAACCTTTCTTCAATCACTGGGTTTCAAGGTCAGAAATAAAAATGGACCTGTTGGACGTAACCGCACAACCTGTGTACGACAATCGCATTACTAAAATGGAAATACATGCTTACAATCCGTATGCAAATGCATCATTGGGAAATAGTGACGAAATTCGAATTCCAATACAACAGCAAGATTTAATTCTTCTACCATGTGAGAGTTACCTATACATAGAGGGAAAATTAATCGAGGGCACTCGTGCTCAGGGTGCAACAATTCAAGATACAGTGGGACTTGACTGCAATTCCATGGCATTCTTGTTCGATGAAATTCGCTATGAATTGAATGGTATTGAGATTGACCGCAGTAAGAATGTGGGTATTACTAGTTCCATGAAGAATCTCATTTCTCTGACTGGGGAGGAGAGTACGAGTCTACACCATTCAGGATGGTTTCTATCAGATTATAAGCCTACGAAATATTTTAATTTTTGCGTACCACTGAAAATGCTGTTGGGTTTTTGTGAAGACTATAGAAGAGTCATAATAAATGCACGTCATGAGCTCGTTCTCATTCGAGCGCGTAATGATACGAGTTCGATATATTCTTCAACGAAAATCACCGACTCCAAAATTGATGTTCAAAAAGTGCAATGGAGAATTCCTCATATATCATTGAATGAATACACAAAACTTCAATTTCTACGTATTATCGACCAAAACAAAAGCCTCACCATGGCTTTTCGATCCTGGGAACTCTACGAATACCCGCTTCTACCAGAAACACAGAGGCATACGTGGGCTGTAAAAGCTGCAACACAATTGGAGAAGCCTCGATACGTTATTCTAGCATTTAGAACAAATAAGAAGAATACGCAGCATATGAAGGTGCTTGACTTCGATGATAGTTTTGTTCGTGATATTAAAGTCTATCTTAATTCTGAATTTTATCCGTATGATCGACTTGATACTGATACTGAAAAATCACGATTTTCTGTACTATATGATATGTATGTTAAATTTATCCAATCCTATTATGCTGGAGAAAAACCGTCGAAACCAATGCTTGATTACAACAATTTCTTAGAATATGGCCCTCTCTTTGTCATTGATTGTTCGCATCAAAACGAATCTATTAAATCTGGCACAGTTGACGTTAAGATAGAGATCGATTGTTCTAAAAATATTGCAAGTAATACTACTGCGTATTGTTTAATTATACATGATAAAATTGTTGAATATAACCCGCTTACAAGTATTGTTAGAAATGTAAGTTAATCGTTAATAGTTAGTAATGTAAGTTAATCGCTAATAGTTAGAAATGTATGTTAATCGCTAATAGACTATAGTTAAGCTTATCATTATAATGAAGGAAAAAAATAATAAATAAGATATAATAATCATTTATTTGTGTTTAAATTATTCCTTACAAATGTTTTCTAAATTAATCTTTTGAAATTTGACTAACAATTGCAAATGTCATATTATTGTAATTTCCACCATGATACGTGAATGTTAATATTTGATTTGAAGCTGCATCTTGAAAATTCTTGAATTGTTCTGGTTTTTCCAGTAATGCCATCATCCTCGCAGGCAAGAAGAACCATTCCTTCGTAAGCAGCTTTGCTATTATTCTCTCCCCATATTTGGTTTTAATTTTCGATAATTCAGTTATTCGGTATGACCCCCCAATCTCCAAAGTATTCAGTTTTATAAAAGTTTTTGGTTCTACAGTTGCGAGTTCATTAATCTTAGTTAAATCCATTTCTATAATAATAAAATAATATTAAGAATAGAGAATAACGTAAAAAAGAAAAAATAATTCTTACCTTCTAAAGATTATCTACGACAATTACGTGACAATAAAAAAATATTCTATCTGCAACGTGAAACTGGTACTTTGCACTGCTTGAAGCTTCAATACTGCTATTACACCACAATAAAATATTATGACTGCAGCGTTACAGACTTGAACTTTCGACTGCTTCACGCTTCTAATCGAGACTGAATGAAATTTCCTAATTGCTAGCGTGGGTGACTTTGAATAATATCCTAGGAGGGAATAAGATATACACACTTGGAAATTGAGAGTAGGGGAAGCGTTGCAGGCAAACGAAACTTGGGTGGCTTTGAATAATATCGTAGGAAGGGATAAGATATACACGCTTATTGGAAATTGAGAGTGGAGGGACTGTTGCAGGCGAACGACATTTTTGATGGGTTACTCACTCATGATTGTAGATTTCAAAGAGAATTCATTATTTTAAACCTGTTGATACATGTATTCTTTAGATCAAGTAGTTGTTAATTAAAATAAATAAATCCATTTAATTATATACACGTTCCTTATATAAAGTGACATCAGTCTAGAATATAAACTTTTCATTGTTTAAAAGCAAGTCGTGAGATACACGTTCTTCAGATCAAATAACCGTCATCTAAAACAAATATATTTAATTCAAACGTGTCATAACACGTACTAGATGGTGCAGATAGTCACGTTCCTCAGATAAAGTAATGACAGTTTAAAATATAAACTTTTCATTATTTAGGAACGAGTCGTGAAATATACGTCCATTATTACTTGGGTTGGGAATACTAGCATCTTAAGGACATATCCTGAGTGCAGCTTAAAATTTACGAGCGCATCAATTGCTTTTCGACAATCTTACGTCACACTGTGACTCTGTTTAGCACGTGGGATCATTTGTCTGCTCTGCTTGTGAGAAAAGTCTTGAGAAAAAAATAGCTAGAGGCTGAATGATTTGTCTGGTCTGCTTGAGGGAGGAAAAGTCACGAAAAAATAGCTAGAGGCTGGTTTAGAGGGTAAAATATGGTCAGAAAGTATCGAGCGCATCAATGGCTTCTTGACAATCTTACTTCACAACTGTGACTCTGTTTAGCACGTGGGCTCATTTATCTGACCTGTTTGTGAGAAAAGTCTCGAAAAAAAATAGCTAGAGACTGGTTGAGAGGGTAAAATATGGGCAGAAGGTATCGGGTCAGTTTTAGAGAGCCCTGGGAAAGCTCATAGGAGGAACATTGGGTGGTCCCTAGAATTTCACTCCCCATTGTTTCGCAAAAGGAAAAATAATGTCTGTTAACTATGTGACATATAGAGCATGCTTACAGGAAGATGTAATGAATAATCTATTCATTTATAATATGCTTACAGTAATTTTTATTCAATATTCAAAAGATTTAACATATAATACTTTTATTCAATATATATATATATATATATAACTAAAAAGAGTATTAACATATAATATTTTAAAATATCAAGCTATTCTTCTGCCCTTGCTACCTCCATCGTTGTCTCCTCCTCATCCTCCTCCTCCTCCTGCTCCTCCTCCTCTTCCTGCGGAATTATCCCTGCCTCTATCTCAATCATTCTGATACCTCTCATCAACAGTTGTATACAGCGTGTTACTGTAAAAAATCATCAGATTTTAGAAAAATGTATGATGCAATCTCATTCATAATAACTTACTATTTTCATACTCCATTCCATGCGTCTCGATTGTTTCTTCATTTACCGCTTGTGATAAATTTTGCATAATTTCATCTATTATTCTTGTAATTATATGAATTACTGGAGAATTCTGTCTATACGCTAAATTAATAATCACTTGATACTGCATATTTTTTCACTTTATATTTATCGACAGCTTGTATAAGAAAAAAGGAATCTGTACCCAAGGTTCAAAAAAGGTATAATGTGAAATTAAAAGAAGGACCCAAGGAGGAAAATAGTAGGAGGGAATAGAATGGGTATGTGGAGGGAAAAAGACCCTTCAATGGTGTAGAGGTAGGTTGAGAGGGAAGAAAAATGGTTAAATGTGAAATCAAGTTAAATGGCGGGTCCATAGTAGGAAAATAGTGGGAGGGTCTAGGATAAGTATGTGGAGGGAGAAAAGACCCTCCGAGGGCAGGACTAAGAAATCAAAAATGGCAGTCCGTAAGATGCTTAGGACCCCTAGCGGTGTAGCTGCCCCAGTAATTTTCGTGATCGCCACCTAGTGGAGAAAAAAGAAACTTTTTCCTCCACCAACTAAAATACAAAAAAAAAGTTCTCTGGGTAACTGTCAGGATAACTAACCATCCGGGCCCTAGGGTGATGGGAGAGGGGTAACCCTTAGGGAACTAGTGGACCCGTAGGATAACTAACCATCCGGACCCTAGTGACATGGGAGAGGGGGTAAGCCTTAGAGAACTAGTGGACCCGTAGGATAATTAACCATCCGGGCCCTAGGCTGATGGGAGAGGGGTGAGAGACTCTAAGAGAGAAAGAGAGGGTGAGAGGGATCTCTCTCTCTCTCTCTCTCACTCCCCATAGCCAAAGCATTTCCTCCGCACACCCGCACCCTCCTCATCACCCAATAAACCCTAGCTCTTAAGAAGACACTTCCCCCCCGCACACCCGCACCCCCCTCACCACCATGTCACAGGAACCCAAGACACTTCCCCCGCACACCCGCACTCCCCTCACCACCGTGTCACAGGAACCCCCTAGCTACCACTACTGACGCGGTGCGCAAACGCGTGTTCAGCTCGATGTAATCGCGTAGCCAGGTGGACTGCTGAAACTTTAAACCGCGATGTATACGCTTCAGTACCAGTCCATTACGCATACATTGTTGCAGAGCGCGATAATGTATTACGTAACGGGTCTTATCGTTTAAAGTGGCCAGCAGCTTCTCCTGGCTCGCGCCCGGCAGCTTCTCGCGCACCATGCAGAACGGTAGGTCCGCGTGTTTGTCGTGAAGCTCGCGCGGATACTCCAAATCGACCTCCAAAATATAATCCTCGGGATGATCCGTGGGTATAGCGGAGACATCGAGATTGGCAGCGTCCTCCATCCATTGGAATCCATGGGTGGGCAGCGGCTGACACATTGCCCACCCATACAGATTGTTTACGTCGTAATACATGAGATATTTCGACGGTTCCGCCGGATCGTAGTCCCGCACGTACCGATTGTTGGCCCTCTCGTAACGATGGGAGCACTGACTCAAACCACCGCGTATACCGCGCTCCACGAACAGCAACATATCCACGTCCGTGAAAAGCTCCAGCCTGATTCCCGTATGCTTCAACATCGCGTCCCAGGTGAAGCCCGGTAGCGTATAATAATGGGCTGGATCCAACTCATAATTTAGCATGCAACTATCGCGAAAACTTTCGAAAACGTCGGTCAACAATAGGACATCGGTCTTCAGGTACAGGTTACTGTACTCCCCAAGTGTGCGCATCTGGAATTTGGTCCATACCTCTACGGCATGATTGTATGCTTCCTCGCTGATATCGCTGTCGGTCAGTCTGTTGCGAAACGACTGGCGCGGTGGTAAAGCCGTCTTTTCCAATCTAGCTGCGTTATCTATATAGTCGTAAAGAAAAATACCTTTTCTCGTAAGCAAGTTGAACTGCTCGACGCTCAATTCCGAAAATTGTGACCTCAAATTTGTCAGCTGAGATTCCGCCAAGTACGAGCTCAATTTGTCCAGACTGGAGGCCATAAATTTGAACGAATCGATAAATATCAGCCGTATATTATAATTTCGCAAATATTTGGTGAATGAAATGTATTTTTCCTTATGTACAGGCAGCAGATATACCGATCCCTCGTACAAATTAGCGATCGTCTCGAAAATGAAATGTGAATCATAGCCGGAAAAATTGTGGAAAATCACTGGAATTACATGCGAGTCTTTGAAATTTAAATTACAATTATTGTGAGCCGGTCCTCTGTATCTGCCGGTCAGATGATCGTGATCGCGAATTCGTAGTTGATTCGGAAGAAACGGCTTTTTGCATATATGACAATTGGGGTCATTATAGTGACGCGATCGTTCGGTAAGACTAAGATCACGCATGGGTACGATAGTACCCAGTTTCTCGCTCGCGATGCGCGCAATCACTTCGAGCACGCGTACGAACCATTCGATGCAATCGGCACCCCGATGAGCATCGTATCTCGAGAGTGACGCATCGCGAGCACTTTTTAAATAATAGGCTACACTTATAGGTTCATGCTTCTGATAAATATCACTATTGTTCGATTGTTCAACTTTCGATAAAATGCACTCGAGATCCGCGTATACGACGAATGGCACTCGTTCCCCATTTTTGATGTTCTTGAAGGAAACCCAGCGATCCTCTGACTCTCTCGGTAACATAAATCGGAGATTATCGTTGAGCCGCGAGCAATCCTGCTCATGCGACTCCAGCCTCTCCACTGTGCGAAAGTAGTGAAGACATCTAAAAAAAAAAAAAAAAAATAAAACATATGCAGTTATATTTGTGTCATTATTAATACATACCGATCGCATATATAATGTGCAATTTTGTTCTTGGTGAATTGGCTTCGTACCAATCTCGAGAGATTCCTTATGCACATGAAATGTCCTGCTCCCTGTTCATCGTTGACGAGAAGAAGATTAGCATGCCTCGATCTCTTCTTCTTCGTCACCTGAAGAGGTACGATTTTTACGTCGATATTTGGCTCTTCATTCTCCAAGGTAAAGATGTTAACCGACACGTCATTATCCGACTCAAATTTCGGGATCTGTTTTAGCGTAGTCGGAAAGGTTAGGCTACCGACGTCTAAAACCGTCCGAAAATGTGGATAAGAGGACGTGCGCTTTGGATTAGCCGTAGGTTTTGCCGGATAGAGTGCCGCCGTCACGGACCACGCGAAACATGCATTATCACTGGTTTCTAAATTTATCAGAGCTTTCCTACTTGTGATAGCGGATGGCAGATTAATTCTACAACCCGCGTGCAACTGGTTAAAACGATTAATGTTAACTATTAAATAATGAATTTTGTGTAAAGCCCATCCACTATCACGCTCTTGAAATTCACTTAATTTTTGCATAATAACGTCTAAAATGTTTTTCCTATACCAATCACTAAAATTATCAGTCTTATACAATGTAGCATTAGTCGTACTAATGTTTTTATCATCACTATTATCCTTAGAGATGAATTGTCCGTTAAATACACAATTAACCTTAACACTATTTGCACTAACAAATACCTTATCTATACGCGTACGCACTAATACTTCCGCGTCTACTAAAAAATCCTTAGGCTCTATGTAATTACTATTAACTACCATGCCGCTGCATATTCGACTTCGAAACGCCGAATCAAGCTCCTCCCAAGTAAGTCCTTGTACGTAATTGCTACAACCAGCACCTGATTTAATATAATTCAATTCCCTCTGCGCTCGTAGTAACAGACACTTTATACACGCTATTTCGGCGAAATTCTTTTGACGCGTTCCAACGGGCAAAGCTCGATCAGCGTTGCTCAATCGTCGAATATGCTCGCGACATTCCAGTACCCACGTATCGTATTCATTCGCACTATTAATTGTAAAAAATTTTCTTCGCAATTCGGTAGACATTTTATGTTTTTTCTTAAAGAAACGACTCTGTCATACGGTGAACAACAACAACAATAAATTAATAATTGCGAATGCGTCTCTCGCGAAGAGTAACGCTTATATATATATCAAATAGAGAATGGAAGTAGGGGTATCTACACATCTAATTATTTCGTCCGAGATGCATACTGACATTGATATACATTGTTTATTCAGAAGTCTTTTATTCCTTTATATATTGATCATATACAGATTTCATAAAGTAGACATTTTGCAGTGAACATATACCATAATGATTCATACACTTGGGTAACGGTGGTTCGAAATTTTTACTCCATCCAAGACTAAATTTACCCCACTCACACTCCTTCGCATTGTATATATTTTCTAAGTTGCAAATTTTTCTCAACCAATCATATTTCTCCCGTCCTTTCACGAAAATCCAATCCTCTCCCTCGTATGACGTTACATACTTTCTTATTACATCTTTATGCTTGTAATAAGGTGAATGACCGTCGGTCCAATTGAATCCATGTCGATTAAAATAAAGCCAACTTTAAAAAGAAAAAATCATATACACAACATTACATGTAAAAAAATAATACTTACTCATTCTGTTCTCTCTCGAGATCGCTCAACCAAGCTTCTTGAAATGGTGGTGAAAATACATTGTGATACACTTCATTATCACGCAACACCGCAAATTCTTTAACTATAAAACTTTTGTCGGTCAATACAAAACCTTGAAAATCAACGAATGTCGGTGTCATTATCGTCAGTCGCTCGATGCAAGAATGAACGATCTTTTTTGTCGCATTTAAGAAAAATTTTTCCCCCCTCCAACAGGGGAACAAATAACGTATTAAAATTTAATGTTTTTTAAAGGAGGGGATAATTTCTAAGAAATTTTTTTCCCCCATTGTTACCTATAGTTTCTTCACAGTATAATACAATAGGAAAAAAAAATATCTTCTAGAGATTAAGAAAGAAAGGACTTCTTATCAAATGTAACTTTATATTTTAAAGAAACGATAAAATCTTTCTCTCTACGGAGATATTTCTTCGAATGTTTCATTTCAGTTTTTTTCTTCATCGAGAATAGCAAGAGCGCAACAATGCATAGAATAACTCACATAATGGATATAGAAGATTTCTTAGTTTATAAAAAAGAACTTAAATATAAAGATATAGCTATAATTGATTTAAAAAGTAACCAAATTTCTTACGCATCGTTTCGTTTGCGTGACAGTATGAAAAATCTTAGTGAGAAAGACAAAAAAACTGTGTGGTATTTACTCAATATGGTGCATGGTATAAAATATAGTGATACGGGATTCGAGAAATACGAGCAGGAGGATGTGGAAGATTTTATTAGAGGTTGCCTAACGTGCGAGAATCACGTAGTAGCCTACAAGGGAGGGAACATTGAAAAAAATCTATTGAATAGGATGAATGTGGATAATATTAATTTAGAAGTGTATGGTTGTCCTAAGTTTAAGGATTTAATTAAATTATATGATTTTGAAAAAACTCCGTGCAATTTACACGTTCGAGAGAAGAACTTGGACAATGAACGTATCCACTGTCCTTACGAGGAGGTGTCAGTTTTTGCCAAGTGGATAAAAGCAAATATGTGATTCTTTGAAAACTATTTAGAGAAATAAAGAGGAGAACAAAAGTCCTCAATTCTTCATTCAATCTTATACCGTTGTCGGTGCTGCACACAGGAAAAAAAAATGAGCTGCGAAAAGTGTAAATTAATCATGATTCAAGAGGATATTGTTCTTCTTTCACCCACTCTTCCCAGAGAATTGACAGAGGAATACGTCAATCGAATTAACGATTTTTTCAATCGTTACTTCGAAGAGTATGAACGGAAACTGCATCATTATTTGCATAAAAACTGTAAGTATTTATTTTTTACATTTTTTCATAATTATGGTTTGTTTCTTTGTTTTTTTTAAATAAAGTGAAGAAAGACGAAGAGAAACAGGCTGAGGAAAAAGATATTGAGTCAAAGGAGACGAAGAAGGAAGAGAAACAGGCTGAGAAAAAAGATATTGAGTCAAAGGAGACGAAGAAGGAAGAGAAACAGGCTGAGGAACAAGATATTGAGTCAAAGGAGACGAAGAAGGAAGAGGAGGAGGAGGAAAAAGATATTGAGTCAAAGCAGACGAAGAAGGAAGAGGAGAAAAAAGTAGAGGAGGAAGAATGTAAGTTTTTATTTTATCTTTTTTTACCTTTTCATAATTATTACCTGTTTGTATTTTTAAAATAAAATGAGGAAAGACGAAGAGAAAGAGACTAGGGAAGATATTGAGTCAAAGGATATGAAGAAGGAAGAAGAGGAGAAAAAAATGGAGGAGGAGGAGAAAGATATTGAGTCAAAGCAAACGAAGAAGGAAGAGGAGAAAAAAGTAGTGGAGAAGGAGGAGGAAAAAGATATTGCGTCAAAGCAGACTAAGAGGGAAGAAGAAGAAGAGAAACCACCACATTTCTATTTCTTTTACTATTAAATTTTTTATAGAATAGTTTTAAAACTCGTAGATGATACCGCTCCTACTGTTACTGTCACTACCATCAGCTGCTATTTACTTATCAAAAATGATGTTAACATTTTTTCCCAGTATTTATTTATTGTATAAATAAAACCTTCAAAATAAAAAATTATACTTCCTTCTTTTTTTCAACCTTACAAATTAGAATTTGCTTTTAGTGGTACAAATAAAAATATACGAGGATGCTAGTAGGTCTCTATTGACATTCTCTTTGATTGCATTCCACTTCTCGGAAAGGAAGCTAATACGTTTTGATAAAGAGAAGACTAATATGTGTTGATAAATAGGAAAGAAAGGTATCAGATTAACTAAAAAAATACATGCGTAATCGGTAAGTTCATATTTCATTGGAAGATCGTTTTGCATCTGAGCGACTAGTGACGAAAAATCTTGAGATCATTTTAACGCTAGCGACGGTAGTGTAAAGAACAATGTTGTGTGACATACTGAAAAAGCAAGAAAATGATTTGTGGTACTATGTGGAAGTGCTGCAAGACATTGGGGATAACCCAGATTTTGCCGCATTAGTTGACGAACTTGTGGATATAAATAATGAAATGGAGGAACAAATGGAGCAGGAGGAGGAGGAGGAAGAGGAGCAAAAGGATCAAGAAGAGAAAGGAGATGAAGAGGCGGCGGAAACCTACAAATCGCGTGCTGAATTTTTGTAAGTATACTTGCTTTGTTACAAAAAAAAAATATAGCTATTACTATGCGAAAAGTAACAACATGATTTCAATTATGTCTAAGGTGAGAAATATTGGCTACGCAATCGGAGACTTTCGTCACGGGAACACAAGCTGCTCGACGAGGCAAAGTGGACCATTTTGATTTTAGAAGAAGAAAAAAAAAAAAATTGAAGATTGTAAAAAAAAATATTATACGTTCCCTCAATTCCTTTTCATAATAAATTAATTTTAAAATATGTGTTCTCTCTCTCTCCCTTATATCTCTCGCGTAAAGGGCTGGGACGTTTGGGTGGGGAGGATCGAGAGGCTGTCACGTGCTCAATTCAATCCACTGTACCCCGTAATATAAGTATTGCAAATAAAAAAAGAAAAAAATATCGGACGATGCTTCGACTGAGATATTCCAGGGGGATCTACAGCTTGAAAACTGTTCTGAATGTTTTCAAGTGTTTCACATACGTCCCAAACACTTTTCTGTAGGCTCCGCTCTTATTACAGAGCGGATGGTAAATATCTTCGACGATGGATATACAACTACTAAGATTCTATGACCGGGTGGCGAGGGGGTCGGGGTTCCGCGACGTCCCAAACACTTTTCTGTAGGCTCCGCTCTTATTACAGAGCGGATGGTAAATATCTTCGACGATGGATATACAAATGAATATGACGATCGTCAAAGATACTGTAACATAAATAAGGGGGAGCGATCACTGCATCGCTCTCTACGAATGTTCTTTCTCTCTTTCTCTTTCCAATACGAGTCCATTAGGCATACATTGTTGCAGAGCGCGATAATGTATTAAGTAACGCGTCTTATCGTTTAAAGCTTTCTCTCTTTCTCTCTCTCTCTAAGGCGTCCACTGCTTAACGTAAGAGTTGGGGGTACCCATGTGACGTCTCCCCTCTTACATGAAATTCCTATAGTGGATCTGTGGATGGGTACGCTCATTCTAGTTTGTGCATTTCAACCGAAAACGTCTCCAAGATAATTATTATTATTTAAAAATGTACGACGAAATCTACGCACACTTCTACGACTTCATTTGGTATTTAAAAAGGATCAATCCTGATAAAAAGCTTCTCGAGAAAATTAGAGACCGTAAGTTACGACAAATTAAATAATATTTTTTTGCTTATAACAAATTAAATAATATATATATTTATTTTTTTTAATTATCCGCATGCAGTTTTACGAGATAAAATAATCGAAAAGGAGCACACCAAATATTTGCGGGAGGGAATGAAAGAGAGGAATGCTGAATGGGATAAGGAGATTGTAATGGAATTCAATTTCCAAAATGACTTCGATTTTTTTGGCATCCGTTGGATGCAGGAAGGTGTTTGGGGGTCACCCAACCTCCAACACGAAGACCCTGATGATGAGGAAGGGTGGCCCCCTATCAGAAGCGAAGAGTTTATTTGTAACTTTTTTAATATTTAATTTTTATATTTAATTATAACTTTTTTTAAATTACAATGTTTTTTAAATAAAATATAAATTTTAATTAAAAACTCCAACGATCGTTAATTTCAAAACCCCCAAATTTTCTTCCTCTTTCTCTTTCTCTTTCTCTCTTTCTCTCTTTCTCTCTTTCTCTCTCTAAGGCGTACACTGCTTAACGTAAGAGGGGGGGAGGTCACATGTGACCCCACGAGTTTAACACGAGGAGAGGGGGCAATTCCCCTACTTCCCCTACCCCCGCGGGACCCCGACCCCCTCGCCACCCGGTCATAGAATCCTTACAGCTACTCAACTGCTTCTGTTAAAAATCCAATTGATATTTCAATTGGTGCAGATTATTGCCCTCAGCTTTTACTGAATCAAATAATTCATTCATCGAACCGTGCACTGATAGCACAAGATTCGTTATTTGGCTGGGTTGTGTATGGTACACTTGCGTCGCACATGCATACTGCAACAGTAAACGTTCTTCATTGTTGTGACTTCGATAAAACACTGCGAGATTTTTGGGAGATTGAAGAAGTACCTAGCACCTATAGTCTGACACCTGAAGATCAATTATGTGAGGATATTTTCGCGAGCAACGTTACTCAATTACCATCAGGCCGCTATCAGGTTGCATTGCCTTTCAAGACAGAGTTCTCCAAATCGGCACTGGGAGCCTCTCGCAGCATCGCCGAATCAGCTTTAAAGCGAGTTCTCTGTCGTATTAACAAATATCCTGAGCAGTCCGAAAGCTATGCTAAATTCATTAGAGAATACGAGCAGCTAGGACATATGGAGAAGGTCACAATAAACGCGATTGACACAGACTCCTTGGTTTACCTGCCTCATCACGCAGTATTTAAGCTCGAAAATGGAAAACAGAAAATACGTGTCGTATTTAATGCGTCCGCTAAAACTCAGAGTGGTCTATCACTCAACGACGTATTCTTAATAGGGCCAAAACTACAAAAGGATATAACAGCCATTCTTATGAATTGGCGTGATTTTCGTTTTGTTGGTATAACCGATATTATTAAAATGTTCCGCCAAATTCTAATTCGTCCGGAAGACAGAAAATTCCAATCTATAATTTGGAAAGATGATTCTGGTAATACTCAAGCATATCAATTGAACACGGTCACATACGGTACCGGACCTGCACCGTTTTCAGCTTCACGGGTAGTGCAGGAACTCGCAAATCAACATGGTGATGACTTCCCAGACGCGAAGTCCATCTTACTTCAATCAATCTATGTCGATGACATTCTTTTTGGAGCTAACAACCTTGCAGATTTACGCGATATCCAATCTCAATTAGTTCAGTTGTTGGATAAAGGTAAATTTGAGCTCAGTAAATGGGCCTTCAATTCAGCAAGCACAGCTCACCAAGAAATTCCTAATGATTCTAGTAACGATAATCTTAATTTTAATAGCGAAAATTTTAACGAAACTAGCAAAGTGCTGGGCATATCTTGGAATACCAGCTCTGATTCATTTCAGTTTATAATCTCGCCTTCTTCCATCACTAAGTTAACAAAGCGCATGTTACTCTCGGAAAACGCGAAGATTTACGATCCT
The DNA here is from genome assembly GCF_024137725.1 of Prorops nasuta. NCBI lineage: Eukaryota > Metazoa > Arthropoda > Insecta > Hymenoptera > Bethylidae > Prorops > Prorops nasuta. Next base: position 217,718 of record NW_027116810.1, read on the forward strand.
TTAGGCTGGATCTCACCGTTCACCATTGTGTTAAAGCAAATAATGCAATCCACATGGTTGCTCAAACTTAATTGGGATGACCAGGTTCCCGAGCCTATCCAATCCAAATGGATGTCTTATTACTCGCAAATGTGCGAATTAACAAAAATCAATATCCCGCGCTGGAATGGTCAACTTAGTGCAGCAGATAAATTAGAACTCTATGGGTTCTGTGATGCTTCAAATGTATCCTATAGTGCTGTGGTGTATGCCAAATTCACCAATAGTTATAGTCAAACCTCAGTCAGCCTCGTAATGGCAAAAGCCAAAGTGGCCCCTCTTAAAGCAATTAGCATTGCTCGTCTTGAACTAGTCGCCGCTGCTTATTTGACTAAACTAATGCTTCATATCAAGTCATCACTTAAACGTTCAGTGCATGACATTTTTTGTTTTTCTGATTCACAAATCGTGCTGGCTTGGATTGCACAACATTCGTCCAAATGGAAAGTTTTTGTAGCCAACCGAGTCGAATATATACAGTCAAGTCTACCAGAGGCTCATTGGTCTTATGTCAATACTAAGTCCAATCCTGCAGATCTCAACTCGCGAGGGATTAATCCAAGCCAATTAATACATTGTACGCTTTGGTGGGAAGGACCCTCTATAATTCGGGAAACGTCATCGGAAAATTCTCCTTTAATGTTTGAAACCAACGAGGAAATAAAGACCTCCTCGATATATACAAATCATGTCACACGCGATTTACCGTCATTTCTTCATAACTATTCGTCGTGGACAAAACTAATCCGTGTTGTTAGCTACGTGTTGCGATTTATAGATCGAGCGCGTAGAAAAAATGTTTGTCAACACGCTCACTTGTCAGCTCCCAAGCTACGCACTGCAACACTGCGTGTTGTGAAAATAATTCAAGCTGCTGCTTTCTTAAACGATATATTGACGTTGCAAGGCAAAAAGTCAGTTCCGTCAAGTTCTCGATTACTTTCTCTTGCACCATTTTTAGATGCGCAAGGAATTCTACGAGTAGGTGGGCGTCTGCAACACTCATTTTTGTCAGACAACCAAAAGCATCCCATTATTTTGCCAACTAATTATTTAACCGAGCTGCTCATTCGACATATACATATCACGACCTTGCACGGTGGCCTACAGCTTACGTTAACAGTATTGCGGCAAAAGTATTGGGTGATCAATGCACGAAACGCTGCGAAAAGCATAATACATAGGTGTGTCACTTGCGTTCGTCAGCGTGCCAAGCTAGGAACACAATTCATGGGATCTTTGCCTACTGCTCGAGTAAACCGTAGCCATCCGTTTGAACATACTGGCATTGATTACGCCGGGCCCTTCCTTGTAAAACTGCATCAAAGCCGAAACTCGAAATCAGTTAAGTGTTATATAGCTGTTTTTGTATGCATGGCTACTCGTGCCATCCATCTTGAGCTTGTCTCCAAATATGATACGGATGCATTTTTGGCGGCTCTAGCTCGTTTTACTTCACGTCGTGGTAAACCCGCGGTGATTTACTCTGATAACGGGTTAAATTTTCAAGGAGCAAATAAGGAATTGAAACTTGCATTCCAAGGCTCTCTGAAACATGTGCAATCTATAGATTTTGAACCTATACGCGAAATAGAATGGAAATTTATTCCCGTGGCCACTCCTCATTGGGATGGACTGTGGGAGAGCGGGGTACGAAGCGTAAAACATCATCTAAAGCGTGTTCTTGGGACTTTTCTTCCTACGTTCGAGGAAATGACCACACTAATTTGTCGTATTGAAGCCTGTCTAAACTCCAGACCTCTTTCTCGCTTACGCGATGACATTGAAAGTTTAGAATGTCTAACGCCAGGGCATTTCTTGGTTGGTCGCTCTTTACTCGCTCCACCCGAAATGTCCGTTCTAGATTTAAAGGAATCTACTCTAAATCGATGGCAGAAAATCACTCGGATTACCGAGCTTTTTTGGCAAAAATGGTCGGGCGAATATCTGCAATCATTACAATCTCGTCCAAAATGGCAAATAAAAAATAACGATTTTCGTGAGGGTGACATCGTTATAATTAAGACTCCAAACGCTCCACCTTGCAAATGGAACTTAGGCCGAATTATTCGTTTAATAATCGGTTCAGACTCAGTAGCAAGAGTAGCTGTGGTTCAAACAGCGAATAAACAGATTCAACGCAGCCTAACCCAGCTGTGTAGGATCCCGGCAAAAATACAAATATTGACAAACAATCCCAACGGCTTCCGATCTGCCGACTCGTACATCTCATCACCTTGACGCTTTACTTATTAAATCAGTACTCCTTAATCATGGCTAGTGACAAGGTGCCTAATTTAGTCGGCAACGTCGAAATTTTCTTAAGTGAAGTTTGGGGCGAAGAAGCCAACGCGTCCGATGTACTGGACCTTTCCTTCAGTGACTTGAGTCTTTCGGACGATGCTCCTTGTGTTGATTCTCTGCTTGAACTTCCGGATTTGCTTGTGTCGACGAAGGAAGAAGAGGACTCCAGGATGCAGGTCATTTTGGATCCGCCTTGTCCACCTGAACCAGAATCAGCTGACGTGGTCATGGAACCCATAGCGGGACCTTCTCGTACACCAGCACCAGCAATTGATTTAGCTGTTTTATACGCGAGCAGTTGGGAGAATGGAATCCTGTATGATTCTACCGCAAAGGAGCTGGAGCGTACAGCAAAATACGTTACCGTCTTGGCGTTCGGGCTCACACACCGTATACCATTGCATGCGGTCTTGAAATATCGGCAGTGGAAGTCTTGGGATCCTCAAGGAAAATTGCTCTTGCGTTGGACTCCAGCGTTAGAGCTGAAAACTGCCAAACTCATCATTAAGAAATGAGTTAGTCTGCGACCATTGGTGGACATTCGGAGCTTCGCTCAAAGGTTTTTTTTTTCTTTTTCTTTTCCACCATGGCCTTTATTTACGGTGTTTCACCATTCCAAATTTTAGAACATAAGTTTAGTTTATTTCCAACATCTGCGAGATTCATCTGAATTGACGCAGGAACGTCAATGCGGGGGAGGATTTGTTGGAGATCGGAGTGTAGGTACGAGCGGTCTGGGACTCTCAGGCCGTCTCGCTCCCGCTCACACTCTGTCTCTCTTGATCCTACCTCCAACAGAGGCCGATAGGTGGCCTACGGCGTAGAACTCTCTCTCGCTGTTATTATTTGGGTCTATTGTACATATCAATACCCAAGAGTTCCGTGATAAGCGCGGCTCAATTTAAACGGTCTAGACTCTAGACTCTGTCTTTTCTGCCATTCTTCTCAGCAGCTTAGCCAGTCCTCCCTTCCTGCGACGCCCTAAGTCTCTTAGTACGCATTTCTGCTCCATCGTCGATTTCTTGGGCTCCAAGAAATCATCTTCCTTTCTCTCTATCTTCGTTGCCTGGGAGTCTCAGGTACGGGGAATCCTGTCCGGGGACATGGGGACCACAGGGTTGGGATTTCGTAGTTGTAACTTTGGGTGAATTATCAATTTGCGGCTCAGCCTCCTTTGGAGCACTTTTCATTCTTTTGTATTTTTTTCAAATCAAATAAACTGATTTTACCAGATTTCCTGGGCGTTGTTTTTGTCACCCTGGAGCCTTCCTTCCTAGACCTCCTTGCGGATATCACCCAATCAACTTTCAAACAGAAGTAATTCGTCAAAAATATCGCGCACTCAAATCAGTCAGAGTAATGATGGCAGACAGTTTAAATGAAACTTTTAAATCAATAGTTGAACCATTAAAGAAGCTCACCGAAAATAATCAAGCAATTTCGTTGCACCGAAACATGAGATGAAAATGAAACCTATAAAGAGATCTGCCTCACACGAAGAATCTTTCATAATTCCGATTAAATGAAACAAGTCTTATCCCACATCGGCTCCACAGCGGAAAGATTTCATAGGCAGCTCTAGAATTAACGTTCAAGGTCATTCATCGGATGATGAGCAGGAATATTCACAGTCGCACGAAACACAGTACCTTTCTCTGGAAGATGAAGAGGAGGAGGAGAAGGTGAAGAAGAATAATGAATATAGCATGCAAGATTTAGCGAAAGAAATAGAATTACCTGTGCATACATCCATCAAGGGTGTAAAAGATGCTAATCGAACTACAATAAAATCTGGTTCAATGCATCCAAATATATAGAGTTGTTGACGAATAATGCTAAGGATAAAATTGACAGTTATTTTGGAGTTAAGTTAGATAAAGTGACGAATAAAATGTGGCTTGCGAAATGTGCTTTTAATGTTGATGATTACAGTAATTTTATTATTTTCGATAAGGAGTATTATCCTGGCACGAAAGGTCTATTTGAATTGATCTTCATGAAAGAACCTGAAGACTATACTAAAGATGATTTAGATACATATAAAAGTATTCTTTCTCAAGCTAATGTGCACAGAGCAGATAACATTAGTACAGGTAAGCTTCGTGGGAATAAGGGCCAAAAATGGAAGAAAATAATTAGTGAATTATTTCCATCGAAGACAAAACTTGTACAAGGCAAGGGATATATGCGTGTTAATAATAATCCAGTGAGCTATGTACATTGGAACGATCCAAACGAACTGGTCGAGCGATTAAAACTTGTAATTGCATCATCTGCTGCTGGTCATACGAATCACCATAATGAGATACAGTCAATAATTGAGGAGCTCCATGAAGAAGGTATCATCTTATAAAAGAGATTGCAGTTTCAAAATTTTCTCAGCTCAAAGTGCTACTTCACTATGACAATAAATAAATTAGGAGCTGGTTTCAATACTGGTAAAGTAAGAAATTATTTCCACAAAATTGATGATGATACGTTAAAGTTTGATAAACATAAGAATGCATTTAATGCCAAGAAGAAAATAATTTCAAACTTGGGATCTGATGTTACGGATGAGACAAGTGCGGTGAATATGGCTCCTCTGTTACGTAATTCGATGACTGTACGTGATAGCTTAATGAGGGAATTGTTTGAATACAATGAAAAACTAACTCACTATTACCTAAAATGTAACCACCTTGAGGAAAATGTTACAACTTTGTTGAAAAGAACTGATGAAGTTGATGAAATTAATGAAAACATTGATGATATAAGTGAAAGAATTAATCAATTGAATGATAAAGTTGATTATATTGATAATAAATTGGTTCGAAAAGTTGAAGCATTACGGAAAGACGTGTATGCTAGATTAAAAATTGTTGCAGATTATTTCTCTAAAGAGCTCCAAAAAGAGGAAATCACGACTGCCATTGAGAAGAAAAGACAAGATGATTGGAATTATGCTCTGAAGAAACTTATACTACCGCCAGTGGATTGATGAGCTAGTGTAAACATAACACGTAGTGGAGTAGTAATGGGAAGTGAGGAGAAGAAAGAATTGATAGAACAGTTGCATGTGCCTGCCAGACGGAATTTTTTACGTAGACGGGTAATAATATGAGGCTTCGATGACCTCTGGCAAGCAGACCTGGTAGACATGAGAAACTATGCAGACGGAGGCTACCACTACATTCTCACAGTTATTGATGCATTGTCGAAATATGGCTGGGCAATAGCCTTGAAAACCAATTCAGGCAAGGAAGTGACAGCTGCATTGCTGAAAATCCTGGAGAGTGGGAGATGTCCGAAAAATCTACAGTCCGACGATGGTAAGGAATTTTATAATAGTGATTTCCAATCGCTTATGAAAAACCATGGAATAAATCATAGTAGTATACCTATGTCACCGCATCGGGTGTAGGCATTTTTGAACAAACTTTTTCCCTAGATGTAGTGAGGGTAAATTTCAGAACGTACTTTTTCCCCTAGATGTTAGTGACGCCGCCTGGCGGTGAGTATAGTAAATTTTTTTGTAGGTGGCGGCGGCTGGCGGCGAGTCTAGTAAATTTTTGTTGGTGGCGGCGCCTGGCGGCGAGTATAGTAAGTTTTGTAGGCGCGTGGCGGCGCGGTTGTCGTGCGCGAGGGCCCCAGCCCCCGCTGCAGCTCGGGCTGTGAGAGGGTGGTATATTGAAAAGTATATATGAAAAAGTTGGATATTTGGGGGGGGGGGCGTCGGTATTGCCGGGAGCGAGGTAGAGTTTTTTTTCCTGCCTCTGTTACTCTAAAAGATACTAATGACACATGTGTGTGCGTGAGAGCGTGCGCACATTATCGGTTATCACCGCTGATACGTGGTTTAAGGTTGCAAGTACAGAACTCCCTCGTTGTATTTCCAAAAAGTTCCCTCGATGTATTTCCACTAACTATTCCCACCATTTTTTTTTTCTCAGCTCGCTCGAAGCTCAAGTGGCGGCCGTCACCGAGCCGTCACTAATCCGCGGACAATAGACGACGCAAGAAAAAAATAATACCCCGTATGAAAAGTTAAAACTTTTTCAAATGGAATTTGTTAAATTTATAATTATTACTATCATTTTATTTATAATTTTATAAGTTTACTGATACCACACACGGCATAAATCGGATAACTTTTAGTTCGAATATCATAAAAATATATAATAATTTATGATCAATGTTAAAATTCAGTATTTAAATATTTAATTTTACTATTACTTGTTTAGAATTATATTACTATTTCTCCGCAAACAATTTTAACTATTTTTCCCAATAAAAATTAGTTACTGCTTCTAATTTAATTATCTATATTTTCTTAATTCTAGTATTTTTTAAGGAGAGGGTTTTGACACAATGAATTAAACGAAATAAATGAAACTCAGTTTATTGACCTAATTCATAATATTCTTTCAAAACATTTACATGAGGCTTTACAAAGCCAGGTTGTCTTTCAGACCACAATTTTAATATATTAAAAGATCTATCTACTTCGTCTTCGTCCATTTCTAGAATAGCATCTTCTTCATTCCTGGTATCCATCCTTGAAGTATCTTGATCTTCGCACTCCATTATTTCCAAATCTTCAATTTGTTGCTCACTTTCCTCGCACGTGGACATACATTCATTGACCTGTTCATATGAAATATCTTCCTGGCAGATTTGTTGAATCGTTTCTGCAATTTGAATGGAATTATTATCTTCATTTGCCGGTATAGCTTCCAATTCTCCAGGTCGATTTTTCCCCAATAGTTTTCTCCAGGATTTGCATATGTTTTCTCTTGTAAGGCAGTCCCATGATTCCTTCACCAAATCGATGCAGTCTTTGATATCGAAATCCATGTAAAACTGAGACACACCAACAGGATGCTTCAAAATTGTTCTGAGCATTCGATGCCTATAACACCGCTTAAATTTTTCAATGATGCCTTGGTCCATTGGTTGCAGGATGGATGTTGTATTAGGCGGTAGAAAGATGACTTCTATGCTGCTGTCTTCAATGTTCATGATTTCAGGAACTTTATGAGCTGGGCAGTTATCGACCAGTAAAATGATCTTTCCACAAAGACCTTGCTCCAATTGATATTGCTTGGCATAGCTCTTAAAATCATTTTCTATCCAATCCAAGAAGATTCTTCCGTCCACCCAAGCGTTCTTCTGTGCTTTGTATGTGACTGGCAAACGATCTCTGCAGTGTTTTAATGCCCTTGGCCTTTCAAATTTGTGGACAAACAACGGTGGCAATTTGCATCCACCAGTTGCATTTGCAAAAAAGCCCACAGTGACTCGATCCTTCTTCATTTTACGGCCAAAAATCTTCCTTCCTTCTTCGGCACGAATCAGTGTTTTCTGTGGAAGGTTTTTCCACATAAATCCCGTTTCATCCATGTTGTAGATATTCTCCAAATCAATATCTTCTTCTTCTAAACGTTCTTGAAAACTCCTTGAAAATTCCTTGGCAGCTTCTGTATCGGCATCTAAGCTTTCTCCATGTAGTTTCACCAATCGTATGTTTTGGCGATTTTTAAACCGCCATACCCATCCTTTGGAAGCGTTGAATGACGATGGACCTCCAATTTCTTCGTTTATCTCTTTTGCTTTTTCTTGCAAAAGGAGATCACTAACTCGATCTCCCATTGCTCGTCGCTCCAAAAACCAGGTTGACAATCGTTCTTCCATTTGATGCAGCATAGGTTGACGATGTCTTCTTAAATTTGGATTTGATGATTGGATCTCCATATGTTGACGGATCTCTTTTTCCTTGGTCCGAATGTTTCGAATTGTTCTCGTTGATACTTTGTGCTCTTCTGCCAATTGAGCGACGGATATATTTTGTTCCAATTTCTTCAGGATCTCCAGTCGTTGCTGCATAGTACATATCGTTTTTGTACTTTTTTTTAACTCGTTCGACATTCTTGATTACGATAAAGAATGTTTTAAGTTCTTAAAAGAACTTATAGTGTGAGTAATTTTAGGATACCTCAAACTTAATCTTGTGTAGCGCTTAAAAGTGCTGATTCCAGTGGATATGATGAAAACTCCAAATTGTATCTTCCTTATTGCAGAGAGACGTCTATACTTGACGTTATAATGTAATAACCATCGAAACTTCGAATGAACAAATTTGCTGAATCCTCTGATATTTATACGAAAACAAGTTTTGTGCTATAAAACAATCACAGCATTTTAGAAGTTCTATTGGCCCAACTCGCCAGCGCGTGATGCGAGCAACAAAAATGTAAGCAAACTCGAGCGCAGTATTAAAAGCAGGCGAGCTAGGCCAATAGAACTTCTAAAATGCTGTGATTGGTTTATAGCACAAAACTTGTTTTCGTATAAATATCAGAGGATTCAGCAAATTTGTTCATTCGAAGTTTCGATGGTTATTACATTATAACGTCAAGTATAGACGTCTCTCTGCAATAAGGAAGATACAATTTGGAGTTTTCATCATATCCACTGGAATCAGCACTTTTAAGCGCTACACAAGATTAAGTTTGAGGTTTCCTAAAATTACTCACACTATAAGTTCTTTTAAGAACTTAAAACATTCTTTATCGTAATCAAGAATGTCGAACGAGTTAAAAAAAAGTACAAAAACGATATGTACTATGCAGCAACGACTGGAGATCCTGAAGAAATTGGAACAAAATATATCCGTCGCTCAATTGGCAGAAGAGCACAAAGTATCAACGAGAACAATTCGAAACATTCGGACCAAGGAAAAAGAGATCCGTCAACATATGGAGATCCAATCATCAAATCCAAATTTAAGAAGACATCGTCAACCTATGCTGCATCAAATGGAAGAACGATTGTCAACCTGGTTTTTGGAGCGACGAGCAATGGGAGATCGAGTTAGTGATCTCCTTTTGCAAGAAAAAGCAAAAGAGATAAACGAAGAAATTGGAGGTCCATCGTCATTCAACGCTTCCAAAGGATGGGTATGGCGGTTTAAAAATCGCCAAAACATACGATTGGTGAAACTACATGGAGAAAGCTTAGATGCCGATACAGAAGCTGCCAAGGAATTTTCAAGGAGTTTTCAAGAACGTTTAGAAGAAGAAGATATTGATTTGGAGAATATCTACAACATGGATGAAACGGGATTTATGTGGAAAAACCTTCCACAGAAAACACTGATTCGTGCCGAAGAAGGAAGGAAGATTTTTGGCCGTAAAATGAAGAAGGATCGAGTCACTGTGGGCTTTTTTGCAAATGCAACTGGTGGATGCAAATTGCCACCGTTGTTTGTCCACAAATTTGAAAGGCCAAGGGCATTAAAACACTGCAGAGATCGTTTGCCAGTCACATACAAAGCACAGAAGAACGCTTGGGTGGACGGAAGAATCTTCTTGGATTGGATAGAAAATGATTTTAAGAGCTATGCCAAGCAATATCAATTGGAGCAAGGTCTTTGTGGAAAGATCATTTTACTGGTCGATAACTGCCCAGCTCATAAAGTTCCTGAAATCATGAACATTGAAGACAGCAGCATAGAAGTCATCTTTCTACCGCCTAATACAACATCCATCCTGCAACCAATGGACCAAGGCATCATTGAAAAATTTAAGCGGTGTTATAGGCATCGAATGCTCAGAACAATTTTGAAGCATCCTGTTGGTGTGTCTCAGTTTTACATGGATTTCGATATCAAAGACTGCATCGATTTGGTGAAGGAATCATGGGACTGCCTTACAAGAGAAAACATATGCAAATCCTGGAGAAAACTATTGGGGAAAAATCGACCTGGAGAATTGGAAGCTATACCGGCAAATGAAGATAATAATTCCATTCAAATTGCAGAAACGATTCAACAAATCTGCCAGGAAGATATTTCATATGAACAGGTCAATGAATGTATGTCCACGTGCGAGGAAAGTGAGCAACAAATTGAAGATTTGGAAATAATGGAGTGCGAAGATCAAGATACTTCAAGGATGGATACCAGGAATGAAGAAGATGCTATTCTAGAAATGGACGAAGACGAAGTAGATAGATCTTTTAATATATTAAAATTGTGGTCTGAAAGACAACCTGACTTTGTAAAGCCTCATGTAAATGTTTTGAAAGAATATTATGAATTAGGTCAATAAACTGAGTTTCATTTATTTCGTTTAATTCATTGTGTCAAAACCCTCTCCTTAAAAAATACTAGAATTAAGAAAATATAGATAATTAAATTAGAAGCAGTAACTAATTTTTATTGGGAAAAATAGTTAAAATAGTTTGCGGAGAAATAGTAATATAATACTAAATAAGTAATAGTAAAATTAAATATTTAAATACTGAATTTTAACATTGATCATAAATTATTATATATTTTTATGATATTCGAACTAAAAGTTATCCGATTTATGCCGTGTGTGGTATCAGTAAACTTATAAAATTATAAATAAAATGATAGTAATAATTATAATTTTAACAAATTCCATTTGAAAAAGTTTTAACTTTTCATACGGCGTATTATTTTTTTCTTGCGTCGTCTGTTGTCCGCGGATTAGTGACGGCTCGGTGACGGCCGCCACTTGAGCTTCGAGCGAGCTGAGAAAAAAAACGCGTCCTGCCCTCGATGTATTTCCATCGCCGGTCCCGAAAGGTGGAAATACAACGAGGGAGTTCTGTATGATTTTCCGCTTTCTTTCTCTATCTTGATTGTGGTTTTCAGAGAGAGGGAGAGAGATGTATAAAGGTTAACCATTTCCATCCTTGAAAAGTTTAAAACAGGATACGCGTGCGTGTAATCATTTGGTGCAATCTAATGATAATTAATTTCTCTCTCTATTGCGCGTAGATTTTTCATCCGGTCTATTGGTTTTTATTTAAAAATAAAATGATTATGATAAGGGAGTTAACCACTCATCCTCGGGAAAAGATAAATATTGTCCTTCAAAACACGTGTAACTCCTTTTATCCTTGAAAAGTTTAAAAGAGGATACGCGTGCGTATAATCATTTGGTGCAATCTAATGATAATTAATTTTCTCTTTCTATTGCGCGTAGAAGTAGTGGTAGCTAGGGGGTTCCTGTGACACGGTGGTGAGGGGAGTGCGGGTGTGCGGGGGGAAGTGTCTTGGGTTTTCCTGTGACACGGTGGTGAGGGGAGTGCGGGTGTGCGGGGGGAAGTGTCTTGGGTTTTCCTGTGACACGGTGGTGAGGGGAGTGCGGGTGTGCGGGGGAAGTGTCTTGGGTTCCTGTGACATGGTGGTGAGGGGGGTGCGGGTGTGCGGGGGGAAGTGTCTTCTTAAGAGCTAGGGTTTATTGGGTGATGAGGAGGGTGCGGGTGTGCGGAGGAAATGCTTTGGCTATGGGGAGTGAGAGAGAGAGAGAGAGAGAGATCCCTCTCACCCTCTCTTTCTCTCTTAGAGTCTCTCACCCCTCTCCCATCAGCCTAGGGCCCGGATGGTTAATTATCCTACGGGTCCACTAGTTCCCTAAGGGTTACCCCTCTCCCATCACCCTAGGGCCCGGATGGTTAGTTATCCTGACAGTTACCCAGAGAACTTTTTTTTGTATTTTAGTTGGTGGAGGAAAAAGTTTCTTTTTTCTCCACTAGGTAGCGATCACGAAAATTACTGGGGCAGCTACACCGCTAGGGGTCCTAAGCATCTTACGGACTGCCATTTTTGATTTCTTAGTCCTGCCCTCGGAGGGTCTTTTCTCCCTCCACATACTTATCCTAGACCTTCCCACTATTTTCCTACTATGGACCCGCCATTTAACTTGATTTCACATTTAACCATTTTTCTTCCCTCTCAACCTACCTCTACACCATTGAAGGGTCTTTTTCCCTCCACATACCCATTCTATTCCCTCCTACTATTTTCCTCCTTGGGTCCTTCTTTTAATTTCACATTATACCTTTCTTGAACCTTGGGTACAGATTCCTTTTTTCTTATACAAGCTGTCGATAAATATAAAGTGAAAAAATATGCAGTATCAAGTGATTATTAATTTAGCGTATAGACAGAATTCTCCAGTAATTCATATAATTACAAGAATAATAGATGAAATTATGCAAAATTTATCACAAGCGGTAAATGAAGAAACAATCGAGACGCATGGAATGGAGTATGAAAATAGTAAGTTATTATGAATGAGATTGCATCATACATTTTTCTAAAATCTGATGATTTTTTACAGTAACACGCTGTATACAACTGTTGATGAGAGGTATCAGAATGATTGAGATAGAGGCAGGGATAATTCCGCAGGAAGAGGAGGAGGAGCAGGAGGAGGAGGAGGAGGATGAGGAGGAGACAACGATGGAGGTAGCAAGGGCAGAAGAATAGCTTGATATTTTAAAATATTATATGTTAAAACTCTTTTTAGTTATATATATATATATATATTGAATAAAAGTATTATATGTTAAATCTTTTGAATATTGAATAAAAATTACTGTAAGCATATTATAAATGAATAGATTATTCATTACATCTTCCTGTAAGCATGCTCTACATGTCACATAGTTAACAGACATTATTTTTCCTTTTGCGAAACAATGGGGAGTGAAATTCTAGGGACCACCCAATGTTCCTCCTATGAGCTTTCCCAGGGCTCTCTAAAACTGACCCGATACCTTCTGCCCATATTTTACCCTCTCAACCAGTCTCTAGCTATTTTTTTTTCGAGACTTTTCTCACAAACAGGTCAGATAAATGAGCCCACGTGCTAAACAGAGTCACAGTTGTGAAGTAAGATTGTCAAGAAGCCATTGATGCGCTCGATACTTTCTGACCATATTTTACCCTCTAAACCAGCCTCTAGCTATTTTTTCGTGACTTTTCCTCCCTTAAGCAGACCAGACAAATCATTCAGCCTCTAGCTATTTTTTTCTCAAGACTTTTCTCACAAGCAGAGCAGACAAATGATCCCACGTGCTAAACAGAGTTACAGTGTGACGTAAGATTGTCGAAAAGCAATTGATGCGCTCGTAAATTTTAAGCTGCACTCAGGATATGTCCTTAAGATGCTAGTATTCCCAACCCAAGTAATAATGGACGTATATTTCACGACTCGTTTCTAAATAATGAAAAGTTTATATTTTAAACTGTCATTACTTTATCTGAGGAACGTGACTATCTGCACCATCTAGTACGTGTTATGACACGTTTGAATTAAATATATTTGTTTTAGATGACGGTTATTTGATCTGAAGAACGTGTATCTCACGACTTGCTTTTAAACAATGAAAAGTTTATATTCTAGACTGATGTCACTTTATATAAGGAAAGTGTATATAATTAAATGGATTTATTTATTTTAATTAACAACTACTTGATCTAAAGAATACATGTATCAACAGGTTTAAAATAATGAATTCTCTTTGAAATCTACAATCATGAGTGAGTAACCCATCAAAAATGTCGTTCGCCTGCAACAGTCCCTCCACTCTCAATTTCCAATAAGCGTGTATATCTTATCCCTTCCTACGATATTATTCAAAGCCACCCAAGTTTCGTTTGCCTGAAACACTTCCCCTACTCTCAATTTCCAAGTGTGTATATCTTATTCCCTCCTAGGATATTATTCAAAGTCACCCACGCTAGCAATTAGGAAATTTCATTCAGTCTCGATTAGAAGCGTGAAGCAGTCGAAAGTTCAAGTCTGTAACGCTGCAGTCATAATATTTTATTGTGGTGTAATAGCAGTATTGAAGCTTCAAGCAGTGCAAAGTACCAGTTTCACGTTGCAGATAGAATATTTTTTTATTGTCACGTAATTGTCGTAGATAATCTTTAGAAGGTAAGAATTATTTTTTCTTTTTTACGTTATTCTCTATTCTTAATATTATTTTATTATTATAGAAATGGATTTAACTAAGATTAATGAACTCGCAACTGTAGAACCAAAAACTTTTATAAAACTGAATACTTTGGAGATTGGGGGGTCATACCGAATAACTGAATTATCGAAAATTAAAACCAAATATAGGGAGAGAATAATAGCAAAGCTGCTTACGAAGGAATGGTTCTTCTTGCCTGCGAGGATGATGGCATTACTGGAAAAACCAGAACAATTCAAGAATTTTCAAGATGCAGCTTCAAATCAAATATTAACATTCACGTATCATGGTGGAAATTACAATAATATGACATTTGCAATTGTTAGTCAAATTTCAAAAGATTAATTTAGAAAACATTTGTAAGGAATAATTTAAACACAAATAAATGATTATTATATCTTATTTATTATTTTTTTCCTTCATTATAATGATAAGCTTAACTATAGTCTATTAGCGATTAACATACATTTCTAACTATTAGCGATTAACTTACATTACTAACTATTAACGATTAACTTACATTTCTAACAATACTTGTAAGCGGGTTATATTCAACAATTTTATCATGTATAATTAAACAATACGCAGTAGTATTACTTGCAATATTTTTAGAACAATCGATCTCTATTTTAACGTCAACTGTGCCAGATTTAATAGATTCGTTTTGATGCGAACAATCAATGACAAAGAGAGGGCCATATTCTAAGAAATTGTTGTAATCAAGCATTGGTTTCGACGGTTTTTCTCCAGCATAATTGGATTGGATAAATTTAACATACATATCATATAGTACAGAAAATCGTGATTTTTCAGTATCAGTATCAAGTCGATCATACGGATAAAATTCAGAATTAAGATAGACTTTAATATCACGAACAAAACTATCATCGAAGTCAAGCACCTTCATATGCTGCGTATTCTTCTTATTTGTTCTAAATGCTAGAATAACGTATCGAGGCTTCTCCAATTGTGTTGCAGCTTTTACAGCCCACGTATGCCTCTGTGTTTCTGGTAGAAGCGGGTATTCGTAGAGTTCCCAGGATCGAAAAGCCATGGTGAGGCTTTTGTTTTGGTCGATAATACGTAGAAATTGAAGTTTTGTGTATTCATTCAATGATATATGAGGAATTCTCCATTGCACTTTTTGAACATCAATTTTGGAGTCGGTGATTTTCGTTGAAGAATATATCGAATTCGTATCATTACGCGCTCGAATGAGAACGAGCTCATGACGTGCATTTATTATGACTCTTCTATAGTCTTCACAAAAACCCAACAGCATTTTCAGTGGTACGCAAAAATTAAAATATTTCGTAGGCTTATAATCTGATAGAAACCATCCTGAATGGTGTAGACTCGTACTCTCCTCCCCAGTCAGAGAAATGAGATTCTTCATGGAACTAGTAATACCCACATTCTTACTGCGGTCAATCTCAATACCATTCAATTCATAGCGAATTTCATCGAACAAGAATGCCATGGAATTGCAGTCAAGTCCCACTGTATCTTGAACTGTTGCACCCTGAGCACGAGTGCCCTCGATTAATTTTCCCTCTATGTATAGGTAACTCTCACATGGTAGAAGAATTAAATCTTGCTGTTGTATTGGAATTCGAATTTCGTCACTATTTCCCAATGATGCATTTGCATACGGATTGTAAGCATGTATTTCCATTTTAGTAATGCGATTGTCGTACACAGGTTGTGCGGTTACGTCCAACAGGTCCATTTTTATTTCTGACCTTGAAACCCAGTGATCGAAGAAAGGTTATATTTTTTCTTGTTAGCGGTCTTCTAACGTAATCCCCACCCAATGTATCTGCTCCTGCAGCAACTGTTGGACTGATGATAGGCTCATCTGGTATCGGTGATTTATAAGTATTCTTGTAAATTATCATTTTCTAATGTGTAATCGAATTGTAATTTCTTCCCCACCGAAATTTACTAGACGGTTTTCCTGATCGAGAATGCGCAAAGTAAGACGGTCAATTACTTTCACAATGACTGGCAAGTAAATGACGTTTTTCGGTGTTTCCGAGATTTTATAGCCTGGTGGCACGCTTGGAAAAAATTCATGTATAACATGTTGAGGTTTGCCGTTTGTATATGCACCAGCAGTAATATTACATTCAATTCGTAAAATATTGACCCTTATAATGTTTACGGGCTGGTCTGATTCGGCTAGAGTGTTCGGCTGAATAATTCGATCTGACGAAAAACCCAATAAAGAGCCTATATTATTAGGTTTTGTAAAATCGATCAGATATTTACACTTTATTTCACTTTTCAACGTATTATTATTAGCACGTAGAATAATGACATCTTCATTATCCGCCTCATGCATCAATGTACGCAAAAGATCATTTATAGCACTCAATTCATAACAACCTGTAGGTATAGTCAGATCTTCAGTATCGTAGTAAAACTTATTGTTCGACTCATCAACATTAGCGATTGAATTGAAGCTCTGAAAGTCTACGAGACCAAGTTCATATTGCTCCTCCCGAAGATTGATCGGTGGGAAAAAATCTGCCTCTAATATGGACTCGCGGTCAGACAGCGTAACCGTTAAAGACATTGTTCACGTAGAAACTTGACACACAACTGACCGCATATGCTTGTATCATACGATTGATATTGATCGTGGTTGTAGTAGATTATAGCAGAAGGACCAAAATAATCTAAAAGTTCAATTGGAGGTTTCAAATTTCCAAAGGAGTCGAAATACTTTACGTAATTATTACGTTTAACGTAGGCAACCCAATGTGTACCAGAACCTTTATCTTCATCAAGATTCACGATTGCACACTCATTGCATAGTACGGTTTGCGGTAGAGATGTGCGCATAAAAACTCCTCGAAAATGTGGTATATCCTGACATGCATGTAATAATTGAATATTACTAGTAGCTCCAGATTTCGGGAGGTTGCTTATTTTTTTTTTTTTTGCGAGGTTTTTTTCCTCCTTTTCAAACCCTCTCCCCTTCGTCCGTAAGGGGTTAGGTATAAACCATGTCCACGCCTGCCTTCTATTACACGATTGTGACGCTGTATCTCTTCCAATTGTCTCTTGGATGCTTTCGCATCGTTTACAGCTTTTGTTATACCTGCTGCGCCCCCAGCTAATGCGCCCACTGCACTCAACAGTGGGAGCAGAGGTAATAAACCCCCCCGTTTTTTTTGTTGAGTAAATTGCTTTTTCCTCAATAAACCTCCTCGTTTCTTCGGTACACGAATTTTTCTTTTCTTCATGCTTCTTCCATGCACTTGTAGGCCTAAGCCAAGTTTTCGTTTTACATTCATGGATGCCCAGACTGCTGCTGCAGCTGCTCGTTCACGTAAAGATGAGTCACTAGCAGTGATACGTTTTCGTGCACGCTGTGCAAGAACTTTATCAGCCTGGTGACGTGGTGGCAGATCCTTATATATTGAATATGCGATATCGTGTTCACGACAGGCTTCGTCTAGAGGATTTATACCAGGATCACCACGTGCTAACCGTTCTCGAAGTCGAGTACCTGGTCCGCAATAATTGTAGCCAGGTATGTGTACTTCGAACGGTAATTTATTCAGTATTTTATTGAAAAAAGTTCCACAACCGTAGCTTACCATGTGGAACTTTCTTTCTGTTTCTCACACAGAGTTTGCTGACAAGCCCAGCAATCTTTTATTGAAGGGAGCGGTCCATCAATGTGATCTGTATTAGGTAGATTATGATGTTTAAAACACCAGCGATATTGTTGTACTTCAGGATCTGCACGAATATGTTCAGGCAATTTATTCCAAACCTCTTGAATACTACGCGGAAAGTACTTTAAAAGTAAAATTTTCGGTATGTATTCAAACTGCTCAGCGGTTAATACCTCCAAACTTGACACATCTAACACTAATAACGGCATGATGAGAACTGATCAAACAATTCATTTCATTCCTATAAATAGGTTGTATGACCACAGAGTTTTCAGTCATGGACTTCGTAAAGCAGCCGCTCGGTATTCGTGTTTCTAATATAGATTACCGAACAAACGATAAATGCATGAGACGTCACGGACCTCTACTCCCATCAACCATACGCTGTATAGTTTGTGGCCCTTCAAATTGTGGAAAAACAAATGTATTGCTGAGCCTTATAGAAAGCCCTCAGGGTGTGAGATTTGAAAACCTATACGTTTATTCAAAATCGTTGCAGCAACCAAAATATCGATACTTGGAGCGACTATTATCGGACAATGAAGAAATTAGTTATTTCCAATTTTCTAATAATAGCGAGGTTATAAAAGTAGCTGAAGCACTACCAAATTCAATTTTCATATTTGATGATGTTGCAACCGATAAGCAAGACAATATAAGAGACTACTTCTCCATGGGTAGACATTCTAAGATTGATTGCTTTTATCTTTGTCAGACTTATGCAAGGATACCAAAACATCTAATACGTGATAATGCAAATTTTTTAATTATTTTTAAACAAGATGGAACTAACCTAAAACATATATATAACGAACATGTAAATACAGATATGGCGTTAGAAAAATTTTATGAATTGTGTTCAAATTGTTGGAAGCGTGATTATGGATTTTTAGTAATTGATAAAGACAGTGCAATGCAAAATGGACGATATCGAAAGGGTTTCAATAAATATGCTGTGATTAAAGAGTGATGTTAATGGTCAAAAATGTTAGTTTAACCTTGAACGTTGAACAAGTCTATATATTGAATAGAGAATAGCTTTACAAAATGAAGGAGAAAAAGCTTCTAAAGAAGATTGCTGAGGCAAGTGAAGTAATTCGTCAAAAATATCGCGCACTCAAATCAGACAGAGTAATGATGGAAGACAGTTTAAATGAAACTTTTAAACCAATAGTTGAACCATTAAAGAAGCTCACCGAAAATAATCAAGCAATTTTCGTTGCACCGAAACATGAGATGAAAATGGAACCTATAAAGAGATCTCTCTCACACGAGGAATCTTTCATAATTCCGATGAAACGAAGAAAGTCTTATCTCACATCGACTCCACAGCGGAAAGATTTCATACGCAGCTCCAGAATTAACGTTCAAGGTCATTCATCGGATGATGAGCAGGAATATCCACAGTCGCACGAAACACAGTACCTTTCTCTGGAAGATGATGAAGAGGAGGAGGAGGAGGAGGGGGAGGGGGAGGAGGAGGAGGAGGAGGTGAAGAAGAATAATGAATATGGCACGCAAGATTTAGCGAGACAAATAGAATTACCTGTGCATACATCCATCGAGGATGTAAAAGATGCTAATCGAAGTACGATAAAGTCTGGTTCAATTGCATCCAAATATATAGAATTGTTGACGAATAATGCTAAGGATAAAATTGACAGTAATTTTGGAGTTAAGTTAGATAAAGTGACGAATAAAATGTGGCTTGCGAAATGTGCTTTTAATGTTGATGATTACAGTAATTTTATTATTATCGATAAGGAGTATTATCCTGGCACGAAAGGTCTATTTGAATTGATCTTCATGAAAGAACCTGAAGATTATACTAAAGATGATTTAGACACATATAAAAGTATTCTTTCTCAAACTAATGTGCACAGAGCAGATAACATTAGTACAGGAAAGCTTCGTGGGAATAAGGGACATAAATGGAAGAAAATAATTAGTGAATTATTTCCACCGAAGACAAAACTTGTACAAGGCAAGGGATATATGCGTGTTAATAATAATCCCGTGAGCTATGTACATTGGAACGATCCAAACGAACTGGTCGAGCGATTAAAACTATTAATTGCATCATCTGCTGCTGGTCATACGAATCACCATAATGAGATACAGTCAATAATTGAGGAGCTCCATGAAGAAGGTATCATCTTATAAAAGAGATTGCAGTTTCAAGATTTTCTCAGTTCAACGTACTACTTCACTATGACAATAAATAAATTTGGAGCTGGTTTCAATACTGGTAAAGTGAGAAATTATTTTCACAAAATTGATGATGATACGTTAAAGTTTGATAAATATAAGAATGCATTTAATGCCAAGAAGAAAATAATTTCAAACTTGGGATCTGATGTTACTGATGAGACAAGTGCGGTGAATATCAGTGTTCTGATGAGTAATTTGACACCACTGCGTGATAGCTTTACAAAAGAAATGAATGAATATAGTGTGAAGCTGAATGAATATGCATTAAAATGTGAAATTCTTGAGGAAAAAATGACAAATCTGTTGAAAAAACGTATCGACGAAATTGATGAAAGAATCGAAAAATTGAATGATAAAATCGATCATAATAGTTACAAATTGGCAGGATCTAAATAAGAGAAGAAAGCGTTATTCTATATAAAAGAGATTGCAGTTTCAAGATTTTCTCAGTTCCACGTACTACTTCACTATGACAATAAATAAATTTGGAGCTGGTTTCAATACCGGTAAAGTGAGAAATTATTTCCACAAAATTGATAATGATACGTTAAAGTTTGATAAACAAAAGAATGCATTTAATGCCAAGAAGAAAATAATTTCAAACTTAGAATGTGATGTTACGGATGAGACAAGTGCGGTGAATATGGCTGCTCTGTTACGTAATTCGATGACTGTACGTGATAGCTTAATGAGAGAATTGTTTGAATACAGTGAGAAGCTAACTCACTATTACCTAAAATGTAACATTCTTGAGGAAAAATTTACAACTCTAATGAAAAAAATCGATGAAATTGATGAAATTGGTATAAGAATCGATAAATTGGTTGATAAAGTCGATCATAATGATTATAAATTGGATCGAAAAGACAAGGAATTACGAAATGATATGATTGTTGGATTGAAAATTGTTGTAGAATATTTCTCTAATTAGCTGGCAAAAAAAGATTTTGCAAATGAGAAGAATAGAGAAGACGATATAAATTATGCCTTGAAGAAACTTATACTACCGCCAGTGCTCGATGACCTGCTGTAAACATAACACGTAGTGGAATAATTATGAGTAGTGAGGAGAAGAAGCAATTGGTAGAAGAGTTGCATGTGCCTGCCAGACGGAACTTTTTACGTAGACGGGTAATAATACGAGGCTTCGATGACCTCTGGCAAGCAGACCTGGTAAGTAGAGTAGCTAGGATGGTTCTGGGACCGCGTGGCGAGGGGGTCGGGGTCCCGCGGGGGCAAGGGAAGTAGGGGAATTGCCCCCTCTCCTCGTGCGCGGTTGTGCGCATGCGCATCGTCCTCCCCCGACGTTAAACTCGTAGGGTACACACGTGACCTCCCCCCCTCTAATGTTAAGCAGTGGACGCCTGAGAGAGAGAGAGAGAGAGAGAGAGAGAGAGATTCCAGCAGAATAAACTCGTAGGGTACACACGTGGTCCCCCTTACGTTTATCCGTACAAGAGAGAGAGCCCCCCATCCCCCTTACGTTAAGCCATACAAGAGAGAGAGAGAGTAGTGCGATGATCGCTTTGGAGAAAGAGAGAGAGAGAGAATACTCGTAGAGAGCGATCCAGTGATCGCTCCCCCATATTTTTTTTTTTTTTTTTTTTCGTAAGTTAGAAAAAAGGGAATCTTTTTTTTTTTTTTTTTTTAATTATAATTTATTGAAGTATTAAAAAGGTTTTATTTACAATGCTTTTTTTTTTTAGAAATTTTTTTTACATTCAATTGCATGATGTATATATTTATGACAAATGCTACACCACTCTGGTAGTGAACAATTGATGCGTAGGTGACCATATTTTGTACAATTTGTACACCAGTAATGTGGTGTGAGATCTATCTGAGGCTCCATTTGCGTAGCCTCAGTTCTTGTAGCAATGGACTCCGTTTGTGTGGCCATATTTTTCACCTGGGACATATTTGAGAAACATTTTGTTATTTTTTTTTTTTTTTGATATTGTAATAACTATTTTAACAAAGCAAATATACTTACAAAAATCACAAACTCTTCTTCTTCTTCTTCTTCTTCTTCTTCCTCTTCTTCCACCATCTCCTCTTCTTCCACCATCTCCTCTTCTTCCTCCCTCTCCTCTAAAGCAATGGCTGGTAAAAAATAAAAGAAAAAAATTTTTTTTTCGTAATTCTTCGTTTTGAATAATAATAAAAAAAAAAAAAAATTGGTCAAATAGTGGGATTGTTAACAGTTTTCAAATATATGTGTCGTAAAATTCTTTTATGATTCTATTTATTGAAATAAACAATCTGTATGGATGGGTAGGGTTTTTTTTCTTTAAAAGAAATTAAAATAAGTACTTACAGTTCATGTGCATATTATGATGAAGCATTGCTTCATATTCTTCAAAATAACGATTATGAGAATCGTTAATTCTTTTGATGTAATCAGACATCGATTCTGCTTGATTTTTATCCTCCTCCTCCTCTACTAGATTTATTGTCACTAAACAACGTTCACTTTCCATTTCTTTAATTTTCTACTTTACTATCCGCACTGATGAACGTTCGAGGACTGAATGCAGCCTCTGAAGAAATCCCGTCGAGAGAGAGAGAGAGAGAGTCTTTATCGTTTGTTTTCAATATGAAATTACATTAGAAGTCCATTCTTTCTTTCTTAAAGGATACACTATACCCTCCCCGTATATAGAGATATCCATAGATATTTTTCCCTATTGTGTTATACTGTGATAAACCTATAGATCAATCACAATGGAAATTCATCGCAAGTAAAAAAGAAAAAAAATAAACAAAAATTACCCCTTCCAAACATTGCATACGCTTAATATATGACAATATCGTTCATATAAAAAGTCAGTCTGTTAAACGAGAGCTGCATAGTCGTACCACGCGTGCTTAAACTATTAAGAAAAAATAAGTTTGTGTGTGTGTTTGAACGCATTAAAAAGAAACTTGTTTGTTACATAAAAAAGGTAAGGATATTTTTTTTTTTCATTCGATTAGTACATGCATTATTTAATTGAGTTTTTAACTTTAATGAGACTAATCATTTTTTTTTTTTTTTTTTTTTTTTTTCATAGAGATAAAAATGAATTTCAATAAAATCAATGAATTGGGAAGCGTCATTCCAAAAAATTTTGTGAAATTAAATAGCTTGACGGAAAATCAAGAGTACGATATTTCCGAAGTGGACAAAATTATGACAAAATATGGAATGAAAATCATTGTAAAGCTGTCAACAACCGATTGGGTATTCTTGCCAGGGAGAATGGCAAAATTGGCGGAAGATACGGAGCAGTTGCAGCACCTACAAAAGGCTGCAGCATCCAATAATTTAATAATGTTATATAAAGGAGGAAAATATCACAACGTGGAATTTAAGTCTAAAGTTTGATAGGTATTTTGTATCAAAAAATAATGAATAAATTTGTTGTTTATTATATATTTATTTAATAAAAATTGTTTTCTTATTTTTTTTAACTTACATTTCTAACAATATTCGTAAGAGGATTATATTGTACAATTTTATCGTGTATGATTAAACAATAGGCTGTAGTATTATCCGGAATGATTTCCATACACTCGATCTCGAGTTTAACGTCGACCGTGCCGGTTTTTATGGACTCGTTCTGATGCGAGCAGTCGATGACGAAGAGCGGCCCGTACGTCAAAAAGTCCGTATAGTCGAGCATGGGTCTCCCGAGTTTCTCACCAGCGTAATAGGAGGTGAAAAACTTTACATACATGTCGTAGAGGACGGAGTAGCGGGATTTCGTGAAATCAGTGTCGAGACGATCGTACGGATAGGATTCGGAATTCAGATAGAGTTTGACATCGAGGACTTTGCAATGATTAAATCTCAGCACATCCTCGTGCTGATTACTCTTCTTGTTCGTTCTGAACGCCAGAATGACGTATCGCGGCTTCTCCAATTGCGTGGACGCTTTCACGGACCACGTGTGTCGCTGCGACTTGGGCAGAAGGGGATACTCGTAAAGTTCCCAGGCGCGAAAAGCGAGTGACAGACTCTTGTCCTGCTCGACGATACCGAGAAATTGGAGTTTCGTAATTTCGTTCAGAGTCACATGGGGTATTCTCCATTGCACTCGTAGCAGCTTGATCGACGAATCGGTGATTTTCACCGCCGAGTAAATGGCGTTTGTATCGTCGCGCGCGCGAATGAGAACGAGCTCGTGACGCGCGTTAACGACGACTCGCCGATAATCCTCGCAGAATCCCAGCAGCATTTTCAGGGGCACGCAAAACCTGAAATTCTTAACAGCCGCCTCCTTTTTGAGCCGGTCTCTGGCCGTAGCGACGAACCATCCGGAATGACGTAGACTGACGCTCTCCTCGGTGCTCAGGGAAACGAGATTCTTCAGAGTGCTGGTAATACCGACGTTTCTGCATCGGTCGATCTCGATACCGTTCAATTCATAACGAATCTCGTCGAAGAGAAAAGCCGCGGAATTGCAGTCGAGCGTAACTGTATCGTCGTTGGTGGCGCTCGCGTCACGCGTACCCTCCACCAGCTGGCCCTCGACGTAGAGATAACTCTCGCACGGCAGGAGTATCAAATCTTGCTGCTGTATGGGAATGCGAATCTCGTCGCTGTTCGCCAACGAGGCGTTCGCATACGGATTGTAGGCATGCATCTCCATTTTCGTGATGCGATTGTCGTAGGTCAGCCGTGCGGTGACGTTCAAGGGATCTGCCATTGTTCCACTATGTACTACCTTCGCCCAATCTCTTCACGGTGAATCCCAATGATTGTAAAAATGCGATATTTCTTCTCGTTAGCAGGAAGCTCCTCTTGTCGCGATTTTCACTCCGAGCCGGTGTATTCGACTCCACGTAGGACGAACGACTAGCGAACGTTTCATCCAGTTTCACCGCTTTATAATCCTCGCTACTACTTTTGTAAATTAACATTTCTTAATGTGTAATCTTATGGTAATTTCTTCACGTCCAAAGTCTACGAGACGATCGTCCTGATCGAGGATACGTAACGTGAGACGGTCGATTACTCTGACGATGACCGGTAGATAAATGACGGTTTTCGGTGCCTCCGAGATTTTATAGCCCGGTGGTACGCTGGGAAAGAACTCGTGAATAATGTGTCGTGGTCTACCGTTGGTGTACGCACCACCCGCAATGTTGCACTCGATGCGTAGAATATTTGTTTTCACAATGTCCACGGTATCGTCGGATTCAGCCTGGACGTTCGGCTCGATCACGCGATTCGACGAGAAGCCCAGTAGCGAGCCAATGTTATTCGGTTTTCCAAAGTCAATCGAATATTTACAGAATATTTCACTCTTCAGTGTATTGTTATTCGCTCGTAGAAGAATGACGCTGTCAATGTTGTCTTTAATTTCATGTCTCGCAGAAATTTCAGACTGGAAAAATTCATTTATGGCACTCAACTCGTAACAGCCTCTGGGTATCGTCAGCACCTTATCGTTATCGTAGTAAAACTTATTATTCGTCTCGTCCACATTGGCTATCGAGTTGAACGTTTGCATGTCCACGAGACCGATCTCGTAGCGATCGTCTTGCAGATTGATGGGGGGAAAGAAATCTGAATTTAATACTGATTTACGATCCGATAATGTCACGGTGAAAGACATTTTTGTTTCAAAGTATCTGTTCTCGCAGGAATTTCACGCACAACTGACCGCAATTGCTTTTATCGTACGATTGATATCGATCATGATTGTAGTAGATTGTAACGTTAGGGCCAAAGTAACGCACACATTCTTTCGGCGGTTTCAAATTTCCGAAGGAATCAAAGTATAGGACGATGTCGTTACGCTTGACGTAGGCTACCCAGTGGGTACCAGGACCGCATTGATCGTCGAGATTCACGATCGCGCACTCGTTGCACCGCGGCCCGTCTAGCGGCAGAGATGTGCGCATAAAGACTCCACGGAAGTATGGTATGCGTCGGCAGATGCGTGTCAATTGTACGTTACTAGTAGGACCTGAATCCGGGAGAGCATCGCGACGACGACGAAATTTCCCCTCATTCATTTTCTTCCTCTTATCCGACCGTTTTTTTTGTTGTTTTTTTTTTCCACCTCCACGGTTTCCCTCTCCGACGACTCGCTTGTACGGTTTCAGATAAAGACCTCGGCCTCTCTCGCGCGACGCTTCCATCGCGCGATTGTGACGTTGCATTTCCCGCAATCCTTCTCTCTCAGCTTTTGCACGGTTTACAGCACTCGCTATACCCGATGCCCCACCTGCAATTTCTCCGACTGCACCTAGTAGTGGAAGTATAGGTATTATACCACCCCGTTTCCTCGGCACTCGAATTCTTCTCTTCCTCGTAATACCAATTTTTTTCTTGTTGTTCTTTTTTTTAGCCGCTACTGCTTTCTTCATCGCAACAATATTATGTAATCCCAAGCCAAGTTTACGCTTAGCATTCATCGATGTCCATACGGCTGCGGCGACCGCGCGTTCACCCAAGGTCGCGTCTCTTGCGATAATACGTTCACGCGCTCTCCTCGCTAGCACTTTATCGGCCTGATGACGCTCCGGTAGATCCTCGTTGTGCCAATATGCTAAGTCGTGATCGAGGCAGGCCTCGTCCAGCGGATTTATACCACGATCGCCGCGCTCCAATCTTTCGCGAAGTCGAGTGCCGGGCCCGCAATAATTGTAACCGGGCACGTGCAGCTCAAATGGCAATTTTTTCAAGACTTTATTGAAGAACGATCCAGACATTTAAAGCAACTGCTTCTCTTGCTGACAAACGTAACAGTCTTTTATCCGTCTCGGTGGTCCGTCGTGGTGAGTGGTATCAGGTAGATTGTAGTGTTGCAAACAATATTGATATTGCTGCACATCCGAGTCCGCGCGAATGTGCCGAGGTAATCTTTCCCACACACTCGCGATACTGTCTGGAAAGTACTCGAGCAATACGATCTTCGGTATGTGTTCGAGCTGATGATTCGTCAAGTTCTGCAGGGAATCGACGACGACTAGCATGAACGACATCGTAATGGCAACTGACCGAATAGTTCCGTGAATCGCGAAATATAAATGAACGATACGGCTGTTCCCGAAGGTTAATAGCGAGGATGCATTTCGTGAAGCACGTGCCGACTATTCGCGTGACAAATTTGGATGCTCACAATGCTACCGCGCAAATAAGAAAACGTCACGGATCGCTATTACCATCTACGATACGCTGCATAGTTTGCGGTCCGTCGAATTGCGGTAAGACAAACGTGCTGCTGAGCCTCATAGAGAGTCCGCACGGTGTGAGATTCGAGAACCTGTACGTCTACTCGAAGTCGCTGCAGCAACCGAAGTATCGATATCTGGAGCAGCTTCTGCAGGAAACGGAGGAAATTGGTTACTTTCAATTTTCCAACAATTGCGAGGTTGTGAACGTCGCGGATGCAAAGCCGAATTCCATTTTCATATTCGACGATGTGGCCAACGACAAGCAGGACAATATAAGGGACTACTTTTGCATGGGTAGACATTCCAACATCGATTGTTTCTACCTCTGTCAGACTTATGCGAAAATACCGAAGCATCTGATACGAGATAACGCAAACTTGCTAATAATATTTAAGCAGGATGGAACTAATCTGAAGCATATTTTCAACGATCATGTCAACAGTGATATGTCGTATGAGAAATTTCTCACATTGTGTTCAACCTGTTGGAGTCGCGATTACGGTTTCTTGGTAATAGACAAGGATAGCCCTCTGAGGAACGGCCGTTATCGCAAAGGTTTCAACGAGTACGCCACGATCGAGTGAACAGGCCGGTAAGGTTTCGGCCTTGTGAATGTCATGCCGGTAAGGTTTCACGATCACGGCCTTGAGTGTCAGTTTGATACTGGAGCGCAGGCTGTTCGGATCGTCAGGTCGGTTAAAACCCGTGTCGGTTCGGGGAAAGCTGTTGTATACAGCATCGCAACAGGTCGGTTAAAAACCGTTCAATTCGGGGGATAGCTGTTTTATACAGCATCGCGATGGATGAAAAATCGCTTCTGAAGAGGATCGCCAAGACGAGCGAGGTCATTCGCGACAAGCATCGTGCCTTGAAATCAGAGAAGGCGATAATGGAGAGCAGTTTGAATGAGACATTCAAGCCGATAGTCGAACCATTGAAGAAACTCGTTTCGCAAACGGAGGATAACACAAATAGTTCATTTGTCAAATACAACGATAAATTGAAGAGGGGAGCCTACTTCACATCGACACCGCATAAACGAGCAAAGAATCTTAGTAGTAGTAATATTAGTGAAACTATTACGAATCCATTGGATTTCATGACCGACGACGACGACGACGACGACGAGTCTTCTATAACCGATCAACCATCGCCCGATTCAAAAAAAAGTTTGCTAGAAAAATTAAATGTTGATGAAAAACAGGAGCCAGGCTTGTTTCAACATGTCTTTCAACATATTAAATTACATCCGATCCCTGGCAAGTATATTAAATTACTTCTGACTGATAGGGAGAACTTGATTGATCATGCTTTTGGACCTCGTTATGAAGATGATCAACTGACGCTTGGTAAATGTAAATTTGAAATAAGTCATGAGGGAGATATTATTCTCGATAAGAAGTTATACACCGGTACAAGAGGTACTTATGAACTAATTTTCATGAGAGAACCCAATCGAGCCATTATAGAACCCGACGATTTGGAACGATACAAGAGTATTCTCAATCAAACTAAAGCGCATAAACTGTTAAACGATAGTCTAAAACAAATCAAAGGTAATAGAGGTGCAAAATATACAGAAATTATGAAACCATTGCTATTGGGAAAACCTATTTTACCGCCTTATCGGTTACCATCAACATCACGCGCAAGAAAATCGTCAACTTCTGACGCGTCAACATCGGGCGCAAGTAAACCGTCTAGCGCAAGTAAACCGTCGGGCGCAAGTAAACCGTCAGGCGCAGCATCAACAGCATCGAAAAAAAGGGGTAAAGGACTAATGCGTGTCACCGAGGGACCAATCAACTACGTACATTGGAACGATCCGAATGAATTGATCGAACGTTTGAGACTTTTGATCGCGTCGGTGGCTGCCGGTAATACGAGTCATCACAACGAGATACAGTCGATAATCGAGGAGTTGCGCGAGGAGGATCTCATCGTATAAAGAAAGTTGCACGTTACACTCTTACCTCAGTGTAATATCAACGTCTTTCGGTAGTACGAGGTAAAAAAAAAAAATTAAATGTCTGATTCCTGCTGTTGTGAAATTTGCATTTGTTTAACATACATCGTAGAATGTTTACTCTCGACATTACGAGCCATCAAAAAGAGGAATAATAGCGAGGAAAAAGAGACTGATTTTTGAAATACAAAGTAGTGCATTTGAAATGTCGATAAATAAATTTGGAATTGGACTGGATGGTGAGAGTAGGAAACACGAACCCAATTTAGAGCATTTACTGCTTGAATTCAAGCAATATCTGACAATGGCATTGAATACACATAATGAACAATTTGAGAAAAAGATGGACCAAATTTTTCAAACAATTTGCGAAAAATTGGATGATAAAGTGAGTAAAAGAGATCTGGAAAGAGCAATACTTAGCAACACTTTTCATTAGGAATTTCGAAAAAAAAAAAAAAAAAAAAATGAGCAAAGAAAAGATACAGTTGGTGGAGGAGCTCCACGCACCGGCGAGGATAAATTTTCCACGCAGAAGAGTCATCGTGCGCGGCTTCGACGATCTCTGGCAGGCCGATCTTGTTGATATGCGCAATTACGTCGATGCGGGTCACCAGTACATTCTCACTGTAATCGATACCCTCTCGAAATACGCTTGGGCGGTGGCATTGAAGACCAAGAGCGGCGGAGAAGTGACGACGGCAATGACGAGAATCCTACTGAAGAACGGCGGTAGATGTCCGAAAAATTTACAGACCGACAACGGCAAGGAGTTTTACAACAGTGACTTTCGGGCGTTGATGAGGAAACGCGGGATAAATCACTACTCGACCTACAGCGTGATGAAAGCGTCGATAGTCGAGCGCTGGAATCGTACGTTGAAGACGGAAATGTGGAAACGATTTACGCTGAACGGCAATTACAAGTGGCGCGCTATGCTGCAAGAGTTGGTGGATGCGTACAATGCGCGAAAGCATCGTACCACGGGAATGCGTCCCGTGGATGTGAAACCCGAGCATGCAGATAAGCTACTCAAGACAGTATACAGTCACATCAAGGTCGCAGGTCGTGCCAAGTTCAAAGTCGGCGATTTCGTACGAATCAGTAAATACAAGCAGATGTTCGCCAAAGGCTACACGCCAAATTGGACGACCGAAATATTCGAGGTGGCGAAAGTGCAGAGTACCAATCCCGCTACATATCTCCTCAAGGATTCCAGGGGCACGCAACTGTTGGGTGGATTTTACGAATACGAGCTTTCGAAAACCATCAATCCCGATGTGTATCTGGTGGAGAGAGTATTGCGCAGAAAGGGCGACAAAGTGTTCGTTAAGTGGCTGGGATTCGACAGTACGCACAATTCCTGGATAAATAAGAGCAATGTTTTATAAAAACTTTTATTAAGATGTATCAAAATATGGAATAAATAAAAACAATAAATAAATAAATAAAGCGAATAAATAAAAACAATAAATAAATAAAGCGAATAAATAAATACATAAATAACTAAATAAAGCGAATAAAAAAAAAAAAAAAAAAAAAAATTATTCTTTCAGACTATAATGTCCCCAGGGTAGAGTCGCCGCGGTGCCGGGTGTAACGAAACGCTTGTCGTCGTACGGACTGAGGGCGACCTTCCGCTGACTGATCGAGAAAACCTGGTGCAGCCTCGATCGAATCAAATTTTGACTGCGAGACTGTACGGTGAAATTGTCCAAACAATCCTTGTAGTCGTCAAATGTTATATTTCTATCGATAACGTAACCTTTGACACCTTTGGCTTTTTTGGTAATTTTCGCACAGTCCTGCACCTTGAAAGTATACATTTTTGCCCTCAGTCCTACGAACTCGGTCATGATAAGACCATTGTTCTCGTCCTTCATCAGACCAGGTATCTTTTTGTTGACGCGTGGCAAGTCATACCGATTATCGTCAGGATAATCGCTGGTGTCGAATCGCGCGAGATCGCGTTTCATGACCGAGTAAACGTCGTCGCACTCGACACTGTATATCAGACTGTCCGTGTCGGTATACATCGCTCTACATTTACTACCGAATGTAGGAAGCATATAGTCATAGTGGAATTCATACAAGCAAATTTTTGAAATATCTAAAATACTCATTCCCACGTAAATGGGTTTATCAAATTTCGCGGATAATTTCGATAATTGAATCGCGACCAAATTCTCGTTGAAAATCGCGAGACTGTGAAAATTCGGTTTGGAAATCAGGCTTTCCGCCCCGTATCTTCCCTCCCACTTGGTTGCGAGCCTCACGTCAACTCTATTCCTCACGTTCTCCATTGTTTTACCGAAAACCGCGTTGTTCATCAGCTTGAAGAGATTCTTCTCAAATTCATTGGTGGACGCGGTGCGCAAACGCGTGTTCAGCTCGATGTAATCGCGAAGCCAGGTGGACTATTGAAACTTTAAACCGCGATGTATACGCTTCAGTAAGAGTCCATTACGCATACATTGTTGCAGAGCGCGATAATGTATTACGTAACGGGTCTTATCGTTTAAAGTGGCCAGCAGCTTCTCCTGGCTCGCGCCCGGCGGCTTCTCGCGCACCATGCAGAACGGTAGGTCCGCGTGTTTGTCGTGAAGCTCGCGCGGATACTCCAAATCGACCTCCAAAATATAACCCTCGGAATGATCCGAGGGTATAGCGGAGACATCGAGATTGGCAGCGTCCTCGATCCATTGGAATCCATGGGTGGGCAGCGGCTGACACATTGCCCACCCATACAGATTGTTTACGTCGTAATACATGAGATATTTCGACGGTTCCGCCGGATCGTAGTCCCGCATGTACCGATTGTTGGCCCTCTCGTAACGATGGGAGCACTGACTCAAACCACCGCGTATACCGCGCTCCACGAACAGCGACATATCCACGTCCGTGAAAAGCTCCAGCCTGATTCCCGTATGCTTCAACATTGCGTCCCAGGTGAAGCCCGGTAGCGTATAATAATGGGCTGGATCCAACTCATAATTTAGCATGCAACTATCGCGAAAACTTTCGAAAACATTGGTCAACAATAGGACATCGGTCTTCAGGTACAGGTCACTGTACTCCCCAAGTGTGCGCATGTGGAATTTGGTCCATACCTCTACGGCATGATTGTATGCTTCCTCGCTGATATCGCTGTCGGACAGTCTGTTGTGAAACGACTGCCGCGGTGGTAAAGCCGTCTCTTCCAATCTAGCCGCACTATCTACATAGTCGTAAGGAAAAATACCTTTCCTCGTAAGCAAGTCGAAGTGCTCGACGCTCAATTCCGAAAATTGTGACCTCAAATTTGTCAGCTGAGATTCCGCCAAGTACGAGCTCAATTTGTCCAAACTGGAGGCCATGAATTTGAACGAATCGATAAATCTCAGCCGTATATTATAATTTCGCAGATATTTGGTGAATGAAATGTATTTTTCCTTATGCACAGGCAGCAGATATACCGATCCCTCGTACAAATTAGCGATCGTCTCGAAAATGAAATGTGAATCATAGCCGGAAAAATTGTGGAAAATTACTGGAATGACATGCGAATCTTTGAAATTTAAATTACAATTATTGTGAGCCGGTCCTCTGTATCTGCCGGTCAGATGATCGTGATCGCGAATTCGTAGTTGATTCGGAAGAAACGGCTTTTTGCATATATGACAATTGGGGTCATTATAGTGACGCGATCGTTCGCTAATACTAAGATTATGCATGGGCACGACAGTCCCCAGTTTCTCGCTCGCGATGCGCGCAATGACCTCGAGCTCGCGTACGAACCATTCGATGCAGTCGGCACCCCGATGAGCATCGTATTTCGAGAGTGACGCATCGCGAGCACTTTTTAAATAATAGCCTACACTAATAGGTTCATGCTTCTGATAAATATCACTACTGTTCGATTGTTCAACTTTTGATAATATGCACTCCAGATCCGCGTATACGACGAATGGTACTCGTTCCCCATTTTTGATGTTCTTGAAGGAAACCCAGCGATCCTCGGCTTTGCTCGGTAACATCAAGCGGAGATTATCGTTGAGCTGCGCGCAATCCTGCTCGTGCGACTCGAGCCTCTCCACTGTGCGGAAGTAGTGGAGACATCTAAAAAAAAAAATAAATAAAACATATGCAGTTATACAAAAAAATAAAACATATGCAGTTATATTTGTATCATTATTAATACATACCGATCGCATACATAATGAGCATTTTCTCTCTTGGTGAATTGGCTTCGCACCAGTCTCGAGAGATTCCTTATGCACATAAAATGTGCAGCTCCCTGTTCATCGTTGACGAGAAGAAGATTAGCATGCCTCGATCTCTTCTTCTTCGTCACCTGAAGAGGCACAATTTTTGCGTCGCTATTTTGCTCTTCATTCTCCAAGGTGAAGATGTTCACCGACACGTCGTTATCCACCTCGAATTTCGGGATCTGTTTTAGCGTAGTCGGAAAGGTTAGGCTACCGACGTCTAAAACCGTCCGAAAATGTGGATAAGAGGACGTACGATTTGGATGAGCCGTAGGTTTCGCTGGATAGAGTGCCGCCGTCACGGACCACGCGAAACATGCATTATCACTGGTTTCTAAATTTATCAGAGCTTTCCTACTCGTGATAGCGGATGGCAGATTAATTTTACAACCCGCGTGCAACGGGTTAAAACGATTAATTTTAACTATTAAATAATGAATTTTGTGCAAAGTCCATCCACTATCACGCTCTTGAAATTCACTTAATTTTTTCATAATAACGTCTAAAATGTTTTTCCTATACCAATCACTAAAATTATCAGTCTTGTACAATGTAGCATTAGTCGTACTAATGTTTTTATCATCACTCTGGTCCTTAGAGATGAATTGTCCGTTAAATACACAATTAATCTTAACACTATTTGCACTAACAAATACCTTATCTATACGCGTACGCACTAATACTTCCGCGTCTACTAAAAAATCCTTAGGCTCTATATAATTACTATTAACTACCATGCCGCTGCATATTCGACTTCGAAACGCCGAATCAAGCTCCTCCCAGGTAAGTCCTTGTACGTCATTGCTACAACCAGCACCCGATTTAATATAATTCAATTCCCTCTGCGCTCGTAGCAACAGACACTTTATACACGCGATTTCGGCGAAATTCTTTTGACGCGTTCCAACGGGTAAAGCTCGATCCGCGTTGCTCAATCGTCGAATATGCTCGCGACATTCCAGTACCCACGCATCGTACTCATTCGCACTATTAATTGTAAAAAATTTTCTTCGCAATTCCGTCGACATTTTGGTGTTTTTCTTAAATTAATAATTGCGAATGCGTCTCTCGCGAAGAGTAACGCTTATATATATCGAATAGAGAATGGAAGTAGGGGTATCTACACATCCCATTGTTTCGTCTGAGATGCATACTGACATTGATATACATTGTTTTTTTTTTTTTTTTTTTTTTCAGAAGTCTTTTATTCCTTTATATATTGATCATATACAGATTTCATATAGTAGACATTTTGCAGTGAACATATACCATAATGATTCATACACTTGGGTAACGGTGGTTCGAAATTTTTACTCCATCCAAGACAAAATTTACCCCACTCACACTCCTTCGCATTGTATATATTTTCTAAGTTGCAAATTTTTCTCAACCAATCATATTTCTCCCGTCCTTTCACGAAAATCCAATCTTCATCGTACGACGTTACATACTTTCTTATTACATCTTTATGCTTGTAATAAGGTGAATGACCGTCGGTCCAATTGAATCCATGTCGATTAAAATAAAGCCAACTTTAAAAAAGAAAAAAAATTATATACAAAACATTACATTTAAAAAAAAAATACTTACTCATTCTGTTCTCTCTCGAGATCGCTCAACCAAGCTTCTTGAAATGGTGGTGAAAATACATTGTGATACACTTCATTATCACGCAACACCGCAAATTCTTTAACTATAAAACTCTTGTCGGTCAATACAAAACCTTGAAAATCAACGAATGTCGGTGTCATTATCGTCAGTCGCTCGATGCAATACTGAACGATCTTTTTTTTTTTTTGTTACATTTAAGAAAGTTTAATGTTTTTTTTTAGGAGGGGATATTTTCTAAGAATTTTTTTCCCATTGTTAGTTTCTTCGGAAAAAAATATCTTCCAGAGATTAAGACTCCTTATCGAATGTATTTTTTTCCCATTGTTAGTTTCTTCGGAAAAAAAAAAATATCTTCCAGAGATTAAGAAACAATGGACTCCTTATCGAATGTAACTTTATATTTTTAAAAAATCTTTCTCTCTCTACGGAGATATTTCTTCGGAGATGCTTCATTTCAGTTTTTATCTTCGTCGAGAATAGCGCAACAATGCATAGAATAACTCACATAATGGATATAGAAGGTTTCTTAGTTTATAAAAAAGAACTTAAATATAAAGATATAGCTATAATTGATTTAAAAAGTAATCAAATTTCTTACGCATCTTTTCGTTTGCGTGACAGTATGAAAAACCTTAGTGAAAAAGACAAAAAAACTGTGTGGTTTTTGCTAAATATGGTGCATGGTATAAAATACAGTGATACGGGATTCGAGAAATACGAGCAGGAGGATGTGGAAGATTTTATTAGAGGTTGCCTAACGTGCGAGAATCCCGTAGTAGCCTACAAGGGAGGGAACATTGAAAAAAATCTATTGAATAGGATGAATGTGGATAATATTAATTTAGAAGTGTATGGTTGCCCTAAGTTTAAGGATTTAATTGAATTATATGATTTTGAAAAAACACCGTGCAATTTACACGTTCGAGAGAAGAACTTGAACAATGAACGTATCCACTGCCCGTACGAGGAGGTGTCAGTTTTTGCCAAGTGGATACAATCAAAAGTGTGACTCTTTAAAATTCATCGGAGGAATAAAGAGGGGAAAACAAGTCCTCGCAGCCTCATTCAATGTTACAACATCGTCGGTGACAGTAAGAAAAAATGAGCTGCGAAAAGTGTAAATTAATCATGATTCAAGAGGATATTGTTCCTCTTTCACCCACTCTTCCCAGAGAATTGACAGAGGAATACGTCAATCGAATTAACGATTTCTTCAATCGTTACTTCGAAGAGTATGAACGGAAACTGCACCATTATTTGCATAAAAACTGTAAGTATTTATTTAATATTTTTATATTTATTATTTGTTTGTATTTTTTTTTCTTCAAAAAATAAAGTGAAGAAAGACGAAGAGACTGAGGAAAAAGATATTGAGTCAAAGGAGACGAAGAAGGAAGAAGATAAAGAGGAGAAAAAAATAGAGGAGGAGGAAAAAGATATTGAGTCGAAGAAGGAAGAAGAAGAAGATAAAGAGGAGAAAAAAATAGAGGAGGAGGAAGAATGTAAGTATTAACTTTATCTTTTTTACCTTTTCATAATTATTACCTGTTTGTATTTTTAAATTAAAGTGAAGAAAGACGAAGAGACCGGGGAAGATATTGAGTCAAAGGAGATGAAGAAGGAAGAAGAAAAAAATAAAGTGAAGAAAGACGAAGAGACTGAGGAAAAAGATATTGAGTCAAAGGAGACGAAGAAGGAAGAAGATAAAGAGGAGAAAAAAATAGAGGAGGAGGAGGAAAAAGATATTGAGTCGAAGCAGACGAAGAAGGAAGAAGAAGATAAAGAGGAGAAAAAAATAGAGGAGGAAGAATGTAAGTATTAACTTTATCTTTTTTACCTTTTCATAATTATTACCTGTTTGTATTTTTAAATTAAAGTGAAGAAAGACGAAGAGAAACAGACCGGGGAAGATATTGAGTCAAAGGAGATGAAGAAGGAAGAGGAGAAAAAAATAGAGGAGGAGGAAAAAGATAATGTGTCAAAGCAGACTAAGAAGGAAGATGAATCACCAAATTTCTTTTTCTTTTATTATTAAATTTTTATAGAATAGTTTAAAAATTATTGTAGAAATATTATTAAAAATATATATTAATTTTATTTAAAAAACTACAACGATTGTTCAACTAGCAAACCCCTGCTCCTCAACCTTGAATTCACGTGAAAAACGTTATCATCCAAAGTATGGACGAGGTAGTAGAAGAGGAGGAGGCTGTTAATAGCTATTGTGAAGTGGAGAAATCTAATACGTATTGATAGAGAAAATAATAATAATTATACATTTCGTATTGAGCTTACATCTCTACCATTCTCAGTCTACCGAGTTTGCTTGACGTGATAGTTTCAACAAGAAAAAAAAAAAAAAAAAAAATGGGTGCAATTAAATTGTACAGATTAACTACTGAACAAAATATTGAACAAAATATTGAAAACATTCAGAATATGGATGAATTTGTGGAGGAAGAAGAAGAAGTAGATTTGGAAGGAGATTGGGGTGAAGTGAATAACAACGCGTTGACCGCGATTGTCAGAATGTTGAGGAAGAAGCTTCAGCGGCAAAAATCAACATCAAATATTGATGATGATGATGATGATGATGATGAGGCTAATCTATTAGATTATAGTAGTGAAATGGAGTGGGAGCCAGAAATTTGGGAGCAATAAATTTCTCCAGAAAATATAATACGGTTCGACGAGGATAATGACGTTCTCCAGCTACTGTCGAATTCATTTACGGAAACCTCCAACAATCGGTAAGAATCGATGAAAAAAAAAAAACTATCAAGTGCTTGGATAAGTAGTATAATTTTTCCTAATTTTTTTTTCTCGTAGATGATACCGCTCCTACTACTGCTACTCTCACTACCACTTCATTTTTATAATATTTTATTATTAAATTCAATTATAACTTTTTTTTATGTATGTTATTAAAAATATATTTATAAATTTTAATTAAAAAAACAAAAAAATATCGTTCATTTCACAACCTCAAAATTCTATTTCTCCTTCTCCTTCTATTATTATTATTATTATTAACGTTCGTCGTATCAGGTCTCTATTGAAATTCTCTTTGACTGCGTTCCGCTTCTCGGATAGGAGGCTAATATGTTTTGATAAAGAGTTAACTAATATGTATTGATAAAGAAAGGTATCTGACTAACTAAAATGTACGTGCGTAATCGGTCAGTTCATATTTCATTGGGAGATCGTTTTGCATCTGAGCGACTAGTGACGAAAAATCTTGAGATCATTTTAACGCTAGCAACGACAGTGACAATGTTCCGTGCTACATCTAAAAAACGAGACATTTTTAAGGATAATCCTGATTTTGATGCCTTGATTGAAGTGCTTGTGGGGATAATAAGTGAAATAGAGGAACAAATAGAGGAAGAGGACGAAGATTTGTTGAGGAATCCGGAGGATATTCCTGAATTTAGCGCCTTGGTTGAAGAACTTGTGGAGATAATGGGTGAAATGGAGGAAGCAGTGCAAGAGGAAGAAGATTTGATAGTAATTGTTGAAAAACTAGTGGAGCTCAGAAATCGAATACAAGAAGGGCTAGAGCAAGCGGAGCAAGAGCAGGAGGAGGAAGATGAGGAGGAGGAAAACGAAGAACAACATTAATTCAAATATGTTTTTGAAGAGAGAAATTTTGGAGGCTGCGCAATCTGAGACTTTCGTCACGGGGGAACACAAGTTACGAGCCTGAGGTACAACTTACTTCGTCACGGTGGAAGCAAGCAAATACATATATATCATCAGTCAATAATGTATTTCAATAAAGAGGGTTTTTTATGCCGAAAGGCTTTTTCCCTTCAATTTTTTTTTTTTTTTTATTTAATTACCTCTCCATCAATCCATAACAATTTCCCTTTTTATTGAATAATAACAAAATGGGAATTATATCGCTCAAATACCTATAAAATTTTTATTAAGAAAAATATTTACATTTTAAAAATTCTTTATCCATAAGGTTTTTTTTTTAAAAAAAATAACGGTACTCGCAAGCCAGCAACCATTTTCCAGTTATATTGCCTTGAGAGCCATTTTCACACCAATAGAACCCTTGAACACTGCTCCTAAATCTTTTCAAGTGTTTCAAATACGTCCCAACCACTTCTCTTTAGGTAAGGTCACGTAGGCTCCGCTCTTATTACAGAGCGGATGATAAGTATCTACGACGATGGACTATTCGCCTTAAAAGAAGTCGATCGCGAAACCTAATACGTATTGATAATTGAATATAAACTTCTCTCCGCATTGACAATGAGATGTAAACTTGATCTGAAGTGGAGAGAAGGCTAATATGTAAACTTGATCTGAAGTGGAGAGAAGGCTAATATGTATTGTTAAAGATGTATAAACTTCATCTGGAGTATAGAGAGAGAGAGAGAGAGAGAGAGAGAGAGAGAAAATTTGAACACGTAGAGGAGAGCATTCTTCAAATCAGTCTTCAGTGAACCATCATGAGTTCCACAAGGAAAGTTAGTTTACCGGACAAGAAAGTGACGCTGGAGGATCTAAAACATTCCTCCAAACCAGTGGCAATAGTGAGGCCAATTGTGAGGCAGCAGCAGCAGTCAGTGCGAAGAGGGTATCGCACGATACCCGAACAGCAGCAGCCACTGCGGCGGCCACATTCGCTGCCCATAGCCCTGCGGATGCTGCATGCAGCGGAGCAGCCTGCAGCGGAGCAGTCTGCAGCGGAGCAACCTGCAGCGGAGCAGTCTGCAGCGGAGCAACCTGCAGTCTCGCGTAGGCTGTAATTAATATTACGTTTACCTAATATGTAGCCTATGTGAGCTGCTAGGTTGTGTGTGTGTGACAGGCAGTCCCCACCAAATCGGTAAGAGTTAATACAAAAAAATAATAATAATAAATATTAATAATAAATATAAATAATTTTTCTTTTTAATTATAGATGCTGTTGCTGTTTTTATTGCGGTACCTATATATATATATTTCATATGTATTTCAATAAAGAGGGTTTTTTATGCCGAAAGGCTTTTTCCCTTAAATTTATGTTTTTTTTTTCTATTACATTACCTCTCCACCAATCCACTGTATCCCGTACTAGAAATATTGCAAAGAATCAGCTACAGAGGAACAAAGATGGAATCTCTCTCTCTCTCTCTCTCTCTCTCTCTCTTAGACGTACACTGCTTAACGTAAGAGGGGGGAGGTCGCATCATCGCACTACTCTCTCTCTCTCTTGTATGGCTTAACGTAAGGGGGATGGGGGGCTCTCTCTCTTGTACGGATAAACGTAAGGGGGACCACGTGTGTACCCTACGAGTTTATTCTGCTGGAATCTCTCTCTCTCTCTCTCTCTCTCTCTCTCAGGCGTCCACTGCTTAACATTAGAGGGGGGGAGGTCACGTGTGTACCCTACGAGTTTAACGTCGGGGGAGGACGATGCGCATGCGCACAACCGCGCACGAGGAGAAGGGGCAATTCCCCTACTTCCCTTGCCCCCGCGGGACCCCGACCCCCTCGCCACGCGGTCCCAGAACCATCCTAGCTACTCTACTCTGGTAGACATGAGAAACTATGCAGACGCAGGCTACCACTACATTCTCACAGTTATTGATGCATTGTCGAAATATGGCTGGGCAATAGCCCTGAAAACCAAGTCAGGCAAGGAAGTGACAGCTGCATTGCTGAAAATCCTGAAGAGTGGGAGATGTCCGAAAAATCTACAGACCGACGATGGCAAGGAATTTTATAATAGTGATTTCCAATCGCTTATGAAAAAGCATGGAATAAATCATTACTCAACATACAGTGTATTGAAAGCAACCATAGTCGAGCGTTGGAATCGAACGTTGAAGACAGAAATGTGGAAAGGATTTACGTTGAATGGAAATTACAAGTGGAGAGCTATGCTACAACAACTGGTTGACAAATACAATTCAAGAAAACATCGTACTATAGGAATGCGTCCAGCCGATGTGAAACCTGAACATGCTAATAAGCTCTTAGCAACAGTATTCAGTAATATAAAGATCGTTGG
Source organism: Prorops nasuta (assembly GCF_024137725.1). Lineage (NCBI taxonomy): Eukaryota > Metazoa > Arthropoda > Insecta > Hymenoptera > Bethylidae > Prorops > Prorops nasuta. The sequence continues at coordinate 258,746 of NW_027116810.1, forward strand.
TCGTGCCAAGTTCAAAGTCGGTGATTTTGTACGAATCAGTAAATATAAGAATGTATTTGCAAAAGGCTACACACCAAATTGGACAACTGAAATATTTGAAATTATAAAAGTGCAGAAAACAAATCCTGTTACATATTTACTAAGGGATTCTAGTGGTACAGATATATATGGTGGATTCTACGAACATGAACTTTTAAAAACTGCTAATCCTAATGTATATCTAGTTGAGAAGGTATTACGTAAGAAGGGGGACAAAGTCTTTGTAAAGTGGTTAGGATTCAATAATACACATAATTCATGGATAAATAAAAACAATATTTTGTAACATACAATTTATTAATAAAGAAGCAATTATTTAATCTTCATTTAAATCTACTTCACTTAATTCTATTTCATTTATCCTATAATGACCCCATGGTAGAGTTGATACAGTACCTTGTACAATATAGCGCTTATCATCATGTGGACTGAGAGAAATTTTTTGCTGTACAATTGAATAAACATTATGCAATTTTGAATGAATTAAATTTTGATTATGGATATGAACAGTAAAATTTTGTAAGCAGTCTCTATAATCTTCAAACGTTATTTTTCTAGCGATAACGCAACTCTTAACGCCCTTAGCTTTTTTAAAAATTTTATCTTGTATTTTAAATGTATACATTTTCGATCTCAGCCCAATAAACTCAGTCATAATTCTCCCGTTATTCTCATCTTTCATCAAACCAGGCACTTTTTTATTTACTAGAGGTAAATTATACTGGTTATTAGGCGAATAATCACTAGTATCGAATCTTGAAAGATTTTCTCTCATGATCGTGTAAATGTCATCGCATTCGATACTGTATATCAAACTATCTGTATCGGTATACAATGCTCTACATTTACTACCAAACGTTGGAAGCATATATTCATAATGGAATTCGTATAAACATGTTTTTGAAATATCTAGAATACTCATACCTACATATATAGGTTTATCAAATTTCGCCGTTAATTTTTTTAATTCTATCGCAACCAAATTTTCGTTGAATATGGCGCTACTGTGAAAATTTGGTTGGGATATCAATGCTTCTGCTCCATATCTTCCTTCCCACTTACTAACTAGCCTCACATCAACTCTATTTCTTACATTTTCCATCGTCTTACCGAACACTGCATTGTTCATTAGTTTGAAAAGATTTTTCTCAAACTCATTTTTAGATGCAGCTCGCAAACGTGTGTTTAAGTCTATATATTTGTTTAGCCAGGCAGATTGCTGGAATCTTAATCCGCGATGGATACGTTTCAGTACCATTCCATGACGAATACATTGTTGTAAAGCCCGATAATGTATAACATAACGCTCCTTATTTTCGACAGTTGCAAGTAGCTTCTTCTGTCGTGCTCCGGGCGGAGCCTCACGTACCGGACAAAATGGCAAGTCAGAGTGATTATCATGAAGTACGCTTGGATACTCCAAGTCTACCTCTAAAATAAAACCCTCAGATGAATCTATAGGTATGCTAGAGATATCAAAGTTGTTAGTATCTTCAATCCAGCGAAATCCATGAGTAGGTAGAGCTTGACACATTGCCCATCCGTATAGATTATTTACATCATAGTACATTAAATATTTGCTTGGTTTTGTTGAGTCATAATCATTCATATACCGATTGTTTGCTTTTTCATAGCGGTGAGAGCACTGACTCAAACCACCACGTATTCCGCGTTCTACGAAAAGCAACATTTCAACATCAGTGAAAAGTTCCAATTTTATTCTAGTATATTTAAGCATTGCATCCCAAGTGAAGCCTGGGAGTGTAAAATAATGTGCAGGATCCAAATTATAATTTTCCATGCAGCTATCGCGAAAATTTTCAAAAACGTCTGTCAGTAATAATACGTCAGTTTTTAAATAGAGATCGCTGTACTCCCCAAGTGTTTGTATTTGAAAATTGATCCATACCTCCTTAGCATGATTATATGCCTCTTCACTAATATCACTGTCAGTTAATTTGTTATAGAATAACTTGCGAGGCGGTAAAGCATTTTCTTCCAGACGATTCAGATTATCTACGTAATCATAAGGAAAAATACCTTTTCTTGTTAGTAGATTAAATTGTTCCGTATTTAAATTCGAAAATTCTGACTCTAAGTTTTGCAATTGAGATCTCTCCAAGTATGAGCTCAATTTGTCTAAACTTGATGCAAGAAATTTAAATGAATCAATAAATCTGAGCTGAATATTATATTTCCGTATGTATTTTGTAAATGAAATATACTTTTCCTTATGTACAGGTAGCAGGTATACTAAACCCTCATACATGTTTGCGATCGCATTGAAGATGAAATGTGCATCGTAATTAGATAAATTATGAAAAATTACTGGAATAACGTGCGAATCTTTATAGTTTAAATTACAATTGTTGTGAGAGGGTCCTCTATATTTACCTGTTAAATGATCATGATCGCGAACACGTATTTGATTTGGAAGAAATGGCTTTTTACATATATGACAGTCGGGATCATTGTTATGACGAAAATTTTCGCTAATACTTAGCGTTCTCATAGGCACTACAGTCTTTAGTTTTTCGCTCGCTATGCTAGCAATTTTATCGAGTTCTCGCACAAACCATTCTATACACTCGAGTCCACGATATGATTTATAGGTTGAGAGCGATGAATCACGAACGCTTTTAAAATAATATCCTACACTAAAGGGTAAATGTTTTTGATAAATACTACTATTACCGCTCGTTTCATTCACTTTCTCTAATAAACATTCAATGTCTGCATATACGACGAATGGGGTCCTCTCATTGTTCTTGTCATTTTTAAAGGACACCCAACGGTCCTCTTCAGGTAGCAGTATACGGACGTTTATATTGAGCTGACTGCAATCACGTTTATGAGATTGAAGTTTATCCTCATTGAAGAAATAGTGTAAACATCTAAGAGAAAAATCATATTAGTATATAAACATTAAATAAAATTATATTAAAATATAAACAGTATAACATACCGATTACAAATAAGATGAGATTGTTTTTTTCGAGTCAGTTGTTTCTTTAGCAAGCGAGAAAGATTCGTGATACATAAAAAATGTGCTGCACCTTGATGTTCGAGAAGAAGAAGATTCGCATGTCTCGATTTCTCACATTTTGTGAGTTGAAGAGGTGCAATAATTTTATTCTCCTGCCCTTCCTGCTCATCCACCATGGTGAAAACATTAATCGACACATCATTATCTTCTTCAAATTTAGGTATCTGCCTTAATGTGGTTGGAAATGTTATACTTCTGACGTTGAAAACAGATTTAAAATGGGGGTATGAAGATTGTCGTTGTGGGTTTTTAGTTGAAATAGTCGGATAGAGTGCAGCCGTTACAGCCCATGCAAAACATGTATTATCATCACTCTGTATGTTTATCACTGCATGTTTGTTCTTAATATATTTTGCAAGGTCGATTCCACAGCCTGCATGTAGTGGATTATAGTGATTAATATTCACAATTAAATTTAATATTTTTTCCAAAGCCCACCCACTATCACGCTCTTGAAATTCACCTAATTTTGTTAAAATTTTATCTATGACGTTTGTTTTATACCAATCACTAAAAGTATCAGTCTTGAATAAAATCACATTTTTTGTGGAAATATGTTTGATATCACTAATTTCCTTGCAAATAAATTGTCCGTTGAATACCATATTTATCTTAACAGCGCTTACTTTACTGAATACTTTGTTCATGTAGGATTGCAGCATTTCTGATGCTGCCAATAGAAATTCATGTGGTTCGATATAATTAGTGTTTACTATCATACCACTACACATTCGACTTTTAAATGATGAATCAAGATCTTTCCAAATAAGCTTTTCCGCATTAATGCCCGCTCCAATTGAATTTTTATTTTTCGCCGCATGGAGAAGTAACTTTCGAATACATTTTATTTCTGCAAGATTTTTCTGTATAGCATCTGGAGTTGCATTCCGGTTGGATTCTCTCAAATCTCGAATATAATCACGACACTTGCAAACCCATTCGCGATAATCATGCTGAGTTCTTAAATCGGGATTCTTAAGAGCGTGATTTGAAGAATAACTTTTTTCTCTTGCTGCTCTGATTAATCGACACTGTATCTGAGCAATTTCCGTAAATATTTTCTGCCTTGCCCCTATACGTGCATTGCGGCTAGCAACTCTCAATTTTTTAATGTAATCGCGACAATCACGTACCCACTCACGATATTCATCCTGGCTATTTAAAACTCTATTTAGAAGCGACATCGTACTTCTTTCCGTTTAAATGATCAGCGTGAAACTAATGAAAAATCTTAGATGGAGAACCCTTCAAATAATCAGTCTCCGAGACACTTCAGTAACATAAATACTTTACGGATCAGGTTTCGCGTTGAAGTAAAAAGAATGCATTCAAGTTTAAAATATACATATATTCTAGATTTTTGATTCATACATATATTTCATATAATATACATTTCTCAGTGCGCATATACCTTCATGATTCATGCAAATAGGAAGTTGTGAATTATATAAACCATCTTCTAAATTATAATTTCCCCACACATATTCATCTACATTACTAATTTCTAAATCACAAATACTCTTTAACCAATTTAACTTTTCCACCACTTTTACAAAAACCGTATCCTCATATACATATTTTTTTATAATATCTTTATATTTATAATATGGTGAAAAACCATCCATCCAATTTAAGCCATGATGATTGAAAAAGATTGAACAGAAAAAGAAATTCCTTATTCATTGAAAATAATAATTCGTTGTTTTTTATAAAATATACTTACTCTGTTTTCTTTCTCTCCTCTTCACTTAACCAAGTATGTGGAAAGGGGGGTGAAAATAAAATATGATGCACTTTTAGTTCTTGTAAAACTGCAAATTCTTTAACTATAAATGTCTTATCCATTAAATGGAATCCTTGAAAATCGACGAACGTTGGGATCATCATGTTAGCGTTTTTAATACTAAATTTATTACACTTTGCCGTTATTTTAAATATATTATTTTTTTTGTTTCTCTAAAGTTTTCCCCTTCTCTTCAAACCAAGTATTTCAATTCTCCCACTATCCTTAACTATTCTCTCTTTGGACCAATGGTGTTTCTAAAAGTGTCTGGTTAGTCACCTCCCACCACAGACCAAATTTTTCACATCCCTTACAGCATTTAAAAGATCTTGAGGAGCGTGTAGGGTAGTCTTCAGTTCAGTTCTAGCTTTAGAATATTGAATACTACTTTATTTTTTCGCTCAAGTTAGAAAATGTTCAGTTTAAACAGTATCACCCATATAATAGATATTGATGGATTTATGGTGAACAAGAAAATAGTATATAAAGAAGTAGCCATAAAAGATGTAAAAACTGATTACACATATTACGCCTCGTTTAAAGTGAATAACACATTTCATGATTTAAGTATTAAAGATCAAAAAAGTGCTAACTATGTGTATAGAAATGTACATGGCATAGAATATGGAAATATGGGTTTTGAAAAGTATATACAAAGTGAAATATATGACTTCATAAGAATTGTGCAACGAGACTATATGTATCCAGTAGTTGCATACAAAGGGGGCACTATAGAACGTGATATTCTAAATTTAATGGGCATTGAATGCATTAATTTGGAATATTACAAGTGCCCCAAGTATGACAATTTAAGGCAACATTTTACAACTTTCAACCTCCCATGCGAAATGCATAAATTAAAATTCAGTGGCAGATCAGGAAAACCAATCCACTGTGTCTACCAGGAGGTGGATGTTTTCGCAAAGTGGGTGCGAAAACAAATAGAAGGTAAATAATAAAAATTAAGTTCGCAATTTACTTGATATTAATAACTTTTTTGTATGTTTCAGAGTCTGTTATTAGCTGAATGGGCTAAATATTAGTTTAATTTGTATTAGTTTTTTATATAAGTTTAATTTGTATTAGCTTTTATATAAGTTTCATTTGTATTAGTTTTTATATAAGTTTCATGTTCGTTTTTAATTATATGATAAATTTTATTTAAAAGACTCTTTCTTTTCCTCTACTCCTATTTCCCTTAATTTAATCTGTAAAAAACAAAAAAAAACAAAAAAAACAGAAAAAAGAAAAAAGGAAATAAATTTGACATGATTTCACCTATTATTCTTGTAATTATAGGAATTACTTGAGAATTCTGTCTATACGCTAAATTAATAACCATTTGATACTGCATATTTTTTCACTTTATATTTATCGACAGCTTGTATAAGAAAAAAGGAATCTGTATCCAAGGTTCAAGAAAGGTACAATGTGAAATTAAAAGAAGGACCCAAGGAGGAAAATAGTAGGAGGGAATAGAATGGGTATGTGGAGGGAAAAAGACCCTTCAATGGTGTAGAGGTAGATTGAGAGGGAAGAAAAATGGTTAAATGTGAAATCAAGTTAAATGGCGGGTCCATAGTAGGAAAATAGTGGGAAGGTCTAGGATAAGTATGTGGAGGGAGAAAAGACCCTCCGAGGGCAGGACTAAGAAATCAAAAATGGCAGTCCGTAAGATGCTTAGGACCCCTAGCGGTGTAGCTGCCCCAGTAATTTTCGTGATCGCTACCTAGTGGAGAAAAAAGAAACTTTTTCCTCCACCAACTAAAATACAAAAAAAAGTTCTCTGGGTAACTGTCAGGATAACTAACCATCCGGGCCCTTGGGTGATGGGAGAGGGGTAACCCTTAGGGAACTAGTGGACCCGTAGGATAACTAACCATCCGGGTCCTAGGGTCATGGGAGAGGGGGTAAGCCTTAGAGAACTAGTGGACCCGTAGGATAATTAACCATCCGGGCCCTAGGCTGATGGGAGAGGGGTGAGAGACTCTAAGAGAGAAAGAGAGGGTGAGAGGGATCTCTCTCTCTCTCTCTCTCTCTCACTCCCCATAGCCAAAGCATTTCCTCCGCACACCCGCACCCTCCTCATCACCCAATAAACCCTAGCTCTTAAGAAGACACTTCCCCCCGCACACCCGCACCCCCCTCACCACCATGTCACAGGAACCCAAGACACTTCCCCCGCACACCCGCACCCCCCTCACCACCATGTCACAGGAACCCAAGACACTTCCCCCGCACACCCGCACTCCCCTCACCACCGTGTCACAGGAAAACCCAAGACACTTCCCCCCGCACACCCGCACTCCCCTCACCACCGTGTCACAGGAACCCCCTAGCTACCACTACTCGTAGATTTTTCATCCGGTCTATTGGTTTTTTTATTTAAAAATAAAATGATTATGAAAAGAGAGAACCACCCATCGTCGGGAAAAGATAAATATTATCCTTCAAACACGTGTAGCTCCTTTTATCCTTGAAAAGTTTAAAACAGGATACGCGTGCGTATAATCATTTAGTATAATCTAAATACTAATTAATTTCTATCGTGCGTAGGTTTTATCATCCTGTTTAATGGTCTTTTTTATTTAAAATAAAAAATAATTATGATAAGAGAGAGTTAGCTACTCATCATTCTCGGGAAATGATATAGTCCTTAACAACAAAACACATGTAGCTCTTTATTTTCTTAAAATGAAGAGTGTAAGAGGGGGGGGGGGGGGGTAGGGATAAAAAGAATGTGATAATATTGGCCAAAAAATTTTTATGTATGGGTCATGGGTTCAAACACTCCCCCCACCTTAAAACCATTCAAATTTCATAAGTATGCATCAGTTGCCGATATAACACACTTTGAGTTAGACGCATAAACGATTGAGTGAATTGAATAGTCTAGATATTTATTTATAAGAGAGGGAGAGAGTGAAAAACAGTGTTATTGAAGAAGAGAGAGAGAACATGAGTGGAAATCCAAGGAAGAAAGATTTGTTTTCGTTGAGTGTAAATAGAGTGAGAAACATATTTGTACCAAATATTCGACTATATCATGAATATCAGCTAACTAAAATTTCAAAGGTTATAACGAGGTAAGGTCAGCAAATAAAATTAATGTTAAACACTGTAGAATGTCTTCGACTACCATTGAGAATAAGTCGAAATATACTGGAAAATTATCCGGAGATCTTTGATGAAATCTGTGAAACACTTGAAAAATATAAAAAAATGAATATCAAGTTTGAAGATCTAACGAGAAAACCTTTTAAATTTCATATATATCAAGAGAAAAGGTTGTTAAACAAAAAGAATGATTACGATGAAAACACAGAAGGCAATGGAGCTTTTGGAGTCGAAAGAGTTGTAGGAGAGGGAGGAGAAGAAGAGGAGGGAGAAGAAAAAAAAGAGTATTTAAATATGATGTATCAAATTAAAACTTACAGTAAGTATTAAGAGAATATGGTATAAATGTTTTAAAATAACTTATTTTGTTTCTTTGTTATTTCATTTTCTCTCTCTTTCTATTTTACAGATTAAAGGTTTTTCTCCCTCTTCCCCCCATCAGTTTTGGTCATCAAATGTGTAATCAGTGTTAGACGTAAATCACACACACACACACACACACACACAACGCCCACACGTTTGCATTGTATAAAAAAAAAATCTATTCCTCTGATCTTAGTATATTATTTACTCTCATGTGTTACTGTTGTGTCTTAAAATGAATTTCCTACGTAAATTCACAGTTATATCAATATTCTCTCTATGGGTTGTGTTTTGTGATAATAATAATAATAGTACTTTTATTTCAAATTATTTAACAAAATATGGTTATATTGACGATGGAAATTTCAATAATAACAATGGTATGACATTAAATGCTGTGGATAATGAAATCTATAAACATGGATTAAGAGTTTTTAAGCAAAACTTTAACTTAGCCGAGGATAGTACGACCGAAGAAATTATTGATCTCATGCAAAGGCCCCGAAGTGGATTAGGAGATTTTTCGCAAAATAATGATTTGGAAGAGAATAGATGGTATAAAAAGGAATTATCGTGGTATTTTCATGTAGCTAGTATACCTCAATTGGAAACTGCACATGAAGTATTTAATCAATGGTCAATTGTGAAAAATTTAACTTTTAAAGAAGTACAAGAGAAAAGTAAAGCAGATATAATTATTTCATTTCAAAGTGTTAATCATAACTTTGTTTATGATTCAACAAAATGTGATGCTAGATTAGGAGGTCAGGTTATAGGACATGCATATTTTCCTGATAAACTGCAACTGAGAAAAGAAATTCATTTATATATGGATAAAAGCAATGGTTTTTTGGTTTAGGACCGTACAATTCACATTTGAATAGTTTATATTGGATTTTAATGCATGAAGTTGGACACAGTTTAGGCTTACATCATGATACATCTGGGCATATAATGCATCCTCATGTTCAACACCACGATACTACGAATGGATCACCTTTTAATACAGTAGATTTAAATAATATTAATAATTTATATAAATCGGGCTAGGGAGTAAAAAATAGTCCAATGATTCAAACAACAAATGGAGATGTAACACCGCGAAGAAAGAAAACTTTTACCACCATTAATCCTACTTCAGAAAAAAAACTACAATCAGAGGAGGAAGATGTTGCAAATTTTAACACAATTTGTAAATTACCTGCAAGTGATTTTCTCTATTTTATTCATAGTAAAAGACTTTTTGTTATTTAAAAACAATGGTTTTGGTCTTTTGACATGAATTCAAAAGAATTTAAAAATCCACAATTAATTAAAAATTGGCTTAAATTTTTACCCTCGTACTTCAAATCAATTAAAGCTATACATGAAGTATCATTAGATGAGATTGCCGTATATTCTGATAATTATGTTTATGATTTTAATGCAAAATCTTTGAAACTTATTAATGGCTATCCAAAAACGTATCAACAACTTTTTGGAAGTGAAGTACCATATGATGGAATTCAGGCAGCTGTTTTAAGTAATATGGGTACTATCTTCGTTATCGTTGATAATAATTATGTGAGAATATTCAAGAATTGCGCACTTTTTAAGGATATAAGCTATGGTGTACTGAATGAAGTATTTCCAACAATTTTCCATTTTAACAGTAAAATGTCAATATTTAAGTTTAACAACGGTAAGATTTATATAATTCAGGATGGTAATTATCGAGAATTCGATGAATTTCGTAATATTATTACAAAGACTGACAAATTTGATCTATCATTATTTGGAATAGAGTGTCCAACATACTCCGTAGTTGAAAAATTAAAAAATTTAATGGAAAGTTTGTTTGGTTTTTATTCATATAAATTAAGAAAAAATAATAAGAATAATGATGGTGCAGAGAAAGAATCAATAAATCAAATTAGTCCATATATTAAAACATTTAACTCTATAAATGACACACACGATTACATTGTTTCAAAGTATGTTATATAATGTACTTCTAACCGCATACCTAATATTTTCCCCACTTTTTATTTCTCCCACTTATAACTTATTCTATTCTCCCACTAATGTTTTTTCTTAATATAGAAGAATGTATGTATAAAATATTTCTTTATTCGTATAAGAGTTTCTGTTTTTTTACGACGGTTGCTGTGCTAAGATCAAATATTGAAACGGTTAAAATGAGTGACGACTCACATACTTTTATATTGAGAATTGAGAAGAATCTTACGGAACAATTAACATTAAATCATACTGTTATTGAAAAACAAAAACGGATGAGAGAATGTGATGAATTTATTGAAAATCTTGTAGAATATTTGAAAAGTGTTGATGAAAAAAAGCATACAATAAGTATAGGATTACAACAACATATTTTGGCGAAAATTACAAAATTTAAAAGTTATAAGAAAATTTTATTATATAATTTTTGGTCTGGTGGTGGTGGTGGTAATAGTAGTAGTGAAATAAAAAAATCATCATTAAATAATGTTTGCCGTTGGGAAAATGTAGAATCTGCTTTTGAACAGAGAATTATTACTGGTTTAATAGTAAATATCCTACACGTAGATCCACATAGATTTTTATTGGATATTAAAGAAATGGTAATTGAAAAAATTAAATATTATTTGGAACAATATAATTCCATAAAGGTAAATGCTATTTTTAATGCTGAGTTTATTATATCTAATATGAATAAATCTAATTTAGATGTTAAAAGTTTTCAAACGAGAAATAACATTTTATTGAATACCAGTGATTTGGGGAAATGGTATATGAATAACATTGTTAGTTCAATTTTAACATCTCTGGAAGAATTTGAAGAACGTGACAGTGGATGGGCCTTATCAAAAATTTTTAATTTAGTAATAAATATTAACAAGTGTAAATTACTAAGAGGAGAACATTGGATGAATCTTCCGTTAGAAATACGAAGAAAACGAGTAATTGTGAATGTTAAATCTAACGATGATAAATGTTTTATGTAGGCTATTGTGGCTGCTTTATATCCAAAACACAACAATGACTGCAGTTCTTTTAAGGATTATCCTCATTATCTTGATGTTTTGAATTGCGATGGAATAAAATTGCCCATGACTTTAAATCAAATTAAAAAATTTGAAACAAATAACAATTTAACTATTAATGTATTCATATACGACGAAAATGAGAAACAATATTTGCCACTTCGTTTAAGTAAATATTTTGATGACGACGACGATGATGAAAATCATACGAGAAAAAAACATATTGATTTACTTCTGTGGAAAGATATTCATTTTGTTTGGATTAAAAATTTATCAGGTTTACTATCTAAACAAGTAAGCAAGAATAGACGCAAAAAATATATTTGTAACAGGTAAATATTTCTTATAAAAATTAACAATACATATTTTACATTATATATTTATTTTTTTTAACAGATATCTACATTATTTCCAATCAAAGGAGAAATTAAATCATCATTATCAAGAGACACGGTAGTGTCTCGACGGCAAGTACATATAAAAGTAGATAATGACATGTCTATACCGCCGAGCACTACCGTTAACTTATACAGTAGGTTTGGCCGCCTCAATTTTCAAACCGAATTTTTTCCGTGAATATTCCACTGTCATGATTTAAGTAAAGCTTTCCTTAAACTAGTTTGGAACAAGCTTTCATTTAAGACCATGAACATTAAAAACGGTTCATGCAATCCAGAGATCTCATACTGAGTTAGCTATATATATATCGAAAATTGAGATTCTTCTCCTTCATAATCTTCTTCTTCTTCTTCTTCTCCAGCCAGATTGTATGTCTCGGGCTGAAGTTGGCTGCTTAACGTAGGTTTAGTGACGTCAGTAGACGTAAACGTAAATATAGCTGCACACAATCGTAAACAGTGTGTCAGTGTGTATCTCCTAGATATATGTTTTACTTCGTTTATTACGGTAAATCAGGTTAAGCTGCAAGATTGACAGTATTAACCTTAAAACAATTTGAACCTAATTATGAAATAAATAAATGAAAAAACATGATTAGGCTGTTCTTATTTAAATTTGATGAGGTTATACTCATTAAAAGGATTTTTAATTACTTAAATAAAGGAATCAACAGATTAGATAAGTATAACAATGAATTTTATGATATAAAATGTAATATATTTTCTGGTACTATGTGGAATTTTATTTCAGATTAAATTATTGTGATGTGTTTATTGTATCATTGCTGAGGATACAGCTGACGGGATGAAGTAAGAATAATTTTCAACACTGTGCCAAGGAGAAGTATACTTTCAATATTTATGTGCATCGGTGATTGCCAGGATTGCAAGAATAAATAAATGAAAAAACAATATTAGACTGTTCCTATTTGAATCCGATGAGGTTATACTCATTAAACGAATTTTTTACATAAAGGAATCAACAAATTAGATAAGCATAACAATGAATTTTATAATATTAAATGTAATATATTTTGTGGTACTTTGTGGAATTTTATTTCAGATTAAATTATTGTGATGTGTTTATTGTATTATTGCTGGGGATACAGCTGACGGGATAAAGTAAGATTAATTTTCAACACTGTGCCAAGGAGAAGTATACTTTCAATATTTATGTGCATCAGTGATTGCCAAGATTGCAAGAAATTGTTAAGGTATTTGAAAATCATACGCTAAACTTCCAAGTACTGAAATTAACAAAATACATGTTTAGCTATTTCTTTTCTTTAAACTGATGAGGGTATCAACTGTTTAATAGGTTTCAGATTAAATTAAGGTAAAAAAAATGCTTATTTGGATGATGTGAAATTTCAAAAAAATATTATTTACGTAGAATACAAGTTGACCAGTGCTTGGATTTGAGCTAATTATATGATAGTACATTTTACAAAAGAAACAAAGATATAATATATATGTCAAGAACAAATATTGAATGCTTTGTAACAATTAATTAGATTAAATAAAAATATTACTTCATTTGAACAATCTTAAGATATATATCAATTTACAAACTCATCAATTTGTCGTGTAAGATTGTAAATTTTTAAATTGCAGGCATACAGTTGATGAAAATAGGAAATTGGCAGCAGAATATCTATGAACCAGAGGCTTCAATCATCTTATCTGTGGTATTTCCTGATACAGAATGTCCAGAGGAAGATAAAAAAGATCTTGGTATGGCAGAGAATATTCCAGAAATCAATGATGATGTTGAAACCTTGCAATTCATAAACATATGAAAAAAGGAGTAAATTAAAAGTCAAATCTTGAGAAAAAAATGGCTTGCCACTCAGTTTGGACTGAAATTTTTTAGAATATGAGGCTAATAGTTAACAAATATTATGATCAAAACATCTAGAAGCTTATAATTATGAAAATACTACCAATTTAACATTTTTCATATTACAGGCATACGGTAGATGAAAGTAGGAAATTGACAGCAGAATTTCTAAGAAACTGTGGCTTCAATGATATTCTCTGTGGTATTTCCTAATACAGAAAGTCCAGAGGAAGATAAAAATGATCTTGGTTTGGCAGAGAATATTCCAGAAATCAATGATGATGTTGAAACCTTGCAATTCATAAAAATATGAAAAAAGGAGTAAATTTAAAGTCAAATCTTGAGAAAAGAATGGCTTGCCACTCAGTTTGGACTGAAATTTTTTACAATATGAGGCTAATAGTTAACAAATATTATGATCAAAACATCTAGAAGCTTATAATTATGAAAATACTACCAATTTAACATTTTTCATATTACAGGCATCCGGTAGATGAAAGTAGGAAATTGACAACAGAATTTCTAAGAAACTGTGGCTTCAATGATATTCTCTGTGGTATTTCCTAATACAGAAAGTCCAGAGGAAGATAAAAATGATCTTGGTTTGGCAGAGAATATTCCAGAAATCAATGACGATGTTGAAACCTTGAAATTCATAAAAATATGAAAAAATAAGTAAATTTAAAGTCAAATCTTGAGAAAAGAAGGGCTTATAACTCAGTATGGATTGGAATTCTTTAGAATATGAGGCTAATAGTTCACAAATATTATGATCAAAACATCTAGAAGCTTATAATTATGAAAATCAAGAGACACGGTAGAGTCTCGACGGCAAGTACATATAAAAGTAGATAATGACATGTCTATAACGCCGAGCACTACCGTTAACTTATTATACAGTAGGTTTGGCCGCCTCAATTTTCAAATCGAATTTTTTCCGTAAATGATCCACTGTCATGATTTAAGTAAAGCTTTCCTTAAACTAGTTTGGAACAAGCTTTCATTTAAGACCATGAACATTAAAAACGGTTCATGCAATCCAGAGATCTTATACTGAGTTAGCTATATATATACCGAAAATTGAGATTCTTCTCCTTCATAATCTTCTTCTTCTTCTTCTTCTCCAGCCAGAGTGTATGTCTCGGGCTGAAGTTGGCTGCTTAACGTAGGTTTAGTGACGTCAGTAGACGTAAACGTAAATATAGTTGCACACAATCGTAAACAGTGTGTTTGTGTGTGTATCTCAGCGATATATATTTACTTTGTTTATTACGGTAAATCAGGTTGAAGCTGCAAGTTTGACAGTATTAACCTTAAAATAATTTGAACTAAATTTCGTTATAAATAAATGAAAAAACAATATTAGACTGTTCCTATTTGAATCCGATGAGGTTATACTCATTAAACGAATTTTTTACATAAAGGAATCAACAAATTAAATAAGCATAACAATGAATTTTATAATATTAAATGTAATATATTTTGTGGTACTTTGCGGAATTTTATTTCAGATTAAATTATTGTGATGTGTTTATTGTATCATTGCTGAGGACCCAGATAGCCTTATCCGATTGTGCAAAACTAAACGAAATTCTGCTACAAAATCTAGTCAGCAAAATGACACCATATTTGAAACAGAACCTGACTTGTCAGTTTCTGCTAACAGATTAACAACAATATGATATCGCTTTATGCGGCAGAACCTGCAGTACATTTGTAGCAGAAACGCAAGTGAACCTGCAGCAGATTTACAGCAGGAACGCAGTAGACTCTGCGGCAGAGCCTGCAGCAGATTTGCAGCAGAAACACAGCAGACTCTGCGTACTTGATTTAAATGTCTTACGCCGTATGACGCATGCGCAGAACGATAAACATGACGCCGTCTTTTAGAACAACGTTAAAGCCACTAGGTGGTACATCGTTTAAAATTGTATTAATTATAATATCTGAAAATTTTTAAACATATAATGATAAATATCCAGAAGAAATAACGTTTAATTGACGTTGAGGGAACAACGTATTTACCCATAACCAATTCGAAACGGTTGAAAACAAGGCATCTTTCTAACATTTTTTAAACGTACGTTGTATTCTCCAAGAGAAATAACGTTTAACTTCCGTTGATGAAGCAACGTTTTTCTCCACAACTAATATGAAACGGTAGAATTGATGGAATCTTTCTAATGTATTTTAAATATTGATTTTTTCTATAGATGCAACGATTAAATAATGTTAGCACAACGTTTTCTTCGTGAACTGAAATTATGTCAAGGAAACAGTTCAAATATTGTTTTTAGTAATATTTATTCAAATGATTAAAAAATTGTAATTTATAAAAATATTTAACAACAAAGATTTTTAGGATTTAATTCGAAATAAAAAATAATGTAAGGTGATTTTCAATAACAGTTGCATATTCATCAAAATTGTAACGATATATCATATGCTAACGTAGCTTAGTGGTTAAGGTGCGCGCCATGTTAGAAATTCTTTCAGCTATTTTACGATTTGTAGCCAATTCCAGGAGAAAGGAGACTCGAAGGATCGTCCGCTGTGCTTCTAGGATGCAGATTATTATAGTGTGTAAGATTCGATGATTGATAGAAATCAATATAAAGACAATTAATTCATATAGATTACGTGTAGGAGGAAAAACCTGCTGCACGCAGGTTCGCGTCCAGCCATCTCCTAATATTTTTTCTTTTTTTTTTTTAGTAAAAATTGATTGTATAATGATAACTTATAATATTTTGTGATTTTAATGCAAATTTAAGTGTTAAATTATTCACGCGATTCAATTTATTCATCCTAAAATTTTTTCAAGCGGACAAAAACGTTAAATTAACCGTTGTGTAAACGTTAAATCAACCGTTGATAGAAACGTGGATTTTGGCGACATAGGGCACGTTGTTTCAACTATAGATAACGCGTTAAGAAATTACGTTGATTCAACATTTTTGGTTTTATTGGGTAACATTTTAAAGAGCGTACATAGAGTAACAAATCCTGCTTTGTTTTTGTTTTGAATCTGCTGTCAGAGCCTGTACTGCAGACTCTGTCGCAAATCTGCTATAAATCTGCGCTCAGGTTATGTATACAGATTCCGTTTTGTTTTTGGCGCCATTCTGCTAGAAGACTAGTATGTGCTGGTTCTGACGGCAAATACCAAGTCAAATGTTTCTATACTTGATGGCAATCTGACAACAACATTTGAGCACTTTTGTTAGCAATCTGCTGCCAATCTGCACACAAAATGTTATCTGGGCCCAGATAGCCTTATCCGATTGTGCAAAAGTAAACGAAATTCTGCTACAAAATCCAGTCAACAAATTGACACCATATTGGAAACAGAACCTGACTTGTCAGTTTTTGCTAACAGATTAACAACAATATGATATCGCTTTATGCGACAGAACCTACAGTACATTTGTAGCAGAAACGCAAGTGAACCTGCAGCAGATTTACAGCAGGAACACAGTAGACTTTGCGGCAGAGCCTGCAGCAGATTTGCAGCAGAAACACAGCAGACTCTGCGTACTTGATTTAAATGTCTTACGCCGTATGACGAATGCGCAGAACGATAAACATGATGCCGTCTTTTAGAACAACGTTAAAGCCACTAGGTGGTACACCGTTTAAAATTGTATTAATTATAATATCTGAAAATTTTTAAACATATAATGATAAATATCCAGAAGAAATAACGTTTGATTGACGTTGAGGGAACAACGTATTTACCCATAACCAATTCGAAACGGTTGAATACAAGGCATCTTTCTAACATTTTTTAAACGTACGTTGTATTCTCCAAGAGAAATAACGTTTAACTTCCGTTGTTGAAGCAATGTTTTTCTCCACAACTAATATGAAACGGTAGGATTGATGGGATTTTTCTAATGTATTTTAAATATTGATTTTTTCTATAGATGCAACGATTAAATGATGTTAGCACAACGTTTTCTTCGTGAACTGAAATTATGTCAAGGAAACAGTTCAAATATTGTTTTTAGTAATATTTATTCAAATGATTAAAAAATATTTAACAACAAAGATTTTTAGGATTTAATTCGAAATAAAAAATAATGTAAGGTGATTTTCAATAACAGTTGCATATTCATCAAAATTGTAACGATCTATTATATGCTTACGTAGCTTAGTGGTTAAGGTGCGCGCCATGTTAGAAATTCTTTCAGCTATTTTACGATTTGTAGCCAATTCCAGGAGAAAGGAGACTCGAAGGATCGTCCGCTCTGCTTCTAGGATGCAGATTATTATAGTGTGTAAGATTCGATGATTGATAGAAATCAATATAAAGACAATTAATTCATATAGATTACGTGTAGGAGGAAAAACCTGCTGCACGCAGGTTCGCGTCCAGCCATCTCCTAATATTTTTTCTTTTTTTTTTAGTAAAAATTGATTGTATAATGGTAACTTATAATATTTTGTGATTTTAATGCAAATTGAAGTGTTAAATTATTCACGCGATTCAATTTATTCATCCTAAAATTTTTTCAAGCGGACAGAAACGTTAAATTAACCGTTGTGTAAACGTTAAATCAACCGTTGATAGAAACGTGGATTTTGGCGACATAGGGCACGTTGTTTCAGCTATAGATAACGCGTTAAGAAATTACGTTGATTCAACATTTTTGGTTTTATTGGGTAACATTTTAAAGAGCGTACATAGAGTAACAAATCCTGCTTTGTTTTTGTTTTTAATCTGCCGTCAGAGACTGTACTGCAGACTCTGTCGCAAATCTGCTATAAATCTGCGCTCGGGTTATGTGTACAGATTGCGTTTTGTTTTTGGCGTCATTCTGCTAGAAGGCTAGTATGTGCCGGTTCTGACGGCAAATACCAAGTCAAATGTTTCTATAGTTGATAGCAATCTGACAACAAAATTTGAGCATTTCTGTTAGCAATCTGCTGCCAATCTGCACACAAAATGTTATCTGGGTAATAATATGAAAAAAGTAGTAAATTTAAAGTAAAATTTTGAGAAAAGAAGGACTTGCAATCAGTTTGGACTGAAATTCTTTAGAATATGAGGCTGATAGTTTACAAATATTATGACCAGAACATCTGGAAGCTTATAATTATGAAAATACTACCTATTTATCATTTTTCATATTATAGGCATACGGTAGATAAAAGTAGGAAATTGACAGCAGAATTTCTTAGAAACTGAGGGTTCAATGATATTCTCTGTGGTATTTCCTAATACAGAATGTCCTGAGGAAGATAAAAATAATCTTGGTTTGGCAGAGGATACGCCAGAACTCACTGGTGATGTTGAAACCTAGAGTTCATAAAAATATGAAAAAAGTAGTAAATTTAAAGTCAAATCTTGAGGAAAGAAGGGCTTGCAACTCAGTTTGGACTGAAATTCTTTAAAATATGAGGCTAATAGTTTACAAATATTATGACCAAAACATCTAGAAGCTTATAATGATGAAAATACTATCAACTTTAGTTTTTTCATATTACAGACATACGGTAGACAAAAGTAGGAAATTGACAGCAGAATTTCTAAGAAACTGAGCCTGCAATGATATCCTCTTTGGTATTTCCTGATACAGAATGTTCAGAGGAAGATAAAAATGATCTTGGTTTGGCAGAAT
The DNA here is from genome assembly GCF_024137725.1 of Prorops nasuta. NCBI lineage: Eukaryota > Metazoa > Arthropoda > Insecta > Hymenoptera > Bethylidae > Prorops > Prorops nasuta. The sequence continues at coordinate 277,979 of NW_027116810.1, forward strand.
ATATATCAGAACTCAATGGTGATGTTGAGACCTAGAGGTCAAAACAATATGAAAAAAGGACTAAATTTAATGCCAAATCCTAACAAATAAAGCACTTCTAACTCAGTTTGGACTGAAATTCTTTAGAATATGAGGCTAATAGTTTACAAATATTATGACCAAAACATCTAGATGCTTATAATTTTGAAAATACTACCAATTTATTATTTTTCATATTACAGGCATACGGTAGATAAAAGTAGGAAATTGACAGCAGAATTTCTAAGAAACTGAGGCTTCAATGATATTCTCTGTGGTATCAAGAGACACGGTAGTGTCTCGACGGCAAGTACATATAAAAGTAGATAATGACATGTCTATACCGCCGAGCACTACCGTTAACTTATTATACAGTAGGTTTGGCCGCCTCAATTTTCAAATCGAATTTTTTCCGTAAATGATCCATTGTCATGATTTAAGTAAAGCTTTCCTTAAATTAGTTTGGAACAAGCTTTCATTTAAGACCATGAACATTAAAAACGGTTCATGCAATTCAGAGATCTCATACTGAGTTAGCTATATATATATCGAAAATTGAGATTCTTCTCCTTCATAATCTTTTTCTTCTTCTTCTCCAGCCAGAGTGTATGTCTCGGGCTGAAGTTGGCTGCTTAACGTAGGTTTAGTGACGTCAGTAGACGTAAACGTAAATATAGTTGCACACAATCGTAAACAGTGTGTCTGTGTATGTATCTCAGCGATATATATTTACTTTGTTTATTACGGTAAATCAGGTTAAGCTGCAAGTTTGACAGTATTAACCTTAAAATAATTTGAGCCAAATTTCGTTATAAATAAATGAAAAAACAATATTAGACTGTTCCTATTTGAATCCGATGAGGTTATACTCATTAAACGAATTTTTTACATAAAGGAATCAACAAATTAGATAAGCATAACAATGAATTTTATAATATTATATGTAATATATTTTCTGGTTCTTTGTGTGATTTTATTGCAGATTAAATAGTGATGTGTTTATTATCTGACTGCTAAGGGTCGAGCTGTGTGGAGTGAAAGATTAAAATATAATATACACCGTGTCTCTTGATTGCTGAGGATGAAACTACGTGGATTGAGTTGCTGAGGATAGAGCTGACTGGATGAAGTAAGATTAATATTTATATATTTTTAACACTGCCAAGAAGAAGTATACTGTCATCATTTATGTGCATCGGTGATTATCCAGAGTATATATAAATTGCAAGAAATTGTTAAGGTATTTGAAAACCATATGCTAAACTTCCAAGTATTGAAATCATTAACAAAATACATATTTAACTGTTTCTTTTCTTTAAATTGATGTGGATTTCAACTGTCCGATAGGTTATCATACTGGGGGTGAATAGAGTTGACTGGATGAAGTAAGATTAATATTTATATATTTTCAACACTGTGCCAAGGAGAAGTATACTTTCAACATTTATGTGCATCGGTGATTATCAAGAGTATGTTAATTGCAAGAAATTGTTAAAGTATTTGAAAACCATATGCTAAACTTCCAGGTATTGAAATCATTAACAAAATACAGTTTTAGTTGTTTCTTCTCTTTAAACTGATGTGGGTTTCAACTGTCCGATAGGTTATACCTTTGTCAAGAATTAGCAGCATAAATGTGACAGTAATTGGTGCTAAAAAGAAATGTGGTATGCAAAACGACAATGTCACCTTTAATTATATGCTTTGATTGTAGTTTATTTAAAGCTTTGCGAATTGCTTGTCCAGTTATGCCCCTGTATCACCCCAAGCAGCTGATGGAATTACTGAAGTTTCGCAAAGTCAGATGTTGGTAAAAAGTCAAATGTTGATTAACAAATGGAATGATTCATGTTTCTTTAAAATATTATTTTCTTTGAAGAATTGAGATTTTTAAATGATGAATTTGATTTTAGGTTTACTCAGATGTTATCATTTAGTATTTTACAGTCACTGTGCAAGTGTATTATAGCAAATAGTAATACTTGTGCTTTGACTTAAATACATTTGGTACAATTGAATTAAAAATCCAAGGAGGAAGGTTCGCACACATACTGACTATTGGAGTTGAATCAACAATTGGGCTTTTCACTCCTGCATTCTGGTATTAGAAACAGGCAAAGATGCAAGCATTGAAAGATTGGCAAAGTAAGAATAAGCCAATATTCAGAAAAACGTCATCCATTGCTCAGCCATAATTTAAGGATGAGACTCATTGGATGAAATTCTGTAAAATTGAGTTAATAACTGTTGAATGTTTTCCTCTGTTACCTATGCTAGTATTCTAGGCCAAAGGCAGAATACTGGTCATTGGTATATATGGATGAAAAAATGCACGGTTACTCTCAATTGAAAGTCAGTCCAAAAATTAATGGTTTCCACTCCATTTTGCAGCACCAGAAATCCGACCAGTTTCAACAGTGTATAGAAATTAGCGAAACGAACATTTGAGGACTCTGGCACAGGAAATGTTATAAGGACGACTCGCCAATGTATCTCCTATGTCACCTTTGTCAAGAATTAGCAGCATAAATGTGATAGTAATTGGTGCTAAAAAGAAACGTGGTATGCAAAACGACATTGTCAGCTTTGAATATATGCTTGATTGTAGCTTATTCAAAGCTTTGCGAATTGCTTGTCCAGCCTTGCCCCAATATCAACTCAAGTAATTGATGAAACTAGTGAAGTCTGGCAAGGTCAGATGGTGGTAAAAGTCAAATGTTGATAAACAGAAAATGTAAATTAATTAAAACATACATTTTACTTAATTATTTTTATATGTTGAAAATATGTTTATTGATTATGAAAAATTTAATCAAACTTTTATTATAGTGAAACTGAAAACATTAAATAAGTAGCCGGGGCATTAATTATGAAGTTCATTTATGCAGAATGCATTACAAATATCAATAAATTCAATGTGTTGACTGTGATATTTTTTCAATATTAATATATATTATTTTATTAGTTAAGCGCTGCTGTTTCAAAAACTGAGAAGTGTGGAAATTTTCTTTAAATTCTGTAGAAAAATTAAAAGAATTATTTAATTTTTTAAATATTATACTCTTACAAAACGTTATGAAATCCCACAAAAAGCAGACTTCGCCTGTAAAAAAAGGCGGCAAGTACATAAACCATTTAGCATAAATAATATAGTAAAATTATCCAATTAAAAAAAGTAGTGAAATCCAAATATTAGGCAAGTGTATTTTTTCACCTTAGCAAAAGTTAAATTTTTGAAAAAAAAAGGAACAACAAAGTTACTTGCCGGGCCCGTAATGTCCATGCACAGTGAGAAATAGAATCGTCTGTGGTTCGGCTAACTTCACTCTGTATTTTAACATGAAATTTGCTGTACTACGCTATAGCTGAATCTCACACACGATTCAATTTCCCACTGTGCATGGACATTACGGGCCCGGCATGTAACTTTGTTGTTCCTTTTTTTTTCAAAAATTTAACTTTTGCTAAGGTGAAAAAATACACTTGCCTAATATTTGGATTTCACTACTTTTTTTAATTGGATAATTATACTATATTATTTATGCTAAATGGTTTATGTACTTGCCGCCTTTTTTTACAGGCGAAGTCTGTTTTTTGTGGGATAAGGGTTGTAAAAGACACAACGATTGTATGATACAGCTACCACATGAAGATAAAAAATGGATATATTTTAAAAATTTTTGTCGTACAATTCAATTACCGTATATTATGTATGCTGATTTTGAATGCATTTTAGAAAAAATAGAGAATATTGATAATGAGAACAACAGTAAAATGAATACCGGTATAAATATCAAAAGCATATACCATGCAGTATTAGATATTATTTTCATTCAAATTTAAATAAAGAATCATGTATATATCAATTTTATAGAGGAATTAATTGTGTGAAATGGTTTGTCAATGAGCTAAAAAAAATAATTGAACAATGTATATTTAATATAAACATTACTATGAATGAATTAACTAAAATAAAAAAGTTAGAATTTTTTAAGACAACAAAATGTCATATATGTGAGAAAGATTTTCTTGAAAATGATAAAAAGGTAAAAGATCATTGTCATTTAACTGGTATATTTAGAGGAACGGCACATAGTACATTTAATTTAAATAATCGTGATTCCCATATTTTACTAATAGTGTTTCATAACTTAAGTAATTATGATGCGCCTTTTTTAATAGAAGACATAGCTTTATTATTAAATGCTATTACTAAAGTAATTGCTTTAAACACTGAAAGAATTGTTGGAATTATGAAAACAGTTAAGATTCATGAAAACAAAAAAAATTTACAAATACGATTTATTGATTCATACAGATTCCTAAATACATCGCTTAGTAAACTATCGCAAACATTGTGTAAAAATGATATGAAAATTGTGAGAGAAAATTTTATGAATAATACCGAGTTTGTATTAGTTACGCAAAAAGGTGTGTTTCCATATGATTATCTTGACAATTGGGATAAATTTGAAGATACTACATTACCAAAATATAAAGATTTTTATAGTGAATTAAGTTTATGTAATATAACATTAGAGGAATATGAACATGCAAAAAAAGTATGGAAAATTTTTAACATTAAAAATTTAGGTGAATATAGTAATCTCTATTTAAAAACTGATGTTCTTCTATTAGCCGATATATTTCAAACTTTTAGAATGAATTGTTTATCAAGTTATGGATTAGATCCTGCTTATTATTTTACTCTCCCGAGTTTTACCTGGTATGCAATGTTAAAGTTTACAAATATAAAACTAGAACTATTAACAGATATTGATAAGGTAATGTTTATTGAGCGAGGTATACGAGGTGGTATTAGTCAATGTTGTAAGAGACATTCTGTGGCAAATAATAAGTATATACATGATCTTTATGAACCTATGAAGGATGATGTTTATTTAATGTATTTTGATGTTAATAATTTATATGGATGGGCAATGTCACAAGCATTACCATATGCAGAATTCAAATGGGTTGATAATCGTGAGAATTTTGATGTTAATAACACAGCACAAATTCTACATTAGGTTATATATTAGAAGTCGTTTTAAAATATCCGCAAAGTATTCATAATTCTCATATAGATTTACCATTTTGTCCTACTCATGATTTATCACCGGTAAATAGTAAACATAAGAAGCTTTTAACAACGTTATACGATAAGAAAAGATACGTTATACACATTAGAATGTTGAAAACATGCTTAAAACATGGTCTTCAACTGGATAAAATACATCGTACTTTACAATCCAAAAAAAAACACTTTCGTGTAAAAAACAACGGCAAGTAATTTGGTCCTTTCTCTCCACAAAAATTAAAATCCCAATAAAATACCATAAAAAAAAATTTACACAAAATAAATCTCAAACAAAAATACCGGCAACACAAAGAATTGAAATCACTTAAATTCGACAAGTAATTATTTGATCCCAAACAAAAATAGCGGCAACACAAAGGATTGAAATCACTTATAAATTCGACAAGAAATCTAGCGGTAATATAAAGCACTGAGATCGCATAATTTAGGCAACTAAAAAAATGTAAATAAATAATTATAATTATTATATCATTTTTGTATACATACTACTTGCCAGGAGGGGCCAAAAAGTGTAGAGTAGTATATATTTCAATATGCAACTGTAACGAAGATTTAAATATACATAACACTATTTGGCCCCTCCTGGCAAGTAGTATGTATACAAAAATGATATAATAATGAATTATTTATTTACATTTTTTTAGTTGCCTAAATTATGCGACCCCAGTGCTTTATATTACCGCTTGATTACTTGTCGAATTTATAAGTGATTTCAATCCTTTGTGTTGCCGCTATTTTTGTTTGGGATCAAATAATTACTTGTCGAATTAAAGTGATTTCAAATCTTTGTGTTGCCGCTATTTTTGTTTGAGATTTATTTTGTGCAAAATTTTTTTTATGGTATTTTATTGGGATTTTAATTTTTGTGGAGAGAAAGGACTAAATTACTTGCCGTTGTTTTTTACACGAAAGTGTTTTTTTTGGGGATCTCAGAGCTTTTTGTAATATGTGACAAAGATACATCTTAAGAATTTCTTTATGCAAATAATACAAAATATAGTGAAACTCTTAAAGAAAGAATGTGTATTCTAATAAATAAATTTTATTGGAAGGGAATATAAATTGAAATATATAAATAATTATATTGTTAACAATAATCAATTTTATTTAACAATATTAAAAAAGGAAAAGTACAACATTTTAAATACTACATTGAAAAATTATAGCTAAAAACAATGAAAAATTACATATCAACTCGTTATAAATATTTTTGATGAAGAAAGATACAATAATTTTCTAAACAAAAACTATGTATTACGGGATTTTATTTGAAACGGCGCGATACTCAGTGAGAAAATAATTTAATAATGATAGAAACTCATTGTGGAAATCATATCATTTTTAAATAGTTTACTCACTAGATATATTGCAGCCGAAGGCGCTATAATTGCGGCCAATATTTAGTGAAATGGCGTTTTAAACGCAGCCGTGGTGCTAATATTGTTGAACATGTTAAGATGTTTTTACCCATGATAACAACTTTCAACATTTATAAAAGCAGCCGTTAGAGATACGAATAACGTAATATTGAATTAATTAAATTTCCTCAAAGAATATGATAAACGTACCTTTTGAATTTCTGGGCCATGTTTTCTTTTGAACGATATGATCGTTCGCATACAGGGTGTAACGAAACGACCGCCTTTTCTCGTAACTGGAGGTTCGGGGTGCAAACTGAGTGCACTTGTAAAATTTCGTTCGAATCGTTCAAGAGGTTTAAAAGTTATTTCTATTTAAAAATCACCCTTTTTCAGTCCTTTTCGAACGATTTTAACTGCATAATGGAAAGTGGGGAAAGTGAAAAACAATTGATGAGCACCCAGCTTGAATGTAAAAATTATCGATCGCGTGCGGTAATACTTTTGCTATTTAATTCTTTAATCTGGCTATTAGATTAATTTTAAAAATAACAAAATCCTTTATATTACAATTCCAATTCAATTCAGTACAAGCATCATTGACTGATTTGATGGAAAGAGCGAGTTGACGTAATGTAAAGGAAAGTATCAAAAGCTAAGATATCGCGCGAGCGCAATGATAACTTAATAGACAATGCATGAGGGCATTCTCTTTCTACTAACGAAGCTAAAGGGAATGATTCAAAATCAATACATTGATGAAGGAGAAAACTAAACTCACCCATTAAATGTTCTGCAAGTTCCTTTAAATCGAAATTTTTGAAAAAGCTTCAAACTGGCTCCTCGATGATTTTTCCAGAAAGGACACTATCACTGATTTTGCATTTAAACACTTGTGAATTTAAACAAATTAGGTATTAACCTACGTTTCTTCAAAACACTGGAGAATTTGACACTTTTGAACTGTTTGAAGTAGGGTGATTAAGAGTGGTCGAAACGAATTATTGATTATTCTATCTCTCTGTCTCTCTTTTCAGCCTACTTCAAACAGTTCAAAAAGTGTCAAATTAACCGGTGTTTTGAAGAAACGTAGGTTAACACCTAATTTGCTTAAATTCGCGAGTTCTTAAATGCAAAATCAATGAAAGTGTGCATTCTGGAAATCATCGAAGAGCCAGTTTGAAGCTTTTTCAAAAACTTCGGTGTAAAGGAACATGGAGAACAATAATGGGTAAGTTTAATTTTTTCTATCATCAATGAATTGATTTTAAATAATTATTTTTACCTTCGTTTGTAGAAAGAAAATGCCTTGATGTGTTTCCTATTAAATTATCAGTGTAGTCGCGTGACATCTTAGCTTTTGATACTTTCCTTTTCATTCTATCTTCTCCGTCTTTCCATCAATTCAGTCAATGATACTTGTATTGAATTGATTTGGAATTGTAATGAAAAGGATTTTGCTATTTTTAAAATTAATCTAATAGCCAAATTAATGAAATAAGTAGCAAATGTATAATCGCGCGCGATCGATAATTTTTACATTCTAGTGGGGTGTTCGTCAATTGTTTTTTCACTTTCTCCACTTTATTATACACTGTTAAAGTCGTTCGAAAAGGACCGAAAAAGGGTGAGTTTTAAATGGAAATAATTTTTAATCCCCTTGAACGATTCGAACAAAATTTTACACGTGCATTTGGATGGTCACCCCGAACCTCCAGTTACGAGAAAAGGCGGTCGTTTCGTTACACCCTGTATATCCATGATTTATCCTTACGTATCATAGACGTATAATGACCAGTTGCAGCATCCTTGCCGTCATTGAAAATCGCACAATTTACTTTATAAACTTTATCACCCATTTTTAATTTCTCAATAGGTATACCTTCAATGTTTCAGTTTTTAAGAACAATCCAATCTTTAACGTTTTCTATATTTTCAGTTTTGGTATTATATAATGATAATTTAACAATCAGAACTTTGTTAGTAACTGTACTAGCAATTTTTTGCTGAAGTTCCAAAGAACTCATGCAATTACTGCATAAAGAATTCAATAGTTTTTTTCCACTTAGAGAAGTTGCTCTGAATTATTTCTTTCGTGTGCTCCAAGAATTACTTTTGCATAATTTTTTGGGAATTAACAAACTCTTCATACCATCAAATAGCGTAAGTAATAAAATATTATTACAAGATTGGGTAATATCTGTATGACAACATGAAGTACCACATTTTTCCGTTTTTGTTAGATAATGTTGCACAACGCGATTCAAGCAACTTAATTTATCACACAGAGCAGTGATTAAATCACCAACATCATACTGCCGCTTTCCAACAAATTGGATTTCAGCATATTGTCTAATATCAATATTCTCTAAAGATTTATCAAAAGATTCTGTAAGCAAGAATACAAGGGTTTAGAGCATTGCCTGCTCCTATACGAAATAGTACACTTCTAATTGAATAACAATTTTCAATGCATTGTATAACTGCATTTGCGTATGAAGAAATATAATCACGTTTCATTATTCCTCTTATGTATTAATCAACATCATTTACATATAAAGCAATTAATGACAAATTTAGATGATGAAAGTTTTACTTATTACTACAACCTTCTATCCTCATTAAAATTAGTCACCAAAAATTTTCGTAAGTTATAATGTTTCATCTGCATATCTTTACGCAAACAAGTGACTGCTTAGCCTATTTCCCACCATTGTAGATGCCCCTTCTTCTTTCTACGATAACCTGTAAATAAGATAAATTTATAATATAAAAAAATGCTATTTAAGAGAAAATTGGTTTGAATTAAAATTGGATACGTATAATACAATTTTCCTTTCATTTGTTACTTTGCTACTGAAACTTCATCTCAAACATAATAGTACCCAAGCTGACTATTTAAATATGCATACACAACAATTAATGACAATTTTAAATGATGAAAGATCTATTTATTACTTAAACCTTGTATCTTCAATAATTATAGGCACCACAAGTTTACGTATGTTAAGATATTTTTCCGCATATCTTTATGCAAATATTTGAGAGTTTACCCAATTTTCCACTATTCTAGATGCTCCTTCTTCTTTCTGACATATCCTGTAAATAAGACAAATTTATTATATAAATAATGCTACTTAAGAGAAAATTGGTTTGAATTAAAATTAGATATGGACGTATTATACTATATAATTTTCCTTTTAATTGTTGCTTTGCTACATAAAGTTCATCTCAAACATAATATAATTGAATAATTTTATAATATCCACAAATGGCTCATACTCAACATACAGCTGCTGGATACAAATTATTTCTACTCTTTTTTTCCATTCGGATGCTTTTTGTTGCATTATTTAAGAATATATTGCCTGGTAATCATTTTATAAGAATATAATAACAATACAAGAAGCTATGAACCGAAAATGTGATAATATTTAAATTTCCACTACGTGCAGGTCACAAATTAAATTGAAATAAGTATCTCAATATTATTGTATTAGAGTTTATTGATAAGCACCATGTATCACTATATTCCAAACAGAATTCTCCAATATAATCTGAAATTAATACAAAAAAATATATCTGTAAAAACATGAATATATATTTATAAATTTTAATATTTTTGTCTTACAATTTTATAGATCTTACGCAGTGTAAAATACCAGGCCTCTTTTTAGTCGAAATCTAAATTTATCATCCTCCGTATCATTGTCTAATTGAATGATTTTCTAATATCCATAAATGGCTCATACTCTACATAATCACCCCGGTAGCAAAATTGGCTCAAATGATGTAAAAATGACTGGATTTCTGGTCATAATGACGTCATCTCGACCAATCTTGCTACTGGGGCAGCTCCTGGATACAATTTGATAACTTCTATTTTTTTTTATATTCCGATACTTGTTGTTGCATTTTTGAAGAATATATTACCTGCCAATCATTTTATAAGAATATAATAACAATAGTTTAAAATATTAATGGTATATGACTGCATATAAGTATATAAAAGTACTTATATAGATTCAATTTTTAAACATACTGTGACGCTACTGGCTATCCTTGGCAAGGTTGCCAAGTCCGCCATCTTGAATAGTACTACGCTCTATAGTAAGTGAATTTTGATATAAGGAATGCAGACTGCACAAAGTGTACTGCCAGCGGAAATACGTCAGTAGCCATCTTAAATGCAGAACGTAATATATCAAAAATTATATATATTATATTCACAGCCTGTCACCGTGAACGGCGTAACGAAGACAAATGTTAGTATACGGAAAAATAAAGTGTAATAAAGAAATATTTGATCTATCTGATAGCTGATGTACTTATGGTATAAGTGAATAAATAAAATAAAAATGCTTTTCCTAAATTGATTTTTAATTTTGATAAAATGGTCAAATGTAGCCATTAATAAATTAGATTTGGTAATAAATACAAAAAATGCGTTTTATTATAACAAATGAGTTGAGGTAAAATAAACTCAATGTTTTTATATTAATTTGTTAACAAATGCATTTTTTTATTTATTATTGAGTCCAATAAATTAATGGTTATTAAAAAAAAATTCCTTGTAATGAAAAAAAAAGTGAAAAAATCTTAAACTTCACCAAGACTCGAACACGATCCCACCGCATGATAAACGGGAACCTTACAGCCTGCGCTACAGCGCTCACTTGATGCACCAAGAGCAAAACAGCCTTTTAAAGACTGACTACAATTCTTTCACTAACTCGTCATAAACGATCAAGAATTAGCTGCAATAATAAATACATTTATCTCCACAGCATTATTGCACTAAATTTATTATGTTTTTAATTTGAAGCATATATTTTACATGAAGATACGATACTTTAAGGCCATGCAATACTCTAAATATAAAACTATTCATATGCTCGTTTATCATAGTTATTCGACTACATATAACAAATATTATAATATTACTTAATTAATTTATGATAGTTGAGCATATGAATAGTTTTTATATAAAGTACTGAATGGTTACCCAGATAACATTTTGTGTGCAGATTGGCAGCAGATTGCTAACAGAAATGCTCAAATTTTGTTGTCAGATTGCTATCAACTATAGAAACATTTGACTTGGTATTTGCCGTCAGAACCGGCACATACTAGCCTTCTAGCAGAATGACGATAAAAACAAAACGGAATCTGTACACATAACCTGAGCGCAGATTTATAGCAGATTTGCGACAGAGTCTGCAGTACAGTCTCTGAAGGCAGATTAAAAACAAAAACAAAGCAGGATTTGTTACTCTATGTACGCTCTTTAAAATGTTACCCAATAAAACCAAAAATGTTGAATCAACGTAATTTCTTAATGCGTTATCTATAGTTGAAACAACGTGCCCTATGTCGCCAAAATCCACGTTTCTATCAACGGTTGATTTAACGTTTACACAACGGTTAATTTCACGTTTCTGTCCGCTTGAAAAAATTTTAGGATGAATAAATTGAATCGCGTGAATAATTTAACACTTCAATTTGCATTAAAATCACAAAATATTATAAGTTACCATTATACAATCAATTTTTACTAAAAAAAAAAGAAAAAATATTAGGAGATGGCTGGACGCGAACCTGCGTGCAGCAGGTTTTTCCTCTTACACGTAATCTATATGAATTAATTGTCTTTATATTGATTTCTATCAATCATCGAATCTTACACACTATAATAATTTGCATCCTAGAAGCACCGCGGACGATCCTTCGAGTCTCCTTTCTCCTGGAATTGGCTACAAATCGTAAAATAGCTGAAAGAATTTCTAATATGGCGCGCACCTTAACCACTAAGCTACGTTAGCATATGATAGATCGTTACAATTTTGATGAATATGCAACTGTTATTGAAAATCACCTTACATTATTTTTTATTTCGAATTAAATCCTAAAAATCTTTGTTGTTAAATATTTTTATAAATTACAATTTTTTAATCATTTGAATAAATATTACTAAAAACAATATTTGAACTGTTTCCTTGACATAATTTCAGTTCACGAAGAAAACGTTGTGCTAACATCATTTAATCGTTGCATCTATAGAAAAAATCAATATTTAAAATACATTAGAAAGATTCCATCAATTCTACCGTTTCATATTAGTTGTGGAGAATAACGTTGCTTCATCAACGGAAGTTAAACGTTATTTCTCTTGGAGAATACAACGTACGTTTAAAAAATGTTAGAAAGATGCCTTGTATTCAACCGTTTCGAATTGGTTATGGGTAAATACGTTGTTCCCTCAACGTCAATTAAACGTTATTTCTTTTGGATATTTATCATTATTTGTTTAAAAATTTTCAGATATTATAATTAATACAATTTTAAACGATGTACCACCTAGTGGCTTTAACGTTGTTCTAAAAGACGGCGTCATGTTTATCGTTTTGCGCATGCGTCATACGGCGTAAGACATTTAAATCAAGTACGCAGAGTCTGCTGTGTTTCTGCTGCAAAGCTGCTGCAGGTTCACTTGCGTTTCTGCTACAAATGTACTATAGGTTCTGTCGCATAAAGCGATATCATATTGTTGTTAATCTGTTAGCAGAAACTGACAAGTCAGGTTCTGTTTCCAATATGGTGTCATTTTGTTGACTGGATTTTGTAGCAGAATTTCGTTTACTTTTGCACAATCGGATAAGGCTATCTGGGTACCCTTAAATTATCATATCTTCATGCAAAATGTATGCTTCAAATTAAAAACAATAAATTTAGTACAATAATGCTATGTAGATAAATGTATTTATTATTACAGCTAATTCTTGATCATTTATGACGAATTAATAAAAGAATTGTAGTCAGTTTTTAAAAAGGCTGTTTTGCTCTTGGTAAATCATGTGAGCGCTGTAGCGCAGGCGGTAAGGTTGCCGTTTATGATGCGGTGGGCTCGGGTTGGAGTCTTGGTGAAATTTAAAATTTTTTCACTTTTTTTTTCATTACAAAGAATTTTTTTTTTAATAACCATTAACTTATTTGACTCAATAATAAATAAAAAAATGCATTTGTTAACACATTAATATAAAGACATTGAGTTTATTTTACCTCAACTCATTTGTTATAATAAAGTGCATTTTTTGTATTTATTACCAAATCTAATTAATTAATGGCTACATTTGACCATTTTATCAAAATTAAAAATCAATTTAGGAAAAGCATTTTTATTTGCTTTGAGTTTTTAGGTAAACGCAGCACCACCTCACACGGATGACACGTAAAAATGTCACGGTTAGCGGTAGTCGCTCTTCTTCTAAAGCCAATGTTGCCTGAAGTCCAAATCACACCTATGCTCTCCAGGCATAGTTGTGTTTGTACCGCTTCCCTTTAAATTTTCTATACTGCTGCTTGCTAGAGCTTATCTTCATTTTTGTTGCTAAAAGCTTGATTCTGGCATCACTGCCGTGTGGAACTATTAGTTTGCTAATAAAAGCAGAGGCTTAATTTTAAGAGATTGCAACATATAGTAATTAATATAGATACAATTGTAAAAAGAAAACAAAAATTTTATTTTACATATATTAACTTTAAATAAAATCCCACAAAGTACTGTAAAATATCTTACATGTTATATTATATATCTAATCTGTCAGCTTCTTTATTTTAATATTCATCTCAATTATCACAATTTGATCCTCAGCGATGACACAGTAACCACATTATGGTGAATCTATTCTTTTTTTTTAATGTTCGATCCACATAGCTTCATCCTCAGCAGTGATATAGTAAACACACGTACATTACTATAATTTAATCTGAAACAAAATCCCACAAAGTACTATAAAACATCTTACATTTTATATTATATATCTATTCTGTCATTTTCTTTATTTATTATTGTATTTACCCAAATTGCTGACTCATTTATTTTAATGTCTGTCTCAATTAACACAGTTTGATCCTCATCAGCGATGAAACAGAAACAACATTATGGTGAATCTATTCCTTTTGTTTTAATGTTCAATCCACATAGCTCCATTCTCAGCATTGACATAGTAAACACTTTACAATAATTTAATCTGAAACAAAATCCCAAAAAGTACTATATAAAATCTTACATTTGAAATTACAAATGTAATCTGTCAGCTTCTTTATTTGTATCGTACTTACCCATTGTGTTGACTTGTTTATTTTAATATTCATCTCAATTAACACAGTTTGATCCTCAGCGATGACACAGTAACCATAATATGGTGAATCTATTCCTTTCATTTTAATGTTCAATCCACATAGCTCCATCCTCAGTAGTGACATAGTAAACACATTACTATAATTTAATCTGAAATAAAATCCCAGAAAGTACTATAAAATATCTTACATTTTATATTATATATCTAAGTTGTCAGCTTCTTTATTTATTATTGTATTTACCAAGTTTTTTCACTCGTTTATTTTATTATCCGTCTCAATTAACATAGTTTGAATCTCAACGATGACACAATAACCACATTATGTTTAGTCTATTCCTTTATTTTAATTTTGAAAATCTGCATAGCTCCATTCTTAGCACAGTGACATAGTAAACACATTACTATGATTTAATCTGAAATAAAATCCCACAAAGTACCACAAAATATTTATATCTTACATTTTATATTATAAAATTTATTGTTATACTTATCTAAAATGTTCAGTCCTTTATATACTTTTAAAAATTATTTTTATGTACATTTTACAAATTTCGTCACTTTATTTATTCACTTATACCATCAGTATATCAGCTGTCAGTAAGATTAAAACTGTCACTTTATTTCTTTATATTACTTTATAACTTGTGGTATGTATATACTAACATTTGTCTTGGCTCACGGACCATGCATTATGTATTTTGAAATTAGTAATTAGAAATATCTATATTGCGGTCCCTCTACAGTCTCTACCCTCTGACGTATTTCCGCCGACCAGTAGTATCAGCAGCGACTATAGCGTAGTACCCAAAATAGTACTACGCTATAGGATATGTCGCTTTTGGGTACTACGGTAGTACCGAAAGTACTACACTTGGTAACCTTGATCCTTGGGGATAATATAGAAGGGGAGGGAGGAGTGATCCCTCACCGATCGCGTTCGAGTCCCAATAGGCGACTTCCTATAAGACCCGGGCGCCTTCGATGTAATTATTTAATAATTGCCGAATATTTATTGGTACAGAGGGGGTTCTAACCCTCGTACGCGAATATAGGGGGTGGGGTGCTAATACACTAACTCGCTAATTTCGATTGAACTCTCTTTATTATAAAATCGGTGCTTAATACAATACACGATCCTTCGCACGTGGTATAACGGTGTTACGCGAGGTCCTAAATGTGGGCGCGGCTTAAGTCGTGCGAACGCGGCTGAAGCCCCGATGACGTAGGAGTTAGCCCCGCGCTCGAGCCACTAGTTGGCGTTCGCGGCGGTCCCGCCGAGTCGCGCGGTACTCGCGCGCCTCCGGCGGATTCGTAGGCTAACCACGACGCGACGTTACGCGGATGGGTCCCTATCCCCGCGCGTGCGCGTTACCCGATGGTTAATCGCACTGACTCCGTTACCGCGTACACAAACACAACAACGACCCGGATTGTTTACGTCGAGGACTCTCAGGTCACTAGTCCCCACGGGGATTATACTAAGTCCGCGGCCTTGAAACGAATTACGGGAACGTTCCCGTCAACGGTCCACTCACAACTAATCGATGCAATCGCGAACACTTTTACTAATTCGCGCCTGTACACAATAAGATGTTCGTTACCGGTCCGACGGAATGACCACTCCGCTAGGTTGCCCGCTTACCCGTGACAGGTGAACAGGGCCAGCGGTTCCCTATACAACCGGTCGGTGCTACGAGCCCTAAAGCCCTAGCACACCCCGGGACGTTACTGGACTTTATTACAAAACGAATAATCACCCAAAAGTCTGCTTACAATAGGCAGGCTTTCTTCTTTCTTTCTCTCTCTCTCTCTCTCTCCTTCTAGTCCTTGACACTGGCCCGAAGGGCAGTAGGTTTCCTCTGGCCGGTATGGATTCGTGGCGGTGGCAGTCGCTGCACTTTATCGTGCCTCCCAATTCCCGTTCGGTAGCGGCTGTCACTCCTGTGGTTCGTACCGGCTGGGGGAACTATATCGGGCACTATGTGTCACCTCTGACATCTAAACTACGTGTGTCGGGGCAGTCCGCGGGAGCAGGTAAGGCCCTGCGCCTGTCCCGCCGCTGCCCCGCTACACCCATCGCGCGGCACTAGGGAGCCGACAAGTTATCGATCCTAGATCAATACTTATCGGTTGATAACTCCCTAGTTCGTACGCGACCCGCCTATCTAGCGCTTGAGATTAGCAAAGCGCTAGAGGGCAGCTATAGTAACGTTGCGAGAACGCAACGTTACAATACGTACAAACCAAGTTATGGCGAATTTAAATGACGAAAGAAGATATATTTATTAATACAACCTTCTAACATCATTAAAATTATAAGTCACAAAAGATCAATGTATGTTTAATTCTTGTTTCTGCATACCTTTATATATGTAATCTGTTCGATCTGCCATTCGTTCATCTGCTTTCTGCATTTTGCTAACACAATCTGTAATTTTGAAAACACATACTTTAATAATAATATTGATAAACACATTTAATATTAAAACTGAGTAAATAAAAATCAGATATTGAAAAATGTTATTTAACTTTTAATTTGTTCTTCAAGATGCATTGAAACTAACCTAAATAATCTGCGTATTAAGGGTTATAGACTATACCACAACTATTTTCCTTGTTTTGGCATCATTTTGTTACCAATTACTTTATTAATTGGAATGTGATGAGCGTTACTAGAGGAGCTATGCGGCTCCGATGACAGGGAGTGGGGGAAGCTGTTTTGTGGTGTGGAAGGGGGATGGGTGGGGATAAGACTCTCTTAGTATGGTAGTGGTGGGGATGAGGAAGGAAAGGGTCTTATAGTGGGATCGAGTTTGGTTAGGGAGGGTGGGGGTACTTTTCACCCTATGTCACAGTTGGAAGGTCTTATAGTAGGACCGAGTTTGGTTAGGTAGGGGGTATTTTTCACCCTATGTCACAGTTGGAAGGTCTTATAGTGGGACCGGGATTGGTTAGGGAGGGGGTATTTTTCACCCTATGGTACCGTTGGTTAGTTATCCTACGGGGACCTAAGTTATCCTACGGGGCCCTAGTTGAGGGAAGGTTTTTTCACCCTTCGAAGTCGTTGGTTAGTTACCTTACGTAGCCTAACTATTTCCGAAGGAAACGTCATTGGCTCTAAGAGAGAATATTTTCTGCCCTATGCTACATGTAGTGGGCGGTAATTCTAAGATGCTTTAAGGGTTGACAAAACTTTTGTCCTACGGTGGAGAAATGACTGACCTGCCACTCTTGGAAGAACGGAAACGTCATTGGTCCTCAAGAAAATATTTATGACCTATGCTACGTATAGTGGGAGATAGTTTTGACCTATGGTGAGGATAGTAGGAGGGATGAAGAACAATTAGCTTGAAGAGAGGGAGAAATTTTTATGAAACATTCATATTTAAATCGAAAAATTTTAGTATAAAAAACGTAGGTATAATGGCACCATCGTTCGTTGATTTTCAAGGATTCCGTTTGACGGATAAGTCATTTATAATTAAAGAATTTGCTGTTATACAAGAACAAAAAGTGTTCCATATTTTATTTTCACCGCCCTATTCATATTCGTGGCTAAGTGAAGAGGAGCGAAAGCGGACAGAGTAAGTATATGAAAAAGAAAAAATATATATTATTTTTGTTTAATATAATGTTTCTTTTTAGCTGGTTCTTTCTAAATTATCACGGCTTAAATTGGGCGGATGGCTACTCACCCTACTATAAATATAAAGATATTATAAGGAAGTATATTTATGATGATGAGGATGAGATTTTTGTGAAAGGAATTGAAAATACAAATTGGTTAAGAGATATTTGTAATTTAGAAATAACTAATGTAGATAATTTTATGTGGGGGGATTTTGATTTAGAAGATAGCTTGCATAATTCACATCTTCCAGCATGTTTGAATCATGAAGGTGTATGTGCCTTAAAAAATGTCTATTATATGAAATATATGTATGAGCAAAAATCTGGAATATATGTATAACTGAAAAACGCTTGCATCTATTTTCTAACATGTCGTTGCCTGTCCTCAATGTTCTCTTACCCCCTGAAGTGTTTCAGAGATCCTATATCTAAAGAGAGCTCAGTTTCCCACCCACTTTTCCTCAGTTCCTGATTAGTCCTCTCGAAGAAAAGAACAAAAGATGTCTCTACGAAATAGAGTTTTGAAACCGCAAGAAGAATATCGCGAGTGGGTACGCGAGTGTCGTGAATATATTCATAAACTCAGAATCTCTAATCGCAACGCACCTATAGGCACGCTGCAGAAAAATTTTGCGGAATTGCACAAATACAGTGTCTTCTACTTAGAGCAGCTAAGGATAAAAGTTATTGTTTGAATCATGCTCTCAAGAATCCTGATTTAGGAAATCAGCATAATTATCATGAGTGGGTACGCAAGTGTCGTGATTATATTCGAAGTTTAAGAGATGCTAATAGATCTGCAGCTCCCGATACAGTACACAAAAATCTGACTGAAATAACAACTATCCAGCGTCTACTTCTGCATGTGGCAAAAAATAAGAAATCAATTGGTGTGAGAAAGCTTATTTGGAAAGATCTCGAGTCTTCATTTAAATCTCGAATATGTAGCGGAATGGTTGTAAATTATAATTATATAGAACCACGTGATTTTCTAACAGGTGCAAAAGACTTAGTACAGACCTACACAGAAAAAGTGTTTAATAACGTGAACGCAGTTAAGATAAATTGCATCTTTAACGGACAATTTATTTGTAAAGAGATAAGTGATATTAAACAAATCTCAACCCGCAATGCAGTTTTATACAAAACTGATAGTTTTAGTGAATGGTACAATACAAATATAATAGACAAAATTCTAAAAGAATTGAGTGAGTTTCAAGAGCGTGATAGTGGATGGGCGTTGGAAAAAATTCTGAATTTAATTATAAATATAAATTATTATAACCCGCTGCATATAGGTTGTGCCATCCAGCTTCTAGAATCTATTAAGAATAAACAGGCTGTGATAAACATACACAGTGATGATTATACATGTTTTGCATGGGCTGTAACGGCTGCACTCTATCCGGCAAAACCGAATACTCATCCACAATGAAAATCTTCATATCTTCATTTTACAACTGTTTTCGATGTTAGAAGTATAACGTTTCCGACTACATTAAAACAGATTCCGAAATTTGAGGAAGATAATGATGTCTCTATTAATATTTTTACTATGGTAGAAGAGACTGAGACGAATGAGAATACAATCATAGCACCTCTACAATTAACAAAATGCAAGAGGACCAGACACGCTAATCTTATTCTTCTTCTCGAGCATTAAGGAGCAGCAGCACATTTTATATGCATCAGGAACCTTTCCAGACTACTAAATGGACAGCTTACTAGAGGAAAACGCTCTCATCTTATTTGTGATCGGTATGTTTTACTATATATATATATATATATATATAATTACTGCTTCTATATTCTAATATTACTTTTTCCCTCCTATAGTTGCTTACACTATTTCCACAATGATGAGAAACTAAAATCGAATGAACGTGATTGTGCGCAACTCAATAAAAACATCAGAATTGTGCTACCTGACAAGGACCGTTGGGTTTCCTTCAATAACATGAAGAACAGTGAGAGGGTGCCATTTGTCATATACGCTGACATTGAATGCTTGCTTGAAAAAGTTGAGCAAACGGATGACGATATTGGTATTTATCAAAAACACATACCTTTTAGTATAGGTTATTATTTTAAAAGCGTTCGTGATTCATCGCTCTCAACTTACAAATCATATCATGGACTCGAGTGTATAGAATGGTTTGTGCGAGAACTCGATAAAATTGCTAGCATAGCGAGCGAAAAACTAAAGACTGTAGTGCCTATGAGAACGCTAAGTATTAGTGAAAATTCAAGGCATTATACTGAGCCCAACCGTCATATATGTAAAAAGCCGTTTCTTCCAGATAAAATACGTGTTCGCGATCATGATCATTTAACTGGTAAATATAGGGGACCTGCTCATAATAATTGTAATTGAAACTTTAACGATTCACATGTAATACCTGTAATTTTTCATAATTTATCAGGTTATGATGCACATTTTATTTTCGGTACAATCGCTAACTTGTATGAAGGTTCAGTACACTTGTTACCTGTACATAAGGAGAAGTATATTTCATTCACTAAATTCATCCGTAAATATAATATACAACTAAGGTTTATCGATTCTTTCAAATTTATGGCATCTAGTTTAGACAAATTGAGTTCATATTTAACGAGATCACAGTTAAAAAATTTAGAGTCAGAATTCTCATATTTAAACATAGAACAATTTAACTTTCTGACAAGGAAAGGTATTTTTCCTTACGATTACATAGATAGTCTGAACCGTCTGGAAGAAACTGCTTTACCTCCACGCGCGAGATATTCTATAATAGATTATCCGATAGTGATATTAGTGAGGGTGCGTATAATCACGCTAAGGAGGTATGGACCAAATTTCAAATACGAACACTTGGGGAGTATAGCGATCTCTATTTGAAAACTGATGTACTATTGTTGGCTGACGTTTTCGAAAATTTTCGTGATAGCTGCATGCAAACTTATAATTTGGATCCTGCTCATTATTATACACTCCCAGGCTTCACTTGGGATGCAATGCTCAAACATACAGGAATAAGATTAGAACTTTTTACTGACGTAGAAATGCTGCTTTTCGTAGAACGGGGCATACGTGGTGGTTTAAGCCAATGCTCGCACCGCTATGAAAAGGCTAACAATCGGTACATGCAAAATTACAATCCCGAGGAACCTTCTAAGTATTTAATGTACTACGATGTAAATAATTTGTATGGGTGGGCAATGTCTCAACCGCTACCTACTCACGGATTTCGCTGGATTGAAAATGTTAATAATTTGGATATCTCTAATATACCGATAGATTCACCCGAGGGTTATATTTTACAGGTTGACTTAGAGTATCCAAGCATGCTTCACGATAAATATTCCGACCTTCCATTTTGTCCCGTACGTGATGCACCACCGGGTACACGTCAGAAGAAGCTACTTGCAACTTTAGAAAATAAGGAGCGCTATGTTATACACTATCGTGCTTTACAGCAATGTATGCGTAATGGTGTTGTCTTAAAACACATTCATCGCGTTTTAGGATTTCAGCAGTCCACCTGGTTACGTAAATATATCGATCTGAACACTAGTTTGCGTGCAGCATCTAAAAATGAGTTTGAGAAAAATCTTTTCAAATTAATGAACAATGCGGTGTTCGGTAAGACTATGGAGAATGTTAGAAATAGAGTTGATGTGAGACTCGTGAGTAGGTGGGAGGGAAGATATGGTGCTGAAGTAATGATTGCTAAGCCTAATTTTCACAGTCGCACTATATTCAGTGAGAATTTGGTCACGATTGAATTAACAAAATTAGCAGCTAAATTCGATAGGCCTATATACGTAGGTATGAGCATTCTTGATATTTCGAAAACATGTTTGTATGATTTTCATTATGATTATATGCTTCCTACGTTCGGTAGCAAATGTAAAGCGTTATATACCGATACGGATAGTCTAATATACAGCATTGAGTGTGATGATATTTACACTATTATGAGGGAGAATCTTGCTAGATTCGATACAAGCGATTATTCTCCGAACAATCAGTACAATTTACCTCTAGTAAATAAAAAAGTCTCTGGGCTGATGAAAGATGAGAATAATGGGCAGATAATGACAGAGTTTATTGGACTGAGATCAAAAATGTACACATTTAAAGTACAAAATAAAATTATCAAAAAAGCTAAAGATATTAAGACTTACGTTGTTGCTAGAAACATAACCTTCGAGGACTATAAGGACTGTTTAACAAATTTTACTGTACAAGTCCGCAATCAAAATTTAATTCGCTCAAAATTGCATAATGTTTATTCGATTACGCAACGGAAAGTAGCTCTCAGCCCATACGATGATAAGCGTTATATCGTGCACGGAACTGTATCGACTCTACCATGGGGTCATTATAGAATAAATTAATTATATTTAAATTGAATAATTTTATTAATAAATATTGTTTTTACAAAATATTATCTTTATTTATCCATGAATTATGTTTATTATCGAATCCTAACCACTTCACAAAGACCTTATCACCCTTCTTACGTAATACCTTCTCCACTAGATATACATTAGGATTAGCAGCTTTTAAAAGTTCATATTCGTAGAATCCTCCGTATATATCAGTACCACTAGAGTCTCTAAGTAAATATGTAACAGGATTTGTTTTCTGCACTTTTATAATTTCAAATATTTCAGTTGTCGAATTTGGTGTGTATCCCTTTGCGAATACATTCTTGTATTTACTGATTCGTATAAAATCACCTACTTTGAACTTGGCACGACCAACAATCTTTATATTATTGTATACTGTAGTCGGGAGCATATTAGCATGATCTGGCGTCACATCAACTGGTCGCATTCCTATAGTACGATGTTTTCTTGCGTTGTAGTCTTCAACTAGTCGCTGCAGTATGCCTCGCCACTTATAATTTCCATTCAACGTAAATCGTTTCCACATTTCAGTCTTCAGCGTGCGATTCCAGCGCTCAACTATCGTAGCTTTCAATACGCTGTATGTTGAGTAATGATTTATTCTACGTTTTTTTATAAGCGATTTGAAATCACTATTATAAAACTTCTTGCCATCAACAGTCTGCAAATTTTTGGGACATCTCCCACTTTTCAGAATCTTCGTAAATGCGTCTGTCACTTCCTTGCCAGTTTTGGTTTTTAGTGCTACTGCCCATCCAAATTTCGAAAATGCATCAATAACTGTGAGAATATAGTGGTAACCTCCGTCAGTATAATTCTTCATATCAACCAGATCTGCTTGCCAGAGGTCATCGAAGCCTCGTATTGTAACTCTTCTACGTTGAAAATTCCGTCTTGCAGGTACATGCAATTCTTCGACCAATTTTTTCTTTTCTTCACTATCCATAACTCTTCAGGTATGTGTTGGGTTTACAAGGGTACAACGAGCACTGATGGTAGTAAAAGTTTCTTTTTCCTAATAAAACTCTTTGTCGAATTATTTCAAGAAGAATTCTCCTTAGCATGATTCTCCCCATGGAAAATAGCACTTTTTTTTTTTTAATTCCGCATTATCTTTATTATATGTTTCTTTGATTCAGCATCCTCTTTAGTCTGATTCTCCATGAAAATTGATGCATATTTCTTTAAATCTGCATTATCTTTAGCATGTTTCTGCATGAAATTACTCAATTTCACTTGTAAATCATTCAGCCTTAACTCGGTTTCATCCAGTCTTAACGCAATACTTCGTAAAATATCACTGTTTTCTTGCATTTCATTTTTAAGGTTCTCACGTACAGCATTCATATTATCCAGCAGAACACGCATATTCACAGCACATTTCTCATCAGTAGCATCAAATCCTAAATTTGAAATAATATTCCCCTTAGCATTAAATGCATTCATACATTTATCAAATTTTAATGTTTCATCTTCAGTTTTGCAGAAATATTTTCTCACATTACTGGCAGTGGAAATACCTCCAAATTTATTTATCGACATTGTGAAGTAACACAATCAACTGGGAAATTATGGAAAGTGTAATCTCTTTTATAGGATAATACGTTCTTCATGAAGCTCCTCAATTATTGATTGTATCTCATTATGATGATTCGTTTGTCCTGCAGCAGATGATGCTATCAATAACCTCAAACGTTCAACTAATTCGTTCGGATCATTCCAATGTACATAGTTCACTGGTTTATCATTAACACACATATAACCGCTACCTCTTACAAGATTCTTTGGAGGAAATAATTGTCTAATTATTTTCTTCCATTTATGATCCTTATTCCCACGAAGCTTTCCCTCGCTACTGTAATCTGCTCCGTGTACATTAGTTTGAGAAAGAATATTCTTATATGTTTTTAAATCATCTTCAGTATAATCATGTGGCTCTTTCATGAACATCAATTCAAATAGACCAATAGTACCCTGATAATACTCATCATCAATAATAATAAAATCTTTACGATTTACTTTAAAAGAACATTTTCCAAGTCTCATTTTGTTAAGTCTAGCATCTCGTTCAATTCCAAAATTATCATCAATTAAATCCTTATTTTTACGCAGAAACATCTCTATATATTTACGTCCAATTGGTGCATATTCTGACAAAGAACTATTTAAATCTAAGGATCTTTGCAATGGTGATGATGGAGTTTCTGCTTGCATTGGTGATGGTATTGCTAAATCATTAACATCCTTTTCCACTTTCACTCCCTCCTCCTCCTCCTCCTCCTCCTCCACATCCCCATCCTCTTCCAGAGAAAGGTATAATGTTTCATTAGGTCGTGAATTTCCTTGCTCATCATCATCATCATCAGATGAAGGGGTTGGAATTTTAATTCTAGAGTTGTCTGCGAAATATTTACGTTGTGGAGTCGATGAGTAATAAGTTCTTTTACGTTCCGATGGAATAATTAAAGAATTATCGCCTACAGTAGTTTTATGTAGCGGTTCCTGTTTATACTCATATTTGGGGGACACGAAGGTCATCTCATTATGTTCAGTGAGCTTCTTCAATGGCTCAACAATTGGTTTAAAAGTTTCATTTAAATTAGTTTCCATCATTTCTCTTCCTGATTTGAGTGCACGATATTTTTCACGAATTACTTTACTTTTCACGGCAATCTTCTTTACCAGCATCTTTTCTTCCATTTTCCTGCTTTCCACGTTCAATCCACGTTCAATCTAGATTCAGTCCACGTTTTTATTTCCACGTTTATACTAGGTTTATTCCATGCTCATTTGATGTGTGTGTTTTGATGGACACTTAGCTCTAAACTGAACAATCTTAAGCAAACGGTATACTATTTAATCTTAGCATACTCATCGAAACCTTTCCGATATCTACCATTTTGAATTGTACTATCCTTGTCGATCACTAGAAATCCATAATCATGGTGCCAGCACTTTGAACACAATTCATTGAATTTTTCAAATGACATATCCGTGTTTACATGATCGTTATAAATATGTTTTAAATTAGTACCATCTTGCTTAAAGATTATGAGAAGGTTTGCATTATCACGAATCATGTGTTTAGGAATTTTAGCATAAGTCTGGCAGAGGTAGAAGCAGTCAATATTTGAATGTCTACCCATGGAGAAGTAGTCTCTGATATTATCCTGCTTATCGTTAGCAACATTATCAAATATGAAAATAGAATTGGGTAACGCCTCAGTTACCTTTACAACGTCGCTATTGTTTGAAAATTTAAAATATCCAATACCTTTTAGTCCTTTTAATAACCGTTCAAGGTATTAATACTTGGGTTGTTGAAGCGACTTTGAGTATACATAAATATTTTCAAATCTCACACCGTTAGGACTTTCTACGAGACTAAGTAGTACGTTTGTTTTACCGCAATTCGAGGGTCCGCAAATTATACTACGAATTGTAGATGGAAGTAGGGATCCATGACGTTTACTCCTTCCTCCACAACCCCCACCGACAATAAAACGATCGGCGTTGGAGACACGAATGTGCAGTGGTTGCTTTACGAAATCCATAACTGTAAAACTCTATGATCATGCAAGCTATTTATAGGATCGAAGCAGATTATCTCATCAGTTCTCATTATGTCGTTGTTAATGTTAGATGTGCTACGTTTGGAGGATTTAACTATTGAGCAGCTTGAATACATTCCAAAAATTTTACTATTGAAGCGCTTTCCAAACAGTATTCGACTTGTTTGGTGTAAATTACCTGAGCACATTCGTGCAGATCCTTAAGTGCAACAATATCGTGCCTGTACGGAACATTATAATTTACCTAATCAAGATCATTTTGATGGAATACCGCCTTCAATAAAAAATTGCTGGATGTGCCAACGAACCCGCTAGGAAAGCATGACATGATGAGGTATGGTTGTGGATCTTTTTTCAATAAGCTGCTAAATAAACTACCCTTCGAGCTGCATGTACCTGGCTACACTTATTGCGGTCCAGGTACTCGACTTCATGAACGGTTAGCACGTGGTGATCGAGGAATAAACCCTCTGGATGATGCTTGCCGTGAGCATGATATCGCATATTCAGTATATAAGGACCTACCCTCGCGTCATCATGCTGATAAAGTACTTGCACGCCGTGCACGACAACGTATCATAGCTAGTGACTCATCCGTAGGTGAACGAGCGACAGCGACTGCTGTCTGGGCATCAATGAATGCAAAACGGAAACTCGGCTTAGGACTGCGAGTGCCTAGAAAAAGTACGAAGAAAAGAAAAATTCGTGTACCGAAAAAACGAGGTGGTTTATTGAGGAAAAAGTCACTTACTAAAACAAAACGGGGGGGGGGGGTGTATTACCATTGCTTCCGCTGCTGAGTGCGGTGGGCGCATTAGCTGGCGGTGCAGCAGGTATAGCAAAGGCTGTAAACGACACCAAAGCAGCCAAAAAACAATTGGAAGAAATGCATCGACACAATCGCTTAATGGAAGCGAGACGGGGACAAGGTTTATACCTCGCACCATACAGTCGAATAGGAGAGGGAGTGAAAAGGAAAAGGAAAAGAAAATAAATGGACTTCCTAAATCTGGACCTACTAGTAATATGCAATTATCAAACGTCTGCCGTAAAATACCGCATTTTCGGGGAGTCTTTATGCGTACATCTCTACCTCAAAATGCGCAACGCATTGAGTGCGCAATTGTGAATCTTGATGACGAACAAGGTCCTGGAACACATTGGGTCGCTTACGTTAAACGTAATAAGCACGTTAAGTATTTCGATTCCTTCGGAAATTTAAAACCACCAATTGAACTTGTGGAATATTTTGGACCTTCTGCTATAATCTACTACAACCACGACCAATATCAATCGTATGATTCAAGCATATGCGGTCAGTTGTGTGTCAAGTTTCTACGTGAGCAATGTCTTTAACAGTTATACTCTCTGGCCGTGACTCGGTATTGGGGTCAGATTTTTTCCCCCCGATTGATCTTCGAGATGGACATTATGAACTCGGTCTCGTAGACTTTCAGAGCTTCAATTCAATCTTTAATGTTGATGAGACAAACAATATATTTTACGTTGATGATCAGGAGCTAACTATACCTACAGGTTGTTATGAGCTCAATGCTATAAATGACTTTTTACGTGCTCAGATGTTCGAAGGTGATGAAGAAGAAGTAATTGTTCTACGTGCTAATAATAATACATTAAAAAGTGAAATAAAGTGTAAATATCAGATTGATTTTACACAACCTAACAATATAGGGTCTTTGTTGGGTTTTTATCAGATCGTGTTATTCCGCCGAACACACTAGCTGAATCAGACGAGCCCGTAAACATTATAAGAGTAAAAATTCTATGAATTGAATGCAACATTACAGCTGGTGCGTACACAAACGGTAGACCTCGACATGTTATACATGAATTTTTTCCGAGTGTTCCGCCAGGTTATAAAGTCGCAGAAACACCGAAGAACGTCATTTACTTGCCAGTCATTGCGAAAGTAATTGACCGTCTCACCTTGCGTATTCTCGATCAGGAAGATCGTATAGTAAATTTCGGAGGTGAAGAAATCACAATTCGCTTACATATTAGAAAATGTTGATTTACAAGAATACTTATAAATCACCGATACTCGATGAGCCTATCAGTCCAACTGCTGCAGCAGGACAGAATACATTGAGCGAAGGTAACGTTGGCGCATCATTAACAAGAAGAAATATCACCTTTCTACAATCACTGGGTTTCAACGTTAGAAATAAAAATGGATCCATTAGATGTAACCGCTCAACCGGTGTTCGACAATCGCATCACTAAAATGGAAATGCATGCATACAATCCTTATGCAAATGCCTCATTGGGAAATAGTGATGAAATTCGAATTACTATACAACAGCAAGATTTAATTCTTCTACCCTGTGAAAGTAATCTCTACATTGAGGGAAAGATAATCGTTGGAACCCGTGCTCCAGATGCAACAGCCCAAGATGTCGTAGGACTTGACTGTAATTCCATGGCATTCTTGTTTGATGAAATTCGTTATGAATTGAATGGTATTGAGATTGATCGCTGTAAGAATGTGGGTATTACTAGCTCCATGAAGAATCTCATCTCCTTAACTGCTGAGGAAAGTGCAAGTCTACGTCATTCAGGATGGTTTCTAACAGATCACAGGTCTACGAATCATTTCAACTTTTGTGTACCATTGCAAATGCTGTTGGGTTTTTGTGAAGACTACAGAAGAGTTATAATAAATGCACGTCATGAACTCGTTCTTATTCGAGCACGTGATGATATAAATTCACTACATTCTTCGAGAAAAATCATCAACTCCAAAATTGATTTGCAAAAAGTGCAATGAAGGATTCCTCATGTATCACTGAATGATTATACAAAACTTAAATTTCTACGTTTGATTGAGCAAAACAAAAGTTTAACCATGGCTTTTCGTTCCTGGGAACTCTACGAATATCCACTTCTACCTGAAACACAGAGGCATACATGGGCCGTAAAAGCTGCAACACAATTGGAGAAACTTCGATATGTTATACTAGCATTTAGACAAAATAAGAAGAGTACGCAGCATATGGAGGTGCTTAGATTCAATGATAGTTCTGTTCGTGATGTTAACGTCTATCTGAATTCAGAATTTTATCCATATGACCGAATTGATAGTGATAGCGAAAAAAACCGTTATTCTGTACTATATGATATGTATGTTAAATTTATCCATTCATATTATGCAGGAGAAAAACAGTCGAAACCAATGCTTAATTACAAAAACTTTGTGGAATACGGTCCTCTCTTCGTCATCGATAGTTCGCATCAAAATGAATCTATAAAGTCAGGCACTGTTGATGTTAAAATTGAGATTGATTGTACTAGAAATATTCCAAGTAATACTACTGCGTTTTGTTTAATTATACATGATAAAATCGTTGAATATAATCCGCTTACTAGTATTGTTAGAAATGTAAGTTAATAGACTAGATTTATATGTATCTTACTAATGTAGTGAGGGATAAAGAAAAAATAAATAAATAAGATATAATAAACATTTATTGATGTCATTCCTTAAAAACATTCCTTACAAACATTTCCAAAATTTATCTTATGATTATCATTGGGTAACTTTAAATTCTAAATTATTGTATCGTCCTCCAACATATAAGATTTTTAATGTATTCGCTGATGCAGCATTTTGAAGTTCTCTGATTAGTTCAGGCGACTCCAGTAATTTCATCATCCTTGAGGGTAGGAAGAACCATTCGTCGGTAGCCAGCTTCGCTATTAATTTCTCTCCATATTTGGTCTTAATTTTCACTAATTCAGTGATTTGATACTCCTTATTCTCCTCAAAAGTATTCAGCTTTACGAAAGTCTTAGGTTCGTAAGTTACACTTGCAAGTGCACTGATCTTGGTTAAATCCTTTTTTCTGTGAAAAAACATAGAAATTGAGAAAAGAAAAATATCGAAATAGAATAGCAAGAAAAGAGAATAATAATAAAAGAATAATTCTTACCACCCAAAAGAGTTTCTGTGGTACAGCAAGGAAAATATTCGGAATATAGCTTTGCACTGGATCTTTCACCTCCTTGAAGCTTCTAATGAAAACTGACTGACTGAAATTTCCCGATTGCTAACAACAAGGGTTTTAAAAATGGTGGAAGGGATGAGATGCATTCATGGAAGGGGATGAGATGCATTCTTATTGGAAGTTAATATTTGGCTGGTTGGGTATTCTTGCCCGCCTACGAAATTTGCGTCAAACAAGTCGTAATACGTTACAAGCGGTTTCTCCTGAATTCTTTTAATTGCATAATCATGTTGTAGACTTTTCTAAAGTGAATTGGGGAAAATTTGGGTCAAACAGGTCATGACACGTTACCAGTGGTTTCTCCAGAATTCTTTTAATTGCATAAACGTGTTGCAGACTTTTCTTAAGTGAAACGGTAAAATTTACGAGCACATTCCTCTCGATAGCTAGGCATATAAAAAATTGAGAGAATATGAAAAAATTGAGGATTTAAAAGGTCATAAATCAAGTAACAAGTCATGACATGACATGATCTCAGGCGTCAGGTACTCGAGCATATCCGTTCTAGAAGATATCAGCACACTCAGCAATCAGTTCTCCAATCGCTAGAATGATGCCAATACAGCTTCTTAATGTCTAGGTAAAAGTTATGTTATGCTTTACCCTTCAAAAAATGACGTGCACTGACAACTCTTTCCCTTTCTAATACCTAGCCTGCTTGTTAGATGGATCGTATGATATGCTTACCTGAAAAGCTAAAAATGGCTAAAAGATAAGTCAGGGAAGGCTATAAAAATTCTTAAAACTTTTTTTTTATTCAATAACTAAAGTTTTATTATCAGTTACTCATTCAGTCTCCATGTCTCATCCTCCTCTTCCTCCTCCTTTTTCATCCACATCCTCCTCTTGAAGGCTAGCTTCTCTATAGCCGTATCCCGTGGAACCGCGAATGTATAATTTTAGTCAAACATCTTTTTATCACTTTAACTAATTCGCTCGTAGAAAGGTAAATGATTTCTTGAATGAAAGTCTAGAAAGGGTCCATAGAAGGAGAGAATAGTGGGAGGGTCTAGGATTGGTTCTGAATGGTCAAATAGTACCCTCTAAGGACATACTATAAGTGAGGAGCTGTAAGGCCTAATAAATTGGTGAACCTGACCTGGGTATAGTAACAGCTAGGACTTAATAAGTTGCCCTATCAAAATATTAATATTCCTGAAATTGATGTTAAATTGTTATTCTCTCCAATAGGGGAGACTATTAAAATTGTATCCTTTTTATTTAAAGGATATTTTGTAATCCGCTGCATAGGTTTAGTTAAAGCCATGCAAAGTTATAATTCCATGCTCGATGGAAAGTTAATTCCTTCCACGATATCAGCAACTTATCACAATAGCTATCTACAATTTAACTAACGAGAAAAGGGGGGATTGCGGTAGCCACCTAGCGGCAATTACTGGTACTATCAATTAAATTGAACTAGTTCACCCGTGTGTGTAATTACGTAATATTAAAATACCATTAGCGCGAAAGAAGATTAAGGAAGGCAGTCACCTAGCGGTGACTACTGGAACTAGCAATTAACTCAACCTAGTTTATCTGTGTAGCAGAGTCGGAAATAGTTAGGCTACGTAAGGTAACTAACCATCGACTTCGAAGGGTGAAAAAACCTTCCCTCAACTAGGGCCCCGTAAGATAACTTAGGTCCCCGTAGGATAACTAACCAACGGTACTATAGGGTGAAAAATACCCCCACCCTAACCAAACCCGGTCCCACTATAAGACCTTCCAACTGCGACATAGGGTGAAAAATACCCCCACCCTAACCAAACCCGGTCCCACTATAAGACCTTCCAACTGCGACATAGGGTGAAAAATACCCCCTACCTAACCAAACTCGGTCCCACTATAAGACCTTCCAACTGTGACATAGGGTGAAAAATACCCCCACCCTCCCTAACCAAACTCGATCCCACTATAAGACCCTTTCCTTCCTCATCCCCACCACTACCATACTAAGAGAGTCTTATCCCCACCCATCCCCCTTCCACACCACAAAACAGCTTCCCCCACTCCCTGTCATCGGAACCGCATAGCTCCTCTACTAGCGTTTATAAACGCATGGTTTTCTATTAGTCACTCTATTTCCTGTAACCTATAAAACAAAGAAATCACAAAGTACCATTGCTCAAATTTTTAAATATTTGTTCTAACAAACAATACTTATCTAATTGTTTTCTGGATCACTGCCATATAATTGATGCATCCAAATTTTAACTATGAATTCACGTGGAAAACTCACGTGCGAATCATACTAACAAAACGAACACTTCGATGGATACTACATATACGTCGCGCCTGCGTTGCGGCCATATTGGAATCTGTTTCACACCTATAGCACGAACACATTCGGACTATATCGGAAGAGTGGTGGAGAAGGACAGAAGATGTCGTTGATAGGCTTCTATTGTGAAAGAGTGAGACTTCCGAGCGAGACAACAATTTTCGGTCGGAAGAAGAAGAAAAGCTGAAACTAAAATAGCTGATCGTAATAGCTCAATCTTGATATCTCAGCATTGAGTATACCGATTTAGACGTTTGTAGTCTCATTCGAAAGCTTATAATCGATTTATATAATGAAAGTTTCATTAAAATTTTCATTAAATGAACCGATCGGAAAATATATCCATCGGGAGAATCGAGTGGTATAGTCTGGTTCAATCTTCGCATAAAAGTAAGTAGTGTCGCGCGGCTCGTATTTTTTTAATTATTTGCCGCGTAACACTGCCGTGTTACTTGATCTCGCTTAAATCTTTCATTTTAAATCTATCCGACAACAACTTTTTAACCAATTAATTTTCCTTTCATTTTTTCCGCAGATTAATACATCATCTACGTATATTAATAGGTAAATGATATCATCGTTTTTCCGAAGAACATATAAGCATGGATCTACATTATTTTTCCTAAAACCTATTCCTAATATATACTCATCAAACCACTTATACCAATCTCTCGGACTTTCTCGTAATCCGTACAGTGCTTTAAACAATTTGAACGCTATGTCTGCTCCATCTTCATATCCTTTGGGTTGATTCACATGTACTTCCGTTGTCACTTTACCATTTAGGAACGCAGTTTCTACACCCATTTACTCAATTTTTAAACTATTTTGACAACAATATGAAAATAATATTTTTAACGTTTGATTTTTCGCGACAGGAGAGTATATATTATCAATTATTTCGGTTTGTTGAAAGCCTCTCACAACTAATCTAGCTTTGTACCTATCATCAGATTTTCTTGTATATATCCATTTAATGTCTAAGATTTGTTTATTACATACTCTATCAACTAATTTCCACGTTTTATTTTGATTGATACATTCAATCTCCTTATTCATTGCTTCTTGCCAATTTTTACATTCTTTACTTTGCATCGCCTGCTCAAATGTATTAGGTGTATCTACTCTACTAAATTTTACAAAAATGTTATAATTTTCTGGCTCTGGGTATCTTACAATACCTTTTCTTTCGCGTTGTGATCTACGTGGACTTCCCTGTTGTAATTCTACTTTTTCTTCGTCAGATTCGTCCGCACTTTTAAATATATTACCGTCTGAATCATTATCGCTGTCCTTAATATTTCTTCTACTTTCCCCAAGGGTGGAAGTAGAAGGAAGTGTACATTTGTATTTATCTTCGTTGATATCAAGACCTATACAATTTACATTTTCTTCGACGAACTCTACATGTCTCGCAATTTCAATCTTATTATTTAAAAGGATTCTGTACCCTACTTCGCTATAACCAAGTAAAATTCCCATATTAGCCTTTTTATCCCATTTCGAATTTCATTTTTGTTCCGGATTTCTTACAAAGGCTGTACTTCCATATAGTTTCAAATTTTCAACATTTGGTCTTTCTTTAAAAAATATTTCGTACGGTGTTTTTCTCTCGATTGTATTAGTTATTGTCCGATTTTTCAGATACGTCGACGCGTAAACTATCTCGGGCCAATATCGTTTATGTACTTTTGCTTCTTCAAGTAGACAACGCGACATGTTCATTATCGTCCTATTAAATCTTTCAGCGGTACCGTTTAATTCGTGTACATATGCTGGACACTTATTCAAAATAATACCCTTTTCTCTTGTAAATTTATACATACGATTATTCACATATTCTTTTCCATTGTCGCACCTCAACATTTTTACTCTCTTCCCTGTTAAATTTCCGCATTCATTTATATATTGTACTAGGCTATCAAAAACTTCATCTTTAGATTTTATACAATAAATTTGGGCTATTTTGCTATAATCATCAATAAATGAAACAAAATATTTCTCCCCATTCAAACCTGTAGTTTTAAAGGGGCCTTCAACATCGGTATGAATAATTTCTAAAATCTCTTTTGCTTTATTTCTATTATTTTTAAATGGTAAATTGTGCATTTTATTTTCGATGCAGATTTTACATTTCATATATTCCGTTTCTAATTTTCTCGGGATACCGTTAAGCAACTGCTGTTTACATATAGTATTCAAATAACCAAAATTTATATGACCTATTACTCTGTGCCATCTTTCTTTTAAACTCATGTTATTATTTCGTTCGGCACTGTTTACAAAATTGATATTATTACTCAGCTTGCTTTTCATTTTATACGTACCGTTATTCTTAAACGCTATTGCAAACATCTTATTTTTACTATCAAAAATTTTTGCTATATTATCTTTTAATTTTACGGTATTATTATTATCCTTTAATTTCCTGGCACTAATCAAATTCATATTCATTTCTTCAGCAAAATACACGTTTTTAATTTTAACCTTATATTGTCTCCCAAAGGTTGAAAAATAAGTAGAGACAATTCCTATTTTTGTCACTTTAAGAGACCTATTGTCACCTAAGTAAATCTTCACCGGTTCCTTTAGATTTTTACAACTTTCAAAAAACACGTCATTGTTTATTATGTGGTCTGAACAACCGCTGTCGAGCAGCCACTCTATATCATAATTTTGTCATCTTTTTGTTTCATCGCTCTGCGCTACATTTGTTGTCATTGCTACCCATGCGCTGGCTCCTTCGCTATTGTATTCACCTCTGCTAACACCTTTTTGACTGCGCTGCCCTCTGCTACGGTTTCGTCCTCTGCTGTAATTGCCTCTGTCGCTTCCTCCTCGTCCTCTGCCACGAGTTGACCCTTGCCATGGTCCACTGCTGTATCCTTCTTGGCCTTCGTTTCTGCATTTTCTTGCAAAATGCCCAAACTTACCGCATTTGTAGCATCCATCTTTGTTTGCGGCAAATGCGTTTGAATTTCTTTCTTCTTTGTCCTTGTAGGTTTTCATTTCTACTAACGTAATCTTACTTCTTATGTAGTCTACAGTTTGATCCGTTTCTTTTAAAGTATCTATTAGATCTCCTATGTAGCTGAATGATTCAGGCAATGCATTTAGCATTGTAATTTAATTTCTCTTTCTCATTAACTTTTGCACCCGCACTTCTCAGTTCATTGATTAATTTTTCAAATTCATTGAAAAATGATTCGGAATTACTAAACTTTTCAAGTCTTACTTTATGTAGCTTATTTCTGCACACTATTTGTAGCGCCGTTGACTCCTTTAAATACATTTCATCGAATTTCTTTATAATTCCATATGCTGTTTCTTCATCTCCGACAAATTCCAATTGCTTATTTGATATAGCACTATAAATGTAATTCATTACCCTTAAAACCTTTTCGTCCCAATCATCATCATCGGCAGACTCTCTTTCACTTTCTATAACCTTATCACATTCTTTCAATTTCAAATACAACTTAATTCGTTTTTTCCACATGTTATAATCCTGTCCATCGAATATAGGTATTTTAATTTCACTTTTATCCGCCATTTTTCCTTTATTCTTGAATGTTTCTTCGTGTTCGGAATTTTCTTCTTTCTTAATTTCAGACCTTGTTACATCTGACATATATTTCTCTAAGTTAATTATTCAAACATATTGAATTTTACTTATGTTTTCTTGATTTAGCTAATCAAAACCACGGACTGCTACCATGTTTTGTTATTACGTGATAGGTAGGATAATTTAGATAAACAAATTTATGTACTTTCTTTTCTCTGGTTTATTATACAGGGTGTAACGAAACGACCGCCTTTTCTCGTAACTGGAGGTTCGGGGTGACCATCCAAATGCACGTGTGAAATTTTGTTCGAATCGTTCAAGGGGTTTAAAAGTTAATTCAATTTAAAACTCACCCTTTTTCGGTCCTTTTCGAACGACTTTAACTGTGCATAATAAAGTGGAGAAAGTGAAAAAACAATTGACGAACACCCCACTAGAATGTAAAAATTATCGATCGCGCGCGATAATACATTTGCTATTTATTTCATTAATTTGGCTATTAGATTAATTTTAAAAACAGCAAAATCCTTTTCATTACAATTGCGAATCAATTCAATACAAGTATCATTTACTGAATTGATGGAAAGAGGGAGAAGATAGAATGAAAAGGAAAGTATCAAAAGCTAAGATGTCACGCGACTGCACTGATAATTTAATAGGAAACACATCAAGGCATTTTCTTTCTACAAACGAAGGTAAAAAGAATTATTTAAAATCAATTCATTGATGACAGAAAAAATTAAACTTACCCATTATTGTTCTCCAAGTTCCTTTACACCGAAGTTTTTGAAAAAGCTTCAAACTGGCTCCTCGATGATTTCCAGAATGCACACTTTCATTGATTTTGCATTTAAGAGCTCGCGAATTTAAGCAAATTAGGTGTTAACCTACGTTTCTTCAAAACACCGGTTAATTTGACACTTTTTGAACTGTTTGAAGTAGGCTGAAAAGAGAGACACAGAGAGATAGAATAATCAATAATTCGTTTCGACCACTCTTAATCACCCTACTTTAAACAGTTCAAAAGTGTCAAATTCACCAGTGTTTTGAAGAAACGTAGGTTAATACCTAATTTGTTTAAATTCACAAGTGTTTAAATGCAAAATCAGTGATAGTGTGCTTTCTGGAAAAATCATCGAGGAGCCAGTTTGAAGCTTTTTCAAAAGCTTCGATTTAAAGGAACTTGCAGAACATTTAATGGGTGAGTTTAGTTTTCTCCTTCATCAATGTATTGATTTTGAATCATTCCCTTTAGCTTCGTTAGTAGAAAGAGAATGCCCTCATGCATTGTCTATTAAGTTATCATTGCGCTCGCGCGATATCTTAGCTTTTGATACTTTCCTTTACATTGCGTCAACTCGCTCTTTCCATCAAATCAGTCAATGATGCTTGTACTGAATTGAATTGTAATTGTAATGTAAAGGATTTTGTTATTTTTAAAATTAATCTAACAGCCAGATTAAAGAAATAAATAGCAAAAGTTTTACCGCACGCGATCGATAATTTTTACATTCTAGCTGGGTGCTCATCAATTGTTTTTCACTTTCTCCACTTTCCATTATGCAGTTAAAGTCGTTCGAAAAGGACTGAAAAAGGGTGATTTTTAAATAGAAATAACTTTTAAACCTCTTGAACGATTCGAACGAAATTTTACACGTGCACTCAGTTTGTCACCCCGAACTTCCAGTTACGAGAAAAGGCGGTCGTTTCGTTACACCCTGTATACTAACTCTATCTTGCGACGAAGACGTTTTGGGTTTGGGAGTCGAGTGGGCTAGAGTGGGGGAAACTTATACATATGTATGTATGTATACTATATTTTCCATACTATATATATGACATGCATATATTTAACACTTATCACACCTACCCTTTGTTGGCATGAGATGGTAACCCATATTTGCAACAACATATTTAAGACGCTTTATCAGCTACGCAATGGTCAAGTCAGCCTTACTCAAGCTCTTAGACTTCAACTTGTGAAGTCTCTAATTTATCCACATATAGATTATTGCTCTCTGGTGTTCACTGACATCACTAATACTGATAATGTAAGCTACAACGTTCGTTGAATGCAGCCGTCCGCTTTGTATATAATCTCCGAAAATGTGAACATATTACTCCTTACTTTAAGAAAGCGGAGCTGCTTAAGGTACATGAACGACGTTTATTTTTCATTGGCATTGCCATTCATAAGGCTATTTACTATACGCACACCTCCTGCATTAGTCACCTTGTTCGGCTTGTTCGAGCTTACAATAGTAATTCCATTTCGGCACGGAGGTGTTGTTTAGATGTTCATGTACCTTCATACCGCACGGTTAGCTATGAACAATCATTTATTGTCACTGGTCTGCGTTTTTGGAATGGGCTACCTTTCTCCATTCGTAAACTTAAATCTGCGCTGGCTTTTAAGATGATACTTTACCAGTTTCTTCTTGATTGCCTGGATTCGGGTTAAAAGCCGTGTTGTCTCTTTATTTACTCTTGTATTATATGTTGCATTTTATCATTGTTACTGTTATCTTACTATTGTTTGAGTGAGAGCACTAGTTTGCTTACACTTATATATATATATTCTATATATTTCTGTATTTTATGTACAAATGGGGCTCACACCCTTGTACTTTATTACAATAAATAAATAAATAAATCAATCAATCTCTCCCTCCACAGCCAAGGCACTTCCTCCGTACACCTGCACCTCCCTCATCACCCAATTAACTCTAGGTCTTAAGCAGACACTTCCCCCGCACTCCCCCTCATCACCCAATAAACCCCAGCTCTTAAGACCCTTCCCCCCGCACACCCGCACCCCCTCACCGCCATGTCACAGAAACCGCCTAGCTACCACTACTCAGGTGGACTGCTGAAACTTTAAACCGCGATGTATACGCTTCAGTAAGAGTCCATTATGCTGTTACACTACAAAAAAATTTTGGCGTACCCTTCGATATTCGTAAACGATAACTCGACCAAAATCTGAAACTTAAGTTGGGCGCCAGGTTCCCCAGGGAACCAACGATACTGTAATGTTACAAAATACTGTAATACTCGACTAATATTAACTCGAATAGAATCGCAAAGCGACAGTTAGCTCAGTTTTATAAAGAGTAGGGTTCGGAAGCGGAGAGTGCGTGGATTCTTCTGGAACGCAAAGGATGTTTGGCGATTCAGGTTAATTGTTCCAAACGCTATAAATGTGATAACACAAATTTGTCATATATTTTCCTAATACTCTGAACTCTACAAAAGCGCTAAATTCGGAATCTTTCTATTCAATTTCCATACATTTCGGAAATATTACGGAAGTCGCGAGTATTCTTATAAGCTTGACTGGGAGGAAATAACCAACGATACTTTTCTCGACTTACTTAAGGCCCCTCTCAAGGCAGGTGTTTCTCCTGCGAACCTTATACGAAAAACGGAAAGCGAAAACTATACTTCCGAGGGACGAATCGGACGAAGTAGCTCCTTTCGGGGAGAATTCGACTTCGGGATTCTATCTCCTGCGGAAAACGAAAACGGAAGGATCGGGGACGAACGAAGTAGCTCCTTTCGGGGAGAATTCACCTTCGGGCCCCACGATCTGCGATACTTAAAACTAACGCGACTAAACGCAAAACTTCACGATATTTCCAGCCCAATCTCACTTAGTCAAATATCGCGAACTCCCGACCAAAATGAATCTTCACAATAGGATATAAATCATCAATATTCTACACGATATACGATATCTTAAAATCTACCATTAAAAATCTATTTACAAATCGTCATATTTCCGTAACCGAATATCTATATGTTAACGAATTCTCTCGAATGATTCATAATTCTACTTCCGTCTACGAACCGGAATTACTTTTCTTCTCAATATACCCCCGCGCTTCGAGTAGGTAAACGACAATTAGTCGATTTAAGTTCGTACCAGGATTCTATGGGTCCTGTAGTCTCTCACGATCGCCAAGTAGGAATTCACGCTAACCTTTTAAGGCCGGAAACGGCAAAGTCGATGAGCAGGCGAAGCGACGAGCAGGCAGGCAAGCAGGCGAAGCGACGAGCAGATCAGCGGGCAGGCGAAACGACGAGCAGGCAGGCAAGCAGGCGAAGCGACGAGCAGGCAGGCAAGCAGGCGAAGCGACGAGCAGGCAGGCAAGCAGGCGAAGCGACGAGCATGCAGGCGAACAGGCGAAGCGACGAGCAGGCAGGCGAACAGGCCGGTCGACGAGCAGGCGAAGCGGCGAGCTGGATAGGCAGAGCGACGAGCAGGCAGGCGAACAGGCCGGTCGACGAGCAGGCGAAGCGGCGAGCTGGATAGGCAGAGCGGCGAGCAGGTCGACGAGCAGGCGATCGAGCAGGCCGGCGAAACGACGAGCAGGCAAAGCGACGAGCAGGACAGGCAAGGCGGCAGGCAACACTTCCCGGTACTTCAAGATTAAACTCTTGTTCGTACTCGTTGAAGACTCAATCGCGCGTCCGCACTCTTCTCCGACAAGACTAGGTGTGTCTGTACTTCTCCAAGACTAGATAAGGTGTGTCGCAAAATTCGGAAGCCGTGATCCGCTAGATCTCGGTCTCTTACCCCCAGTTCATCATAACTCTCAATCTAATTGGCGGAGCTGGATCATCCGTTGGTACCACCAATTAAATTCAAGGTCTTACTTTCTCCGAAAATTCAACTTGAATTTTCGGTAGTTACTCAGGGTCAAAGTTCTTTCGTGATATTTAGCCCAGGACATATGGGCAAGTACCGTTGTGATACTTTTACGACCTGTCAATCACCGAGTCTTCTAGCTTAAGTCGGATGATTGCTAGGACGTTATCCAGGATTCTTTAATATGGCCGTGATAATGTGGCCATAATATATATATTCAGACTCTATATGAAATCCTCTATATATGTTTGGCGAAACTGTACTATCCTAAAATAGTACAGGGTCACAATGCATACATTGTTGCAGAGCGCGATAATGTATTACGTAACGCGTCTTATCGTTTAAAGAAGCCAGCAGCTTCTCCTGGCTCGCTCCTGGCGGTTTCTCACGCACCCTGCATAACGGTAGGTCGGCGTTCTTGTCGTGAAGCTCGCGCGGATACTCCAAATCGACCTCCAAAATATAACCCTCGGGATGATCCGAAGGTATAGCGGAGACATCGAGATTGGCAGCGTCCTCGATCCATCTGAATCCATGGGTGGGCAGCGGCTGACACATTGCCCACCCATACAGATTGTTTACGTCGTAATACATGAGATATTTAGACGTTTTCGACGGATCGTAGTCCCGCATGTACCGATTGTTGGCCCTCTCGTAGCGATGGGAGCACTGACTAAAACCACCGCGTATACCGCGGTCTACGCACAGCAACATATCCACGTCCGTGAAAAGCTCCAGCCTGATTCCCGTATGCTTCAACATCGCGTCCCAGGTGAAGCCCGGAAGCGTATAATATTGGGCTGGATCCAAGTTATAATCTTGCATGCAACTATCGCGAAAACTTTCGAAAACGTCGGTCAAAAATAGGACATCGGTCTTCAAGTACAGGTCACTGTACTCCCCAAGTGTGCGCATCTGGAATTTGGTCCATACCTCTACGGCATGATTGTACGCTTCTTCGCTGATATCGCTGTCGGTCAGTCTGTTGTGAAACGACTGGCGCGATGGTAAAGCCGTCTCTTCCAATCGAGCCGGACTATCTATATAGTCGTAAGGAAAAATACCTTTCCTCGTATGCAAGTTAAACTGCTCGAAGCTCAAGTCCGAAAATTGTGACCTCAAATTTGTCAGCTGAGATTCCACCAAGTACGAGCTCAATTTATCCAAACTGGAAGCCATAAATTTGAATGAATAGATAAATATCAGCCGTATATTATAATTTCGCAAATATTTATTAAATGAAAGTAGTAGTACTAGACAGGACTTGGATGAAGTGTAGGTGAGGGGAGGTGAAGAGAGATGAGGGGGTAATTCCAAATATGGTTCGATCCATATATGGTCATGTCCAAATATGGTAAGCGCCATGGTCATGTGCAAATATGGTTCGTGTCTGGTTTTGGGTTTGTCACCTCCCCACTGGCCCCGCCCATTTTTTAAAAAATAAGGCCACGTCCACCACCACCGCCCCTTTTTTAAACCCCGTGAGTGTTTTCCCCGACGCCAGAGGGGGGTAGTATGAGGGTGTAAGAGGGTGCGCCTGGATGCGCGCCGCCGACAAGGCCCCGGCCCCGTCGGCAAGGCAGTGAGTATCTTTATCAGCATGAAAAAAAGGTAACACAGTGAGTATCTTTATCAACATGAAAAAGTATTATGTGTATTGGCATGCACAGTAGCATCACTAATAACGTGTGGGTGTGTGACTCATCAATTTTTTCGTTGCGTTAGCAGGACACGTGTCTCATGAAAAAAAATTTTCGTAACTTTTTTGCTCTCTCTCTCTCTCTCTTTCTCCCCCCCCCCCCCCCCCCTATAAGAGAACATAATTGTCTGCACGAGTAAATTTCGATGAGTTGTGTGTGTGTATGTGAGCGCACATGCATGCATGAATGAATAATGTAATCGCTTATGCATCAAAATGCATTTGCTGATGCATCGATACACGAACTTCAAAGACTTCTTATAAGGAATAATATATTCATTTAGACGTCAGCGTATGAACTTCCATCCGCTAATAAAGTCTAATTGGTTAGACGTTGATGCAATTTTATCGTTGGCACGTGTAGAAAAAGAACTATATTTAACTGAATGAAGTCTAACAAAGTCTGCTTCATCAATATCAATAAGTTATATCCCCATTATGTTGAGATTTTGAAAATTTTAAAACGTCTCTCCCTACAAAGTCGTGATTTTTATATTTTAATGTTAAAGAGCTTCAAAGGGTTGTGTATATAAGTGAAGCTTTCTACGAGAGTAATGAAGTTATTGTTCTGTCAACCATCACGACAGTTTGGTCTTTAACGAAAAAAGTTTTTATTTAATCATGAAATTTAGTTTCTGAGTGTGTAAACAAAAAATGGATAAGCTACAAATAATAAATCAAGACATAAATGCTCCTGTTAAGTATTTACCTATAATTAATATAAAACAATTAAAATTAAAAAATTGTATAGTTTCAAAAATTAAAAAAGTTAACACAACTTATGGATTGAGAATAGTTATAGAAATAGATTCAAAATGGAGTATGTTTTTAACTGGATCTATTAGTTCTAAAATTATTGATATATCTGACAGATTTTTTTATCTAGAGAATCTGATGAAAAATTCGAATCTTTATATAAAAATGTTTGACGCAGATAAATTTGTTTTTGAAAGAAGAATTGTAGAAGAATGTGAAAAAAAAAGAAAAAGGAAAAACGAGTATGGATGAATGTGAAAAGAAAATCAATGAATAAATGCAAAAAGTAAGTTAACAATATTTTTTTTTTTGAGTATCAAAAATTTATATATTGTCTTTTTCTAATTATACAGTATTTTATTATAGAAGGAAACTCTGTAAAGAAGACGAAGAAGAGGAAAGAGGAGAAGATTTGCAGGAGGAAGAGGAGGTGATTGAATTGAAAGATTCATCGGAATAGTGCATTCATAATTCATTTTATAGAAAAACTTATACGCTTTCTATGTATTAATTGCTAATTCTCGTAGATGTGGGTTGCGTAAAAGCTACTGTTCGAGATCGGGGGCAGCGGAAAATGTTGAGAAATAGATTCCGCATTTTTCCGCTATAT
The DNA here is from genome assembly GCF_024137725.1 of Prorops nasuta. Classification (NCBI taxonomy): domain Eukaryota; kingdom Metazoa; phylum Arthropoda; class Insecta; order Hymenoptera; family Bethylidae; genus Prorops; species Prorops nasuta. The sequence continues at coordinate 321,784 of NW_027116810.1, forward strand.
CCCCCTTTCTCTCTTGCGCTCACAGTAGACGGCTAGACCGACAGCGTCTAGCCGCTCTATCTGTCTTTCTCTCTCCGCGGCGCGCTTGCGCGTCTTCTGGCCCTGGCGCGTCGCGGCCGCGACAGCGACACTACTTGCTCGCTTGGCCACTAGGTGGCCAGCGCCCGCAGCAGCTCTCTCGCTGGCAAGATTAGTGTCGCGTAATTACTTAGATGGGTCCTTGATAAGGACCCATCGCACCCCAATACTTGCTCGACAGCAGCGTTGCAGCAGCAACAGCAGCAGGTTTTGACGCCTTCTCGGCTTTACTTTTGACGCCTCCACGGCCTACAAACGAGCGCCTCCACCGGCGAACTCTTCTGGTGAATCACTTTGGTAAGTATCACCAACCACCCACCGCCTACCAAGAGGGGACTTCCCCTCTGCGGCAATCTCCTCCCTCCTAAGGGAGATTTCTCCGGGGACTTCCCGGGAGGAATTAAACCCTCTCCTTCCCCTCCCCCCTGCCTCCGAGGACTACCTTGGACCCAGTGTTCCGACCCTCAATCCAGGGCTCTCGAAAAGAGTCGGGTAGTGGGAGGGGTAGACTCACCCAAGGGGTTGGGGTGGCTCGGAGCCACTAGAGCTCTTGGAGAAGGCGGCTGAAAGGTAAGGGGACTTCCCCTTCCCTAAAACCACTTCTCCACATCCGCTTCCTCCTGAGGCTGGGGATTTTACTTGGGAGTACCCCAGGGAAAATTGTCCAGTCCGGGAGTTTTTAAGTTCGCGTTCCTTTCTGGGGAATTTTAGTCTCTAGGGTTCTTGGGAATCTTCGTCAACCGAAATTCCCTAGAATTTGACGACAACAAATTCCCTAGGAAGTCTATAATTAAGTATAGCGGATTTATTGTATATATTTTTTTTGTAAATTTTGTACCATATTATTTATTGAATAAATCTCCTATTTTCTCATTAAACTGTGTTTTGATAATTTTATTTCAAGAACAAAAAACCTTCCCTTCTGACCACAGGTTCGGAGCCGACTTGGGACATTGTTTCGCACAGCTACAGAACAGTCTCATTCGTTTTAAGCTTAGAGCGTAACACACTATTTTGTTTACAATATAGAGATATTTGAATCAGAAGAGAAAAGAGACCAGAAAAAAAGAAGAATTTTAATAACAGTATCAGTAAAGTGTTGTTATTGTTGTTGTGCTGAAAAAAAAAATTCGAAGAATATTAAAAATGTACGTTGACTTTCAAGGATTCAGATTAGCAAATAAATCATTTATAATTAAAGAGTTTGCTATTTTTGATAAAAATAAAGTGGGATGTTATGTATTTTCACCTCCTTTTCCATTTAATAATTTGAGTGCTGAAGAGAAAAAAACAACTAGATGGTTAACAAAAAACCATCGTGGTTTTAATTGGTCTGACGGATACATTGATTACAAATGCCATACAAATTTAATAACCAAGTATATCAAAGAAAATAGTGGAGTTGATTTTTATCTGAAAGGATCTGAAAAAGTTACTTATTTAAAACACATTGTAGGTAATGTAAACGTTTATGATCTAGACGATTATAAGGATTATCGAGTGAAAGATTATGTCAAAGAAAATCTTCCACAATGTATAACTCATTCTGGTATTTGTGCTTTAAGAAATGTATATTTGTTTAAACAAAAGCATAATTAAAATTTTGTATTTATATATATGTATGTTGTAATTATCATAATAAATACTAAATAACTTAGTGTTAAAAAGAAAGAATAATTTTTTCCATTACCACGTGTATAGAGGATATTGTTCATTCTCATTTATATTTTTACTCATTGATATAAATACCCCCAAAAAAACACTTTCGTGTAAAAAAAAGGCGGCAAGTAATTGAAAGTGATTCCACTGAACAAAATAACCTATAAAACCAAACATTTTTTAAACTCAAATGTTACTTTAAAAATTTCTAGATAAATATATTTCCACACATTAAACATCAATACTTTTACAATAAAAAATAATACATTAAAAACGAAATATTCCAGAAAAAGAATTTTAGACAAAAATATCTGAAAAAATACTTTACAGTTAAATATTTCAGAAAAGGAAGTACTTCTTCTGGTTGCTTAATAAATATATCTGGCAACATAAAGCATGAAGATCAAATAAATTAGGCAAGTAAGTCAATCAATCGGCAACATAAAGTATTGAGATCACATAAATTCAGGCAAGTAAATGAATGAATAATTAATTATTATATAATTTTTGAATACGTACACAGTAGGAAATTGAGTTGTGGGTGGTTCAGCCAGCTTCACTCTGTAATTTAACTTAGAATATGATATACTACACTGTAGTTGAAACCACACACGATTCAACTTCCCACTGTGTACGTATACAAAAATTATATAATAATTAATTATTCATTCATTTACTTGCCTGAATTTATGTGATCTCAATACTTTATGTTGCCGATTGATTGACATATTTGCCTAATTTATTTGATCTTCATGCTTTATGTTGCCAGATATATTTATTAAGCAACCAGAAGAACTACTTTTTTTTCTGAAATATTTAACTGTAAAGTATTTTTTCAGATATTTTTGTCTAAAATTCTTTTTCTGCAATATTTCGTTTTTAATGTATTATTTTTTATTGTAAAAATATTGATGTTTGATGTGTGGAAATATATGTACCTAGAAATTTTTAAAGTAACATTTGAGTTTAAAAAATGTTTGGTCTTATAGGTTATTTTGTTCAGTGGAATCACTTTCAATTACTTGCCGTCTTTTTTTTACACGAAAGTGTTTTCTTGGGGGATACATCCTTTAGGGTATTTTCCAAGTGATACAAATATTATTGGAAGGTAGCTCTTGGAAGGTACGGAAAATTCTTTTTCTTTAATACTTAATTACAACAGTTTCAAAAATTTTTGAGGTGACCTCAATATTGTTTCATTCCGTATTGACATTAATTTAGGTATGATGAAATAATATGATGTGCGAACCGCCTCCTTCCACACAAAAGGAAAAGTGGGGTTGCTTAGCACGAATCTTATTGTGCTTATAAACTACAATCACCTTCAACATTATTTAGTTTTTTCTCCTCAAAGCTAATTCTTACACAGGTGACAAGGTACTACGTTATACAATAGTATCAAGTACGTACGTTCGTGAAAGAGCAGCTAAATCGTAGTGCTTTATCGTTCTAATCAACCAAATACATGCTGGAGGATCAACTGTAATTATAAAATAAATTTACACAAAACCTCATCACCGCGCTTCGTATTGTACATCTACAACTTTCGCACTCTGACATCATCAACTGTAAGTTTACCTATAAAAATTATGACAAAATGAAGTGTTACATAAATTATTGAAATGAGAGTTATTACTATCTCTACTAACAACGAATCCTAATTTCCTTCTCAATATTATCCTGCTCCGATGGTTATTAACTAAAATTTTGTTTCTGAGAGAATGAATACGCATAGCGGGACATAATTAACCTACTGCATTAGCTTGTCGTCACTTAAGGCTTCATATTTCGCAACTGCAGCGTTAGTAAATTCTTGGCCGGACTTGACTTATCGCAACTTAACTGGTAACACAGATAACATGCCACATGTTCTTTCTGTTATTTCAGTTGTTGATAAACATAATTCTAATGGATATTTAAATGTATAATACTGAACTATCGAATATTATTTTTAATATAATGTTGCAACAAAATATTTCAAATATAACTTTGTATTGAATGCTATTACTGTATTTGTATGACAATTTATATTGTATAATATTTGCTGCTTCTAATTCGCTATTCGTCGTAGGAATTAGACACGATTGGAAGTTCTTTACTTCCTTATACTACGCAGTGAACGAACAAAAAAGAAGTGAATAGCAGTCAAGACTTTTCGACCATGGAAAGGACAGTTGGAAAATCAACTATTCAATGGACACGCGTCATTGGAGTTATCATCATAATGCATATTCGCTTATTATTAGCAAGCCATTTTGACATAACTGAATTGCATCATAATCCTGGAATCTTCTTCGAGGAAGTATCCAATATTCAGCATTATAATATTAAGTGGAAAATTGCAACAACACTGGATATAGACGACCTGGTGAAACAAAAATTTAACATGGATTACTTTAATCGTTCCTACAAGCTGGCAGCCAATCTTAGTGGTAACGCTCTCAGGTTGGATAAAATCAATGCTATTATAAGAAAAATGAATTATACAAGACAATTCAGTGACATTCTTCATCAAAATGTCGGTATATCACTCATACGAAAAAAGCGAGGCGATGCTCCCCTTAGTTTCATTGGGGGTTTGTCAAAAAACCTTTTCGGAACTCTGACGGAAGAAGATGGAAAATTTTACACCAGTGCAATTTCGAAGTTAAAGCTAAATGGTGCTGCAACAGCTCATCTCATAGAAAAGCAAACGCATATCGTCAAGTCAGAATTTTCTGAATTACATGAGAAGCTTAATAATTTGACATCGTATACCATTGGCCTTCAAGATCAGTCTATGCAATTAGCCCACGCCATCAATAAAAACAATGAATTAATAGAGCGTATTAAATGCATCGATTCATATGAAAAATGGCTTGATTCTATGGAACGACACACTGACGAATTCCATTCCACTATTATGTATCTCCTAAATGCCGTACTCTTTGCTCGTTGAGGAATTGTATATCCCGCCATATTTACGCCTTATCGCCTTTTCGTGGTTTTGAAAGAAGCAGCACGGACATCAAAGATGGAACTTCCCTTCAGCGACCAGGAGCTTCGAATGGAAAATATATAGGACAGTAGCAGACTAAACGTACGATGTCATGAAGGCAAACTTATATTGGTCCTCGAGGTTCCTCTGCTGCAGTCGGAAAAGTACCAAATGTATCGTGCATATCCATATCCGACTCATGAGAAAATCTCATCCAACGGAACAATTTCGACGTTTATTCAACCAGCAAAACCATATATCGCCATTTCGAATAAAAATGAGTATTACACATTTATATCAAGAGATTTTCTTGCAACATGTTTTCATCCATCAAATGCATTCTTTTGCCCCCCTGGACCAGCGCGGCATAAAATTCATCGTAACGGAGAATGTGAAGTTTCAATTTTGTTAAACCACGAGAAACCAAAATGGGAACATTGTGACATTCGAGTTATTAGTTCGTCAGGAAACTTTTGGACCGGCTTGGAAAAATCGCAGAGTTGGTTATATTCATTACATAAACCTGAGGATGTAAAAATAATGTGTCATGGTAATATACAAGATGAGGAAACGATAATAGGAAATGGTATACTGCGACTTGATCCGGGCTGTGTAGGAAAAACAGTAGATAGTCTGCTAGAAACGATGGAAGTTATCGTTACGTCGGAAACGAAACATTTTTAACCGTTCTCTTCCCTCCCTTTTTCGGATTTGTTGCCCCAAAAAAATAGGGAGGCACTCGAAAAACTTATAGAGTTGAAGCCTATTGTCACTAAACCTTTGATGGATTGGTCGCTAAATAAGCATGCCATCCAACTTACGGAAATTGAGAGTCAAGCTAAAGATTTAGAACGTGTGCAAATGCAAGATAACGACTTGAGGTATCTCCGAGGTTCCTGTGGTCAATCCACCATAATGTCATACGCAGCAGTGGGATTTGTAATATTTATTGTAATCATTTTATGTATTAAATTTTTCCATAAACGCTGTTCAACGTATACTAACGAAGGATCAAATACTTCATTAACAATTGAAACCCCTCCCGAGGACAACCAAAAAAGTATAATGCCGCCACCACGTCCAGAACGTAATACGAGCGCAGGAAATAGTCGGAGTCGAAGTAATTAAGGGAATCAATGGGTGTTTCATTTTGTTACGTTAACTGAAGTGTACAACTATAGTCCAATGAAAATGTTACTACCAGAAAGAAAATCCTCTTTCACGGATAATAATTTGAATTCTTAAGGGGATGCATTACGCGTCGAAAAATTACTTCCAAATTATCTTCTACAATTTTAAAAATTGAATATTTTTATAGACACTAAATAGGCTCGTATTGATCTGCTTAATTAACGTAAAGGCTTAATTTTTGGATTAAAAACAAAATTTTTCAATCGGATATTGATAATAATATTTTATTTCCAAACAATAATTTCGAAAAAGGGAGACTTAATGACGCTGCGCCAAACTTCAACGAGTAATTTGAGACCAAGAAGAAGCAAATATTCCCATAAATGTAGAAGATTTTTTGGAAATACTTTTATAGCGCAACAAGGAAAATTTTGCAAATTTGCCATTGTTGCCCTACAATAGTATTTCCAAAAAATCTTCTACATTTATGGGAATATTTGCTTCTTCTTGGTCTCAAATTACTCGTTGAAGTTTGGCGCAGCGTCATTAAGTCTCCCTTTTTCGAAATTATTGGTAGGAAATAAAATATTATTAACAATATCCGATTGAAAAAAAAATTTTTTTAATCCAAAAATTAAGCCTTTACGTTAATGAAGCAGATTAATACGAGCCTATTTGGTCTCTATGAAAATATTCAAATGTTTAAAATTATAGAAGATAATATGGAAGTACTTCTTCGACGCGTAATGCATCCCCTTAAGGAAGAGCACATATTCATTTATTTTATGAGCGCTGTCCCTACCAAATCACAAATGACTTAATTAATTAAAAAGCACTTAATAAGTAATGGTAAACGCTATGCGATTTATTGCTATTTTTGGTGATTATTCTGTTTAATTCATTGAAAATTCAGTATACCTCCGATTCTTTATCAAATGTTGTATTTTTTGGGAAACCATGCAACGAAGTTCCAAAAATCAAAGCTTTTGCCTATATTGAAAGTCGTTAAGAACAGTGAAATATATCTGTGTAATTTAGCTTGCATATTAATTGTAACTGTGCAATATCACAAGAAAGAAAATATAAAATATGTGAGATCTGTAAAAACTATATCAAAAACATCTTAAATTTTTATGGAACTAAGTTATTGTTGATACATTTTAACTCTTTTAGTATTCCAAAATATCTTGCTTTATTTAAAATTTTTACAATTCACTATGTTTTTTATGATAAGTTTTGTCTAACTAATTATATGTATAGTGAGGCATAATGGTATGAAACCAATTTGCAATTCGTTAAAGTACTTAAAAGGGATAAAATGTTACCAAGAGGTAAGGTAAAGTTTGACGTATGTAATCGTGGGGTTAAAGATCTCTTTATAAGAATGTAGATCACGCGTGTCTCCCTATAACATTCCTCAGGCTTCGATTGCACATCGCTGACACACGGTATTCCGGGAAAGATTCAAGAATTAGCAAATGATGAACGCTACTATATACACTACCTTCCAAAAGTTCTAAAACACCTAAGTAAAAATTTACGAACACTCAATTATATGTGTCTCTAATTGAATAAAATGTATAAAGCACTACATGGAATTAAGAAAAAGGTTATTTGAAGGACTTTCAATTTGTATGTATGAAATTTAATGTTACATCCTTTTACACTATTAAGATTATTATAAGCTTATAGTATAAACTTAAAATATAAATATAATTTAAAATAGTGTAATTATGTAAAATTAGATAATTTGAAGATTTTTTTAATCTCCTTCGAATGAAATATGGATGAAACAATTATGAATATTATTATCAGAGCTATGGTTCTTTTAATATATATTACCTTTAAAAGGTTTCGGAAACATAAAATAAATGCTTACTGAAAAAGTAAATTTTAATGAAAAATGGTATAATAGAAAAGCTTGTGATTTATGCACTCATAGCAAAAAATTTTTTTTCTTTACATTTTTAGTATTATATAAGCAACTGCAAAGTTAATTCAATTCCATACAAAGTATCATGTTTTAATTAAGCAGCCATAACTTTATTCACAGAGTAGGTTCAGATATCTTCCAATTTTTCATGGAAAGTTTTTGAATAAAGGTTTCAATTCAATAATTTGAAGCAATCATATTATAATTATCTTTGATCCTGATTGCTATTGTAAAATACGTTAATGTTGGAAGAATTTACTGTTAGTTTTTCATCATTATTCAAGGACAAAAAATTAAAACTTACATTGAATACAAAACCTTGGAAAGGTCTTGAAATAACGTTTATAAAAATGTTAATTAGGTAATATTACCCATGATTCATCAAAACATATTAATTCTTTAATTTCAGCTTATTTATACTTAGGTGTTTCAAAATTTTTGAACGATACTGTATATGGATTAACATTCTTGTACAATTTAGCAATATCACTAATAATATAATGTTAAGTATTAAAATGACATACATACTCATTTTTTGAACCTAGGACTGTACTTGGAAATTCACAAACAGCTATAAAAATAAATGTAGTGTCTTCCCTAGGAGTAACTTCTTCCTAACAATGTCTGCTTATTAAAGGTCTCCGTAATAAGACATATTACCATCTGAGGTATTGGTTATCTTTTATCAAGTTGTATAATACTTGATGCTAACTACTTCCTCAAAATGTATGTGAACTGTGAAGGCGATGGGACACTATGCTTTAACTGAAAATCAGAAAAAGGTAAAAAAGACGCCAGCAGTAATAATCGTATGCAAGTCGATGCTATGAGTTTCAATCATGACGATGGTCATGATTTTTGTTAAGCAACATCCACTTGACCAAATTAAAGAATAAGAGTGGGGCGGCCACTTGTAAAAAAGAGCAAAATGCGGCGATTTCATTCTCTACTGTTTGTTCAGTCTGTAAAGGAAGTGTAGATTTCGCGGTGTTCCTAATAAACCACTAGTTCTAAAAGTCAAGATGGAAAGAAGAGTTGCAGATATAAAGTATCTTCGGGGAGTTTTCAACCGCCGATACGGTCAAGGTGTGTGTAAATCAAGTTAAAGTCGTTCAAGGATTAAATAAGTTTCGCAAATGTTAAGAAATATTTTTTTTTATTCCTTTATTAAGTTAAATTATATTACGAAACATTAAAAGCAAAAATTATTTTTAAAACTGCTATTGTTTTTGTAACTTTTACATTTATCAGGTTACAAATAAAGTTAAATTTTTGTTCTGTTCATTATTTCTAGTTACGATCATTGACCGGATCGAGCAAAAATATTTAAACTACATTCGCCGGTGCAACAGGAGAGCCGAAGGGGAGTTGGACCAGCGAATGTTAAAGGATACGTCCTTCCAGGAGGACTTCGATTGGTGGGGCATCCGGTGGCTCCAGTCATGTGGCTGGGGCCGCGTAAACTAACAAATAGAGGATGGGTGGTCCGGATGGCAGCCTACTAGGACGAAGGAAGAAGTCCTCAAAATTCATAACATGTTATGAATAATCCAAAATATCAGAATTTAGTTAAGTTTAGTTTATAAGTACACTGAGAAAAAAATTTGCTTAAAAGAAGTAAATAGTTTATTTGCTGAAAATTTATTTGCTTCAAAACTTATTTAATCAAGTTAAATAAATATCAGGTATAACAATGAAATGATTTAATTATCAAAAACGAATATTTATACAACTTCAGTTTTTTTAAATCAATTATATATTTATTAATTTGGAATAAATATTTCTTGTTGTAATTAATTAAAATCTTTGTAGATGTTACACTAATTTACTTGGTGGACAGCCATTTTTTAATAAAATATTTAATTAAAACAATTATACAAAATAATTCCTCTGAAAAAATATTTATTTCATGATATGAGAGATTTGTAATAATTATTACAATGAAACAGTCTGAGAATTGAAATAAATATTGAATTCTTTTGAGTAATGGGTTTCCTGTTCCAACAAAGCTGAAGTCTTTTTCGAATAAAATCTATTTATTTAGTTTGAACTAAATATTTTGTTAAGTATCTCAAATAATTTTATTAAAACAATATAATTCATAACGAATTTTAATAAACAAGAAATGCAGTTATTAAATAAATATTAAACGTAGCTCAAAAAAATAACCTGTACTATAAATGTATTTAGATTAATTAATATATTGTTTTCTGAACTACAAGCACTGCACATTGTAACAAGGGAATACACAAACTTACAGAAAAGTTTTAATAAATAAAATTTTATATTTAAAATGATTGTTGTAAACACTATCGTCTAGAAGAGGGACAATATACGTAGTGCTTATAATTTCACAAACACACACATACAAGTTACTCTCTATTCTACAAATTAATAACAACACCAACCTAAAAAATAAATTGTTTACTTCAATCAAATAAATATTTTCTACAGAAACTATACTTTTAAGAAATCACCGCTAGGTGGCTAATCAATTAAATACTTTTCACTTTTTCTGGCTAGTTACCCAACATTACTGTAGTTACTATATAAGAGTCGAATAAACATAGCAAAACGGTAGGGTGCAAGATGTCCGAAAAATTATAGGATGCGCGTGCAACCATCTATGTTTCTAGATGAATATGACTGTAGCACTTAAAGGTTCGTGCACATTGCACACTGATAACTTCAAATTAAGAATGTCATCATCGAATTTTGATAACAAGTGGTTTACGATTAAATAGGTAAATGTTTGATAAGTATATTTGTTAATTATAGATTATGGAAAAATGAATGAATTAAATAAACATTAACTAAGCAATTATAAGGGATATAGCTTATTTTATTTATTCATAAAGACAGATATGAATTTTAAATTGGTTTCTCCTTAAGATAGAATATATACGATCCCTGTTGCAAACGCCTGAAGTGGAATTGACTAGATATAATGATCATTACAGTAGAAAAGGTACGAAAATATTTATATAAATTATAAAATCTTTACTTAGGTAAAAAAATAATTATTTTCTAATAAAAACGATTCCAGAACGGCCAAAATTCCTTATTACATTTCTTTTGAATGTAATAGGAGTCTCTTGAAAATCTGAAATGTATATTAAGAAATTAATGTCAAAATTCGGGCTAAAATATTACAAGAAAGTGAAGTAAATTTTTATACCTATTTCCCTCATTATTTTCGCAATTCTATTCATAAAATCTTCATTTTTATAGATTGCGAAGTTGAGGGAATTCTCAAACTTATCATCCACAAATGTTCCTTCTGCAATAGTGAGCCAATTTTTATACCTCTTGGCATTAGCTGACCTTTTGGATACTGCGCAGCTGTTCATTTCAATAATGTATAATTTAATCAATTTGATCAAATTAACTGAAAATATACATAAATCAAATTAGTAAAGCAGATAAAGTACAAATTGGTTTAAAAGATATATACTCACAGAGAAATTTATTTATTTTAGGATGGCGGCCCATGCATTCATTCAATGTTCTATGGTATCTCTCAATATGATTATTGGTCCTTATTGGCTGCTTGAAGACAGATATTATAGATGGGTTCTGTGCCCATGTTTTTTCTATATATTTTAAGAACCTGTTAAAAAGCACTGCAATATCTGGATTCCTTTCTATTTCTTCTTTTATACTATTATATGCACGGACAATCAAATGGCTAGGAAGAAGAGGTAAATTACAAAGTTTCTTGATGTAAATCTCAACTTTAACTTTTGTGAGCAGAGGTATACCCTTTCTCATATTTAATTTTCTTGCCTTTTTGTTAAGATTCTGTAAATTGAGAACAAAATGTTACAAAACATAAAATAGAGAATTTAGAAATAATGTCTTACATAAACGTAATGGAAGTTGCATCCTATTATGTTGCACGTAGGAAACACTATTTTCACAGCATTGTGAAGTCCTTTTTCATAATCACAGACGCAGTTCTGGGGCCTTAAATTTCTCATTATTCTTTCTTTAATAAAAGTTAAGATATTTTTATAAGCCTCCTCATCCTTTTTAGGCATCAAAACCCATATAAAAGGAATAAACTGAATAAGGATAAGAAAATAAAAATTACACATCTATCAAACTACAACAAAACATTAAATATAAAGAAGAAAACTACCTTTTCACATTTTTGTGCCATAATTGTTAGCAATTGATAGGCATCATCAATGCTAGGAACACACCTGTAATTGGCATCTACACTAATCATTAGACTATTCTCTAATTTCCTGCACAATATCTTATCATAAAAGATCACTGAATGATCATTATTTGTTCCTTCAAATGCATTTACTCTTAATTTATGTATTTGGGTACCACAATGAAATCTTAAGGGACCTCCATTTTTCCCCATTCAATATTTGTTCGTAGTCTTTTAATAGTTTAGGCATTTTAGGACGATACGACTTTGACCAATATTTAATAGTGCCTTTTATCTTTGAAAAGGGTAGTTGCGTAGCTGCAGATGGATTCCTGTACGCAATGTTAATTCAAGCAGTACAATATATAACTAATTAATATTATATCGTATCATTTATGTATAAATTTAAAGTATTTACTTAAGAGCAGCAGTGACATAAATTTCCCTTGGACTACTAACTAAATTATCCTTTGTCAGTTTGAAAATATCTTCTCTTAAATTTCCTTCGTTAAAAAAATTTTGTTCAATATCATGGCTGTGCTGTTTTTTGATGGAAAAGTTCACATTGCTTTTTAACTTAGCTGTACCTATACAATCTCTTCTTCGACATTTTAAATATCTAATAATATTAATAAGCTATCAAATTCGGAAAGTTTCCTTTAACAATTAATTAATTACTCTGGATTTGCCTATTAGAAATACTTACATTATAGTTTCATTATTTTTGTTTGTGTAGATCTTGCTCTGATAATAGACAAATCCATCTGGATAAATAATTGTAGAAGTCTTTCTAGGCTCCATAATGTATTTAAAATTCAATATTGTGACGTACCAGCGTCACTATCGTAAAATAATTTTTTTTTTACTTTATATTATCTTTTTATATATATATATATAACTGCCCTAAGCATGTAGTGAAGAGCTGTGTTGCACGGATGCTAACATAAAGGTTGTGGGATTATCCCTAAACAGACGTGTAGTACGGTTTCTGAATTCATTTATAATAAATTCAACATAAAGTTAATTTCTGAACACACCCAACGGGCCTTAACTAGATAATTTGCAAACGCGCCCTAGTAACGAGTCTACCTCAACTAGCCGGCCGGCGAGTCCCCACTCCTGTCTGAACAGTCGCGAGGTGCGTAGGCATAGTCCGTAAGAATAGTTAAGAAAGCGTTTTAGCTATAAGCGAGCGAAAATTGTGTAATAGTGATATCACAAGGGACTCAATATATTCTTCCGTGAATCTGTGAAGGAAAATTGGCGAAATTGGCGAAGATTTAGGTTACTAAATCCTAAACCGGCTTTTACAGCACGTGCTCACGAAGACACGCTCTAGATAAAAAAATGGCGTCATAATTGTCGGTATTTCCTTATCCAATTCCATCATTGATAAATTTGATTGGTTCTTATTTCAAATACTTGAATTAATTAACTAATGATTAGTATATTCTATTTAAAGATATATTTATTTAATTAATTTTGTAAAAATTAATCTTTTCTTTGCTGAGTTATCCCTCGCATAATATTAAAATAAAATAAAACAAAAATACTTTTATTAATTTTCATTAAATATTCTCAGGCTGAGAATATTGTATAAAATACATTTATAATATAAAATTATATTAATACTGTTTCCTCCACAGATTCTAATAAAGGTGTATATTTAGTTACATTAGATTGTGGAGCAGAAAAATTGATTACAGAGTGTTAGATGGATGAATTTATTATTAATCTGATTTAAGACGACTATTGTAAGAGCTGTTATCCCAGAGAAGAGGAATAGAATAAGGATTAACCCATTCCATTGCGTTTTGTTTAAGATAGCTCATCGACAAAGGAACTCTTATTGCATCTTCATCGAAGAAACTTATATTAGGATATCTGGTGAGCCCATTCCATTACAATATTCAGTGCATATTTCTTTTATGTTACATAGTTGGAATCTAACCTGCAAGAGCTAACGTAAAGGTTGTGGGATTATCCCTAAGCTCTTGTGAGTTTTAAAGGAGGGACTGTGTAACTGGTAATCCTGAGTCAATGTATGGGAGATGGATATTTAATATAAAGATTATGGGATTTCCCTAAAATACCCATCCTTATATTGAATATAGAAAAAAAAATTAACTCAATTAACTTTGTGCGTTAAGTTAAAACTGGAAAATATTAATCATGGAGTGAATGAATGGGCCAATCAGTCAGCGTTAATCCAAATCAAATATAAAATAGATTGTTCCACCCCTTATCATTGTGGAAAATCATATTAAATCATTGAATTAATTGAACAAGTACTAGTCAAAGCAAGTTATTAAATAAAAGAGATTTATGATGTATACGAGCTCTGAAATATCCAAAATTGGATATTTAACATAAAGGTTGTGGGTTTTTTTTTCCCTAAAATATCCAATTTTGAGTTAACAAAGTGGTAAATACTTGCAGTAACTTTCATTATACCTTTGGAGGTATAATTAACTAGTCGAGTGATCAGATTGAGGGAATATTACATTTATGAAACAGACTAGTGAATATATATATATTAGTGGATGTATTGTGTTAATAATTGGTTATGAATTAATACATATACTGAATACCCCAAACAACTGGATGTGATAACAATTGGACTGAAAAAGAAATTGTTCCTTTCATAATTGAGATCTGTAATATTTCTAATAAAAAAATCAAATATAGATATATTGTGTGTATTTTGGATTAAGCAGAGTATTATCTGTTTATAGCAAATCAGATATAATACTGACTACTTTTAAAGACCTGTATAGGACTCTGTGGCACGATCCCATATCAATTATTAAAATTGGTAGAAAAACTAATTTTCTTTTCGCATTACGTGTTAGCATCAATCAACCAGTGCTCGCTACATAAAAACTCAGCTCGCACGTAACAATATACAATAAAATTTATTCAAATTATAGAAAGACAGGAAAACCAGGTAACACATGGTTGCCTCGAATAAACAAAAGAAAACAACTGCTTTTGTTTATTCGAGGCAACCATGTGTTACCTGGTTTTCCTGTTTTTCTATAATTTGAATAAATTTTATTGTATATTGAATTTTAAATACATCATGGAGCCTAGAAAAACTTCTACAATTATTTATCCAGATGCATTTGTCTATTATCAGAGCAAGATCTACACAAACAAAAATAATGAAACTATAATGTAAGTATTTCTAATAGGCAAATCCAGAGTAATTAATTAATTCTTAAAGGAAACTTTCTGAATTTGATAGCTTATTAATATTATTAGATATTTAAAATGTCGAAGAAGAGATTGTATGGGTACAGCTAAGTTAAAAAGCAATGTGAGCTTTTTCACCAAAAAACAGCACAGCCATGATATTGAACAAAATTTTTTTAACGAAGGAAATTTAAGAAAAGATATTTTCAAACTGACAAAGGATAATTTAGTTAGTAGTCCAAGGGAAATTTATGTCACTGCTGCTCTTAAGTAAATACTTTAAATTTATACATAAATAATACGATATAATATTAATTAGTTGTATATTGTACTGCTTGAATTAACATTGCCTACAGGAATCCATCTGCAGCTACGCAACTACCCTTTTCAAAGATAAAAGGCACTATTAAATATTGGTCAAAGTCGTATCGTCCTAAAATGCCTAAACTATTAAAAGACTACGAACAAATATTGAATGGGGAAAAATGGAGGTCCCTTAAGATTTCATTGTGGTACCCAAATACATAAATTAAGAGTAAATGCATTTGAAGGAACAAATAATGATCATTCAGTGATCTTTTATAATAAGATATTGTGCAGGAAATTAGAGAATAGTCTAATGATTAGTGTAGATGCCAATTACAGGTGTGTTCCTAGGATTGATGATGCCTATCAATTGCTAACAATTATGGCACAAAAAAGTGAAAAGGTAGTTTTCTTCTTTATATTTAATGTTTTGTTGTAGTTTGATAGATGTGTAATATTTATTTTCTTATCCTTATTCAGTTTATTCCTTTTATATGGGTTTTGATGCCTAAAAAGGATGAGGAGGCTTATAAAAATATCTTAACTTTTATTAAAGAAAGAATAATGAGAAATTTAAGGCCCCAGAACTGCGTCTGTGATTATGAACAAGGACTTCACAATGCTGTGAAAATAGTGTTTCCTACGTGCAACATAATAGGATGCAACTTCCATTACGTTTATGTAAAATATTATTTCTAAATTCACTATTTTATGTTTTGTAACATTTTGTTCTCAATTTACAGAATCTTAACAAAAAGGCAAGAAAATTAAATATGAGAAAGAGTATACCTCTGCTCACAAAAGTTAAAGTTGAGATTTACATCAAGAAACTTTGTAATTTACCTCTTCTTTCTAGCCATTTGATTGTCCGTGCATATAATAGTATAAAAGAAGAAATAGAAAGGAATCCAGATATTGCAGTGCTTTTTAACAGATTCTTGAAATATATAGAAAAAACATGGACACACAACCCATCTATAATATCTGTCTTCAAGCAGCCAATAAGGACCAATAATCATATTGAGAGATACCATAGAACATTGAATGAATGCATGGGCCGCCATCCTAAAATAAATAAATTTCTCTGTGAGTATATATCTTTTAAACCAATTTGTACTTTATCTGCTTTACTAATTTTATTTATGTATATTTTCAGTTAATTTGATCAAATTGATTAAATTATATATTATTGAAATGAACAGCTGCGCAGTATCCAAAAGGTCAGTTAATGCCAAGAGGTATAAAAATTGGCTCACTATTGCAGAAGGAACATTTGTGGATGATAAGTTTGAGAATTCCCTCAACTTCGCAATCTATAAAAATGAAGATTTTATGAATAGAATTGCGAAAATAATGAGGGAAATAGGTATAAAAATTTACTTCACTTTCTTGTAATATTTTAGCCCGAATTTTGACATTAATTTCTTAATATACATTTCAGATTTTCAAGAGACTCCTATTACATTCAAAAGAAATGTAATAAGGAATTTTGGCAGTTCTGGAATCGTTTTTATTAGAAAATAATTATTTTTTTACCTAAGTAAAGATTTTATAATTTATATAAATATTTTCGTACCTTTTCTACTGTAATGATCATTATATCTAGTCAATTCCACTTCAGGCGTTTGCAACAGGGATCGTATATATTCTATCTTAAGGAGAAACCAATTTAAAATTCATATCTGTCTTTATGAATAAATAAAATAAGCTATATCCCTTACAATTGCTTAGTTAATGTTTATTTAATTCATTCATTTTTCCATAATCTATAATTAACAAATATACTTATCAAATATTTACCTATTTAATCGTAAACCATTTGTTATCAAAATTCGATGATGACATTCTTAATTTGAAGTTATCAGTGTGCAATGTGCACGAACCTTTAAGTGCTATAGTCATATTCATCTAGAAACATAGATGGTTGCACGCGTATCCTATAATTTTTCGGACATCTTGCACCCTACCAGCAAAACGATGTATTCGTGCTATATGTATTCGAATTACCATATGTTAATTTATAAGGTGCAACTAGCGAAACCGTAAATTTATATATATATGTATTTCCTTGTAATTTTTGTAAAAGTTAAGTTCCACTTTATTCAGCGTAGGTTATAATTTGAGTTTGATTGTGTTAGATATAATAGTAGATTCTTGATACCCCAAAATCAGTATAGCAAATAATTAAACATTTTTTTTTATTGTAGCAAGGTGTATAGTTAAACTCAATTTTTATTTGGACCAATAGAGCTATTTATTTTGTTTAAATAAACGATTTTTTTTATTTAATTAATCACTTTCTCGCTTTGACTAATTAAAATTTGAATGGTGGTTTTAAATCAAATTTAAGATATTATTCTTCAGATTTATCTATTTTTCACTATTACACTAATTCATTGCAGTGTTGTGGTTCATTCGCTGATTCACGACAAACTTGAAATTCTTTTGTATAATAAGGTTTATTGATTTTTGATTTACAATGTTTCTTCTTTATACAAGTTGATAACCAGAGCTATGAGCTAGATAATTATAGTTTTAAGAGATAAGAGGACTGAAGGTCCTAGGAGACTCGACTTGTTCCTTCTAGCTTTTGACTCGAACTGACTTTTGGGGCTGCACGTTTGGGGCTCTTTCCCTCAAAGTGCAGCGTCAAACATTACCTTATATGGTAACATTTGCGGGTCCCAATGGTCAAATGCGTCATTGTTCTAGAACATTCGACTGCCGTCGAAGTGCATTTGCCACGTGTCGGGACTTAGCCTTGGCGACAGTGTGAACGAGCTGCGTCTGGCGCTTCGTATTACACTCAGGAATTTGTCGCTATTAGGAGTATTTCTCCTTTACAATGAGGCTATTGGTATTTTAGTATAACTATGATAATTTAGATTTATTAATTATGTCTTCAAATGAAAATAATATTAAATATATTAATTATATAATGCTTATTGTAGCAATGAGTTAGGTATGTTTATTCTATGTACATAACAGCAGTAAGAACAGATTTGATTAATTTATATAAATACTTCATTAGTTCAACTGAACGTATTTGCCAATGTGAAACTGATTTGTTTATACCCATTAACTGACCGGTTCTTTAAAGTTAATATATCAATAATGGAAATAAACATTTCACTAAATTTTATAAATATCTTATTAATTCAACCAAATATACTATAAAATCAAAACCTAATTTAAACAATCCAATCATTTCAGCTATTGTTTTAAAATAATATATCAGTAAAAGAAATAAATATTTCATAACCGTTATTAAATATCCTATTAATCAAATTAAATATTTTATAAACTCAATACCCGATTTATGTAATTTTAACAATTCAATTGCTTCTTCAAGCTAATATTATATCAAGTTAAACAATTATTTCATCATTCAAAATAAGCAAAGTATTCGTTTAAGAAGAAAATATATTTCATTCAAATAATATTACTTAATTGTTTCTATTAAATATTTATTTGAACCTATTCAGCAAAACCATTTACTTCAGTTAAGTAATATTTCATTGATTCAACCAAATTTTTCTCTCAGTGTAGGGGAAACCGGCATCAATTGTAACAAAATTCGCAAAATCGCAAATATCTCCTAAAATTCGGCGCTCAGAGATTCATTCAAATTTCATTATTATACCTGGCATTATTTTTGCACATATTCTTACATCTGATTTTTTATTAATAATAGAGAAACACGGATTTTTTACATATTTATATCTCATTGCACGTAGTTATAATTGGCACCCGGATGGTGTCAATTGTAACAGTACACACGTCGATTCTAACCAGAGCTGCCAGACTTGGCATAATCTCGCGCATGCGCGAAATGATTCTTGTAGTTTGCCTCTTCGCCACTGCAGCTTTCAGGGATGTAGCAACCTTAAGTATCGCCCGTAGAACCTTCCTTTTAATGTTTTGAATCACTGCACCTTAATATTAAAAATCAATTTCACTATCAATTAAGAAATAAACAAATTAACTATAAATTGGATTGCTTGTTAGTAAGTCCCTTTAACTCTTATCAAATATTTAAATGAAATATTAAAAGATGTGAATAATTAATGTGTTAAATTAACCCATTAACGTCCAAAATGTCAAAATTTCTTGCACGTTTTCAAAGTGATTTTTTCCTATGTAATTGGCGTTGAAAAATTCTTGAACCACATATTCTGATGTAAAATTGCATGCTCTTTCAGAATCCGTTGCCAGAATCATGATAAAACTCACAGGAAAAGAGATATGCTCGATTGAAACATAAAAAACACCTAAATTTTCGAAAAAAAAAATTTTAGGATTTTTTTTCGAAGTGTTACGGTGAAGATATCACCTTGCGACCGTGATCAAAGGTGATCATGGGAGTTGAAGTTTAACAGGGAATTTTTTTGTTAACCTTGAACCATCGCTTCTTTACAAAATGGCGGAAAAAACGAATTTTTTTTTTTCAATATTCATCAACTTTTTTCTCGAAATCTATGGTCTTTAGAAAAAAATTCATAAAAACAAAAATGCCTTAAAATCGCTCGAGGAACATTCTCAAATTTTTTCAGAATTTTTTGAGACAATTTTTGATTTTCCGGGAAACTTGTGAAATGGAATTTTCAAAAATGTCTCCAAAAATTCTGAAAAAACTTTAGGATGTTTCTCGAGTGCTTCTAAGACATTTTTGTTCTTATGAATTTTTTTTCTAAAGTCCATAGATTTCGAGAAAAAAATTGATAAAGTTGAAAAAATAAATTCGTTTTTTCCGCCATTTTGTAAAGAAGCGATGGTTCAAGGTCAACAAAAAAATTCCCTGTTAAACTTCAACTCCCATGATCACCTTTGATCACGGTCGCAAAGTGATATCTTCACCGTAACACTTCGAAAAAAAATCCTAAAAATTTTTTTTTTCGAAAATTTAGGTGTATTTTATGTTTCAATCGAGCATATCTCTTTTCCTGTGAGCTTTATCATGATTCTGGCAACGGATTCTGAAAGAGCATGCAATTTTACATCAGAATATGTGGTTCAAGAATTTTTTCAACGCCAATTACATAGGAAAAAATCACTTTGAAAACGTGCAAGAAAGTTTGACATTTTGGACGTTAATGGGTTAAAAAGAAAATCCGAAATTCTAGAATTGAAATCTTATTTATATCTGTTTATAAATGTATTAAAAAGTTTATTTATATATTTCACATATTTATACATAAACTACATATTCCCTACTAATTAAGAAACATACTACTGCAGTTTTGACGTATATATCTTATTTCCAGAAAAATTAAGGAAAACCTGTAAATTCATACATATATATGCCCGTCGATAAGAGCGATAAAGCTTCGAAATTGGATTGGTTTAGTTCATGTGTTCTATCAATTTAATAATCCCGCTTTCGTTTGATAAACGCGTATTAAACTAATATTAAACTAACAAATAGTTTGTGTTAAATGATTTAAGTGCATTAAAAACATGTTTAGTTTGTTCAGCAGTATATAGAACAGACCTGAAATAAGATAAACATTGATTGCATAAAAATATTCAGATTGTGCTGTTTTAGGTTAAATTTGTTAATTGAAAAGTGTTTCTTTTGTGATTTCCTTTCTACGACGATTGCATAAAAGCATGAGTTATCAGGACATTATATATTTACAGTGTTTACTCAATCTAATAATGTGATTGGCAGAATAGTGGAAATGTGAATTTTCAATTGGATAAGGAAAATGGGGAATGATGAAAATGGTGCAGCAGTACAAGCTATTTAGATGAGTATTAAAAATTAATTATTTATGGCTTGAAATAAATCAAGATTCTTTGTGTTGTGTTTTCCGTTACAGGTAATGTAGAAAAATGTGAATGTTTCTTCAAAATGTAAGGATTAACAACTATAGAGGACCAGGATACCATTAATTATGACAGCTTGGACATGGTAATTAGTCTTTCGGTCAAGATATTACTCCAACCAAGGAATATCCAGGTAAATAATTCTGCATTTAACAATAATAGTAATTAAGGAACGCCAAATGAGAATAGCTTAGAAGTGTTCTAGCTAACCTATTAATATTTGCAGCATCTTCTCCATCGCCAAGTATGATTGGTACATTGTGGAAATGTGAATCTTCTATTGGATTAGGAAAATGGTGCAGCAGTATAAGCTATTCAGATGAGTATTAACTAATAATCATTTAGAGCTTTTAGTTTGATACAAGATTCTTTGTGTTATGTTCTGCATTACAGATTGTGTTGAAATGTGCCTAGGATTTGGAATACACAAAAAGGCTTATCAACTGAGGACCACAGTAACATTGATTGACAGCTTGGAAGTGGTATTTTGTGCTTGAGTGAAGGCGTTACCCTAGTCTTTGAATATTCAGGTAAATAATTCTGTAATTCATAGTAATAGTAATTACTTATAGAAATGTCTACCAAATCAGAGTAGCGTAGCAGTGCTAGTTAACAGTAGTTAATATTTGCAGAATCTCCTCTGTCAAAACTCTCAGATCTGGATGGAAGGATAATATTTATTTTGCTTGATGGAAGAATTAAAGGTAAACCAATAATTATCAACATTTGTAAATTTTATTTATCTCATCTTAATTATAAGTGTTTGTAGTAACATTTGTATAAAAACAAAAAAATAAACAGAAAATAAAAATTTTTAAATATTTTGTCGAGGGGCACCTCGAACACTAGCTACGTTCCCTAAGCCGGCTGCGAGAATCGTTCTACGCATGCGCCAGATTGTGCCAAGTCTGGCAGCTCTGATTCTAACAGATGTAATATTATCAATAAAGCCATAAAACTTTTTCGAAAAAGATTAGGTTTCATTACTGCTATCAAATAAGCACATAATTATAGAATCACTCTCTTTTAACAAAATTTAATGACAACTTAAAAAAATGTCATTAGAAGTTGTTTCAATTATACAGAGTTTACTTCACAGTTTATGCAAATGTAAATAAAAGTATTTTTAGTACACTTAGAATGTGACAAATCCTTAGATTTTTGATACTGAATCCAGTTCTTACTATGGGCATATGGTCCTGAGCAAACAATACAGATTGCTTCATTCTGTTTATCAGATGAATCTTTATTATTGTATTTCTTTTTCTCTTTCTTCTGCTTCCATTTTCCCTTTCTGTTTTAATAGCAACTCTATTGCGCTTTCCGGTTTTTATTCTGTTCTTCTAATAAAAGTCTCTCTGGTGAATCGGTTAATATATATATATATATATATATATATATATCTATGTCAATTGAACAGTTTGGAGACTTTGCCTATATATTTAATTTTAATATATATATAGGCATAGTTTTACATTCTGAGCGTAAATATATTAACAGGATAATGTAAAATGTCTTGGTTTAATAGATATTTACAAAAAATGTAAATTTATATTAATTAAATGATATGGGGTCTTAAATTATATATCCTTATATTTCTTATAAAGTACCATAAGAACTTCATTTTAATACATATTTAGGCATGGTTTCAAATTGCGCACAAAGATATATTGGTTAAATTTAACAGAATAATGTATGTTTAAAAAATATTTCCTAAAAAAATTAAGTTATAACAATCGCATGGTTTGGGTACTAATTACAAAATTCATCCATACAATTCATCTACAATATCTTCAGTATTTTTAGAAATTGAAAGATTATTTTTTTGTAAAATTTTAAACTTCAGCCAAATATTAATGCAGCGGTTCATTCGGCTATAAAATATTATAGGTTTTTCAGTTATCCGTATAATCTTAATTATTTAAATTATATACCACTTACACAGATTAATCATATTGATGTTGTACATGTCCTCGCTTATATATGAAGTGAATTGTAAAGTAACATCATATGGTGAACGGATGAAGTTATTACATAACTATATTAAGATGGATATCAACAAGAAATTAAATATTCATTTTGCATAGTAAGCATAACTAATAATTTTATCCTAAAATAGGTTTTTTAGTTATCCGTTTAATCTTTATTACTTAAATTATATACCACGTACAAAGAATGATGTTATTGATGTTGCACATGTCTCCGGTTATATGTGAAGTGAATTGTAAAGTAACATCATATGTAGAGCAGATGAGATTATTAGATAACAGTTAAGATAGATACCAACAAAAAATTCTATATTCATTTTGCATTGTAAGTATCACCAATAATTTTATCCTAAAATAGGTTTTTTATTTATCCGTATAATCTTAATTACTTAAATTATATACCACGTACAAAGAATGATGTTATTGATGTTGCACATGTCTCCGGTTATATGTGAAGTGAATTGTAAAGTAACATCATATGTAGAGCAGATGAGATTATTAGAGAACTATTAAGATGAATACCAACAAAAAATTCAATATTCATTTTATATTGTAAGTACACTCTGGGAAATCGAATCGTTCCAAAATGTAAACACAATTTAAAGGTGCATTAGTTAGCTAGTGGACAAGACTTTTCTACATTGCGCAGCCTACCTGGCCTAGCACCGAGTCCCAAGCAATAAACAGAGGGCAATAAACCGATCGAAAGTGACTAACCCTTATATACCTGTACTCGAATGATCAATCAAAAATTCTAATTTTAATATTATTAATTAAACATTCTTAAAACTGTTATCAATACATTGCTTTTATTTTTAAGATGAGAATGAGCTCAAACACGAGGTTAATCGGACGATTATTTCTGTATTATGTGTATCCTGTAGTTCATATTTTATTAAATTCTAATGAAACTATGTTTTATTTTGTATATCTGTAATTTGATAAATTTAAATATATATATATATATATAAAACAATATAGCAGAAAGGATCGATTAACAGTTATCGGAGTTAATACGATGTCTAAGAAAATAGGAATTTTTGCAACCTTTAAGAAAGGGCGAAAAATAAATTATGTATAAAAATATTATTAAATGATGAATAAATATTTATTTCATTTAAATATATATGTAATTAAAGATATGTGTAAATACTTTAAATTCCTATCTAAATGATTCAAAAGAAAAGTTTTATTAAAATTAAATAATTTGATAACTGCATGATAAATTTAATACAGAAATAATCGTCCGATTAGCTTCGTGTTTGGACTCATTCTCATCTTAAAAATAAAAGCAATGTATTGATAACAGTTTTAAAAATGTTTAATTAATAATATTAAAATTAGAATTTTTGATTGATCATTCGAGTACAGGTATATAAGGGTTAGTCATTCTCGGTCGGTTTATTGCCTCTCTTTTTATTGCTTGGGACTCGGTGCTAAGCCTGGTAGGCTGAACAATGTGGAAAAGTCTTGTCCACCAGCTAACTAATGCACCTTTAAATTGTGTTTACATTTTGGAACGATTCGATTTCCCAGAGTGTACCACCAATATTTTTATCAAAAGTATAGACTTATTAGTTATGTGTATAATATTAATTGTTTAAACTATATATATACTACATAGCCAGGTTGAATTTATTGATGTTGCACATAGCCTCGCTTATATATGAAGTGAATTGTAAAATATCATCATACGTGGAACTGATGAGATTATTAGTCAACTATTATGATTCATACAAAAGAAATTAAATATTCATTTTGCATAGTAAGCATAACTAATAATTTTATCCTAAAATAGGTTTTTTAGTTATCCGTTTAATCTTTATTACTTAAATTATATACCACGTACAAAGAATGATGTTATTGATGTTGCACATGTCTCCGGTTATATGTGAAGTGAATTGTAAAGTAACATCATATGTAGAGCAGATGAGATTATTAGATAACAGTTAAGATAGATACCAACAAAAAATTCTATATTCATTTTGCATTGTAAGTATCACCAATAATTTTATCCTAAAATAGGTTTTTTATTTATCCGTATAATCTTAATTACTTAAATTATATACCACGTACAAAGAATGATGTTATTGATGTTGCACATGTCTCCGGTTATATGTGAAGTGAATTGTAAAGTAACATCATATGTAGAGCAGATGAGATTATTAGAGAACTATTAAGATGAATACCAACAAAAAATTCAATATTCATTTTATATTGTAAGTACCACCAATACTTTTATCAAAAGTATAGACTTATTAGTTATGTGTATAATATTAATTGTTTAAACTATATATATACTACATAGCCAGGTTGATTTTATTGATGTTGCACATGGCCTCGCTTATAGGTGAATTGAATTGTAAAGTATCATCATATGTAGAACTGAGATCGTTAGTGGATAACTAAGATAGATCATACAAATAAAAATTAAATACTCATTTTACATTTTAAGAAATTAACTGTGAAAGTTTATTTTCTTAAGAATTTTCATATATCAACACAAAACAAAGCAAATAGATAAACAGTTTATTACAGTATTTATTAATCATCTTAAATATATATAAATATATAAATGACGAGTGAATATATATGTTAACTAAAAAAGTGTGCAGATGCAATTGCTACTGCTGCACCACTGAATAAAACGTTTGTCGGGAAAAATTTAACTTTTAAAATTATCTCATTCTTTCGTCAATTTCATTAAATGTTCTAATGAAATTACAGTGGCTAATAAAAACTTATTTTTCATTCATTTTTCTGCAATGAAGTTTTTATTTTGTGTATTCGAGGAAATTTTTATTTCATCCTGTGAACAAATTACAAATTGCTTAACAAAGTAATAACATTTTAATATAATTTATAGTCTGTCATCTAATAAGCTAAAAATACTTATATGATTTTTATTTTATTAGAAATGAGATTCTGTGCTACATGCATAAAACTGGATGATGTTCGAATTAAAAGTAATGTATAACAATAAAAAATTACTACGATAGCTTTTAATATCTAACGTCAAAGTAGTATAAACGTTTTATCGTTAGATGTATATAGTCCTGATCCGTCATCTCAAAAGTCGGGATTAAGTAGGTATACCAACTTAAATTTTTAATAGCAATAATAGTATCGTCTAGTATATTTTTCTGAAAGTTGTATCACTGCTAATCCGTTGAGTTATAACCAGAACTTGATTGCGGAATGCAAGCACAAGCACCCTCAATAATTATTCAAAACCTGTTTCCGTTAAATGTTGAATTCCACCAACCTAGCAATGTGCAGCAATGAATCTACTTGCCGCCAGAATGTATGCATCGTCTGATCGACTTTTCATATTTAAGGTTAATAAAATATAAGTCAAGGTGATGATAGAATAAAAAATGAAGCAAATAAATCTTGCTGATGAATAGTTTGTTTTGATTTGATAGAAGCAGTGTTTCTGGTAGTATAGGTTTTATCCCATTTTGATGATTTAGAGAGTTGATAATAGGTATAGCTTTTGAAAGAATTATAACGGATAGAACATCATATAATTATACATATATGTATAATTTCAACGGTAATTTCAGATTAATATTTTATTCTATTCTCTTTGTAGTAAATTATATATTATTATGAAATTAAATGTAATTATTTTTTTGCAGATTCTTCTAAATAATACTTTCATTTACACTTATCAAAATGAAACTGAGAGGTAATATGGAGTCCTGGAAAAAATTAAAGTTATTTTCATTGATCGTTATCATCTATATTATGGCTTTAATACAAGTAAGTTGTTTGAATTTTATATTAAATATCTGATGGCTTAAACTGATGTAAAGCTAATATACATCATTAAATAATTAACTTAAAAATAAATTTGCTATTACTTCAAACAGACTAATTATATCAATCAAATGTCTGCTTTTTTAAATATTCAATATTCTCCTTTCTTAAGTGTATTTTATGATTTATACCTATACTATATCATACATTTGTGTGCCTATTATACCTTCTAATACCCCTCATTCTTATTTTTCAAACGTGATATTAAGAGAGAAAGAAAGGGAGAAAGGAAAATTTAATAAGTTTTTTATAAATAAAACTAGACGTCTCAGAGTATCTCGTTAATTTGACAAAATATTTGCAGTTGTTAAATACGTTTTTAATTTATACTGTAGTACTGTGATAATATCAAATAAACCAGATCCCACTAAGCACTTAATGACAAATATTTACCAAAAATGGGTGAATAAAACAGCTTTGAATTTAATCAAATTAGTATCTGGAATTTTCTCGTTTCCAACAATTACAAAAATTATTTAAACCTATCTATAGTTTTGTTAATAATAATGATTAAAAATAATATAAGGTTGCATTCAATTTATAAAAAGCACACACTGTCTCATATCATCTTTAATAGTCAGGTGGCACTGTTAAGACTCATCTCTTAAAATTAGTATAATTACTTCATATGTAAATACAAAAGAAATCTAATAACGACGTTTGTCAGTACAGTGTTAATTGGAAAACAAGATATGAAACTTATTAGTAGATACATCAACGATAATATACATCAGATTCTATATGCTGCGTTGAATGTTTCAGCAGACACCCTAAATCCACTATTCATAAATCTGTATAGGTATTCTCAAAGCTTCAGCTCAAAGTTCATTGAAAATCTTTATTTAAATTGTGGTTTAGGGTGTGAGTCCAACCAAATCCTATAAGGTAAAATTGTACCATGTGTAGGATTGAGACTTGTCGAAAATACCTATGTTGATTGGTTAATTAACAACAAATTAGCTACCCACATGGTAATATTTTGCCTTACAGGTTTGAATGGACTCACCTTTACCACTTTTTATATCAATCATTCACTATGTTTAGCACACTGAACATTTAAATAACTGATTATAGATTCTAGGTGAGTTCACGCAGTACACTATTCGCGCCAAACACGTTAACAGTCCTAGTACGCACAGTAAATTATCTGAGTATGTAGGTAGTAAGATTGATAGAGCAATTAATTCGAATCGCGCGGTACATAAATGTACCCTCTATCAACTGATTGCTTGAAGCAAAAGTTTGACCATTCATATGATAAAATCGTAACCGCTTATTTAAATGTTGGTTAGTCCCCGTATTTTGCAAGTATAACAAAAATTTTCATAATGGTAAGAACCAAAAACAATAGCATATCTGTATACATATATATATACTGACATGTCGTTATTGCACTATACCGATACCGATAATATTCGTTAAAGTTACAGAACATATGGCCAATGATGATAGATTGCGAGATTTCCGTACCTTTACTCTGACCACCATTACCCTGTGCTGCAATAGGAATAGTAGTCAGAGTGGGGGTAGCCAATTCTCGCCATCTATTATCACTACATTTGACTACGCTGAACACATTCCATTTTTGAAAAACTGAATATCTGATCCTCCCATATTCCCAATATCCTTTACTTTCCGCCATTGCAACACTAATACGAATTAACTTGGATTATTGCAGTACTCCATTGTTTCAACAAAGACGTCGACAATTCTAATTATACCATTTTATTCTTCACAAAGAATTAGACTTTGGTGTACTAACGGTGAAGAAATGTTTGCTTTAATTTCTACAAACTCTGGTTATGATATCAAGAAAAATATTAGTAGAAATAAATTGAAAAATATAGTGTTTAGGCATAGTAAGTATTTCTAATATATTATTAAAATTGCTTTAATAACTTTTTTTCGTCCAACAGTAATATATCAATTCGAAACGGTATACATTAAACCTTTCAGCTACCATTTTTTAATTTACAAAATGAAAATAAGAGGTTTGAAGGTAGAATGAATTTATTTTTTCAAGATTCAATCGTTCGATAATGAGATTAATAATGGTGCTTTACCAAAAAATTAATGTATTTTAAATCTTTTATCACATGATAAAATTTATAAATGCTTTATGTTTTCATGCAATAAATTGGAAAAGTTGAATCAGCCATTTGTCTAGGGGGTGACCGAAAGAATTAATAAACAAATCATGTCATTTATAATCTAAATATTTCAATAACTCTTTCAATAAAATAATTATCAGTGCATTGAATATAATAAATCTAATCACGTAATTCTGCCATGACTTAATTAAATTCTCATCTTATTGATTATTGCACATATTACTTATTATTAACTTCCTACAAGCACACAATATTGCTTAACATTTTACATTCCATTTTAAAATATCTATAGGACTTACAATATTTTAAGAAAGAACATAGAACATTAAATAATATTATTGGCTATAAAATTCCTGCTCTTTAAATATATGTAATTTTTTGTAAGTTATTTTAAATTCAATGATAGCTACTGTTATTACAGCCTAGATCACTAAGTACGATTAAGTTAAGATACAGCTAAAAAAAGTAGTATAGCTCCTGTTATGTAATCTTTTAGCTTGGTTTTCATTTAAATATCTTCAGAATATTCAACCTAACGAACAGATTAATCTAATAGATATTGATTAGATCTGGTTAAAATTTTAAACATGGCACTGTAGAATATAATATATCTAATGCATTTAAACTTTATAAAAATAAAATACCTGTTATCATTTAACAAAAACATTAAAAATTTCAGATGATTATCAAATTCTTAAGGATATTCAAAGGAATCTTCATTTAAATATTCCAAATGTGATGTTGACTCGATTGGAAAAAATTAATGGTAAGACTAGCCATTCAGGTAAAATGTTAATACTGCTTTTTGTAATTATTTGTTAAGCTTCATTACACTTACTTGTGGTTAAGTTTATCCATGGTTAAATATTTACTTGCTTACATTACAAATTAAGTTATAGCTGAAAGTAACTGAATATCTTCACTTGACTAAGTTTTGTAAGACTGAATAGTGGTCATAAATAAATAATTCTTATAAAGTGAGTAGTTTCAAAGGAATTAAAAAGGGTGGTTAATTAATCTGTATTATATAAACTTATGTATCTACTTCTATAGTTTTAATAGTTTAGTATTATCTAAGTATTGTTCAACAAGAGAAAGCTATTTTTTACAAACTTAAATTGTTGGATGCATAAATTGCTTTTGATCAACAGTTATATAGGGTAATCCAGACAAAACAACTCTAACCATTTAAGTAAAGTTCTTTTTTACTTCATAACTATAAGAGATATCAATCTTTTGTGTGAGATCTTTTTATGGTGTCTTTCAATTGGCATTCATATAGGTTTAAAACCCAAAATTAATTTCTGTATTCAAAATAATACGCAAGGACGTTAAATTTAGATTCTGACTGTTTCATTTAACAAACTCTATATAAGTTAGATGATTGGTAGACTGCAACATTTAGTGTGTAGGATTTAGTTTACCTGCGTAAAACTAGTGTCTTTTATATGGTACTAAAATTCACATCAAAAAGAATTATACTTAACCCACTAATGCTGAAGGAATATAATTCTAGTAATTATTTTAAAATTTCATTTTCCCTATTAAAATAGTAGAACTTTTAGTTAAAAGTTATATATTCTAGTGATTGTGAGTAGTATGGTTTATAGCTAAATTGTAATGAACTGGCTCTTGTAACTGTCGACTGAAACTCTAGAATAACTTCAACCTTCTATTGATTATTATATATATACATATTAATATATTAAAGACTGATATATTATTTTCAGGTATTGAACAGTTCAATAATGTATTTACTATTAGAGATGAAAGTATGGATGAAAGTATTGCAAATATTAATTACCGTTCTTTTAACTATCCTGATATTATGGATTCTTCGAAAGGTAACAACAAATTTACAAAAAAGTAACACGTATATTTATTTGGAAATTTAAAACAGATTAATGTTTTAGATGAGAAATTATTAAATACTTCTAAGATTGATAATTTCCTTAATGAATGTGAGCTAACCGAAATACCTCTATTAGATAACGTCACATTATTCGAGAAAGAAGCTGTAAAGAAAACCGCGGCTTCTACTCCATTTAAACCTGCAGAATTAACAGAAAACTGTCTTTCGCAATTAATTATAACGGATAGTTTGTTAAAAGATATTACATTTATTGAAATACCTCCAACAAATAACACTACATTATTAGAAAAAGGAGATAGCGGAAATAGTTCACCGTTTACTTCGTCTAAGCCAATTATAATCGAAGATAAAATTCTTTCCTCTCAAGAACAAATTGAAGGTAAATTTCATGATTTAAGTAAATAAATTTTCAATTAATATTCATATATAAATTTCGTTACAGTAATGATACAATTGAAAGGTATATCTAATACAGCTATTAGCACTCCAT
Source organism: Prorops nasuta (assembly GCF_024137725.1). Lineage (NCBI taxonomy): Eukaryota > Metazoa > Arthropoda > Insecta > Hymenoptera > Bethylidae > Prorops > Prorops nasuta. The sequence goes on from NW_027116810.1 coordinate 353,338, forward strand.
GGCTTATTCCTCAGAGAAGTCCAGATGAATTGGGTGAGTACATAGGAAATACATTTTATCATAAATTTAACAATGAACTCATGGTTAGCTTCTAACTGCGCACTACTTTATGTTATTATTGCGCAGAGTATCAATTTTTCACGAGTAGAGAAACTTACGTAGGTATTGCATACAATATTTTTATCATAGTAGCCTGCAAAGTTAGAATGCGAAGCACATTTTGTTTCATATAATATGTACAAAATATATTTTGCGTATCGAAAATACTATGTGAACAGCAAATTTGAGCAGTTCTGTACTGAAAATTGGGTGTGTACAATACAAATAAAAAAGAATTCAAACCACTGTAGCTCAGAATAAAATGAGTATAACAATATTGTGAAAAATTCAGAATGAAGCATAAAACGTTTGTTTTAAAAATACATAAACCATATTATAAGTCGTACTTTTATTTAAAAGCCGCTAAAAAAAATAGAATCGTATAACTTTGCAAATAAAGGCCCTCGCTAAAAAAAATATGCACGACTGAAATTAATAGAAGTTATACATAAACAAAACTAAATCCATCTTTTAGTATATTATATGTTTTTCTTACAATGGCTCCCAACGATATTTACACGATCATGTTTCATAGAGTTATCGATAATTATACAGAAAAATAGGAGTTTTTGTCACATATGCAATATCTCATGCAAAGGAAATATTTATACTGACTTCTTTATGGAAACGTCAAAAGAATAAAAGCAATACTTTCAAGTGTATTTAGCTTGTATGCAATTGAATTTTAAAATAATTCCACATCTTAAGTAATACAAGACGTAATGCAGAGTGTAACGCATGGTTATAGTAAATATTGTAAACACAGTTTCATTGGACCGTTTTAAGTAAAATAGTCAAATAAAACTTTCATTTATCTTGCACCAGTTTTAAATCATTTTCATTTTTAATTTAGTTTATAACATTGTTCAGAATTAAAAGCGAAAGAAAGAGAAAGCACTTGCTCTTGTTACCTTTGTAATTCTCTTTCTCATTCTTGCTGCTAATGCAATGTTATAACCTAAGTAAAAATCAAATAATAGAAAAATGGTACGAGATATTAAAAATAATTTTGTATTTTTTACACAAAGCAGTTTAAAGAATTTGTGGTCAAGATATTTCTTATGAGCTAGGTTTGACCATGTTTTTTTCTTAAATCTAAATGTTGTTTCTTATTATTTCTAGTATAATTACAAAGAATACTACTGATTACGTTTAATTTTTAGGTGGAGATGAAAATAATAATGATTACGAAGTTTCTAATAAGGATGGCCAGTTAAACGGGAATTCAGATATTAGCGAGCCTCAAAATGTAAAGGGAACAACGGTCGTTACTGCAATTGATAATTTGGAGGAAGTTGTAGATAATTTTGAGGAAAAATATTTGGATCATGAAAATGAGAATGATCCAGATTATGTTCCATCTGATCAAAGCATCCATTCAGACGAAAATATACAGACATCGAGGAAAGAAGCAAACGAAGAAAGCGCAGGATCACATGGCTTAAATGTGTCTTTAATGGATAGAGCAGTCGGTACTGCAATTCGTAACTCAGAAAAAGTTGTTGTTCAACATAGTAGCGACGGAACCAAAAAAAATTGTTGTTTTTATTGTAACAAATTTTATTCAAAACTTTCGAGACACTTGGAAACTGTCCACCGCGAGGAGGTAGATGTGAAACGATTTGCAGTACTTCCGAAAAACAATGTGGAGCGTAAGAAAATTATTGCTGAAATCAGAAAAAGGGGAAATTTTCTTCATAATACTACGTCATCTTTAGAAACCTGTAATTTCGTTGTTAGTCGTCGCCCAAATATTGAAATGCCGAGAACAGCGGATTATTATATACCTTGCCCAAGCTGTAAAGTATACCTAAGTAAAAAAACAGCTCATGTACATGTCAGATTATGTACTAACCGAGGTGCGCGAAAAAGTCACTCAATAAAAGTTTTAGGGCGAAGACTTGTTCCAAATGTTCACGAAAAAGCATGTTTTACATTAAAAAGTAAGGTTTTACCACCGTTACGACAAGACATTGTGACATCCGTTGTTCGGAATGATGAACTGATTGTTATATACGGTAATCATCTATGCAATAAATATAAACATTCGGCTCATCATTTTAAAATGATACGTGCACAGTTAAGATTAATAGCACGTCTATTATTAACGATGAAAGACTTAAGAGATGATATTGCAAATTTTGAAGATATTTTCAACCCCAAATTTTACGACACTTTTATAAAAGCTGTTAATATTATTGGAAGATATGACCAGACTAAAGAACTATATCTTTCTCCGAAAACGGCTGCAACTATTGGCACGTTGATATCCGATATTGGTCAGCATTGGATATCAGAGTGTATTAAATATAATAATGTTCAAAAACAAACGAATGCAGAAAATTTTTTGAAAATAAAAAAAGCTAATTACACGGCGGAAGTTAGTAAAACAGTACTTGAGTCTCAAACACAAATTCGAAGGCATAAAAAAACAGTACTTCCAAGTGTAAACGATATCAAGAAATTAACAAAATTCTTGTTAACACGAAGAAATGAAGCCCATAAAAAATTGCAAGAAAAATTCGTACTAACAGCATGGCATGCTTTAGCGGAAACAACTCTAATTACCATTCAACTTTTTAACAGACGCCGACCAGGTGAAATGGAGAGAATTTTATTGGACGATTTTAATAACTATCAGCGAATTAGTAAGAATGAAAATCCAGAGGAGTATGCCTCTTTAAGTAAAAGAGGACGAGAGGTTGCAAAGCGGTATGTACGTTTTCAAATTAGAGGAAAATTAGGCCGGACAGTTTCCGTTCTGCTAGACAACGGCATGCTTGAGAGTATTAAGATGATGTTAAAATACAGAAAAAAAGCAAGAGTTCACGAAAACAATAAATATGTATTTGGATTACCTGGTCCAGATAATCTCGTGGAAAAGCATCTAAATGCCTGTCAGTTATTGAGACGTTTTTCAAATGAATGTGGCGCTGATATGCCTGAGACATTACGCGGGACAAAACTTCGAAAACATGTAGCAACGAACTGCATAGCTTTAAACTTAAGTTCCAATGAGGTTACCGATCTTGCCGATTTCATGGGTCACCACGAAAAGATTCACTTAAAACATTATCGGCAGCCCTTGCTTTCTAAGGATATTTTGGGAATATCAAAAATTTTAGAGCATGCGCAAGGATACAACGATAGTGATTGTAGCGATGATGAAAATAATAATTTGGAGAATGAAAATGTTAATGGCGAAAACTATAATAAAAGTGACAAAAATATACAGGAAAATGAATTGTCAGGGTCGAGTGATGGTAAATTAATATTATTTAATTACTAATTTTTCATGTATTTATATATATTCAATTTTTGTATTTACAGAATCTGAATATGAGAGTCCTAATAAAAACGATACGTCTAATAAAAGAGAAAGGAAATTCAATATAGGTAAGTTAATCTATTTTTACTTAATTGATGTTTAAAGTTATAATGCTTAAAAAAATTTATACTATTAATGTATTCCTTTCATCTAGGTCATGCAAATAATGCGAAAAAACGTCAAAGAATAATGTGGACGGAAGAAGCAAAGTCAACTGTTCTTAATGCTTTTTATGAAAATATGAAGAAAAACAATAAAACTCTGCATACGAAGGAAATACAAGCATTAATAAATTCAACACCTTGTTTAGAAAATAGAACAGTTGCTCAAGTACGTACTTGGTTACATCTCCAAAAATCCAAATTTTTTTGATTTTTTATAATTTGTTTTAAGTCTAACTGCTATAAAACCGAAAAATATAAAGGTTCTCATATTTTAACTATCGCTTTCACGTGTCTGAAAAACTATTTATCGATTAAATTTTTTTTTACTGATTTTGCAACAGTTTAATAATATATATAGTAATAGCAACATTAGGATTTTAGATATTTGAGAGCGAAAGTTGAAAATGGGAAAGCGTATCTTTATCAACATATTTCTTAATGTATACACGGCCTGAAAATATTCATAATTCCTTTAGGGGTATTGTATGTGGAATGGAAGGTACGATCGTCGAATTATTACGTGTATCTTTGTTTAATACTCTTTTGATTTAGTCAAAGTATTAGCACTAGCGAAAAAAATATAGAAGGAACCAATAAACTATGATTTTATATACGTTTGTGTGAGCAAAAGTTTTATTTTAAGGGATATCGTACAGAGATTAATTATTTTGTTTATTTTAATTGTAAACAATTTTGGCACAAATGTTTAACATTATGAATGTTTATTATAAATTTATGTATTATTAAAAAAGCGTTAATATTATATGTCAATACTCAAAAATTACTATATTAAAGCAATGTTGCAATATTTTTTGAAAAATGTATTTTTCTATTTAGTATACTAATTAAAACTGTTTTTTTCAATTATCTTATGATTGACAAACGAAACAAAAAATCTGAAGAATTTGCAGGATTACTTTCTGATTTATTATTCTTTTTTTCATAGGGGGAAAATGTGGAAGATGTAAAAGACTGTCTTCATTGAAGTAAATTGTCGAAAAAAAATTGACAAACGTAGGGTTAGGTTATATTTTTTACCACATAGTATCTGCATAACTGGAAAAAAACTACTCAGAGAATTTGTTGTAGTTATTCACGTCGTACTGGTGTTGGATTAGATTAATTACTAAACGAAATGATATAGAGCACATAAACCTAATTCAAGAAATCTGAAACCAGAGCGAAAGCAAATTATCTTGAAACAGCTTATGCTTCCGTTTTCAGTTGCTTTAATAATAGTGTATGCAGTTTTGCTACCTAGTTTCGTCTGCCATTATGTTCAACATACTCTTGTGCACAAGGAAGCAGTGAAGAAAATATTTCCATAATTTAGTTTCAATGGTTAAAAGGGTAAATTTGGACAAAAATTATACGCAATTGCTTATTGTTTAAAGAATATCAGTGACATAAATGCATCGTCAAAAAATTACTACGTGATTTCTAATCTAAATTTTCACTGAAATGTAAATATTAATCACATGTTCCAATATTATATCCTCGGTATTTTAAAAAATTTTCAGTACCACTTAATAATAATTTTTTGGTATTTTTGAAATCAAAAAGTAAGTAAATCTTTATAAAAATAATTTTATATTTAATATAACCAAAACGCTTTTAAACTAATAAAGTTGTATAAATTTTTGAGTACAATCAGGCATAGGCTTTAGGGAAACGGTTTATACAGGGCGTTTTTTAACTAGCGCAAAAATCGACATAGTGAAACAAACATAATTGGCGTCTATTTATGTCTCACTGTGTCGATTTTTATCCGATAATTGGAAAACGCCCAAAAATATATAGTCTCTACATAACCAGTCTCCACATATTAATTTTTATAAGATTCAAATTTTATTAAATATAACAATGAAGCATGAGCATCGGTGTGACTACATTGTTACGTGTTATATCTACAGTTTATTTGACTCGTTTCCAGCTTATTCCACCCAACGTTCAATTTCTCTCTTTCTCTCTTTCTTCTTATATCATTTAAAATATGTTTTATAGATACTCTGACACCATTACCAGTGAAGAATGTCTTCGATGCCGTAAAGTTACTGCTAGCAAATAACATTAATTTTATCCACCTCCGTCTACGAGTTTGCTTCTAAACATTTAAGATGATAGTTTCGAAGATGCGTATCCAATGTGTTTTCAAACTATAGTAGCATAAGTGTTCGAGGCTTTGCTCTTTTGAAATACATGAGGTACATACTATTTAGTTCGGAGACTCATATAGTTATGAATTGTTTAGTTTGGGGACTCGTATAGTTATGAATTGCTTAGTTTGGGGACTCGTATAGTCATGAATTGTTTAGTTTGGAGACTTCTGTATTCATAAACTGTTCACTTTTGGGACAAGTGCGATATTATACAATGCGACACGCGTTATATGTATCTAACAGAATCGATAACAAAGAAATGGACTATTATTTCAGAAATATAAGATTTGAAATAAGTGTTTACACCAAAAGCTATTTAAATAAATAAGGTATGTCAGAAGAATTTATTCACTTGACCATGGATAAATTACCTTTAAGAGGACAGCATTTTTCCATTGGAACTGATTATTTATTTTGCAACAAATCTATCCATGTATGCAATGTAAAGCATATACATATAAAACAGGCGAATTTTTAAGTGGCTAAACCCGTCATCTACAGGCTAACAATAGTCATGATTTTCAAATCGCATATTCTTTTTCTTAACTTCAAGAGAGCTTTTTATGCATACGGTGTTAATATATTATTTACATTATACGCTTATTAGCTATATAGAAAGCGCCACCTGTAAATTACTGTCAGTATGATTGCCGAGTAACAAATTTCCTGGAATTATAGTTGAAAATTGTACAATGCAACGTTCATCTTAGGCATAAGCTTCTTCAAAGCTGAAAAGCTATTTTCAACCTTGACCTGCACAATAATCCTTAATGTATTCGACGAAACAGTTAACCAGTTTATTCATATACAGCTATTGTATCCTCGATTTTATAAAAATATCTTCAGATCTCGTTCCGAATATCCTTTGATATTATCCAACTGAAAGAACGAGTAAATCATTATCATAGAAACTTAAATTTAATGGATTCTAGATAATTTTAAATTTAGTAAGCTTCATCATTTTTTTAGTACAATAATCCCTGTTATGGATGCAACGTTTCATATTAATTGAAGTCTTGAAACTAATAAATTCCTTCCAAAGAATTTTCTTAAGATGTTAAATTTTATTAAATACAATACTAAAGCTTTGATTTGGGTGTTACCAGCTTAGCTATTATTGGTGTTTATAACATATTTTGTTTTCTTCGAACTTATTCTATCAACAATTTATTCTGCCTGTTCTCTCTCTCTCTCTCTTCTCTTCATTCAAATTCCATTCCATAATCTCTGTAATATTTTTATGATTTACACAAAGTGGTAATTTTATGAGAAATCCATTAATAATGTAGAATTTTTATTATGTGTATCATCCACACAGAAGTACCTGTTAATCAACAGTCATGTGTTTGATCATCTCCATATACTTCTTACATTTATGTTAAGGCGACATGAAATCCATCCTATACGTACTATTGAAATATTTCTGGCTTAAAATGGTTAGTTTAGGTACAGTGATGAAGTCTGATATACTTTTCTATGGTAATGTCCTAGTTTTGCACAATATCAAACTGAATCGTCGGTCTTTGAGTTATATAGCGTACGTCGATACTTCTCTCGATATTGTTGATATTGCATGATTTTAATCTTCCCATTCATCCTATCATATCCGCAATCTAATCATTATCCTATTTTCTGACCATTGAAATTAGTTTTGTATCCATTTAAATTAACTGCTCATATCGTATTACTTTTATATTGTACTTATATTCTGGTTTCACCATTATTAATATGTCATTCTTTGTAGGCAATTGAAACTATCTCTAACTGTAGTTTACTATATTCCTATATTTTTTCTGATTAAATATTACTTATATCTCGAATGTCCTGAATTTATTCAATTTTCGATTTTTATACGATTAAAATTACACTTCTCATAGCAAATTTCAATGCTACAATCTCTTAAATAACTTTAATACACATTAGAGGTTTATTGAGCTATTTGAAGTCTTCCAACTGATCATTTAATATAAACTATTCAATACTTCCAGGACTGTCCTCAAATTAATAAATTAATATATCTTAACACTTTAGGGACTGTCCTGAAAGTGTTAAATTAATATATTTGTATACTTCCGAGACCGTCCTCAAACTATCCAATTAATGTAGATTTTTTTAGGGACGGTCTCCGAAAACGATAAAAGTCTTTAAACTGTGTAATTCTTACCTCAAAATGTCTCCAAAATATTCAAATGACATAGATATATATATATATAGACAGTAAAACATACCGATCACAAATAAGATGAGAGCGTTTTCCTCTAGTAAGTTGTCCATTTAGAAGTCTGGAAAGGTTCCTGATGCATATAAAATGTGCTGCTGCTCCTTGATGCTCGAGAAGAAGAAGATTAGCGTGTCTGGTCCTCTTGCATTTTGTTAATTGTAGATGTGCTATGATTGTATTCTCATTCCTCTCAGTCTCTTCCACCATAGTAAAAATATTAATAGAGACATCATTATCTTCCTCAAATTTCGGCATCTGTTTTAATGTAGTCGGAAGCGTTATACTTCTAACGTTGAGAACAGTTGTAAAATGAGGATATGAAGATTTTCGTTGGGGATGAGTATTCGGTTTTGCCGGATAGAGTGCAGCCGTTACAGCCCATGCAAAACATGTATTATCATCACTGTGAATGTTTATCACAGCCTGTTTATTCTTAATAGATACTGGAAGCTCGACTGCACAACCTATATGCAGCGGGTTATAATAATTTATATTTATAATTAAATTCAGAATTTTTTCCAACGCCCATCCACTATCACGCTCTTGAAACTCACTCAATTCTTTTAGAATTTTGTCTATTATATTTGTATTGTACCAATCACTAAAACTATCAGTTTTGTATAAGACTGCATTGCGGGTTGAGATATGTTCAATATCACTAATCTCTTTACAAATAAATTGGCCGTTAAAGATGCAAATTATCTTAACTGCGTTCACATTTTTAAACACTTTTTCTGGGTAGGTCTGTACTGTCTTTTGCACCTGTTAGAAAATCACGTGGTTTTATATAATTATAATTTACAACCATTCCGCTACATATTCGAGATTTAAATGAAGACTCGAGATCTTTCCAAATAAGCTTTCTCGCTCCAATTGATTTCTTATTTTTTGCCGCATGCTGAAGTAGACGTTGGATAGTGGTTATTTCAGTCAGATTTTTGTGTACTGTATCGGGAGTTGCAGATCTATTAGCATCTCTTAAACTTCGAATATAATCACGACACTTACGTATCCACTCATGATAATTATGCTGATTTCCTAAGTCAGGATTCTTGAGAGCATGATTCAAACAATAACTCTTATTCTTAGCTGCTCTAAGTAGAAGACACTGTATTTGTGTAATTTCTGCAACATTTTTCTGCAGCGTGCCTATAGGTGCGTTGCGATTAGAGATTCTGAGTTTATGAATATATTCACGACACTCGCGTACCCACTCGCGATATTCTTCTTGCGTTTTCAAAACTCTATTTCGTAGAGACATCTTCTGTTCTTTTCTTCGAAAGGACTAATCAGGAACTGAGGAAAAGTGGGTGGGAAACTGAGCTCTTCAGATAAAGGATCTCTGAAACACTTCAGGGGGTAAGAGAACATTGAGGGCAGGTAACGACATGTTAGAAAATAGATGCAAGCGTTTTTCAGTTATACATATATTCCAGATTTTTGCTCATACATATATTTTATATAATAGACATTTTTTAAGGCACATACACCTTCATGATTCAAACATGCTGGAAGATGTGAATTATGTAAGCTATCTTCTAAAATAAAATCCCCCCACAAAAAATTATCTACATTAGTTATTCAAAAATTACAAATATCTCTTAACCAATTTGTATTTTCAATTCCTTTCACAAAAATCTCATCCTTATCATCATAAATATACTTCCTTATAATATCTTTATATTTATAGTAGGGTGAGTAGCTATCCGCTCAATTTAAGCCGTGATAATTTAGAAAGAACCAGCTAAAAAGAAACATTATATTAAACAAAAATAATATATATTTTTTCTTTTTCATATACTTACTCTGTCCGCTTTCGCTTCTCTTCACTTAGCCACGAATATGAATAGGGCGGTGAAAATAAAATTTGGAACATTTTTTGTTCTTGTACAACAGCAAATTCTTTAATTATAAATGACTTATCCGTCAAACGGAATCCTTGAAAATCAACGAACAATGGTGCCATTATGCCTACGTTTCTTATATTAAACTAATTCTATTTAAATACAGGGTGTAACGAAACGACCGCCTTTTCTCGTAACTGGACGTTCGGGGTGACAAACTGAGTGCACGTGTAAAATTTCGTTCGAATCGTTCAAGAGGTTTAAAAGTTATTTCTATTTAAAAATCACCCTTTTTCAGTCCTTTTCGAACGACTTTAACTGCATAATGGAAAGTGGAGAAAGTGAAAAACAATTGATGAGCACCCAGATAGAATGTAAAAATTATCGATCGCGTGCGGTAATACTTTTGTTATTTATTTCTTTAATCTGGCTATTAGATTAATTTTAAAAATAACAAAATCCTTTACATTACAATTCCAATTCAATTCAGTACAAGCATCATTGACTGATTTGATGGAAAGAGCGAGTTGACGAAATGTAAAGGAAAGTATCAAAAGCTAAGATATCGCGCAAGCGCAATGATAACTTAATAGACAATGCATGAGGGCATTCTCTTTCTACTAACGAAGCTAAAGGGAATGATTCAAAATCAATACATTGATGAAAGAGAAAACTAAACTCACCCATTAAATGTTCTGCAAGTTCCTTTAAATCGAAGTTTTTGAAAAAGCTTCAAACTGGCTCCTCGATGATTTCCAGAAAGCACGCTATCACTGATTTTGCATTTAAACACTTGTGAATTTAAACAAATTAGGTATTAACCTACGTTTCTTCAAAATACTGGTGAATTTGACACTTTTGAACTGTTTGAAGTAGGGTGATTAAGAGTGGTCGAAACGAATTATTGATTATTCTATCTCTCTGAGTCTCTCTTTTCAGCCTACTTCAAACAGTTCAAAAAGTGTCAAATTAACCGGTGTTTTGAAGAAACGTAGGTTAACACCTAATTTGCTTAAATTCGTGAGTTCTTAAATGCAAAATCAATGAAAGTGTGCATTCTGGAAATCATCGAGGAGCCAGTTTGAAGCTTTTTCAAAAACTTCGGTGTAAAGGAACTTAGAGAACAATAATGGGTAAGTTTAATTTTTTCTATCATCAATGAATTGATTTTAAATAATTCTTTTTACCTTCGTTTGTAGAAAGAAAATGCCTTGATGTGTTTCCTATTAAATTATCAGTGCAGTCGCGTGACATCTTAGCTTTTGATACTTTCCTATTCATTCTATCTTCTCCCTCTTTCCATCAAATCAGTCAATGATACTTGTATTGAATTGATTTGGAATTGTAATGAAATAGATTTTGCTATTTTTAAAATTAATCTAATAGCCAAATTAATGAAATAAATAGCAAATGTATTATCGCGCGCGATCGATAATTTTTACATTCTAGTGGGGTGTTCGTCAATTGTTTTTTTCACTTTCTCCACTTTATTTTGCACAGTTAAAGTCGTTCGAAAAGGACCGAAAAAGGGTGAGTTTTAAATGGAAATAACTTTTAAACCCCTTGAACGATTCGAACAAAATTTTACACGTGCATTTGGATGGTCACCCCGAACCTCCAGTTACGAGAAAAGGCGGTCGTTTCGTTACACCCTGTATGCATGTTTCATGAAAAATTCTCCCTCTCTTCAAGCTAATTGTTCTTCATCCCTCCTACTATCCTTACCATAGGTCAAAACTATCTCCCACTATACGTAGCATAGGTCATAAATATTCTCTTGAGGACCAATGATGTTTCCGTTCTTCTAAGAGTAGTATAGGCATCTTCCTACCGTAGATTAAAAAAATTGTTGACACCTCCTTTTGTTATCCTCTGCATAAGTTTAGTTAAAAAAACCATGCAAAGTTATAATTCCATGCTCGATGGAAAGTTAATTCCTTGCATGATATCAGCAACTTATCACAATAGCTATCTACAATTTAACTAACGAGAAAAGGGGAGATTGCGGTAGCCACCTAGGGGCAATTACTGGATCTATCAATTAAATTGAACTAGTTCACCCGTGTATGTAATTACGTAATATTAAAATACCATTAGCACGAAAGATGATTAAGGAAGGCAGTCACCTAGCGGTGACTACTGGAACTAGCAATTAACTCAAGCTAATTTATCTGCGGCAGAGTCGGAAATAGTTAGGCTACGTAAGGTAACTAATCATCGACTTCGAAGGGTGAAAAAATCATCTTTCAACTAGGGTCCCCGTAGGATAATTAACCAACGGTACCATAGGGTGAAAAATACCCCCTCCCTAACCAAACTCGGTCCCACTATAAGACCTTCCAACTGTGACATAGGGTGAATAATACCCCTCCCGAACCAAACTTGGTCCCACTATAAGACCTTCCAATTGTGACATAGGGTGAAAAATACCCCCTCCCTCCCTAACCAAACTCGATCCCACTATAAAACCCTTTCCTTCCTCATCCCCACCTCTACCATACTAAGAGAGTCTTATCCCCACCCATCCCCCTTCCACACCACAAAACAGCTACCCCCACTCCCTGTCATCGGAACCGCATTGCTACACTACTTTCTTTTTCAGATAAATTAAGATAGAATATTTCTATTTGAATTGTTGAGGATAGAGCTTACTGGATGAAGTAAAATTAATATTTACATATTTTCAACACTGTGCGAAAAGATGTATACTTTCAACATTTATGTGCATCAGTGATTATCAGGAGCATATTAAATGCAAGAAATTGTTAAGGTATTTGTAAATCATATGCTAAACTTCCTGGTATTGAAAGCATTAACAAAATGCATTTTTAACTGTTTTTTCTTTAAACTGATGTGGAATTTAACTGTCCGATAAGTTATATCATATATACAAACAATTATCCAGGAGACAATAAAACTTTCTTATTACTACGATTAAAGAAAAGTAGATGAATATTTGCTAAACGTTACTTAATTTTCAATTATAATGTAAAAAAAGTATTAAAACCAAATATTTATCTACGCTTCCCTAATCAGAGTAGAAAGTAATTATTATTATCTGCAAAAAAATTATTTAATTTCTTATAAGTATAACATTGAGTTTTATAATATAATATGTAATATACTTTTTGGAACTTAGTGAGATTTTATTTCAGGTTGAATTATAATAACGTATTTATTGTGTCATTGTGCAGACTTGAGTTGTAAAAATAAATAGAAGAAATCAGAAATGATATCAGTTTGCCATAGTAAAAGCCATAATGCAAAGTTAATGGTGAGAGTTAAATCTAAGGAAAAGGTGGAGAAATTAACAAATTTGAAGGCCAATTCTTGATAGTGAAAGGCTTGCAGGTTATTTTGGGCATAAACTTTTTGAAATATATAAGTCAATTAAATAATAAGTATAATGAAAACATCATCTAGAAGTGAAACAATGTAATGAAGTCATCATTTTAATATTTTCCATACGATAGATAATACAGTGAATAAATTTGGGAAAATGGTAGCAGCATATCTACAATAGGGGCTTCCATTGCATTAATTTGTGTATAATCTAGTTTATATTGATGAAAAGAAAATACAAATGGCACTAGTTTGCTTGAAAAAGAGCCCTGATTCATAGTTGATAATGGAAGTAACATTTAAGAAAAAGGGATGAATTTCCAAGCAAATCCTTAAAAGTGAAGGGCTTGTAGATGATTTTGGGTATACAATTTTGGAATTAAAAATCACATACTTGATGAAAATTATAACAAAATCATGTGGATCTGTAAATATGAAAAGAATTCATGATTGCAATATTTTACATGTGATGGGGCATACAGTGAATTAATTTAGGAAGCTGAAAACTATATATCTAAAGAAGAGAGGCATCCATTGCAGGAATTGGTGTATTTCCTAGTTTATATTAATGAAAGGAAAATATAAATGGCACTAATGTGCTGGAGAAAGTGCCATAATGCAAAGTTGATATTGAGAGTGACAGCTAAGAAAAAGATGGAAAAATGAGTGAATTCATAAGAAAATCCTTGAGAGGGAAGGATTTGCAGGTGATTTTGGGTATACAATTTTGGATTTAGAACTCATATAGTTGATGAAAATTATAATAAAATCTTGTAGATGTGTAAATATGAAAGGAATTCATTATTTCAATATTTCACATGTAATAGAGCATACAGTGTGTAACTTCAGAAAATTGAAAGCAGTACACTTAAAAAACATAGGCTTCCATTGTATTAACTGGTATATATTTTACAGTTTATATTAATCAAAAGAATAAATAAATAGCACTAGTTTACCAGAGAAAGAACCATAATGCAAAGTTGAAAGTGAGAGTAACACCTAAGAAAAAGGTGGATTTAGAGGTTAATTTAAAAGCATATTCTTGAAAGCGAAAGGCTTTAAGGTGATTTTGGGTATAAAATGTTGGAAATATAATTCAAACAGTTATTGTGAATACTATGTTAAAAGCCTTTAAAAGTGTAACTATGATAAGAATTCATCATTGTAATATTTTGTATTTTATTTAAAAGAATAATAAATTAATATTTTGAATTGAAACTTTACATTATGGAACGATGAGAATATTGGAAAATGTTTTGTTAGATTAAATTAGTTAAAATAATTGATTAGTTTGAACTCCTATATTCTTACAAAACGTTATAAGATCCCACCAAAAACAAGCTTCGCTTGTAAAGAAAGAACGGCAAGTACATAAGTCGTATCTAACATAATTAATATAGTAATATAAAATATTTTAATTAATAAAAATAACTAGTGAAATCGAAATGCTAGGCAAATATAAATTTTTGTTACCATGATGAAAGTTAAAATTTGGAAAAAGGAAAATAGTAACACAAAAATTATACTTGCCGGGCCCGTAATATTCATGTGTAAGTCGCTATCTTGCAATTTAAGCGTTGCTTCTCATAAGTTAAAATCGTGGCTATTTAATACGATTGCATACGACGGGCCACCGGCAAGTATAATTTTTGTGTTACTATTTTCCTTTTTCCAAATTTTAACTTTCATCATGGTAACAAAAATTTATACTTGCCTAGCATTTTGATTTCACTATTTTTTTTAATTAAAATTTTTTATATTACTACATTATTCATGCTAGATATGACTTATGTACTTGCCATCTTTTTTTTTTACAAGCGAAGCTTGTTTTTTGTGGGATACTATTTTATCCTCTATCCCCCTCTCACGTTCCGCATCCCTTGTACATATCTTCTTTGTTCCGCCCTTTAGTCCCCGTTCCGTCCCCACATTATTTCTCCGACTCTAGCAGTTCCGGCACTCATCGGCGTTCAAAGTCCACGCCACCAGAGACAGCATTATCACCTCATCTCCAAGCAGTGGTCCCAACCAAGTTTCGTGCCGAACTCCGGAATGGACTAGAATAAGGATCGATCCTGCCAATTGATTGAAGATTAATAGGATCACGCCACCTGTCACCTATCCATCAGGGCCGTTGATTGGCTATTAAGTAATGAAGAAGACACAGAACTAGGTAATTAAGCCAAGAAGAAGGAACAAGGCTCACTTCTTGTGACGCCGCACGGTGGGAAGAAAACGGTATTTTTTGACAAAAATCTGCCTACAAACGAAATCTCAATCGATTTAAGTATTTTTTTTATATTGCACGCGAATATATCTAGTTTTTGGTCTTACTGCAAAACAATTAATATCTTTTACCATAACCTGGAAATAGTTGCTTCAATCCTATAAAGATGTAAAACGTGTAGAGTACATGGATACATTTTTTTGTAAATTGAATCATTTCTCATTTTTCATAATTCTATTAGTATATGCATATGTGCGCACATGTTTTCATGTACTAATAGAATTATGAAAAAGTATAAATGATTCAATTTACAAAAAAAATGTATCCTTGTACTCTACACGTTTTATATCTTTATAGGATTGAAGCAACTATTTCCAGCCTATAGTAAAAGTTATTAATTTTTTTGCAGTAACACCAAAAACTAGATATATTCGCGTGCAATATAAAAAAAATACTTAAATCGGTTGAGATTTGGTTTGTAGGCAGATTTTTGTCCAAAAATACCGTTTTCTTTCCACTGTACGCCGTGCCGAAGATTGATCCATCGAGCGATTCCGCTACCGCTCTGTAGTATCTCCTCGCCGTCGTGCAAAATATGTAAGGAGCCTCAGATCAACCGATTCGGACTGTCTACTTGTGTCGCCGTCGGATATACAGATTGCTGCCTACATTGGAAATCCGCGAGAGTGTAAGCCGGTATTGTTCCGTAGGAACAGTCTTCACAAACCATATATATATACGACATCAAATACACAGGAACGTGCATGTCGTCCAAGACCGTTCGGCGGCTTGACGGTCGCTGTTGTTGACGTCTAATGGGAACCAATAGAATCGTTCGACATCAGGGAGGGATATAACCTTTTCGTGCGGACCGGCATACTCAGTTCGGATAGAGGACAGCGAGCACGAATTTGTGATACAAATTATATTAAAACTGTAAAAGTGTAACATTCAATAGACGGGGTTTTTTGCAATAAGCTTTTTCCCCAAGAGCCGAATAAATGCAAACCATAAGGCTCAATTAATGTGTATTAATTCACTAATCACCTTACCTAAATATGTAAAGAAACATATACACGTAACAGGTATTGCTTCTCATATTTTCCCTGATTTACCCCTTTTCTCACTTCCCGTTCATCCCCCAATATACAGGGTGTAACGAAACGACCGCCTTTTCTCGTAACTGGAGGTTCGAGGTGACCATCCAAATGCACGTGTAAAATTTTGTTCTAATCGTTCAAGGGGTTTAAAAGTTATTTCCATTTAAAACTCACCCTTTTTCGGTCCTTTTCGAACGACTTTAACTGTGCAAAATAAAGTGGAGAAAGTGAAAAAAACAATTGACGAACACCCCACTAGAATGTAAAAATTATCGATCGCGCGCGATAATACATTTGCTATTTATTTCATTAATTTGGCTATTAGATTAATTTTAAAAATAGCAAAATCTATTTCATTACAATTCCAAATCAATTCAATAAAAGTATCATTGACTGAATTGACGGAAAGAGGGAGAAGATAGAATGAAAAGGAAAATATCAAAAGCTAAGATGTCACGCGACTGCACTGATAATTTAATAGGAAACACATCAAGGCATTTTCTTTCTACAAACGAAGGTAAAAAGAATGATTTAAAATCAATTCATTGATGATAGAAAAAATTAAACTTACCCATTATTGTTCTCCAAGTTCCTTTACACCGAAGTTTTTGAAAAAGCTTCAAACTGGCTCCTCGATGGTTTCCAGAATGCACACTTTCATTGATTTTGCATTTAAGAACTCGCGAATTTAAGCAAATTAGGTGTTAACCTATGTTTCTTCAAAACACCGGTTAATTTGACACTTTTTGAACTGTTTGAAGTAGGCTGAAAAGAGAGACACAGAGAGATAGAATAATCAATAATTCGTTTCGACCACTCTTAATCACCCTACTTCAAACAGTTGAAAAGTGTCAAATTCACCAGTGTTTTGAAGAAACGTAGGTTAATACCTAATCTGTTTAAATTCACAAGTGTTTAAATGCAAAATCAGTTATAGTGTGCTTTCTGGAAATCATCGAGGAGCCAGTTTGAAGCTTTTTCAAAAACTTCGATTTAAAGGAACTTGCAGAACATTTAATGGGTGAGTTTAGTTTTCTCCTTCATCAATGTATTGATTTTGAATCATTCCCTTTAGCTTCGTTAGTAGAAAGAGAATGCCCTCATGCATTGTCTATTAAGTTATCATTGCGCTCGCGCGATATCTTAGTTTTTGATACTTTCCTTTACATTGCGTCAACTCGCTCTTTCCATCAAATCAGTCAATGATGCTTGTACTGAATTGAATTGGAATTGTAATGTAAAGGATTTTGTTATTTTTAAAATTAATCTAATAGTCAGATTAAAGAAATAAATAGCAAAAAAGTATTACCGCACGCGATCGATAATTTTTACATTCTAGCTGGGGGCTCATCAATTGTTTTTCACTTTTTCCACTTTCCATTATGCAGTTAAAGTCGTTCGAAAAGGACTGAAAAAGGGTGATTTTTAAATAGAGATAACTTTTAAACCTCTTGAACGATTCGAACGAAATTTTACACGTGCACTCAGTTTGTCACCCCGAACGTCCAGTTACGAGAAAAGGCGGTCGTTTCGTTACACCCTGTATCTCTCTTCTCCCCAACCCTACCGCCCAGATCTCCCTTATTCCCCGTTCCAAGTAAAAAGTGATTGTTGAGTGCAAGTGCGTAATATGACCGAATTGTATAATAAGTGTGCGGGAGTCCTGGCAGGGCTACCCTTTATTTTGTATAGCTTCCCCCCTTATATCTTCCCGTTCCGTAGATATTTGTTAATAAAGCAAGTGTCCTATAAGTTTAACTTTGATTTTATACATTTCTCATAGTCAGATTGGGACGAATAATTTGATAGGCCCCCTGTTATAATATACTTATTTACTATTTTTAAAAAATATTCTATAAGCTTTTACAGATATTACAAATTACAAAAATTCATATAAAATAATAAGAATATTTACGATATTTTTATAGGATAGCAATTCTTGCCCAATTAATGAACAGAAAACTTGATGGAAAGTCTAATAGAGTGCCAGTCACAGTGTTTTATAGTACATACTTTCAAAATACGAGCAAAGCGCTGATAATATTTCTCCGACGTTGCCACATTTTAACGTAAAGCTAATAATGGTTGGGTAGAAAATACATCATACATTTTCGGTATTTTCGAGTTAATTATTGAGCATTTTTTATCGGCAATCCATGTTTTTAGCGTTATCAATAAATGCCTCATCATTTCAGCTTACATAAACAATAGTTACATTATAATCTGTAGTAATTAACGTAACTAAAATTTACAAATTGTAGACAAATTGTATCGTAACACATAAGCAGATATTTGAACTTATAAATTTGAACTACCGACCGGTCCTTTTGACCAGTTGGTATATTTAAGTATATTCTGCACATATATTTGTTAACAAAGTAGCAGTGAAGGAACGTTTTAATTTTTAATATTATCGAATACACTGGTTTAGAAAAAGTTATAATATTACTATAAAATATGGAATGAAATTTAAAAAAAAATTCTTATGTACAATTGTTACAACCCGTGAAAAGTACGGATCGGTAGTTCTAAGTGTTAAATTTGAAACATTTTTATTTTTTATATAGGGCGTATAACAGCAATGATACTATTAATTTTAACCATATATTCTTGAGGAAAAACTGAGTCGTAAAGTCATATATTATAACATCCCTAACATATTAATTGCTGAGATAAATAAATTTTAAACCGATAAATCAAGGCTTTGATTCCACGGAAATATGACTTTACTGTCAATCTCTATGACACTTCCCTTTCTATAAACAAAAGAAGCTCATGCTTCTCCACCGTTCCGTATTGCCACATGTACAATCACCTGTATATATGGTGTCCCTTAATGCATTCAGGAACTGCGTTTTAGGGCCCCTCACCATCACTAACTCTAAACGGAAAGCAGAAGTTACCATACAATTGAGATTAAATAATCTTGGAACAATAAAATTTAAAGTTTTTTTAATTCAAAATGTATGCAAATTCGAGCTTTCCGGTTTGAGCTACTGATGGTGAGGAACTTTATAACGTGGTTCCTAAATGTGTTAAGGAACACCATATATGCCGGTCATTGTACACATGTAAAACTCTACCAAATATAAATATAACTTAATGACGTCCTGCATTCCTGATTTAGGGGCTATATGAATTTTATTTTTTGGCTATTTTTAAAAGGATCCTCGAACGCAGCTATTAAGTTGAAAATTCTGTTCAACAATACAGCGTTATTTGTAGATTAATTTTGAACTCGTCTTATTTTTTCGGTCATA
Source organism: Prorops nasuta (assembly GCF_024137725.1). NCBI lineage: Eukaryota > Metazoa > Arthropoda > Insecta > Hymenoptera > Bethylidae > Prorops > Prorops nasuta. The sequence continues at coordinate 373,082 of NW_027116810.1, forward strand.
TGCCTCATGAACAGCTATATCTAAGAATGTAGTGAAAACATAAGTATTTTATTAAATAAGCAATGTCAAGAAAATCTTTGTTCGCTTTTTGACAATTTTATTGCTCTATTACATAGAGGAGATTGCTACATTATTAAAATAGTGAAATTATTTGAAAATCATTTTTCACACATATAATGACATAATCTTATTTTAAAAATTCGACATAAATGGAGAACGTGAAGGATCCCTTTAAAAATAAACATGCCATTTTTCGTTTTATGCAGGGACAAGTCGCAAAATTAAGGATAATGTTTTGTTAATGACGTAGATTATTATTCATACGTTCTGCACGCATTTAAATACGAAAAGATTCAAAATAAGTTAGTAAATACTTATGCTTTCCTCTTCCTTTGATTACAATTTCCTTGATAGTTGATGAATTGGTAAATATTTTATTTAAGATAATACTATCTTCTAATTACAATGAACTAGAATCTGACCTAGCAATTAGTTAGTTTTACTGGCAAGTTCAATTAGTTAGGAACTGTGCAAAACATTCTAAACAAAAACTATGGATAATCTACGGCATACAAAAAAATTATTCTGAATTTTTTGTTTTGCTCTTTCATAAAATGGAAGAAGGCTTATTATTCTTAAAGGGATCATTCAATCTCTTTACCTATAGGTCGATATTTCCAGAGAAAACTATGGCCTTACTTGAAAAATCTATTTTCGAGTCATTTTGCTCTTCCAATCAGGCACAGCAATTTTCTCTATATAATAGAACAGTAAGAATCTCAAAAAGCAAACACAGATTTTCTTCAATTTGCTTTTATTAAAATAATACTAATTTTTTTACTACACCTTATTAGATAAAGCAGTTCATACGGCGCATCACGAAAAGATAAAATGACTTCAAATTTAATCTATAAATAATGTCGTACTATTGACCAGAATTTTAAACTTGATAGATGCTTTCTAGGTTCCTTTTAAAAATAGCCAGAAAATAAAATTCATTTAGCGCCTGGATCAGGAATGTAGGACATCATAAGGTTATATTTATAATTGGTATAGTTTTACATGTGTACATGTTTCAATACTGAATGGTGGAGAAACATGAGCTTCTTTTGTTTATTGAAAGGGAGGTGTCATAGAAATTAACAGTAATCATTTTTCCGTTGAATCAAAGACCGGATTTATCGATTTAATATTGGTTTACTTCAGCAATGATGGTTTTACGGATGAAATAGTATATAACACACCCACACTTTACGATTTAGTTTATCTTTAAGAATATCTGGTTAAAATTAAAGATAACATTGCTGTGTTACATCCTGTATATACATAGCAACTTAGCTCCATATTCCACCGTAGTATGTATTTATGCCTATATAATATATCTTTTCAATTTTTAGTGATTCTGCAGAATATAGTTTTATGATCGAGCTACCTTAATGCAGAATTATTATAAGAGTGATCATTTATTGTAAAAATACTGTAGTCTCCACGCCATTCTATAATGGTGATATTATAAGTGTTGTTTTACATTATGCACTTGGGAAGTCAAAATCTTTAATAATATAAAAACTGTCGATTTAGATGTAAGATGTAAGTATATAGTGTTAAGGAAGAACAATACTAATATACCTCCAGAAATTTTCCCGCTTTCCTCATGTAAGGACACGAATATTGATGCAATCAGAAAATTACCATATAAAAAATCTTTAAATATTTACAACTTTCTTCATAGTGCTTTTATCATGTATATAAATACATGCATACTATGAAAGATGGAAAAATAAATCTATATGACACTAAACAATGTTTGTTAATGATTTCTTTAGCGTATCATATTATTTTATTGTTAGCCTTCCGGCTTTATTGCTACGTTAAAGTCACATGCACTTGAAAATGATATTAAAAATCAGAGATTATTTGCCGAAGTCATATAAATTCTAGTGAATCGTGAGCGCAGTAAAATAATAATATGATAATAATTTTATATAAATACTCATTCTAAGGTTCGCACTTAACAAAACAAGCAACAATGTTTAATAATTTTGCAATATTTTTTGTCGCTCTAAGTGTAGCTTTATTTGGTAAGTAACACATATTAATATTTTACATTTTGAGATAACTGAGTCAATCCTGGTAAATAACTGTTTATAATATTTTGTTTCCAAAATCTGTCGAAAGCAGTTACAAAAGCATATATTATGAAATGCACAAATTCTATGCCAAAATATATAAATTACTAGTAAAATAAAAAATCAATTGCCACCTATTAAATTACATAAAATATTTATTTTAACCCCTTGACTGTCGACGCCATGTGTGTGTATACGTCTCTGCCAAGTGGCCAAATGTTGCTAGGAACGCGTATGCACTTCATTATGATTATTTCGATTAAATTAGCACAGATCTTTTAGCAACTTAGTATTGAAAATTGTTTATAGTATTTGATATTGAGGATAACGGACATAACTTAAGGTGGTCTTAAATTATAAAAGTTTAATTGATTTTCGCAAAATTCAGTACCTAGGTTGTTCTTTTAATGCTAATTAGAATTCTTTAAATTTTCGAGATTCAAAATAGTGGAACTAAAATAACGTGCGCGAACGTAAAAAAATAAAAAGCCAAAAATTTTAATAAAATATAGTAACTAGAATTTTTTGCGGCACTGCTTATAAATTTATCATGAAATTTCTGAAATTAATAATGAATGAAATAGTACGACAAGCCGTAACTTGATATACATTAATTAAAATAATTTACGATAATTGAAGAACGGTTCAAAAAATACGTAATGAATAAACGGTAAAATATTGAACTATATATTTTTCTTTAAAATAACCTGTGCTAAATAGTGATTTATCGCCCCACACTACACTGTATGGAAGTGGCAGGTAGATTTTTGCTTCATTTATTAATTTTTTAGTTTTATTAAAATAGGGACTGCAATATTTATATTTAATATGATAGGGTCTCATTTGAATATTTACAAGTATAATTTAAAATGTTTTTAGAAGATTTCTGTAATTGCTCAGTGAAAATTTGCTACAGAAGGTTCGAAAATTGTTAACAACCCAATTTTTATATAAACTGTTTAATTTTATAAAACTTTTGGCAACATTATTAAATCCGCTACATTAAATATATAATCAATCTTTGATTTATATTTAGGAAACAAAATAAAATCCACATTATACAAATTAAAAAAAAATCGGATTAGATTTGATATTGTTATCGCCATACGGGATACGATATTATATATATTTTTAACTTTAATTACAAATTTATTGTCAGAAGAACGAAATAATTTAAATATGAGGCGTTCCACATCAAATCGAACATCCTGGGACTTTTGCATTTTTTATTCTTTCCATCATTTTTTTTTCTGCTAGTACTGACTGAATTTACCCTTCACGACTTTTTTCAAAATTTTTCATGAAGCCATGCGAAAGATATGAATTTTGGAAAAATAATGATTTTCATTAATACTATATTTTAAATGCTCATTACTCTGTGAATTATAGTTGATATTGATTTTCCTCCTTTTGAATATGTCTATTTTTAAACACACTTTTTAATAAACATATATGAAAATTAATTACAAATACATTACTATGAAGTATTCTCGTATAAACATAAAATTTTCATTTTTAACAATATTTGTATTGATTGATTTTGTTTTTCAGTTTTTTATAAAGAAAATGTTATTTTTTAAATAGATTTCAAGACTAATCCCAAAATGAGTAAATTATGGGAACTATTTTTTTTCTTTTTCGAATTTTCAATTTTATTTTTCAATTATTCGTGATAGTAAAAAAGGGAAAAAGAATTTTATACTAAGAAACTACTGACATTAATTATTTTTCTAACGCATGGTGATTGATAATTATTTAAACAGGGATTTGGGGTAAAAGGTATAAACAAATAAAGTATTTATTATACTAGGTTATGTTTTGTTTATTAAACATTATATAATTTGTACAAGTTTAAATAAATATAATTCGAAATTCAAAGGATATAGAAACAAATGAAAGAAATAATAAGAATCATATTGCACATTTATAATAGATAATCAAATTTACAATTAAATTAACCCTTTAATGTACAAATTTATAAAATTTGCACATTTATTTCAAACACGTGCTATTTAAAGAAAGAAAGTTCTGAATAATTAAAACTCCACGTACATATGTTTCAAGGGTCGCTCCTTCGACTGGTATATTCAAAATAACCAAAATATCAATCTACGCCTTCTATTTTCCAAAAATACAAAAAAAAAACATTTTTTGAGTAGGCATTTTCTTAAATCGAATATTTACTATGTTATCGGTACTTTAGTAACTTCTAGTTAATCAGTTACGTGTTCTCGAAATATGTATTTCAAATATATGTATTCAAATTTTTTTGTTTTTTTTTTAATGTTTTCTATTTCAAAATGGCGTGTGAACGATTATATTTGTTCTACGTTGAGAATATGGCTATATTGCGGATCTTTAAAGTTTTTTTGCAACATATTTATACAAATTACGTTATTCTCAATTTTGTATTATCGATTTAAATGAGAAGGATGGTATATTATCCTAAAAAATAGAATTTGAGGATGGCGACTGTTATGAAACTACTAAAAATAGGTATTTTTCAAGTTTTGTTATATAAAAGAAGGATATAATCTACCAAATACCATTCTTGGCATCATCTTTATTATAAAAAAACATCTTATTTTCAAGCCTGTCTCTCCCCTTTGCAAGATAAGCGACAATCTAAAAGTATCCGCGGTTGAAATTTTAAATACTTTCCCAAAACTACATATTATCTCTTGCTATAGAGTTCCCAATTATTCGGTAACTGAACAAGAATGGAATCGGCTCTTCTCTTCAATCTCAACCCTTGGATCGTGTCTTATCCTTGGGGATTTTAACGCACACCATCCATTTTGGAACTGTCCAAAAACAGACTATCATGGTACCTCTCTTTTTAATGCCATAAATGCAAGTAACTTCATTTTGGTTAATGAACAATCCTCCACTCATATTGACTTCTATCGTAATTCATTTTCCAATCTAGATCTTATCCTCTCATCTCCCGACCTCTTCGATAAAATTGACTGCCAAGTGTCCGACGATCTATGTGGCTCCGACCATTACCCTTTACTAATCAATGTTACCGCTTCCAAACATAAAAACTCCCTTAATAAAAAAAAACATAGAATAACATCGAAAAAAACAGACTGGACACTCTTTCACTCCATTATGTTAGACTCCCTCCCTTTCTTCCTCTCTTCTAAGTATGCAAATTCCAATATCCAGGACAAGTATAACTACATATGGAGCCTAATTGTTGAAGCCACCGAAAAATCTACTCCCACAAAAATCTCTCACCAATCCAAATTTACACACAACCCTACTCCTTGGTGGGACAATGAATGTGACAAAATGATTAGATTACGTAAAGCTTCCCTCAAGAAATGGAGACATTCTCACAAAATTGAAGACTACATAGAATATAAAAAACATGTGGCTTGTACTAAAAAAGCCTTCAAACAAAAGAAAATTGCATCTTTCCACAATTTTGCCGATACCATAAACTTTAATACTTCCCCCTCTTATGTATGGAATTGTTGTAAAATCTTAAAAAATCGATTTGCTCGCATATCCTCTAATCCCTCCTTTTTTCCAGATCCAGATCAAAACCAAAAAATCTCCCTTCTTATAGACAAGCTTGCTCCTCCCTGGGTTCCATCCTGCCCGACAATTTTTGAAACTCTTGAAAGTGACACAGTTCCAAATCCCACTTTCGCTTTTCCTACATGTTCCTCCTCTTCCTCGTCTCCGCATCGTTCCAAATCCTTTCCTTTCACATACCTAAATGACCCATTCCATCCCGAAGAGTTGCAGTTAGCCCTTTCTAAATGCAGTATTAAAGCCTCCCCTGGCCTTGACCAGATGGAATACTCGCTCTTTATTAATCTTCCCCTATCTATTAAAAAAGTATTTCTCGATCTTTTCAATGAAATGTTTCTTTCCCAACAGTACCCTTCAAGCTGGAAAAATAGTCGTACTTTTTTCATCAAAAAGAAAGACAGCTCCAAATTTCGCCCCATATCGCTTACTTCTTGCTTCTGCAAAATTATGGAAAAAATGATCAAAACCAGACAACTATGATGGATAGAAACTTTGGACATACTTCCTCAAACTCAGTCTGGCTTCAGAGGGGGAAAATCATGTTCCGATAACCTAGCTACACTCCTTTTAACGGTGGAGGAATCTTTTCATAAAGAACAGGACGTATTGGCTTGTTTTCTGGATGTTCAAGGAGCATTTGATAATGTCATTTGTGATATCCTAGCCGCTAAACTCAAAAAACTGGGATGTCCAAACAAAATTCTCAGATTTATACACTTTCTCACTTATAGGAGACAAGTGACATTTATGCTTAATTCCGTTGAACACATTAACAGAACTGTCTCCAAAGGATTACCTTAAGGAGGCGTACTGAGTCCACTGCTTTATCTTATCTATGTAGCAGATATCATGAAGGGTCTAAACAGAAAAATTGTTGTTTCACAATTTGCTGACGACATTGGAGTTTTCCTTCCTATTTCATTCCCCTCTCAAAAATTTATTCTGGAAGAATCCATTATGAACATAGGATCAAACTTGTCCAACCTCGGACTATCTCTATCCCCCGAAAAAACTGTCTTAATCCACTTTAACAAAAAAGGGATTAAACCAGGTACCTGCTCCATTAAAATCAACGGCTATAAGATTCCTTCATCTGCATCTACTAAATTCTTAGGTATTATATTCGACTACCAACTTAACTTTAGAACACAAATTGAAGAAATACGTAAAAAATGTTTTAAAAACATTAACATAATTAAATTTATCAGCGGTACAGGTGGGGTGCTGACCCGCACACAATACTCAGTCTATACAAAAGTCTTATTCGTTCTGGTCTTGACTACAACAGTTTCATTTACTTTCCTAAAAAACAACGCGAGCTCCTAGCAATTGAAAGAATCCAAATCTTAGCCATTCGCATAGCAATGGGATACAGAAACTCTACCCCCACAAACATTCTCTTAGGAGAATCCAAAATCTGTTTCCTCGAACATCGCTCTAACTTTCTTTGCAACATATTTATAGCTAAATCCATTTCTTATAATTCTTCTTACATCTCTAAACTTATAAAAAAGCTTATGTCTTCTCCTTACTTGGATTCCATTATCAAATCTTCTTCGACACATCTAACCACTTGCATTAAAAATATACGTCCATACCTTCCCTATATCAGAACAGAAGCCAAATTAACTCCTTTTTTAACTGATTACTCTCCTTGTCTTTCATTTGACATTGACTCGTCTCTAGGTCTCATGCTTAAATCCTCCAATTTTCCAAACCTTCTCTTTCTAGAGCACCTTTCCAATCTTCCACCTAACACTGTCACAGTATTCACTGATGGCAGTAAAAACAATGAGCTTAATAAAGTAGGTGCAGCCTGTTTCTCCCCAGAAATTGAGATCCTCAAACAGGTTAGTCTATGTGGCTACATGTCTTCTTTCACGGCAGAATGCATAGCTATTTTACTGGGTCTTAATCAACTAATTGACTCCACTTTCAATAATATTCACATTTACTCTGACTGTTTGAGTGTCATCAATGCTCTCACCTCTCCTTCTTCTTACCAAGCACATTATAACCCATATTTAACAGAAATTAAAAATCTTATTGGCTATAAACTCAAAAGGAATCACTCAATCAAGTTGTTTTGGATTCCAGCCATTCAGGCATCTGTTCCAATGAGCATGTAGACAATCTTGCCAAACAAGCCACAAAACTTGACATTTCTCCCCAATACCTATGTCCTTGGTCAGACTTTTCACAATCCTTCAAAAATCAAGCCCTCAAAAACAATCTTAATTCCCTTAAGGAGGAGGCTAAATACAAGGGTGTTAAATTTGTCTCACTTTTCTTCCAACCGAAGACATCCCCTTGGTTTTAAAAAAAAAACCTTGCTAGAGACTTTATTTGTTGGGTCAATAGGATTCGTTCCAACCATTACCATCTTGGTTCCTCGTTGGCAAGAGTTGGATATATTCAGAACTCAAATTGTCCATGTGGTTATGATCAACAGGATTTAAACCATGTCATCTGGCAATGTCCATTACTCTACAAGGGCAGAGACAGGTTGCTTGCTTTTCTCAATAAATTGGGGCAGTACCCTCCTTTCACCATAGATTCTTTTCTAGGAGTACCAAATATTTAACCGCTGTTGTACATTCACAAATTCCTAAAAAACCATGAATTGCTCATATAACCCTCCCCTAGCCCTTCACACGATACTAATACTAATAAGACTATGCATTATAACATTATGTAATTTATAGAGCGAAATTGTGTCCTAATTAACTGTACAATGGAATAGCCATTCTGTGACCAAATAGTATTAATGATTTAATGTATTACTATTTATTAATCTTGCTTATAACCTAATAACGGTTCAGAAGTAATTAAAAAAAAAAAAAAAAAATACTATTCTTATGTGTCCCTATATGATCAATGAATTTCAATCTGATGTAAATTTTCGAAATTTAAAATGGTCGATTTAAAACGGCAGACCCGCCATACACCAAAATTCGAATAAAAAGAATATAAGGAGTATTTTTGATTTGGAATCTCACGTAAAACATGACATTCTTTTTCATTCGAATTTTGGTATATGTCGGGTCCGTCGTTTTGGATTAACCATTTCGAATTTCGAAAATTTACCTTACATTGAAATTCAGTGATGATAGGGATACATACGAATGGTATTTGGTAGATTATATCCTTCTTTTACGTAACAAAACTTGAAAAATACCTATTTCTAGTAGTTTCATTACAGTCGCCAACCTCAAATTCTATTTTTTAGGGTAATATTGGATCCTTCTCATTTAAGTCAATAATACAAAATTGAGAATAATGTAATTCGCATGAATATGTTGCGAAGAAACTTTAAAGATCCGTAATATAGCAATATTCTCAACGTAGAACAATCATAATCGTTCAAACGCCATTTTGAAATAGAAAACATTAAAAACAATCAAATTTGAATACATATATTTGAAGTACATCTTTCGAGATCACGTAACTGATTAATTAGAAGTTACTAAAGTACCGATAACATAGTAAATATTCGATTTAAGAAAATGCCTACTAAAAAAATGTGTGTTTTTTTTAGTATTTTTGGAAAAATGGAAGGCTTAGATTGATATTTTGGTTATTTCGAATATACCAATCGAAAGAGCGACCCATAAAACATGTATGTGGAGTTTTAATTATTCACAACTTTCTTTCTTTAACCCTTATGTGCACAACCGGGTACCCGTGTACCCTTTTGGTGCTGTTTATGGTTGTAACTAAGAAGAAAATTGAAGTATCGTATTAAGGCTTTAAATCCCCTTTCGTTATCTTATTATAAAATGAAACAAGTATTGATAAATTCGTTTTTAATTTTTTTAAATAAAATAATTAATGATAAAGTTGAAATACCAAATGGCACAACCGGGTACCCGTATACCCACTAGACTAAAAAAGATGTATTAGCTCAGCTATTCATTATTAACTTTTAAAAATGTTTCATTGGTATAACGGGTATACAGAAATTTTCCGTGACATTTTATCCCCTCTTAATATTTTACCCATCACACACATAAAACTGTGGTTCAAAACCGGTTGCGCGCTGTCTGAGTAATACTCAGACCCTAATTTTTTCTTGTTTCTTAGCCATTCCAATTTATACTAATAGTTGTAGAAACTTTTAAAAAATTTTTTATTTTTGTTGCTTATTTATAATACGAAATTATTTAAAACGTTTCAGTTTGCACAGAAACTTAAAAAATAAAAAAAAATAAAGTGGATACACGGGTACCCCGGTGGTGTATAACGTATATGAAGTTGGTTGTGCACATAAGTTTAAGGTAGTGTCCAGTAAATCGACCGGATTTGCAGGTTTTTTTTCAGCAATTTTTTTGAGTACCTAAATGAAATGCAGAAAATCTGAAAATTTTATGTTATTAATACTATATTGAATTATACAAAAATATATATTTTTTTAATTTTTACGATATTTTATTTAAATTATATGAGGTCAAAGTAGGTGGAAAAAAACATGTGCTGCTAGCCCGTGAGGTATCTCCAGATTGGGTAATTAGAAACAATAAAATGCAACGGATTATTGTGCGTGCGTGTGTGTGTGTGTGTGTGTTCAGTAGGATTGTCATTCTGGCAGGAACTAGACAAAATTAATTTGGTTGAAAAATAACAAAATGGCGAACTTCGAAAGAAAAGGGTACAATTTTTATAGAGTAAATTGGGTTGTAAATTGAAAAGAAATGGATGAAAAGTAATTATTCTAGATCCTGTCAGAATTACAGATGTGTAGAACAGCCTGCAAAAAATTCAGCCCAATCGGTTCAATAGAAAATCTGTTATGCCTCGGGCTGACCGAAAAAACGTGGTTTCGAGAAAAACGCGTTTAAAGTATGGCTATCAGAACTTTCATCCTTAAACTAATCGTCGATCCCTGCTGCGTACAACAAGCCTTTGGTCTTTTCATCCATATCAAGCACGGGTAAATATAATTATATCCTTTCGTATATCAAAAAGTATGCGAAACTCCAAGGAAATATTAATATAATGAATCATAATAGCGAGAAATAACCGTTAGCAGCTGTCGCGCAACTTACAGCGTTCAATTAAGGTCGATTTATACTATACGGCACCAGACCAACACGACACGGCACAGCACCGACCGGCACAGCACGGCAAATTATATGTAGCATTTATACTATACAGCACTGGACCGGCATAACTGGCACAGCAAAATAAATTTTTTATACTCCAAATCCATTGCTGTTTGCTTCAAGACGTGTCGGTCCGTGCCGTTTCCTAATTCAAACTATCCGGCAGACACCTTCATGACCCGGCAGCAACCTGCACGGACCGGCAAAACATTCTTTGCCAGAATGTCGGTCGGTTCGCGCCGGTCGGTACCGTTCTGTTGCTGTACCGTGATGGTCTGGTGCCGTATAGTATAAATCCACCTTTATGCAGCGCTCTTGAATATATGTTATATCTTTGTTAATATTTTGTATGTCGGTTTAAAATTTATTCATCATATTCTAATGTTGGTATACTACCGAAATATGAAAAAAAAAAAATTCAACACAAACAATTAGACTACTACCTTAAATAGCACGCGATTGAAATCAATGTGAAAATTCTGTAAATCTGTACATTTAAGGGTTAATGTAACTGCAATGATGCAACCAACGCTGATGGAAAGAAAAAAATGTCGTAAATATTAACGGGAATCCGTATACCGACATTACAGAGCGAAAACTATTTCGCATGCAGCTTCGTTATTTGTTGACGGATTGTAAAGTTATTACAGGTTTTTGGAAATGCCAGAAGCTTATCTACTAAGTTACGTTAGGAAAATTAACAAAAAATGAAAAAAAATTTTTGTTTAAATAAATATATTAACATTATTGAGAAACAACAATTAAATCGCAAAATCCCCCAACGTACTTTACTAGATAATGTTCATACGTTTCCAAAAAGTCCACATAAATGCAAATCCGTCAAGAAATGACGATGCTGCATGCGAAATAAATAATGGAAGAATTTCGTGTTCGGGAAGTCGCTAACACGAAATTCTTCCATTATTTATTTCGCATGCAGCATCGTCATTTCTTGACGGATTTGCATTTATGTGGACTTTTTGGAAACGTATGAACATTATCTAGTAAAGTACGTTGGGGGATTTTGCGATTTAATTGTTGTTTCTCAATAATGTTAATATATTTATTTAAACAAAAATTTTTTTTCATTTTTTGTTAATTTTCCTAACGTAGCTTAGTAGATAAGCTTCTGGCATTTCCAAAAACCTGTAATAACTTTACAATCCGTCAACAAATAACGAAGCTGCATGCGAAATAGTTTTCGCCCTGTAATGTCGGTATACGGATTCCCGTTAAGCAAAATTATTTGTGCGAGATTAACATAAACTTTAAACAGTGTTATTTACAAATCAACCTATAAGCAATATTGAATAAACTTTAAATTAATCTTGCACACACAGTTTAGTTAAAATCTAGTTAACTTTTGACTTCCCACCACAGCATTTGCTGGAGATCACTGCAGTCAAAATAATTTAAATTTAATTTGATCACAGGATCATAAACGTGCGGTACTAGCTCTTATTATTCCTCCCATCTGCAATTTCTGAATTTCGAATTCTCTACGTATTTACACCTGTAAAAAAATAGACGAGGTTTACTAAACGGAACTTAACTAAGTATAATAAACGCTTTATTTGTTTATACTTTATACTTTAAATCACTCTACAGGGTGGAACGTTAACGTCCCACTTCCTTGAAAAAGTTGACTCCTAAGACCTTTCTAAATAAAACGCCCCGTTGGCCGTTATTAAATCTAGCCACTGGTTAAGGAGAGGTAAAAGATTAAATTTTGTATGCAATTATTGATTACCCATATGATTGCAGTAGTATTGGAATGTACGTGTGACAAGTGCAACTTGCAAGTATCAGAAAGAAGTTGCTGCTATGACGTTTCATTCTCCCCCTTTATTGATTTTTTCTGAATCGATGAGAAGTTGTTGCCGGTTTGCTGTTTTGCCTTTTTATTGATTAATGGCAAATTTTCAAATTTAATTCACGTTTTCGCGCAAAAAATAACGCGTACGCGCAATTCACCTACGGAGAATCCTGGTTAAATGTTATTGCACGTCCCTATACAATTTAATTTCCGATGCCAAATAATTAATGGGCAAATCGGTATATTGCAAATAAAATTCTATGAGGATTTTACAAACTTTAAACCAAAACTATGCTGCAGTCAATGAGCGCTAGCTTGGGCACATCAGAGCGCTCATGGGCGCTCATTGACTGCAGCACGGTCTTGGTTTAAAGTTTGCAAAATACTCATAGAATTTTATTTGGAATATACCGATTTGCCCATTAATTATTTGGCATCGGAAATTAAATTGTATGGGGACGTACACTAACATTTAACCAAGACTCTCCATAGGTAATTTGCGCGTACGCGTTAGTTTTTGCGCGAGAACGCGAATTAAATTTAAAAATTTTCCATTAATCAATAAAAAGGAAAAAAATAGCAAACCGGCAGTAACTTCTCACCGATTCCGAAAAAATCAATAAAAGGGGAGAATGAAACGTCATAGCAGCAACTATTCTCTGATACTTGCACTTGTCAAACGTACATATCAATACTACTGCATTCATATGGGTAATCAATAATTGCATACAAAATTTAATCTTTTCCTCTCTTTAACCAGTGGCTAGATTTAAAAACGGCCAACGGCGTTTTGCTTAGAAAGGTCTCAGGAATCACCCCTTTCAAAAAAGTGCGGGGTTAACGTTCCACCCGTATAAATAATTAGCAATCACCATGCGTTAGAAAAATAATTAATGTCGGTAGTTTCTCAGTAGAAAATTCTTTTTCCCGATTTTTATTAGCACGGATGATTGAAAAATTATAATTTAAAATTCGAAGAAGAAAAAAATTGTTTCCATCATTTGCCCATTATAAGATTATTCTTAAAATATATTAAAAAAGTACCAGTTAGTTTATAAAAAAGTTAAAAAAAAAATCAATCATACAAACATTGTTAAAAATGAAAATTTTATGTTTATATGGAAAAATGTCATAGTAATATGTTTGTAAATAATTTTTAAATATTTTTACTAAAAAGTGAGTCTAAAGCGAAGTTATTAAAAACAAGAGAAAATTAACTCGACAATAATTCATGGAGTTATAAGCATTTAAAAAAATAGTGTTAACGAAAATTATAATTTTTAAAAAATTCATATCTCTTGTATGGCTTTATAAAAAAGTTTGGAAAATATCATGAAAGGGGCAACATCCACCAGAATACTAGCAGAAAAAAAATTATTGAAAAAATCACAAATGCAAAATATCAAAGGTGTTCTATTTGGTGTGTATTTAACGCCCCATATACAAAAATATAAAATAAATTTGAATCGCCTAAGCATTTTGAACCCCCTTTAAGGATATCGAGACCGACAATCAAAGGGTTAAAGAAATTTTTGCAAAATTTTTAATTATTATGGTTATTTCATTCTATCTCATAATAGTGCAATAGCTGCTTAGATAACTTATTTAACTGGTTGATTGTATTTACATAGCACCTAATGTCTCGTTAAAATATCTTTCGCACAAATTAGATATATTCATATTTTTAGGCGTTCTGGCCATTGAGTTTAAAGGTCCATCCTTTGGCGAGATTGCAAATGCCAACGAGGCTCCTTATATGGCAGCTATAATACTAAATGACAAATTTCATTGTAATGCTGTCATTATTAGCAAAGATTTTGTAATGACTTCGGCAGCCTGTGTTCTTCATATTAAAGATAATCTAGACAATATTAAAGTCCGTGTTGGATCAGTTAAGCTTTCGCATGGTGGTGAAATTCACGCAGTACAAGCTTATTATATACATAATATAAGCAGAACCCAAGCCGATCCTGGTATTTTGTACACACTCGGCGCTTTAAAGGTAAGTCCTGTTTATTTATTTAATTGTGCAGGTTTTAACACCGAAATCGCATCAGAACAGAAAGAGAACAAGAAGCACATGACGGGGGCTGAGGCACATGGTTGTTCAGAGATCAACAGAGAGTGGGATCAAAAGTCGGAGAAAGGGAGAGCTATATTCTGGTAGATATTTGGCATATGAACCCCTTTCCTTTTACCTTTAACGCTACACGAGTAATCACAAGTTTTTTTTGTCTCTCTCTCTCTCTCTCCAAATCTCCGGACAATAGTTCCTCTGTCCTAGCCACGCGCGCACGTGTGTTCTCTGTTCCCTTTTGGTAATGGTGTGCCTTTTGTGATATACCCTGTATATCGCAATAAAGAACAATATTGTTTCAGCTGAAGACTCCTATCGATATCAATTCTTCACAGAAACCTATTCAATTTTCCAAAGCACCGGAAGGTCTTTATAAGGACCTAGTCGCACGAATATTTTATGAAAATTGTAAGATTTTTTTATATATAAATACTATAACATCTAATTTCTAGTAGAATCTTATTAGACTTCTCCCGCTTCATAGATTTTTAATTGTATCACTTTAATGCAGCTCAAAGTACGCTGTTTTTAATATTGATTGTGTCAATATTATATGATAGAACTATTTAATTAACTATGTTGTAAATTATATCTTTCTATCGGAGATAAATAATTAAAAAATGTGTATAAATTTAAATAAATCGAAATTTATAGAATTATTAAGACTTTATCAAACAAGTTTATATATAATGTATGTAATTGTGTTTACATAACTCTGTTGTGAGGTATCGATGCAATTTAATCTATAAGCATTTCGAGAATAGAATTGACATTATTACAGGTTATACCAACAATGATGTTTTTAATTTTAACCACATATTTTTGGGACTAAATTAAGTAGAAAAGTCCTATACTATAAGGGTCCGGAGAAGCATCATTGCTGAGATAAATTAATTTTAAACCGATAAAACAAGGTTTTGATTTAATGGAAAAATTACATTATTCTCATTTTCGTAGACAGTTCCTCTTAAAAAAACAAAAGAATTTTGCACTGCTCGATCGATCCTTAATGTCGTACACGTAAACATACACGCACGCAACTACGCCGATTATTAAGGGGATCCATTGCGCGTCGAGAAAGTACTTCGAAATTATCTTCTACAATTTAAAAAATTTGAATATATTCATGAGGACCAAATTGGCTCGTATTGATCTGCTTAATTAACGTAACGGCTTATTTTCTGGATAAAAACAAAATTTTTTAAATCGGATATTAATAATAATATTTTATTTCCCATCAATAATTTCGAAAAAGGGAGCCTTTACGACGTTGCGCCAAACTTCAACGAGTAATTTAAGACCAACAAGAAGCAAATATTCCCATAAATGTAGAAGATTTTTTGGAAATACTATTGTAGCGCAACAATGGCAAATTTGCAAATTTTTCCTTGTTGCGCTACAATAGTATTTCCAAAAAATCTTCTACATTTATGGCAATAATTGCTTCTTGTTGGTCTTAAATTACTTGTTGAAGTTTGCCGCAGCATCGTAAAGGCTCCCTTTCTCGAAATTATTGATGGGAAATAAAATATTATTATTAATATCCGATTTAAAAATTTTTTTTTTTTTTAATCCAATAAATAAGCTTTTACGTTAATTAAGCAGATCAATACGAGCCAATTTGGTCCTTATGAATATATTCAAATTATTTAAATATGTAGAGGATAATTTGGAAGTACTTTCTCGACGCGCAATGGATCCCCTTAATATTAACTCCTGCCGTTCTACTATCCTGATCCGAGCACCGTATAAAATTTATTTATCGTCTATTTTTAACAGAATCCCGATAACCTACTTATTGATGCTAAAATTCTAAACAACAACATTGTTTTATTTGAAGGAAACTGACATGGTCCTAGTAATAAATTTATCATTTCGCCGGGGAATATGCAGTTAAGTAGAAAAGACTTACTTTCTTGCCATAAGTAAGTCTGCTAATATTTACAGCGAAATTATTCCAAATCTGTTTTCGTTCGTCAGTCGCCTGAAGTAATGTTTCGTCACTTTATCTCGTCAGTCATGTTAAATCGTCGCTCTTTGTCTATACTATTTTAAAAACTGTTTAAAATGTCTCCCCCCTGCTTCGATACAAAACCGCGCTCGTTGCAGCAGTTCTGTCTATACGTTGTCCATCGTACGTTCGTCTATGTTTGCAATCGCCGCCTTTAAACGTTCGAGCGCTACTTTCGGCGAGCAAGGCATTGTAACATAAACTTGATTTTTCAGGTGACCCAAAAAAAGAAGTCCAGCGGTGTCAAATCACGAGAGCAAGGGTGCCACCTCACAGGTCCTCGATAAGCGATCCATCGATTTGGAAAATAATCTTCCAAAATCGTGGAAGCTCGTCGAGTGTTATGAGGTGGTGCACCGTCCTGCTGAATCCACATTGTGATTCGCAGGTCTAACGGTACATCTTCAAGAAACCCAGGGAAATCTTCCATGAGGAATCTCGCATATGCTTCTTCGTTAATGTTCTTTGGAAGGATGACCGGCCAGATCATATGAGTCCCTATTAACCCGGCCCAAGCATTCAATTTCCACCTATGCTGGTAATTTCTCACACATACGGCGTGTGGATTAAACTCGGCGTAGGTATGAGAGTTATGAAAATTGAATGTTCTGGCACGATTAAATAGGGACTCATCAGTGTATAAAATTTTGCGACGAAAATCAGGATTGACTTCTGATTGTCTCAGAAGCCAACTACAAAAATTAACGCCCCTTGTGCGAAATCACTTTCCAAAAGATCCTCAACGGGTGTTTGATCTTACGGATAGATATTCTCATAGCCTTGAGATTTCACTGTACCATCATATACGAGATTTTGACTTCTCGAGCTATTCGGCGAGTGCTTGTTATCGGGTCAGCTTCTACTAAATTTAGTACTTTTTCCGTAACGCATCTGTCACATATGTTATATCCGCCTTTCTCTTGTTTTGGAAAAAAAGAACCCGTATCCACCAATCTTTGATAAAGGTCTGTAAATGTCTTCCTATATAGGTGTCGTCTGTTTCGATATATTTCTGCGTAAATTCTCGCTGCTTCTGCCACCACTCCTCGAGCTTCTCCCAGGATGAGCATCATTTCAGCGTGTTCTGCATTGGTAAATTCTGTATTTTTAAAATAATATCAACTATTACTTATTTTCCGGGATATGCAGTTCACTTCCACTTTATCCGAAAGATCCGAAAAGACCGATTGTTTATTATTGTGACACTTGACAACGCATTAGAAGAAGATGCCGAAAGATGCTTTATCTATTTATTTCGAGAACATGCGACTGGATAAAATGTCGAATTTTATCAATGAAGAGTATGCAGAGATAATGCTCATCCTTCGAGGAGCTTCAGGAGTGGCGACGAATATTTACAAGCAAAAGTATCTAAATCGCAGAAATGTTTTCTAGAATTTTATAATTAATAATTAAATCACAGGGTTTTTGTTAAAAATAGATGAAATAGTATATTGTGAAACAAGTGCGAGAAGCATGTGTTACACTTATTACTTTTTGAAACATTATGCGAGAAGTTTAATAGAGGCCCGAATTTACATATGGAACTTAAGCTTAGCACGATCTTAGGTAAAATCAATTGTCTTACTTTAACTTTTAATGCAGTACTATGTGCGGTCTTCATCTTAAGTAAATTTCTAAGCTGAAATTCGAAGCAAAAAGTGGTCAAAGGTGATATAAGGTGGGCGCAGGCCCCAACAGGGATCGAGGTGGCGAAGCCCCTCGCGGGGGGTGGGTGCGGGGTCCTCACTGGGGGTCAAGGGGGCAAAGCCCTTCGCGGGGGTGTGGGGGCGGGGCCCCCACTGGCGGTTGAGGGGGCAAAGCCCCTCGCGGGGGAGTGGGGGCGGATCCCCCACATAGAAAGGGAAAAACTCTAATTAATTTACATAAAACATCACATTCACGATTTTCAATTTTTCGATAACCGAATCGTTGCAGGACGTACGATTAGTATGAATACAGATGCTTTTGCCCTGTAGACTGTACTGGAAACTGTCATTTTTCATGGGAAGTGGCTTGCTTCATTTCTGCTCACAAAAAATTGAAAATCGTGATGTTTAATCAATAAAGTATAGCTTTCTTTTTATAATTTTAGGAGTCTCCAATCGATGCAGAACACAGTTGCTGCATAATAAAATTAATAATTAACTATTAAAGCTTTCTAATTAAAAAATGTTAAAACGATTTTTAGATGGAATGTTAAAAAAAATAATCGTTATTAATCAGATTTGTATAGATTAATAGAACATCTATAGATAAAATTAGTACAATTAAGTTTCATTAAAATATTTCTTTCTTTTAATAGAAATGTTTAATTTTCAGAATGTTCAAAGATCTTATCAATTGTGCACAATTATTTGTACAGTGTGAGAAACAATAGTTTATCACTCGAAATTGCTTCTCGCACGCGTTTACAAAGAGTGCGCAAAACAGCTGCTTCTCGCACGCTTGCCTTGCATGAAACATCCCACTTCTCACATAGTGTTTCAAAAAATAAATTTCATACGGTGCTCGGATCAGGGTTGTAGAACATTAAGAGGTAATATTAATAATCGGCGTAGTTGCTGGCATGTGTTTGTGTGTGTACGACAATACTGATCGGTCGAGCAGTACAATCATCTTTTGTCTTTTAAAAGGGAACTGTCAACAAAAGTGAGAGTAAAGTAATTTTCCAGTTGAATCGAAACCCTGATTTATCCGTTTTAAATTGATTTATTTCAGCAATGATGCTATTACGGTATTAATGATATATGACTTTTCGACTTAGTTTCTGCTCATGAATATGTGGTTATAAATAAAAGCATCATTGCTGATACACCCTGTATAACAAGATTTGGTAACTAATCGTGATTGATTTGCCTGTTGAGGTGATAATATTTGACGAGGTTTATCTGCAAGGAATGGCATTTTCAGAACAAATCCTTTATTGATTGTTTCATTAATAGTATCACAAAAACTTTGATCAACTAAAATAACATCACCGTTTTCGAACGCCGACCAACTAGCATATACATCATCAATCAATAGTGCATTCATAATTAATGCATTATTTTTAAATTTTTTATAAGGATTCCAGACATTTGTAATGTAATCCTTTATGAAAACCCATGATAGGTTAGACTAAATTACGATGATTGTGGCCGGAATAAGTTTTTCTTTGGAAGTCGAAATTATCAGTTTTTCGAATAAATAAATAAGTTCCATGGAAAATCACAATGATCTTATCTTTTGATAGTGCGTGGATTCATATTGCAATCTCATTATTATGCTGTAGTATCAAATCTCGGGATGCTGACAGTGTTAAATATTCTGCACATAAAGTATTAATGAGTATTTGGCGACATAAATCTCCATATGAAATTATTGTTTGACACGTAATGCTATAGCGTAGAGCTAATTCATCAAAGGTTTATCTACGGCGTAACCGTAAAAGTTATACTCCTAAAGCAACCTCCCTATCGTTTACTTTTATATCTATGTGTTTCATAAAAAATTAAAAGATATTTAAATTGTTCACAAATCAAACTTGTTTCAAAGATCAAGAGATTGTCTTCCATACTACTAAAAAATATACAATTATTATTGGCTCTTTCAATCTAATTATACTTGCAAACGTCTTGAAAGAAAAATGTGCCTCTTCAGCAGTTAAAAGTACACTGACCATATTTGTATTGCAGCCGCTTGAAATAATTGAATTATTAGTATCCCAATGGACGGAGCAAGCGCGCGCGTGTGCATCATACTTAATATATATTTATTTTTGTATATACAGGGTGTAACAATGATGTTCGGCCAAACTTTAAGGGTGGTTGCATGACATCATTGTAAACATTTTTTTTTAACAAACCTTTAGTCTATCTATTTATCTCTGCTTCCTCTAGGTTTTCGAAGTTGGCGCGTTTCAGTACCATGTGCAGGGCCGTAACGCCTCTCATATGCCTGGCTATAACCCCACCAGCTTTCACTACACCACAATTCAGTTAACTTAAATTCACATTTACACAAACCACAAATAAATATCGTTAATGACTACGTATTGATGACTTACGATATCAATTGCACTGTTAGTTGTACTGCTGCTGTATTGTGTTTACAGTACAAATGTTGGAAATATTTTCCGTTAACGGCAAGCACTTTTCACACCACTTGACCATTGGAATTCGTACTTTATTAAAAAATGTCTAATTTTTCTTAAATGTCATTGAAGGCTATAATGATACATATCTGCTGTAAATGCAATACAGCAGCAGTGCAACTAACAATGCAATTAATCATAAATCATTAGTAAGTGATCATTAATAATATTCATATGTGATTTGTGTGAAAGTGAATTTAAGTTAACTGATTTGTGGTATTGTGAAAGCTGATGGGATTTTTACCACGCATATGAGGAGCGTTGCGGCTCTGCATATAATATTGAAACGCATTAACTTCGGTTGTCTCAAGGAAGCAGGGATAAAGAGATAGACTAAAAGTTTGTTAACAAAAAATGATCATAGTGATGTCCTGCAACCACCCTTAAAGTTTGGCCGGACATCGCACATTATTACTCCCTAGATATTTTATGGCATTCATTTTTTAGTATACAGGGTGGACCACATAATTTGCCCCAGCCAGTGAAAGTCCGCTGGAGACATGTGGTGGGGGGCTACGCTTATAATTGGGAGTTGATAAAACGCAGTGAGACGGCAACATTTCTAACGTCGCTGCTATATCACTCATAGTAGTCTCTCTCTCTCTCTCTCTCTCTCTCTCTCTCTCTAGAAGCCAATGATCAATCGGTGCTTCAGAGAGAGAGAGAGAGACTACTAAGAGTGACATAGTAGCGACGTTAGAAGCGTTGCCGTCTCACTGTGTTCCGTCAATTCCCTATCATACGCGTAGCCCCCTACCACATAGCTTCAGCAGACTTTCACTGTTTGGGGCGAATTATGTGGGGTCCACCCTGTATTGGTGGTCTCAATTAGCATAAAAGGAAAATAATTTTCCCAAAGTTTGAAGTATTGATGTCATCCATGTCGGCCGTAATTATAAAAAAATGCTTTTTGGTTTTTCTCAATTATCTCCAAAACGGCTGGGTCTACAGTAAGCTAACAAATAAAGGATGGACAAATGATTAAAATATATCCAATTATGTACAATTAAGTAATTCTACTAAGGTTGTTCGAGCGCCAATGAAATTTCTTCAGAATTATTTAAATTTTTAAAGAAACGTTACTTAGGCTTAAAGGAATAATCTACTAAAATATAGAATGATATTACCGATGATATATGCAAGAAATAATTATTGGAAATTGGCACTTTTAACATGTAGCCAGATGGGCAATCTAAACAGTTTTAAGAAACTTATAATGTCCCGTATTGCAATGACTGCTCAAAGCAATACAAAACTGTAGTAATATATTTCAAATTATAAGCAATTATTTAATCACCGAAAATGTGTATATTACCGATAATAATCTCCTATTATTACTCGTCAAAAATTAAAAATCTCGTACTTGTCAATATTATGTATGGAAACGTAGCAACTACTCAGCTCATATTCGCGTATTTCTTTTAATTGTTTTAAAAGGTTAATAAAAATGAATAAAAATAACACTTAAATCATATATTTTTTACAAATTGACTTTCTATCATAACCAGAATAAGTAAAGTACTACTTTCAATTTTGTAACTCCCTGTAACTCTATTTGACTAGAGTCGCGCACGAACCACCTTAAGCGACCTAGGTGCTTCCATTTATAAAACAAAGCTTAAACTCACCGCCATCTCTTCATTCTTCGAGGAGATATAACAATTTTTTTACATAATCTACCTACTAATACAGTAATTCTCAGTTTTTTAAATTTTTGGGTTGGTGTTACGATACTATAAATAATTTAAATGGTTTTTAATACAAAAATCAAGAGAATTAACGCCTTAAGAGAATTTATTTATGTAGAGAAATGTTCAATTACTTTGTATAAATAATTTATTATCTAAACCAAAATTTGATAAATGCAATTAATTAAAATGTGAAGTTAAAATTAAATATTTGTATTGTTTTGTTAATGTATAGGATAATATTCATACTACATAAGAGCTGGCTGTGTCACTTACAAAATTATGAAGGACTCTGGTGCAACATAATTCGTCAAACAATTTGAAACTCAGAAAATCGTCGAAATTTAGGGCTTATATTTAATAACGACGAAACTAAATCCAGATATTTGAGTTGGCAGCACTGAGAAATATAGCTTTAAACCATTATCAAATAGAAGAACGTATGTACAAACGTAATTCCACTTGAACGATTCTTTTAAACCTATATTTAATGTGATATATATACGATAATATTTAAGAATCCCTTAAGGTTAAGCGTTTAGCGACCTTTATAATACGATCACATATTGTTAATAACCTAAAATTGCTAGATGACTTTATTCTTCTAATTAATTCTTATTAACCTAATAATGTTTGAATATACGTTTTTCAATATCCATGTTTAAAATGTTACCGTGTGATTGATTTCACTAAAAAGAAATGTTGGAACCGCTGTTACTTATCCTTTTTGGGGTACTGGTTTTAATGGTAATAATTGCAAGTTTCTGGCATAAGTTTTATTATGGAAAAATTATAAATTAAAAATAAACATAATTTTTTTATACCAAAAATTTTGTTCTTAAAGTTATTTTGGTTCTCTACTTGTTTTACAAATTCAAACGAATAAATTTACCATCCATAACAATTATAGTAAAAATTGTTGGCTTTATATTATTTTAATATATTTTTGTGCAAAGACAATGGCGCTGGGAATGAAAAATATTATTTTTTAACGTCACCATTTTTTTATCGAATACTATTGACTTTGGCAAAAATTGTTTACTAATGAAATTGTCTTCGAATCATTCAGATAATTCCCTTAAATTTTTCAGTTGTTTAGGCAACTTTAAGGAAACTCTAATTTTCATTTTTTCAAAAGTCAAAATTTTATTAACAAATTCCGAACAAATTTAAGGGTATTACCAGATTGATTTTAAAACAGTTTCCTTATGACCGGAACACCCCGTGTGACGACCGGTTTTTTCATCTTTTTTCGGGAATTTTTTTTACAACAAATAATAAGATACAAGTTTAAAAATTTGATTCCATATTTATTAATATTTTGATAATAATCTTAAATTTTTTAATTATAATATCTTCATAAATAAATGTGTGGTACCACTCCTAATTCATCCATGTCGAAAAACGGATATCAATTGTCCCCACGATTCCGGCTGATTGGCTTATCTAAAATTAATAAACCAAACGGCATTTTAATCTGTAGGATTGTAGGTATAGCGCCAATTTTGACTTTTTGAAAATTTGGAAAATTGAAAAATTTACATAGGTTAAGAAAATTCGATTTTTCAAGCTTTCTTTTTCGATTATTTTATCACGTAAAATAAGCGGCTTGGAAATTTTAAATTACCCTAGTTTGTCCTATACCTATGAATGTGTTGAAGATACCACTCAAATTTCAAAGCAATTGATCAAGCCGTTTTCCTGATATCGTGGAAATCAGTTAGAAAAACATAGATTCGAGAAAAATACGTTTGAAGATTCAGTTAAGCTTACTCACTATTAGTTTGCGTCTGGACCATAAAGAGTTCCTTCTTAAATCTTAACTTCTAACCTCTCTGTATACTTTTTTTTAACCCGTTTCGGCCGAAAACGACATTCTCGGTACACCGGTCTTTCAGAGCTTATAACTAATGTTGTAATCATTAGCAAAATTTGGGCAATACATGATTTTAAAGCTTAAAAATTGTCCTTTCCGATGGTAAAATGGAAATTGTTATAAAATATGGCTAATTATGTGAAGATATCATTTAAACACAAAAAGAACAGAGTTTTTTCAATCTTTTTTTTTTAATCAAGTTTTCAAAGATTTTTCCTTCAACAAATAACTTTGGACCTTTTTAACCAGTGGAATAATTTTCTAAAGTTAAAGAATACATTATTCAACAATTAATTTTTCTCTGCGGTAATCTTATAATGGCGCCCAAACCGCAAAATTTTTTCCAATACATGTATGAATTTTCTCCTCGTAAACGAGAAACTTATCAGCAGAGTGTTAAGAGGAAAAAGTTTTTATAATCTTTGAAAAAATATGTCTGAATTTTTTCAACGGGTTTTAATTAATTTTTTTGTTTCCTAAATGACACAATTTTAGCAAAACCGAAAAATTGCTCAAATCGCTTCGAAAATATTCTGATATATTCTTCAGTTAATTTTGAAAACATTTTATTCTTGTCAATTTTTTCTTAAATTAAATCGCATCTATCGTCTGTCTGCCGTAAATACTATTCACGTTGCCCAACTTTGACCAACATGGAGGTCGACGAATTTAGATACTCTCTTTATTTCTTTTTATACTTAGATGTTTTATTATACTATTTCATGAACCTTTCACACTTTCCACATTTTCACGAAATATGCGAACAGATTCAAATTTCGATGAATGCAAAGAGAAATGAAAATTACGAATGGTTCTGTCGAAAATCGTATTGAATAAGAAAAAATTGTTCCCTTGCAGATAAAAAATATTCCAAATCTGAGCTTCCAGTACTTCTGTAGTGCAAAAGTAACAAAAAATGACAGAAAGCACCGAAAATGAACAGAGTTACCAAAATGTATCCCGAAAGCGAAAGAAAATGTTATTTCGAATTTTATAAATTCTTTATTCAAAAAAAAAGTACGTTTTAAGATAAAATTGAAAAAAATAAAATTTTTGCAAAATTAGCTCAAGAATAAATAAGAATTTTTTTGCAACGATTTGAGGAATTTTTCGGTTTGGCAAAAATTGTGTTATTTGCGAAACAAAAAAATTAATCGAATCCCGTTAAAAAAAATTCGGATGTAATTTTTAAAAAATCTTAAGAACTTTTTTTTCTTGGAACTCTGCTAATAAGTTCCTCGTTTACGAGGAAAGTATTCATAAATGTTTTGGCAACATTTTTGCGTTTTGGGCGCCATTTTAAAATTACCGAAGGAAAAAATTAATTGTTGAATAATGCATTCTTTAAGATCAGACATTTATTCCACCGGTTAAAAAGGCTCCAAGTTGACTACTAAAGGGAAACTTGAAAATTCAACTTTAAAAAAAAGAGTGGAAAAATCATGTTTTTTGTGTTTAATCGACGTTTATACATAATTAATAATATTTTTTAGCAATTTTGAATGCACTCTAGAAAAGTGCAGATTTCAAACTTTAAAAATATTTACCTCTCAATTTTTTTAACGCTTGTAAAATTAGTTGTGAGCGGTGACAGAACGGTGCACGTTGAGTGGCATTCTTAACTGAAACGGGTTAACGCAACCACTTAAAAGCGTGCTTAATGTAATGTATTTTAAACATTTGTCTATCCTTCAGTTATCGGCTTGTTGTAGGCCCATCCGTTTAGGAGATAATTGAAAAAAGCCAAAAACCATTTTTATATGATTACGGCCAGTATGAATGATATCAATACTTTAAACTTTGGGAAAATATTTTTCTTTTTATGCTATTTGAGACCCCATATAAAAGAATTGAAAAGCTTTAGGAGCATTTTTAATATTAAATCTGGATAGACCCTTCGTTCTCAGAAGAACGAAATCTGAATTTATAATAATATAAAATATAATTGAACCACCCGAATTGCCTGCGTATATATAGCTCACTGTAGACATTTTGAGTTCGTTAGACAAAGGGTATATTTATGGCCCCTTCAAACCATAATTCAACATAAGTATTCGAGCATTCTAAAAAACAAATTGTCTTTTTCTGAAAAAACAAGGCTACCTATTCATGAACCTACCTTGTATACGTATCGAATATGACGACACACTTTTGGGGTGTGAGTTAATAGGGGAGCCTCGTGTAACATCACGAAAAATTAGCAGATTTTGGGATTTTTTTTTCAGGGATAAGGGAATATATAATCGAATTGCTATTTTTGCTGTTGATTATATGTATTCTCAAAAGTATTGTCATATTGTTTTTTACATTAGTTAAGTTACAAAAAAAGTTATTTAACTTTAATGTTAAAGCGTCCGCATGAACATCCTTAAACGGCGTGACGTGTAGCTTCCCTAAAAAAGCAAATATTCATGTTTTTCTATTTTTACTACAATCCTAACAAAATTCCTCTCTGGATGAACTTCGTTTCATTGAAAAAAAAAATGATAAATTAAACATAAGTCTCAACTGTGAAAAGTAAAGTCTAATTTTGACATTTTATTTGTTCATTTTTAAAATAGATTACTAAATATTAATTCGCAAAATATTTTTAATTTGAGGTTCATCTATAGGGGAATTTTATTGCCTTTAAAATAAAAAAAAATTTAAATCGATTGAGAACTTTTCGAGTTATGCGTTAAGCCAATACGGAAAAAGTGGTTTTGAGAAAAACGCATTTATAGTTTCCAGTAGGAAGGATACTCTCAGCTTACGAATGTTAACAGTATCAATAACTGTTGACTATAACAAATAGTTTTACCAAACTTATTTGAAATGTAGTCTTAGACAATGTATAAAAACAAAGTTTAACTGTACACAGAAATAATAAAAACTGTTGTTTCTAGCGGAACAGTACGCTCCCCGTAAGCAATATTATTGCATAACGTACAACTACAAAAATCTCTATAACTGTGTACTCGGCTCGAATTTTAATATAATATTTTAATGGTAATATCTTTAGGATATGTACTATACATATATGAAAAAAATCGATTTTAAAATCTTATTACATGAAGCTCCCCGCTTAATACATTATTTTGAAAAATCTAATATATTAGCTATACGTTTTAGATATCTATTAAATTTGGTTTAATTTGTTAGAAGTATTTAAAGAAAATTATCTCTAATTAGCACGTTAATTAATTAATAGGGCACGGACAACTTTTTGGCTGGGGAATCGACGCAAACAGCAATTCTGAAGCTACACTGCGAAAAGCGGAAATAATAATTGAAAGAGTTCCTCACTGTAGAGCTATGATCATTGAAGCTGGCTTACCCTATTATGACCATTACTTCTGTGCTTACGGCAAGGATGGCCTTATCGTAAGTATTGCATAGAAATTTGTTTTCATAAATCTCTAAAATCTTTACCAAACAAGCATTATAAAATTATCAATATTTTAGGGAAATAATGGTGGTGTTGTAGTTTTGGATAATAATCCTATTGGAATGGCTATATATAGCAACTTACCCATTACAAATACTCTAGGTGCAACGAAAGACGGCAACGTCTTCATTTATGTCGATAAACTAAAAGGTTTCATTGATCAAATGCTAAAAAATCCTTAATACAAACTTTTAGCTATATCAAATGTATTGTTAAAAAAGTAATATGATTTATAATACACATAAATAATTTGAATTGTGAATAGTAATAATGTTAATAAGAAAATAAAATGAAAATATTTTTTCGCAAATTTAAGATTTTAATTTACTCACACTCAATATGCATTAACCCTCGAACCCAACACTATTACCGCACAATAAAAATCTTAATTAAAAGTTTTTTATACCCCGTTACTTTCGTGAATCTGCGACACTGTAAAATTTTAGCTACCCTTAACTAAACAACGTAAATATGTAACTGCTGTTACGTACTGGGGAGTCCTGGCCGCCTATCGGTCGAGTTTCAGCTGACTTGACACTACAGTCTGAGTCAGTAGAACCGCTGATTAGGTTTTGCGACTCACAGTACAATGAACTAAAATATTACACTCCGAGCGGTAAGAATGTAATGAATTGACAGGATTCGGGGTGAATGATAGTATGTATATACATACGTTGGAACAGCAGATTTGACACAAAACTATGTATTTTTAGGTATTACAATTTTACTTACAGTAAACGCTAGTTATGATGCAACAGCATTCGCAGTTTATTACTATTCTTTACAACTATTAGAGAGGAGTAGTGGTAGCTAGGGGGTTCCTGTGACACGGGGGTGAGGGGAGTGCGGGTGTGCGGGGGGGAAGTGTCTTGGGTTCCTGTGACACGGTGGTGAGGGGAGTGCGGGTGTGCGGGGGGAAGTGTCTTAAGAGAGCTGGGGTATATTGGGAGATGAGGGGGAGTGCGGGTGTGCGGGGGGGAAGTGTCTTGGGTTCCTGTGACATGGAGGTGAGGGGGGTGCGGGTGTGCGGGGGGAAGTGTCTTCTTAAGAGCTAGGGTTTATTGGGTGATGAGGAGGGTGCGGGTGTGCGGAGGAAACGCTTTGGCTATGGGGAGTTAGAGAGAGAGAGATCCCTCTCACCCTCTCTTTCTCTCTTAGAGTCTCTCACCCCTCTCCCATCAGCCTAGGGCCCGGATGGTTAATTATCCTACGGGTCCACTAGTTCTCTAAGGCTTACCCCCTCTCCCATGTCACTAGGGTCCGGATGGTTAGTTATCCTACGGGTCCACTAGTTCCCTAAGGGTTACCCCTCTCCCATCACCCTAGGGCCCGGATGGTTAGTTATCCTGACAGTTACCCAGATAACTTTTTTTTGTATTTTAGTTGGTGGAGGAAAAAGTTTCTTTTTTCTCCACTAGGTGGCGATCACGAAAATTACTGGGGCAGCTACACCGCTAGGGGTCCTAAGCATCTTACGGACTGCCATTTTTGTTTTCTTAGTCCTGCCCTCGGAGGATCTTTTCTCCCTCCACATACTTATCCTAGACCCTCCCACTATTTTCCTACTATGGACCCGCCATTTAACTTGATTTCACATTTAACCATTTTTCTTCCCTCTCAACCTACCTCTACACCATTGAAGGGTCTTTTTCCCTCCACATACCCATTCTATTCCCTCCTACTATTTTCCTCCTTGGGTCCTTCTTTTAATTTCACATTATACCTTTCTTGAACCTTGGGCACAGATTCCTTTTTCCTTATACAAGCTGTCGATAAATATAAAGTGAAAAAAATATGCAGTATCAAGTGATTATTAATTTAGCGTATAGACAGAATTCTCCAGTAATTCATATAATTACAAGAATAATAGATGAAATTATGCAAAATTTATCACGAGCGGTAAATGAAGAAACAATCGAGACGCATGGAATGGAGTATGAAAATAGTAAGTTATTATGAATGAGATTGCATCATACATTTTTCTAAAATCTGATGATTTTTTACAGTAACACGCTGTATACAACTGTTGATGAGAGGTATCAGAATGATTGAGATAGAGGCAGGGATAATTCCGCAGGAAGAGGAGGAGGAGCAGGAGGAGGAGGAGGATGAAGAGGAGACAACGATGGAGGTAGCAAGGGCAGAAGAATAGCTTGATATTTTAAAATATTATATGTTAAAACTCTTTTTAGTTATATATATATTGAATAAAAGTATTATATGTTAAATCTTTTGAATATTGAATAAAAATTACTGTAAGCATATTATAAGTGAATAGATTATTCATTCCATCTTCCTGTAAACATGCTCTACATGTCACATAGTTAACAGACATTATTTTTCCTTTTGCGAAACAATGGGGAGTGAAATTCTAGGGACCACCCAATGTTCCTCCTATGAGCTTTCCCAGGGCTCTCTAAAACTGACCCGATACCTTCTGACCATATTTTACCCTCTCAACCAGCCTCTATCTATTTTTTCGTGACTTTTCCTCCCTCAAGCAGACCAGACAAATCATTCAGCCTCTAGCTATTTTTATCTCAAGACTTTTCTCACAAGCAGAGCAGACAAATGATCCCACGTGCTAAACAGAGTCACAGTGTGACGTAAGATTGTCGAAAAGCCATTGATGCGCTCGTAAATTTTAAGCTGCACTCAGGATATGTCCTTAAGATGCTAGTATTCCCAACGCAAGTAATAATGAACGTATATTTCACGACTCGTTTCTAAATAATGAAAAGTTTATATTTTAAACTGTCATTACTTTATCTGAGGAACGTGACTATCTGCACCATCTAGTACGTGTTATGACACGTTTGAATTAAATATATTTGTTTTAGATGACGGTTATTTGATCTGAAGAACGTGTATCTCACGACTTGCTTTTAAACAATGAAAAGTTTATATTCTAGACTGATGTCACTTTATATAAGGAACGTGTATATAATTAAATGGATTTATTTATTTTAATTAACAACTACTTGATCTAAAGAATACATGTATCAACAGGTTTAAAATAATGAATTCTCTTTGAAATCTACAATCATGAGTGAGTAACCCATCAAAAATGTCGTTCGCCTGCAACAGTCCCTCCACTCTCAATTTCCAATAAACGTGTATATCTTATCCCTTCCTACAATATTATTCAAAGCCACCCAAGTTTCGTTTGCCTGCAACACTTCCCCTACTCTCAATTTCCAAGTGTGTATATCTTATTCCCTCCTAGGATATTATTCAAAGTCACCCACGCTAGCAATTAGGAAATTTTATTCAGTCTCGATTAGAAGCGTGAAGCAGTCGAAAGTTCAAGTCTGTAACGCTGCAGTCATAATATTTTATTGTGGTGTAATAGCAGTATTGAAGCTTCAAGCAGTGCAAAGTACCAGTTTCACGTTGCAAACAGAATATTTTTTTATTGTCACGTAATTGTCGTAGACAATCTTTAGAAGGTAAGAATTATTTTTTCTTTTTTACGTTATTCTCTATTCTTAATATTATTTTATTATTATAGAAATGGATTTAACTAAGATTAATGAACTCGCAACTGTAGAACCAAAAACTTTTATAAAACTGAATACTTTGGAGATTGGGGGGTCATACCGAATAACTGAATTATCGAAAATTAAAACCAAATATGGAGAGAGAATAATAGCAAAGCTGCTTACGAAGGAATGGTTCTTCTTGCCAGCGAGGATGATGGCATTACTGGAAAAACCAGAACAATTCAAGAATTTTCAAGATGCAGCTTCAAATCAAATATTAACATTCACGTATCATGGTGGAAATTACAATAATATGACATTTGCAATTGTTAGTCAAATTTCAAAAGATTAATTTAGAAAACATTTGTAAGGAATGATTTAAACACAAATAAATGATTATTATATCTTATTTATTATTTTTTTTCCTTCATTATAATGATAAGCTTAACTATAGTCTATTAGCGATTAACATACATTTCTAACTATTAGCGATTAACTTACATTTCTAACTATTAACGATTAACTTACATTTCTAACAATACTTGTAAGCGGGTTATATTCAACAATTTTATCATGTATAATTAAACAATACGCAGTAGTATTACTTGCAATATTTTTAGAACAATCGATCTCTATTTTAACGTCAACTGTGCCAGATTTAATAGATTCGTTTTGATGCGAACAATCAATGACAAAGAGAGGGCCATATTCTAAGAAATTGTTGTAATCAAGCATTGGTTTCGACGGTTTTTCTCCAGCATAATAGGATTGGATAAATTTAACATACATATCATATAGTACAGAAAATCGTGATTTTTCAGTATCAGTATCAAGTCGATCATACGGATAAAATTCAGAATTAAGATAGACTTTAATATCACGAACAAAACTATCATCGAAGTCAAGCACCTTCATATGCTGCGTATTCTTCTTATTTCTTCTAAATGCTAGAATAACGTATCGAGGCTTCTCCAATTGTGTTGCAGCTTTTACAGCCCACGTATGCCTCTGTGTTTCTGGTAGAAGCGGGTATTCGTAGAATTCCCAGGATCGAAAAGCCATGGTGAGGCTTTTGTTTTGGTCGATAATACGTAGAAATTGAAGTTTTGTGTATTCATTCAATGATATATGAGGAATTCTCCATTGCACTTTTTGAACATCAATTTTGGAGTCGGTGATTTTCGTTGAAGAATATATCGAATTCGTATCATTACGCGCTCGAATGAGAACGAGCTCATGACGTGCATTTATAATGACTCTTCTATAGTCTTAACAAAAACCCAACAGCATTTTCAGTGGTACGCAAAAATTAAAATATTTCATAGGCTTATAATCTGATAGAAAGCATCCTGAATGGCGTAGACTCGTACTCTCCTCCCCAGTCAGAGAAATGAGATTCTTCATGGAACTAGTAATACCCACATTCTTACTGCGGTCAATCTCAATACCATTCAATTCATAGCGAATTTCATCGAACAAGAATGCCATGGAATTGCAGTCAAGTCCCACTGTATCTTGAACTGTTGCACCCTGAGCACGAGTGCCCTCGATTAATTTTCCCTCTATGTATAGGTAACTCTCACATGGTAGAAGAATTAAATCTTGCTGTTGTATTGGAATTCGAATTTCGTCACTATTTCCCAATGATGCATTTGCATACGGATTGTAAGCATGTATTTCCATTTTAGTAATGCGATTGTCGTACACAGGTTGTGCGTTTACGTCCAACAGGTCCATTTTTATTTCTGACCTTGAAACCCAGTGATTGAAGAAAGGTTATATTTTTTCTTGTTAGCGGTCTTCTAACGTAATCCCCACCCAATGTATCTGCTCCTGCAGCAACTGTTGGACTGATGATAGGCTCATCTGGTATCGGTGATTTATAAGTATTCTTGTAAGTTAGCATTTTCTAATGTGTAATCGAATTGTAATTTCTTCCCCACCGAAATTTACTAGACGGTTTTCCTGATCGAGAATGCGCAAAGCAAGACGGTCAATTACTTTCACAATGACTGGCAAGTAAATGACGTTTTTCGGTGTTTCCGTGATTTTATAGCCTGGTGGCACGCTTGGAAAAAATTCATGTATAACATGTTGAGGTTTGCCGTTTGTATATGCACCAGCAGTAATATTACATTCAATTCGTAAAATATTGACCCTTATAATGTTTACGGGCTGGTCTGATTCGGCTAGAGTGTTCGGCTGAATA
The DNA here is from genome assembly GCF_024137725.1 of Prorops nasuta. NCBI lineage: Eukaryota > Metazoa > Arthropoda > Insecta > Hymenoptera > Bethylidae > Prorops > Prorops nasuta. The sequence continues at coordinate 406,580 of NW_027116810.1, forward strand.
ATTCGATCTGACGAAAAACCCAATAAAGAGCCTATATTATTAGGTTTTGTAAAATCGATCAGATATTTACACTTTATTTCACTTTTCAACGTATTATTATTAGCACGTAGAATAATGACATCTTCATTATCCGCCTCATGCATCAATGTACGCAAAAGATCATTTATAGCACTCAATTCATAACAACCTGGAGGGTAGTCAGATCTTCAGTATCGTAGTAAAACTTATTGTTCGACTCATCAACATTAGCGATTGAATTGAAGCTCTGAAAGTCTACGAGACCAAGTTCATATTGCTCCTCCCGAAGATTGATCGGTGGGAAAAAATCTGCCTCTAATATGGACTCGCGGTCAGACAGCGTAACCGTTAAAGACATTGTTCACGTAGAAACTTGACACACAACTGACCGCATATGCTTGTATCATACGATTGATATTGATCGTGGTTGTAGTAGATTATAGCAGAAGGACCAAAATAATCTAAAAGTTCAATTGGAGGTTTCAAATTTCCAAAGGAGTCGAAATACTCTACGTAATTATTACGTTTAACGTAGGCAACCCAATGTGTACCAGAACCTTTATCTTCATCAAGATTCACGATTGCACACTCATTGCATAGTACGGTTTGCGGTAGAGATGTGCGCATAAAAACTCCTCGAAAATGTGGTATATCCTGACATGCATGTAATAATTGAATATTACTAGTAGCTCCAGATTTCGGGAGGTTGCTTATTTTTTTTTTGCGAGGTTTTTTTCCTCCTTTTCAAACCCTCCCCCCTTCGTCCGTAAGGGGTTAGGTATAAACCATGTCCACGCCTGCCTTCTATTACACGATTGTGACGCTGTATCTCTTCCAATTGTCTCTTGGATGCTTTCGCATCGTTTACAGCTTTTGTTATACCTGCTGCGCCCCCAGCTAATGCGCCCACTGCACTCAACAGTGGGAGCAGAGGTAATAAACCCCCCCCCCCTTTTTTTTTGAGTAAATTGCTTTTTCCTCAATAAACCTCCTCGTTTCTTCGGTACACGAATTTTTCTTTTCTTCATGCTTCTTCCATGCACTTGTAGGCCTAAGCCAAGTTTTCGTTTTACATTCATGGATGCCCAGACTGCTGCTGCAGCTGCTCGTTCACGTAAAGATGAGTCACTAGCAGTAATACGTTTTCGTGCACGCTGTGCAAGAACTTTATCAGCCTGGTGACGTGGTGGCAGATCCTTATATATTGAATATGCGATATCGTGTTCACGACAGGCTTCGTCTAGAGGATTTATACCAGGAACACCACGTGCTAACCGTTCTCGAAGTCGAGTACCTGGTCCGCAATAATTGTAGCCAGGTATGTGTACTTCGAACGGTAATTTATTCAGTATTTTATTGAAAAAAGTTCCACAACCGTAGCTTACCATGTGGAACTTTCTTTCTGTTTCTCATACAGAGTTTGCTGACAAGTCCAGCAATCTTTTATTGAAGGGAGCGGTCCATCAATGTGATCTGTATTAGGTAGATTATGATGTTTAAAACACCAGCGATATTGTTGTACTTCAGGATCTGCACGAATATGTTCAGGCAATTTATTCCAAACCTCTTGAATACTACGCGGAAAGTACTTTAAAAGTAAAATTTTCGGTATGTATTCAAACTGCTCAGCGGTTAATACCTCCAAACTTGACACATCTAACACTAATAACGGCATGATGAGAACTGATCAAACAATTCATTTCATTCCTATAAATAGGTTGTATGACCACAGAGTTTTCAGTCATGGACTTCGTAAAGCAGCCGCTCGGTATTCGTGTTTCTAATATAGATTACCGAACAACCGATAAATGCATGAGACGTCACGGACCTCTACTCCCATCAACCATACGCTGTATAGTTTGTGGCCCTTCAAATTGTGGAAAAACAAATGTATTGCTGAGCCTTATAGAAAGCCCTCAGGGTGTGCGATTTGAAAACCTATACGTTTATTCAAAATCGTTGCAGCAACCAAAATATCGATACTTGGAGCGACTATTATCGGACAATCAAGAAATTAGTTATTTCCAATTTTCTAATAATAGTGAGGTTATAAAAGTAGCTGAAGCACTACCAAATTCAATTTTCATATTTGATGATGTTGCAACCGATAAGCAAGACAATATAAGAGACTACTTCTCCATGGGTAGACATTCTAAGATTGATTGTTTTTATCTTTGTCAGACTTATGCAAGGATACCAAAACATCTAATACGTGATAATGCAAATTTTTTAATTATTTTTAAACAAGATGGAACTAACCTAAAACATATATATAACGAACATGTAAATACAGATATGGCGTTTGAAAAATTTTATGAATTGTGTTCAAATTGTTGGAAGCGTGATTATGGATTTTTAGTAATTGATAAAGACAGTGCAATGCAAAATGGACGATATCGAAAGGGTTTCAATAAATATGCTGTAATTAAAGAGTGATGTTAATGGTCAAAAATGTTAGTTTAACCTTAAACGTTGAACAAGTCTATATATTGAATAGAGAATAGCTTTATAAAATGAAGGAGAAAAAGCTTCTAAAGAAGATTGCTGAGGCAAGTGAAGTAATTCGTCAAAAATATCGCGCACTCAAATCAGACAGAGTAATGATGGAAGACAGTTTAAATGAAACTTTTAAACCAATAGTTGAACCATTAAAGAAGCTCACCGAAAATAATCAAGCAATTTTCGTTGCACCGAAACATGAGATGAAAATGGAACCTATAAAGAGATCTCTCTCGCACGAGGAATCTTTCATAATTCCGATGAAACGAAGAAAGTCTTATCTCACATCGACTCCACAGCGGAAAGATTTCATACGCAGCTCCAGAATTAACGTTCAAGGTCATTCATCGGATGATGAGCAGGAATATCCACAGTCGCACGAAACACAGTACCTTTCTCTGGAAGATGATGAAGAGGAGGAGGAGGAGGAGGAGGGGGAGGGGGAGGAGGAGGGGGAGAAGGTGAAGAAGAATAATGAATATGGCACGCAAGATTTAGCGAAACAAATAGAATTACCTGTCCATACATCCATCGAGGATGTAAAAGATGCTAATCGAAGTACGATAAAGTCTGGTTCAATTGCATCCAAATATATAGAATTGTTGACGAATAATGCTAAGGATAAAATTGACAGTAATTTTGGAGTTAAGTTAGATAAAGTGACGAATAAAATGTGGCTTGCGAAATGTGCTTTTAATGTTGATGATTACAGTAATTTTATTATTATCGATAAGGAGTATTATCCTGGCACGAAAGGTCTATTTGAATTGATCTTCATGAAAGAACCTGAAGACTATACTAAAGATGATTTAGACACATATAAAAGTATTCTTTCTCAAACTATTGTGCACAGAGCAGATAACATTAGTACAGGAAAGCTTCGTGGGAATAAGGGACATAAATGGAAGAAAATAATTAGTGAATTATTTCCACCGAAGACAAAACTTGTACAAGGCAAGGGATATATGCGTGTTAATAATAATCCCGTGAGCTATGTACATTGGAACGATCCAAACGAACTGGTCGAGCGATTAAAACTATTAATTGCATCATCTGCTGCTGGTCATACGAACCACCGTAATGAGATACAGTCAATAATTGAGGAGCTCCATGAAGAAGGTATCATCTTATAAAAGAGTTTGCAGTTTCAAGATTTTCTCAGTTTAACGTACTACTTCACTATGACGATAAATAAATTTGGAGCTGGTTTCAATACTGGTAAAGTAAGAAATTATTTTCACAAAATTGATGATGATACGTTAAAGTTTGATAAATATAAGAATGCATTTAATGCCAAGAAGAAAATAATTTCAAACTTGGGATCTGATGTTACTGATGAGACAAGTGCGGTGAATATCAATGTTCTGATGAGTAATTTGACACCATTGCGTGATAGCTTTACAAAAGAAATGAATGAATATAGTGTGAAGCTGAATGAATATGCATTAAAATGTGAAATTCTTGAGGAAAAAATGAGAAATCTGTTGAAAAAACGTATCGACGAAATTGATGAAAGAATCGAAAAATTGAATGATAAAATCGATCATAATAGTTACAAATTGGCAGGATCTAAATAAGAGAAGAAAGCGTTATTCTATATAAAAGAGATTGCAGTTTCAAGATTTTCTCAGTTCCACGTACTACTTCACTATGACAATAAATAAATTTGGAGCTGGTTTCAATACCGGTAAAGTGAGAAATTATTTCCACAAAATTGATAATGATACGTTAAAGTTTGATAAACAAAAGAATGCATTTAATGCCAAGAAGAAAATAATTTCAAACTTAGAATGTGATGTTACGGATGAGACAAGTGCGGTGAATATGGCTGCGCTGTTACGTAATTCGATGACTGTACGTGATAGCTTAATGAGAGAATTGTTTGAATACAGTGAGAAGCTAACTCACTATTACCTAAAATGTAACATTCTTGAGGAAAAATTTACAACTCTAATGAAAAAAATCGATGAAATTGATGAAATTGGTATAAGAATCGATAAATTGATTAATAAAGTCGATCATAATGATTATAAATTGGATCGAAAAGACAAGGAATTACGAAATGATATGATTGTTGGATTGAAAATTGTTGTAGAATATTTCTCTAATCAGCTGGCAAAAAAAGATTTTGCAAATGAGAAGAATAGAGAAGACGATATAAATTATGCCTTGAAGAAACTTATACTACCGCCAGTGCTTGATGACCTGCTGTAAACATAACACGTAGTGGAATAATTATGAGTAGTGAGGAGAAGAAGCAATTGGTAGAAGAGTTGCATGTGCCTGCCAGACGGAATTTTTTACGTAGACGGGTAATAATACGAGGCTTCGATGACCTCTGGCAAGCAGACCTGGTAGACATGAGAAACTATGCAGACGCAGGCTACCACTACATTCTCACAGTTATTGATGCATTGTCGAAATATGGCTGGGCAATAGCCCTGAAAACCAAGTCAGGCAAGGAAGTGACAGCTGCATTGCTGAAAATTCTGAAGAGTGGGAGATGTCCGAAAAATCTACAGACCGACGATGGCAAGGAATTTTATAATAGTGATTTCCAATCGCTTATGAAAAAGCATGGAATAAATCATTACTCAACATACAGTGTATTGAAAGCAACCATAGTCGAGCGTTGGAATCGAACGTTGAAGACAGAAATGTGGAAAGGATTTACGTTGAATGGAAATTACAAGTGGAGAGCTATGCTACAACAACTGGTTGACAAATACAATTCAAAAAAACATCGTACTATAGGAATGCGTCCAGCCGATGTGAAACCTGAACATGCTAGTAAGCTCTTAGCAACAGTATTCAGTAATATAAAGATCGTTGGTCGTGCCAAGTTCAAAGTCGGTGATTTTGTACGAATCAGTAAATATAAGAATGTATTTGCAAAAGGCTACACACCAAATTGGACAACTGAAATATTTGAAATTATAAAAGTGCAGAAAACAAATCCTGTTACATATTTACTAAGGGATTCTAGTGGTACAGATATATATGGTGGATTCTACGAATATGAACTTTTAAAAACTGCTAATCCTAATGTATATCTAGTTGAGAAGGTATTACGTAAGAAGGGGGACAAAGTCTTTGTAAAGTGGTTAGGATTCAATAATACACATAATTCATGGATAAATAAAAACAATATTTTGTAACATACAATTTATTAATAAAGAAGCAATTATTTAATCTTCATTTAAATCTACTTCACTTAATTCTATTTCATTTATCCTATAATGACCCCATGGTAGAGTTGATACAGTACCTTGTACAATATAGCGCTTTTCATCATGTGGACTGAGAGAAATTTTTTGCTGTACAATTGAATAAACATTATGCAATTTTGAACGAATTAAATTTTGATTATGGATATGAACAGTAAAATTTTGTAAGCAGTCTCTATAATCTTCAAACGTTATTTTTCTAGCGATAACGCAACTCTTAACGCCCTTAGCTTTTTTAAAAATTTTATCTTGTATTCTAAATGTATACATTTTCGATCTCAGCCCAATAAACTCAGTCATAATTCTCCCGTTATTCTCATCTTTCATCAAACCAGGCACTTTTTTATTTACTAGAGGTAAATTATACTGGTTATTAGGCGAATAATCACTAGTATCGAATCTTGAAAGATTTTCTCTCATGATCGTGTAAATGTCATCGCATTCGATACTGTATATCAAACTATCTGTATCGGTATACAATGCTCTACATTTACTACCAAACGTTGGAAGCATATATTCATAATGGAATTCGTATAAACATGTTTTTGAAATATCTAGAATACTCATACCTACATATATAGGTTTATCAAATTTCGCCGTTAATTTTTATAATTCTATCGCAACCAAATTTTCGTTGAATATGGCACTACTGTGAAAATTTGGTTGGGATATCAATGCTTCTGCTCCATATCTTCCTTCCCACTTACTAACTAGCCTCACATCAAATCTATTTCTTACATTTTCCATCGTCTTACCGAACACTGCATTGTTCATTAGTTTGAAAAGATTTTTCTCAAACTCATTTTTAGATGCAGCTCGCAAACGTGTGTTTAAGTCTATATATTTGTTTAGCCATGCAGATTGCTGGAATCTTAATCCGCGATGGATACGTTTCAGTACCATTCCATGACGAATACATTGTTGTAAAGCCCGATAATGTATAACATAACGCTCCTTATTTTCGACAGTTGCAAGTAGCTTTTTCTGTCGTGCTCCGGGCGGAGCCTCACGTACCGGATAAAATGGCAAGTCAGAGTGATTATCATGAAGTACGCTTGGATACTCCAAGTCTACCTCTAAAATAAAACCCTCAGATGAATCTATAGGTATGCTAGAGATATCAAAGTTGTTAGTATCTTCAATCCAGCGAAATCCATGAGTAGGTAGAGCTTGACACATTGCCTATCCGTATAGATTATTTACATCATAGTACATTAAATATTTGCTTGGTTTTGTTGAGTCATAATCATTCATATACCGATTGTTTGCTTTTTCATAGCGGTGAGAGCACTGACTCAAACCACCACGTATTCCGCGTTCTACGAAAAGCAACATTTCAACATCAGTGAAAAGTTCCAATTTTATTCTAGTATATTTAAGCATTGCATCCCAAGTGAAGCCTGGGAGTGTAAAATAATGTGCAGGATCCAAATTATAATTTTCCATGCAGCTATCGCGAAAATTTTCAAAAACGTCTGTCAGTAATAATACGTCAGTTTTTAAATAGAGATCGCTGTACTCCCCAAGTGTTTGTATTTGAAAATTGATCCATACCTCCTTAGCATGATTATATGCCTCTTCACTAATATCACTGTCAGTTAATTTGTTATAGAATAACTTGCGAGGCGGTAAAGCATTTTCTTCCAGACGATTCAGATTATCTACGTAATCATAAGGAAAAATACCTTTTGTTGTTAGTAGATTAAATTGTTCCGTATTTAAATTCGAAAATTCTGACTCTAAGTTTTTCAATTGAGATCTCTCCAAGTATGAGCTCAATTTGTCTAAACTTGATGCAAGAAATTTAAATGAATCAATAAATCTGAGCTGAATATTATATTTCCGTATGTATTTTGTAAATGAAATATACTTTTCCTTATGTACAGGTAGCAGGTATACTGAACCCTCATACATGTTAGCGATCGCATTGAAGATGAAATGTGCATCGTAATTAGATAAATTATGAAAAATTACTGGAACAACGTGCGAATCTTTATAGTTTAAATTACAATTGTTGTGAGAGGGTCCCCTATATTTACCTGTTAAATGATCATGATCGCGAACACGTATTTGATTTGGAAGAAATGGCTTTTTACATATATGACAGTCGGGATCATTGTTATGACGAAACTTTTCGCTAATACTTAGCGTTCTCATAGGCACTACAGTCTTTAGTTTTTCGCTCGCTATGCTAGCAATTTTATCGAGTTCGCGCACAAACCATTCTATACACTCGAGTCCACGATATGATTTATAGGTTGAGAGCGATGAATCACGAACGCTTTTAAAATAATATCCTACACTAAAGGGTAAATGTTTTTGATAAATACTACTATTACCGCTCATTTCATTCACTTTCTCTAATAAACATTCAATGTCTGCATATACGACGAATGGGGTCCTCTCATTGTTCTTGTCATTTTTAAAGGACACCCAACGGTCCTCTTCAGGTAGCAGTATACGGACATTTATATTGAGCTGACTGCAATCACGTTTATGAGATTGAAGTTTATCCTCATTGAAGAAATAGTGTAAACATCTAAGAGAAAAAATCATATTAGTATATAAACATTAAATAAAATTATATTAAAATATAAACAGTATAACATACCGATTACAAATAAGATGAGATTGTTTTTTTCGAGTCAGTTGTTTCTTTAGCAAGCGAGAAAGATTCGTGATACATAAAAAATGTGCTGCACCTTGATGTTCGAGAAGAAGAAGATTCGCATGTTTCGATTACTCACATTTTGTGAGTTGAAGAGGTGCAATAATTTTATTCTCCTGCCCTTCCTGCTCATCCACCATGGTGAAAACATTAATCGACACATCATTATCTTCTTCAAATTTAGGTATCTGCCTTAATGTGGTTGGAAATGTTATACTTCTGACGTTGAAAACAGATTTAAAATGGGGGTATGAAGATTGTCGTTGTGGGTTTTTAGTTGAAATAGCCGGATAGAGTGCAGCCGTTACAGCCCATGCAAAACATGTATTATCATCACTCTGTATGTTTATCACTGCATGTTTGTTCTTAATAAATTTTGGAAGGTCGATTCCACAGCCTGCATGTAGTGGATTATAATGATTAATATTCACAATTAAATTTAATATTTTTTCCAAAGCCCACCCACTATCACGCTCTTGAAATTCACCTAATTTTGTTAAAATTTTATCTATGACGTTTGTTTTATACCAATCACTAAAAGTATCAGTCTTGAATAAAATCACATTTTTTGTGGAAATATGTTTGATATCACTAATTTCCTTGCAAATAAATTGTCCGTTGAATACCATATTTATCATAACAGCGCTTACTTTACTGAATACTTTGTTCATGTAGGATTGCAGCATTTCTGATGCTGCCAATAGAAATTCATGTGGTTCATTATAATTAGTGTTTACTATCATACCACTACACATTCGACTTTTAAATGATGAATCAAGATCTTTCCAAATAAGCTTTTCCGCATTAATGCCCGCTCCAATTGAATTTTTATTTTTCGCCGCATGGAGAATTAACTTTCGAATACATTTTATTTCTGCAAGACTTTTCTGTATAGCATCTGGAGTTGCATTCCGGTTGAATTCTCTCAAATTTCGAATATAATCACGACACTTGCAAACCCACTCGCGATAATCATGCTGAGTTCTTAAATCGGGATTCTTAAGAGCGTGTTTTGAAGAATAACTTTTTTCTCTTGCTGCTCTGATTAATCGGCACTGTATCTGAGCAATTTCCGTAAATATTTTCTGCCTTGTCCCTATACGTGAATTGCGGCTACCAACTCTCAATTTTTTAATGTAATCGCGACAATCACGTACCCACTCACGATATTCATCCTGGCTATTTAAAATTCTATTTAGAAGCGACATCGTAGATCTTTCCGTTTAAATGATCAGCGTGAAACTAATGAAAAATATTAGATGGAGAGCCCTTCAAATAATCAGTCTCCGAGACACTTCAGTGACATAAATACTTTACGGATCAGGTTTCGCGTTGAAGAAAAAGAATGCATTCATGTTTAAAATACACATATATTCTAGATTTTTGATTCATACATATATTTCATATAATATACATTTCTCAGTGCGCATATACCCTCATGATTCGTGCAAATAGGAAGTTGTGAATTATATAAACCATGTTCTAAATTATAATTTCCCCACACATATTCATCTACATTACTAATTTCTAAATCACAAATACTCCATAACCAATTTAACTTTTCCAACCCTTTTACAAAAACCGTTTCCTCATATACATATTTTTTTATATTTTTATATTTATAATATGGTGAATAACCATCCATCCAATTTAAGCCTTGATGATTGAAAAAGATTGAACTGAAAAAGAAATTCCTTATTCATTGAAAATAATAATTCGTTATTGTTTGTTATAAAATATACTTACTCTGTTTTCTTTCTCTCCTCTTCACTTAACCAAGTATGTGGAAAGGGGGGTGAAAATAAAATATGATGCACTTTTAGTTCTTATAAAACTGCAAATTCTTTAACTATAAATGTCTTATCCATTAAATAGAATCCTTGAAAATCGACGAACGTTGGGATCATCATGTTAGCGTTTTTTATACTAAATTTATTACACTTTGCCTTTTTTTTAAATATATTCTTTTTTTGTTTCTCTAAAGTTTTCCCCTTCTCTTCAAACCAAGTATTTCAATTCTCCCACTATCCTTAACTATTCACTCTTTGGACCAATGGTGTTTCTAAGAGTGTCTGGTTAGTCACCTTCCACCACAGATCAAATTTTTCACATCCCTTACAGCATTTAAAAAATCTTGAGAAGCGTGTAGGGTAGTCTTCAGTTCAGTTTAAGCCACAGAATCTTCAGTTCAGTTTTAGTCACAGAATCATCAGGTACTCTGACATTACGCATCATTTAAGAGATATCACGCACATAATAGATGTGGATGGATTTATCGTTAATAAGAAGATAGTGTACAAAGAAGTGGCTATTAAAAATATATACTCTAACTTAACACATTATGGTGCGTTTAAAGTTAGTGGATCAATGAACACTTTAAGTATTGCTGACCGGAAAACTGCATCTTTTGTGTTTAATAATGTGTACGGAATTGCATATGGAAATATGGGAAATGAAAGATATTCACAAAATGAAATATATGATTTTCTAAAAATCATTGAATGTGACAGTTTGCAACCAGTGGTTGCATATAAAGGCGGACACTTCGAACGTGACTTATTAAATATAATGTATATTAATAATGTCAATTTAGAAAATTTTAATTGTCCAAAATTCGATTGCTTAATTGAATATATAAAAACAGACATTATTCCTTGTGAGCTGCATAAAATTAAAATTACGCGAAAAACACAAAAGCCTGTCCACTGTGTGAAACAGGAGGTAGATGTTTTCGCAAAGTGGGTGCGGAAACAAATAAAAGGTAAATATTAAAAATTAAGTTCGCAATTTACTTGATATTAATAAATTTTTTTTATGTTTCAGAAGCTGTTATTAGCTGAATGGGCTAAATATTATTGTATATTCATTTTTATATAAGTTTCATGTTCGTTTTTAATTATATGATAAATGTTATTTAATAGTCTCTTTCTTTTCCCCTACTCCTATTTCCCTTAATTTAATCCGTAAAAGAAAAAAAGAAAAACAGAAAAAAATGAAAAAAGCACTTTATAATTATTACTAACTCATAAAAGAAAAAAAATCTACCTAGTGCTCAATGTGTAAGGAAAAATGTAAAATCAAGTTAAATGGCAGGTCTATAGTAGAAAAATAGTGGGAGGGTGTAGGATAAGTATGTGGAGGGAGAAAAGACTCTCCGAGGGCAGGTCTAAGAAAAAAAAATGGCAGTCCGTAAGATGCTGAGGATCCCCCTAGCGGTGTAGCTGTTCCCCGTAATTTTCGTGATGGCCACCTAGTGGAGAAAATTGGAACTTTTTCCTCCACTAACTAAAATACAAAAAAAGTTCTCTGGGTAACTGCCAGGATAACTGACCATCGGGGCCCTAGGGTGATGGGAGAGGGGTAACCCTTAGGGAACTAGTGGACCCGTAGGATAACTAACCATCCGGGTCCTAGGGTCATGGGAGAGGGGGTAAGCCTTAGGGAACTAGTGGACCCGTAGGATAATTAACCATCCGGGCCCTAGACTGATGGGAGAGGGGTGAGAGACTAAGAGAGAAAGAGAGGGTGAGAGGGATCTCTGTCTCTCTCACTCCCCACAGCCAAAGCATTTCCTCCGCACACCCGCACCCTCCTCATCATCCCAATGAACCCTAGCTCTTAAGAAGACACTTCCCCCCCCGCACACCCGCACTCCCCCTCATCCCCCAATATACCCCAGCTCTTAAGACACTTCCCCCCGCACACCCGCACCCCCCTCACCACCATGTCACAGGAACCCCCTAGCTACCACTACTTTAGAATTTTTTAAGACAACAAAATGTCATATATGTAAGAAAGATTTTCTTGAAAATGATAAAAAGGTAAAAGATCATTGTCATTTAACTGGTATATTTAGAGGAGCGGCACATAGTATATGTAATTTAAATTATCGTGATTCCCATATTTTACCAATAGTTTTTCATAACTTAAGTAATAATGATGCGCATTTTTTAATAGATGACGTAGCTTTATTATTAAATGGTATTACTAAAGTAATTGCTTTAAACACTGAAAGATATGTTGGAATTATGAAAACAGTTAAGATTCATGAAAATAAAAAAAATTTACAAATACGATTTATTGATTCATACAGATTCCTAAATACATCTCTTAGTAAACTATCGCAAACATTGTGTAAAAGTGATATGAAAATTGTAAGAGAAAATTGCATGAATAATACCGAGTGTGAATTAGTTACGCAAAAAGGTGTATTTCCATATGATTATCTTGACAGTTGGGATAAATTTGAAGATACTACATTACCAAAATATGAAGATTTTTATAGTGAATTAAGTTTATGTAATATAATATTAGAGGAATATGAACATGCAAAAAAAGTATGGAACATTTTTAACATTAAAAATTTAGGCGAATATAGTGATCTCTATTTAAAAACTGATGTTCTTCTATTAGCCGATATATTTCAAACTTTTAGAATGAATTGTTTATCAAGTTATGGATTAGATCCTGCTTATTATTTTATTCTCCCGAGTTTTACATGGGATGCAATGTTAAAGTTTACAAATATAAAACTAGAACTATTAACAGATATTGATAAGGTAATGTTTATTGAGCGAGGTATACGAGGTGGTATTAGTCAATGTTGTAAGAGACATTCTGTGGCAAAGAATAAGTATATTGTTATGGGTTCACACCGCGACAAACTAATTCAAGTACTTTTGGTACAACTAAATTTATTCAGTCCTTGTAGAATTATTTTACAATGTTCGTTTATAAAATAAATTAATAGTTATACAAGTTTTTAGAGGTTTTTGATTAAATGGTTATCTAATTGAAGTTAGAATGAATTTAGGGTAACTAGAGAGCTAATGCTCGGATAAAGTCGGATGACTTGTTCTAGTTACTGCTGGGCCTGGACTGATCGGTCAGGAACCGAGCAGTCAAGTCGTTGCCTCAAAAATGCATCGATTCTCATGACCATATATGGTATGGTTATAGGGAATCGATCGTGCGTCAACGGTTACTAAGTCGTACGTCAATAAGTCGATTGTTCTAATAGCTGACTAAGACTTTTGGCCACGCGCGCTCTGAGGCCCTGGCAACAAAGAAGTGCTGTTGCCTAAGAAAGAGGTTCAGGTTGCATACGAATGACGCCACACGGCGCTTGGAAGAATGCAACCGGAGCCTTTTTGAATTTAACTAATTTTAATTAATTAAATATTTTAATACTAGTTATAAGCTAGTTATTGGCTAGGTTCTAGGTTAATAGAGAAAGTAATAGAAGTAGTTATGTGAATATAACACCCCTCCCCCCCCCTGGGGGAAGAGTACCACAAGGGACTCTTAATTGGTTACAGCATGGACATATGATCGGAGTTTTGAGAGTTAGCATCCTCTTGCATCTCCATAGCTTCTTTTTTTATTACTCTGGTCCTTGGCTTGGGTGTGGGCCTACGTTGACAATGGCGCCATAATGCGTAGAGTCCTATTCCAAGTAGAAGTAAAACCAAGGCTGAGTAAGAAGATACTGTATGGTGAAACAGGTAGTGACCCGTCCCTTGACCCTTTTTTTCTAGATCCTTCTCAAGGTCCTTTAGTTGAACGCTGAGGGTGTTAAGTTCGTTCACTTTGCTTAACACATTGTGAAGTCGAGGTATCTTGTTGGTGTCCGCTGTATTTATGCTGTTTTTGGGATCAATTGTATTTAAAGAAAAGTTATAGTTTGGAATGTAATTCCTTCGCTTGCTTATTCTATAGGTTTGTACGGTTTCCAATACAAAATCAGTAGCTGTTAGCAAACAATTATTGTGTAGGTGAATTGTCCCGGAGCCCATTAAATCTACGCTAAATTTCGGTTTATTTTTACAAATTATCTCTATTATTTCTTTATGCGGAGTCGTAAATATCCATGATGATGGATTGTTCATTGGTATCAGCATTGGCTGAACCAGGTGTATTGCTTTATGTTCGCATGTATCTGTTTCTATCGCTTTTAAATATAAAGCAATTTCACACGGGTTTACGCTTTTTATCTTTATCATCGGTTTTTCTAACGGGCAAAAATATTGGTCGTTAATTATATTACACTTTTCTAATTCTTTTAGGTCATATTCCGTGTATCTTTCTGTTGTACTATCTATTGCTAGGTATTCTCTTTTCAGGTTTATTATTGTAAAGAGTGTTTTTGAAAAGTTTGTTGGAATCGGAATAGGATATAAGTGTATAAGCTCATACTCTTTTGGTGTAACTAATGGTATACTTAATATTACTATTAGTTTATTGGTTTTAGACCAAATTGTCGGTTTCATTAATTTTGCTATTAAGTGTATGTTTAAATTGTCTAATGTTATTGGGAATTGCGTACCCGATGGAATGTGTTGTACCGCATCTTTTAAATATTGTAAAATTTTTTAATGTGGGATAACCTTTGGATTGATTATTCCATCTGTTGCCTGTATTGCAAAATTTAGGAGATGATCGGTATCTATCATTAACTGTTCCGCGGCAAAATCTACATTGTACAAGGTTTCTTTTTCCGCTTGCTGCGTAAGCACACTATTCACCGTGCGTGATAGAATTTCTTCGTTCGCGTACAAATTTCTTACGCTACTATTAAATATTTCTAAATTTCTATCAATAATTTATATTTGGCTTTTTAACGCTTTTTTGTTAGTATCTACTTCATTATCTAGATCTTCTAAATGTTTATTTATTTTTTCTTCATCTTCGCTATCCATTGTTCCGAATAACGATTTTCCTAATGAACCAATCGCATTAATTAAACCTCGCTTTGACCTATCTGTGTGTTCTGTTATTTCGGTAAGTTCTTGTAAGTTTCGTTTTGTCGTGTTTAGTTTGTAGTCTATGTCGTTTATCGTGTTCATGCAAGTTTGCTTGTTGTTGTCGTTAGTACAAAATCGTTGTTGCGTCATTATTTTTTCTAGTGTCCTGTGTCTCGTATAGTATTCAGTGACGTCCGTTGTAATTACTAGTTTCCATTTTTCTTTATAATAGTTTATAGTTCCAATACGCTCGTAAAAGAGTCCTGGTTGTCCAACTATAGGGTCTATTTTGACTTGTTGTCTCGTCCGTCCAATATGGATGATTGTTAATAACAATAGGAACCTAAAAATGAATTTTACTTATTAGTAAGTGAAAGATTTCTTTCCTTTCTTTTTTTTTTCCATATTGTACGACCCGTGGCTTGAACGTTCGGTCGCCAGGTCAGCTTTTTTTTCTATATGTGTTCTTAAGTGGGGATTTTCCTATATAATGTGCGTTTTTCGGACGAAGAGTCATTTTTGTCTTTTCTTTCAAACCGTTCAGTTGTGTCATTACGTTTGTCAAAATGGTCAGTGCAAGAAAACAGGAGTTGGCAAGGTACCGGCCAGAGGATCGAGGGCTCTGCAATGAGCATGGTGTTCCTCTTTTTGGATTTTTTGGTGATTGTAAGTATTTAAATAAAATTACTTTTTACCTTTGTTAAGTATTTGATTGCGACTACTTTTTCTAATCTTATATTGTTGTTTGTTTTTAATTTAGTTCTGTGGAAGAACCTACGGGCGATTACGGCCCGACAACGATATCGTCAACAGGAGAGGCATTTCGCGGAGTGCCGTGCAGAGTTCGCGGAGCAGGACAATGACTTCCCCGAAGTCTTTGACTATTTCGGGATCCGGTGGCTACAGTACACCGGCGTTGTACCACAACGTGGCTGGGGGTACACCAATCGTCAAGTGGAGTACCCAAATGATTGGTATCCACATGCTCCTACGGAGGACTTCGTCCTGTGGTTCCATGGATTAATCGATTAAATAAGAAAATCTCATGTACTATCACGCATTCCTTCATTTTTTTTATAATAAAATTATAATTTTTATTTTAAAAAATTTTTATATGTCTGTATTTCCCTTTCCTATTGATCTTTTGAATAAACTATCAATTTTACCTAATTTCTTTTTGTATTTATTTAACTTTCCTTACCTGTTAGTATATAGTTAGTATAAGATAGCTCAGGTTTAATTTTAATTGCGATTGATTGTTTATTTGCAGTAGAGTACATTGGTTAGTTAAAAAAAAAATTTAATACTAATTATTAAAACTACGCGATTATTTACTATACTTATTTGACTTCTTTACATGATATAGGGTTTTAATCTGTTTACGTGTACATTCACGAATTTCTTTCCGGTTAGTATTTCATAGTTTAGATCGTTTCGTTTCCTTGTAACCGTATAGGGACCATCGTAGATAGGTTCAAGTTTCTTCGGTCTACCGTGCCGAATCATTTCCCTTTTTAATAATACTTTATCTCCTATATTAAAGTCAATTTCTCGCGTGTTTTTATCGTATTGTAATTTAGATTTTTCTTTTTCTTTTATAAGATGATCTTTCATCATGATACCTGCCGAACGCATTCTTTCGCGTAATTCTTCACGGTAATCTCCGTATGTATATGATGGTTTCGGCGGTGTTTCTAGCGATGTTGGGAGTTCTATTTCTCTTCCAAATAATAATGAAAATGGAGTTTCATTTGTTGCTGTATGAGGGGTTGTATTGTATGCAAACATAGCGTATGGTAACCACTCATCCCAATTGTTTAAATCGTCATTAACGTAGCTTTTTAAGTATGACGTTAGTGTTCGATGCGAACGTTCTAGAGCTCCATTTGATTGTGGGTGGTATGCAGTTGTTTGGATTTTCTCAATTTTTAACAATTTGCATACATTTTTGAAGAGTTGACTGACAAAGTTAGTACCTTGATCAGTTAATACTTTTTGTGGGATTCCAAATATAAAAAGTATTTTTTCCACAAAGTATTTAGCCACTGTAGAAGCAGACTGGTCTGGTATTGGTAAGGCAATACTATACCTCGTAAATAAGTCTTGGAACGTCAGCGCATATTTATTTCCACGTGGTGTTGGCGGGTAGGGTCCAATAATATCAAGTGCTACCTTTTCGAAGGGTTCTAACGGTGTATCCGTAATAAGCATTGGAGCCCTTTTTACTCCCCCTGTCTTGTTCCTTTGGCATTTGTCGCATTTTGCGATGTATTCCTGTATATCTTTTTTCATGTTGGGCCAGGTATGTCGGAGTTTAATTCTTTTTAATGTTCTGTGTATACCTTCATGACCTCCAAAGGGTGTGTCATGGTATTCGTACAGTATGCGAGCTATTTTTTCAGCGGAATATGTCTCTTCTTTTTCCAATATTTCTGACTCGCTTTCTTCCTCTGATTCGCTTTCTTCTGGCCTTGACGAGTCAGCTGTGTCGGCGTCAACGTTCGGCGTCTCCTGTTCTGGGTCCACGTTCGGTGTCGCTAGTGATGTAACAGTTTCAGCTGTCGTCTCCTCTTTGCTGATTTTTTGTTTCTCCTGTATCAACTTAGGATCTGCTATTGGAGATTTTATCTTATTATTTGTTGGCGGCTCTGAGGGTATCATTTTCGCTGTAGCTCTTGTAACAACATGTATTCTACTAAGAGCATCTGCATTGGTGTTTTGTTTTCCTGGTTTATATTTTATTTCGTAATCGTATTCTTCAAGTTTTAGTCTCCACCTCATGAGTCTTGATCCTGGATCTTGAATATTGAATAACCATGTCAGAGGTTGATGATCTGTAACTATAGTGAATTTTGTTCCATATAAGTATGGTCTGAAGTTTTGAACTGCCCAAACTATGGCTGCTAGTTCCTTTTCGGTTGTACTATAGTTTATTTCTGCTTTGTTTAATGTTCTGCTGGCGTATGCCACTGGCAGATCTTCTCCCAGAATTCCTTGTGACAATACGGCTCCTACTGCTAATTCAGATGCATCCGTAGTTAAAATGAAAGGTTTTTTAAAATCTGGGTATTGTAATATAGGTGCACTTACGAGTTTCCTTTTCAGTGTATTAAAAGCAGTTTCTTCCGCCGTAGTCCAATGGAAATTTTTTCCCTTTTTTAAGAGTTCTGTTAGCGGTTTGGCTAGGTCAGCAAATTGGTCTATAAAACGTCTGTAGTAGCCTGCTAATCCTAGGAATGATTGAATGTCTTTTACATTTTTGGGTCGTGGATATTTTTCCACAGCTGATGTTTTGCTTGGATCAGGGTAGATTCCTTTATCCGAAATTATGTGTCCCAGATAACATGTTTCTTTTCTCAAAAAACGACATTTTTCTGGTTGTAGTTTTAATGTATTTTCCCTTAATCTGGTAAACACTTCTTGTAGCCTCTTATTATGCTCCGTTAAAGTAGGTGCATGGATTACTATATCATCCAGATATACGTAGCATCTGATTCCATGTAGTCCTGATAACACTGAGTTCATCATACGCTGGAATGTTGCGGGTGCATTTTTCAATCCGAATGGCATACGGTTGTATTCGTAGTGTCCCATTGGCGTAGAGAATGCTGTTTTCTCCTTATCTTTTTCTGCCATTTCTATTTGATTGAAGCCTGATGCCAAATCTAATGTTGTGAAATATTTAGAATATCCTAATTGATCTAGTATTTCCGTTATATTTGGTAAAGGAAATGCATCTCCTACTGTTACTTCATTTAGTTTACGAAAGTCTACGACTATGCGCATCTTCGCATTTCCCTGGGCATCGGGTTTCTTAGGAACTACCAGGAGTGGTGCATTCCATTGACTTTTACTCGTACGTACGATGCCTTCTTTTTCCATCTGATTTATTTGTTTATCTATTTCGTTTTTATGTTTTTCTGGCAGACGGTAAGGTTTCTTGAAGATTGGGGTGGTCCCTTCTTTTAGGGTGAGTGTGTGTTTTACTGCTTTTGTAGTCAAAAGACGATCTCCTTCTATTTGGAATATATCGCTGAAGCTTTTACAAATCATGTATAATTTCCGCTTTTCTTCTTCATTGAGATGGGCTACATCTATGAGATTTATCAGTTTATCAATTCTATCTTCATTGTAATTGTTTATGTGATAAATTGCTGGAGGTTGAGAGTGCTCAATGTTTTCTTCGGGTGGGTCGGGAATTTTTTCTAGTTCCACTATTGGGGTATCTATCTCCTGCTCGTCTTCTGTAACATTAATTATGCTGACGCAGCAGGTAGACTCAGACGGCCTGGTGACACAGTTTCCCTTGTATACGCCTGGTCTAATCTCTTGAGCTGTCGCTAGCCCCTCACTCGTGCTATGTGTTATCGCCGCCACTAAAGTTTCGGTTCTTGGTTTCAGGGTCACTGTCCGGGGAACTGAGTAGTGCATTTGCCAGCTGTGTCCTAGCATTGTAATTGAATGATCTCGGTTTACCGTGTAAACATTTTTCTCCCAGAAATCTACACCTAAGATTCCGTCTGCGATTAATGGGAATGAACTAGGTATTACCTGGAATGGATGCAAAATTACGTGTTTCCCTATTTTCACATGTAGTTCCACTGTTCCTGCAGTGGTGAATGGGTAGTTTCCTAATCCAGTAACGGTGTTTTCCTTTTGGTTGATCATCGTTTTTCCTTGGAGAACTCCTGCCTTGATGATAGAAATATCAGCTCCCGTGTCAAAAAGTAACATAGCTGTCCTTTTTTTAAATTCTTCAGCTTGAACTTCTATTAAATTTTTATGTGAAGAGTTCTGTAATACGTTTAGTCTCGTTGTGTCGAGTCGTACTCGTTCCTCTATTTGTGACTCTGCGGCACTTGTTTGTTGAGTGGATTCCCTTTGTTTTTTCCTTTTTAAGGTTCGGCACTCTTGGACTGTATGTCCAGGTTTTTTGCAATAATTGCATACATCTGACGCTTTGATTATGGATACTCTCTTTTCTTGAGGTCTTTTTGCAGTAGTTAATCGTGCGTAGCAATTTTTTGCGAGGTGTCCCTTTCTGTCGCACCTTTCGCAATGTAGATTATCGTTTTTCTTATTGTTACCTGTATGGGAACCTTGTTGAATTCCTCTCTTATTGTGATTAGGTTCATGATAAGATGGGTAGGTACTATCTTCTTCGATAGCCATGGATATAGCTTCTTGTAGAGTGAGGCATTTAGAAGCCTTCACTATCGTTGCAATACGCGGATTTAAACCGTGATTAAATTGAATCAATGCTTGTTTTCTCAGCAATCCTTCTATTGCGGCATTACTATCTGCTGAGTTTCCTGGGTCTAGGCTTAACTGTAATAGCTCAGTTAGCAATCCTTCTATTCGGTTAGCGTATGCTTTAACTGGCTCGTCCTTTCTTTGACGGCTAGAATATAGGTCATTTTGTACAACTGCTACTGATCGTTTAGGCCTGAATATGGCTTCTAATTCTACGACTAAATCGTCGATTGTATCTATGGCCCTATGTTTAAGTTCATGGAACGCTCTGCCTTTTAGACTTGAGAATCTAATGAATTGTAATAAGTCGCTCCGATCTCTAGGTGCAATACCGTCGTGAATAAGGTATGCTGTACTTATAAATGGATCTAATCCATCTGGACTTCCT
The DNA here is from genome assembly GCF_024137725.1 of Prorops nasuta. Taxonomy (NCBI): domain Eukaryota; kingdom Metazoa; phylum Arthropoda; class Insecta; order Hymenoptera; family Bethylidae; genus Prorops; species Prorops nasuta. The sequence continues at coordinate 427,376 of NW_027116810.1, forward strand.
GAGAAAGTGGGTAACATTTTCATAGCTGTTTCGAACGAGAATCGGGGTTTCGGTTCGTCTTCGTTATGAGTTAATTCTTCCCGTTCGTGATTTGAACCATGGTTTAATGGTTTAGAGAAGGTCCTCCGTGAAGGTCTCCTTATTGTGGAACTTCCGCAAGGTCGCGGTTCGTTTTCTGTTGCATAATAAATCGCATCCTGCCGGAAACGTAGTTGTCTAAGTTCTTCTCTTAGCCTAGCAATCTCTTCTTCGAGAGGGTTGACCTCCCGTCGTAAGGTTTCAGATAATCTGTTTATTTCGGTCGTTATTGGCGACTGAGACACCCTTGGGGCAGGTGTAACAGGTAATCTGGTATCCAGAGTTCTCTCTGGATTTTGTTCAGGGACCAAACTTGGGTCATGAAAAACAACACGATCGCGATTTGCCATGATGGAGCTTCCGCGCCTACGAGTAGTTACGTTACGTCTAAAAACACTGCGGTCTACGCTCCCAACTAATGGATTTCGGTTTGTGTTTGATGTGCTAGGAAGTGCAACAGTATCGGTCACTTCTGGGCTTTCTGAATCGAATAATGCACGTTCGGTATTTTCCTGCACTTCGTGCAAGAAGGAAGTTACTTCGTCACTGATAGAAACTTGATTAAATAAACGCCTAGAAGTTGCTGTGAGATTTGGAACCGATTGAGTCCGGTCAAGGTTTCGGTCGTCTTGACTCATGAGAAAATTTTTCCTCTAAATTTTAATTTCGCTCGCGGGGCTCGCGTTTACAATGATTCGCAAAGTAAATGTTTGCTACTGATTTTTTACAAGTTGGAACCGTACTCACCAAAGATCCATTCTTCTTCAGTTGAGTCCTGATGTTGTAGGTCCTCTTGTAGATTCCTTGAGTAAGCTGGTCGGTGATGTTGAATCCTCTAGGATAGGCAGTGATCTTCTGAATGAACGAGGTCGAAATGTTGAGACTGCGATAATGATCGATGAGTCCCTTGAGGACTGGAGTACTGAGGGGTTGATTTGAAGTGAGAATTCCTCCAGTTGTTGCCGTCGTAGTAGTTGATGAGCGTAAGGAAATCTCCTTTCTTTTTCCTGCTGCTTCACCAGTCGATAGATCTTTCAGCCTATCCCACCGCTGCCACCACTTTTGTTATGGGTTCACACCGCGACAAACTAATTCAAGTACTTTTGGTACAACTAAATTTATTCAGTCCTTGTAGAATTATTTTACAATGTTCGTTTATAAAATAAATTAATAGTTATACAAGTTTTTAGAGGTTTTTGATTAAATGGTTATCTAATTGAAGTTAGAATGAATTTAGGGTAACTAGAGAGCTAATGCTCGGATAAAGTCGGATGACTTGTTCTAGTTACTGCTGGGCCTGGACTGATCGGTCAGGAACCGAGCAGTCAAGTCGTTGCCTCAAAAATGCATCGATTCTCATGACCATATATGGTATGGTTATAGGGAATCGATCGTGCGTCAACGGTTACTAAGTCGTACGTCAATAAGTCGATTGTTCTAATAGCTGACTAAGACTTTTGGCCAAGCGCGCTCTGAGGCCCTGGCAACAAAGAAGTGCTGTTGCCTAAGAAAGAGGTTCAGGTTGCATACGAATGACGCCACACGGCGCTTGGAAGAATGCAACCGGAGCCTTTTTGAATTTAACTAATTTTAATTAATTAAATATTTTAATACTAGTTATAGGCTAGTTATTGGCTAGGTTCTAGGTTAATAGAGAAAGTAATAGAAGTAGTTATGTGAATATAACAATATGCATGATCTTTATGATCCTATGAAGGATGATGTTTATTTAATGTATTTTGATGTTAATAATTTATATAGATGAGCAATGTCACAAGCATTACCATATGCAGAATTCAAATGGGTTGATAATTGTGAGAATTTTGATGTTAATAACATAGACACAAATTCTACATTAGGTTATATATTAGAAGTCGATTTAAAATATCCGCAAAATATTCATAATTCTCATATAGATTTACCATTTTGTCCTACTCATGATTTATCACCGGTAAATAGTAAACATAAGAAGCTTTTAACAACGTTATACGATAAGAAAAGATACGTTATACACATTAGAATGTTGAAAACATGCTTAAAACATGGTCTTCAACTGGATAAAATACATCGTATTTTACAATTTAAGCAAAAAGAATGGTTACGCGTTTACATTGAATTGAACACGGAATTACGTGTAAAAGCTAATAATGATTTTGAAAAAAACTTATATAAATTAATGAATAATGCCGTTTTTTGGTAAAACAATGGAAAATGTTCGAAATCATGTGGATGTAAAATTGTGTACTGTATGGGACGGTCGTTACGGTGCTAATTCATATATTTCAAAACCTAATTTTCATAGTAGAGTTATTTTTAATGAAAACTTAATGGCGATTAACATGAATAGATTATGCATAACGATTAATAAACCCATTTACGTTGGTATGTCAATATTAGATATTTCAAAAATTTGTTTATACGATTTTCACTATAATTATATGAAAACGAGCTTTAATGATTGCGCTAAAATTTTATATACGGATACTGATAGCTTGATTTACGAGATCAAACATTTTGATATTTATGAAACTATTAAAAGAGATTGTAGAACAATGTTTGATACCAGTGATTATTCGACAAATAATATTTTTAAAATACCATTGGTTAATAAAAAAGTGCCTGGGCTGATAAAAGATAAAAATAATGGATATATAATGAAAGAATTTATTGATTTAAGATCAAAAATGTATGCCATACAAGTTTTCGATAAATGTGACATAAAGAAAATTAAGGGAATTTCATCAAATGTTGTAAAAAGAAATATTACTTTTCAAGATTATTTAGATTGTCTATACAATCAAGATATTAAAGTAAGTTTACAAGGTAGAATAAATTCTAAACTGCACAAAGTGTATAGTATTTTAGAAGAAAAAATAGCTTTAAATCCATACGATGATAAACGTTTTATAATGGATGATTTTATAAATACACTACCTTGGGGACATTTTAAAAGTAACGAAAAAAAAAAATGCAAAGATAGAGAATAATATGTATGTTAAAATTTATTTTATAAAGCAATTTTAAAGAATAATAAAAATACATATATAAAATTAGAAATTTAATTATAACAAAATTTTTTAAATTTATTACTTATTATCTATTACCCAATTTCTAAATATTTGAACTTCCGCGAATGGACAATGTACTCTTGTATTTTTTATAGTGTACATTCTAGCATGTAATTTACATTTTGTTTCTTGAAAATTATATAATTCTATAAGATCATTAAATTTAAGACATCCAAATTTTTCAATATTCACATACTCCATACCTAAATTTTTCAATATTTTTTGCTCAATGATACTTCCTTTGTAGCCAATTATTGCAGACTCTATGTCATAAAATTTTTTTTTACAATTACTTAAAATAAAATCATTCATATCACTTTGTTCATATTCCTCAAAACGATAATCTTTATATAACATTCCATGTAAATTTAAATATAAATATCGTGCACTTATTTGATCTTCTTTACGTAATGCATAGTAATTATCATTTAACTTAAAATTAGCTGTATATATAAATCCATTATTAATATCTATAAGAGCTGCATCTTTAAATTTAATTTCATTATCCACGTTAAAACCATCTACATCAAATATATGTGTAATTCTAAAATAACGAATATATATTAGTTATTAAAAAAAATAATATTTTGATAGAAAATATCACTTACTTATCCATTTTGAAATTAGTAGGTGAAGAGAGGGAGAGAGAGAGAGACGATTGAAAGTTTTATAGAACTGTTTAAAAAAAATTAGTTGTAGAATAGATGTTATTGATGGTAATGGAGCTATTGATATAGAAAGAGTTACTTCATGCCTTTATACCCTATTCTCCCCACTCCAACGTTTTAGATATATATATATATATATATATATTGAATAAAAGTATTATATGTTAAAACTGTTGAATATTGAATAAAAATTACTGTAAGCATATTATAAGTGAATAGATTATTCATTATATCTTCCTGCAAGCATGCTCTACATGTCACATAGTTAACAGACATTATTTTTCCTTTTGCGAAACAATGGGGAGTGAAATTGTAGGGACCACCCAATGTTCCTCCTATGAGCTTTCCCAGGGCTCTCTAAAACTGACCCGATACCTTCTGACCATATTTTACCCTCTCAACCAGCCTCTAGTTATTTTTTTCGAAACTTTTCTCACAAACAGGCCAGACAAATGAGCTCACGTGCTAAACAGAGTCACAGTGTGAAGTAAGATTGTCAAGAAGCCATTGATGCGCTCGATACTTTCTGACCATATTTTACCCTCTCAACCAGCCTCTAGCTATTTTTTCGTGACTTTTCCTCCCTCAAGCAGATCAGACAAATCATTCAACCTCTAGCTATTTTTTTCTCAAGACTTTTCTCACAAGCAGAGCAGACAAATGATCCAACGTGCTAAACAGAGTCACAGTGTGAAGTAAGATTGTCAAGAAGCCATTGATGCGCTCGATACTTTCTGACCATATTTTACCCTCTCAACCAGCCTCTAGCTATTTTTTCGTGACTTTTCCTCCCTCAAGCAGATCAGACAAATCATTCAACCTCTAGCTATTTTTATCTCAAGACTTTTCTCACAAGCAGAGCAGACAAATGATCCCACGTGCTAAACAGAGTCACAGTGTGACGTAAGATTGTCGAAAAGCCATTGATGCGCTCGTAAATTTTAAGCTGCACTCAGGATATGTCCTTAAGATGCTAGTATTCCCAACGCAAGTAATAATGAACGTATATTTCACGACTCGTTTCTAAATAATGAAAAGTTTATATTTTAAACTGTCATTACTTTATCTGAGGAACGTGACTATCTGCACCATCTAGTACGTGTTATGACACGTTTGAATTAAATATATTTGTTTTAGATGACGGTTATTTGATCTGAAGAACGTGTATCTCACGACTTGCTTTTAAACAATGAAAAGTTTATATTCTAGACTGATGTCACTTTATATAAGGAACGTGTATATAATTAAATGGATTTATTTATTTTAATTAACACCTACTTGATCTAAAGAATACATATATCAACAGGTTTAAAATAATGAATTCTCTTTGAAATCTACAATCATGAGTGAGTAACCCATCAAAAATGTCGTTCGCCTGCAACAATCCCTCCACTCTCAATTTCCAATAAGTGTGTATATCTTATCCCTTCCTACGATATTATTCAAAGCCACCCAAGTTTCGTTTGCCTGCAACACTTCCCCTACTCTCAATTTCCAAGTGTGTATATCTTATTCCCTCCTAGGATATTATTCAAAGTCACCCACGCTAGCAATTAGGAAATTTCATTCAGTCTCGATTAGAAGCGTGAAGCAGTCGAAAGTTCAAGTCTGTAACGCTGCAGTCATAATATTTTATTGTGGTGTAATAGCAGTATTGAAGCTTCAAGCAGTGCAAAGTACCAGTTTCACGTTGCAAACAGAATATTTTTTTATTGTCACGTAATTGTCGTAGACAATCTTTAGAAGGTAAGAATTATTTTTTCTTTTTTACGTTATTCTCTATTCTTAATATTATTTTATTATTATAGAAATGGATTTAACTAAGATTAATGAACTCGCAACTGTAGAACCAAAAACTTTTATAAAACTGAATACTTTGGAGATTGGGGGGTCATACCGAATAACTGAATTATCGAAAATTAAAACCAAATATGGAGAGAGAATAATAGCAAAGCTGCTTACGAAGGAATGGTTCTTCTTGCCTGCAAGGATGATGGCATTACTGGAAAAACCAGAACAATTCAAGAATTTTCAAGATGCAGCTTCAAATCAAATATTAACATTCACGTATCATGGTGGAAATTACAATAATATGACATTTGCAATTGTTAGTCAAATTTCAAAAGATTAATTTAGAAAACATTTGTAAGGAATGATTTAAACACAAATAAATGATTATTATATCTTATTTATTATTTTTTTCCTTCATTATAATGATAAGCTTAACTATAGTCTATTAGCGATTAACGTACATTTCTAACTATTAGCGATTAACTTACATTTCTAACTATTAACGATTAACTTACATTTCTAACAATACTTGTAAGCGGGTTATATTCAACAATTTTATCATGTATAATTAAACAATACGCAGTAGTATTACTTGCAATATTTTTAGTACAATCGATCTCTATTTTAACCTCAACTGTGCCAGATTTAATAGATTCGTTTTGATGCGAACAATCAATGACAAAGAGAGGGCCATATTCTAAGAAATTGTTGTAATCAAGCATTGGTTTCGACGGTTTTTCTCCAACATAATAGGATTGGATAAATTTAACATACATATCATATAGTACAGAAAATCGTGATTTTTCAGTATCAGTATCAAGTCGATCATACGGATAAAATTCAGAATTAAGATAGACTTTAATATCACGAACAAAACTATCATCGAAGTCAAGCACCTTCATATGCTACGTATTCTTCTTATTTCTTCTAAATGCTAGAATAACGTATCGAGGCTTCTCCAATTGTGTTGCAGCTTTTATAGCCCACGTATGCCTCTGTGTTTCTGGTAGAAGCGGATATTCGTAGAGTTCCCAGGATCGAAAAGCTATGGTGAGGCTTTTGTTTTGGTCGATAATACGTAGAAATTGAAGTTTTGTGTATTCATTCAATGATATATGAGGAATTCTCCATTGCACCTTTTGAACATTGTTGCCGAATATTTGTACGTGATACGGGGAAGGAAGTTCATGCATAAAATAAAGTAGTCGAATTTATTGGATAATTTGTTTTATGTTTATTTCCGATCTACCGGAGGGAAAACCCTGCGAACTAGGCAGGGAAGAAAAACCCTCGAACCTATTTAATACGTAACTGAATTAACAGGGAATTACAATGTTTGAATGTTTACCTTTTACCACTAAGAAATGTCGCGGGTGTCGCTGAAGTAACCAGTCCTCGAACAAGGAGGGTGATTATTACAAAACATAGGATGTTGCTTACAATGGTAATCGGTGCAGTCGTCGCTTCCACGGTTCAAGCCAGAGAGAGCCAATCCTCATATCGACCTGACTGACTAGGTTCGATCGGGAGGGGGAAAAGGGCCCCGTGACCCGCCGATTTCGCACGGAAACTAACGAAGTCGATGGGTAGCGCTATTGAGGATGCATGGACTATCAGCGCTTGGAGAAAAGTAGCGAAACATCCCGCCCGCCTTCGTCACTTCGACGAATTTAAGTGGTGTGAGAATCCGCCCGCCTTGACGAATTTAATTCTTCCATGGGCAATGGACTAAGCCGCACTATCGGTCTCTTCAATATAGCTGAAGCTGTTCTCACAGAGACGACACGTATTAATCCATCCGATCCCGGATGGACTTCAATCACTCGCCCCATCGGCCATTTGGAAGGTGGAAATCGGTCGTCTCGAAGAATGACCAGCTGGCCCACTGCAAAATTCTGTGTAGGGCCTCTCCACTTGTTGCGCTCTTGCAGGTGATGCAAGTACTCACGGGACCACCGTCTCCAGAAAGTTTGCCGCATTTTTGAGACTAGTTGATATCTGGATAAGCGGTTTTCTGGAACCTCAGGAACAGGTATCTCCGATATAAGATGCAGGGAAGAGCCAATTAAGAAATGAGAAGGCGTTAATACTTCCAAATCTTCAATATCTCCGGACATCGGATAAAGAGGTCTTGAATTTAGGCAAGCCTCTGGCTGCGTTCCGTTATTACTGCCAGTACAGTACATCTCTAGTAACAGTGACGTTATTACAGTATACTGCAAATAGCGTTCCGTTATTACTTTAGTACTGCATGGCAGCTGTTTGAAATGTAAAACGGAACAGACTACTTACTTGCATTAAAGCAAACTTTTAGCAGACGATACTGGAAAATAGAAATATTATTCATTTAGTGTAACAGTTAAAAGTAGTTGAAAGTGAAACGACTTATCAATTTTTATATAGTTTCTAAAAATGTTTCATTACCATTGATATAATGGAAAAGAAAGAAATCATTTTATTAGCAGTAAACTGTATGATATCTGATTTAATTGAAACAGATACATCAGATAGTGATGAAGAATATTTTCTGGATGATATAAATAGAATAAATTCTAATTTTTCTCCAAGAACAAAGATAAGAAATTATTACAGTGAAGTTGTATGTAATTATAGTGATGCAGACTTCAAATCACATTTTCGGTAAGTTTTAAAAATATAAATAATATTCAGAAATTTGAATATACATATAAAAAGTATTTAATACTTTAGTTTTACATAATATCACATTTATGATATTTTTTGTTGTAGAATGATGCGAAGCACAGTGGCCTTCCTTACTGAGCTATTAGCACCCTATTTAGAAAAGAAACCAACAAAATATGGGCGTCAACCTTTGTTGCCAGAAAAGCAAGTACTACTGACCCTTTGGCTTATGGCTACTCCTAATTCATTTAGGTTAATTTTAAAATATACTTTTAATCAATCAGCAAATAATAACACAAGAAATTAATAACATATTTTATTTGATTTTGTCTAATATTATAGATGTGTTAGCGATAGGTTTGGAGTAGGTAAAGCTACTGCCTGGAGATCAATCCGAAGAGTAACAAATGCTTTATATAGTCTGAGGCATACATTTATAAAATGGCCTTCTACTGAGGAGGCAAGAGTCACAATGAGCAAAATTAGGACTAAATATGGGTTTCCTAAAGTAGTAGGAGCTATTGACGGAACCCATATACAAATATCTGCTCCAAAAGAAAAACCTGATGCCTACATAAATAGGAAAGGGTTTCACTCATTACAATTGCAGGTAATTTTTAAACTTTCTTTGTCAAATATTGTTTTTATGTAATATGATCTTTGTAATATATTAAATGTTTTTTAGGCTATTTGCGATCAAGATTTAAAATTATTCCATGTATATTGCGGAGAAGTGGGATCAGTACACGACATGCGTGTGTTTAGATTAAGCAATATAACAGACATGCTTAATGATGATAACTTCCCCGACAACAGCCATATCCTTGGAGACGCAGCTTATGAAATCCATAAGCATGTGATGGTACCATTCAGGGACAATGGCCATTTGACAGAGGAACAAATAAATTTCAATACCATTCTTTCATCATCAAGAATGATTATAGAGAGATGTTTTGGGCTTTTGAAAGGCAGGTTACGAAGTATTTTAGACAAATTGCCTATGACCAGGACTGACCTAATACCAAAATACGTAATAGCATGTTGTATTTTACACAATATTTGCATAGATAGAAATGACATATTTGAGAATATATTTATTCTTATAAATAATGAAAGAAGGGAAAATTATTTACATAATAATAGAAATAATGATTCGAAGTCAGAAGGAATTGCAAAACGAAATGCTATCATGCACTTATTAAGTCATCAATAAATGTATATCTGGTATTGTTTAAAGACTTTTAATTTATTATATCAAACTAGTTATTGTTTAGCATAATGCATGAAACTATATAAATATTAAATATATTTTTATATTTTTTAACAAAGTTTTTAATCTTAGTTTTAATTAATATAATTATGTAATACTATATATTCTCTTTAAATATAAATCTTTATATTTCTTAAAATATCACATTTTTCTGTACTATTATTGACTCATTCTTAAAAAATATCTTTAATACTGATGGATTCTTGAAGTAAAGCTATTTCCCAATTCTAATTAAGAGCTTCTTTCTATTTTTGTCCAATTTCCTTAAAACAAAAAAATAAGTAATTAATAAAACAAATGTGATTTAAATATCTTTCGGAAGCAAATACCCTGTATTATAAATTTTAAGAATTAAAGCAATATAATGGTCTTTATTATTATATACCTTTTTAGCTAATTTTTCTAAAACATGTTGCAACTTATCCAGCCTTTCCATTTTTTCCTTATGTCGTGTGTTAGCATCTTGTCGGCTCATTTTTTTTTCTCCCAGCAACAACGCTAATACATTTTTTTTCATTCTTTTTTGTTGAATATCTGAAAATAAGACATTTAATTTTATTAATTAGAAAAAAATATATATTTAAGACACACAAAAGTAAGGACACCGTCTTCTGTCATTACTTAAATCAGAAAACTTTTATTTCAAATTTTTCTATTATTTAAGATTTCGATTTATTCTTCAATAAAATGTATGGAATATATTATATGATTGTACCTTCATTTTCTTTCTCATCTTCCACAGATGTTCCTGCAACCGCAACAGGTTCAATCCAAGGTTCTCTTTCAAATATTTCTTGTAAAATCTAAAAATAATAAATTATGTTTTTGAAAATGTATATAAACTGTATGATAATGTACTCTTACCTCATAATATTTACAAGTCTTTCTCTCATTGCCTGATATATTATTATGGTCTTTTACTTTTTTAAAAGATCTTTTTAAGGCTTGCATCTTTGTGTTACATTTTTCAGGACTTATTTTATAGCCTCGATTATCCATTTCCGATGAAATTAGTTTAAATAAATTTCTTACACTTAATTTTTTACTTTTATTTTCTTTATATATCATTAATAATAATTTGGTTTCTGCTTCGGACCATAAATGCTGATCTATAGCGATGTCTACAAATATTATATAAAGAAAGTAAATCTTATAACATTAAAAAAGTTAGTACTTACGAATATCGTTTTCATTAGTTACAGCAGGGGTTATAGGTATAGGATCATCGGGATCATCTACTAATTCTCCCTGTAACTGGTGTAACTGATGATTTCCATGTCCAACGAATCTCTCGTATAAAACTTGAGCAAATGTTGAATCTTAAAAATTGCGTGTATTTTAAAAGCATAAAATGAATTAAATATTGTAATTAAAAATCAAATGTGATCATAAATTGATATACCGGAATTAGCTTTTGCGGCAGTTGCAACATCAACAGTTACTCTAACTTCTTCATTATTTTCATTTAGAAAAATAATTTGAGTCATTTCACTTTCAGAATTCATAGTGCCCGCCATATTGTTTTCTGTCTTTTACTGCATTTGCCCCACCTCGATGAGCCCAGTAAACGCAGTAGGAAATGACGTAAATTAATGACGTCATAAAAATTCTCTAGGACTTTTGCGGTATACTGGAAGCTTACTGCAAACTATTTCGGAACGATTTGAAGTATACTTGCAGTATACTTCCAGTTCATGCGGTAATAACGGAACGCAGCCTCTATCTCGGACAGTGCAGTAGAGAATTCTTCAAATGTGAGCTTATGCTCACCGATGACTCGAAGGAGGTGATGCTTGGTAGCCTTTACTCCCGATTCCCGTAATCCTCCGAAGTGTGGTGAATTTGGTGGAATGAAGCTCCAAGATGTTCCCTGCATTGCCAGTTGTTCAGCAATGTCGTGGTAGAATTTGGAATACGCTGTAAACATTGTTTGTAGCTCCTTGTCCGCACCTTGAAAATTTGTCCCATTGTCGCTATAGATGGTTCCGCAAAATCCTCTGCGACTAACGAATCGGCGATACGCAGCCAAAAGCGTTTGAGTGGATAAATCGCTTACCGCTTCTAAATGAATAGCTTTAGTACAAAAGCATACAAACAAACATATGTATCCTTTGTAGGATTGCTGACCTCGGCCACCTGACATTTTTAACCAGAACGGACCGGCATAATCGAGACCCGTGGTCATAAACGGTCGAGAAGGAGTTATTCTAGAAGACGGTAAATCACCCATCAACTGGGTAGCTAAACGAGGCCGAGCACGGTGGCAACGAATGCAAGCACGAACATGGCGCTTGACTAAACTTCTTGCACCAATAATCCAAACATGTTGCAACAGGGTTCCCATAGTCAGAGCAGGTCCACCATGCAAGGCTAAGACGTGAGCTTGCTTAATGAATAATTGACTTAAATGAGAACGTTTCGGTAAGATAGCTGGATGCTTAACTGGGAAAGGTAGAGACGAATGGGTCAGTCTACCACCCACTCTGATGATTCCGTATTCATCCAAAAACGGTCGCAGTTTTTGAAGTACACTTTTACGAGGAAGCAGTTGTTTGTTTTTTAGACGAATTAAGTCATCCGGAAAAGCAGAACTCTGTGCCAAACGAATGAGACAAATCCGCGATGATTGTAACTCCTGAGAAGATAAAAACCCATGAATAGAGGGCAATCCCTTTTTTTTGTTACGACAATTCACTATAAAGCGCAAGCAGTAGGCTGCGACACGGAACAATTTCATCAATGACGAAAATCGATCGAGCAACGTATCCTTTTCTTTAAGCTGGTTGATCAACATTGACTTTACAACAGGCTCTGAAACCTTTTCGTTAGATGGCTGCTTTGGCCAACAGCTGGATGATTTGGACAGCCAATGAGGACCTGTCCACCAGAGTGAAGTAGATTTTAGCGTATCGGGATCTACCCCTCTTGTGGCAAGATCCGCTGGATTTTCCTTAGTAGATACATCATTCCAAACGGCATTTGGAAGTTCAGTTTGAATGTATGAAGTTCGGTTGGCTACAAAAACCTTCCAATGCGATGGATGCTTGTTAATCCAGGCCAACACATCGCGACTATCACACCAGGCTGTGATAGGCAGTTTTTTATAAAAATCAATTTTTCTAAGATGTTTGAATAATTTAACCAAAAGTACTGCACCGCACAACTCTAAATTGGGGATACTTTTTGTTTTCACTGGTGCCACTTTTGACTTAGCCATAATAATAGATATTTTACACGATCCTTCTTTATCAATTACCCTTAAATAGATGACAGCAGCATATGCTCGCATGGAGGCATCTGAAAATCCATGAAGTTCACAAGAAGAATTATCAATCGTCCCTAACCAGCGACTAATAGAAAGTTCGGAAATTCGAGAAATGTAATTATTATACTTCTTCCAGCGACTGGCAATTTCCAATGGGAGGGGAGCATCCCACTCTAGCTTTAAAATCCAGATGTCTTGTAATAGAATTTTTGCGTTAATAACTACTGGCGTTAGCCAACCTAGAGGATCGAAGAGTCGCGCTAAGTTCGAGAGAACAACTCGTTTGGTTGGAGCGGTAACTAAATTTTGTACGATTTCTGTATTAAAATTAAAGGTGTCCAGAACAGGATGCCAAATTAACCCAAGTGTCTTAACTGTTTGATCTACTGAAATAGGTTTTTCAGACTCGATTAGGCTAGTGTCTTTACATTCTTTAGGATACAACAAAGCTGAATTAGAAGCCCATTTGCCTAGCTTAATTCCCGCTAACTCGAGCAAGGATATCAGCTGATCTCTGATAGATATTGCCTCATTCAAATCGTCAGACCCCGAAAAAATGTCGTCAACATAGATTTGCTTTTGTATGCACTGTGCTCCCAGTGGATAACGCTGTTCTTCGTCTTTCGCAAGTTGCAATAGGGTTTTGATGGCCAAATATGGCGCACACGACGTACCATAGGTAACTGTAGTCAACCTATAATCACGAGGTGGCAAATTTGGATTAGATGACCAAAGTATGCGTAATAAATCCTGATCTGATTTATTTATAAGAACCTGTCTGAACATCTTTACGATGTCAGCAGTGAAAACGAAACGATGTTGTCTCCAACTTGTCAATATCAGTGACAAATCACTTTGTAAGATTGGTCCAGGTAGCAAAAAGTCATTCAAACATTTTTGATTGGATATGCGTCGAGAAGCGTTAAATACCACTCGAAATTTTTTCTGAGACGAACTTATTCGACTTACGATAGCATGGTGAGGCAAATACCAAGCTCTCTCATTAACTATTTCGTCCTCTGGTACGAGCTGCATATGTCCTAAGTTTTCATACTGGTCCATGAATGCGCAATAATCGCGTGCCAATTCTGGATCGCGATTAAAACGCCTCCTCAAAGAATAAAAAGAGGTAATTGCAAGTCGACGCGTTTGATCCGCCACCTTCGGTAATTCCGACTTGAGTGGGAGTCTGAGGATATAACGCCCTTCAGAATTTCTAAAATGCGTATTCTGAAAGAAACGTTCACAATATTCATCCTCTGGACTAAGGATACGAGGTAATGTTTGGACTTCTTCAATAGCCCAAAATAATTCTAATATCTTACTAATCGAATCCTCAACCAGGCTATGAACACTAACTATCTGAAGTCTTTGATTAGAATCCTTGATACGCAAACTATGCCTACTAAAAGAACCTGAGAATATCCATCCTAAGGCTGTATTTTGAGCGACCAAGTTATGAAAATCGATGTTTTGAAAACCCTGGCGAAGTATGAAAGCATAAACATCAACTCCTAACAATAAATTTACTTCCCCAGGTATATGAAAATCAGGATCTGCTTTAAGGAGCTTGGCAAACGCCGAAGTATTATCAATCGCCAATTTTTCAGAAGGGAGACAATTGGTAATTTTAGTCAATACAAAGGCATTAACTTCTAATTCGAATGACGACTCGATATTTGACTGAACGCGAAATGACACTGTTGATCGACTTGTAGTATGTTTAGATGCACCAACACCTACCACTGTTATGCTAACTCGTCGGCGTACAAGATTAAGGGCCTGAGCCAATGCCTCAGTAATTAATGTCACTTCTGATGCTTGATCAAGCAGAGCTCTTGCTTTTAGTTTTAACCCATTGTGATTTATAACCCACACCTGTGCAGTTGGTAAGAGGCTACCTGAGTTTGCCATACCTGAATTCGATTATTTTAATTGCTATAATTGGTCCGAAGAACTAGGTTCAGTTTGAGTAAATAGAGTATTTACACTCGAATTGGAAGAGTTTCGCGAAGTCTCATCATGAAGCATCGTGTGATGGTGCCCTTGGCATTTGTTGCAAGAGTGCTTAGACTGACAATTCTTTACTTGGTGCCGACCGAAACAATTAAAACAAAAGCCAAGCCGGCGAATCTCATTGTGCCTTTCACTACCTTTTAGTGCTTTAAATTTCTCACACCGCCCTATGTAATGTTGGCCTGCACATAGAGGGCATTTTAAGAAATTCGAAATTTTCGAAATCGTATCCGAACTAGAACTAGTATGATAAGATTTAACAATAGACTTGTTGCTAGTCTGCGAATGGCGCTTTCCCTGCCCAGAAACCTTTTCAGAAACATTGGTTGCAGTAACAGAACTAAGGGCCAAAATAGTACCCTCTAAAAATTCCGTCAATTCTCTGAAAGTTGGCGGCGTTTTCCTCAAAACATTGAAATGAGAAGATCCACTTGGTTCGGAACTTAGCCCCCTCGTACTCATATGAGTCTCCCACGCTTTACGAGTTACTGGATCGAGACGCTCGCTAACCATGACGACTAGAAGGTCATCCCATGAATCTACCGGCCGATCCAAATTCTTCAGCATTCGTATGCTGTGACAAACCTCATCTACCAAACGTCTCAACTCAACCGCCGATTCCACTTTAAGAGGAGGAATTTTTGTTAAATTTAATACCAAATGATACACCTGAAGCCTTAAGTTTGAAAATCGCTCTTTTAAAGCAAGCCAAGTAGATAGATAATTGGCATCGGTCACGGTGACATCTTTTACGAAATCAGCTGCAGTGCCTTTCAAACATCCCATTAAGAACTGCAGCTTGTCAACATTAGAAAGTTGAGCTTTGTTATGAATCAAAGAGGTAAACCTATTTTCGAAGGCATCCCAATCTTCGTACTTTCCCGAAAATTGAGGCCAATTGATTTTCGGTAAAATTAAATTATGTGACGATGACTGAAGAGCATCGCTGTTTGTACTGTTTATTGTTGAAGTCGATGCATTGTCCTCGGGCAGATCAACAAGCATGCGATCCAGTTCATCCCTACATTCGTCACGTATACCTTCCGTAGTCGTAAAAAATGATTCTGTTATATATGTATCATCTTGGATATCCTCTCGTGTTATAATCTCTGTATGGCATTTACAGAATTCCTGCCAATATTCACACAATTTTTCACGACGATCGAGTATTAATGCCCTCGTGATGCGTTCTCGCTGTAAGGAACGAATTGCCGGCATAATACGCGCAATATTGTTAGACCGATCCTTTTGTAATATGATAAGCCTACGAGCTTGTACAGGCGCCATAGCTTGTAAGAGCGCGATACCAATACCAAATGTAAACAAACGCCTAACAAAACAGTTAACTAAACACCTTCTTTGTAGAACGAAACAATATTCAACGCGCCTACAAGATATTCGTGTAGTTTCTCCGTTCACACAAACACAAAAACGCTATAATTTCTTAATTACATCATAATTATAGATCTCGATAATGATTATGTTAATAGGATAACGCAAAGCCTCCTTACCCGTATCCGGCTCGAAGGACCAAAATGTTGCCGAATATTTGTACGTGATACGGGGAAGGAAGTTCATGCATAAAATAAAGTAGTCGAATTTATCGGATAATTTGTTTTATGTTTATTTCCGATCTACCGGAGGGAAAACCCTGCGAACTAGACAGGGAAGAAAAACCCTCGAACCTATTTAATACGTAACTGAATTAACAGGGAATTACAATGTTTGAATGTTTACCTTTTACCACTAAGAAATGTCGCGGGTGTCGCTGAAGTAACCAGTCCTCGAACAAGGAGGGTGATTATTACAAAACATAGGATGTTGCTTACAATGGTAATCGGTGCAGTCGTCGCTTCCACGGTTCAAGCCAGAGAGAGCCAGTCCTCATATCGACCTGACTGACTAGGTTCGATCGGGAGGGGGAAAAGGGCCCCGTGACCCGCCGATTTCGCACGGAAACTAACGAAGTCGATGGGTAGCGCTATTGAGGATGCATGGACTATCAGCGCTAGGAGAAAAGTAGCGAAACAAACATCAATTTTGGAGTCGGTGATTTTCGTTGAAGAATATATCGAATTCGTATCATTACGCGCTCGAATGAGAACGAGCTCATGACGTGCATTTATTATGACTCTTCTATAGTCTTCACAAAAACCCAACAGCATTTTCAGTGGTACGCAAAAATTGAAATATTTCGTAGGCTTATAATCTGATAGAAACCATCCTGAATGGTGTAGACTCGTACTCTCCTCCCCAGTCAGGGAAATGAGATTCTTCATGGAACTAGTAATACCCACATTCTTACTGCGGTCAATCTCAATACCATTCAATTCATAGCGAATTTCATCGAACAAGAATGCCATGGAATTGCAGTCAAGTCCCACTGTATCTTGAACTGTTGCACCCTGACCACGAGTGCCCTCGATTAATTTTCCCTCTATGTATAGGTAACTCTCACATGGTAAAAGAATTAAATCTTGCTGTTGTATTGGAATTCGAATTTCATCACTATTTCCCAATGATGCATTTGCATACGAATTGTAAGCATGTATTTCCATTTTAGTAATGCGATTGTCGTACACAGGTTGTGCGATTACGTCCAACAGGTCCATTTTTATTTCTGACCTTGAAACCCAGTGATTGAAGAAAGGTTATATTTTTTCTTGTTAGCGGTCTTCTAATGTAATCCCCACCCAATGTATCTGCTCCTTCAGCAACTGTTGGACTGATGATAGGCTCATCTGGTATCGGTGATTTATAAGTATTCTTGTAAATTAGCATTTTCTAATGTGTAATCGAATTGTAATTTCTTCCCCACCGAAATTTACTAGAAGGTTTTCCTGATCGAGAATGCGCAAAGTAAGACAGTCAATTACTTTCACAATGACTGGCAAGTAAATGACGTTTTTCGGTGTTTCCGAGATTTTATAGCCTGGTGGCACGCTTGGAAAAAATTCATGTATAACATGTTGAGGTTTGCCGTTTGTATATGCACCAGCAGTAATATTACATTCAATTCGTAAAATATTGACCCTTATAATGTTTACGGGCTGGTCTGATTCGGCTAGAGTGTTCGGCTGAATAATTCGATCTGACGAAAAACCCAATAAAGAGCCTATATTATTAGGTTTTGTAAAATCGATCAGATATTTACACTTTATTTCCCTTTTCAACGTATTATTATTAGCACGTAGAATAATGACATCTTCATTATCCGCCTCATGCATCAATGTACGCAAAAGATCATTCATAGCACTCAATTCATAACAACCTGTAGGTATAGTCAGATCTTCAGTATCGTAGTAAAACTTATTGTTCGACTCATCAACATTAGCGATTGAATTGAAGCTCTGAAAGTCTACGAGATCAAGTTCATATTGCTCCTCCCGAAGATTGATCGGTGGGAAAAAATCTGCCTCTAATATGGACTCGCGGTCAGACAGCGTAACCTTTAAAGACATTGTTCACGTAGAAACTTGACACACAACTGACCGCATATGCTTGTATCATACGATTGATATTGATCGTGGTTGTAGTAGATTATAGCAGAAGGACCAAAATAATCTAAAAGTTCAATTGGAGGTTTCAAATTTCCGAAGGAGTCGAAATACTTTACGTAATTATTACGTTTAACGTAGGCAACCCAATGTGTACCAGAACCTTTATCTTCATCAAGATTCACGATTGCACACTCATTGCATAGTACGGTTTGTGGTAGAGATGTGCGCATAAAGACTCCTCGAAAATGTGGTATATCCTGACATGCATGTAATAATTGAATATTACTAGTAGCTCCAGATTTCGGGAGGTTGCTTATTTTTTTTTTGCGAGGTTTTTTTCCTCCTTTTCAAACCCTCCCCCTTTCGTCCGTAAGGGGTTAGGTATAAACCATGTCCACGCCTGCCTTCTATTACACGATTGTGACGCTGTATCTCTTCCAATTGTCTCTTGCATGCTTTCGCATCGTTTACAGCTTTTGTTATACCTGCTGCGCCCCTAGCTAATGCGCCCACTGCACTCAACAGTGGGAGCAGAGGTAATAAACCCCCCCGTTTTTTTTTTGAGTAAATTGCTTTTTCCTCAATAAACCTCCTCGTTTCTTCGGTACACGAATTTTTCTTTTCTTCATGCTTTTTCCATGCACTTGTAGGCCTAAGCCAAGTTTTCGTTTTACATTCATGGATGCCCAGACTGCTGCTGCAGCTGCTCGTTCACGTAAAGATGAGTCACTAGCAGTGATACGTTATTGTGCACGCTGTGCAAGAACTTTATCA
Organism: Prorops nasuta; assembly: GCF_024137725.1. Lineage (NCBI taxonomy): Eukaryota > Metazoa > Arthropoda > Insecta > Hymenoptera > Bethylidae > Prorops > Prorops nasuta. Next base: position 446,449 of record NW_027116810.1, read on the forward strand.
GCCTGGTGACGTGGTGGCAGATCCTTATATATTGAATATGCGATATCGTGTTCACGACAGGCTTCGTCTAGAGGATTTATACCAGGATCACCACGTGCTAACCGTTCTCGAAATCGAGTACCTGGTCCGCAATAATTGTAGCCAGGTATGTGTACTTCGAACGGTAATTTATTCAGTATTTTATTGAAAAAAGTTCCACAACCGTAGCTTACCATGTGGAACTTTCTTTCTGTTTCTCACAGAGAGTTTGCTGACAAGCCAGCAATCTTTTATTGAAGGGGGCGGTCCATCAATGTGATCTGTATTAGGTAGATTATGATGTTTAAAACACCAGCGATATTGTTGTACTTCAGGATCTGCACGAATGTGTTCAGGCAATTTATTCCAAGCCTCTTGAATACTACGCGGAAAGTACTTTAAAAGTGAAATTTTCGGTATGTATTCAAACTCATCAGCGGTTAATTCCTCCAAACTTGACACATCTACACTAATAACGGCATGATGAGAACTGATCAAACAATTTATTTCATTCCTATAAATAGGTTGTATGACCACAGAGTTTTCAGTCATGGACTTCGTAAAGCAGCCGCTCGGTATTCGTGTTTCTAATATAGATTACCGAACAACCGATAAATGCATGAGACGTCACGGACCTCTACTCCCATCAACCATACGCTGTATAGTTTGTGGCCCTTCAAATTGTGGAAAAACAAATGTATTGCTGAGAATAATAGAAAGCCCTCAGGGTTTGAGATTTGAAAACCTATACGTTTATTCAAAATTGTTGCAGCAACCAAAATATCGATACTTGGAGCGACTATTATCGGACAATGAAGAAATTAGTTATTTCCAATTTTCTAATAATAGTGAGGTTATAAAAGTAGCTGAAGCACTACCAAATTCAATTTTCATATTTGATGATGTTGCAACCGATAAGCAAGACAATATAAGAGACTACTTCTCCATGGGTAGACATTCTACGATTGATTGCTTTTATCTTTGTCAGACTTATGCAAGGATACCAAAACATCTAATATGTGATAATGCAAATTTTTTAATTATTTTTAAACAAGATGGAACTAACCTAAAACATATATATATATATAACGAACATGTAAATACAGATATGGCGTTTGAAAAATTTTGTGAATTGTGTTCAAATTGTTGGAAGCGTGATTATGGATTTTTAGTAATTGATAAAGACAGTGCAATGCAAAATAGACGATATCGAAAGGGTTTTAATAAATATGCTGTGATTAAAGAGTGATGTTAATGGTCAAAAATGTTAGTTTAACCTTGAACGTTGAACAAGTCTGTATATTGAATAGAGAATAGCTTTACAAATTGAAGGAGAAAAAGCTTCTAAAGAAGATTGCTGAGGCAAGTGAAGTAATTCGCAAAAATATCGTGCAATCAAATCAGACAGAGTAATGATGGAAGACAGTTTAAATGAAACTTTTAAACCAATAGTTGAACCATTAAAGAAGCTCACCGAAAATAATCAAGCAATTTTCGTTGCACCGAAACATGAGATAAAAATGGAACCTATAAAGAGATCTGTCTCACACGAGGAATCTTTCATAATTCCGATGAAACGAAGAAAGTCTTATCTCACATGGACTCCACAGCGGAAAGATTTCATACGCAGCTCCAGAATTAACGTTCAAGGTCATTCATCGGATGATGAGCAGGAATATCCACAGTCGCACGAAACACAGTACCTTTCTCTGGAAGATGATGAAGAGGAGGAGGAGGAGAAGGTGAAGAAGAATAATGAATATGGTACGCAAGATTTAGCGAGACAAATAGAATTACCTGTGCATACATCCATCGAGGATGTAAAAGATGCTAATCGAAGTACGATAAAGTCTGGTTCTATTGCATCCAAATCTATAGAATTGTTGACGAATAATACTAAGGATAAAATTGACAGTAATTTTGGAGTTAAGTTAGATAAAGTGACGAATCAAATGTGGCATGCGAAATGTGCTTTTAATGTTGATGATTACAGTAATTTTATTATTATCGATAAGGAGTATTATCCTGGCACGAAAGGTCTATTTGAATTGATCTTCATGAAAGAACCTGAAGACTATACTAAAGATGATTTAGACACATATAAAAGTATTCTTTCTCAAACTAATGTGCACAGAGCAGATAACATTAGTACAGGAAAGCTTCGTGGGAATAAGGGACATAAATGGAAGAAAATAATTAGTGAATTATTTCCACCGAAGACAAAACTTGTACAAGGCAAGGGATATATGCGTGTTAATAATAATCCCGTGAGCTATGTACATTGGACGATCCAAACGAACTGGTCGAGCGATTAAAACTTTTAATTGCATCATCTGCTGCTGGTCATACGAATCACCATAATGAGATACAGTCAATAATTGAGGAGCTCCATGAAGAAGGTATCATCTTATAAAAGAGATTGCAGTTTCAAGATTTTCTCAGTTCAACGTACTACTTCACTATGACGATAAATAAATTTGGAGCTGGTTTCAATACTGGTAAAGTGAGAAATTATTTTCACAAAATTGATGATGTTACGTTAAAGTTTGATAAATATAAGAATGCATTTAATGCCAAGAAGAAAATAATTTCAAACTTAGAATGTGATATTACGTAATTCGATGACTGTACGTGATAGCTTAATGAGAGAAATGTTTGAATATAGCGAGAAGCTAACTCACTATTACCTAAAATGTAACATTCTTGAGGAAAAATTTACAACTCTAATGAAAAAAATCGATGAATTTGATGAAATTGGTATAAGAATCGATAAATTGCTTGATAAAGTCGATCATAATGATTATAAATTGGATCGAAAAGACAAGGAATTACGAAATGATATGATTGTTGGATTGCAAATTGTTGTAGAATATTTCTCTAATCAGCTCGCAAAAAAAGATTTTGCAAATGAGAAGAATAGAGAAGACGATATAAATTATGCCCTGAAGAAACTTATACTACCGCCAGTGCTTGATGACCTGCTGTAAAAATAACACGTAGTGGAATAATTATGAGTGGTGAGGAGAAGAAACAATTGGTAGAAGAGTTGCATGTGCCTGCCAGACGGAACTTTTTACGTAGACGGGTAATAATACGAGGCTTCGATGACCTCTGGCAAGCAGACCTGGTAGACATGAGAAATTATGTGGACACAGGCTACCGGGTCGGTGACAGTTTTCCTAAAAATTTTGTATATTCTGTTGCGGACAGTTGGCAGTACTGATTGAACTATAGATAAACGTACTATATCTATTAACTATAGTAAACAATCTGGCATCACTGGCAAACATACACCAACATACACTAATTCCACTTTTAAAAACAATGAGTGTGACATAAATAGGTTTAAATGGAAAATTTAATTTAACTTGTCTCATTGAACATGATGGAAAGCTTAATAAGGATCATAATTTTAGATAAGTTTCCCCTTCTTTATAATTCTGATTTTTAAGATGCGAAAGAACTTACTTCTTTGTGAAATATTATATATTATTACAGGTTACTTAACGAATGACATGAAACATCTTTACCAAATGTGTGTAAACATACATCAGCTTCGAACAGAAAAAGAATGAGATAAGAAAATATTTAATTTAGCCAGGAGATACAAGAAAGGTTCAGCAATTAACGTATCATGTACAAGAGCAATTAAAAGCAATATGACACACATTGCAGATATTGGACTTAATTTAATGCAGGTTCAAAAGGACGCTTTCAAGGTAAGCTTTAATGTCGCCAAAACTAAAAGATATTTTTTGAAAATGATAGAGATTTTAAGTAAGTGGTGGATTAGACTGAAAGAAGAGATAATGATTGCAATAGGACTATAGTAATAACGTATTAGTATTTATTAGTAATAAATTGACCGAAATGATTGAAAATTAAGTACAGATGTTGAGTGAGATTATATAGGAAGGAAGATTGATTAAATAAGTGCAATAGAATTAAAGGATAGATAGTTTGTTAAAATGGAAATAGATAAGTGGGAGAAAATTTGTTATTTTAACGTATATTGTATGGTTATAATAGATTTGTATTTACAGGCATTCATGGAATTAATTGACCGAGAGGATTGTGTAGATCAAATAAGAAGAGACTAAGTGGAATGATGGAGCTGACTCGTTAAATGGATAACTAAGGATAATAAGGCTAAAAACAAAATAGTGGAAAGATGGTAATTGGCTATAAAGATGGAATAGGAAGTAAAGGCTAATTTTTCCATTGTCTGGTAAATATCTTGGTAAATTTATTTATTTGATAAAACTTGAATTTGAATGGAATTTACTACAGTTGAAAGTAGCCCTAAATAGACTTGTTTTAACATATTGATTACATGAATTGGTTTTGACAAATAATCAGAGAATCGGAAGGGTTTATAAAGCTTCGTTTTCTGAATAGGTGGGACAGAAATGATTCTAAGGAGCATTGGCAGAGCAACCGCATGACATAGGAAAAGAGAAAAAGATGTTGATAGAGAAAATACCATTTATTATCGTGTGAATTTAAATTTAAAAAATTTAATATCTGTATTTATTTAATGAAATGCATCCTTCTTGCTGTATGGTTATTAGTAAATACAATTTTTCGGTAAAATCTTTTAATAATTTAGGTTTTATTTGTAGAAATATTTGTCCTGTAAGAAAACTGTTTTTTTCAACTTTGCAGTTTTATTAAAAATAGTTACATTTATTAAATAGCTTAAACTAGAATACAAAATTGTTATTTATTTATTTACTAAAGTCTGAAAGGAATAAATTTTGTTTTATTTTCTATATCTATTTTCAATTGTTTAATCTTCACAGTAAACCTAGAAAATTAAAAATGTCAAGTGAAAAAAAGATTTGGTTATTTGATTCATATAGATATTATGTTAAGAGAAAGTATAAGGATCGTATGTAAGTAGTTATATAGATATTATGCAAAATAGATTATTTAAAATTTGTTTGTATTATTATAAGAGTAATAGAAGTTCATTTTTTGGAAAGCGTACACTTTTTATTTTTAAATTTAGTTTAATACATATTGCTGAGACTGTAATAGTGGAAAAATATTCAATATTGTTAAAATAGTACATAAAGATTAATATAAATAATAAAAAGACCAAACTTTTTTACTATTTGTATGACATATTAACATTTAATTTTCTAAGTAATATTGGCATTTCTTATAACTAAATTTGTACGGATTTGATTAATACATTTTCTTATAATAGATATCTGAGCTGCGCTCTGAATAATAAAAATTGCAAAGGACGTGGCATATACAAACAAAATCAATTTTATCTTATGCATTCGCATAACCATTCTCCAAATTTAACTACGATTAACAAAAGGAAATTTTATGAAAGTATTGCAAATTTGAGCAGTGCAATAGGTATTACGCCTAAGGAAATTTACACATGTTTGATCACGTACGTATATTAAAAAACATTTAAATATACAGTGAAAATTATACAATATCTGCAATGATCTTTGTTACATTTTCAATTGATTTTATTTATGATAGAAAGCATCCAGAATTCAATAATATTAGCTTTAACAGTTGTAAAAGAACAATTATAAGGTATATCAATAAAACTCAAAATAGATTTAACATTCCAATGAAAAGGAAAACCTTAGAAGAGTTAGGAGAAGTCTTGAAGCAAAATGAACACTTATTAAAATATAATTTTGGAAACGATATATTTAAGCTAACAGTTACAAACATTCACTTTTTAAATACCGTTAATGTTATACTTTTTGATGAAAATTTCTTCCATAATTTGTCTCCTAAAGTAGAACAAATTTTTGCTGATGCTACTTTCCAAAGCGTCCCAAATCTAAGAGAAAGAAACAAAATGCAGTTATTAACAATTTTAGTTAAACTTAACAGTAATAGTAATAATAAAGTAAGTTAGAACAAAGAAATAATAAATGAAATCAATTTATCTTAATAATATTATTTTAATTAGGCTATACCTTGCATTTGGGTTTTGATGGAGAATAAAACTGAAGACAATTATAAATTAATTTTTGATTTTATAGCTACAAAATTTCCATCGTTAAAACCTAAACTGTCAATGGCTGATTATGAATCAGCATTGAGTAATGCCTTAGTAAAGACATTTCCAAGATTAAAAGCAACTCATTGTTACTTCCATTATGCACAGGTAAATTATTTTATGTGTATTCGTGTATTAAATATTACGTGCACATTCGGCCAACACTCAGCAGCCCCAGCCGCTTAGTAAGATACTCGTATCATTTGTTGATTGATTCAAATGGGCCAATCACAAGCATATTTTACTTAGCAGCTAAAACCGCTGACTGAGGGTGCATTCCAGATTACGCATGAAGCGCATAGAATGTACAGTTTATGTCACATTTATTATAGAATTTAAGTGCTTACTGCGCGCATATGCGTGACTCGGAACGCACCCTGAATGTTGGCCGAAGCACCGTATCGATAATGTTTAACCACCAAAAATGATTTCTATAGGCCTTAATTAAAAAAGCGGGAAATTTAAAATTAATAAGTAAAACGATAAATAAGATAAATTATCCAGAAAGATTCATCGTTTTAAAAAAACTGATATTATTAGCCATTTTACCTGACCATTTTATCATAAGAATATATGGCTTATTAAAAAATGATACAAATAACGAATTTGGAAATCTTTTTGACAAATTTTTTTCATATTATGAACAATTTTGGCTACAAACAGTAAAACCTACAAAATTTTCTGTTTATGGATTGAATAATAGAACAAACAATGTATGTGAGTCTTACCACAAAAGTCTAAATAAAACTGTAGGTAAAGCTCCACATCCTAACGTTTTTCTAAGTAAGGAAAACACATTGGAATTACAATTGTAAAATGTAATTTTCTTTGTAAATCATAAAATTTTCTTTCAATGCTAGGTGCAATAAAATCATTAGTAAAGACTTCGAGATTAGAGTTTAATAGTAAAGGGACTATTAAAGAAGAAAAAAAAAGGACAAAAGAGTTTAACATGGATATAAAGAAATTTCAACAAAATATGTCTAAAATAATTGGAGAACATATAGGCGAATCTAAAGATAAATATATATATGAATTATTTAATGATTTTTCAGATATTAAGCGACTTCAAAGTTTAGCAGAAAAAAATATGATAGAAAAATGAAAGAATATCACGGTATCTAAAGTCGAGGAAACCAATGATGAAGAAACACATGTGCCCACCATAATTATCGACAGCCAAAGTCATAAAGAAATACTACAAAGATTTCTTTATTTGCAAAATAGATACTTGGGCGAAAATAATAAAATCAAGTTTATTGTTATCAATAAAACGTTGGAAAATAAATTGTAACTTCAAAGATTAAAAAACTATTTAATTTGTTGTACGTTCTGTAAAGCGAGATACTCGAATCATGATTAGAAGTTGTAATTGTAATACACCTTCTCATGAACAAATTCGGATTTGCCTTCGTTTAGGCCAGAGCAAATATTATTGGTACACTATTATATACTATAACTCAGAGCTAAATATCTTTTAAAAATAAATAATCAATTGCTTCTATCCTAAACAATGGATAATCCGAAATCGTTTATAAATGTACTTGCTTAAATATACTGATTTTTATTCCTTAATATCTTGGCTCATAGATGCCAGAAATTTTCCATTCAATTCTTGTACAAACTTTATTCCTTTCATTTTCCAATTGTAACTTTTAATGTTAATTCTGCATTTTCCATTACTTCTATTTAAATAAGTTAACTGTAAAAATAGAAATTCTGATCATTATTTACAAAATCCATACTATCATATCAACTATAAATTATAATTCAATTAATTTCTAACTGTATACATGTATTATTGTTAATTTTGAAAACTGAAAAATTCCAGTTACCATTCTCTATCAACATCTTTTTCTCTTTTCCTATGTCATGCGGTTGCTCTGCCAATGCTCCTTAGAATCATTTCTGTCCCACCTATTCAGGAAACGTAGCTTCATAAACCCTTCCGATTCTCTGATTATTTGTCAAAACCAATTCATGTAATCAATATGTTAAAACAAGTCTATTTAGGGCTACTTTCAACTGTAGTAAATTCCATTCAAATTCAAGTTTTATCAAATAAATAAATTTACCAAGATATTTACCAGACAATGGAAAAATTAGCCTTTACTTCCTATTCCATCTTTATAGCCAATTACCATCTTTCCACTATTTTGTTTTTAGCCTTATTATCCTTAGTTATCCATTTAACGAGTCAGCTCCATCATTCCACTTAGTCTCTTCTTATTTGATCTACACAATCCTCTCGGTCAATTAATTCCATGAATGCCTGTAAATACAAATCTATTATAACCATACAATATACGTTAAAATAACAAATTTTCTCCCACTTATCTATTTCCATTTTAACAAACTATCTATCCTTTAATTCTATTGCACTTATTTAATCAATCTTCCTTCCTATATAATCTCACTCAACATCTGTACTTAATTTTCAATCATTTCGGTCAATTTATTACTAATAAATACTAATACGTTATTACTATAGTCCTATTGCAATCATTATCTCTTCTTTCAGTCTAATCCACCACTTACTTAAAATCTCTATCATTTTCAAAAAATATCTTTTAGTTTTGGCGACATTAAAGCTTACCTTGAAAGCGTCCTTTTGAACCTGCATTAAATTAAGTCCAATATCTGCAATGTGTGTCATATTGCTTTTAATTGCTCTTGTACATGATACGTTAATTGCTGAACCTTTCTTGTATCTCCTGGCTAAATTAAATATTTTCTTATCTCATTCTTTTTCTGTTCGAAGCTGATGTATGTTTACACACATTTGGTAAAGATGTTTCATGTCATTCGTTAAGTAACCTGTAATAATATATAATATTTCACAAAGAAGTAAGTTCTTTCGCATCTTAAAAATCAGAATTATAAAAAAGGGGAAACTTATCTAAAATTATGATCCTTATTAAGCTTTCCATCATGTTCAATGAGACAAGTTAAATTAAATTTTCCATTTAAACCTATTTATGTCACACTCATTGTTTTTAAAAGTGGAATTAGTGTATGTTGGTGTATGTTTGCCAGTGATGCCAGATTGTTTACTATAGTTAATAGATATAGTACGTTTATCTATAGTTCAATCAGTACTGCCAACTGTCCGCAACAGAATATACAAAATTTTTAGGAAAACTGTCACCGACCCAGGCTACCACTACATTCTCACAGTTATTGATGCATTGTCGAAATATGGCTGGGCAATAGCCCTGAAAACCAAGTCAGGCAAGGAAGTGACAACTGCATTGCTGAAAATCCTGAAGAGTGGGAGATGTCCGAAAAATCTATAGACCGACGATGGCAAGGAATTTTATAATAGTGATTTCCAATCGCTTATGAAAAAGCATGGAATAAATCATTACTCAACATACAGTGTATTGAAAGCAACCATAGTTGAGCGTTGGAATCGAACGTTGAAGACCGAAATGTGGAAAGGATTTACGTTGAATGGAAATTACTAGTGGAGAGCTATGCTACAACAACTGGTTGACGAATACAATTCAAGAAAACATCGTACTATAGGAATGCGTCCAGTCGATGTGAAACCTGAACATGCTAATAAGCTCTTAGCAACAGTATTCAGTAATATAAAGATCGTTGGTCGTGCCAAGTTCAAAGTCGGTGATTTTGTACGAATCAGTAAATATAAGAATGTATTTGCAAAAGGCTACACACCAAATTGGACAACTGAAATATTTGAAATTATAAAAGTGCAGAAAACAAACCCTGTTACATATTTACTAAGGGATTCTAGTGGTACAGATATATCTGGTGGATTCTACGAATATGAACTTTTAAAAACTGATAATTCTAATGTATATCTAGTTCAGAAGGTATTACGTAAGAAAAGGGAGACAAAGTCTTTGTAAAGTGGTTAGGATTCAATAATACACATAATTCATGGATAAATAAAAACAATATTTTGTAACATACAATTTATTAATAAAGAAGCAATTATTTAATCTTCATTTAAATCTACTTCACTCAATTCTATTTCATTTATCCTATAGTGACCCCATGGTAGAGTTGATACAGTACCTTGTACAATATAGCGCTTATCATCATGTGGACTGAGAGAAATTTTTTGCTGTACAATTGAATAAACATTATGCAATTTTGAACGAATTAAATTTTGATTATGGATATGAACAGTAAAATTTTGTAAGCAGTCTCTATAATCTTCAAACGTTATTTTTCTAGCGATAACGCAACCCTTAACGCCCTTAGCTTTTTTAAAAATTTTATCTTGTATTCTAAATGTATACATTTTCGATCTCAGCCCAATAAACTCAGTCATAATTCTCCCGTTATTCTCATCTTTCATCAAACCAGGCACTTTTTTATTTAGTAGAGGTAAATTATACTGGTTATTAGGCGAATAATCACTAGTATCGAATCTTGAAAGATTTTCTCTCATGATCGTGTAAATGTCATCGCATTCGATACTGTATATCAAACTATCTGTATCGGTATACAATGCTCTACATTTACTACCAAACGTTGGAAGCATATATTCATAATGGAATTCGTATAAACATGTTTTTGAAATATCTAAAATACTCATACCTACATATATAGGTTTATCAAATTTCGCCGTTAATTTTTATAATTCTATCGCAACCAAATTTTCGTTGAATATGGCACTACTGTGAAAATTTGGTTGGGATATCAATGCTTCTGCTCCATATCTTCCTTCCCACTTACTAACTAGCCTCACATCAAATCTATTTCTTACATTTTCCATCGTCTTACCGAACACTGCATTGTTCATTAGTTTGAAAAGATTTTTCTCAAACTCATTTTTAGATGCAGCTCGCAAACGTGTGTTTAAGTGCATATATTTTTTTAGCCATGCAGATTGCTGGAATCTTAATCCGCGATGGATACGTTTCAGTACCATTCCATGACGAATACATTGTTGTAAAGCCCGATAATGTATAACATAACGCTCCTTATTTTCGACAGTTGCAAGTAGCTTTTTCTGTCGTGCTCCGGGCGGAGCCTCACGTACCGGATAAAATGGCAAGTCAGAGTGATTATCATGAAGTACGCTTGGATACTCCGAGTCTACCTCTAAAATAAAACCCTCAGATGAATCTATAGGTATGCTAGAGATATCAAAGTTGTTAGTATCTTCAATCCAGCGAAATCCATGAGTAGGTAGAGCTTGACACATTGCCTATCCGTATAGATTATTTACATCATAGTACATTAAATATTTGCTTGGTTTTGTTGAGTCATAATCATTCATATACCGATTGTTTGCTTTTTCATAGCGGTGAGAGCACTGACTCAAACCACCACGTATTCCGCGTTCTACGAAAAGCAACATTTCAACATCAGTGAAAAGTTCCAATTTTATTCTAGTATATTTAAGCATTGCATCTCAAGTGAAGCCTGGGAGTGTAAAATAATGTGCAGGATCCAAATTATAATTTTCCATGCAGCTATCGCGAAAATTTTCAAAAACGTCTGTCAGTAATAATACGTCAGTTTTTAAATAGAGATCGCTGTACTCCCCAAGTGTTTGTATTTGAAAATTGATCCATACCTCCTTAGCATGATTATATGCCTCTTCACTAATATCACTGTCAGTTAATTTGTTATAGAATAACTTGCGAGGCGGTAAAGCATTTTCTTCCAGACGATTCAGATTATCTACGTAATCATAAGGAAAAATACCTTTTCTTGTTAGTAGATTAAATTGTTCCGTATTTAAATTCGAAAATTCTGACTCTAAGTTTTTCAATTGAGATCTCTCCAAGTATGAGCTCAATTTGTCTAAACTTGATGCAAGAAATTTAAATGAATCAATAAATCTGAGCTGAATATTATATTTCCGTATGTATTTTGTAAATGAAATATACTTTTCCTTATGTACAGGTAGCAGGTATACTGAACCCTCATACATGTTAGCGATCGCATTGAAGATGAAATGTGCATCGTAATTAGATAAATTATGAAAAATTACTGGAATAACGTGCGAATCTTTATAGTTTAAATTACAATTGTTGTGAGAGGGTCCTCTATATTTACCTGTTAAATGATCATGATCGCGAACACGTATTTGATTTGGAAGAAATGGCTTTTTACATATATGACAGTCGGGATCATTGTTATGACGAAAATTTTCGCTAATACTTAGCGTTCTCATAGGCACTACAGTCTTTAGTTTTTCGCTCGCTATGCTAGCAATTTTATCGAGTTCTCGCACAAACCATTCTATACATTGGAGTCCACGATATGATTTATAGGTTGAGAGCGATGAATCACGAACGCTTTTAAAATAATATCCTACACTAAAGGGTAAATGTTTTTGATAAATACTACTATTACCGCTCATTTCATTCACTTTCTCTAATAAACATTCAATGTCTGCATATACACTCTGGGAAATCGAATCGTTCCAAAATGTAAACACAATTTAAAGGTGCATTAGTTAGCTGGTGGACAAGACTTTTCCACATTGTTCAGCCTACCAGGCTTAGCACCGAGTCCCAAGCAATAAAAAGAGAGGCAATAAACCGACCGAAAATGACTAACCCTTATATACCTGTACTCGAATGATCAATCAAAAATTCTAATTTTAATATTATTAATTAAACATTTTTAAAACTGTTATCAATACATTGCTTTTATTTTTAAGATGAGAATGAGCCCAAACACGAAGCTAATCGGACGATTATTTCTGTATTAAATTTATCATGCAGTTCTCAAATTATTTAATTTTAATAAAACTTTTCTTTTGAATCATTTAGATAGGAATTTAAAGTATTTACACATATCTTTAATTACATATATATTTAAATGAAATAAATATTTATTCATCATTTAATAATATTTTTATACATAATTTATTTTTCGCCCTTTCTTAAAGGTGGCAAAAATTCCTATTTTCTTAGACATCGTATTAACTCCGATAACTGTTAATCGATCCTTTCTGCTATATTGTTTTATATATATATATATATATATTTAAATTTATCAAATTACAGATATACAAAATAAAATATAGTTTCATTAGAATTTAATAAAATATGAACTACAGGATACACATAATACAGAAATAATCGTCCGATTAACCTCGTGTTTGGGCTCATTCTCATCTTAGAAATAAAAGCAATGTATTGATAACAGTTTTAAGAATGTTTAATTAATAATATTAAAATTAGAATTTTTGATTAATCATTCGAGTACAGGTATGTAAGGGTTAGTCATTTTCGGTCGGTTTATTGCCCTCTGTTTATTGCTTGGGACTCGGTACTAGGCCAGGTAGGCTGCGCAATGTAGAAAAGTCTTGTCCACTAGCTAACTAAGACACATTTAAATTGTGTTTACATTTTGGAACGATTCGATTTCCCAGAGTGTACGACGAATGGGGTCCTCTCATTGTTCTTGTCATTTTTAAAGGACACCCAACGGTCCTCTTCAGGTAGCAGTATACGGACATTTATATTGAGCTGACTGCAATCACGTTTATGAGATTGTAGTTTATCCTCATTGAAGAAATAGTGTAAACATCTAAGAGAAAAATCATATTAGTATATAAACATTAAATAAAATTATATTAAAATATAAACAGTATAACATACCGATTACAAATAAGATGAGATTGTTTTTTTCGAGTCAGTTGTTTCTTTAGCAAGCGAGAAAGATTCGTGATACATAAAAAATGTGCTGCACCTTGATGTTCGAGAAGAAGAAGATTCGCATGTCTCGATTTCTCACATTTTGTGAGTTGAAGAGGTGCAATAATTTTATTCTCCTGCCCTTCCTGCTCATCCACCATGGTGAAAACATTAATCGACACATCATTATCTTCTTCAAATTTAGGTATCTGCCTTAATGTGGTTGGAAGTGTTATACTTCTGACGTTGAAAACAGATTTAAAATGGGGGTATGAAGATTGTCGTTGTGGGTTTTTAGTTGAAATAGTCGGATAGAGTGCAGCCGTTACAGCCCATGCAAAACATGTATTATCATCACTCTGTATGTTTATCACTGCATGTTTGTTCTTAATATATTTTGGAAGGTCGATTCCACAGCCTGCGTGTAGTGGATTATAGTGATTAATATTCACAATTAAATTTTATATTTTTTCCAAAGCCCACCCACTATCACGCTCTTGAAATTCACCTAATTTTGTTAAAATTTTATCTATGACGTTTGTTTTATACCAATCACTAAAAGTATCAGTCTTGAATAAAATCACATTTTTTGTGGAAATATGTTTGATATCACTAATTTCCTTGCAAATAAATTGTCCGTTGAATACCATATTTATCTTAACAGCGCTTACTTTACTGAATACTTTGTTCATGTAGGATTGCAGCATTTCTGATGCTGCCAATAGAAATTCATGTGGTTCGATATAATTAGTGTTTACTATCATACCACTACACATTCGACTTTTAAATGATGAATCAAGATCTTTCCAAATAAGCTTTTCCGCATTAATGCCCGCTCCAATTGAATTTTTATTTTTCGCCGCATGGAGAAGTAACTTTCGAATACATTTTAATTCTGCAAGATTTTTCTGTATAGCATCTGGAGTTGCATTTCGGTTGGATTCTCTCAAATCTCGAATATAATCACGACACTTGCAAACCCACTCGCGATAATCATGCTGAGTTCTTAAATCGGGATTCTTAAGAGCGTGATTTGAAGAATAACTTTTTTCTCTTGCTGCTCTGATTAATCGGCACTGTATCTGAGCAATTTCCGTAAATATTTTCTGCCTTGCCCCTATACGTGCATTGCGGCTAGCAACTCTCAATTTTTTAATGTAATCGCGACAATCACGTACCCACTCACGATATTCATCCTGGCTATTTAAAACTCTATTTAGAAGCGACATCGTAGTTCTTTCCGTTTAAATGATCAGCGTGAAACTAATGAAAAATCTTAGATGGAGAACCCTTCAAATAATCAGTCTCCGAGACACTTCAGTAACATAAATACTTTACGGATCAGGTTTCGCGTTGAAGTAAAAAGAATGCATTCAAGTTTAAAATATACATATTTTCTAGATTTTTGATTCATACATATATTTCATATAATATACATTTCTCAGTGCGCATATACCTTCATGATTCATGCAAATAGGAAGTTGTGAATTATATAAACCATCTTCTAAATTATAATTTCCCCACACATATTCATCTACATTACTAATTTCTAAATCACAAATACTCTTTAACCAATTTAACTTTTCCACCCCTTTTACAAAAACCGTATCCTCATATACATATTTTTTTATAATATCTTTATATTTATAATATGGTGAAAAACCATCCATCCAATTTAAGCCATGATGATTGAAAAAGATTGAACTGAAAAAGAAATTCCTTATTCATTGAAAATAATAATTCGTTGTTTTTTATAAAATATACTTACTCTGTTTTCTTTCTCTCCTCTTCACTTAACCAAGTATGTGGAAAGGGGGGTGAAAATAAAATATGATGCACTTTTAGATCTTGTAAAACTGCAAATTCTTTAACTATAAATGTCTTATCCATTAAATGGAATCCTTGAAAATCGACGAACGTTGGGATCATCATGTTAGCGTTTTTAATACTAAATTTATTACACTTTGCCGTTATTTTAAATATATTCTTTTTTTGTTTCTCTAAAGTTTTCCCCTTCTCTTCAAACCAAGTATTTCAATTCTCCCACTATCCTTAACTATTCTCTCTTTGGACCAATGGTGTTTCTAAAAGTGTCTGGTTAGTCACCTCCCAACACAGACCAAATTTTTCACATCCCTTACAGCATTTAAAAGATCTTGAGGAGCGTGTAGAGTAGTCTTCAGTTCAGTTCTAGCTTTAGAATATTGAATACTACTTTATTTTTTCGCTCAAGTTAGAAAATGTTCAGTTTAAACAGTATCACCCATATAATAGATATTGATGGATTTATGGTGAACAAGAAAATAGTATATAAAGAAGTAGCCATAAAAGATGTAAAAACTGATTACACATATTACGCCTCGTTTAAAGTGAATAATACATTTCATGATTTAAGTATTAAAGATCAAAAAAGTGCTAACTATGTGTATAGAAATGTACATGGCATAGAATATGGAAATATGGGTTTTGAAAAGTATATACAAAGTGAAATATATGACTTCATAAGAATTGTGCAACGAGACTATATGTATCCAGTAGTTGCAAACAAAGGGGGCACTATAGAACGTGATATTCTAAATTTAATGGGCATTGAATGCATTAATTTAGAATATTACAAGTGCCCCAAGTATGACAATTTAAGGCAACATCTTACAACTTTCAACCTCCCATGCGAACTGCATAAATTAAAATTCAGTGGCAGATTAGGAAAACCAATCCACTGTGTCTACCAGGAGGTGGATGTTTTCGCAAAGTGGGTGCGAAAACAAATAGAAGGTAAATAATAAAAATTAAGTTCGCAATTTACTTGATATTAATAAATTTTTTGTATGTTTCAGAGTCTGTTATTAGCTGAATGGGCTAAATATTAGTTTAATTTGTATTAGTTTTTTATGTAAGTTTCATTTGTATTAGTTTTTATATAAGTTTCATTTGTATTAGTTTTTATATAAGTTTCATGTTCGTTTTTAATTATATGATAAATTTTATTTAAAAGACTCTTTCTTTTCCTCTACTCCTATTTCCCTTAATTTAATCTGTAAAAAACAAAAAAAAAACAGGAAAAGAAAAAAGGAAATAAATTTGACATGATTTCACCTATTATTCTTGTAATTATATGAATTACTGGAGAATTCTGTCTATACGCTAAATTAATAATCACTTGATACTGCATATTTTTTCACTTTATATTTATCGACAGCTTGTATAAGAAAAAAGGAATCTGTACCCAAGGTTCAAGAAAGGTATAATGTGAAATTAAAAGAAGGACCCAAGGAGGAAAATAGTAGGAGGGAATAGAATGGGTATGTGGAGGGAAAAAGACCCTTCAATGGTGTAGAGGTAGGTTGAGAGGGAAGAAAAATGGTTAAATGTGAAATCAAGTTAAATGGCGGGTCCATAGTAGGAAAATAGTGGGAGGGTCTAGGATAAGTATGTGGAGGGAGAAAAGACCCTCCGAGGGCAGGACTAAGAAAACAAAAATGGCAGTCCGTAAGATGCTTAGGACCCCTAGCGTTGTAGCTGCCCCAGTAATTTTCGTGATCGCCACCTAGTGGAGAAAAAAGAAACTTTTTCCTCCACCAACTAAAATACAAAAAAAAGTTATCTGGGTAACTGTCAGGATAACTAACCATCCGGGCCCTAGGGTGATGGGAGAGGGGTAACCCTTAGGGAACTAGTGGACCCGTAGGATAACTAACCATCCGGACCCTAGTGACATGGGAGAGGGGGTAAGCCTTAGAGAACTAGTGGACCCGTAGGATAATTAACCATCCGGGCCCTAGGCTGATGGGAGAGGGGTGAGAGACTCTAAGAGAGAAAGAGAGGGTGAGAGGGATCTCTCTCTCTCTCACTCCCCATAGCCAAAGCATTTCCTCCGCACACCCGCACCCCCTTCATCACCCAATATACTCCAGCTCTCAAGAAGACACTTCCCCCCGCACACCCGCACCCCCCGCACACCCGCACCCCCCTCACCACCATGTCACAGGAACCCAAGACACTTCCCCCCCGCACACCCGCACTCCCCTCACCACCGTGTCACAGGAACCCCCTAGCTACCACTACTGAGAGGCTAGACTCTCTTATAGTTTTGGATTGATCGCACTAGTTAACTATGATCAGATCGTAGCAGTTGTTGGTATCTTTCAGAACGGTACGTGTTAGGCACGACTGAAAGATGCGCACTCGCGACAATTACTATACGACTTGGTTCGGATTGACTATTACTAGAATTAACTACCAGTACACGGCGACTGGGCAAGAGATGTATTAGAATAAGGTGGAGCACTCTGCTCTGGTGGAACGAACACTAGAGTTACGACCTTGAGTAGTGTGGCTGTAAGGATTCTGGGATCGGGTGGCGAGGGGGTCGGGGTTCCGCGGGTGGAGGGGAAGTAGGGTAATTGCCCCCACTCCTCGCCGGAACACCGGTTGTGCGCATTGTTTTGTAGTTGAGATGCCCGAGTGTATCCCCCCTGACGTTTAACTCCTACAGTTGGGAGGTACACATGTGACCTCCCCCATCATACATTAAATTCTTTATAGAGCGGATGGGGGTGCCCAAGCGAATCTTGACGATCCTCGGATGAGAGTTGGCGAATGCCCAACCGAGTCCTTACGCTCATGGGTGCTCACGCGACCGACTCCCCGTAGGTAGAGAGAGCGATAGCATTTTTTTTTTTTTTTTTTTTTTTTAAGGTGAATAGTGTAGACGCCTTAGAGAAAGAGAAAGAGAGAACACTCGTAGAGAGCGATCCAGTGATCGTTCACCCTTATTTTTTTTCGTAAGGTAGAAAAAAGGGAATATAATTTTTTTAATTATAATTTATTGAAGTATTAAAAAAGTTTTATTTGCAATAATTTTATTTACAAAGCTTTTTTTAGAAGCTTTTCCTACATTCTATCGCATGATGTATGTATGTTTTGCAAATGGTACACCATTCTGGAAGTGAACAATTGCTGTGTAGGTGATCATACTTGTTACAATTTTTACACCAATAATGTGGTGTGAGATCTATATGTCAGGCTCCATTTGCGTAGCCTCTGTTCTTGCGGCAATAGGCTCCGTTTGTGTAGCCATATTTTTCACCTGGGACATATTTGAAAACATTTTGTTATTTTTTTTTTTTTTGATATTGTAATAAATATATAACTATTTTACGAAGCAAGTATACTTACAAAAATCACAACCTCTTCTTCCTCCCTCTCCTCTACTTCCTCTATATCAATAGGTAGTAAAAAATAAAAGAAAAAAATTTAATTTTTTTTTTTCGTTATTCTACGTTTTGAATAAAACGATTGGTCAAATAGTGGGATTGTTAACAGTTTTCAAAACTATGTGCCGTAAAATACTTTTATGATTCTATTTATTGGCATTATAATTATCTCATGTATTACAACGTAAACAATCTGTATGGGTGGGTTTTTTTATTTAAAAAAATAATAAAATCAAGAGACACGGTAGTGTCTCGACGGCAAGTACAAATGAAAAGAGATAATGACATGTCTATACCGCCGAGCACTACCGTTAACTTATACAGTAGGTTTGGCCGCCTCATTTTTCAAAACGATTTATTTCCGTGAATGATCCACTGTCATGATTTAAGTAAAGCTTTCCTTAAACTAGTTTCGAACAAGCTTTCATTTAAGACCATGAACATTAAAAACGGTTCATGCAATCCAGAGATCTCATACTGAGTTAGCTATATATATATCGAAAATTGAGATTCTTCTCCTTCATAATCTTCTTTTTCTTCTTCTCCAGCCAGAGTGTATGTCTCGGGCTGAAGTTGGCTGCTTAACGTAGGTTTAGTGACGTCAGTAGACGTAAACGTAAATATAATTGCACACAATCGTAAACAGTGTGTCTGTGTGTATCTCCTAGATATATGTTTTACTTCGTTTATTACGGTAAATCAGGTTAAGCTGCAAGATTGACAGTATTAACCTTAAAACAATTTGAACCTAATTATGAAATAAATAAATGAAAAAACATGATTAGGCTATTCTTATTTAAATTTGATGAGGTTATACTCATTAAAAGGATTTTTAATTACATAAAGGAATCAACAGATTAGATAAGTATAAAAATGAATTTTAAGATATAAAATGTAATATATTTTCTGGTACTTTGTGTGATTTTATTGCAGATTAAATAGTGATGTGTTTATTATCTGACTGCTAAGGGTCGAGCTGTGTGGAGTGAAAGATTAAAATATAATATACACCGTGTCTCTTGATTGCTGAGGATGAAACTACGTGGATTAAGTTGCTGAGGATAGAGCTGACTGGATGAAGTAAGATTAATATTTATATAGTTTTAACACTGCCAAGAAGAAGTATACTGTCAACATTTATGTGCATCGGTGATTATCCAGAGTATATATAAATTGCAAGAAATTGTTAAGGTATTTGAAAACCATATGCTAAACTTCCAAGTATTGAAATCATTAACAAAATACATATTTAACTGTTTCTTTTCTTTAAATTGATGTGGATTTCAACTGTCCGATAGGTTATCATACTGGGGGTGAATAGAGTTGACTGGATGAATTAAGATTAATATTTATATACTTTCAACACTGTGCCAAGGAGAAGTATACTTTCAACATTTATGTACATCGGTGATTATCAAGAGTATATTAATTGCAAGAAATTGTTAAAGTATTTGAAAACCATATGCTAAACTTCCAGGTATTGAAACCATTAACAAAAAACAGTTTTAGTTGTTTCTTCTCTTTAAACTGATGTGGGTTTCAACTGTCCGATAGGTTATACCTTTGTCAAGAATTAGCAGCATAAATGTGATAGTAATTGGTGCTAAAAAGAAATGTGGTATACAAAACAACAATGTCAGCTTTAATTATATGCTTGATTGTAGTTTATTTAAAGCTTTGCGAATTGCTTGTCCAGTCATGCCCCTGTATCACCCCAAGCAGCTGATGGAGTTACTGAAGATTCGCAAAGTCAGATGTTGGTAAAAAGTCAAATGTTGATTAACAAATGGAATGATTCATGTTTCTTTAAAATATTATTTTCTTTGAAGAATTGAGATCTTTAAATGATGAATTTGATTTTAGGTTTACTCAGATGTTATCATTTAGTATTTTACAGTCACTGTGCAAGTGTATTATAGCAAATAGTAATACTTGTGCTTTGACTTAAATACATTTGATACAATTGAATTAAAAATCCAAGGAGGAAGGTTCGCACACATACTGACTATTAGAGTTGAATCAACAATTGGGATTTTCACTCCTGCATTGTGGTACTAGAAACAGGCAAAGATGCAAGCACTGAAAGATTGGCAAAGTAAGAATAAGCCAATATTCAGAAAAACGTCATCCATTGCTCAGCCATAATTTAAGGATGAGACTCATTGGATGAAATTCTGTAAAATTGAGTTAATAACTATTGATTGTTTTCCTCTGTTACCTATGCTAGTATTCTAGGCCAAAGGCAGTATACTGGTCATTGGTATGGATGAAAAAATGCACGTTTATTCTCAATTGAAACTCAGTCCAAAAATTAAAGGTTTCCACTCCATTTTGCAGCACCAGAAATCCGACCAGTTTCAACAGTGTATAGAAATTAGCGAAACGAACATTTGAGGACTCTGGCACAGGAAATGTTATAAGGATGACTCGCCAATGTATCTCCTATATCACCTTTATCAAGAATTAGCAGCATAAATGTGATAGTAATTGGTGCTAAAAAGAAACGTGGTATGCAAAACGACATTGTCAGCTTTGAATATATGCTTGATTGTAGCTTATTCAAAGCTTTGCGAATTGCTTGTCCAGTCTTGCCCCAATATCAACTCAAGTAGTTGATTAAACTAGTGAAGTCTGGCAAGGTCAGATGGTGGTAAAAGTCTAATGTTGATAAACAGAAAATGTAAATTAATTAAAACATACATTTTACTTAATTATTATTATATGTTGAAAGTATGTTTATTGATTATGAAAAATTTAATCAAACTTTTATTATAGTGAAACTGAAAACATTAAACAAGTAGCCGGGGCATTAATTATGAAGTTCATTTATGCAGAATGCATTACAAATATCTATAAATTCAATGTGTTGACTGTGATATTTTTTCAATATTAATATATGAAACTTACCTTGTCTAATTTAATAAATATAGCTCAAAATTGTAATAGTAAATTTTTTTCTTTCTAATTGTTATATTAGTTAACTGTTTTTTAATACGTTGGAGGCAATAATGCACAGATGATGATTAGAAATATTTAAAAAAAATTCATTACTGATGACCTCGCAAAACTTTATAGCTGGACAGGGAAAAGTAATAAATTACCATTTAAAGAGTTGGAAACTTCAAAAGTTATTATACGTAATTATTTTATTTATATTTTTTATATAATTTTAATAACAATTTTTTAATTCAAATTGCGATAAGTTCATGCTTTAGAACTAGATTTGATTATAATATGGGAAATATTATAAAAAATTATAAATTTGGTCACATAGTTAACTGCATCTATCCAGTACAGTTGAGCCCAATAATCTTGCGTCAGGTGAGGAGAAGTAGAAATCAGAGGGGCGAAGGGATTTCTAGGGAGTTTGTCCGCAGCTGTCAAATGGCGCGATTAACCCTAAATTTTGGATCGTAAACAAAAATAATATTTTCTTAAAACGATTGCGGAAAAGAAAGAAGTATTTTAATACATAACAGAGAAGAAAAAATATATATTAGATGAGTTTAAAGTAATAACAAAAATGAAAATTAATGTAAATTTTTAAGGAAATATACTTTGTGGTTATTTTATTTCTGTTACAGGCTAAATCCTATTCTTCATGAGTTTAAATCGCAGGAAAGAAATACTTAAAGACCAATGAATGAAAAAGGACTGATTTATGAAGCATTTCTGTGTGGACCAGTCATTTCAATAATTGTGACATAATGTTATAATAGTGAAAGTGTAAGCGATTGCTGTGTATACAAAGAAATTTCATTACAAAATAATAATAATTTTGTATGATAATGTTTTGAATCCTATTATTATAAATTAAAGCTAGTTCAATTAAAATTAATTATTTTTATTTCTTCCTTAACCACACACAGATTATATACGTACAGAGTAATTACATATTCTTGTAGAACCTATCTTTAAGCTAATATAACTAAATTGTAACTATTTTATATCTGCATGTTATAACTATTTGTTTCAATGATTTTTATTATTCAAAGTGAAACAAATTGTATAAATTTTCTACTAATTTCTTATTGATTCGTCACATATGCTTCCACATCTCGTATGACATTTATTTGCCTTGAATGTTCCTTCTTCTTCTAGTTTTCAATGCATATACCAATAATTCTCTGGATATTTTTAAATATGCTCAAATATGCTTATTCTGCTGTCTAATTGTTTCTATAATAATTAAGATGATTGGTAAACTATTGCTGTATTAAATTTGAAGAATGGACACTGAACTTATTGTACTTAAATATGTTTGGCACCTCATCCACATGATATCTTTTCCTTCCATTTGAGAGGATATTGTTGACCAATATGTTTATGTATACTGCTGAGTTCATCTTGTTTTTAGCTTCAAATTATATTTTCCAGCTACATATTTGGATATACATTCCCAATATGCAATACTTATTTTATTATTCCCATTTGTTCATGACACTTATCTGTCCTAAAACCTTAATTTATCCAGTCGTCATATGTATATCCTATCATTTTCAGATGATTGAAATATCTTTCTATCAATCCTGACAACATTATAATAAGAGTAAGGAAATAAGATGAGTATTCTATATTCAAAATGTATATTCAAACACGTTGCTGGAAAACTACTTGAAGCTAAAAAATAAGATGAACTCAGTATTATACACATAACTTTTAAGGAACTTTATCTAATCAAGTATTATGAGAACATATCTCACAGAAAAGAGGATTATTTAAATAGCATCATTCAAATACCCATTTTCCAAATTTAATAAGAAAATGGTTTAACTATCATTCCAATATTTATAAAATTAATTACAAATCAGCATAATCATCTTATCTGCGTGTATTTAAAAACGATAATAAAATTATTGTTATATGTTATAGACTAGAAGAAAATAGTGCAAAGGAGACATATAAATATCATACAAGCTAATATGTTCAAGGATGTGACAGACTAATAAGAAATTTGCAGAAACTCTACGTAATTTATCTCACATTCAATAATAAAAATCATTGAAACAAATAGTTATAACATGCAGATATAAAATAGTTACAATTTAGTTATATTAGCTGAAAGATAGGTTCTACAAGAATATGTAATTACTCTGTACGTATATAATCTGTGTGTGGTTAAGGAAGAAATAAAAATAATTAATTTTAATTGAACTAGCTTTAATTTATAATAATAGGAATCAAAACATTATCATACAAAATTATTATTATTTTGTAATAAAATTTCTTTGTATACACAGCAATCGCTTACACTTTCACTATTATAACATTATGTCACAATTATTGAAATGACTGGGCCACACAGAAATGCTTCATAAATCAGTCCTTTTTCATTCATTGGTCTTTAAGTATTTCTTTCCTGCGATTTAAACTCATGAAGAATAGGATTTAGCCTGTAACAGAAATAAAATAACCACAAAGTATATTTCCTTAAAAATTTACATTAATTTTCATTTTTGTTATTAATTTATACTCATCTAATATATTTTTTCTTCTCTGTTATGTATTAAAATCCTTCTTTCTTTTCCGCAATCGTTTTAAGAAAATATTATTTTTGTTTAGGATCAAAAATTTAGGGTTAATCGCGCCATTTGACAGCTGCGGACAAACTCCCTAGAAATTCCTTCGCCCCTCTGATTTCTACTTCCCCTCGCCTGACGCAAGATTATTGGGCTCAACTGTATATTACTGTATGGATGTACATAGGAATATATTGTTATGGGTTCACACCGTGACAAACTAATTCAAGTACTTTTGGTACAACTAAATTTATTCAGTCCTTGTAGGGTTATTTTACAATGTTGAATTATAAAAATAAATTATAGTTATACAGGTTTTTAGAGGTTTTAAATAAAAAGATTATCTAATTGAAGTTAGATTGAAATTAGAGTAACTTGGGAGCTAATGCTCGGTTAATGTCAGATGAATTGTTCTAGTTACCCTGACCGATCAGTCAAGTCGTTGCCTCAAAATGCATCGATTCTCATGACCATATATGGTATGGTTTTAGGGAATCGATCGTGCGTCAGTGGTTACTAAGTCAACCGTGCGTCAATAAGATGATTGTTCTAATAGCTGACTAAGATTTTTAGCCATGCGCGCTCTGAGGCCCTGGCAACAGAGAAGTACTGTTGCCTAAGAAAGAGGTTCAGGTTGCATACGAATGACGCCACACGGCTCTTGGTTAGAATGCAACCGGAGCCTTTTTGAATTAAACTAACTTTTATTAATTAAATGTTTTAATTCTAGTTATTGGCTAGTTAATAGAGAAAAGTAGTATAAGTAGTTATATGTATATAACAATATGATCTCAAAAACTATTTAGAACAACGAAATAATATCCCACAAAAAACAGACTTCGCCTGTAAAAAAAGGCGGCAAGTACATAAACCATTTAGCATAAATAATATAGTAAAATTATCTAATTAAAAAAAGTAATGAAATCCAAATATTAGGCAAGTGTATTTTTTCACCTTAGCAAAAGTTAAATTTTTGAAAAAAAAAAGGAACAACAAAGTTATTGCCGGGCCCGTAATGTCCATGCACAGTGGGAAATTGAATCGTGTGTGAGATTCAGCTATAGCGTAGTACAGCAAATTTCATGTTAAAATACAGAGTGAAGTTAGCCGAACCACAGACGATTCTATTTCTCATTGTGAATGGACATTACGGGCCCGGCAAGAAACTTTGTTGTTCCATTTTTTTTTTAAATTTAACTTTTGCTAAGGTGAAAAAATACACTTGCCTAATATTTGGATTTCACTACTTTTTTTAATTGGATAATTTTACTATATTATTTATGCTAAATGGTTTATGTACTTGCCGCCTTTTTTTACAGGCGAAGTCTGTTTTTTGTGGGATAAATACTTACAGTTCAAATGCATATTATCGCTTCGTATTCTTGAAAATAACGATTGTGAGAATCGTTAATTCTCATAATGTAATCCTGCATCGATTCTGCTGGAGTATCATCCTCCTCCTCCTCCACACGATTTATCATCACAAAACACTTTTCAATTTCCATTTTTGTAAATTTTCTGTTTCAATCTGTGCTGATGAAGGTTCGACGACTGAATGCAACCTTTGAAGAAATCCCGTCGAGACAGTCTTTATCGTTTATTTTTTCAATATAAAGTTACATTTGATAACACTTAGGAGTCCATTCTTTCTTAATCAAAAAGGATACACTATACCCTCTGAATTATCCCCGAATAGAGATATCTATAGATATTTTTTTTCTATTGTGTTATACTGTGATAAACCTATAGGTCAATCACAATGGAAATGCATCGTAAGAAAGAAAAGAAAATTACCCCTTCCAAACATTGAAATTAAATACGCTTAACATACAATAATATCGTTTGTAAAGAAGTCAAGTGAACAGCAGAAGCAAGAGCATCAGTCCGTTAAACGTATTCTGCATAGCAGTTACAGTAGTGTCAGGTGTATTGACAAAAAAGAATAAGTGTGTAAGAAAAAACTTCTTTTGATTTTACATAATAAAGGTATGGAAGCATTTTTTCATTTGATTAGTGCATGCATTGTTTAAAATAATTTTTTTAACTCTAATAAGACTAATCATTGTTTTATAGAGAGATCAATAAATTAAAAATGAATTTTACAAAAGTTAATACTTTGGGAAACGTAACACCTAAAAAATTTGTTAACTTGAATACTTTAAAGGAGGATGAAAATTATGAAATTTTAGAATTTGAAAAAATTAAAACCAAATATGGTATTAAAATATGTGACGGAATATTTCCCCGTCACAGAATTTTGTTGTTTGCGGTAAAGCTAGGTGGGAGCGGTCGGTAATTAGGTTACCGTCGCGCGGCCCACTGGCCTAATTCCGTTAATGAATCGTCCGCGGCAGCACGTGCCTGGATCTAGAATCGATTACGCAATAATTCGCGAGGAGCGCTGGTCGATCCCGGCACGTGCCAATTGTCGCCGCGAGGACTCACTCTCTTCCTTCGATAGCCTTGACGAGGACGGACCTCCTTCGCTTCGCGACTTTTCGTGTAGGTACCAGCTACCTGTCGCCGGTTCATGGGTTTTATTTCCTTCCCCCCCAGTTGTGTTTTCCTCCGGGCTTTTTCGCGAGTGCATGTGCCTGCGTTGGAAGAAGGCGAGGGACCTAGGAGTGCTGGTGGAGGACGGAGAGGCTGCCTGAATTCGTAGATAGTAAAGCAGGTAACGCGTGGAAACCCCACATCGGGGAAGTACACGCTTTTCTCTTCGTTGCCGTGGGGTTCTCGGGGCAGCGGCGGGTGTAGGTGGCAGAAGAAACCCGTCTTTCTGTCAGGAGAGAGCCGGCGATCGGTTTCGTCGTTAATTAGTCTTTTTGATTGTTATTTGGATGCCGGTTTTTAAGCGGGCGGCCATATTGAAGGCGGCAGCCACCTAAGGAATCGATTCCTAATATTTCGGGATTATTGTCGTGTGATTCGGTCGATATTTTTCGGGTTTTCAGGTTATCCAGGACCAGTGCCTTTTTTTCGAGTTTTTCTTGTGTTTGTCCTATTATTCCCAGGTCACAGGTTCACCTAACAGAGAGCCAAAAGCAGAGTGGATTCCGCTGGTTTTCTGTTAGATGTTCCTAAAAGCCTTTTTATTTAGGTGATCTTAATTTAGGTTCTTAAAAGCATCGGATTAGGACCTGGTAAATAAAAGTTATTAAAGTTATGTACGGATTCGGTAAAGCCAATTCTAGCACGACCTGAGATGGTCTCAGCCGGTCAAGCCGCGGAATGAAATGGGATGCCTGGCGCCCAAGTAAGAGGTTTTCACCTATGTAGTTATTAATTTGAATAAATTATTGTTAAAGATTAAATCGGCATTCATTTCTTGTTTACATTCCGTGTGCCTTGTGCACCTCACGTTCGAACTCTTATTCCCCTCGCGAGTAAAAGGCGAAGAAGTCTGCCCTCGAAAGGTTGTCGTCACAAATAATTGTAAAATTAACAACTGACGAATGGCTATTGTTGCCTGCAAGAATGGCAAAACTGGCAGATAACCCGGAGGAATTGAAGCAGCTACAAAACGCTGCGCTATCGAATAATTTAATAATGATCTATAAAGGTGGTAAATACCACAATGTAGAATTTAAGAATAAAATTTTAAAATTGTTTGTTTAAGAGAATTGTAACGTATTGCTACACTACAAAAATTTTGGCTGACCCTAAGATATCCGTAAACGATAAATTAATCAAACTCTAAAACGAAAGTTGGGCGCCAGGTTCCCGAAAGAACCACTGTACTGTAGTAATCGCAAAATACTGTAATCGTCAAACGAAAATGCCAACTAGCTCAGTGAATATAAGAGTAGGATTGCGGAAGCGGAGAGTGGGTGAGTTCCTGAAACGTAAAATATGGACGTATTTGGCAGTTCGGGTCAAATCACTATACAAAATATTCGATAACAAATTCTCTATATTTCCGTAAAGACATCGCTGTATATGTCGAATTTCATAACGCATAGATCGTTCTTCATATTTAACCAAACTATAACTACGGATGGTCTGGAAAACGGTTTTTCGGAGCGCTCGGGATTAATCCAACGAATCTCTCTACTAACTAACTAACTAATTAAATAAATAAAGGTCTACTCGAGACAGGTGTTTCTCCTGCGACCTTTTAACGAAAACGAAACGATACTCTCGCGAAGAGAACCAAACGGAGTAGCTCCTTTCGGGGAGAATTCACCTCCGGGGTTTCTTCCAACGAGAAAAACGAACTGTATTACCACAAGGTGATCGAACAAGGTAGCTCCTTTCGGGGAGAATTCGACCTTGGGATGCACCCCTGGTTAAACCCGACAAAACTATACTAACCTAACCGAAATTCGAAACTGAACGAATATCCCGGTCACTCTTTACAACCGAATTCGACCATCAACTATACTGTAAGCGCATAACCAAATTTCCGGAAACTATAAGACTTTAGTACGGCACTATATACACGATAATCGATAAAAGCATTTACAATAAGTTACATATAAAACTATATACACTTCATATCCGAAAGCCCATGAAAGACCTGGTCCTTGAATTCATGGCGAATCTCAAAGTTTTCTCGATATTAGACTATTATTCCAATTCTTAATGTAATGTCTCTATTATTCCCAATTCACGCACCTTGGGAGCCGGTTTAACTCGTGATTCGTGATTTTTGACTATTCCACGGCTATTACGCACGTTTTCCGAAGTTCTACTCGTAATATAAGGATTTCTAGGAGCTGGGACTCCCGCTAACCTTTTCCGTTGAAGCTGGAGGAAACAGCAGAGCGGAGTAGAGCAGAGCGGCGTTGAGCAGAGCAGAGCAGATCGGAGCAGGGCAGAGATGAGCAGAGAAGAGCAGAGCAGGGCAGAGCAGCGTCGAGCAACGTAGAGCCGAGCAGAGCAGAGCCGAGAAGAGCAGATCGGAGCAGAGCAGCGCAGGGCAGAGCAGGGCAAAGCTGAGCAGAGCGGAGTCGAGTAGCTTCCACACTTTTCACTTGCTACGATGCGAGTCTTCAATTTCCGAGTTGCTAAGATCGCGACTCATCTTCTTCAGGACTAGATAACGAGTGCCGCAAAAATCGGGAGACACCAGCAACGAGCTGTTGGCCCCCTATCCCCAACCTTTCGTAACGCTAAATCTAATTAGCGGAGCAGATTAAGCTATTGGTACCACCAATCAGATCCAAGGTCTGACTTCTTCCGAAAATTCAACTTGAATATTCGGGAGCCGCGGAAGGCCGTAGTTCGTTAGACCCAGTTAACATACGACTTATGGGCCACGATCGTTACTCTACTTTATGACCTATCAATCATCGAACTTTATACTATATTTCGGATGATAGGTAGGCCAACCGTATATGGCCTGATTTTAGGGCCCTGATAATATGACCATAATATATCTCCTTGTTCTATAGGTAGATATATATATATATATATATCTTTTTAGTGAACAGGTACTATCTTAAAATAGTACATGGTCACAGTACTTAATAAAATATAAATAAAACTTAATTGCTGCTTATATTTATTAATATGTAATATTTATTTATTCCCCACGTCGAATCTCCAATATCGTAATGTAGAATTTAGGAATAAAACATTAAGAAATTAAAAACTTAAAAAAAAATTTTTTATAAACTTATATTTCTAACAATAATTTTTTTAACTTAAATTTTTAACAATATTCGTAAGAGGATTATATTGTATTTACAATTTTTTCGTGTATGATTAAACAATAGGCTGTAGTATTATCTGGAATGATTTCCATACACTCGATTTCGTGTTTGACGTCGACCGTGCCGGTTTTTATGGACTCGTTCTGATGCGAGCAGTCGATGACGAAGAGCGGTCTGTACGTCAAAAAGTCCGTATAGTCTAGCATGGGTCTCGTGAGTTTCTCACCATCGTAATAGGAGGTGAAAAACTTTACATACATGTCGTAGAGGACGGAATAGCGGGATTTCGTGAAATCAGTGTCGATACAATCGTACGGATAAGATTCGGAATTCAGATAAAGTTTGACATAGAGTACTTTGCAATGACTGAATTTGAGCACATCCTCGTTCTGATTACTCCTTTTGTTTATTCTGAACGCCAGAATGACGTATCGCAGCTTCTCCAATTGGGTGGACGCTTTCACGGACCACATGTGCCACTGCGACTTGGGCAGCAGCGGATACTCGTAAAGTTTCCAGGCGCGAAAAGCGAGTGACAGACTCCTGTCCTGCTCGACGATACTCAGAAATTTGAGTTTCGTAATTTTGTTCAGGGTCACATGGGGTATTCTCCATTGCACTCGTAGCAGCTTGATCAACGAATTGGTGATTTCGACTGATGAGTAAATGGCATTTGTATCGTCGCGCGCGCGAATGAGAACGAGCTCCTGACGCGCGTTAACGACGACTCACCGATAATCCTCGCAAAATCCTAGCAGCATTTTCAGCGGCACGCAAAAGCTGAAATTCCTAACAGCTTCTTTGAGCCGATCTTTGGCCGTTGCGACGAACCATCCGGAATGAGGTAGACTGGCGCTCTCCTCGGTGCTCAGGGAAACGAGATTCTTCAGAGTGCTGGTAATACCAACGTTTCTGCATCGGTCGATCTCGATACCGTTCAATTCATAACGAATCTCGTCGAAGAGAAATGCCGAGGAATTGCAGTCGAGCGTAACTATATCCTCGCTGTTGGCGCTCGCTGTTGGCGCTCGCGTCACACGTGCCATCCACCAGCTGACCCTCGACGTAGAGATAACTCTCGCACGGCAGGAGTATCAAATCTTGCTGCTGTATGGGAATGCGATTTCGTCGCTGTTCGCCAACGAGGCGTTCGCATACAGATTGTAGGCATGCATCTCCATTTTGCTGATGCGATTGTCATAGGTCAGCGGTGCGGTGACGTTCAAGGGATCTGCCATTGTTCCACTATGTTCTTCCACCCAATCTCTTGACGGTGAATCCCAATGATTGTAAAAATTTATATTCCTTCTCGATAGCAAGAAGCTTCTCTTGTCGCGATTCCTGCTTTCACTCTGAACCGGTGTATTCGACTCCACGTAGGACGAACGACTAGCGAACGTTCATCCAGTTTCACCGCTTTATAATCCTCGTTAATTTTGTAAATTAACATTTCTCAATGTGTAATCTTATTATAATTTCTTCACGTCCAAAATCTACGCGACGATCGTCCTGATCGAGGATTTGTAACGTGAGACGGTCGATTTCTCTGACGATGACCGGTAGATAAATGACGGTTTTCGATGCCTCCGAGATTTTATAGCCCGGTGGTACGCTGGGAAATAACTCGTGAATAATGTGTCGGGGTCTACCGTTGGTGTATGTACCACACGCAGTTTTGCACTCGATTCATAGAATAATTGTTTTCACAATGTTCACGGTTTTGTCCGATTCAGCCTGGGTGTTCGGCTCGATCACGCGATTCGACGAGAAGCCCGGTAGTGAGCCAATGTTATTTGGTTTTCCAAAGTCCATCGAATATTTACACAATATTTCACTCTTCAGTGTATTATTATTCGCTCGTAGAAGAATAACGTTGTTAATGTCGTCTTTAATTTATTGTATCACAGAAATTTGAGACTGCAAAGAATCATTTATTGCACTCAATTCGTAAGAGCCTCTGGGTATCGTCAGTACCTTATCGTTATCGTAGTAGAACTTATTATTCGTCTCGTCCACATTGGCTATCGAGTTGTACGTTTGCATGTCCACGAGACCGATCTCGTACCGATCGTCTTGCAGATTGATCGGGGGAAAGAAATCTGAATTTAATACTGATTTACGATCCGATAATGTCACGGTGAAAGACATTTTTTTTTTTTCACAGTATCTGTTCTCGCAGGAATTTCACGCACAACTGACCGCAATTGCTTTTATCGTACGATTGATATCGATCATGATTGTAGTAGATTGTAACGTTAGGACCAAAGTAACGCACACATTCTTTCGGCGGTTTCAAATTTCCAAAGGAATCAAAATATACGACGATGTCGTTACCCTTGACGTAGGCTACCCAGTGGGTACCAGGGCCACGTAGATCGTTTGAGATTCACGATCGCGCACTCATTGCTCCGCGGCCCGTGGAACTGCAGAGATGTGCGCATAAAAACTCCACGGAAATATGGTATGCGTCGGTAGATGCATGCTAATTGTATGTTACTAGTAGCACCAGAATCTTGGAGAGCTTGTACATTGCAACTAATTTTCCCCTCATTCATTTTCTTCCCGCTCCTCTTCTCCGACCGTTTTTTTGTTGTTGTTTGTTTGTTTTTTACCTCTACGGTTCCCCTCTCCATCAATTCGCTTGTACGGTTTCAGTTAAAGACCTCGACCTCTCTCGCGCTTTGACGACGCTTCCATCGCGCGATTGTGACGTTGCATTTCTTGCAACCGTTCTCTCTCAGCTTTTGCACGGTTTACAGCCCTCGCTATACCCGATGCTCCACCTGCCAGTGCTCCGACTGCACCTAGCAGTGGGAGTATAGGTATTATACTGCCCCGTTTCCTCGGTACTCGAATTCTTCTCTTCCTCGTAGTAGTAGTACTTATTTATTTCTTGTTGTTTTTTTAGCCGCTACTACTTTCTTCATCCCGACAATATTATGTAATCCCAAGCCAACTTTACGCTTAACATTCATAGATGCCCATACGGCTGTGGCGACTGTGCGTTCACCCAAGGTCGCGTCACTTGCGGTAATACGTTCACGCGCTTTCCTCGCTAGCACTTTAATGGCCTGATGACGCTCCGGTTGATCCTCGTTGTGCCAATATGCGATGTCGTGATCGAGACAGGCCTCGTCCAGCGGATTTATACCACGATAGCCGCGCTCCAATCTTTCGCGACGTCGAGTACCGTGCCCGTAATAATTGTATCCGGGCACGTGCAGCTCAAATAGCAATTTTTTAAAGACTTTATTGAAAAACGATCCAGACATTTAGAGCAACTGCTTTATTTTTCTCTCTCTTCTTGCTGACAAACGTAACAGTCTTTTATCCGTTTCGGTGGTCCGTCGTGATAAGTAGTATCAGGTAGATTGTAGTGTTACAAATAATTTTGATATTGCTGCACATCCGAGTCCGCGCGAATGTGCTGAGGTAATCTTTCCCACACACTCGCGATACTATCTGGAAAGTACTTAAGCAATACGATCTTCGGTATGTGTTCGAGCAGATGATTCGTCAAGTTCTGCAGGGAATCGACGACTAGCATGAACGCCATCATAATGGCAACTGACTGATTAGTTCCGTAATTCACGAAATATAAATGGACGATACAGTTGTTCCCGAAAGTTAATAGCGAGGATGCATTTCGTGAAGCATGTGCCGACTATTCCCGTGTCAAATTTGGGTAGTCATGCTCACAATGCTACCACGCAAATAAAAAAACATCAACGGCGCTATTACCATCTACGATACGCTGCATAGTTTGCAGTCCGTCCAATTGCGGTAAGACAAACGTGCTGCTGAGCCTCATAGAGAGTCCGCACGGTGTGAGATTCGAAAACCTGTACGTCTACTCGAAATCGCTGCAGCAACCGAAGTATCGATATTTGGAACCGCTTTTGCAAGACACGGAGGAAATTGATTACTTTCAATTTTCAAACAATTGCGAGGTTATGAACGTAGCGAATGCAATACCGATTTCTATTTTCATATTCGACGATGTAGCCAACGACAAGAGTAGTATACCTATGTCACCGCATCGGGTGTACGCATTTTTGAACAAACTTTTTCCCTAGATGTAGTGGGGGTAAATTTCAGAACGTACTTTTTCCCCTAGATGTTAGTGGCGCCGCCTGGCGGTGAGTATAGTAAATTTTGTAGGCGTGTGGCGGCGCGGCTGGCGTGCGCGAGGGCCCCAGCCCCCGCTGCACAGCCCGGGCTGTGAGAGGGTGGTATATTGAAAGGTATGTATAAAAAAAGTTGGATATTTTGGGCGTTGGTATTGCTGGGAGCGAGGTAGAGTTTTTGTTCCTGCTTCTGTTACTCTAAAAGATACTGTGAACTAATAGTTCATACTTGTAAGGTGGTGTGGCCGAGCGGTCTAAGGCACTGGTATAAAAGCAACCAGTATAAAGTCCCCCTACGATTGTGTGGGATACTCGTGGGTTCGAATCCCACCGCCACTGAAATTTTTTTTTCTCTCACAAGATCATCACGCGTGTGCGTGCGTTAGACACTCCTTTTAGGAACATTTTTTTGTGCAAGAGGGAAAGATAGAGATGGAGAGGAAGAGAGAGGGGAGATTTAATACTGCTAATTTCCAGATATGCGTACACGTTTCATCCTGTCAATCTAAATGCATTACAAATATCAATAAATTCAATGTGTTGACTGTGATATTTTTTCAATATTAATATATATTATTTTATTAGTTAAGTGCTGCTGTTTCAAAAAATGAGAAGTGTGGAAATTTTCGTTAAATTCTGTAGAAGAATTAAAAGAATTATTTAATTTTATAAATATTATACTCTTACAAAACGTTATGAAATCCCACAAAAAACAGACTTCGCCTGTAAAAAAAGGCGGCAAGTACATAAACCATTTAGCATAAATAATATAGTAAAATTATCCAATTAAAAAAAGTAATTAAATCCAAATATTAGGCAAGTGTATTTTTTCACCTTAGCAAAAGTTAAATTTTTGAAAAAAAAAAGGAACAACAAAGTTACTTGCCGGGCCCGTAATGTCCATGCACAGTGGGAAACTGAATCGTGTGTGAGATTCAGCTATAGCGTAGTACAGCAAATTTCATGTTAAAATACAGAGTGAAGTTAGCCGAACCACAGACGATTCTACTTCTCACTGTGCATGGACATTACGGGCCCGGCAAGTAACTTTGTTGTTCCTTTTTTTTTCAAAAATTTAACTTTTGCTAAGGTGAAAAAATACACTTGCCTAATATTTGGATTTCACTACTTTTTTTAATTGGATCATTTTATTGTATTATTTATGCTAAATAATTTATGTACTTGCCGTTTTTTTTTACAGGCGAAGTCTGTTTTTTGTGGGATTTCATAACGTTTTGTAAGAGTATAATATTTAAAAAATTAAATAATTCTTTTAATTTTTCTACAGAATTTAAAGAAAATTTCCACACTTCTCATTTTTGGAAACAGCAGCGCTTAACTAATAAAAAAATATATATATTAATATTGAAAAAATATCACAGTCAACACATTGAATTTATTGATATTTGTAATGCATTCTGCATAAATGAACTTCATAATTAATGCCCCGGCTACTTGTTTAATGTTTTCAATTTCACTATATAATAAAAGTTTGATTAAATTTTTCATAATCAATAAACATACTTTCAACATATAAAAATAATTAAGTAAAATGTATGTTTTAATTAATTTACATTTTCTGTTTATCAACATTAGACTTTTACCACCATCTGACCTTGCCAGACTTCACTAGTTTAATCAACTACTTGAGTTGATATTGGGGCAAGACTGGACAAGCAATTCGCAAAGCTTTGAATAAGCTACAATCAAGTATATATTCAAAGCTGACAATGTCGTTTTGCATACCACGTTTCTATTTAGCACAATTACTATCACATTTATGCTGCTAATTCTTGATAAAGGTGATATAGGAGATACATTGGCGAGTCGTCCTTATAACATTTCGTGTGCATGAGTCCTCAAATGTTCGTTTCGCTAATTTCTATACACTGTTGAAACTGGTCGGATTTCTGGTGCTGCAAAATGGAGTGGAAACCATTAATTTTTGGACTGAGTTTCAATTGAGAATAAACTTGCATTTTCTCATCCATACCAATGACCAGTATACTGCCTTTGGCCTAGAATACTAGCATAGGTAACAGAGGAAAACAATCAACAGTTATTAATTCAATTTTACAGAATTTCATCCAATGAGTCTCATCCTTAAATTATGGCTGAGCAATGGATGAGGTTTTTCTGAATATTGGCTTATTCTTACTTTGCCAATCTTTCAATGCTTGCATCTTTGCCTGTTTCTAGTACCAGAATGCAGGAGTGAAAAGCCCAATTTTTGATTCAACTCCAATAGTCAGTATGTGTGCGAACCTTCCTCCTTGGATTTTTAATTCAATTGTATCAAATGTGTTTAAGTCAAAGCACAAGTATTACTATTTGCTATAATACACTTGCACAGTGACTGTAAAATACTAATTGATAACATCTGAGTAAACCTAAAATCAAATTCATCATTTAAAAATCTCAATTCTTCAAACAAAATAATATTTTAAAAAACATGAATCATTCCATTTGTTAATCAACATTTGACTTTTTACCGACATCTGACTTTGCGAAACTTCAGTAACTCCATCAGCTGCTTGGGGTGATACAGGGGCATGACTGGACAAGCAATTCGCAAAGCTTTAAATAAACTACAATCAAGCATATAATTAAAGCTGACATTGTCGTTTTGCATACCACATTTCTTTTTAGCACCAATTACTGTCACATTTATGCTGCTAATTCTTGACAAAGGTATAACCTATCGGACAGTTGAAACCCACATCAGTTTAAAGAGAAGAAACAACTAAAACTGTATTTTGTTAATGATTTCAATACCTGGAAGTTTAGCATATGGTTTTCAAATACTTTAACAATTTCTTGCAATTAATATACTCTTGATAATCACCGATGCACATAAATGTTGAAAGTATACTTCTCCTTGGCACAGTGTTGAAAATATATAAATATTAATCTTACTTCATCCAGTCAACTCTATTCACCCCCAGTATGATAACCTATCGGACAGTTGAAATCCACATCAATTTAAAGAAAAGAAACAGTTAAATATGTATTTTGTTAATGATTTCAATACTTGGAAGTTTAGCATATGGTTTTCAAATACCTTAACAATTTCTTGCAATTTATATATACTCTGGATAATCACCGATGCACATCAATATTGACAGTATACTTCTTCTTGGCTGTGTTAAAAATATATAAATATTAATCTTACTTCATCCAGTCAGCTCTATCCTCAGCAACTCAATCCACGTAGTTTCATCCTCAGTAATCAAGAGACACGGTGTATATTATATTTTAATCTTTCACTCCACACAGCTCGACCCTTAGCAGTCAGATAATAAACACATCACTATTTAGTCTGCAATAAAATCACACAAAGTACCAGAAAATATATTACATTTTATATCATAAAATTCATTTTTATACTTATCTAATCTGTTGATTCCTTTATGTAATTAAAAATCCTTTTAATGAGTATAACCTCATCAAATTTAAATAAGTACAGCCTAATCATGTTTTTCATTTATTTATTTCATAATTGGGTTCAAATTGTTTTAAGGTTAATACCAGTTAATACTGTCAATCTTGCAGCTTAACCTGATTTACCGTAATAAACGAAGTAAAACATATATCTAGGAGATACACACAGACACACTGTTTACGATTGTGTGCAATTATATTTACGTTTACGTCTACTGACGTCACTAATCCTACGTTAAGCAGCCAACTTCAGCCCGAGACATACACTCTGGCTGGAGAAGAAGAAAAAGAAGATTATGAAGGAGAAGAATCTCAATTTTCGATATATATATAGCTAACTCAGTATGAGATCTCTGGATTGCACGAACCGTTTTTAATGTTCATGGTCTTAAATGAAAGCTTGTTCCAAACTAGTTTAAGGAAAGCTTTACTTAAATCATGACAGTGGATCATTCACGGAAATAAATCGGTTTGAAAAATGAGGCGGCCAAACCTACTGTATAAGATAATGGTAGTGCTCGGCGGTATAGACGTGTCATTATCTACTTTTATATGTACTTGCCGTCGAGACACTACCGTGTCTCTTGAAAAAAATGTTTTTCGTTAATAACATAGATTTTTATGTGGTATTGCACACCCAAAAACACGTGTAGCTCCTTCTTTCCTCTCCTTCCTTCAATGAAGAGTGTGATAATATCAATCAAAATAAAATCATAAAATTTTTATGAGGTATTGCGCACCCACAAAAAAAACACGTGTAGCTCATTCTCTCCTCTTCTCCTTCAATGAAGAGTGTGATAATGTCAATCAAAATAAAATCATTAAAATTTTATGTGGTTCCTCTTCTTCTTCAATGAAGAGTGTGATAATGTCAATCAAAATAAAATCATTAAAATTTTATGTGGAATTGAACACCCAAAAACACGTGTAGCTCCTTCCTTCCTCTTCTCCTTCAATGAGGAGTTGGATAATGTCAATCAAAAAATCATGTGAAGAAAAAAAAAATGAAAGAGGAGAAATATAGCTTTTTCCAC
The DNA here is from genome assembly GCF_024137725.1 of Prorops nasuta. Classification (NCBI taxonomy): domain Eukaryota; kingdom Metazoa; phylum Arthropoda; class Insecta; order Hymenoptera; family Bethylidae; genus Prorops; species Prorops nasuta. Next base: position 485,135 of record NW_027116810.1, read on the forward strand.
CTTTTTTCTCTTCATGAGAGAAAAAGTGTGATAATACCCAATGAAAAATCATGTGAAAACAAAGGAATGAGAAGAGAGAAAATTCATTAATCATGTAAAATTATGTTAGCTTTTTCCTCTTTACCTATCTAAACTTCTGCAATTTATGATAAGAAGCTGACATATAAATGTGTGATAAAAGAGAAACATCATGCATCGCTGCTGCTGTTGCGTGGACAAGTTAAAACTGCGAATTAAGATATAATAAGTGAGCGAGTTCTACGAATCACTGCTGTGAACATTGATTTAATTGAATAATTTCAAATCTAGTTTTACTGCTGATTGATTAGGCAAAATATTTAGTAAATAAATTCTGTAGCTCTTTGATCAGGCCTATAGGATGAAAATCCATAGCTTTACGACTTTGATTCAGTCTATCGCTGAATATTACTGTATAAAGTAGAACATGGTGAATCTATGGAACCTACCAACGTATGATACAGCATCATTGGAACTATTGGAAGAAGAACCATTACCTTCGCTGGAAATACCAGAAGAACCATTACCTTTAATAAATCCACCAACTTCACCTCCACGACCACCAACACCAATACCATGGGAACCACCAACTCCACCTCCACGACCGCCAACACCAATGCCACGAGGGCTATCATTTGAATTTCATTCACAACCATCGCCAATATTATGGGAATTACCAATTTCATCTCCTTCACCACCACCATCAATATCATCGGAATTAACAATTCTATCTTCTTCACAACCACCACCACCATCAGCATCTTAAATTAGTTTTCTAAAAGTAAGTAAAAAGAAAGGAAAGGGGAGAGTGAGGAGGAGTAGGAAAAAGAGATTAAGTAATTTAAAACTTAAATAGAATTGATTATATATATTTTTTAGATTATACGTGTGTGATTTACATTGATATAGTGAAAAAAAATTACATACATTGATTATAGACATATATATTAATGTATCTGTTTGAATCAATATTACATAAGAAAAAATAGTATGTCTTAAAAATCAGATATTTTTTAATTTATCTTTATTTTTTTTGTTTTTTACCGATGACGATGGTTTATTTCTTGATAATACAGTTTTTGCATTTCTCTTACGATGTTTTCCAGCTATAGAATTATTTTTATTTTCATCAGCAATTTTATTCTTATTTTCCTCACATAGCAATACTTCATCTTCGGGATTGATGTATTCTACCTCTTCTGTGTCATCCTCTGCTGTATCATCATCATCAGCATCATCATCATCAGCACCACCAGCACCACCGTTGTCATAATCGTCGTCGTCGTCGTCACCATTTTCAACGTTTACTTTACTTTGTCGACAGTTGTTCTTATTAATAATTCGCTTTTTCGTCAATATATTTAGAGTCATACTTTTTGTAGAATCAACATACATGACTATATCTTTTTTACATTCATGCAAAATGTTTATCAATTTATTCAATAAATCCTGATCATTGCACATAAGAATATTTTGCAACCTCATTGGTAGAAATAGTGAATAATCATTATTCAATTCAAAAATTATTTTATCACCAAATTTAGTTTTCACATTTCTTATATCGTCGATTATATATTCACCTTCGTTTAAATCAGACCATCTTATATTAGGCAAATACGATTTCATGCTACTGAGAGTATTGTTAATCTCTTCCAACCACTTCATGATGATGTATGTAGAAGAATTATTTTTCTCTATACTTTATTCTTTATTAAAACACACACAGCTTTCGTTTTAATTGATAGACTGAGGAAAAAATGGTATTGAATTACTATATATATAAAGTAGGTGGTATATTCCTACTCTTTCCCCTCTACTTCCTTTTGCTCTATATTCATCCTTCTCCCTATTCCTTCTTATCCTAAATCTTACTACAAGAATAAAGGGGAAAAATTGTCAAGTATAATAGCATATGACCGTAGATAAAAAAACTCAGTTGTAGCTCAAACAATCTAGTTTACCCATTCCACAAAGCCTACTCTTCAATCATTTTTTCTCCTTTGACCTTTCTCCCTCTCTTCCTCACATTAACTTGTCGAACCTCTTCTGAAAGAGAGAAATAACAGTTTGTTTATGTGTGTGTATATATTTTTTTACTTGTTTTTACATTTTTTTCTCTTTAAAAAATGGCATTTATGTTGATTGATGGTACAATTGTCAATTTACCAACGGAAATGTTTAACAATGACCAGCGGTGTATAATCAATGAATTAGAATTTTTAATAGAGTTATGGCTTAGCGATTTGTCTGATGATAAAATGTTTTATTATAGATCTGGTATTGGTATATATCAGTTAGTGAAGGAAAATGATGAAATCAATTTTCGAAAACTAGTAAGTAAAAAAATAATTATATGCAAATAATTTTTATACATAAATATTTTTTTTCTGTTCATAGATAAAAGACCATACTAAAAATGTGAATTTTAATATAAATGATAAAACTTTTAATATACCTTATGAATTAAGTCAATTAGAATCTGAAGATATGGAGATATTGAAGAAAATTATTACATTTTATTGCGATAATAATCTACAGCAATTTTTCCGTTATTATAAATTTGGAGTTTATTACAAATTTTTAAGTCCAGAGCATATAATGCGGACGGTAAATATAAAAGAGAAAATATTAAAAAAAATTTTTTTTTTTAATATCAATTTCTTTTTATAATCGAAACTGATTTTTTTACAGAATGGATACAGTGCTGTAGATACATATTATTTTTTAATTGACAATGACGAAGATCGTAATTTTATCAAATGTTGTACTGAGAATGAATACGGAATAGAATGAAGTTAATAGTATCAATGATGAAAAACAGAATGATTTAAACATAAAACACGTAAATATATATCTATTCATTAATATATTGTACTTAAAACATGAATAAATATTACATATTCAAGACATTTTTTTACCTATCCATTGTCATAAAAAAAATACATATTACATCATCATTTTTATATTAATTTACGTACAATACCACTTAATGGTTTATATTCAATAATCTGATCATGAATAATTAAACAATATGCGCTAGTATTCTCAGGTATATTAGAATCACACTTAAATTCTATCTGAATATCTACAGTACCACTTTTAATTGATTCGTTTTGATGAGAACAGTCAATCGCAACAAATGGACCATAGTCTATAAAATTTTCGAAATTAAGCATAGGCATAATATACTTTGATTCAGTATTATAATAAGAATTAATAAATTTATAATACATATCATATAAAATAGCATAGTTATTATTGGCAAAATTAAGATTTAATTTACCGTAGGGATATGATGTTGAATTTAAATATAATTTTTAATTTCTCAAATTACAATGATCAAATTTAGCCATACTCTTCTTTACATTATCTTTCCTATTGGTTTGAAATGCAAATACTATAAAACGTGGCTTTTCTAATTTTGTTGAAACTTTTACTGACCAAGAGTGGTTTTGAGTTTTGAGAAGCATAGGATATTCATACAATTCCCATGAACGATACGTCATTGTAATAGAATGATCTTTTTCAATAATGTTTAAAAATTTTAATTTTGTATATTCTTCCAACGTAATATGAGGTATTTTCCACTGAATTTTCGATAGTACTGTCTACTTTAACATTAATATTATCCATTGTACAATAAACAGCATTAGAATCATTGCGCGATCTTATTAATATGAGTTCATGACGTGCATTTACGATAACATGTTTATAATCATCAAAAAATCCCATTAGTTTGTTCAACGGTATGCAAAAGCTAAAGTATTGGAAATTCTTAATTGGATTTTTACTATTAATATCAAACGATGCTGATTTCAAAGTTGTACTCTCATGTGATGATAATAATGCATAGTTTCGCAATGTAGTAGTCTGGGACAAAAATCTAAGTAAAAAAGTTATAAAAACTTTTTTCCTAGCACCCTTGGTTAAAAAGTTATTTGCAATTAAAGATTATCCATTAAAGTAGCCTTTCTTAAAGAGTAAGATTGTTTTCGTCGCATTATAAGGCCAAAAATGTTAAGATTCTGTGAATTAAGATACTAAGAAAAACACAAAGCCAAACATCCACTTAAGCCTGAGGTATGTTTATGTTTTGATTGTTTTTATGGCACTCGCACTCAAAACTGCCGATCGACCTTCGACCACTTGAATAGGCTCAAGTGCATGTTTGCTTTTGTGTCTTTCTTAGTATTTTAATTCACAGAATCTTAGCATTTTTGGCCTTATAATGCGACCAAAACAATCTTCCTCTTTAAGAAAGGCTACTTTAAGGGGATGCATTGAGCGACTCAAACAATCATTCAAGTTTATCTTTCAAACTATTAGGAATATGAACTTTTATGTAGAGAGTAAATTTACTCTTTTGACTGTACTGAAGCGCGCTACAAACTCGGTTTCTCAAAATTATAAAAAAAAAATTTCATAAAAATTATAAATAATTGTAATTTTGTTGGTCATAATAATATTGAAAATTAGGCCTTTTAGCGCGCTAAAGAAAAGTTCTATGAGTAATTTGAAACCAAGAAGAAATAAATATACCTGAAAATGTGGAAGATTTTTTTGAAAAACTAAATTAGCTATTGAAAGGCAAGTTTTCCACTGTTTTACCAATGGAGAAGTTTCACAGTGCGTTAGAAAAGGACAGGCCTATTAGCTCTCTCGCTTTAGAAGGGGTACCCACTCTCTCCCCACCATTCCCCGCTATACAAACCAACTCTCCTACACACAGCAAGATGGCTGGCTAACGCTGCCTGTCGGTGTGAATCCGTAGCGGAATGGAAGAACAAATAATTATTTGTCGAGTTCAGGGTTAGGTTTTCGCAAATCCGGCGTTGTACCGCCCTTCGATATCATTTCCGACAGCTACTACAAATTTCTCAAATCATTTTGTCATCTACAAATCTCAAAAAACTTGAATTAGTTGACTAAAGCGTGACTCGTAGCAGCCGACGCTGATGCGCTACACAACTTAGCGATCAGCGTCGGCTGCTACGAGTTGTACGCTTTAGTCAACTAATTCAAGTTTTTTGAGATTTGTAGATGACAAAATGATTTGAGAAATTTGTAGTAGCTGTCGGAAATGATATGGAAGGGCGGTACAACGCCGGATTTGCGAAAACCTAACCCTGAAATCTACAAATAATTATTTGTTCTTCCATTCCGCTACGGATTCACACCGACAGGCAGCGTTAGCCAGCCATCTTGCTGTGTGTAGGAGAGTTGGTTTGTTTAGCCGGGAATAGTGGGGAGAGAGTGGGTGCCCCTTCTAAAGCGAGAGAGCTAATAGGCCTGTCCTTGTCTAACGCACTATGAAACTTCTCCGTCGGTAAAACAGTGTAAAATTTGTCTTTCAATAGCTATAATTTAGTTTTTCAAAAAAATCTTCCACATTTTTAGGTATATTTGTTTTTTCTTGGTCTCAAATTTGTCATAGAACTTTCCTTTCGCGCGCTACAAGGTTTAATTTTCAATATTATTATGACCAACAAAATTACATGTATTTATAATTTTTATGAAAATTATTTTTTATAATTTTGAGAAACCGAGTTTGTAGCGCGCTTCAGTACAATCAAAAGAGTAAATTTAATCTCTACAAAAAAGTTCATATTCCTAATAGTTTGGAAGATAAACTTGAATGAGTGTTTGAGTCGCTCAATGCATCCCCTTAATGGATAATCTTTAATTGCAAATAACTTTTTAACCAAGGGTGCTAGGAAAAAAGTTTTTATAACTTTTTTACTTAGATTTTTGTCCCCTATCCGATGGTATTGGCATGGCCACCGTACGTGGGACACCCTGTATATATATATATATATATTGTAACCTATGCCGAATGTTGACTAAGGGAAAGGCGAGTGAACGCCAGATAGGTACAATGCACACGGACTTTATGATTTACTAATTTTACATATGGGCGCCAGGCCTATTTTTATTATAGGCCTGTCCGCGGCCTTCCCGGCTTGAGCTCTCTTAGGTTTGGGTCCTGCCCACGCATTTAACAAGTACAATTAAATTAGAGTGAATATTAACTTCCAACCTTTACTATTTATTATTCTGCTACTTTATATTCAAACATACTGCTCTATACTAGTAAGAACAATTATGACCATTATGAACATTTTAACATCTTGCAACTTCCCATTTAGTACAACATATTAGACCTTAATATAATTACAATACAGTGGCAAGGTACATGAGTCTACGCTACCCAAATTGTATAATATTCCTTTGGGTAATGAACTGATTAAGTTTCAATGCCCTATCCTGTATTATTTTTAGGTTGGTGGAGTAGCCTCATTGGTGCCTTCCATGGTTCTTCGCCGTAGGTTTCTCTCTTCACACTGTCCTTTTAGTCCTTTGGGGATACTGCGTAACCCATCCTAGGCTGTTTTTTTTCTAATGGGTCCCCCCCTTCAACCAATGCTACTGTAGTATTTTCTCCTTATTACTGACTGGCTTGTCTGTTATTACTTTTTCTTACACTGGATTGTTTGCACATATAAAGTTAGGACCTGTTGGGAAGAATATTTGGGCTTCGCTTGCCCCAGGTACTTGCCTTGTACCTCTCTTTTCTCTTGCCTGACAGGCTACGTAGCCTATTGCTGTGGGAGAGGGTCCCACTAGGTGATTGTCTCTATATTATGCTAATTAATCCCCTATTAGCCTTTTCAATTACAATTCACCTTCACCAAAATGGATGTCAGCAGCCTGAGTTCATATTCTACTACCTATGTGGTTCACATGCCACTCTGAACCCCCAATAAAATTCCTCTGCCACCAGCAATATTCCATACTACGCCCCGCCTAGAGAAGAGGCCTTCGTATAGATTACGAAAAGCAAATAAGCCAAAGGAGTACTCCTGGCGCCTATAGGTTATGTTAATCGATTTGTTACCACTTACCTTGGCTCTCCTCCTTTTTGGTTATTTCCTCTCTTTTATCCTTTCCTTTCTGTCCTCTTTCCGTTATCCTTTTCCAACTGTCTTTTCCTTTATTCTTTTATTTCCCTTTTTCTGGCCTGACGTGTCTAGGGGTATCGAAATAGTGCCACGAGGCAACGGGGTTCACTTTGCTCGAGCCCTGAAAGAAGAAGGGCGCAGGCGCGCCCAGGGCCGGCGCAACTAGTTTTTCGCATCGATCCATTGATCGATTCAGGTCCGGGCTAACGCCCACTTGGGCCACCGCACTTCTGGCGGCGCGGAAATCAAAATATCTATGTAACCGGTCGAAACCGTAGTTTTGTCCGAATACAACTCCCCCTCACTAAAATCGACGTTAGGAGAACTACAGGAAACGAAGGCGTACAAAAGAAATAATGCCCTTTATTCAATTAGCCTTCCCCTTCGGCCCATGACTAAGCAATACACACAATCCACAAAACAACAAAAAAAATATATCGCAAGGGCACAAATTAGGAGTCACCCGGAAAGGATGAGTAATAAACCCCTGCCCTTACACGGCCGTTCTAATAACAAAAAAAAATCTTGCTCATATGAGCCTAGTATGACAATCATTATTAGACCGAAGGATTGGTAATACAAAAAAAAAACTAAATTATGGTTGGGCATGGAACCAGGCCCAGCGTTCTCGCTTGACCGAGAGCCGCGATGGCGTCTATTATACCGTGCCGGGATGGTGCAGGCCGACGTCCACTCCAGCCACGCGGGACGCGCCGGCAAGACGGTCATTCCCTGGCGACGCCAGTAACGGGCCGCACATCGAGGGCACGTCACTTCGGACTCGAAGGCCCATCCACAGCCCTCACAAGATTTTAATACGAGGGGTTTAGGGCAATCCCTCCATCCGTGGCCCCGCCGATGACAGCTGTGACACTGTCCGTCTAGAAGGGGTCCTTGCTCCCACATCCAATAGTACGCGGGGCGTGTATCTCGATTAGTGTCTTTATCGTCCCGTAGAAATTGTTCAGGCGAAACTAGAAGTTCGCCTTTTTCGTTTACGTTTTCGGGTGGACAGAACTCATCACCCGAACCGACTTGTTGGCTGACGGGGATATAGCGAGAACCCCTATTTCCTCTGGGTCTGGTCTAACCGGCAAAGCCGGTAATGTATCCGGATATGCTACACATTTAGCATTACTTTGATCTATTTCGGCCTGTCCGAAATCCGATTCGTATTCACTGGAGGACGACATTTTTCTAAAAGAACAACAAAAAAAAAGTTTAATGACGCGACGAGGCGGTCAACTATGCCTGAACTTTGGATTCTGGTTGTTCACGATTGGCCAAAGCCACCCTGAACGTTATTTCAGGGGTCGCAGTCGACGCGCCCAGGTGCTCTCAGCACCAATTCCGCTATTTCCGCCAGACTGAGATGATACAGCTTCTACCGCTCGATCATTGGTCGAGTCCGGCTTATCAGAAGCATCCAATAACAGCCGCGCTTCCTCTTCACAAGTTAATCCAGTTTTAGCTACTTCCTGTCCCTCTAGTTGATCGGGATACGATCCAATAAAAGGCTTCAGGTCTTTTATGTGCACCTTTGGATTGCAACGCGTCGCATCATCTTTGAGTTCATAAACAACAGGTGAAGTAACACGCGCAATCGCATACGGGCCTACATAATTAGGAGCTAGTCTCGCACTGAATTTATCAATTCCAGACGATAGTACGTGGTTCCTTCGCCACACTAAATCGCCTTGAGAATAGATTACCTCGCGTTTGCCTTGATCATAATAACGGGCTTGTTTCGCACTCGCCTTTTCCATTTGAGTTTGTACTAAGTCCCGTAGTAAATCTAAACGCTTGACACGATCGTACCACGTGGCTAATTCAGTTTTGACCATTTTTACAGGGCCGTCCTCGCTGCGCTTGGCGCTGGGTTTCGCCACTAGTTCCCTTCCTAGGTTAACGAAAGCGGGGGACTCCCCTGTCGAACTATGGAAAGAACTATTAATAGCGAACTGAAATTGGTGGAGATGCTGGTCCCAGGTACGATGATCTTTGCCCACATAGGCCGAAATCATTCCTTTTATGACCCGATTCACTCTCTCCACCGGGTTGGCTTGAGGGTGATAAGGTGGCACTGTAATTTGACGAATACCATGATCTTCTAAACACTGTTTAAGAGCTTTGTTTAAAAATTCGGTTCCATTGTCTGTCAAGAGTATATCTGGCGCACCCCAACGATAAATAACCCTATGTTCCAACTCTCTGGCGATTGAAACGCCATCCGCTTTTCGCAACGCTTGGATCTCCACCCATCGACTAAAATTGTCTAAGAAAACCACTATATATTTACACTGCGACTTACTAGGAGGTAGAGGACCCATGACGTCGGCAGATACCACTGTCCAAGGACGTTCATAAACCCTATTTCCCATAAGTCCGCATGGTCCAACTTGTGAAACTTTGTTTTGTTGACACACTAAACAAGAACGCACATAGTTTCGCACATCACGGTGTAGTCCCGGCCAATACACATTCACTAATAAACGGTTGATAGTCTTTTCTGCTCCCAAGTGTGCAGCTGACGGGTCGTCGTGCGCCTTTACCATAGCCTGCCATCGCTTAGACTCAGGCAACACCAGTTTCTAACTGTCTTGATCAATTCCAGTGATTTCATGCTGAGCATTTGGCCTATGACAGTAGAGTCGTCTTCCCTCTACCCGCCAATCCGGTTAGGTTTTAGGGTGTTTCTTGATGTTGATGATACGCCTAGTGTACCACTCATCTTTGGGCTCATCTACGGTAGCCATTGCTTCTTGCGAATCATTACACTTGTCCAGTTGATCTTCCCACACACGAGACAAGGCATCCGGGACGTAATTAAGAGCTCCCTTACGGTGCACTATGGTATATTTATGTGCTTGTAAGGAAAGCGCCCATCGGGCCAATCTACCTGCTGGATCCTTGAGGTGATGGAGCCACTTTAAGCTACTATGATCCGTTACTACTATAAACTCGTATCCCTCTAGATAGGGGCGTAGTTTCTTGATCGCCCAAACAACAGCCAGGCACTCTTTCTCCGTGACTGTATATTTGCGTTCGGCAGCACTTAGTACTCGATTTATGTACACAACAGGGTGTTCCTCACCCTCGACTTCCTGTACCAACACCGCTCCTATCGCGAAATCACTCGCATCAGTCTGTACCATAAACGGTTTGGTAAAATCTGGACGTGCCAACACTGGTGCATTACATAAGGCTTCTTTCAGCCTCCGAAAGGACTCGTCCTGCTGCTCGCCCCAGGTCCATTTTACGTCCTTCTTTAGCAAGGTTACCAGCGGAATCTTGTCCTTAGAAGCATCTGGAAGGAACTTCGCATACCATCCGATCATACCTAGAAAAAGTCTCAATTGTTTCAGATTACTAGGAGGCGGATATTCCAGTATTGGTCGCACTTTCTCTTGGTCGATTGACAATCCATGTTTACTAATCACGTACCCAAGAAACGGAATCTCGCTACGGCAAAACTTGCTTTTCTCCCAATTGATTTCCAAATTGGCCCGCTGAATGATAGTCACAACTTCCTGAAGCCATTCCATGTGCTCCTTAAATGTTTTTGTGATTATGATCACATCATCCAAATATGCAAACGCTACTGGATCCAGTTCAGGCCCTATCAGTCGGTCCATTAGGCGTTGAAATGTCGCAGGCGCGTTGGTCAAGCCAAACGGCATACGCCTAAATTGATATAATCCTTTTCCTGGGCAATGAAGGCCGTAATTTCCTTACTTTCGTCCTCCAATTCCACCTGAAAATAGGCCTGGCTCAAGTCTATGGTTGATATATACCTTGCTGACCGTAGTTTGTCCAGAATGGTTTCTATATGAGGAATAGTATATGCGTCCTTCTTCGTTACTGCATTTACTGCACGAAAGTCCACGAAAAACCTGTGTTTCCCATTGGGTTTGGGTACAATTACGGGACAGCTTGCCCAGGCACTTTCTGAAAGTTCTATTATCTCATTTGTCAACATTTTATCTACCTCATGATGGACTGCCTCATATAATTGGGGCGAAATACGCCTGGCTTGTTGTCCAATTGGTCGACTATCGAATAGTTCGATCCTATGTTTTACCAATGGCGTGATCCGGGGCACCTCTTAAATTGGAGTGGCGTGAGTCATTTTGAATCCCTCGACGACATCTTGTTGAGTTTCTGTTAACTCTTCCAAGGCCGCGCAGTCGGACTCCATACCATACTCCATCCTCTGTGGCCTAGGCCCTATGAAAGAGTGCCAAGATCCATTCTTTGTCCTCCATCTAAAATGCTGCAAATCTATCCGTAAGCCGAATTGACGGATAAAATCCATTCCTAAAATGCGATCGTAGTCGAGACACGGGGCAACGCGTACTTGTAGAGTCCGCTGTAAATTATCAATACTTAAGACCCACCACACGCTTCCAGTCACCTCACTCAAGCTACCGTCTCCCAGCCTCATCTGCCCACCATTCGATCAGTCTAGGCAGTGTTCAAGGGAGGGTAGTAACTTCGCACCGACATACGATCTCGCTGCACCAGTATCTACAACGCTTTCAAGTTCCTACCGCACACGCTTAACCAAATATACGGTCGTACCGAAATATGAGATTCTTTTGGTTTCTCTTTCGCATCAGGCGCAATTTCGGCGACATTCTTAGACTACTTAAAGGCTGACTTAGCATACCGGGTAATACATACGGGTTCGCAGATCCTTGTTCGAGATACAAAGTCTCATTTTCCGCATCTAGGCTGATGGCAAATTTCCTCAAAAAATCTACTCCTAGCACGCAATTTGTGTTAAGGGAAGGAGCGATTAGTACATTGAGCTCCGCCGACTTATTGTTCAGAGTCCAAAACAATGGAACTTCCTTAACAATTTCTCGCGACTGGCCATCAGCCACTTTGACTGCCGCAATTACCGCATTGCCCGCGCGAGGAGAGAGCAGCCGCACAGCGCTCGCACCAACAAAGGTACGCTCGGCGCCTGTGTCGATCAGGCCATACATTTCCTGGCCAACCAGCGACAGGCGGACATAACCTCTCCTATCCTGTTCCGGAATCTCCCCTGGAGCCACCTTGGGACAATGTATCTTTACCACTTGTACTGGATTTTCTGCTTGTTCACCTTCCCTATAAGTATCTTCCTGGAGTGTTGGTTGAACTTTGGTAGAATCTGAAGCTGGTGGTGATAATCTTGGGCCTTCGTTATTTAATCCTGAGGCGGAGATGACCCCTGGCTCTCGCCTCGCCTTGAGTTTCCCGCTGCTACTTGGCTATTTGTGTTTTGCTCCGTAGGTTCCGATCCCGTGCGGTTCCCCCGGGGTTGTGGGCATGAATTCTTCCAGTGTCCCACTTGTCCACAATTGTAGCAGGGCCTCTGACTTCTGTTTCCTGGGCCTGAACCTTCACCTCGAAAAGAATTCGGTTTCCCGCGTACGAAAGGCGCCTGCAGCACAATGTATTGGGGCTGCGTTGAGGCGGGAATTTGGATTACTTGTGCTCCCTCTGCTAGCGAAGGTAGCAGTTTAGTTTCCACTCGTACTCCCGTCCCTGGTTTCTCTTCCGTCGCCGCTGCTTCCACTTCCTTCTTGGAGGTATAATTCTCAGGCTGTTTCTTCTTAGTCTTGGAAGCCTTTTTCTGCTTTCGACCTTTCCACCCGATCCTTCTTCGGTGGCCGATTCCGTCGTCACTGCACCACATCTACTTCCAGTTTTCTCTCTGCCGTGGTACACCGCACTAGGCACAGGCACGCGATCAGTCTGAGTTTTACCTTTTCGCCGTCGCTCTTTGGCCCAATGGTCCTCCAATTCCTGGCCCAAGTCAATGAGTTCTTCATAAGAGGTAAATTGGCTCCGGAAAAGTCTGTTGGTGTACGCCGATCGCAAATTTTCATAAACTAGATCCAGGCGTCGACGCTCTTTCAATGGGGGTTGTAGGTAGGAGAAGATGGTTTCCATGTTTTCCAAAAACTCCACTATATTTTCTCCATCTGCTTGCATCCTTCCCTTGGCCTGATCTAGTATCTTCCTACGGTACTCCTGTGTTTGAAATCTCTTTTTAAACTTTTCCAAGAAGTCCTTCCATGATCGGGCCTGGCAACCAATAAGGCGATACCATTTGTCGGCCTGATCTTTGAGCACTACTGGCAACGCATGAAGCAGATGATGACGACTAATTCCCGATCCTTTCTGACAACGCTCCAATCGCTCGATGAACGCGTCGGCACTTTCTTTTTGTTCATTACTATATGAAATGTGCCATTTGTGGAGAGCGTCTACCGCCTTTGACCTGGAACTTCTAGTTCTTGAGTTTTAACTTTGTCGGTCAGACCTAGCAGTGCTGTGTCTCCTTCTTCGATGATTGTTCTGGTTGTGCCATCTTCCTCTCACATCAGCTGATCGGTTATCATCATTTCGATCTTCCCCCTCACTGGACTGTGAGTAATCCCGTGGCGAATTACGTCGCCCATTTGTCGTACGGGGTAAAGAATAATCGCTACTGTTGCTGTCGTCACTTTCTTTGTTGCCTCGTTTACAAAAAGACTTTTTATAGATCTGCTTACCCACCCTCGATGATACTGCTCTGCGATCACGTCTATTTCTTTGGCGATCATCTTTCTTCCTTTCTCGCCCTATATCCTGCGAGAGAGCATCGGTAAAGTCTTCGGAGTCGGCTGATTCTGTACTAAAATGAGTATTCACTTTTCCACTGCTTGGCTCACGCCATTTCCTTGGCGAATTTCCTTTACCAGGCTGTCGGTGGCCTTTACAATCCAAGGCAGGAACTTTGGTTGAATGATGCAGAGACGCTGGATTAATAGGTAATTTTTTCACAATCCCTGTATATCGTGATCTCGTCGGGGACAACCTATCCTGCTCCAGTCTCAATACCGATAGGCGATTCGCCTCTTCCAGTTCGTGTCTCTCACGCGCTTCAAAAGATCGACGTTTGAACTCGTCCACGGTATGCCTTGCCACTTCTGCAATTTCTTTTTCCAAACTGGCCCTGAGTAGTGTGGCTATAGGGATTCTGGGACCGGGTGGCGAGGGGGTCGGGGTTTCGCGGGGGAAGGGGAGGTAGGGGAAATACCCCCACTTCTTAGCGGAGGGGGATTGCCCCCACTGCAGGGTGGTGGGGGAAGCCTGGTGGTGGGGGAAAAATAATCACGTGACACCCCGGTGGTGGGGGAAAATTAATCACGTGACACTCCAATTGTTTAGCCTTTAACAAAAAGGTTTATTTATATCGTTAGATCTCTTGATACTGATAACGTGGTATAATTTTATAAGAAGTTTGCGAATCTAAGTAGTACATCGCGCGCCTATCTGCCTATTTTGTTATTTCATCCATTGGTATGCCTAATTTCAAATGAAAAATTCCAGCCGGTGTTCGCAACGGGTCCGCCAAACGTCGCAGCCCTTTACGCGAGAGATATATAAGAGAGAGTGTGCGAAACAGTGCCCCAAGTTGGCTCCGAACCTGTGGTCAGAAAGGAAGGTCTTATTCTAGAATAAAATATTCAAGGCAGAGATAATAGGTAAAAGTGTTTTTTATTCAAATAAATAAAAAATATACAAACGTTTACAAAGTATTTTTATGTACAAGAAAAACCGCGATATTTACAATGGCGAAGGCCTAGGGAATTTGCTGCCGTTAAATTCTAGGGAATTTCTTTTCGCAGAAGATTCCCTAGAACCCCAAGACTCAAAATTCCCCAGGAGGGAACGCGGACTTAGAAACTCCCTGACTGGACAATTTTTCCTAGGGTATTCCCTAGTAATATCCCCAGCCACGGGAGGAAGCGAAGTAGGAGAGGTGGATTTAGGGAAGGGGAAGTCCCCTTACCCCTCAGCCCCCTTCTCCCAGAGCTATGGTGGCTCCGAGCCACCCCAACCCCTAGGGTGAATCTACCCCTCCCACTACCCGACTCGTCGAGACCCCTGGATTTGAGGGTCGGAACACTGGGTCCGAGGTAGTCCTCGGAGGCAGTGTGGAGGGGAAGGAGAGGGTGGACTTCTCCCGGGCAGTCCCCGGAGAAATTTCCCTTAGGAGGGAGGAAATGCCGCAGAGGGGTAGTCCTCTCTTGGTTGGCAGTGGGTGGTGGGTGATACTTACCAAAGTAGTCGACCCGTAGAGTTCGCCGGTGGAGGCGCTCGCTGGCTGGCCTGGTGGAGGCTTCAAAAATGCCGTGGAGGCGGTGGTGCCGAAAGGCTCAAAAAAAAGGTGCTGCTGTTGCTGCGGGTAGCAGCGGTCGAGCAAGGCTGAGGTGCGATGGGTCCTTATCAAGGACCCATCTATATAATTACGCGACACTAATCTTGCCAGCGAGAGAGTTGCCGCGGGCGCTGGCCACCTAGTGGCCAAGCGCGCAAGTAGTGTCGCTTCGCGGCCGCGACGCGCCAGGGCCAGAAGACGCGCAAGCGCGCAGCGGAGAGAGAGACAGATAGAGCGGCTAGACGCTGTCGGTCTAGCCGTCTATTGTGAGCGCAATAGAGATAGGAGATATAGCAGAGAAATGCGGATTCTACTTCGTAACATTTTCTGCTCCTCCCAATCTCGAACAAACTCCCCCCGTTGACGCGATAGCGTCAAGACAAGGAAGAAAGAGTGTAATCAGTTTAAACCAAATTTATTTACAAAAAAAATAAAAATAAAAAATATAAAACAGATAGGGACGAGACGACTATTTACATGGCTTCATATGGAGCTTGGCCGAGTGAAGCTCTAAGGCCGGCGACCACCGCAGGGTGATTTTGCCCTGCGGGGCCCAGGCCTTCCACCGCCGAAGTTTGAGGGCCGAATAGAGCGGCACCTCTATCGTCTGCCCGAAGGCTCTTACAATAATTTTTTGCGCATTGCGCTCGATTTCCCTGGCGCTGGGATCGTCTAAGACTTTCCCAGCCCAGTTCGTCGAGGCAATGCGCTTCTGGGCGGCAACCACGGGCCTCCGACGTCGCGGGTTCGATGGTGGTTTCCGTGGCGTTGGTGGTGGTGGCTTCTCTTTTTCCCCGCCGGGAGAACGTGGCCGAACATCCGTCGAAATTCCGCTTCCTCCCGGGGGGCATGCAATTCGAGGACATCGTCCCCCTCGTCCTCGTACCCTACGCCCAAGAGGTGGGCCCACGGATAGTCCGCCATGATCAATCTCGCTACACCAAAAAAGGCAAATGATGAGTACGAAGACTCAGTAAGTATCGTGGGAGTTTTGGAAGAAAAGACATGGCGGAGATCATAAAGTGTTCCTGAAGGTTTGGAACAGGAAACAGGACGACCTGAAGATTCCCAGGACGCCCGAGAGAGGAGGTGGTAACCTGAAGAGTCCCAGGAAACCAGGAAAAGAAAGTTAAGCAACCTGAAGAGTCCCAGGAAGCTTGAGAAGGAGAGATGACAACCTGAAGAGTCCCAGGATGCCGGAAAGTAGGGTGAAGCTAGACCCTGATACGTCCCAAAGTGAGGGCTAAGAGGGGAGTTTACAGAGTTGCGAGAGACTCCGTTGAATCTCTTTTCTCGCGGTTTTAAGTATAGCTACGCGAGCTACCCCATCCACCCCAGGGACTAGTTTGAGAATCCGCCCCAAGGTCCACATACGGGAGGATTGTTAGGTACTTTGACAAGCACCAAATCTCCTTCACCGAATTCCGAGTTAGAGTTCTGCCATTTCGGCCTATGTTGCAGAGTGTGTAAGTATTCGGAAGACCACTTCTTCCAAAAGGTCTCGGTGATTCGATTTACGGTTTGCCAGCGGTTTAATGATGATTCTCGTAAATCCAAGGTGGATAATTCAGGTGGGAAATTTAACGCCCGGCCTGACAAAAAATGCCCCGGAGTGAGTACGTCCAACGACTCTGGATCATCATGTAACCGCGATATAGGTCGTGAATTTAAACAGGCCTCAATCTTGGTCAATAGTGTGGCCATTTCCTCGAAATTAGGCACGAAAACTCCGAGGGAGCGCTTCAGGTGGTGCTTCATGCTTTTCACGGCACTTTCCCAAAGACCGCCTTAGTGGGGAGTAGCGACCGGAATGAATTTCCACTCGATTTTACTGATGGAATCGGTGTTCTGAGCGCGTGCAGCTTCTAAGGAGCATCGGTAGGCGCGTTTTAGTTCAGCGTCCGCTCCTTGAAAATTAAGGCCGTTGTCCGAATACATGACGACGGGTTTTCCACGACGAGAGATAAATCGAGTTAGCGCGGCGAGGAAGGCCTCGGTGTCCAGTCTGGAGACGAGTTCTAAGTGAACAGCACGGGTAGATAGACATACGAACACGGCCACGTAGCATTTTATGGCTTTTGCATTACGACCGTGATGTAATTTCACCGAAAAGGGCCCGGCATAGTCTACTCCGGTGTGTTCGAAAGTGAAACTGCGAGAAACCCGAGCGGCAGGAAGTGAACCCATAAGTTGGCTACCGAGTTTAGCGCGTTCGCGAACACACGTGATGCATTTATGAACACATGATTTTACTAGATTTCGCGCATTCACGACCCAAAACCTTTGTCGCAACGTGGACAAGGTTAATTGGAGTCCCCCGTGAAGTGTCTCTAGGTGAGTTTGCCTAATAAGAATGGCCGTTAAGTGGCAATCCGGAAGAATAATGGGGTGTTTCATTTGTTCACAAATTTCGGCGTTCCGAAGCCGCCCCCCTATTCTTAGGATTCCTTGTGAATCAATGACCGGATGTAAGGAAAGAAGCTTTGACCGCGACGGTATACGTAACCCATGATTCAAGGCTGAGATTTCGCTCGCGAAGTGCGTTCGTTGAACAACCTTTACCAAGGCTTCAATCGAACTGCGAATTTCCGTTGCAGACAGGAGGGAGTCCTCCCATTGGCCGTTTTTTCTGGTCCGCTGGACAAATCGAAGAACATAGGCCATAACTCGGACCAGTTTAGACCAAGACGAAAACTTATCAAAAAACCAACACTCAGTTGTGTCGAATTGAGCGGTTAACGCTACCTTCCGACTTTCTTCCGCGGTTTCAAAGACCTGAACGGGATTTGCGGTGTGCTCACGAAGAAAAGCAGGCCCATGCCACCAAAGTGAGTCCTCTGATAACTGTTGAGCACTGGTTCCTCTTGAGCACAAGTCTGCAGGATTCAACTTAGTGGGTACATGATGCCAGCTGGCTTCCGATAAATGCGTTTGGATATATGAAACGCGATTAGCCACAAACGTCTTCCAATGCGCAGGATGCTTTGCTATCCAGGCTAAAGCGACTTGCGAATCCGAATAGCAACGAATCGCATCACAACTCCCGACCAAGCTTCCCTTGACGTGAACCAATAACTTGACTAGAAGGGCAGCTGCGACCAACTCCAGACGAGGGATTGAAGTGGTCTTGATCGGAGGGACCTTTGTTTTGGACATTACTAAATGTACCGAGAGTTTACCGTCCTCATCAGTGAGGCGTTCATAAACGACTGCGCCGTACGCAAGTTCTGAGGCGTCATAAAATCCAATTAATTCGCGTTTTCCAGTAGTAAGTGATTGTCCGGTCCACCGTGGAATCCGTAAAGTCTGTAAGTCTCGGAGATGCTCATAGCACTTGAGCCATTTTGACTGAATAGGCTCAGGAATTTCTTCATCCCAAGAGAGTTTAAGCAACCAGGTGGATTGCATTAACTGCTTTAGAGTAATGACTATTGGAGAAATCCATCCCAATGGATCGAAGATCTTAGCATTCTCTGATAAGAGGATGCGTTTGGTTAGTACACCAATGTGTGAAGGAGAAACACGGAAGCGGAAGCTATCATCCCCGTGATCCCAATATATGCCCAAGACTTTACTTGATCCAGCAGGATCCTCAAAGAAAGAATGCAGCTCGGTAGGTTCAAGCGGGGAAGCCCCCGGTTGATTGAATGCCCATTTGCTTAAGGAGAAGCCCCCTTTTGCCAGTAGAGCGATGAGTTGTTCCCTGACCGAACTAAGTTGCTGTAAGTCATGGGCCCCAAAAAGTATATCGTCTACATAAGTAGAATTTAACAACACATCCTGCGCGAGAGGGAAGTTAGCTCCGTCCGTGTAAGCTAATTCGCGCAAAACTCGCGAGGATAGGAAAGGTGCCGGTCCAGTACCGTAGGTCACCGTGTTGAGTTCGAAGGCCTGAAGCTCACCGGAATCAGACTTCCATAAAATGTTCTGATACTTGCGGTCCTCAAAACGCACAAGAATCTGTCTGAATATTTTAACAATGTCAGTGACGCCTACATATCGAAAGGAACGCCAATTCATTAGGATCCGCGTGATGTCCTGTTGGAGCTTGGGTCCAATGAATAACGTATCGTTAAGCGAGACGCCAGTAGAAGTTTTAGATGATGCGTTGAATACAACGCGAATCTTGGTCTTCTGATTCTCGGTCTTGAATACTGCATGATGAGGCAGGAAGACGCGAAAATCAGAGTTCCTAGGAACAGGAGACATATGTCCCAACATAAGATACTCCTGTAAGGATTGAGAATAACTTTCAGCCTGTTCTGGAGAAGTATCCAATCGCCGAAGTATTCTTGATAAGGTTTTCTCTGCTACCCGAGAAGAAGAACCTAGACTATGCCTTTCGATGTCGGATCGAAAAGGTAAGGCAACGACAAAACGACCCGAAGGGGTGCGTGATACCGTATCCACAAAATGTTGTTCACAGAGGGAGTCCTCTGTGGACATGGGTTTGACCTCAGGAACTTCTTCCAGTTCCCAGAAGTCGCGAAGAGTGTTTTCGAAGTCAAAGCAATGATGAACCGTGTAACTATGAGAGCGACCAGCCTTGGATAAGACTCCGGCTACGATCCACCCGAAAATCGTCTGCTGAGCAAGTACTGAATGATCAGGACAACGAATGTACGGACCTTCTACCACCTCAGCAAGATAATCTGCACCAAGGAGCACATCAATTGAAACCTTGGTAGAAGCGAAAGTATCTGCGAGCTCAATTCCGTTTAGTGCTGGAATAGATGACGGAGAATAAGACGGAGGTAGATATGGAGTAATCTTTGATAAGATTATTGCGGTTACATCCAATGAAGCACCGTGTCGTTTGAGAGAATGAAGGGTAATCTGTGCCTCCGCTCGAACGGTTTGAGCCGAATTCACTCCATGGATGGTAGCGTTGATACGTTGTCGCGGTACTCGTAACTGCTGAGCTAACTTTTCTGAGATAAAGGAAGTTTCTGAGCCCGGGTCAACTAAACCGCGGACTATAACACGAGAACCGTCATGAGCATCAATCCTGGCAGAGAACGTGGCCAATAGGACTGATCGTGTATCGGTAACGCTAAGATGCGTTGTAGAATGCGAGCTAGAGGGTTCAGGCTCGGAAGCGGAGTTTGTCGCAGGGGTAGTCCCCCGTGACTTGCTCCCCCCGGTGCCAGATTTGTCAAAATGCAACAACGTATGATGCATTTTACTACATTTCCTGCATCGTAACGAAGAAGAACAATTGGAGCAACTATGCCCTGGCCTCAGGCAGTTGATGCAGAGGTTCTGTGAAAATGCAAACTTTGATCGAGCCTGAGGGATCAATGCAAGGTAGTCCTTGCACTGATACAAGAGATGGTTACTACCACAGTGAGCACAACCGGTACTATTCACACTCGCAGCGTGTGACTTCAAGGATTTCCCCGATTCCTTTTTGGAAGTCTTAGGTTTGTTGCCTAATGATTGCAAAGAGTTAATGTGACGCGTTAGAAACTCCGAAAATTGAAGAAAGGTGGGATAATCCTTGCTGCTTCCCAGATACATCTCCCAGGCCAAGCGGAGGGTGTCATCCAGTTTGTTCTTCAGTGAATGAACAATGATGGGATCCCAATGATCGACGCCGTAACCCATAGTTTTGAGGGCGTTGAGAGCTACCGTGACAGAGTCCCTAACTTCCTTGAGAACTTTAAAATTGTCACCCCGAAGCGTGGGTACTTGCGAGATCTGGTCTAAGAACGTATCCGTGAAAATTCGTCTGTCAGTATACCTAGCTACTAGAGTGTCCCATGCTATCTCATAGTTCTCGGAGGTGATCGCTAAAGATTTAATGACCGTAGCCGCTTCACCTTGCAAGCAAGATTTTAGATAATGGAACTTGTCTCGCCCGGAGACATATGCCTTTTCATGAACAATGGAACTGAATGTTTCATAAAAGTTGTTCCATTCTAAATAATCCCCGGAAAACCTCGGCAAATCGATAATTGGAAGCCTAATGTGGTTTATTTCGCCTGAAGGCGCCGTGGGACCTGATGCTGGCATCACCTGATTGGAGCGAAGTTCATCTAAATGTCCTAGGATGAATTCTTCCGCGTCACTATGGGCATCAAGGGCCGCTTCATACCAGCTTTCGGTTACGTAATCCATTTTAGCTAATTCAGCCGGTTTAGTATGAGTAGTGATCTTAACGTGAGTTTTATGCAACACCTTAAGCCACTTCTCGACGGCCGCAAGCCTATCCTCCAAGAAAGGGAGGGTGAAGTTGCGTACTCCACGTTTCTTAATGTTAACGACCAACCGAACGAATTCATCCCGAATCATGGGCACGTAATTGATCGCTTCTAGTAATTCCCCTGAGCTAGGCGTAGTCATCTTGAATCTCTATTCCAGAACAAACCACAATCTTAACCCAGTCAGAATCTCCAACTTAAAAACACTGATGCACTTCGAACGTTTTTTGCCGGAAATCCGGCTCGAAGGACCAAAAATTTGTGCGAAACAGTGCCCCAAGTTGGCTCCGAACCTGTGGTCAGAAAGGAAGGTCTTATTCTAGAATAAAATATTCAAGGCAGAGATAATAGGTAAAAGTGATTTTTATTCAAATAAATAAAAAATATACAAACGTTTACAAAGTATTTTTATGTACAAGAAAAACCGCGATATTTACAATGGCGAAGGCCTAGGGAATTTGCTGCCGTTAAATTCTACGGAATTTCTTTTCGCAGAAGATTCCCTAGAACCCCAAGACTCAAAATTCCCCAGGAGGGAACGCGGACTTAGAAACTCCCTGACTGGACAATTTTTCCTAGGGTATTCCCTAGTAATATCCCCAGCCACGGGAGGAAGCGAAGTAGGAGAGGTGGATTTAGGGAAGGGGAAGTCCCCTTACCCCTCAGCCCCCTTCTCCCAGAGCTATGGTGGCTCCGAGCCACCCCAACCCCTAGGGTGAATCTACCCCTCCCACTACCCGACTCGTCGAGAGCCCTGGATTTGAGGGTCGGAACACTGGGTCCGAGGTAGTCCTCGGAGGCAGTGTGGAGGGGAAGGAGAGGGTGGACTTCTCCCGGGCAGTCCCCGGAGAAATTTCCCTTAGGAGGGAGGAAATGCCGCAGAGGGGTAGTCCCCTCTTGGTTGGCAGTGGGTGGTGGGTGATACTTACCAAAGTAGTCGACCCGTAGAGTTCGCCGGTGGAGGCGCTCGTTGGCTGGCCTGGTGGAGGCTTCAAAAATGCCGTGGAGGCGGTGGTGCCGAAAGGCTCAAAAAAAAGGTGCTGCTGTTGCTGCGGGTAGCAGCGGTCGAGCAAGGCTGAGGTGCGATGGGTCCTTATCAAGGACCCATCTATATAATTACGCGACACTAATCTTGCCAGCGAGAGAGTTGCCGCGGGCGCTGGCCACCTAGTGGCCAAGCGCGCAAGTAGTGTCGCTTCGCGGCCGCGACGCGCCAGGGCCAGAAGACGCGCAAGCGCGCCGCGGAGAGAGAGACAGATAGAGCGGCTAGACGCTGTCGGTCTAGCCGTCTATTGTGAGCGTAATAGAGATGGGAGATATAACAGAGAAATGCGGAATCTACTTCGCAACATTTTCTGCTCCTCCCAATCTCGAACAGAGAGAGAGAGAGAGAACACATATTGTAAAATTAATTTATTATGAAAGGAATTGAGGGAACGTATAAATATACGTAGATTTTGGTGAAACAGCCTTGCGGCATAAAAAACGCACTTTATTATTTAAAATATATATATTTTTCACAATCTTCATTTTTTTTTCTGATATTCTGCAGCGAGATAGCTGGGCTCTGCGTTTTTGAGTAGTTCTTCCATCTAAAATCAAAATGGTCCACTTTGCCTCGTCGAAGTAAGGTCTACCTCAGGCTCCATTTGCGCGCAGCTTGTGTTCCCGTGACGAAAGACTCCGATCGCGTAGCCAATATTTCTCAACTTAGACATAATTGAAATCATGTTGTTACTTTTCGCATAGTAATAGCTCTATTTTTTTTAACGAAGCAAGTATACTTACAAAAATTCAGCACGCGATTTTTAGGTTTACGCCGCCTCTTCATCTCTTTTCTCTTCTTGCTCCTCTTCCTCCTCTTGCTCCATTTGTTCCTCCATTTCATCAGTTATCTCCATAAGTTGTTCAACTAATGCGGCAAAATCTGGGTCATCGTCAATGTCCTGCACCACCTCCACATTCTCCCACAAATCATTTTCTTGCTTTTTCGGTATGTCACACAACATTGTTCTTTACACTTTGATCGCTAGCGTTAAAATGATCTCAAGATTTTTCGTCACTAGTCGCTCAGATGCAAAACGATCTTCCAATGAAATATGAACTGACCGATTACGCACGTATTTTTTAGTTAATCTGATGCCTTTCTTTCCTCTTTATCAATACATATTAGTCTTCTCTTTATCAAAACGTATTAGCTTCCTTTCCGAGAAGTGGAACGCAGTCAAAGAGAATGTCAATAGAGACCTACTAGCATCCTCGTATATTTTTATTTGTACCTCTAAATGCAAATTCTAATTTGTAAGGTTGATAAAAAAAAGGAAGTATAATTTTTTATTTTGAAGGTTTTATTTATACAATAAATAAATACTGGGAAAAAATGTTGACATCATTTTTGATTGGTTATTTTAAGTAAATAGCGGCAGATGGTAGTGACAGTAGCAGTAGGAGCGGTATCATCTACGAGAAAAAAGTAAGGAAAAACATTTATTATACTACTTATCCAAGCACTCGATGCCAAAAAAATTTTTTTTTTTTTTCATCGATTCTTACCGATTGTGGGTGGTCTCCGTAGATGAATCGGACAGTAGCTGGAGAACGCCTGCATCCTCGTCGAACCGTATTACGTTTTCTGGATATAGTTCTTGTTCCATATCAATACCCTCCCACTCCATTTCACTACTAAAATATGATAGACGATCATCATCATTATCGTCATTATTCCCATCGGACTGTGAGGATTGTTGCCGCTGAAGCTTCTTCCTCAACATTTTCACAATTGCGGTCACCACGTTGTTATCCTCGTCTTCAATTTCACCCCAATCTCCTTCCAAATCTATTTCTTCTTCTTCTTCTTCCTCCACGGATTCTTCCATATGTAGAATGTTATCAATATTTTGTTCAGTAAATAATCTGTACAATTTAATTACTCCCATTTTTTTTTTGTAGGAACTATCACGTTAAGCAAACTCGGTAGACTGAGAATGGAAGAGATGTAAGCTCAATACGAAATATATTAACAATACGTATTATTATTTTCTCTATCAATACGTATTAGCTTTTGCCACCTCACAATAGCTATCAACACGTTATTTTCCTCCTCTTCCATCTCACTACTACTATCTTCCACTACCTCGTCCATACTTTGGATGATCTCAATATTTTAACTAGCATTCTGATACGACGAACGTTAATAATAATAATATTGTTTTATCATTTTTCGCGTGATTTCAAGGGTGAGAAGCAGGGAGGTGGGGGTTACGAGTTGAACGATCGTTGGAGTTTTTAATTAAAACTTATATATTTTTAAAATAATAATAATAATATTATACACATAATAATATTGCTCCTAAACTGTAGCAGCAGCAGCAGCACCAGCAGCAGAATCTGCGATTTAAAAATTGAAAATGATTTATTATTAGTCTTAAATTTTAATTTCGTGAAGTACTTAATGTTAGAAGAGTTTAAACTTTTCTTACCGATTCGTGATGGTGCCTGTTAAATGCAATCACGACCCCTATGCTCACGTAGACCACATATTGCACAGCTTACAATACGTGGTATAGGTTGATGATCGGTATCACCAGCAGCACCAGCACCAGCAGCATCAGGCTGCAGCGGTGCATTTAAAGGTCTACGAAGTGGTTGATGCTGCTGCAGAAGTCTCCATCTATTTGGTACAACTAACTGCGGTGTTGGCTGTTGTACAATCCTAAATGGCTTTACGATGGCTACAGGCTTTCCTGTTTGTTGATAATCCAATAATGTCATTTTTTTGTCTGGCAAACTGATTTTTTTTTTGTTTAAATCCATTTCGTCTACTGTCAGAAACACTACTGAAGTCGAGATTGCTCTCCAGTACGAATAATCCTTATCTATCTCTACTCTAGATTGAGTTACATCTCTTAATCAAACGTATTAGATTTCTTTCCGTTTACTCCTGATGAAATAGGAAGGGGAATATTTACAATAATATTTTTTCAATAATATTTTATTTAACCTCTACTTTTTCTCTCATGTTTTTTTTTTAAATATTATACACAAAATTTTATAGTAAAAGAAACAGAAATGTGGTTGTTCCTCTTCTTCTTCCCTCTTAGTCTGCTTTGACTCAATATCCTCCTCCTCTACTTTTTTCTCCTCTTCCTCTTCTTCCTTCTTCGTTTGCTTTGACTCAATATCTTTTTCCTCCTCCTCCTCTTCCTTCTTCGTGTCCTTTGACTCAATATCTTTTTCCTCAGCTTGTTACTCTTCGTCTTTCTTCACTTTATTAAAAAAAAAAAAACAAACAAACAATAATTATGAAAAAATGTAAAAAATAAATACTTACAGTTTTTATGAAAATAAAGATGCAGTTTCCGTTCATACTCTTCGAAGTAACGATTGAAAAAATCGTTAATTCGATTGACGTATTCCTCTGTCTATTCTCTGGGAAGAGTGGGTGAAAGAGGAACAATATCCTCTTGAATCATGATTAATTTACACTTTTCGCAGCTTATTTTTTTTTCCTGTGTGCAGCACCGACAACGGTATAAGATTGAATGAAGAATTGAGGACTTGTGTTCTTCTCTTTATTCCTCTAAATAGTTTTCAAAGAATCACATATTTGCTTTTATCCACTTGGCAAAAACTGACACCTCCTCGTAAGGACAGTGGATACGTTCATTGTCCAAGTTCGTCTCTCGAACGTGTAAATGACACGGTGTTTTTTCAAAATCATATAATTTAATTAAATCCTTAAACTTAGGACAACCATACACTTCTAAATTGATATTTTCCACATTCATCCTATTCAATATATTTCTTTCAATATTCCCTCCCTTGTAGGCTACTACGGGATTCTCGCAGGTTAAGCAATCTCCAATAAAATCTTCTACATCCTCCTGCTCGTATTTCTCGAATCCCGTATCACTGTATTTTATACCATGCACCATATTGAGCAAATACCACACGGTTTTTTTGTCTTTCTCACTAAGGTTCTTCAAAGTGTCACGCAAACGAAAAGATGCGTAAGAAATTTGGTTACTTTTTAAATCAATTATAGCTATATCTTTATATTTAAGTTCTTTTTTATAAACTAAGAAAGCTTCTATATCCATTATGTGAGTTATTCTATGCATCGTTGCGCTCGCGCTATTCTCAACGAAGAAAAGAACTGAAATGAAGCATCCGAAGAAATATCTTCGTCGAGAGAAAGACTTTATCGTTTCTTTAAAATATAAAGTTACATTTGATAAGGAGTCCATTGTTTCTTAATTACAATGGGAAAAAATCTTAGAAATTATCCCCTCCAAAACTTTGAATTTTAATACGTTTAGCATATTGGTTCCCCTGATGGAGGAGGAAAAGAAATTTCTTAAATGCGATAAAAAAAAGATCGTTCAGTATTGCATCGAGCGACTGACGACGATAATGGCACCGACATTCCTTGATTTTCAAGGTTTTGTATTGACCGACAAAAGTTTTATAGTTAAAGAATTTGCGGTGTTGCGTGATAATGAAGTGTATCACAATGTATTTTCACCACCATTTCAAGAAGCTTGGTTGAGCGATCTCGAGAGAAAACAGAATGAGTAAGTATTTTTTTTTTTTTTAAAGATAAAAAATATAATTTTTTTTTCTTTTTAAAGTTGGCTTTATTTTAATCGCCATGGATTCAATTGGACCGACGGTCATTCACCTTATTACAAGTATAAAGATGTAATAAGAAAGTATGTAACGTCATACGAGGAGGAGGATTGGATTTTCGTGAAAGGACGGGAGAAATATGATTGGTTGAGAAAAATTTGCAACTTAGAAAATATATACAATGCGAAGGAGTGTGAGGGGGGTAAATTTAGTCTTGGATGGATTAAAAATTTCGAACCACCATTACCCAAGTGTATGAATCTTTATGGTATATGTTCACTGCAAAATGTCTACTTTATGAAATCTGTATATGATCAATATATAAAGGAATAAAAGACTTCTGAATAAACATTGTATATCAATGTCAGTATGCATCTCGGACGAAACAATGGGATGTGTAGATACCCCTACTTCCATTCTCTATTCGATATATATAAGCGTTACTCTTCGTGAGAGACGCATTCGCAATTATTAATTTATTGTTGTTGTTGTTCACCGTATGACAGAGTCATTTCTTTAAGAAACACACACAAAATGTCTACCGAATTGCGAAGAAAATTTTTTACAATTAATAGCGCGAATGAGTACGATGCGTGGGTACTGGATTGTCGCGAGCATATTCGACGATTGAGCAACGCGGATCGAGCTTTGCCCGTTGGAACGCGTCAAAAGAATTTCGCCGAAATCGCGTCTATAAAGTGTCTATTGCTACGAGCGCAGAGAGAACTGAATCATATTAAATCAGGCGCTGGTTGTAGCAATGACGTACAAGGACTTACCTGGGAGGAGCTTGATTCGGCGTTTCGAAGTCGAATATGCAGCGGTATGGTAGTTAACAGTAATTATATAGAGCCTAAGGATTTTTTAGTAGACGCGGAAGTATTATTGCGTGTGCGTATAGATAAGGTATTTGTTAGTGCAAATAGTGTTAAGGTTAATTGTGTATTTAACGGACAATTCATCTCCAAGGACAATAGTGATGAAAAAAACATCAGTACGACTAACGCAACATTGTATAAAACTGATAATTTTAGTGATTGGTATAGGAAAAATATTTTAGACGTTATTATGAAAAAATTAAGTGAATTTCAAGAGAGTGATAGTGGATGGGCTTTACAAAAAATCCATTATTTATTAGTTAACATTAATCGTTTTAACCCGTTGCACGCGGGTTGTAGAATTAATCTGCCATCTGCTATCACAAGTAGGAAAGCTCTGATAAATTTAGAAACCAGCGATAATGCATGTTTCACGTGGTCCGTGACGGCGGCACTCTATCCGGCAAAATCTACGGCTCATCCAAATCGTACGTCCTCTTATCCACATTTTCGGACGGTTTTAGACGTCGGTAGCATAACCTTTCCGACTACGCTAAAACAGATCCCGAAATTCGAGACGGATAATGACGTGTCGGTCAACATCTTTACCTTGGAGAATGATATCGATGCAAAAATCGTACCTCTTCAGGTGACGAAGAAGAAGAGATCGAGGCATGCCAATCTTCTTCTCGTCAACGATGAACAGGGAGCTGCACATTTCATGTGCATAAGGAATCTGTCGAGATTGGTGCGAAGTCAATTCACCAAGAGCAAAATTGCACATTATATATGCGATCGGTATGTATTAATAATAATAATACAAATATAACTGCATATGATACAAATATAACTGCATATGATTTATTTTTAGATGGCTCCACTACTTTTGTACAGTGGAGAAGCTGGAGTCGCATGAGCAGGATTGCGCGCGGCTCAACGATAATCTCCGATTGATGCTACCGAGAGAGTCGAGGATCGCTGGGTTTCCTTCAAGAACATCAAAAATGGGGAGCGAGTGCCATTCGTCGTATACGCGGATCTCGAGTGCATATTATCGAAAGTTGAACAATCGAACAATAGTGATATTTATCAGAAGCATGAACCTATAAGTGTAGCTTATTATTTAAAAAGTGCTCGCGATGCGTCACTTTCGAGATACGATGCTCATCGGGGTGTCGACTGCATCGAATGGTTTGTACGCGAGCTCGAGGTCATTGCGCGTATCGCGAGCGAGAAACTGGGCACTATCGTACCCATGCGTGATCTTAGTCTTACCGAACGATCGCGTCACTATAATGACCCCAATTGTCATATATGCAAAAAGCCGTTTCTTCCGAATCAACTACGAATTCGCGATCACGATCATCTGACCGGCAGATATAGAGGACCGGCTCACAATAATTGTAATTTAAATTTTAAAGATTCGCATGTCATTCCAGTGATTTTCCACACTTTTTCCGGCTATGATTCGCATTTTATTCTCGAGACTATCGCTAATTTGTACGAGGGATCGGTATATCTGCTGCCTGTACATAAGGAAAAATACATTTCATTCACCAAATATTTGCGAAATTATAATATACGGCTGAGATTTATCGATTCGTTCAAATTTATGGCCTCCAGTCTGGACAAATTGAGCTCGTACTTGGCGGAATCTCAGCTGACAAATTTGAGGTCACAATTTTCGGAATTGAGCGTCGAGCAGTTCAACTTGCTTACGAGAAAAGGTATTTTTCCTTACGACTATATAGATAGCGCGGCTAGATCGGAAGAGACGGCTTTACCACCGCGCCAGTCGTTTCGCAACAGACTGACCGACAGCGATATCAGCGAGGAAGCATACAATCATGCCGTAGAGGTATGGACCAAATTCCAGATGCGCACACTTGGGGAGTACAGTGACCTGTACCTGAAGACCGATGTCCGATTGTTGACCGACGTTTTCGAAAGTTTTCGCGATAGTTGCATGCTAAATTATAACTTGGATCCAGCCCATTATTATACGCTACCGGGCTTCACCTGGGACGCGATGTTGAAGCATACGGGAATCAGGCTGGAGCTTTTCACGGACGTGGATATGTTGCTGTTCGTGGAGCGCGGTATACGCGGTGGTTTGAGTCAGTGCTCCCATCGTTACGAGAGGGCCAACAATCGGTACATGCGGGACTACGATCCAGCGGAACCGTCGAAATATCTCATGTATTACGACGTAAACAATCTGTATGGGTGGGCAATGTGTCAGCCGCTGCCCACCCATGGATTCCAATGGATGGAGGACGCTGCCAATCTCGATGTCTCCGCTATACCCACGGATCATCCCGAGGGTTATATTTTGGAGGTCGATTTGGAGTATCCGCGCGAGCTTCACGACAAACACGCGGACCTACCGTTCTGCATGGTGCGCGAGAAGCCGCCGGGCGCGAGCCAGGAGAAGCTGCTGGCCACTTTAAATGATAAGACCCGTTACGTAATACATTATCGCGCTCTGTAACAATGTATGCGTAATGGACTCGTACTGAAGCGTATACATCGCGGTTTAAAGTTTCAGCAGTCCACCTGGCTACGCGATTACATCGAGCTGAACACGCGTTTGCGCACCGCGTCCACTAACGAATTTGAGAAGAATTTCTTCAAGTTGATGAAAAACGCGGTTTTCGGTAAAACAATGGAGAACGTGAGGAATAGAGTTGACGTGAGGCTCGCAACCAAGTGGGAGGGAAGATACGGGGCGGAAAGCCTGATTTCCAAACCGAATTTTCACAGTCTCGCGATTTTCAACGAGAATTTGGTCGCGATTCAATTGTCGAAATTGTCCGCGAAATTTGATAAACCCATTTACGTAGGAATGAGTATTTTAGATATTTCAAAAATTTGCTTGTACGAATTTCACTATGACTATATGCTTCCTACATTCGGCGGTAAATGTAGAGCGATGTATACCGACACGGACAGTCTCGCAGTCAAAATTTAATTAGATCGAAGCTGAACCGAGTTTTCTCGATCAGTCAGAGAAAGGTCGCCCTCAGTCCGTACGACGACAAGCGTTTCGTTACACCCGGCACCGCGGCGACTCTACCCTGGGGACATTATAGTCTAAAATTATTATTTATTTATTGTTTTTTTTATTTCAACGATACATTTTAATAAAAGTTCTTATAAAACATTGCTCTTATTTATCCAGAAATTGTGCGTACTGTCGAATCCCAGCCACTTAACGAACAATTTATCGCCCTTTCTGCGCAATACTCTCTCCACCAGATACACATCGGGATTGATGGTTTTCGAAAGCTCGTATTCGTAAAATCCACCCAACAGTTCCGTGCCCCTGGAATCCTTGAGGAGATACGTAGCGGGATTAATCCTCTGCACTTTCGCCACCTCGAATATTTCGGTCGTCCAATTTGGCGTGTAGCCTTTGGCGAACATCTGCTTGTATTTACTGATTCGTACGAAATCGCCGACTTTGAACTTGGCACGACCTGCGACCTTGATGTGACTGTATACTGTCTTGAGTACCTTATCTGCATGCTCGGGTTTCACATCCACGGGACGCATTCCCGTGGTACGATGCTTTCGCGCATTGTACGCATCCACCAACTCTTGCAGCATAGCGTGCCACTTGTAATTGCCGTTCAGCGTAAATCGTTTCCACATTTCCGTCTTCGACGTACGATTCCAGCGCTCGACTATCGACGCTTTCATCACGCTGTAGGTCGAGTAGTGATTTATCCCGCGATTCCTCATCAAAGCCTGAAAGTCACCGTTGTAAAACTCCTTGCCGTTGTCGGTCTGTAAATTTTTCGGACATCTGCCGGTCTTTAGGATTCTCGTCATTGCCGTCGTCACTTCTCTGCCGCTCTTGGTCTTTAATGCCACCGACCAAGCGTATTTCGAGAGGGTATCGATTACAGTGAGAATGTACTGGTGACCCGCATCGACGTAATTGCGCATATCAACAAGATCGGCCTGCCAGAGATCGTCGAAGCCACGCACGAAGACTCTTCTGCGTGGAAAATTTATCCTCGCCGGTGCATGGAGCTCCTCCACCAACTGTATCTTTTCTTTGCTCATTTTTTTTTTTCAAACATGGACAGATTCCTATAATTTATAAGTATTGCTAAGTGTTTCACGTATCAGATCTTCCTTACTCACTTCATCATCCAATTTTTCACAAATTGTTTGCAAAATTTGGTCAATTTTTTTCTCAAATTGTTCATTATGTTTATTCAATGTTATTGTCAAATATTGTTTAAATTCGAGCAGTAAATGTTCTAAATTTGGTTCGTGAAAGTGTTTCCTACTCTCACCATCCAGTCCAATTCCAAATTTATTTCTCGACATTTCAAATGCACTACTGTCACTTTTTTTTTCAAAATTCAGTCTCTTGTTGTTGCTCGTTATTCCTCTTTTTGATGGCTCGTAATGTCGAGAGTATACATTCTACGATGTATGTTAAACAAATGTAAATTTCACAACAGCAGGAATCAGACATTTAATTTTTTTTTTTTTTACCTCGTACTACCGAAAGACGTTGATATTACACTGAGGTAAGAATGTAACGTGCAACTTTCTTTATACGATAAGATCCTCGTCGCGCAACTCCTCGATTATCGACTGTATCTCGTTGTGATGACTCGTATTACCGGCAGCCACCGATGCGATCAAAAGTCTTAAACGTTCGATCAATTCATTCGGATCGTTCCAATGTACGTAGTTGATTGGTCCCTCGGTGACACGCATAAGACCTTTACCCCTTTTTTTTTGATGATGTTGACGCGTCAGACGTTGACGATTTTCTTGCGCCTGATGTTGATGGTAACCGATCAGGCGGTAACATAGGTTTTCCCAATAGCAATGGTTTCATAATTTCTTTATATTTTGCACCTTTATTACCCTTGGTTTGTTTTAGACTATCGTTTAACAGTTTATGCGCTTTAGTTTGATTGAGAATACTCTTGTATTGTTCCAAATCGTCAGGTTTTATAATGGCTCGATTGGGTTCTCTCATGAAAATTAGTTCATAAGTACCTATTGTACCGGTGTATAACGTCTTATCGAGAATAATATCTCCTTCATGACTAATATCAAATTTACATCTACCAAGCGTCAGTTGATCATTTTTATAAAGAGGTCCAAAAGCACGATCAATCAAGTTATCCCTATCGGTCAGAAGTAATTTAATATACTTGCCAGGGATCGGATGTATTCGATTATGTTGAAAGGCATATTGTAACAAGCCTGGTTCATTTTTTTCATCAATATTTAATTTTTCTAGCAAACTTTTTTTCGAATCGGGCGACGTTTGATCGGTTATAGAAGACTCGTCGTCGTCGGTCATGAAATCCAATGGATTCGTAATAGTTTCACTAATACTACTACTAAGATTCTTTGCTCGTTTATACGGTGTCGATGTGAAGTAGGCTCCCCTCTTCAATTTATCGTTGACAAACGAAATATTATTATTATTATTTGTGTTATCCTCCGTTTGCGAAACCAGTTTCTTCAATGGATCGACTATCGGCTTGAATGTCTCGTTCAAACTGCTCTCCATTATCGCCTTCTCCGATTTAAAGGCACGATGCTTGTCGCGAATGACCTCGCTCGTCTTGGCGATCCTCTTCAGAAGCGATTTTTCATCCATCGCGATGCTGTATACAACAGCTTTCCTCGAATTGAACGGTTTTTAACCGACCTGTTGCGATGCTGTATACACAGCTTTCCCCGAACCAACACGGGTTTTAACCGACCTGACACGGTGATCCGAACGGCCTGCACTCCACTATCAAACTGACACTCAAGGCCGTGATCGTGAAACCTTACCGGCCTGACATTCACAAGGCCGTTCACGTTGAAACCTTACCGGCCTGACACTCGCAAGGCCGTTCACTCGATCGTGGCGTACTCGTTGAAAACTTTGCGATATCGACCGTTTTTCAGAGAGCTATCCTTGTCTATTACTAAGAAACCGTAATCGCGACTCCAACAGGTCGAACACAATGTGAGAAATTTCTCATACGACATATCACTGTTGACGTGATCGTTGAAAATATGCTTCAGATTAGTTCCATCCTGCTTAAATATTATTAGCAAGTTTGCGTTATCTCGTATCAGATGCTTTGGTATTTTCGCATAAGTCTGACAGAGGTAGAAGCAATCGATGTTGGAATGTCTACCCATGCAAAAGTAGTCCCTTATATTGTCCTGCTTGTCGTTGGCCACATCGTCGAATATGAAAATGGAGTTCGGCTTTGCATCCGCGACGTTCACAACCTCGCAATTGTTTGAAAATGGAAAGTAACCAATTTCCTCCGTGTCCTGCAGAAGCTGCTCCAGATATCGATACTTCGGTTGCTGCAGCGACTTCGAGTAGACGTACAGGTTCTCGAATCTCACACCGTGCGGACTCTCTATGAGGCTCAGCAACACGTTTGTCTTACCGCAATTCGACGGACCGCAAACTATGCAGCGTATCGTAGATGGTAATAGCGATCCGTGGCGTTTTCTTATTTGCGTGGTAGCATCGTGAGCATCCAAATTTGTCACGCGAATAGTCGGCACGTGCTTCACGAAATGCATCCTCGCTATTAACCTTCGGGAACAGCTGTATCGTTCATTTATATTTCGCGATTTACGGAACTATTCGGTCAGTTGCCATTACGATGGCGTTCATGCTAGTCGTCGTCGATTCCCTGCAGAACTTGACGAATCATCAGCTCGAACACATACCGAAGATCGTATTGCTGGAGTACTTTCCAGACAGTATCGCGAGTGTGTGGGAAAGATTACCTCGGCACATTCGCGCGGACTCGGATGTGCAGCAATATCAATATTGCTTGCAACACTACAATCTACCTAATACCACTCACCACGACGGACCACCGAGACGGATGAAAGACTGTTACGTTTGTCAGCAAGAGAAGCAGTTGCTCTAAATGTCTGGATCGTTCTTCAATAAAGTCTTGAAAAAATTGCCATTTGAGCTGCACGTGCCCGGTTACAATTATTGCGGGCCCGGCACTCGACTTCGCGAAAGATTGGAGCGCGGCGATCGTTGTATAAATCCGCTGGACGAGGCCTGCCTCAATCACGACTTAGCATATTGGCACAACGAGGATCTACCGGAGCGTCATCAGGCCGATACAGTGCTAGCGAGGAGAGCGCGTGAACGTATTACCGCAAGAGACGCGACCTTGGGTGAACGCGCGGTCGCCGCAGCCGTATGGGCATCGATGAATGCTAAGCGTAAACTTGGCTTGGGATTACATAATATTGTCGCGATGAAGAAAGCAGTAGCGGCTAAAAAAAAGAACAACAACAACAACAAGAAAAAAATTGGTACTACTACTACGAGGAAGAGAAGAATTCGAGTGCCGAGGAAACGGGGCGGTATAATACCTATACTCCCACTGCTAGGTGCAGTCGGAGCACTGGCAGGTGGAGCATCGGGTATAGCGACGGCTGTAAACCGTGCAAAAGCTGAGAGAGAACGATTGCGGGAAATGCAACGTCACAATCGCGCGATGGAAGCGTCGCGCGAGAGAGGCCGAGGTCTTTATCTGAAACCGTACAAGCGAGTCGTCGGAGAGGGAAACCGTGGAGGTGGAAAAAAAAACAACAAAAAAAACGGTCGGATAAGAGGAAGAAAATGAATGAGGGGAAATTTCGTCGTCGTCGCGATGCTCTCCCGGATTCAGGTGCTACTAGTAACATACAATTGGCACGCATCTGCCGACGCATACCATACTTCCGTGGAGTCTTTATGCGCACATCTCTGCCGCTCGACGGGCCGCGGTGCAACGAGTGCGCGATCGTGAATCTCGACGATCAATGCGGCCCTGGTACCCACTGGGTAGCCTACGTCAAGCGTAACGACATCGTCGTATATTTCGATTCCTTTGGAAATTTGAAACCGCCGAAAGAATGTGTGCGTTACTTTGGTCCTAACGTTACAATCTACTACAATCATGATCGATATCAATCGTACGATAAAAGCAATTGCGGTCAGTTGTGCGTGAAATTCCTGCGAGAACAGATACTTTGAAAATAATGTCTTTCACCGTGACATTATCGGATCGTAAATCAGTATTAAATTCAGATTTCTTTCCCCCGATCAATCTGCAAGACGATCGGTACGAGATCGGTCTCGTGGACATGCAAACGTACAGCTCGATAGCCAATGTGGACGAGACGAATAATAAGTTCTACTACTATAACGATAAGGTACTGACGATACCCAGAGGCTGTTACGAATTGAGTGCGATAAATGAGTATTTGCAGTCTCAAATTTCTGCGAGACACGAAATTCAAGACGACATTGACAGCGTTATTCTTCTACGAGCGAATAACAATACACTGAAGAGTGAAATATTCTGCAAATATTCGATTGACTTTGGAAAACCGAATAACATTGGCTCACTACTGGGCTTCTCGTCGAATCGCGTAATCTAACCGAACGCCCAGGCTGAATCCGACGAAACCGTGAACATTGTGAAAACAATTATTCTATGAATCGAGTGCAAAACTGCGTGTGGTACATACACCAACGGTAGACCCCGACACATTATTCACGAGTTATTTCCCAGCGTACCACCGGGCTATAAAATCTCGGAGGCATCGAAAACCGTCATTTATCTACCGGTCATCGTCAGAGTAATCGACCGTCTCACGTTACGTATCCTCGATCAGGACGATCGTCTCGTAGACTTTGGACGTGAAGAAATTACCATAAGATTGCACATTAAGAAAAATGTTAATTTACAAAAGTAACGAGGATTATAAAGCGGTGAAACTGGATGAAACGTTCGCTAGTCGTTTGTCCTACGTGGAGTCAAATACACCGGTTCATCGGAGTGAAAATCGCGACAAGAGGAGCTTCTTGCTAACGAGAAGAAATATAGAATTTTTACAATCATTGGGATTCACCGTGAAGAGATTGGGCGAAGGTACATAGTGGAACAATGGCAGATCCCTTGAACGTCACCGCACCGCTGACCTACGACAATCGCATCACCAAAATGGAGATGCATGCCTACAATCTGTATGCGAACGCCTCGTTGGCGAACAGCGACGAAATCGCATTCCCATACAGCAGCAAGATTTGATACTCCTGCCGTGCGAGAGTTATCTCTACGTCGAGGGTCAGCTGGTGGAGGGCACGCGTGACGCGAGCGCCAGGAACGAGGATATAGTTACGCTCGACTGCAATTCCGCGGCCTTTCTCTTCGACGAGATTCGTTACGAATTGAACGGTATCGAGATGGACCGATGCAGAAACGTCGGTATTACCAGCACTCTGAAGAATCTTGTTTCCTTGAGCACCGAGGAGAGCGCCAGTCTACGTCATTCCGGATGGTTCGTCGCTACAGCCAAAGACCGGCTCAAAAAGGAGGCGGCTGTTAAGAATTTCAGCTTTTGCGTGCCCCTGAAAATGCTGCTGGGATTCTGCGAGGATTATCGGCGAGTCGTCGTTAACGCGCGTCACGAGCTCGTTCTCATTCGCGCCCGCGACGATACAACCGCCATTTACTCATCGGTGAAAATCACCGATTCGTCGATCAAGCTGCTACGAGTGCAATGGAGAATACCCCATGTGACCCTGAACGAAGTTACGAAACTCCAATTTCTCAGTATCGTCGAGCAGGACAAGAGTCTGTCACTCGCTTTTCGCGCCTGGGAACTTTACGAGTATCCGCTTCTGCCCAAGTCGCAGCGACACACGTTGTCCGTGAAAGCGTCCACGCAATTGGAGAAGCCGCGATACGTCATTCTGGCGTTCAGAACGAACAAGAAGAGTAATCAGCACGAGGATGTGCTCAAATTCAGTCATTGCAAAGTACTCGATGTCAAACTCTATCTGAATTCCGAATCTTATCCGTACGATCGTCTCGACACTGATTTCACGAAATCCCGCTACTCCGTCCTCTACGACATGTATGTAAAGTTTTTCACCTCCTATTACGCTGGTGAGAAACTCGGGAGACCCATGCTCGACTATACGGACTTTTTGACGTACGGGCCACTCTTCGTCATCGAATGCTCGCATCAGAACGAGTCCATAAAAACCGGCACGGTCGACGTCAAACTCGAAATCGAGTGTATGGAAATCATTCCGGATAATACTACAGCCTATTGTCTAATTATACACGATAAAATTGTACAATATAATCCTCTTACGAATATTGTTAGAAATGTAAGTTAAAAAACAAGAAAACAATTTTTATTAAATAAATATATAATAAACAACAAATTTATTCATTATTTTTTTTTTTTGATACAAAATACCTATCAAACTTTAGACTTACATTCCACGTTGTGATATTTTCTTCCTTTATATAACATTATTAAATTATTGGCTGCTGCAGCCTTTTGTAGGTGCTGCAACTGCTCCGTATCTTCCGCCAATTTTGCCATTCTCCCTGGCAAGAATACCCAATCGGCTGTTGACAGCTTTACAATGATTTTCATTCCATATTTTGTCATAATTTTGTCCACTTCGGAAATATCGTACTCTTGATTTTCTGTCAAGCTATTTAATTTCACAAAATTTTTTGGAATGACGCTTCCCAATTCATTGATTTTATTGAAATTCATTTTTATCTCTATGAAAAAAAAAATGATTAGTCTCATTAAAGTTAAAAACTCAATTAAATAATGCATGTACTAATCGAATGAAAAAAAAAATATCCTTACCTTTTTTTTTTATGTAACAAACAAGTTTCTTTTTAATGTGTTTAATCACACACTTATTTTTTCTTAATAGTACAAGCACGCGTGGTACGACTATGCAGCTCTCGTTTAACAGACTGACTTTTTATATGAACGATATTATCGTATATTAAGCGTATTTAATTGCAATGTTTGGAAGGGGTAATTTTTGTTTTTTTCTTACTTGCGATGAATTTCCATTGTGATTGACTTATCACAGTATAATTCAATAGAAAAAAAACGATATTATCATATTTCTTGGAAAGAGTAATTTTCTAAGATTTTCTTACTTGCGATGAATTTCCATTGTGATTGTAACCTATAGGTTAAAGACAATAGGAAAAAAAATATCTCTATACGGAGATTATTCGAAGGGTATGATTCTTCTTATTTTGATTAAGAAAGAATTAACTCCTTATCACATGTTACTTTATATTTTAAAAACCGATAAAGACTTTCTCTCGACGGGATATCCTCGGTGGAGCAGCATTCAGTCCTCAAACCTTCAACAGTACACATTAAAAAATCATAGAAATTTAATCGATCGTTGACCTTGATGGATTTAGCACTTCGTTATTTTTTTCTGGAAGCATTTAAGTTTGCTTTATTTAAATTTTCGTTACTTTCCTGATTTACTTGGTGCATGCCTTCAACAATGCAGTACACATTGAAAAATCATAGAAAATTAATCGATCGTTGAAATTGATGGATTTAGTACTTCGTTGTTTTTTGTCTGGAGCATTTAAGTTTGCTTTATTTAAATTTTCGTTACTTTCCTGATTTACTTGGTGCATTGTGAGGATAAAATCTAAGGAAGGAGGAGGATGAAAATTCATCTGTACCTACTACTTCTTTTTCATCGATGAAAGACGTGCTGAATTTTTGTAAGTATACTTGCTTCGTTAAAAAAAATAGAGCTATTACTATGCGAAAAGTAACAACATGATTTCAATTATGTCTAAGGTGAGAAATATTGGCTACGCGATCGGAGTCTTTCGTCACGGGAACACAAGCTGCGCGCAAATGGAGCCTGAGGTAGACCTTACTTCGACGAGGCAAAGTGGACCATTTTGATTTTAGATGGAAGAACTACTCAAAAACGCAGAGCCCAGCTATCTCGCTGCAGAATATCAGAAAAAAAAATGAGGAGTGTGAAAAATATATATATTTTAAATAATAAAGTGCGTTTTTTATGCCGCAAGGCTGTTTCACCAAAATCTACGTATATTTTGTAACGAGGTTCTCTCGTTACGTATCAAGATACCGGATTTAATAAAGAAATTAAAGAAAAGCTAACGATTAGTAGTGGTTATTTCAAACCCTACATTACCGACTCGGTGCATAGGTTTCCGAGTGGACAGAAAGTACCGTCTAGGAACATCCCTGTGGACCGTCAGAAGACCGGATGAAAAGACCGGCGCTCCACTTAAAAGTCCAAGCCGACCAAGCGAGCAAGGCAGGGCTGTGCCAAGTAACTTGGTGGCTTGAGACGAGGAGAAGTGGGCACAGGGATTCCTGCGAAAGGCGAATTCTCTAGTCCCCTGAGGAGGGGGAAATAAGAGAGGGAGTCGGGCCTGGGACGTCGCGCAAGGCGGACGTACACCACACCGGCTCACCGATGAGTGTGTCCGTGTGCGTGAGGTGAGCTTGCTCCCTACGCAACGAACACACTGTATGCTATCGATGCATAAGGGACCTGTGCAGGTATGGTAGGTTTCTGCTGCATGCCGGGTGCCGCCGCTAAGTCCATGGCAACGCGCATGGCACCGCGGACTAGGGCATTGCGGGGATGCACCACCCTGACAGTCCCTTATGAGAAAAGATCACGATAACGTTCTCGTCTCCTCACCTCCCCTCATATGTATGAGTGGGTGGGTGGGAGAGTGTGTCTATTGTCGCGAGGCTCGGGCTACCTGTAAGGAACCCTCCCCTCTCTCCACGACCTAGCACACTGAGCAAACCAGGCTTCCGTACCGTCCTCTATGCACTACCAACCAGCCCATTGGGAAATGCATACGATTGGAATGGCGGGGTAAGACCCCTATGTAAACGATGGGTTGTTGATCACCCACACGACCAACTGGCGCCCTGAAAGTACCGAATGCAAGGACGGCCGAAGGTAATAGGAAGATAGCTATCACGATCAGCCCATCGTGGTAGAAGAATCCATTACAAATGGCGCCCAACGTGGTTTTATGTAAATTAAATTATTGAAGATTTTGATAATCTAAATAAGCCATGTGTCCGAGCATAAATATCGTCAGTAAAAGACTGAAAAACATGAAGCACATGATTGTCAAGAGAATTTACTCATGAGTAGTAAATAGCTCAATCGGGTTCATGCGGCCCCATGGAACTCGAGCAATCAGTGTAAGCTATCGAAAATCATATTAAATGAGAATCACGGACGATAATATAATTTAATATTATATTCGTCCGTGTTAAATCGAAATGCTCTCGTAAAGGCTCTTAGTACAGGCAGGATTCTGCCGAGCGCTTGTTTGTAAACAAAGCTAAGCGCTAGCCAAGGCCGAGCCGGCTGACAACAGTCGTCGGTACTCGCGCACCGGCTGAACTATCAGCCTAGTTACCGCGATGTTGTCAATTGAATTAACTGGATTAATCCAGTTAATTAGAAATTCGGCAACATCGGTTATCGCCTAGCGAGCGATGAGTGAGCCGGCAGGAGCTCATATCTAATCCTTCCTTGGATCCGAACAGACCTCTCCGCTCTCGTCCATGGCCTCACAAGCCCCCCTCATCCTCGCCGACGACGAAGCCGTCGCCTCCGCGGCCCAGCCGCCTCCTGCAGCATTGCTGCAACCTGCGGCCCTGCCGCCCCCCGCGACTCAGTCGCTTCCTGCGGCCCTACCGCCTCCTGCGACTCAGTCGCCT
The DNA here is from genome assembly GCF_024137725.1 of Prorops nasuta. Taxonomy (NCBI): domain Eukaryota; kingdom Metazoa; phylum Arthropoda; class Insecta; order Hymenoptera; family Bethylidae; genus Prorops; species Prorops nasuta. Next base: position 526,560 of record NW_027116810.1, read on the forward strand.
CCTGCAGCCTTGCCGCTTCCAGCGACACAGTCGCGCTCTGCGGCTCAGCCGCTTTCCCCCGTCCTGCGGGTCCCAGTGACCTTACCACTGTCGGTGGTAAGGCCACTTACCGTGGGGTCGGTGTCGCCTCCGGGCTCACCGATCTCGTTCCTCGAGGAGGATCTGGATCCCCTCGAGCTCCTGGTGGTAGACTTCGATCTGCCACCAGAGATTACCGGAGCGAGCATAGGCTCGCTCGATCTCGCAATGGAGGAAGAGTTGCTGAACTCTTCCCCGGAATTGCGTAGGGAGAGCCCCAGGACACCTGCAAAGGTGACTGAGCTCTCCCAGCAGTTCCGAGGAATGAGCACAGCGTCTCGTTCCTCCGAGGAAAAGCCGCTGCCAGAACCTTCCGTGTCTTACACGGAGAAGGACCTGGCGGCGTTTTTCCTCCGGGACCTTGACCTCTTTCACCGTGTGGTGAAAGCGGTCGAGGGGGCTTCGCGTCCTGCGACGAGGAAGCCCCCCCAAGCTCCGCCCCGCAAGGGACGTGGCAAGGGGAAGCGACCTCGTCCGGAGACAGAGGTTTCGAAGCCGCAGCCGAAACCTGCATCATACGCGAGTGTGGTGTCAGGCAAGGCCGCAAAGGCTAAGAAACCCCTGCCGCCGAAGGAGGCAGAGGTCCCGCCGGCAAAAAGGCCGAAGCTGGATTCCAGCGTGAGGCCCAAACAGCCGGCGGCCAGCGGTATCGGCGGTCCCAGCAATTGGTTTTGCTGGAACTGCAAAGGCAGGGGACACCGGTTCAGCCAGTGTCCCACACCCGTTGTGGAGGATTTCTGCAAGGGGTGTGGTCGCAAGGGTAAAACCTTGCGGACCTGCATCGCCTGCAGTCCGACGTGGCAGACACGCGGACCGTACGTGGCGAAGGCCGGTACGAACGTACCGTGGGACGTCCTGAAGCAAATGCAGAAGGCGTCCAGGCCTAAACCACGGCCTTCGGAGAAGGCGAAGGTGGCATCGCGGAAGGCTTCACAGCCGAAAGCGGGGCCATCCAAGCCTTCAAAGAAGAAGGCGGCGAAAAAGGAGGTAAGCCTCGATAGGGTTTCACAGCTCGTGGAACCTTAAAGAAGCTCCTCCTTAAGCTATCGTTCAAGATACCGCATTAATTACCGTTTATGATATCGTTTAGGATACCGCAAATCCTCAGTTTTCCCACCTATCCAAATTTCCTTTCCTTATTTTCCTTCCTTCCCAAAAATAAACAAAAACAATTTTCGCGAGGAAATGGATGGGCAGATTGAGGCTGTAAACAGACTCTCTGCCGAAAATGTTAACGGTGCTGCCATCTAGCGGTCACCAAGAGAGCCACTGATCGATAATCGATACAGGTGCTGACATCTTGCGGTGATCGAGCGAACTAGAACATTGGCTATTGATTATCGATGGTCGAATCGATACAAGCACTGCCATCTAGCGGTGATTATTCGTACTAGACCGCAGATAATTGATTATCGATGGCTGGATCATAGATCAAGCACAAATTGGGTAATTAGCGAATAGGACAAGTGGTGGCGCCACCTGCCACGACTATTGCGCGCGCACCCAAGCCACGGGTGGGGGTAACCTACCGTGAGCGGGTTATCGGAGCCAGCGGAACAGACCTGGCTCACTCCAGCGACAACCTCCGACATTCATAGACGCCTTAACACCGAACGAGCCTTAAGTAAGTGCGATGGCAGAGAATGCGGAGAGGAGAGGGAGTACCGGGTCGGGAAATACATCGGAGGATTTCGATGACCCGACAGATAATGATGCTGTCCAGGGTGACCTGGCAAGCAAGGTATCGAATCTCGATGCGAGAATGGAGAAATTGGAAAATTCTTTCCAAGATCTCATCTCGCAAATATCGAGATCCTTCGAGCAATTAGCTCAAGGAAAAGTTATCGGAGGAACAGCGCAGGCTGTTCCCGCTAAGCGTCCCAGAGGCCGTCCGCCTAAAAACGCGACGAACCAACCGGGACCGGCCAATCAGGGCCAGCCTTTGCTGACACTGACCAGGCCAGGCGAAGATATCGAATCCCAACTAGCTTCTGACGAAGCTTCGGGATTAAGTACCGCTGCGGTGTATCGAGGAGCCTACGTAACGAAGGCCACTCGCAAGACACCCGGAAAAGATATCGGCCGAGGGGAAGACACCATGCCCCGTTGGCGAGTTCTCGAGTCACTCCAGAAATCGAATCTAACCTTTGCGGGCGATTCAACGGAAACGGTTGAGAGCTTCATTGCCAGGACCGACGCCGTTTTGAATCTGCTTAGGATTAGAGATTCCGACCTGGTTGACGTCTTTCCCCACATCTTAACTGGTGTGGCGAGGATGTGGTTTGAGGATAACAAATTCTCAACCTGGTCTGAAATTAAGTCCGGTTTACGGTCATATTTCAGATCACAAACCTGGGAGGAGGAGTTGGAAACTGAGCTTCTTACAAGAACTCAGGGAGTTAACGAGCCTGTGCGAGCCTATTTGCAAATTATACAATCGTATATTCGCAAAATAGGCAGAGATAGATCGGACTGGAGCCGAATTGCTATCGCGCACAAGAACATGCTACCGGCGTATAGACGAGGTATCGCTATACATACTGCGATGACGTATCGAGAATTTGAGCGTTTAGCGCTCAATTTCGAAGCCGCATATCGGCCGTCATTAGGATATCGCCCACCTGCTATGCCAGAGGAAACTTTAGTTCCCGAACTGGCATATAAAGGCAATCGTGGAAAGTTACGGGAGTCTAGGAGACACGCAGTGCGTGCTCTTGAAGTGGACGAAAGTTCTGACTCAGATACCGATGAATCTACACCAGAAGATTCAAAAGATACCGAAGAGCATCTACAAGCTTTCAAATCATCCGGTAATCGAGGAAGGAACAATAATTCCAAATCGAAACCGAAGGAGAAAGCTACTAATAAACATCAAGGTCAGCGCGGCTCTAAACAGAAACAACCTGGCTCGAATATGACCTGCTTTAATTGCGGTAAATCGGGACACGGTTGGAGTATGTGTAAAGAGGCCAGAAAGATGTTCTGCTATCGATGCGGGCAAAAAGACGTTTCCCTTGCGGAATGTCCTAACTGTTCGTCAAAAAACGGCAAGAGGAGCTCGTAAATTCTACCCAGAATTCTACGCAGCTCCAGGCGTCGGATGAAAAGATATCGCAAATCTCGCAAATGGAGCAAGACGAAAAGATACCGAGTAATCACAAAAATCCAATTTCTGAACAAGGATGTTCGAATATCGAGCATGATTACAGTTATCGCACGTTCTCAAACCCATCGGAAATGCCCAGGTTAGGGAATGTAAATAAAAACAATGCGGAGCGTCCAGACGCTCTGGTTGTCAATACCGAAATCTTCGAAGATTTATCGATCGAAGACAAGTTATCGACTGGTGATTTAGCCGATGTAATAATTACCACATGTGGTAATAGTGCCGAGAAATTAGCATTTTACACGACAGTCACCATTCAAGGGAACGAACTGCGTGCATTAGTAGATTCTGGTGCATCACGCACGTTCGCAGGACAAAAAGCCATAGATTTATTTAAATCAATTGGTATAAAGTCCAGAAAAATAGAAACCTTGAAAGTTACCGTCGGAAACAATTGCGTTTGCAAAGTTAATGAATCCGCTAAGATACCGATCCTGTTGGAGGGGAAGACAACTATAGTGGACACACTATGGATGCCATCCTTGTCTAGCAATTTTATTCTGGGACTGGATTTCCTTAGTCACGCTTGCGTGATTGTCGACTTCTCAGCAGGAGAATGGGCGTATAAGGAAAAACCACAGAATAAATTTATGTTCTCGAATGCCGAAAGACTAAATTGTGTAGTCATATGTAACGGCTTAACAGTTCCCGATACAGATAACGCTCAGAGGTTACACGATTTTCTAGAAATCAAGCTACCCCCCATTTCTGGAAAACCGGGAATCTCCAAATTACCGGCAGTCATAATTGACGTGCAAGATCACGAGCCAATCACACAGCGAGCTCATAGATGCACGGAGAAAATCCGCCAAGCTATGTGGCAAGAGGTTGATGAAATGCTAACCAATGGCATCATCGAACCATCGCAAAGCGATTGGGCAAGCCCGGTGGTCATGGCAAAGAAAGCCAATGGCAAATTTCGGTTTTGCGTAGACCTACGGCGTGTTAACGCAGTAACGAAAAAAGATGCCTACCCATTACCAAATATGGCGGGTATTCTTGATGAGTTACGACAAGCCAATTATCTAACGACGCTCGATTTAAGTCAAGCGTATTGGCAAGTACCGTTAGCGGAGAAATCTCGTGGTATCACGGCTTTCATCGTTCCAGGCAGAGGTTTGTTTCAATTCAAACGTATGCCGTATGGATTAACTAACGCTCCCGCAATTTTCCAGCGTGCTCTGGACAAATTACTTAGTCCCGAATTCTATCCTCATGTGTTCGTCTATTTGGATGACATTATAATTGTCACCAAAACATTCGATGAGCACTTATTGTGGTTAGAGAGAGTTATCGAGAAGTTAAGGCAAGCAAACTTAACAATAAACAAAGAGAAAAGCCATTTCTGTAGAACAGAAGTGAAATATCTCGGGTTTATTGTCGACAGCCAAGGACTTCGGGTAGATCCAGCTAAAACTGACGCTGTGATTGCCTTCCCGATACCGAAAAATCTCAAGCAAATTCGTAGATTCTTGGGTATGGCTTCCTGGTACAGGAGATTCATACCCGAATTTGCGACTATTGCTGAGCCATTAACAAAGCTAACGAAGAAAAATCAAGCGTGGGAGTGGACAACCAATCAGCAGTCAGCAATTGACGCACTGAAAGGATGTTTAACGAGCGCACCAACGCTCGCATGCCCAGATTTTTCCATACCGTTTTCATTACAAACCGACGCCAGCAACGTTGGCTTAGGAGCTGTTTTGACACAAGTTATCGAAGGTCAGGAAAGGGTAATTGCCTACGCAAGTAGAGCGCTTACCGAACCTGAAAGAAAATATACCGTAACCGAGCAAGAATGCTTGGCAGTGGTATGGTCCAACAAGAAGTTTAGATGCTATCTTGAAGGCTACCGTTTCACTGTTATTACCGACCACAGCAGTCTCCGATGGTTACACAATTTAAAAGACCCATCCGGACGACTCGCTCGATGGGCTCTCGCCTTAATGGAATACGATTTTACAATCGTACACCGAAAAGGAGCATTAAATCATGTTCCAGATGCTCTGTCACGAGCACCGGAAAGTTTGAATGCACTAATACCGACAACTTACACCGATACCAAAGATGCTTGGTATCTGAAGCGCGTAAAAGATATCGAAAAGTCACCAGAAAAGTTCCCAGATTGGAAACTAGACGGTGAGTTGATGTATCATCAACGACGCTCTAATCTAGCTAACGCTGAATTAGAGGATCTCGATGCTTGGAAATTGGTAATACCAAGAGAATACAAGCAGAAGGTACTCGAAGAGTGCCATAAATTACCGCAAGCCGGCCACCAAGGTATCGATCGTACTTATCGACGCCTTGCGATAAATTATTTTTGGCCAGGTATGTTCAAAGACGTGACGTCATACGTCAGCCATCGCAACGAATGCCAACGCTGCAAAGTAGAACAACAAGCTCCCGTCGGCTTCATGGGTCGCCGAATTGTTGAACAGCCGTGGACTGTGATATCGGCAGATATTATGGGTGCACTGACGCCAAGTAAACAAGGGTTCTCGTACGTATTGGTCATTCAAGACCTTTACACGAAATGGATCGAGATCGCTCCACTTCGAAAAGCTACCGGCAAGAAAATTGCAGAAGCTATCGAAAACTTGGTGATACACAGATGGGGTACACCGAAAGTCTTAGTGACCGACAACGGTACTGAGATTGTTAACAAAGATATAAACGCTTTGTTACAACTAACGGGTATGAGGCAAACGACAACACCTCCTTACCACCCTCAGGCAAACCCAACAGAAAGGGTTAATAGAAGCCTGAAAATGATGATACGGGCCTTTCTCGATTCTGATCTTCGAGAATGGGATCGTCACTTGAGTGCGTTCCAATTTGCATTCAATACGGCCCACCATAATTCATTGCAAGCTACACCGGCTTTTGCGAATTTTGGGAGAGAACCAGAAGCAGCAAGGTCGATGAAGCGTGAATTAGAAGGCGATACCGATATCATTCCGCAGCCTACCGAACAGTGGCTAGCGAGAATGAAACGCTTAGAAACCTTAAGGTTGGTTTTCAAGCATGCTCTCGACGAAGCTCACGAACGACAGGCTAAGCCTTACAACTTACGCCGTCGTGAAAAGCAATACGAGGTTGGCGAATTAGTTCTAATTCGAAACCGACAGCTATCGAATGCAGCAAAGCATATATCGGCCGCGTTGAATAAACCATTCACCTGACCGTTCATGATTGCTAAAAAGTTATCGCAGACAGTGGTTGAACTGTCAGATCTGGCAGGCAAAATGGTTGGAAAAATGTCAACAGTTGACATCAAGCCTTACAAGCCAGAAATACCGCCAAAAGTAGACCCTTAACAAGGATAGCGCGAACTAGGTTCGAAAGTATCGGTTTCGGGTCGAAACCTCCGTTACGGAGGGGGGTATGTAACGAGGTTCTCTCGTTACATATCAAGATACCGGATTTAATAAAGAAATTAAAGAAAAGCTAACGATTAGTAGTGGTTATTTCAAACCCTACATTACCGACTCGGTGCATAGGTTTCCGAGTGGACAGAAAGTACCGTCTAGGAACATCCCTGTGGACCGTCAGAAGACCGGATGAAAAGACCGGCGCTCCACTTAAAAGTCCAAGCCGACCAAGCGAGCAAGGCAGGGCTGTGCCAAGTAACTTGGTGGCTTGAGACGAGGAGAAGTGGGCACAGGGACTCCTGCGAAAGGCGAATTCTCTAGTCCCCTGAGGAGGGGGAAATAAGAGAGGGAGTCGGGCCTGGGACGTCGCGCAAGGCGGACGTACACCACACCGGCTCACCGATGAGTGTGTCCGTGTGCGTGAGGTGAGCTTGCTCCCTACGCAACGAACACACTGTATGCTATCGATGCATAAGGGACCTGTGCAGGTATGGTAGGTTTCTGCTGCATGCCGGGTGCCGCCGCTAAGTCCATGGCAACGCGTATGGCACCGCGGACTTGGGCATTGCGGGGATGCACCACCCTGACAGTCCCTTATGAGAAAAGATCACGATAACGTTCTCGTCTCCTCACCTCCCCTCATATGTATGAGTGGGTGGGTGGGAGAGTGTGTCTATTGTCGCGAGGCTCGGGCTACCTGTAAGGAACCCTCCCCTCTCTCCACGACCTAGCACACTGAGCAAACCAGGCTTCCGTACCGTCCTCTATGCACTACCAACCAGCCCATTGGGAAATGCATACGATTGGAATGGCGGGGTAAGACCCCTATGTTAACGATGGGTTGTTGATCACCCACACGACCAACTGGCGCCCTGAAAGTACCGAATGCAAGGACGGCCGAAGGTAATAGGAAGATAGCTATCACGATCAGCCCATCGTGGTAGAAGAATCCATTACAATTTATACGTTCCCTCAATTCCTTTCATAATAAATTAATTTTACAATATGTGTTCTCTCTCTCTCTCTCTTATATATCTCTCGCGTAAAGGGCTGGGACGTTTGGCGGACCCGTTGCGAACACCGGCTGGAATTTTTCATTTGAAATTAGGCATACCAATGGATGAAATAACAAAATGGGCAGATAGGCGCGCGATGTACTACTTAGATTCGCAAACTTGTTATAAAATTATACCACGTTATCAGTACCAAGAGATCTAACGATATAAATAAACCTTTTTGTTAAAGGCTAAACAATTGGAGTGTCACGTGATTTATTTTCCCCCACCACCGGGGTGTCACGTGATTATTTTTCCCCCACCACCGGGCTTCCCCCACCACCCTGGAGTGGGGGCAATCCCCCTCCGCTAAGAAGTGGGGGTATTTCCCCTACCTCCCCTTCCCCCGCGATACCCCGACCCCCTCGCCACCCGGTCCCAGAATCCCTATAGCCACACTACTGCCCTGTTCTCCACTAATGGAATTGAAACTTCTCTCAAGGTTTGGATCTGTATAGGCGGATTTTGTCCTGGAAGATGTGTAGGCGCAATTGGTAGCCTATAAGGATCAGGCCAAGTTCCACTACCTGCGAGACTTTCTGCAGATTAGAATTAATGGCAAAGGCCGTTGCCACCTCACTAGGAGAAACCCTGCTTGGAGCAGCAGTAGTGATACAACCGATGACAGACGTAGAGAGCCACAATCCAGCTGAAGGCGAAGCCATTGTTGTGATGACTGTGGTCACAGCCCTTGACGAATTCAGTACTGTACCGCCTAGGAAGGTTAAGGAATCATTCCCTAATGTCATTCCTATAGGTGCAGGCATCGCTGGTCCGGCTGCCTCTTCTCTGGCTTCTTCTTCTCTTGGGACATCCACTATCTGCTCTTCGTCTTTTCTCGGATCCCATTTTGCCGCTGTTGAGCCCCAATCCTGGCGAATCCTGAATCGAGTGAGTCGATCCCTCAGTTTCTGGACCTTACCTTCTATTGTTAACCGTTGGCTACGCATCTGAGATATTAATTGTCCGTAAGGTAATTCTGCTACCTCCTGAGACAATCTCTCCCAGGCCGCACGCGAATCACTACACGACCAAGCTCTCTCCTCACGCCCAACACTATTAGGTGAATGTATCATGGCGCTAAGTCGACTATTATACGCCTTATTTTCCTAAAATACTAAGTTCTAATAGGGAAAAGGGATTCGATTCTTTATTTAGATCTTACAATTTTCGGTTAAGTAGCCTAAACAAGAAATGAGTACCCGCACAGCGTCTTTTGTAGCCTACCTTAGTCCGTTGTGAGTAAATGCTTCTGTAAAGAAAATTTTCTTAACCTAAACTATAAGCCACTCACTTCCCACAAAAAGCATAGGGTCATGTCATTCATGTGCAATATTTACAAGCAGTGTTATGGGTAGCGATTAATGGACACCGGCAACTCACTTAGCGCCTTACACTAACTAATCTTTGTTAAATTTTCATGCTAATGTTAGCAATAAATTCGTTGCAATCCAAAGTGTTCAGAAAAATCTCAAATAAACAATAAGCAAAAGACATTCAATTAAGTACCATCCCAACCTGGCAAGGATCAATTATTATACATTTTCGACTTTGGGAATTATTTATTCTCATAATTCTTTTTCTAAATAAACAGTGTTGGATGCCAACATCGTTTATTCATTAGGTCGTTCAAGGCCACTTTGGTCTCTCTTTGAATCAGGCCATACATAACTATTTACAATTTCTTATTATGGCCTCATTCAATCCACAAATGTATAATAACGACAGGTTTCAAGGGTATTTCAATGTGCAAAGAATCCAGCGTACAACTTATACTATTATTCGCGCTTTACAGCAGCAAATAATATCTCTGTCTATTTCAACAAGACATTTTTATAACTCAAACAAATTTCTAATTTTTCACCAGCCAGTCAGATTTCAGAGCTTCCTTTTACTTCTTCCCCTGTTATTTTAATGCGTGGGCCACACGTTGGGCACCATTTATAACCTATGCCGAATGTTCACTAAGGGAAAGGCGAGTGAACGCCAGATAGGTACAATGCACACGGACTTTATGATTTACTAATTTTACATTTGGGCGCCAGGCCTATTTTTATTATAGGCCTGTCCGCGGCCTTCCCGACTTGAGCTCTCTTAGGTTTGGGTCCTGCCCACGCATTTAACAAGTACAATTAAATTAGAGTGAATATTAACTTCCAACCTTTACTATTTATTATTCTGCTCCTTTATATTCAAACATACTACTCTATACTAGTAAGAACAATTATGACCATTATGTACATTTTAACATCTTGCAACTTCCCATTTAGTACAACATATTAGACCTTAATATAATTACAATACAGTGGCAAGGTACATGAGTCTACGCTACCCAAATTGTATAATATTCCTTTGGGTAATGAACTGATTAAGTTTCAATGCCCTATCCTGTATTATTTTTAGGTTGGTGGAGTAGCCTCATTGGTGCCTTCCATGGTTCTTCGCCGTAGGTTTCTCTCTTCACACTGTCCTTTTAGTCCTTTGGGGATACTGCTTAACCCATCCAAGGCTGTTTTTTTTATAATGGGTCCCCCCCCTTCGACCAATGCTCCTGTAGTATTTTCTCCTTATTACTGACTGGCTTGTCTGTTATTACTTTTTCTTACACTGGATTGTTTGCACATATAAAGTTAGGACCTGTTGGGAAGAATATTTGGGCTTCGCTTGCCCCAGGTACTTGACTTGTACCTCTCTTTTCTCTTGCCTGACAGGCTACGTAGCCTATTGCTGATGGGAAAGGGTCCCACTAGGTGATTGTCTCTATATTATGCTAATTAATCCCCTATTAGCCTTTACAATTACAATTCACCTTCATCAAAATGGATGTCAGCAGCCTGAGTTCATATTCTACCACCTATGTGGTTCACATGCCACTCTGAACCCCCAATAAAATTCCTCTGCCACCAGCAATATTCCTTACTACGCCCTGCCAAGAGAAGAGGCCTTCGTATAGATTACGAAAAGCAAATAAGCCAAAGGAGTACTCCTGGCGCCTATAGGTTAGGTTAATCGATTTGTTACCACTTACCTTGGCTCTCCTCCTTTTTGGTTATTTCTTCTCGTTTATCCTTTCCTTTCTGTCCTCTTTCCGTTATCCTTTTCCTTCTGTCTTTTCCTTTATTCTTTCCTTTATTCTTTTATTTCCCTTTTTCTGGCCTGACGTGTCTAGGGGTATCGAAATAGTGCCACGAGGCAACGGGGTTCACTTTGCTCGAGCCCTGAAAGAAGAAGGGCGCAGGCGCGCCCAAGGCCGGCGCAACTAGTTTTTCGCATCGATCCATTGATCGATTCAGGTCCGGGCCCACGCCCACTTGGGCCACCGCACTACTGGCGGCGCGGAAATCAAAATATCTATGTAACCGGTCGAAACCGTAATTTTGTCCGGTTACAATATATATATATATGGGTTTTACATTTTAATTTCTTCCAGCAAAAAAATAAGCAGATTGATAATGAATTCGAATTTATGTTATGGAAAATAATGTGCTTTGGACGAAATGTATCTCGAAAACTGCATTATTATATAGATTTATATCAACGCGAAAAAATTGGATTTAATACTATATAATTCATAGCGATTTATTTCAAATTAAATATTAATTTTCTATGTAGCGATTGAAAAGATGTATTCTTCTAAAACGAAATATCATTACAAAATATTAATGTCCCTTTGAGACTACCATTGTAAACAATGATAAAGTGCTAATTCAAGTAATATATAAAATTATACTCACATTTTAGTCATTTGAAAGTTTCTAAACAACTCGCAAATGATGCACTCAGCACTTGTGCTGCATATTTCACACGCATTTTGGGGATTTGATTTTTATCAATATATTGTTGATTAATTTTTCTTAATAAAGGACAAATAATATTGATCTTCCGGTCCATTATCCAAGCTGTTTGAATAATATCCCAGGATGCGACAATTTTTTGCTCAGTATTTTTTACCATTACTAGATCCTTTGTTAATAAATTATTCCTCACTCCCTTGATAAGGTGAGGTGGATCAAATAGAGGAATTACAACATTATTATCAACTTCAAATGTTTGACCTGCCAAAAACAAAATATATAAATATTTACACAAATTTAAGTTTTAAAAGATGTATAAACAATTAAAAGAGTCGTTAATTATAAAAACATGTTTATAAAGTAGATAAATATTTTACATTTTATTACGTATGTTTCGTTATTGATAATATTTACTTTGCCTTCTTCCTTCTTTAATTCTTTTTATATCTGTATCTCTCAGCAATGCATTTATTGCTACCATATTACTGCAGCCTTGGTCGCATACAGTAGCAATAATTGTAAAGCCAACATTGCATACTGCTAGGATATGTTCCTTGATACATCTCATAAGTTGAGGTGTATTAGTCAATGCAGTGCAGAAACTATATGACAGAGGAATCTTCCATCCACTGTGTAATCCACGCAACATAATTACCAGTGCGTGATCGGCTAACTTCTTCGAATGATTATGACCCCAATCTTCAAATCCACATATAATATCCTTTTGGACATCATACGAGAGATTTGGCTGAATGGCAATCTCATCCCACATTAAAATGTAGGCTTTGTCATTAGTAGACATTTTTTCACACATTAGCTTTAGATGCTGTAAAATGATGTCATTCATTCCGGGAAGAATGGGAATCTTGTGTAAAATATTACGCGAAGATTGAGTTGAAGGAAGTTCCCGGAAGATGCTTCGAAGAGACGAGTACGCTCGTTTTCCCATCGATTTGTACATGATGAGACCTAGACCTTTTTCCTTCGCATCATATCGATGACCCTAAAAAACAAAAATATATGAAAAACATAATACATTTCATTAATATTTAGCAACAGAAAGGAACAGAAGAACCTGCGTTTGTTTCTATTAATTTGAGTTAATATATAGTTTTATTGAACGTTAATATTTGTTTATCAAATTGAAACGCAAAAAATTAAGACGAGATATTAACTCAAGTTAAGCAACTAGACTGGAGCTGGATACAAGAGGCACAAGGAAGTGAGAAAAAAAGATAATCAAAAAATATTAAATAACATATAACTACGTTTTAAATATATTACATATAAAAAGCAACAAAACTACTAAGCCCACAGTAATGCATATATCTGTTAGATATATGAATATGATTATTGATCAAACAATTAATTCGAAGAATATATACACAAAATAAAAATGGAATATCCTTTAAAATAATTATGAAAACGGCAACAAAAATAATATTGAAGAAACATAATGTTAATTCGGTTTAGGTAAAAACAGGAAGGGTAATATGGAAAAAATGGGGAACAACATTGTTTACAAGTGATTTTTATTGTTAATCGAAAAAAAAGGAAACATTTATTATAATATACATGTATTTGCATACTTACATTGATGCATATTATTCTCATGCCTATATGTGATTTTTCGCCTGCTTCATTCTTCATCTTTTATGATGTTTCCATGGATTCCTCTTCTTCGTTGGAATAGTCATTTTTTATAAATGTCATTACGGAAATGTTAAATTCCAAAACAAAAATGACAGGTAAAAATAGTACTCCTTGCTCTGATATTGTTAAATATGCAGGATGTAACAAAAGTATGGATATAGTTGAATATCAAACAAGATGCATAGCAGAAAAAACTCTTTGCACCGAAAGTTGTAATGATTACAAAGATATACTTAACTACAACAATTATTTGACTGAAGGTGATGTAATAAAGATCATGTGAATGTCGTATCAACTTATTTCAACTGGTATGATATAGTTTCTATTACAAAATTTGTACAGCTTATTTCAACAGCTTTGCAAAACATTAAGTGTGTCTACTATATCATCCAAGCATTTACAAGATATTTGGATGAGAAATCGCTTGAAATAATTTCCAATATTTTTACTTCTAATGCTTCATACAATTTTTAAAAACTCGAGCATTTTAAATTATTTTCATTTTTATGGGGCAACATAAAAATTAATATCCTAAAATTCATATTCTTATTTACTTTAACGGTAGTTTGTATACAAAATAACTGTGGTAGGAAAGTAAAAATTCGTTCACAAGTGAATTATATGAATATAATATTTTTCATATAACAGAAAAGACCAATATTTATTTTTTGCCATTTTAATGTCATTTCAAGTAAAATAGGCCAAATCACGAAATATGTAAATCTCCTTTTCCGTAACAATTTCAGATATCAATTAATAGTACATTGTGTTACAAGGGACGAAAGTTGCCGTTTGCAGACGACTGTGAAGTTGGCGGCACGAGCGAAGCGAGTGCTGCCATCACACGAGTCCAAACGGCAATTTCGCCCCGCGTAACACACGATACTTTTTATTACAAGTGCATCAACTACATACATATAAGAAAAGAATGATGATAGATCATTTTACATTTTATTGGATATTATGATATGTACTTCACTTTGGTCAAATCGTAAGCTGCTACACTAAAGAACACCGTGCCATGGGATTCAATAGGGAAAATACGGCAGAGCTCCTGGTTGGGGGTGCAGGGGGCAAAGACCCCGCCAGGGGTATGGGGGCGGAGCCCCCATAAGAAAAATTAAACATTTTAAATGAAAAATAATTCTTTTATATTTTATAAATCAAAATTTAACATTTCGTATTATATTTTATAAATTATTTAAAATGAAACAATCAAAATACTTTTTAAACATAAAATCAGTTAAGAAAATATTATTTCAAACATTTTGATAATTCTGGTATTTTTAAATTCAAAATCAGCACAAATGATTTAAGGTCACAAATTAAAGTCACAGAAAGAACGACGTCTTGTTATAATTATAACTATGGAAATAGCTAGAAGAAATGTCGTCATATCCTCTATGTGCTTGCTTATTCTCAGAAAATTGCTCATTTCGATTAATATGAAAAATCGAAATTTACAATGTGAACTTAGTTGATATTTTCAGCCCTAGAGTGGAAAGTAATGATAAAATCTCCCAAGGGACGAAAGAGTGAAGTAAAACAGTAATGCGCATGCGCGGCAGAGACTAGTCTGAAAAGAGTCACTTTCGGCCCGCAAAACTGCGCCCGAAAGAGACACTTTCTATGCACGTGTAATAAAAAAAAATTTGCATATGACATATCCGAACAAAAATTTTTAAGAAAATTCGAAAAGATCTTATCTGATAATTTGATACCTTTTGCATTGATATAAACGTATCTTGCATTGCACTCAAGGGCATTTTCAATCATTCTATATGTCCAATTTAATAGATAACTTTTTGGAAAATTAGTAAGCAAAAATGAACTTTTAATATTAAGTAAGGCTAGTTCATAATTAGAAGAAATAAAAGATTAAATATTATGCAAGTAATTTTAGCCTTCCATTCGTCAAATACTTCCTTTGAGAAGTATTTATCAATGAGAAGTTATAAATTACTTAGTTTAATATCTATTATCTTATTCCTTCCAATTGTGAACAGGGCCATAGTGTTACAAAGAAAGCGGCAATTGATAAAATAATACTTATTGAATAAAAAAAAAACTACAAACTTTTTATTAAGAAAAATCTAATTATAGAGAGACTGTTATTTTAACTAGGATATGCTTTATTAAGAATAAAACTTTTTAAGTAGGTTCAATTAGCATGCATTAAAATAAAAGTTACATGTATTATTTTTTTTTATAAAAATTGAAAAAAATTGAATTTTTGTTAAATACTCCAAAACAATTATATTAAGTTTTATGTTACAAAGAAAAGAAATATGTTAACGATTAAAAAATAATACATTGTTCATATCAGTTGTACATTTTACTTCAGCAGGACTACTTCTACTATGAACAATACAAAACACTTTTACTAGGAATAAACTACTTCTGAAAAATTTTTATGAGTTGATGGTATAATTCTTCCAAATATTTACATTTATCTTATGCGATAAAAATTAAATGAAAGGAAAATATCATTAACTTACAAACATTAATAGACACAACAAGATATTTTATGAAATGTATATAAGTTTGTTTGTATATTATTGTTCAGAAAAAATTTTCAAATAAATACCTGTGCTGATTTTCTAAAATTTTTAAAAATCATATTGGTGAAGGTTCTCTGTACTGAAGGCAAGTCATTAACAATTTTATCCCATGCTGTGTCTTCTTTCATTTTATTAAGTTTTTTCCTGAGATTTCTGTTGATCTTCTTCTGTCTGTACACTTTCATTGCTGATTTCCTTAATCGTAAAGCAATATTCAGTGGAGGCCTAGAAGGAATATTGCGTTGAACTGCTGCTTCAGGTGCTGGCTGTATAATATCCTCCTGAATGGGGTATGCCAGACAATTTTGCTCTTCAACTTCATCAGCATTACCACAATGTAATTCAGAATATGACACTGCGGTTGACTGGACATCCTCACTACTAGGATTACTTGGGATAAATAATGGTGGGTATGCATTGTCCCTTAGCTTACGCCTTTGACCAACTGGTATAACAATCTTATCAGAAAAATGCATACTACATATTCTCAATTTTTCAAATTCTTCCAATGTTAAGTCTGCAAATAAGCGAGATATTGAGTAACTGTTAATAAACAACGACGAAAGTAATATTTTCCAGATCTTGTATGAATAAACACTATAGTATAACAATAGTAGATTAACACACAGTAGAAGAATGCAATGTAGTGTTTAAGTTTACATATATAGGCACCATATTTAAGTATATACAACAATTTATGATTAATTTTAATTATGAAAGAGTTGCATTAACATATATATGATTCTTCGTTGTTGAAACTAATATTGAAATATACATACTTAAATATGGTCTGTGTACCCTTAAACATTGTTCTAGACTTTTATATCAATTTACTCTACTCTGATATTTGAAATATTTTTAATATTGAAAACTTACTAATTCTATTCCCTCGACCTATTTTATGCAACCAGAATTTCGCATGTTCTGCATTCTTTGGCATTCTATGGCACGACACATTTTTATACATTGTGCATACTGGCACGCAACATTTGTAAACCATTTTTAAATGGTTTTAATTATTTCCGCATTATATTAAAAAGTATTTCTGGTGAAACACTATAAAAAGGTAACACTGAGCAAAATTTTTGCTTCGGTTGTCAGATTTTCACTTCCTAATTTTAATATTTTCAGGAGCTGTTAAAAAGCAGTACCTCCAAAAATGGCTGTATTCGCTACCGTAAATTTCGCGGTAAAAAATTGTAACGCTTAGCTACAAACTATTTAAAAGTGATGTATCAGGTATCACGTGACTTTTTAGTTCGTCTAATTAGTAGGTACTATCTGTGGTGGCGACACAATCGACGTGTATACCTGTTTTCCCATTGAGTTAGCCCCCCCTGGTTGATATGCGAGCTTACACTCATCAAAATAAGGGTAATCAATATATTTTGGTTGTTATTGATACTTTTTCAAAATATGCATGGGCAGAATCGATAAAAAAAACAGGAAATGAAGTGACTAAAGCATTTGGTAAAGTTATAAAAAGTAGAAAACCAAAAAATTTACAGACTGACGATGGTAAAGAGTTTTAGAACAAAACATTTCAAGATCTCATGAAGAAACATACAATCAATCATTATTCAACATATAGTATTATGAAAGCAAGTATTGTCGAACGCTTTAATCGAACTTTGAAAAATGATATGTGGAAATTATTTAAAATGAATGGAAGCTATAAATGGATAAATATTCTTCCAACAATAATTAACGACTATAATAAAGAAAACATTGTACTACTGGCATGAAACCTATTGATATTAATGCAAAAAATTCAACACATTTATTGAATACAGTGTATAGTAATATAAAAATTGTTGCTCCAGGAAAATTTAAAGTTGGTGATTTTGTGCGTTTAAGTAAATATAAGATGTTATTTGAGAAAGGATATACACCAAATTGGACTACTGAAGTGTTTAAAGTAAAAGTTATTCAAAAAACTAATCCAGTTAGTTATCTTTTGCAAGATTTGAGTAATAATGATATTAAAGGAGCATTTTATGAGCAAGAATTGTCAGAAGTTAAAGATAAAAATGTATATCTTGTGGAGAAAATATTGCGTAAAAAAAGAAATAAAGTTTTTTTAAAATGGTTAGGTTTTGATAAATCACATAATTCATGGATAGATAAAGATAATGTATTGTAAACAATTATAAAATAAAAAATATTTTATTACTTAAATATATATATTTAAGTTTTATTTTCAAACTACTTTTTCTCCTATTCTTTTCCTTTCTTTCATTAACCACAACGATTGTGATATATATATATATATATATATCGCAATTGTACGTTAAATATTAGAGTGCGTATCATGTTATGTAAATATGGAATATTTGTGTAAATGTTATTGTTCTTAAGTAAACTATAAGTTTTTATTTTGTATATCCAATTATTTAATGTAGCTGCCTAAATTTATAAAAATTTAATAAATAGTTTATATATCAATCCAAATTAAAACTGTTAAATGTTCTATATTTGCATTATTATTCACAGCCTCTACTAAACATATAATTATATATATATAAGCTGCTTACTATCAAAGATCCTTAGACTCTCAGGAGCTTCGATAAACCTTGAATTATAATTCTTTTCTGGTATCAATAACTTACCTTTATTATTATTACATTGTTGCAATTGTCCTGCCGAACTAGTATTGGGCCTCAGATTTAAACTGTCATTAAAAACATTGTCCTCTACATTTCCATAACTGACATTCGTCTGCGTTAAAGATTTTGCATGAACTGTGTCATGCAACATTTGACAACTGGTACTGGGCTGCATCTTGAAACGTTCATGCAAGTTGCTATTTCCACAGCTTGCAGAATTATTATTCGATTCCACTAATCCATCATTGTTACTTAGTTGATGAAGAAATTTAATTAATACTTGTCCCATAATAATGAAAACAAATGTATATGTAAAAAAAATCCCTTAAATCAAATATTATAAAACAAATAATACCTGCTTCTTCTGAAATTAATGGAAAAGACATATTAACATCTGCAGCCTCATTTTCATCCTCATTTGAAGTATTCGTTGATTCAATATCACCCTCCGTGCTTTCATAAAGAAATTTTTTGGCCTTCCTCAATCTTTTCCCTTCTAAATCTGAGGCAAGGTCAGATGTATCTTCGGCAGCAGCAGCCTTTGACTTAGCCTTCAGTAAGTTTTCTACAATTAAAGATGTAAAATAATACAATTTGTCCAGATCAATTAACTCAGTAATGTAAATTTTTGTTAGCATGCACTGTTTTAGAGAATTAAGGACTAACACAAAACCAATGGGAAATATCTTGCTATTAGCAGTAATAATATTGTGCAATTTATTATTATAGTTATATAATATTTATTAATTTTCACAACAATTTATGCAGATTTGTGGCTTGAAACTTAATTGTTAAATATGTAATCCTATAAATATTAACAAAATGAAAATATTATTTAGGATTTTTCTATTGCTAATTACAATTAAGAAATATTTACTATTATTCTAAAACATTTGTATATATAACTCCTTACCATACATTTTTTCATTTCCTAATCTTCTAATTTTATGCAAACTCCATGTTCCGAATACCGGATCCTCGCACTTTTTAATAGCTGCATTCAATTTTATTGCAGAGTATGGTGGCCAGTAATAAAGTTTACCCTGAATCCAGTTAATTGGTACAGCCTCAACTTGGTTTTCATTAATGAAATGAACGACAGCCCACGCCATTATATAGATGATGCTAATAATTGTGAAGAAGAGGAAAAACTACATAGTTGTTTTTATTTGGAAAAATTACCATTTTTGAAGAAATGCTATTAACAGGCCAAACTGATAAATCACCGAGATCTTTTATCGCATAAATATCTAGAACTGTTGATTGAAATGGTTGACTTATAAAGCTGCTTACATTCATAAATTTTTTTCCAATTACAAAGTAATTATTTTCTTCCGTTGCAAAATTTTCAATTAACACAATGCTATTATCCTTTAATAAGCAGCAATTATCACCGAGTCTTGCAGTAAATGTAATATTATCAAAAACCAGTTTCTTAAATTGTTTAGAAAAATTTCTGACTGGCAGAGGACCATTATGATGTTCTTGTATCACCTTCAAATTACTTTTTTCTGAACATATATTTGCTAAGATATTATCTGCTTCACTAATGCGATTTATAAGCTGAACCAAAGGAAGGCTAGGTTTTCTAATTAATTTTTTCAAATGTTGTAAGTAATTTTCAAATGGAAATGCACTATATCGTTCTAAATTTCCATAAAGTTTACAATCATTAACAACGTGAATTAATCCATGTACATTATGTGATATATATTCTGCCCCGTAAATATTTTTAAAATTACTTACAAAGTATATTAATAAGGAATGTGCATATTGAGAATATTTTGCAAATAAATCAGCATGGAGTAATATTCTCATAGCAATATGCAAAGATAGGAAATGTAAATATTTATCTTGTGATAAAATTTCTTTTAAAATGACTGGTCCACAATATAGCATAAAAAATCTGAACTCTGTTGCCTTTCATCGATTAATTTCTTCTAAAGAGCGTGTTTTTCGTACAAAGTCAGATGGGATAAAAGATCTTATTTCAATGAGGTAATTTGAAATCTGTTGTACGCTACTTTTTGATAATTTGTTTGAAGGAGGTCCTGCTATCCATATGTTTAACATTAACTTTTTCATCACACCAAAGCACACCAGATGCATGTACTCTAAAGGAAAACTGTCAATCATGTTAATAGATGGTATTTCTTCTAAAATTGAATATCCTGTATGATGTTGCGCTTGAACTCTATTTCGGAAACTCTCATCGGTTCTTAAGACTACATTATCACTTTTAGGATAACACACTCTTCCTTTTATATACTTTCCTTTTTGTATACATTTAGTACATGCAAAGTATCCAGTATGACCTTTACAGCGAGTAATAAGTGACTTTGCAGGCGCATCACAAATGAATGCCTTAATTTTAAAAGGTATAGTACCCTTTTGACATATAAAACCTTCTGACAATTTTTTGACTTCATCTACAAATTCTGATAAAAACTCCTTTATATTGCTAGGTTTTTCATTACCATGGTAGATACCTATTACAGACACACAATAAGGATATTCATACAACGAACATAAGATTGGGTATATTTGACTGTTGGAGCTTTTACTTAGAGGTAATCCATCTATATTTATCAATAAATTAATTTGGTCTGGATGCTTATCAATAACAGCAATAATTTTTTCAACCGCAGATTGAATTCCTATATGCGAATACATTCCTGAGCTTACATATCTACTGATTATTTGTCGAGGGGTGTGCAGCAGTGTTCTTGGATCACGTGGTAAACTCGATTCAGTACTTGAATTCAATAATATCAACAAATCACGTATAGCATTATGAGTAATTTTATGTTTTATAGCCCATAATCTAAATCCATTTCTGAAATTAGTACTATTTTCTTCTATATTATTTTCCACATTTATTGGAACCTCATTATTAATATTATTTTCAGAGTGATCAGAAAGATTGCAATCACCTGCTATTGCAGTTGCAATTGTAACATTGTAATCAGTTGAACTTATATTTGTACATTGTTGAATTTCTATTTCACAATTTGTATTCTTTTCTTCATAACTGATGCTGTTACTACTCATGGATGGCTTATTTTCACAGTTGTTGATCAAACTTTCAGATAATGTTAAACATAATTCTGTTCTCATTTTTACTCTTCGATAGAAAGCTGATTTTGATATGGTACGCTTCATTTTAAGATATTTATATTGGTGAAAAATGCAAAGACATATACTTATTTTCAGATTTCAATTTAAACAGCAAGCTTCAAATTTAATGAGAACAATTGCAATATTCAATCCCTGAATTAAAATATACCTGTAGAGAAAATATATAGACAATTGATGCAATATCAATTTATGCCTGTTAATATCATGACTATTTTTAAGTTCTTAAGTAATATATGAATTATAAGAAATTATAAATGAACTTACCAACATTGAAAAAATGTAACAAAATTTACCAGTTTATAAACTTTTATTTAATTAGCAGCAACTGTAGTAGCAGTCATTCACTCAAGACCACAAATGATTTAAACTGATTTAGTAACCGTCACCACCATAATTACCGTTATTGTTAACGTGGTAAAATTAGAAAATTGACAATGTGTATATAATGTTATACATAGATATATTCTGATGAAATGTTTATATATGGAGCTTTAAATTATGTCGGAATAGGAATAAATGAGCATTCCTTAAATGACAAATGTTAGCTGAACTCTCCCTATACTATCTTCATTGCAGGAAGGCTAACTCTACATAAGTTTTCACCCAACATCAAAAAGTCACTTATGAAAACTAGTCATTATCATTGAGTAATTAAACTATTATAGATAGTAATGATGATAAGAAGTGTTACAGTTGTATCAAACCATCAAACTATATATACTAGCGCCATCTTAAAACATATTCTAACTATAGCAAATTCTTCAATATTCTATTCAGAATATTCTCTAAATATTTAGTCATAATTCCTTGAAGAATATTCTAAATAAAGAATGTTTACACTATTTTGGAATATTCAGAGAATATTCTGTGTTTACTGGGTTGGTTCACGCAATCCAGAGATCTCATAATCTGTTAGCTATATATATAACGAATTTAATTTCTTTCCGTCATCTTCTTCTCCAGCCAGAATGTATGTCTCGGGCTGAAGTTAATCGCTAAAGAAAATGACGTAATTTTTACAAACGCTACGTCTAAATAATCGATATAATCGATAACTAATATGGCGACTACTGTTAGCTGTCAATTGAATGTCAATTGAATTGTAAGGTTTACCGGTATAACCTTAATATTTTTATAAAAATGAATTGGCTGTAATGATAGTGTAATAGTGTAATATAATCAAAACTACGGATAATTTAAGGGAGAAACATGAAGGAGCCAGCAAGATTATCAGATAAGTCACATTGTATTCAAAAATATGTATAAAATTTAATGTTCGGTGGTACTTTGTGGGATTTCTTTTATTGCAGGTTATATAAAATATTCCTTATATGCATATTCCTTGTATGCAGCTCTGATTTGAAGTCCTACCAATGCCAAATGCTCTAACAATTCTTGGAAATATCCTTTTATTGAAGAATGTAGATTGAGGAAGATTTTAAATGAAACAGAGAAGGATGAGGTTGTTACGTTAACTCATAATCAAGACACATGGTAGTGTCTCAACAGCAATTAACATAAACGTTTTTCAGTAAAGTAAGTGCATTGTAAAAAAAATTTGTTTTATTAAAACAAAGTTATATATAAGGCACCATTTCATAGTTTGCAGTTTGATGCCAAACCAGTGCCAAATAATGTAACAATTCTTGGAAATACCCTGTTATTGGAAAATGCAGATTAACGAAGATTGTAAATGAAACAAATAACGTAACAATTCTTGGAAATACCCTGTTATTGGAGAATGGAGATTAAAGAAGGTTGTAAATGAAACAGAGAAGGATGAGGTTGTTACGTTCACTCATAATCAAGACACATGGTATTGTCTCAACAGCAATTAACATAAACGTTTTTAAGTAAAGTAAGTGCATTGTAAAAGAAGTTTGTTTTATTAAAATAAAGTTATATATAAGGCACCATTTCATAGTTTGCAGTATGATGCCAAACCAGTGCCAAATAATGTATCAAATCTTGGAAATACCCTGTTATTGGAGGATGCAGATTAAGGAAGATTTTAAATAAAACAAATAATGTAACAATTCTTGGAAATACCCTGTTATTGGAGAATGCAGATAAAGGAAGATTGTAAATGAAACAGATATCATATATGCGTACAAATATTTCAGACTAAATTATAGTAATGCTTGTTTGGAAAATATGAAGTATTCCGATGAACCTTCATTTACGTAGAGTACCAGTTGACTAGTGTTTGGATTTAAGCTAATTATACAATAATAGATGTTTACAAAAGACGCAAAGACACCCAAATATTACAGATCTTTAGTCTCAAGGAAGTTAAGTCACCAAGCACTAAAGAAAATGGAGATGGAGCAACATCAAATACTGGTAAGTAACTGAGATGCTTCATGTTTCTTCAAAAATTTATTTTCTTTGAAGATTGAGATTGTTAAATGATGAATTTGATTTTAGGTTTACTCGTAGTGTCATCATTTATTATTTTACAGTCACTGTGCAAGTGTATTATAGCAAATAGTAATACTTGTGCTTTGACTTAAATACATTTGGTACAATTGAATTAAATATCCAAGGAGGAAGGTTCGCATACATACTGGCTATTGGAGTTGAATCAACAATTGTGCTTTTCACTCCTGCATTCTGGTACTTGAAACAGGCAAAGATGAAAGCATTGAAAGATTGGCAAAGTAAGAATAAGCCAATATTCAGAAAAATGTTATCCATTGCACAGCCATAATTTAAGGATGAGACTCATTGGATGAAATTCTGTAAAATTGAGTTAATAACTGTTGATTGTTTTCCTCTGTTACCTATACTAGTATTCTGCGCCAAAGGTAGTATACTGGTCATTGGTATGGATGAAAAAATGAACATTTATTCTCAATTGAAGCAAAGTCCAAAAATTAATGGTTTCCACTCCATTTTGTAGCACCAGAAATCCGACCAGTTTCAAAAGTGCGTAGAAATTAGCGAAATGAACATCTGAGGACTCTGGCACAGGAAATGTTATAAGGACGACTCGCCAATGTATCTCCCATGCCACCTTTGTCAAGAGTTAGCAGCATAAATCTAACAATGATTGGTGTTAAAAAGAAACGTGGTATACAAAACGACAATGTCAGCTTTGATTATATGCTTAATTGTAGCTTATTCAAAGCTTTGCGAATTGCTTGTCCAGCCTTGCCCCAGTATCATCTCAAGCAGTTGATGAAACTAGTGAAGTCTGGCAAGGTCAGATGGTGGTAGAAAGTCAAATGTCGGTAAGCAAATAAGATGCTTCATGTACCTTCAAATATTTTTTTTCTTTGAGGAATTATAATTCTTAAATGATGAATTTGATTTCAGGCTTACTCATAGTGTTATCATTTAGTATTTTACAGTCACTGGCAAGTGTATTATAGCAAACAGTAATACTTGCGCTTTGACTTAAATACTTTTGGTACAATTCAATTAAAAATCCAATGAGGATTTTTCGCACACATACTGACTATTGGAGTTGGATCAAAGATTATGCTTTTCGCTCCTGTATTCTGAAACTTGAAACAGGCAAATATAAAAAGTATTGAAAGATTGGCAAAGTAACAATAAGCCAATTTTCAGAAAAACGTCGTCCATTGCTCAGCCACAATTTAAGTATGAGATTTATTGGATGAAATGATATAAAATGCAGTTAATAGCTGCTGATTTTTTTTCTCCATTACCTATGCAAGTATTCAAGACGAGAGGCAGTATACTGGTCATTGGTATGGATGAAAAAATGCAGGTTTATTCTCAATAGAAAAAAACTCAGTCTAAAAATTAGTTGTTTCGAATGCATTTTGCAGCACCAGAAATCAGACCCGTTTCAAGTGTATAGAAATTTACGAAACGAAAATTTGAGGACTTTGGCACAGGAAATGTTATAAGGACGACTTGCCAATGTATCTCCCATGTCACCTTTGTCAAGTGTTAGCAGCATAAAGGTGACAATGATTGGTGCTAAAAAGAAACGGCGTATGCAAAACAACAATGCCAACTTCGATTATATGCTTCATTGTATCTTATTATAAGCTTTACGAATTGCTTTTCCAGTCTTGCCCCTGTATCACCTGAAGCAGCTGAGGGAGTTACTGAAGTTTGGCAAAGTTAGATGTTGGTAAAAAGTCAAATGATGATAAACAGAAAATGTAAATTAATTAAAATATATACATTTTATTTCATTATTTTTATATGTTGAAAGTATTTTTATTGATTATGAAAAATTCCAGTCTTGCCCCTATATCACCTGAAGCAGCTGAGGGAGTTACTGAAGTTTGGCAAAGTTAGATGTTGGTAACAAGTCAAATGTTCATAAACAGAAAATGTAAATTAATTAAAATATATACATTTTATTTCATTATTTTTATATGTTGAAAGTATGTTTATTGATTATGAAAAATTTAATCATACTTTTATTATGGTGAAACAGAAAACATTAAAAAACTAACCTGAGCATTAATTATAAAGTTCATTTATACAAAATACATTACAAATATCAATAAATTCAATGTGTTGACTGCGATATTTTTTCAATATAAATATATATATTTTTATTAGTTAAGCGCTGCTGTTTCAAAAAATGAGAAGGGTGGAAATTTTCTTTAAAATCTGTAGAATTTAAAAGAATAATTTAATTTTTTAAATATTATACTCTTACAAAACGTTATGAAATCCCACAAAAAACAGACTTCGCCTGTAAAAAAAGGCGGCAAGTACATAAACCATCTAGCATAAATAATATAGTAAAATTATCTAATTAAAAAAAGTAGTGAAATCCAAATATTAGGCAAGTATATTTTTTCACCTTAGCAAAAGTTAAATTTTCGAAAAAAAAGGAACAAAAAAGTTACTTGCCGGGCCCGTAATATCCATGCACAGTGAGAAATAGAATCGTATGTGGATCGGCTAACTTCACTCTGTATTTTAACATGACATTTGCTATACTACGCTATAGCTGAATCTCACACACGATTCAATTTCCCACTGTGCATGAACATTATGGGCCCGGCAAATAACTTTTTTGTTCCTTTTTTTTCGAAAATTTAACTTTTGCTAAGGTGAAAAAATATACTGGCCTAATATTTGGATTTCACTACTTTTTTTAATTAGATAATTTTACTATATTATTTATGCTAGATGGTTTATGTACTTGCCGCCTTTTTTTACAGGCGAAGTCTGTTTTTTGTGGTAATTATTTACAATATAATAAAATAATTATGTACATTGAATTTAACTGAAGATCTTCCAACCATTAAATATTTTTTATAAATCATTATAGTGCCATTTCTTTTAATAGCTGCTACACATTTTGAGCTTATAAATTGAATGTTTAGCTCTGAAAAGGAAAAAAACGTTTAATAAAATTAGATATATATTGAAATAATTAGTAGAATGTAATCAATTTTACAATGTAAAATTTAACTCTTTAATATTCTACTACTAGAAAGAGAAATATTTTTTACTTCTATTTTATAACAGTTTAATCAGCTTTTTCTATAAATCGTTATTTCTTATTATTCCTGAAAAACTAATTTTTGCTGTCATAACGTGAATTTACAAAAGATTTCTTTATGCTAACTGTGAACTCTTGCTGAGTCTTGTCTACATCGATTATGATGTCGAAAATTTGACGATTATCTGCAGGGGTTTTAGCCAATAAGCGTATCGGTTAATCATAAAGTGCAATTAGATGGTTATCTGGATAATCTCCATCTGTAGCAAAATTTCCTTGCTAGAGCACAGATGATTCCTTTAAAAAAATGTTAGAGTCCGTTTTATTGCTGTAAATATGACACCTTTCTTAAACTCTTGAAGATATCGAAGACTTTTTCGAAGTTTAGGAAATAAACAAAAAATCGTTTTTACTGTTATAAAATAAAACTGAGTAAGAATGTTACGTTATTATATAGTTTTGTGATAAAAGCCTGGGTATATAAAGATATTTATTTGAAAATAATATTAGTATACAATAATTGGCTATATATATTGTAACGTCTCTTCCCCTGGGAACAGATACTATAGCAATAAAGTTCTCAAAAATACTGCATTAAGCTGAATTCCGAACAAGATAGTGGGGGAACTAAATCATGCGCCTTAGCTCAACGCGCACCCCCCACTCCGAGGGTCAGAGAGTCCAGCTCTAGGTTAAGCAAATGTAGCAATTAAGTTTTTGAAGGCATTCTAATTACTTCCTTAAAGCCAAGCACAACGGTGCCCTTAAATCGATTCGTTCTTACCTCTGTTTGAACTACTTGTATTCTACATTTTACTTAGTTTTCAATTTGTAATTTAGCTGTACTGTTATCATAATCTCTATAATAATCATACCATTTTACTTTATCTAAGTGCAACCTGTGTTTACACTTTCTTTCCTGATTCCACCATCAGCATCGAAGGAGTCCAATCTTCAACAGAACACAGGTATAAACTCTAAATTTACATTCATTCAAACGATCGAATCGCGGCTGGTCCTGGGTAAACTAGTCAAAGGTATAGTGCCCGAAACGGAGAATTAATGAACAGTCTGGTTGTACAGTAAATTCAGTCTTCGCGAAACTGGACATTACAATACATACATATATATACAGGGTGTCCGGTAATAGGGTGCCAAGCCGGATACCCCAGATAGAGCGGCCGATTCTGAGGAGAAAACTCTTATGACATTTTTTCGTGAAACCCTTAATTTAGAAGTTATTAAGGGTAGAAATTATTAATATTTTATTCGTCAAGCAGGAGGAGCGAAAAATTCGGGAATCGGATTGGCAGACAATTGACGCACCAATACACTTTAATTAGTATATCATATTACCATATGATCCAATTGAAGATCTGGCAGTAGAACATAGAGTGTGTGGGGAAGGGGGGAGGGAGGTTGTGAGACTGAGCGTGGAAAAACAATTGAACCGAAGCGCTCAGTTTCGAGTGTCGGCCAACAATAGGCTTGAAAAAACCGAAATATGAATTACGTTTAATTGATCAACGAATATTAAAACTCTTCCAACTTCAATTAAACGTAATCAAAAGGTTGATTAGTGAATAGCAAAAATTGTGGTGATGACAACGAGCCTAAACATGACGTAGATACGACAGCTTTTGATTAAGTTAACTCGTAGTTACCTATAATTATTAAAACTAATAAAAGTCGCATTTACACTGCGATTGGACTCAATTTCATCGTAAAAAATGCATCAATTTTTTGAAAAATATCTTTATTACAATTGTATTTGGGCTATCTTTTCCCCACCACCTTGCGGTAAAAAGCTTGGCGCGTTTTTTTATAGTGGTTTCCCCAGGAGGCCTAATCCACTTTCCTAATTTAATTTAGGAGCTGCTCAAAGTGGCGACCGTTTTGCTCCGAGCATAGTTCGCTCCTTCGAACTATGTTCCGCGTTGCACGGTGCACCATATCTGGCGTAATAGAACGGAAGGCCGCAACAATAGCATCGCGGACTTGCTCTTCCGTCCCATTACGCCAGTCCTCTATCAAGGCCTTGACGTGGCCCCATAAAAAGAAATCCAGTGGATTTAGGTCCGGGGACCTCGCAGGCCATGTAATAGGGCCACCACGGCCCATCCATCTCTCCGGGAACATGTCGTTCAGGGTGCTTCGCACGTTCAATCGGTAGTGCGGAGGCGCACCGTCGTGCTGGAAGAGGAGATTATTCCGCACGTGGAGCGGCACATCTTCCAACAGGACACCGAGTTGTTCCCTCAGAAAATCGGCGTACACTTCCCCGTTAAGCCTCGGTGGTAGAAAATACGGACCGGTCTGTAAATTTAGAAAGAAAAAAAAACGATTAGTATAATCAGCCGAATGAAAAGGATCTTTTAATTACCCGCGTAGAAAAATAAAGTCCCATGAATTGTTTTGCGATACTATTTGCTGGAGTTCGCAGAGCATACCGCAGGCATAATATCGCGTTTGTCCTATCGCAATCCTTCATCCCGAAACTATTTTCAGTACCGGTTTCGAGACCATATCTGATACTCATTAATTATCATTTTTACGATATTATTTTCGAGACTATTTTCAATAAAAAATAAATATATACTATTTTTTACATTTTTATGTATACCTTAATTGTATTACTTTATGTATTAAAGAAACGATAAACAATTTGGCTTAATAAATAATTTAAAACTGTAAACTGAATTTTAACACATCTTATCTGCTGTTCTTTTCATATTTATTCAGAATATTTACATATATATATATACAGTTTACAATGATTTATCTATTGTGTTGGTGTATTACTTAATACTTTTAAGCAGAATTGCAATTGTGTATGTGTGTGTGTATGTGAACAGTTAGGACCCAGTAATAGAAAAATATATATAAATATGCTTACAATGTAAATTTTGATTATATATAAATTGATTCATACAGGAACACGATACTGAACAATTGGTTTAATTAGTTAAGAAAGCACCTAACTCTAAATTTCCAGTGGTTGGTGTCAAAGGGTCGTGATTGTCAAGAATTATTTATACCTTTCAGAATGTGTAAGAGATTTCAAGAACACTAATGGACAATAGAAGTTATGATTGTA
This sequence comes from Prorops nasuta, assembly GCF_024137725.1. Lineage (NCBI taxonomy): Eukaryota > Metazoa > Arthropoda > Insecta > Hymenoptera > Bethylidae > Prorops > Prorops nasuta. The sequence goes on from NW_027116810.1 coordinate 556,525, forward strand.
CTAATGAAAGTCAACGCTCATTCCATTTTGAATAACTCAAATAAAATAAATATTATAGAATCTATGAACAATAATGCCTTGGCAATTATTGATATTGAAAATTTAGAATGCATGTGTTTTACTCTGCTTCTATATAATTCACTGGATCCATTATAAAACTTTGATTTAAATCTTCAATTTCAATATAAAAACATAGGCACTCTAAATTTTCGACGTTAATTGCCAAGACGTTATTATTTATAGAGTTTATAATATTTATATAAAAAATATTCAAGTTTTGAAACATAAAATGGGTATTGATTTTTTTAAGTATAGCAAAAGCCTCTTTGCAGTGACAAATATTTTCACAATTGGTATTTGTACAATTTTTTACGAAATATTCTATTTTTCCATAAAATTTATTCTCTCCTGTAGTATATTTACAGTAGCATGATTTTGTTTTTAATGAAAACGAATAATTCTCAGAACAATATGTATAATTATTTTTGCGCAGCCGATTAAATTTATAGAAATTAATTCCCTGAATATTTAATTCATTTATTTGTTTCTCATTCTTCATTAAAAATTTAGTAAGTTTTCCTAAAATAAACGTTTTATCTTTTAACTGTTGAATTTTTAGTCCTTTAGTCTTAAATTTTACGTTGCTGCTGAATTCATTTACTAAACTATTCTCACTTATAATTGTTTTCAGAAAATTACAAAAATTAACGAATTCGCTAATTCTATTACGGATTTGAATTTCAGGCCTTTTGCTACTATGAACCAGTCTTTTCAATTGTCCATTGATATCTTCAAAAGGGAAACATGAGGTTACCCACAATGGACCGAAGTCCCTTACACACTCTGGAAGGTGTAGTAAAGAATGCAAATTGCAAGTCATGTATTCTTTACCGTATAAATACTGAAATTTTGACACAAATTTATGAAGATTATCTTCAGTAATATTGATATCCTCAATTTTTACTGTTGTCTGCATTAGTAAAGATATACTAGAAACCAATTATTTGTAGTGCTTATAATACTGACTGCCTAAAATATCCTGTAACAATGGTAACGAATAATAAAACAACCAAATTTTGAACTCTGATGCTTTCCAAAAATGTATATGTTCTTTAATTGAACTTGGTCTTCTATTAACAAACGATGGAGGCTCTATGGAAACTAATCTTGCATCAACTTTTTTCAAAAATTTTGAAACAGAAAATTTTTCATTACGAAATTTTGAATCGAACCAGAAAATCGTTAAATTCTTTACTATTCCTTCGAAAATACAATGCATCGAATCAATGGCAGTTGTACGAATAAATTTATAAACTATTTTTGATAATATAGTTGGCCCTTTGACACCAAACACTGGATGTTTTGAATTCGTGGCTTCTATTGCGTATGAATTGGTATTAGTCTCATCTCTTAATATTAAATCTTCGTACGAATAAATTAGTGAATTATTATATCTTTCTCCCCTTTGCAAACATTTTTGACACCCATAGTATCCGTTAAACTGCTTCATGTTAAGGAACAATGATTTTGCAGGTAAGTCGCAAGTGCCACAGATTGCAATACATTTAATTGTTATTGGAGATTTAGAACTATGCGTAATCACTGTAATACCTTTATATAAATTTGTTAAATTTTCATATAAAGGTTTTAGAAATACATTAGGTAGCGGTTTTTTCTCTCCATGCCAAAATCCAAAAAATAATATATTTTGAAGTTTATATCGTTTTTCGTATTTTAATTCATTTATTATAAAAAAAGGCCATAAAGAAAATTTAGAAGACATAAATAATGGAATTCCGTCTGTGTACCAAGTCAGAGTGAGATTATATACTGGCCTACAAATTTCATTGTCAAAATTCAACTCTTTATAAATTTGGCCATCATTAATATCATTAAGATTGCTATCATTATAGTCTTTGGTTTTTGAAAAGCTGAAATTTTCAGTAAAGCCAGGCCGAGAAAATAAGGTTTGGATTTGATTTGCAAGTGGTACCTCTATAAAATTTGACATTTTATCTGAATTTGAACAATGTGGGCATATCTTTATCTCCCCTAAGTATTTGGAACAGTTGAAACAGAAATTGTGTCTAATTAAATTAACGTTTGATTTTTTGTAACATTTTTTCAGGTTATAAATGCTACTAAAACAGTTGTTTGGCGTAATACAATGTAACTGAATTAAGTTTAAAATGTCTTGGAGTAAAACTTCCGTCATATTGTGTCTTATAGCTAGCGTTAAAATAGCGCAAGCGCTTTCTATTTTGGTTAACGGAGCATCCAAATATAATGGTTGATAATTTTCGTCCATAAAGGTTTCATTTTCATCCAAAGAAAATTCATCCTCATCAGCCCACTCAGGACAGTCGTAGAAAATTTGTTCATCATGTTCATCACACCTTCCGTCGTACGTGAGGGTATCTAAATAATAATATATTTACAGTTTATTACAAAAATATGTTCATATCTGGGCATTTTATACTTCTTTCAATATATTATTCTTATGTATACAGTTGTAAATAGTTAACAATAAATCTACAAATCTATTAAAAGAATTTACTGGAATATATAGGAGATACTATTTAATTTTTAACAAGAAAATAGATTAGAAATGATAAAAAATGCAATAAAAACAGCAAGTCCATTTAAAAAATTAAAGGAGCCTTCATATGTCCCTCAAATAATTTTACAACGTTATATTAACGTTTTATTGTCTCGTTTTTTCAGAAAACTAAATAATTCTTATTTTAAACATTTTTCCATATCTAATATCTTTTGCTTTATTTGTCGCAGGCGATTAAAGCGACGCCTCTCGTATAGCAAATTATTTATAGTTTTAAGATATTCTTTTATTAGAAATGTGCATCACCTTCTATAAACTCATTATTCTTCTCTTTTCCATCCACATCTCTATTACTTTCTATATCTCCTGTATCCAACACATTTACATTCTTATGTACATGCTGTTCCGCATCAGTCAAAATCGGGCATCTAAAAAATATTGTATTATTGTTGTAAAAACGAATTAATTTACTGATAATAGGTATAACGTGGAAATACAACGATAGTGAAGTGAATTTGCGTTCTTTCATATACATACGAATTCCACAGTGAAAAGCTGCGAAGAATTAACGGTAGGCATCGCTGTTAGCAAGTTTTTCACTTTACTTTTCATAGACATATAGAGTAACCTTCTCACTTAACTATCGCTGTTTAGCACATAGTGACTATACTCGTGAAGGATCTAAAGAATTATATCCAAAATTACACAGCCTTTGAAGACCATATTTAAGATTCGAAATATATTTAACACGATAATTTTACTACGAATAATAATTCACCTTAAAATAAAGTGCCAGCTCATAGATTGGTTTGACTACTTAGCCCAAAATTACATACTCGTCTGATACCTTATTGCATATTAAGAGCTGTTACGCATTGTTATATCTGACTCTATTAGGTTGGACATAGGTCCCCTAATGTTATTTGCAGAATTATTCAAAAGTACTCACATGTTTTCTTCCTGCTCCAGCACATTCTTCAATTTTGTAAAGCGTCTTTTTCTAGTGCGCACAGAAAATTCTTCCAATAATATGGGCCTTTTATTTGACATTTTTACCGTGAGAGATGGTACACAAAAATGTTCTATTCGCTTGAATAAATGTTGCATCTGTCAATTGAATACAATATATAACAATAAACTTTTGTTTCCTTTTTAATAGAAACCTATATTTTTAATTACATGCATCTTTTTTTCTGTCATACGATTTCAACCACGAGGTTGTTAATTTTAGTTAGAAGAACACGAATATTCCAAGATATTATTTTTACAATTTACTAGTTGACTTTAATTCTATTAAAAAAAATTTAATTTTAAAGAGTACTTACATTCTTACGTCTTCATCCACTAATCGACTGTTCGCTATATGCTACAGTTATTATGATTTCCTTTCCTTCTTACAGAAAATTAGTATAACTATTGTTGCTCACTTTCACTACTTGGATCTTTCAATTAGCCCAATATTTGATACAGTTTAATTAAAAACAAATTTACGTAATTGTTTCATAGTAAATAGTATATTACTCTAGCAAAAGCAAACATCTCTAACGATATGATCGAACCCGACTTTCTACATACTTCAAAGACAGTTGGTTAAATTAATGTATCGATTGAAAACAAAACGCGAACCGTAATCAACTTACGGACCTTACGGTTATGAATTTAGTTTTTCATTTGTCTTAAAAGTGCACGTTAAAATGTTTTACTTGGTGCAGTGGACAAAAACCAAAGATGTTACTGTCTTATCGGAGGCACACGCGCATAATAAAAAAGTAGACGAAGGAACCCTTATAAGAGTTAAATATGACACCATAACATACCAGGCTAAAGTACTCAAATGCAGTGGTAATTATTCCTTTTCTTAACCTAATTTTTTAATCACATCATAGTAAACTAGTTGGTGCCCATATAAATATTTTGAAAATTGATGCCCTATGTTCAAAATTTGATAAAATCGAAATGCACAACCTACTTCGTGAACGTCTGGGCTTTCTTAAACAATATAAAAGCAAATCGCTAATAGAAAAATTTAGTGGTTTTATTAATTTGGCTTCAATTTCGTTAAAAAAATCATCTAAAGGTCACCTGTTTTTGTACATATAATTCTGTTTTTAAATTGTTCGAGGAAGTTAAATTTTTTATAAAAGTTTTATACATTTACTGATACTACTCATTTAATAATCGCAGATGATAAAGATTATCTTAATAAACTGCATGTCACTAATGATGGAGAAATTGTATATGAAGAGGATTTAAAAGGATGCAGTAAACAAAATATAGTAAAAAATATGAGTTTTAAAAAATTCAGAAAAAGCATAAATAATGACAATAAAGAAATAAATGAATTACCATCGATTTTTAACCGTACTGGTAACACTTACATATTTTACAAAAAATTCTTATCAACAAAAAAAGGGGCCAAGGTGGTGCTCATTGTTTAATTATTTGAATTTAATTGTCTCCAATGAAACTGTATACTTTTCTTTATACAATTTTTTACTTAATTTCAAGATCTTTTCGAAACTATATAAATACTTTACAAGACTAAGTTAACCACATGTGTCCAGTAAAAATTAATGCACTTTTTTAAGTCATATTAATTACATCTCTTTAAATTTTTCATTAACCAACTTTCGATTTAACTGTTTAAATTTTCATGTTACAGATGAAAATATTGTACTTGAAAATAATGATAATACTCCAAGTATTAACATACCCGAAGAACAAATAGACGATAATATTTTTAATGCTATCAATAATAATCTTTCAATGGATGTAATGAATGATGTGGAAAATATTCCTGTAAAATCTCCTGAAATATATCCCGGAAATGGTAGTGAATCTAACATCCAAATGAATCATACCAATAAAAACGTATCCACGTATACAGGTATCACACAGGTTGCTCCATTGTAACTAACAGTTAAAGCAGTCAAGCCACATTAATCTCGGAACTTTAATATAAATATTATTAAAAGATTGAACTTTATAATTATTACTTTGAATTTACAGAAGTCCAGTTATACCGAAAAAAAGTAAAACAATTAATTTGTACACTTGACGAGGAAATAAAAGTCAAATCCAGAAAATTAATAAGCGTAATAATTACAGAATAAAATGGTTTTTTAATGTCTAGATAATGATCGAATTTTGAAGCACGTAATTTGTTACCGTATGCCTATAAAGAACAATTCATTCATTGCGGTATTAATATAGATGGAGGGGAGGGGGAAATTTTATAGACATTTACCTACTTTTTAATTAATAAAACTTATATATAATGTATAATGTAAATAAAATATTTCTAAATTTTAGGCTATAAATAAGTAAACAATTTAAGCGAATCTTTGGATGGAAAAGACCTTCAAATTATAGACGACAAGGTCTGTTACTTAATTACTACACAGAACAATTTAAATTATTTCAGAAATCCTTCTTTTTTTTCTAATTTCGATTGATTAATAAAAATATTTCATAATTAATGTATTACAGTAAAGAAATATACAGGACGTTCATTTAATTCTTCCCAAAGCATAGATGTAAAAATTCATTTATTTTTGTAGCTATATCAGATATAAATTATTGCGTAAGTCGTTTATAGATTTAAATAGAAAGTACTTTCAAGCCACCCTATGAAAAAAATTGATATCTCTGTTATTCACGAACATGAATGAATTTTTACGCCTACGGTTTAGAATGAATTAAATGAATTGCTGTACGATCGATTAAAAATGTAAAATCATAGCTTTATACAGTTTTGTAATTGAGGGATAGGTAAATACTTAAATAGTTTTTGGGGTGTGACTGAAATATTATTAATCTTTGAATTTTAATTAAAGGTGGAAATTAAGCCTGACAGCAAAATATATGTAAGCAATGCTGAACTGTCCTACATCAAAATTTGGAAAGATAATCCGAAACAAATGATCCGGAAGCTACTGCTGTTAATTGTGGGCCCCGATGAATTAAAACATTTAAGTGCGCGAGGCAGAATCAATGATAATGGCATTAAACAAGAAATTTTAAATGCTATTGAATGTAAATATTTTGAAGCATGCATACAATTCAATTTATCGAGGTGTATGATAATATCGAATAATTGTTTGCAGGGTATGTTAAACGAAATTCCAAGTACAATTTGAAAAGACACGAGTTTACTAGGGTTGTGAACTTATTGTGCAATCGTTTGAAAAACCCAAGGGAGTACGTTCCCAAAAATTTAAGAAACAATGAGAGTTCGAATTGATAATTACGTTAAATTTAATATACAAATATACAAATTATCAGTAGATTTAATACTGAGCAATTGTATAACAAATAAAAATTCACTATTAATAAACAAGTATATTATTTAACGATTTAACTTTTTAATTTAAATCCATATTGTGGGGTTTTTGAAATGCCCGCCAAAATCCCCTTTGTATATAGAAAGTGTAACCCCGTAGTGAATAGACGACAGTTGAGTCAGTGGTGACGGAGACGTGAGCCGAGATAGAATAAATACTTGATTGTCTTGAACCAGAGTTATATTTATTTCTTGAAAAAAAAAAACCCTGCAGCTGGGGGCTCGTCCGGGATCGGGTTGAAGTAACTCAAAAAAGTGACGTTCGTAAGCAAAAGTATATTGATCGGTACTTCTTAGACGTAAAATATAAAGTAAATGTACACACGCGCCCCATGAATTCGACGACAAACGAAGCTGCTCCACGAAGTTTAACTGTACTCGAGATTAAAAGTTTATTGGCCGACAGAGGTCTACCGACAAAAGGTACAAGAAAGAACGAATTATTAATTAGACTTCTAAGCGCCAGCCCAAATAATAAGTGGTTATCTCAGTGCACCTCTTCGAGTGATAATCGAGAGTCCAATATGGCGGTCAGTGAAGAAAATTTACTACATATTGGTGAGAATGGCTCCAATCGTGAAGGAATCGATGTGATGGCGGGAAGGGATCAGGGAATTAACTGCAGTAATGGTCCGAATATGCGAATCAACATTGATGGAGCAGGAAGAGAAGCCGAGCTAAACGAACCTATCGACGTGAGATAGCAGTGTATAAACGAGAAAAAGAGATATCAGAGAGAGAGATAGCCTTATTAAGGCGGGAACTAGAGCTAGCGAGAGCGACAGCAAACCAAAATAGCAGACCAGATGAACAGAGGACAACGGAAGTAAACAGCAATAATTCAAACTTTAACGGAGCAAATTCGATAGCTACAAATTATTCAAAAATAAACGTGGCCACAGTAGCTGACCTCCTAAATGACTTCACGGGACGTATCGATAACTACGACACGTGGGAGAGACAAGTCAAATTTTTGAGGGAAACATATGGCCTAACCGAGAATTTGACGAAGATCCTTATAGGATCTAAACTAAAAGGACGCGCGAGTGAGTGGTTTCACTCTAAGCCAGACTATCTGGAAATGACAGCAGACGAGCTGTTGAATGGTTTGCGGAGTATGTTCTGCCACAGACCAAATAAAGTAGCTTTACGAAAGCATTTTGAGGACCGATCATGGAGGACAGGGGAAACTTTCCACGATTACGTGCATGAAAAAGTAATTCTTGCCAACCGTCTTGGAGTAGAAGATGATGAAATTTTGGGCTATATTATAGAAGGAATACCTAATCTACACCTGAAGGACTTGGCCCGTGTACAAGGGTTTACCAGCAGGGATGAGATGCTGAATGCATTTGAAGAGATCAAGCTGGAGGATAGGCAACGTGGGACGGCAAAAGCCAGCGGGGGATACGAGGGCGCTAGAGCAAGCAGAGCCGACAACAACAGCAGAAATGGAATCGGCGACAACAAGCGTACGAGCGATCGAAAGGAGCACGATCCGACGAGACGCACCAAAGTTTGCTTCAATTGTGGAGAAAGAAACCATATTAGCATCGAATGTCCAACGAAATCGAAAGGAATTAGGTGTTTCGATTGTAAGGAGCATGGACATATCGCGTCAAAGTGTCCTAAGAAACAAGGAGCTGCAACAAATAGTTTAGCGATAGCACAATCCACAAAATGTAAGCATCTCAAGGTCGTAATGTTAAACGGTATTTTGATGTCAGCCATTGTCGATACAGGAAGCGACATAACGATTTTACGGGCAAATGAACTTAGTAAATTAGGTTCACCAATTCTAGAAAACGAACGGATACTGTTTCGAGGTATAGGCAGCGAGCAAAATTCAACAATCGGAAAGTTCGGAGCTCAGCTTAGGATAGACGACAATGAGTATAGTATAGATGTTCATGTAGTAGCCGACGAGATATCAAAATATGCGTTAATAATCGGGCGGGACTTCCTAGACACAATCGAATTGAATGTCAGACTTGGAGTAGTAATGATCCGGCCGGTATCCCATGATAATTCTGATATCCCTGAAATATACCAGATATCAATGGAACCGGAAGCAGGTGGCAGCGTAGACCTGTCTCACATCCAAAACCGAGAGTGTCGGGAAGACATTACTGCACTAGTCAACGAATACAAACCAGAAGGATCGCGTGATGTCGGAGTAAGCATGACTATCTTGTTAAAGGACGAGGAGCCTGTTAGCCTTAGACCACGACGCCTATCGCCGGTTGAGAAAGAGGAGGTCAATAGAATCATTGACGATTGGTTAGCAGCGAACATTATACGACCTTCCGTTTCTGATTTTGCAAGCCCAGTCGTCCTCGTAAAAAAGCGAGATGGTTCGAACAGACTTTGTATCGACTATCGATTGTTAAATAAGAAAATTTTAAAGGATCGATATCCACTCCCGCTGGTGGAAGACCAATTAGATGCCTTACAGAATGCGATTGTATTCAGCACCTTAGATCTCAAGAACGGTTTCTTTCATGTACCGATTGACGAATCAAGTCGGAAGTACACTGCTTTTGTAGTCCCAGATGGCCACTACGAGTTTTGTAAAGTCCCTTTTGGCCTCTGTAACTCCCCAGCCGTGTTCCAAAAATTTGTTAACGCCATCTTTCGAGACCTAGTGCGTGAAGGAACTGTCCTGCTTTATATGGACGACCTTATAATCCCGTCTATTGACTATGACAGCGGTCTCGATAGGCTAAAACGAGTACTCAGAGTTGCACGTGAGAATGGTCTTACTATAAATTGGAAAAAGTGTAAGGTACTAGAAACCAAAGTCGAATATCTGGGACACGTGGTAGAAGGTGGTCGAGTTCGCCCGACGGATCATAAGATTGAAGCGGTTAAGAAATTCTCGACACCGACGAATGTACGAAATGTACAACAATTTTTAGGGCTTACGGGATATTTTAGGAAGTTCATTCCTGGATATTCCGTGATAGCTCGACCCTTGACAAACCTTTTACGAATGAGAACTTCATTCCATTTTGGTGAAATAGAATTGGCTGCCTTAAATCGATTAAAAGCTATACTAATCAGTGGTCCAGTGCTGAGGCTTTATAGGATCGGCGCCGAAACTGAACTACACACAGACGCATCGGCACAAGGTTATGGTGCTATTTTAATGCAACGTGACTTTTACGATAACCGAATGCATCCAGTGTATTACGCCAGTGGAAAGACGACTCCGACCGAGGAGAAGTATAGCAGCTATGAACTTGAGGTGCTCGCGATTGTAAAAGCTGTTAAAAAATTTAGAGGTTATTTGTTACACACACCTTTTAAAATTGTCACTGATTGCCGCGCGTTCGCCGTCACTATGGGGAAAAGGGATATGAGCGTGCGAATTGCGAGATGGGCATTAACACTCGAAGAATATAATTATAAAACCGAACACAGACCTGGTACCAGCATGACTCATGTTGACGCCCTAAGCAGGAATGCCTTACCTTCCTGTTTGGTACTAGACGAGGCTCACGATACCCTCATGATGCGTATAAAAAGAGCTCAGAATAGTGACGTCGAGACCAAGCGAATTATTGAATTGACGAAAGCAGGAAAAACAAATGGCTTTATTTTGCGTGACGACCTGTTGTTTAAGGAGCACAACGGGGACATCCTTTTAGTTGTTCCTAAATTAATGTGTATGGGGATAATACGCCGAGCTCACGAAAAGGGACATTTCTCCACCACAAAGACGGAAGCCATGCTCAAACGAGACTACTTTATGCCAAATTTGCGTAACAAAGTCGAGAAGGTCATAGCGAATTGTATTGACTGCATATTGGCAGAAAAGAAGGCTGGAAAAAAGGAGGGTTTCTTGTGTCCCATTAATAAAGGCATGGTGCCTCTAGACACCTACCATATCGATCATTTAGGTCCGCTGGCTACTACTAAGAAATCGTATCGGCACATCTTAGTAGTGACGGACAGTTTTAGTAAATTCTCGTGGTTATATGCTACTAAATCGACCACGACGTCTGAAGTAATTGCCCGCTTAAAGAAACAATCAGTGATTTTTGGCAACCCCCGCCGAATCGTATCCGATCGAGGCACTGCTTTTACGTCGTCCGAATTTAAAGAATACTGTGAGGCGGAGAAAATCGAACATATCCTGATAACGACTGGTGTACCACGGGGTAACGGGCAGGTAGAGCGCCTAAATAGGACGTTAATTGCGCTCCTAACCAAATTATCAGCCCCAAATCCTGAAGATTGGTATAAATTCTTGGAATTAGCGCAGCAATATTTGAATGCGGCATTGCACCGGAGTATCAATACAACACCATTTAAGCTAGTATTTGGCGTTGACATGCGACTACCTAAAGACGAGAGTATACGAGAAATAATCGAACAAGAATGGGCTTCATCTTTCCAGGCCGAGCGTGACGATCTGAGGGCAAGAGCGAACGAACAGATCACAAAGATACAAAAAGAGAACAAGAACAGTTTTAACAAAACACGAAAAAAGGCTCACGAATATCGAGAGGGTGACCTTGTAGCAATAAGGCGAACGCAGCAAGCTCCAGGCTCCAAACTCGCCTCAAAATACTTCGGACCGTACGAAGTTATTCGACTTTTAAGAAATAATCGCTATGTTGTTCGCAAAGTAGGCACACATGAAGGTCCAGGACAGACTTCGTCCGCAGCGGACTCGATGAAACCCTGGACACAAAGCGAGGATAGTGAAGATGAAGAATTTTAATCATTCGAGGACGAATGTAACCGTAGGACGGCCGAGTGTGGGGTTTTTGAAATGCCCGCCAAAATCCCCTTTGTATATAGAAAGTGTAACCCCGTAGTGAATAGACGACAGTTGAGTCAGTGGTGACGGAGACGTGAGCCGAGATAGAATAAATACTTGATTGTCTTGAACCAGAGTTATATTTATTTCTTGAAAAAAAAAACCCTACAATATTATAAGTAACATTGGTTAATCTCTGTTGGTTCGTCATCAATTGTTATAGGAATTTCAAGTAAAATTTAAAGGATGCATACGAGGATTCCTGAGATTATAGATTCCGCATGTGTACCTCATTTTACCACATGATTTTGAAATACAATATGTTCAAAATGTGGAAGCATTTCCTTGGACAAAGTTATCGACTTCCTACTGATTCTGCAAATCTTATTATCACGTGATTGTGTCATCTGTCCCTGATCCATCTTCAATAAAAACTACATTCCCTGTATAAATATAATAACTTGTAAAACGTTACAATAAACTAAAGGTGTAGCAACCTTACGAGGTTTTTGGACCATTCTTGATGTTATTATTATTTAAATATGTTTAATATTTAAAATGTTAAACAATGTGTGAATGTAATTTATAATAACAAGTAAAATTTGTGCATATAAAATAAGATAAATAAAAGATGTTAAATTTGAAACAAAATTTTGTAGTTATATATTCAGAAAATGATACTTTGTAATATTAATAAGCGGTAGTACAAAATAATAAACAGATAAAATACCTAAACATATTTTATTTCATGTTTTTTTGAAATGGTGCTGCAAATGGTCTCGAAATTGACATTGAAAACAGTCTCGGGGTAAAGGATTGCGATAGGACAAACGCGATATTATGCCTGCGATAGGCTCTGCGAACTCCAGCAAATAGTATCGCAAAACAATTCACGGGACTTTATTTTTCTACGCGGGTACTTACGATATTATTTCCAATGAGCCCTGCCCAGACGTTGACCGTGTACTGAAACTGGAACGCATATTCACGAGCGGCATGGGGATTTTCCTCTCTCCAAACTATGTAGTTTCGAGACTTGAAAATCCCATTCGGCGTGAATGTGGATTCGTCACTCCACAGTATCCTGTCGGGGAAATCTGGATCCCTTCGGCATTGCGCAAGAAATCCTAATTAGAAAACATTTTTAGTAATTAGCTATCTATATTAAATTGTATTTAATTGAAACCGAAAATAATAGTCGAAGTTACCTTGGCAGAAGTGCACCCGACTTTCAAAATCGCGCGGCAGTAGCTGCTGGACGCGGTAAAAATGGTACGGCCGCAAGCCGTTCCTATGCAGGATTTCTCCAACTGCAAATTTGGATAAATCAAATTTGCGTGCAGCACCACGCAAGCTGTCTTGCTCACTTAAAAAGTGTTGGATGATTTCATCCTCCAATTGTACACCAATATAACGCGATCTGGCATGATCACGGTTAACCCGTAGGCTCAGTCTTTCGCGCGAACATCGCACAATATTTAAAATCGCGCGTCGTTTCGGTTGGTATTGGCGATTAGGAAAGCGGCTCGCATATAAACGCTCCGCGGCACTTGCGTTTTCATTCGCCATACCATACGTTATCAGTATGTCCGTCAATTCTACACTGGTTAAATTTTCCATGACTATTTCAAAAAATAAAAAATGCAGGAGGTCTCTACAATTCGGAGGACTCGCTACGAATGCTGCGTTGATTTGAAAACATAGAAAATGTAAACAAATGTTGCGCTTGACGATTACAACAGTTGAACGTTTAAAATACTTATTTTTTGCATTTTGTTTTAAGCAAAAAAGGAAATAGTTGTTTACATTTTGTATGTTTTCAAATCAACGCAGCATTCGTAGCGAGTCCTCCGAATTGTCGAGACCTCCTGCATTTTTTATTTTTTGAAATAGTCATGGAAAATTTAACCAATGTAGAATTGACGGACATACTGATAACGTATGATATGGCGAATGAAAACGCAAGTGCCACGGAGCGTTTATATGCGAGCCGCTTTCCTAATCGCCAATACCAACCGAAATGACGCGCGATTTTAAATATTGTGCGATGTTCGCGCGAAAGACTGAGCCTACGGGTTAACCATGATCATGCCAGATCGCGTAATATTGGTGTACAATTGGAGGATGAAATCATCCAACACTTTTTAAGTGAGCAAGACAGCTTGCGTGGTGCCGCACGCAAATTTGGTTTATCCAAATTTGCAGTTGGAGAAATCCTGAATAGGAACGGCTTGCGGCCGTACCATTTTTACCGCGTCCAGCAGCTACTGCCGCGCGATTTTGAAAGTCGGGTGCACTTCTGCCAAGGTAACTTCGACTATTATTTTCGGTTTCAATTAAATACAATTTAATACAGATAGCTAATTACTAAAAATGTTTTCCAATTAGGATTTCTTGCGCAATGCCGAAGGGATCCAGATTTCCCCGACAGGATACTGTGGAGTGACGAATCAACATTCACGCCGAATGGGATTTTCAACTCTCGAAACTACATAGTTTGGAGAGAGGAAAATCCCCATGCCGCTCGTGAATATGCGTTCCAGTATCGGTACACGGTCAACGTCTGGGCAGGCCTCATTGGAAATAATATCGTAAGTAATTAAAAGATCCTTTTCATTCGGCTGATTATACTAATCGTTTTTTTTTTCTTTCTAAATTTACAGATCGGTCCGTATTTTCTACCACCGAGGCTTAACGGGGAAGTGTACGCCGATTTTCTGAGGGAACAACTCGGTGTCCTGCTGGAAGATGTGCCGCTCCACGTGCGGAATAATCTCATCTTCCAGCACGACGGTGCGCCTCCGCACTACTGATTGAACGTGCGAAGCACTCTGAACGACATGTTCCCGGAGAGGTGGATGGGCCATGGTGGCCCTATTACATGGCCTGCGAGGTCCCCGGACCTAAATCCACTGGATTTCTTTTTATGGGGCCACGTCAAGGCCTTGATAGAGGACTGGCGAAATGGGACGGAAGAGCAAGTCCGCGATGCTATTGTTGCGGCCTTCCGTTCTATTACGCCAGATATGGTGCACCGTGCAACGCGGAACATAGTTCGAAGGAGCGAACTATGCTCGGAGCAAAACGGTCGCCACATTGAGCAGCTCCTAAATTAAATTAGGAAAGTGGATTAGGCCTCCTGGGGAAACCACTATAAAAAAAACGCGCCAAGCTATTTACCGCAAGGTGGTGGGGAAAAGATAGCCCAAAGACAATTGTAATAACGATATTTTTCAAAAAATGGATGCATTTTTTACGATGAAATTGAGTCCAATCGCAGTGTAAATGCGACATTTATTAGTTTTAATAATTATAGATAACTACGAGTTAACTTAATCAAAAGCTGTCGTATCTACGTCAGGCTTAGGCTCGTTGTCATCACCACAATTTTTGCTATTCACTAATCAACCTTTTGATTACGTTTAATTGAAGTTGTAAGTGTTTTAATATTCGTTGATCAATTAAACGTAATTCATATTTCGGTTTTTCAAGCCTATTGTTGGCCGACACTCGAAACTGAGCGCTTCGGTTCAATTGTTTTTCCACGCTCAGTCTCACAACCTCCCTCCCCCCTTCCCCACACACTCTATGTCTTACTGCCAGATCTTCAATTGGATCATATGGTAATATGATATACTAATTAAAGTGTATTGGTGCGTCAATTGTCTGCCAATCCGATTCCCGGATTTTTCGCTCCTCCTGCTCGACGAATAAAATATTAATAATTTCTACCCTTAATAACTTCTAAATTAAGGGTTTCACGAAAAAATGTCATAAGAGTTTTCTCCTCAGAATCGGCCGCTCTATCTGGGGTATCCGGCTTGGCACCCTATTACCGGACACCCTGTATATTACAATTCAAGCACAATAATTAATTTAAGCCAATTATTGTTTACACTCGAGGAAAGAGCTACTTCGTGGCAACAAAAGCTGAGGTATAAAATTAGAGATAAGCAATCGAAGAAGTTAGTATTGAATTTTCTCCGCGTGTAACGATAAGAATATAATAAATTATTCTGAATATTAAGGAAGTTTTTTATTGATGACCGTTAATCAGAATCAATACTGTCCTGAAACTCTAATCAAGTAACACGGCAGTGTTACGCGGCAAGTAATTTAAAGAGCCGCGCGGCACTACCTACTTTTACGCTAAGTTTGGACTCACGATTTTTCCGATGGATATATTTTCCGATCGGTTCATATAATGAAAATTTTAATGAAACTTTTGTCATATAATGTTTATATAAGCTTTAGAATGAGACCGCAAACGTTTAAATCGGTTCACGCAATGCTGAATTCTCACGATTACGTTCCAATATACAGGGTGTAACGAAACGACCGCATTATCTGGCAACTGGAGGTTCGGGGTGACAACCCGAGTGCACATGCAAAATTTCGTTCGAATCGTTCTAGGGGTTTAAAAGTTATTCGCGTTTAAAAATGTCCCTTTTTCGGTCCTTTTCGAACGACTTTAAAGGCACAATGCAGAGTAGAGAAAGTGAAGAAACAATAGACGAAAACCCCGCGAGAAAGGAACAATTATCGATCGCGCGCTATGATACTTTTGCTATTTATTTCTTTAATTTGGCTATTAGATTAATTTCAAAATAGCCAAATCCTCTTCATTACAATTTCAATTCAATTCAGTACAAGTATCATTGACTGAATTGATGGAAAGAGCGAGTTGTCGCAATGAAACGGAAAGTATCAGAAGCTAAGATGTCGCGCTAGCGCACTGATTCACTAATAGGCGATGCATAAAGGCATTCTCTTCCTACTAACGAAGCTAAAGAGAATGATGTAAAATCAATGCATTGATGACAGAGAAAATGAGACTTACCGATTTAATGTTCACCATGTTCTTTTACACCGGAGTTATTGGAAAAGCTTCAAACTGGCTCCTCGATGTTTTCCAGAAAGCACTATCACTGATTTTACTTTTAAACACTCGTGAATTTAATGAAATAGGTATTAACCTACGTTTTCTCACAACACTGGTTATTTTGACACTTTTCAACTATTTGAAGTAGGCTGACAGAGAGAGACACACAGAGAGAAAGAATAATCAATAATTAGTTTCGACCACTCATTATCATCCTTCTTCACTTTGCTAACTTCTCCTCTCTCCACCGTTCCAACTATTTCACCTCAGAAACGTCTGTGTGTGAGTGTATAAAGACAAATGTATTAAATGAGATTTTCCGTTTTATCAATTTTCTGTTTAAAAAATTTAATCATAAAACATTTGAAAGCGCAATCCACCGCTTACTTAGCAGTAATTTAATATTTTGGCGCTGTCGATTAAACAGTCTAGTAGAGGGGGTACATACATGAATTAAAAACGCAAAGTTACTTGGATACTAAATAATTTTTTGACTGTAACTGTGTCACTTCTAGTATCACTGTTACCTAGTTACTAAATAATTTTAGTCGCATTACAGAGCTGAATGTAATAAGACGTACTAAAAAAAAAAAACAAAATGAATTATACCCCGCGTGAAATGGCAGATATCGTGGAAGTGTATTATCGTAGTGGAGCAAACCGAGCAGCAACAATAAGAAATTATGCCGAACGCTACCCGGAGCGACGGCATCCTGACGGCAATGTAATCGCACGGTTAATTCAGCGATTTAAGGACACGGGATCGTACCTCATCTCTAATGTAGGTGGAAGACCGAGAACAACGCGCACTCCAAGGATGGAAGAAGAAATATTACAAATATTCGAAGAGCATCCTGAAAAAAGTACGCGTAGTGTAGGAAGACAGCTCGGTGTAGATCACATGTCTGTATACCGAGTGTTAAAGGAAGATTCACAACATCCGTACAAGATCTGCCGCGTTCAAGAGTTGCGGCCTACGGATTATGCAAAACGAACTACGTTTTGTCAGTGGCTACTCGAAAGGGAGAGTCAAGAGCCAGGATTCAGTAGAAGAATCCTATTCTCAGATGAGAGCAAGTTCGACCATGAAGGAGTCTTCAATAACAGGAACAATCATTGCTGGAATCGAGTGAATCCCTATGCAACACAACCTAGGGCACTCCAGAAAAAATGGAGTATAAATTTGTGGGGAGGAATTGTAGGAACCTATGTGGTAAGATGATAAATTTCACGGATATTATTTTTTCTTCGAAAAATTGTTAATAATTTAACTATTTTTACAGATAGGTCCTGTTGTGATTCCCGATCGGTTGACTGGGGAAATTTATACTCAGTTCCTCAGAACAGAGTTGCCAGAGATTTTAGAAGAGGTGCCATTGGAAATTAGAAGAGGCATGTGGTTTCAGCAAGATGGAGCTGCACCACATTACCACAGAGTCGCGAGAGCAGCCCTGGATGATATTTTTCCACATAGATGGATTGGACGACGAGGACCTGTGGAGTGGCCCCCAAGATCACCGGATCTAAATCCGCTTGATTTCTTCTTGTGGGGCTACTTGAAGAATTCCATCTACACAGGCATTGTTGAGGACCCGGATGATTTGGCGGCACGCCTGGACATAGCCCTCGCAGACATTTCTGAAGAAATGCTGGACTCCATGCACTCCAACTTATTAAGAAGAGCGAGGCTATGCATTCAAGTCAATGGTCAAAATTTCGAGCATTTGCTGTAAGTATTAGTTAAATGTATGCTATTTTAACATTTGTATTCATTCTCTTTCGTAATTAACTAGAAAACTTTTTACAGCTGACATTTACTTGAAGGCATGGCCTGCTTTTCTTAATAAGTTGGCCATGGAGTCCAGCAACTTCTTCTGGATTGCCAAGCAGGGCTATATTCCAGCGGATCGCCAATCATTCTAGTCATCAACAACGTCGTCGTAGAGGGAATTCTTCAATTAGCCTCACAAGAAAGATCAAGCGGATCAAGAACCGATGATCGTGGGGGCACTCCATGGATCCTCATCTTCTTATTCCACCTGTGTGGAAAGATTTCGTCGAGTGCTGCTCTCGCGACTGTGTTAATATGGTCCAAAATCCCATCCTGCTGAAACCACATGCCTCTTCTACTGCCCAATGGCACCTCTTCAAAAACTCTGGCAAATTTTTCCAGTCAACCCGTCGGGAAAGTCCTCTCCACAAATTTAAGCTGTGAATCGCTTCTGGAACGCCCTAGGTTGTATTGCGTGGGGATTTACTCGTTCCAGCAAAGATTGTTCCTGGCAGACTCCTTCATGGTCGAACTAGCTGTCATCTGAGAGAATAATCCTTCTGCAGAATCCTGGCTCTTGACTCTCATTTTCGAGTAGCCACTGACATTTGGCGACTCGCTTCACCATAATCCGTACGCGCCGCAGTTCTTGAACGCCGCAGTCTCGTACGGATGTTGCGAATCTTCACACAACACTCGGTATACATAAATGTGATCTACATCGGGCTGTCTTTTTTCAGGATGCTCTTTAATTTGTAATATTTCTTCTTCAATCCTGTATGTGCTTGCATGTTCTCGGTCTTCCACCTTCATTACAGATCAGGCACGATCCCGTTGTCTGAAATCGCTGAATTAACCGTGCGATTACTTTGCCGTTAAAACGTCATAACTTTGCGTAGCGTTTTGCATAATTTATAACTGTTGCTGCTTAATTTGCCCCACTACAATAATAAACTGCCACGATATCTGCCAAAAATTTTATTTTATTTTTATAAAAGTTTTTTAATTTGTTGTATTTTTTAAATTATTATATTCTTTAAATTATTGTATTTTTTAAATAAACCTTCAAATGTATAAAAAATCACTTGTTTTTTATTTAAGTAAACGTAGAAATTGAGAAATAAAAAATTTCCAAACAGAAAATTGATAAAACGGAAAATCTCATTTAATACATTTGTCTTTATACACTCACACACAGACGTTTCTGAGGTGAAATAGTTGGAACGGTGGAGAGAGGAGAAGTTAGCAAAGTGAAGAAGGATGATAATGAGTGGTCGAAACTAATTATTGATTATTCTTTCTCTCTGTGTGTCTCTCTCTGTCAGCCTACTTCAAATAGTTGAAAAGTGTCAAAATAACCAGTGTTGTGAGAAAACGTAGGTTAATACCTATTTCATTAAATTCACGAGTGTTTAAAAGTAAAATCAGTGATAGTACTTTCTGGAAAACATCGAGGAGCCAGTTTGAAGCTTTTCCAATAACTCCGGTGTAAAAGAACATGGTGAACATTAAATCGGTAAGTCTCATTTTCTCTGTCATCAATGCATTGATTTTACATCATTCTCTTTAGCTTCGTTAGTAGGAAGAGAATGCCTTTATGCATCGCCTATTAGTGAATCAGTGCGCTAGCGCGACATCTTAGCTTCTGATACTTTCCGTTTCATTGCGACAACTCGCTCTTTCCATCAATTCAGTCAATGATACTTGTACTGAATTGAATTGAAATTGTAATGAAGAGGATTTGGCTATTTTGAAATTAATCTAATAGCCAAATTAAAGAAATAAATAGCAAAAGTATCATAGCGCGCGATCGATAATTGTTCCTTTCTCGCGGGGTTTTCGTCTATTGTTTCTTCACTTTCTCTACTCTGCATTGTGCCTTTAAAGTCGTTCGAAAAGGACCGAAAAAGGGACATTTTTAAACGCGAATAACTTTTAAACCCCTAGAACGATTCGAACGAAATTTTGCATGTGCACTCGGGTTGTCACCCCGAACCTCCAGTTGCCAGATAATGCGGTCGTTTCGTTACACCCTGTATAATAGCTCAAAACATTTCATTTAGCGCTTCTTCTCTTCCCGACAGAGTTGCCAAGTGTAGTACTTTCGGTACTACCGTAGTACCAAAAAGCGACATATCCTATAGCGTAGTACTATTTTAGGTACTACGCTATAGTCGCTGCTGATACTACTGGTCGGCGGAAATACGTCAGAGGGTAGAGACTGTAGAGGGGCCGCAATATAGATATTTATAATTACTACAGGGTCTTTTCCTAACAGCGGAGCATAGGAGATTCGTGTTGGTTGACTATAGCACTCGGAATGATCGAATCTGAGAGCGCTGATTGGTCCATATTGCGTAGTACCAACATATAATAGGCCGTTACCAATAGTTGGATACAAAAAATGAGATTCATCCGCCATTTTGGTGTGGAGAATATTTACATGCTAATCCTAGCAGAAAGAGGTGTAAAATGGAGAAATGTCAAATGGTAAGGTTACTAAAGTAAAAATTGAAAATAATGAATGGAAAGTACGAATATTCTTCATTTTCATTCAAAGTATTCAATTTTTACTTTAGTAACGACAACATTTGACATTTTTCCAGTTTACACCTCTTTCTGCTACGATCAGCAGGTAAACATTCTCTACACCAATATGGCGGATGAATCTCATTTTTTGTATCCAACTATTGGTAACGGCTTATTATTTGTTGGTACTACGTAATATTGACCAATCAGCGCTCTCAGATTCGATCATTCCGGGTGCTATAGTCAACTAACACGAATCTCCTATGCTCCACTGTTAGGAAAAGACCCTGTATATGAAAAATGGCAGCACATAATATGTCAAAATACATAATGCATGGTCCGTGAGCCAAGACAAATGTTAGTATTATTGTATCGTACCACAATAAAGTATTGTAAAGAAATAAAGAGTAAGTGACAGTTTTAATCTTACTAACAGCTGATATACTGATGGTGTAACTGAATAAATAAAGTGACGAAATTTGTAAACTGTATATAAAAATAATTTTTAAAAGTATATAAAGGACTTAACTTTTTAGATAAGTATAACAATAAATTTTATAATATAAAATGTCAGATACATATATTTTGTGGTACTTTGTGGGATTTTATTTCAGATTAAATTATAGTAATGTGTTTATTATGTCACTGTGCTGAGGATGGAGCTATGCGGATTTTCAAAATTAAAATAAAGAAATGGACTAAACATAATGTGTTTATAGTGTCATTGTTGAGATTCAAATTATGTTAATTGAGACGGATAATAAAATAAACGAGTCAAAAAACTGGGTAAATATAATAATAAATAAAGAAGCTAACAAATTAGATATATAATATAAAATGTAAGATATTTTATAGTACATTCTGGGATTTTATTTCAGATTAAATTATAGTAATGTGTTTACTATGTCACTACTGAGGATGGAACTATGTGGATTGAACATTAAAATGAAAGGAATAGATTCAATATATTATGGTTACTGTGTCATCGCTGAGGATCAAACTGTGTTAATTGAGATGAATATTAAAATAAACAAATCAACTCATTGGATAAATACGATAACAAATAAAGAAGCTGACAGATTACATTTATAATTTAAAATATAAGATTTTACATAGTATTTTTTGGGATTTTGTTTCATATTAAATGATTGTAAAGTGTTTACTATGTCAATGCTGAGAATGGAGCTATGTGGATTGAACATTAAAACAAAAAGAATAGATTCACCATAATGTTGTTTCTGTGTCATCGCTGATGAGGATCAAACTGTGTTAATTGAAACAGATATTAAAATAAACGAGTCAGCAATTTGGGTAAATACAATAATAAATAAAGAAAATGACAGAATAGATATATAATATAAAATGTAAGATGTTTTATATAGTGATGCCCATGAGACTAACGAGGCGAGACTTTATAAAATTCTCGTCTTGTCTCATCAAAGAAATACGAAGTCTTATCTCGAGTCTCGTATCACAACTATTGGTCTCGTCTTGTCTCGCATCTCGTTCGAGAATCTCGCAGAAGTCTCAAAATCTGGTAACAAATAAACAGGTTCCAATTTAGGTATTTAATATTACAACACGAAAAATATTTATTTAAAATTTAAATTACAACATTTATATATGAGTACATTATTAACAAAAAATAAAACACTTCAACAAAAATATTATTTTTAATCATTAAAGTGGAAAATCTGTTTGTGTTTTACCCAATCGTTTAAACACAATAAACATCGGGCAGATTCGTTGTTAAGGCGATTTCGGTGCTTCCGTATTGTAAGGGCAGCACGCGAAAATAGTCTTTTCGCTGGAACAGAAGTGGCTGGGGTACTTAAAAAATCTCGTGCCATCGAGCTTAGAAATGGAAATTCAGAAGCATGATTTTGCCACCATTGTAAAATGTCGGTGTTTCTATCGCATCAAGGAAAGGAGTAATACATCTTAAGTTCCTTCATCCATTCTCCTTCAGCAGGAGTTTCGTTAGTTGCGTACAGTGCATCAAAATCAATTAAAATTTCTGACATTTCTGATTGAGGTTTTCTTTTCTGTACTTCCGCTTCTTTTGACTGTAGTCCCTCTGACCGATAATAGTAGTCTTTGTATATATCTTCAAATTTTTTAATTGAAGTTGTTTTTAATTCTCGGTCCCATATAGTCATATCAAACGTTTCGATTCTATGACGTGGGTCGAGAATTAATATAGCAGCATAAACCCAATTTGATTTTTTGTAGTGCTTTAATATTTTGTCTCTTGAAGCCTGAAAAGCTGTAATTAATAGTTCTTCGACAGAAGTACGGTTAACTTTCCTGTCCCATTCAAAAATTTGGCTTTCAAGCTTGTCAATTAATAAATTTATGCAAACGACCACCATCGGTAAAGTAACGTACTTTTCCCCTCCGAGCTTTTCTGAAAAAATTTGAAAATTACTTAATATTTTATGCACTTATTTCAGAATTACCCATTCTTCTTCATTTAGGACATATGATTTTAAGCCAGCAGTATTTTAGCATAATACGCCAAGTGCTTGGCTGCTTTTAAAAGCCACTTCTAGCATAGCATTAGAAGAGTTCCATCGTGTGGGTACGTCCAATACGGGTGTCAATTGGCTTGATATATCGGTTGCCTCGCACGCACTTCGGAACATAATTAAAAGTTGCTCAGACCTTTCAATCTTAGAAAAAATTGACCGTATTTTACCAGTTGCATTGGAATTATCTTCAATTTCTTCGGTTTTACAATCAGCTTTGTCGGAGTCTGAATTGTTACCATCACTTATTGCCTCAATGATCTCAGAATTCAGGTTTAAGCATTGGAATAAATTTTGTACCGCTAGATTTAGAATATGCGCAAAGCACCTAAAATGGAAGTGTTCCACATTTAAATCGGGTATTAAAATTTGAAGCTCCTTGATAAAATATGTGTTGGCTGCAGCATTATCTACTGTAATTCCTTGGACCTTATGGATTAAGCCCTTGTCGTCTAAACATTTAAAAAATGTTACAGCTATATCTTTACCAGTGTGCTTCCCGTGAGCAGGGACAAAATCTAAAGTAATTGATTGCAACGTCCAATTATCATCAATAAAATGGACGGTTATGCCATAATAAGATCTGCCATTAATGGAGGTCCAACCATCTATTGTAAAAGATAATTTGGATGAATTTAATGCTAGCATGGCTATCATTTTTGTCTGAAGGCAGTTGAATCGTGACATTGCTAATCTTTTCAATTTTGTTCGTTTTGGAAAATCCTCTTCAGATAGATTTTTAAAAAAATCTTGTGTCTCACGGTCATCGAAAAAGTTAAAAGGCAAATATTTAAGTGCTATCCAATCAACTATCGCCATGTCCAAATTACACTTCGGATTAACTAATAAAGTCTAAAATATAAAGGAAACTCGATAAATTATGTAAATGTGCATAATCTGTTATTACTTTTGTGTATTTCTTTTTAAATAAGTAAAAATAAATTAAGGTAGAGATCTAATTATCTATAATAACAAATAAATAAATAACATATTAAGATCAATATTAAGCATTGCTTATAAACGCCTATTTTTATCCATAAATTCGATATTTTACTACAATTCATTTTAATATGTGTCTTACCTTTTTTCCACCAAACATTTCATTAATTGTAAGACCAGAAGAACTTGCACTAGAACTTTGTTCCTCTGGATATAACTCGGTATACGCTTTGAAATGCTTACTTTTTAAATGTTTTTTTAGGCCACTCGTATTTCCACTTGTCATTTTTATTTTTGTTGGCTTTATACATGTCTTACAAGTGGCTATTCGATCTCGATTTGTTCCTGTAGCCTCTGTCAATTGAATAATAAAAAAAGCATCAAATTTGTTTTTATGATCAGAGGTAACACTTTTTTTACTTTCACATTCAGGAACATCATCTAAATCTAATTCACTGAATTTTCCTTTTTGTGCACAAATCTTTAGTTTTAATAATAAAATTTATTGAACTCTGGCAACCAAACTACTAGCCGGACGGACTTCCTCGCATGTACTAACCTAAGCCAATCTGTTTCTTAGTGAATTTGCTAGTATATGTCAGTATAACGGTTAGATGACACAGAGCGGTAAACCTTTGTTTTTTTTAAGATCAGACGGTAGGGGCCCATTTGTTCCAAAATTTTAGTACAATGCGTGTGTCTCTCTACATAACTTTGTGAATATGGCGACCTGTCAAAACACTGGTACACTCCGGGAAATATATTCTGTCCAACTTATAACCAAATGTTTTAAAAGGTCGTACTTCAATAGCGGTCAACACTTTTCTACATCACGCTGGTTACCTGGTCTAGTGCCGAGTCCCGAGCAATAAACCGAGAACAATCGAAGAACCCTATAATATACCTGATACTCTAATCACTAATCTAAAATTACTATTTTTGTATTTTTAATCAAACATATTTGAAATTATTACGAATACATTGCTTGTCTTTTTAACATGAAAATGAGTCCAAATACGACATTAATCGAACAATTATTTCTTTTAGTTATACCTTGAAGCTGCTACTTTATTATCTATAAATTCTAATAAAAATTCAATATTACTATATATCTTCGTTATGCGTTAAGTTAAAATAAATCTCCAAAATATTGGAAAGGACATAAACATATTATTAAAAAATTAACAAATATAAATTTTAGTTTAAGATATAATTGACAAATAAATGTAAATATTTTAAAATACTATCTTTAAAAAGAAAAAGGTTAATCATCTCATAAAATTAAAAATTTCAATTTTTTTAGTATGATTCTGCTACGGGTTAATTGATGCTTATTTGGATTATTTATAGACATATTGGAATAAAATAAATTTGATTTTTAACAGGTTTTAATAAAATGGGAGATGTAAGATATAACTAATATAGAAATAATAGTCCGAATAACGTCATTTTTGGATTCATTTTCATGTTAAAAATACAAGCAATGTATTCATAATAATTTCAAACCTGTTTGATTAAAAATATAAAAATTGTAATTTTGGATTAGTGATTAGAGTATCAGGTATATTATAGGGTTCTTCGATTGTTCTCGGTTTATTGCTCGGGACTCGGCACTAGACCAGGTAACCAGCGTGATGTAGAAAAGTGTTGACCGCTATTGAAGTACGGCCTTTTAAAACATTTGGTTATAAGTTGGACAGAATATATTTCCCGGAGTGTACCAGTGTTTTGACAGGTCGCCATATTCACAAAGTTATGTAGAGAGACACACGCATTGTACTAAAATTTTGGAACAAATGGGCCCCTACCGATCAGACATAGCGTCAAGTACTCCGTGGAAATTGAAAGAGTCGGTGTGTTCTCTTATCTGTTATGAGGTTTTGGTATAGCGTTACAGGGGTAACTCTCGATGATTCTCTTATAATTTTTATAGATATACCTATACACATAATATCGCATATGACAATAATAACAAGTGGGAAGCATTTTGCCTCTGCTAGATTGTCTTTTCTTCCTACAAAAGTCATACCTTATAAACACTTAGCTTTTTTTATAATAATTAATGCTATTAATGTAAGCTTAACGAATTTTGCGAGACCTGCAAGACTCTCGGACGAGATTCGATACAAGATTGAGAAAAGTCTTGTCTCGTCTCGTACAAAAATATCGGGTATTGTATCGAGTCTCGTCTCGAAAACGAGACAAGTCTCGCGCGAGACTCTCGAACACGAGACTCTCATGGGCATCATTAGTCGATGTCGCGTTTCGTCTGCTGTTGTCTTTAAATTTTTGCTATAAGATAGTATAGGGAAGCAGAAACTATACCTGTACAATGACCGGCAGAAATGGCGTCCCTTGATGCGTTTAGGAACCGCATTTTAGGATCCTTCACTGTATACTCTATTCTGCTAGGCGGAGATAGGGGAATGGAACGCGATAACTATAGTAGTTAGTTTATCTCGCTCTAAATGCGTGAGTACGAGAGAGAGAGCTTTATACGGCATAGCAGGGCAAGCCAGGCGTCCCGAGGCTTATTTCTATCTGTGCCATTGCCTATGGCTATCTCTCTCGCTCGGTAAGAATCATTCGTCCGTCCTTGTTTAGGTCAGTTCTACGCCAATGGATACTCTCTAAAGAAGATTTTCTCAGGCGACACCATTGAAGACTGCGATTACAGCGGGGATTTTAAAATACTGTGCACCTGTCACTGTCAAACGTCAGTATGAAAGATTATTGTCGCTTACAGCGTTTGGTGCAATTAACATTATAAGTCTGGATTATTATGTGATATTCTGTAATGCACATATATATATATACATATATTAATTAACTTTTAATTTTTTAAACCAATAAGTTATTGGCATTATAGAAGAAACTCATTTAAATATAAGAATATACTGGTTTCCACTTATGTAACTTTTCTTGTAAATATAACATAATTTTAATTAATAAAATTCACTCGTTTATTAATCAGACTAAGAAGAGTTATTTCTTTTAAATTTTAACATGTATAGAATAATATCCTAAACGCGCACACTTAACTAATTATTATTAGAGAAATATTTTTATAATCGTTACACATTAATAATAATATATCTCAATATCCTTCAGTTTAAAATATCATTTACATTGAAGAAATCTTGATCAATGGTCATGAAGAGTTCGTGGCTCAATGGCTAGGTCGCTTGCCTCGAAGATTAGTTAAAGCGCTTTTGTCGGTGGTTCGAATCCCGCGGGAGATATTTTTTTTTTCTTTTTAAAAGCATTACTATCTTTTTTTTTTGTTAATTATTTGGAAGCATTGCTACTGCTTCCAAACATATTTTGAAAAGTTTATTTTGCCCTGAAAAGGGCAGTTAGTCAGACACGGCTACCACCGACAAAAGCGCTCTAACTAATCTTCGAGGCAAGCGACCTAGCCACTGAGCCACGAACTCTTCATGACCATTGATCAAGATTTCTTCAATGTAAATGATATTTTAAACTGAAGGATATTGAGATATATTATTATCAATGTGTAACGATTAAAAAAATATTTCTCTAATAATAATTAGTTAAGTGTGCGCGTTTAGGATATTATTCTATACATGTTAAAATTTAAAAGAAATAACTCTTCTTAGTCTGATTAATAAACGAGTGAATTTTATTAATTAAAATTATGTTATATTTACAAGAAAAGTTACATAAGTGGAAACCAGTATATTCTTATATTTAAATGAGTTTCTTCTATAATGCCAATAACTTATTGGTTTAAAAAATTAAAAGTAAATTAACATATGTATATATATATATATATGTGCATTACAGAATATCACATAATAATCCAGACTTATAATGTTAATTGCACCAAACGCTGTAAGCGACAATAATCTTTCATACTGACGTTTGACAGTGACAGGTGCACAGTATTTTAAAATCCCCGCTGTAATCGCAGTCTTCAATGGTGTCGCCTGAGAAAATCTTCTTTAGAGAGTATCCATTGGCGTAGAACTGACCTAAACAAGGACGGACGAATGATTCTTACCGAGCGAGAGAGATAGCCATAGGCAATGGCACAGATAGAAATAAGCCTCGGGACGCCTGGCTTGCCCTGCTATGCCGTATAAAGCTCTCTCTCTCGCACTCACGCATTTAGAGCGAGATAAACTAACTACTATAGTTATCGCGTTCCATTCCCCTATCTCCGCCTAGCAGAATAGAGTATACAGTGAAGGATCCTAAAATGCGGTTCCTAAACGCATCAAGGGACGCCATTTCTGCCGGTCATTGTACATGATTCAGTTTTGAACAGTGTATTAAAGTAGTGTGACTAAGGGGATTCTATGACCGGGTGGCGAGGGGGTCGGGGTTCCGCGGGGGGAGGGGAGGTAGGGGAAATGCCCTCACTCCTTAGTGGAGGGGGAAGGGGGGATTTCCCCCACTCCTGGGTGGTGGGGGAAAATTAATCGCGTGACACCCATGGTGGTGGGGAAAATTGAGCACGTGACAGCCTCTCGATCCCCTCACCCAAACGTCCCAGCCCTCTACGTGAGAGATATAAGAGAGAGAGAGAGAGAGAGAACACATATTTTATAATTAATTTTTTTTTATTTATGAAAGGAATTGAGGGAACGGTTAATTATATAAATACACGTAGATTTTGGGAAAAAGCCTTGCGGCATAAAAAAACCCACTTTATTATTTAAAATACATATTTTTCACAATCTTCATTTTTTTTTTGAATATTTTTTTTGTTTTTCTAACAATCTGCAGCGAGATAGCTGGGCTCTGCTTGTTGTTATTCTCGTTGCTGCTAATCGTACCATTTTGATTCGTTCTTCCATCTAGATTCAAAATGGTCCTCTTCGCCTCGTTGAAGTAAGGTCTACCTCAGGCTCCATTTGCGCAGCTTGTGTTCCCGTGACGAAAGACTCCGATTGCGTAGCCAATATTTCTCACCTCAGACATAATTGAAATCATGTTGTTACTTTTCTTTTTCACATAGTAATAGCTCTATTTTTTTTTTTAACAAAGCAAGTATACTTACAAAAATTCAGCACGTCTTTCATCGAAGAAAAAGAAGTAGTAGGTACAGATGGATGATATTTTTTCCATTTATTTGATAAAATAATTTAATAGTAAAAGAAAAAGAAATGTGGTGGTTCCTCTTCTTCCCTCTTAGTCTGCTTTGACGCAATATCTTTTTCCTCCTCCTCCTCCTCCTCCTCCTCCTCCTTCTCCACTACTTTTTTCTCCTCTTCTTCTTCTTCCTTCTTCATCTGCTTTGACTCAATATCTTCCCCAGTCTGTTTCTATTCGTCTTTCTTCACTTTATTTTAAAAATACAAACAGGTACTAATTTTGAAAAGGTAAAAAAAGATAAAATAAATACTTACATTGTTCCTCCTCTACTTTTTTCTCCTCTTCCTTCTTCGTCTGCTTTGACTCAATATCTTTTTCCTCCTCTTCCTTCTCCTCTATTTTTTGATCCTCTTTATCTTCTTTTTCCTTCTTCGTCTCCTTTGACTCAATATCTTTTTCCTCAGTCTGTTTCTCTTCGTCTTTCTTCACTTTATTCAAAAAAAAAACAAACAAACAATAATTATGAAAAAATGTAAAAAATAAATACTTACAGTTTTTATGCAAATAATGATGCAGTTTCCGTTCATACTCTTCGAAGTAACGATTGAAAAGATCGTTAATTCGATTGACGTATTCCTCTGTCAATTCTCTTGGAAGAGTGGGTGGAAGAGGAACAATATCCTCTTAAATCATGATTAATTTACATTTTTCGCAGCTCATTTTTGTCCTGTGTGCAGTACCGACGACGGTATAAGATTGAATGAAGATTTGAGGACTTGTGTTCTCCTCTTTATTTCTCTAAATAGTTCCCCCCCCCCCCCCTATGAGTTTGAAAGAATCACATATTTGCTTTTATCCACTTGGCAAAAACTGACACCCCCTCGTAAGGACAGTGGATACGTTCATTGTCCAAGGTCTTCTCTCGAACGTGTAAATTACACGGTGTTTTTTTAAAATCATATAATTTAATTAAATCCTTAAACTTAGGACAACCATACACTTCTAAATTGATATTTTCCACATTCATCCTATTCAATATATTTTTTTCAAAATTCCCTCCCTTGTAGGTTACTACGGGATTCTCGCAGGTTAAGCAGACCCTAATAAAATCTTCAACATCCTCCTGCTCGTATTTCTCGAATCCCGTATCACTGTATTTTATACCATGCACCATATTGAGCAAATACCACACAGTTTTTTTGTCTTTCTCACTAAGGTTGTTAATAGTGTCACGCAAAAGAAAAGATGCGTAAGAAATTTGGTTACTTTTTAAATCAATTATAGCTATATCTTTATATTTAAGTTATTTTTTATAAACTAAAAAACCTTCTATATCCATTATGCGAGTTATTCTATGCATTGTTGCGCTCGCGCTATTCTCGACGAAGAGAAAAACTGAAATAAAGCTCCGAAGCAATCCCCTTAGAGAGGAAGAATTTTTATCGTTTCTTTAAAATATAAAGTTACATTTGATAAGGAGTCCATTCTTTCCTAATCAAAGAAAGATATACCCTCTGCATAATCTCCGTAAGATATATTTTTTCCTATTGTAGTATAATGTGATTAAACTATAGGTAACAATCACAATGGGGAAAAACATTGAATTTTAATACGTTTAGCATATTTGTTCCCCTGATGGAGGGGGAAAAGAAATTTCTTAAATGCGACAAAAAAATCGTTCAGTATTGCATCGAGCGACTGACGATAATGATACCGACATTCGATGATTTTCAAGGTTTTGTATTGACAGACAAAAGTTTTATAGATAAAGAATTTGCGGTGTTGCGTGATAATGAAGTGTATCACAATGTATTTTCACCACCATTTCAAGAAGCTTGGTTGAGCGATCTCGAGAGAGAACAGAATGAGTAAGTATTTTTTTTAAACGATAAAAAATATAATGTTCTGTATATAATTTTTTTGTTTAAAGTTGGCTTTATTTTAATCGCCATGGATTCAATTGGACCGACGGTCATTCACCTTATTACAAGTATAAAGATGTAATACGAAAGTATGTAACGTCATACGAGGAGAAGGAGGAGGATTGGATTTTCGTGAAAGGACGGGAGAAATATGATTGGTTGAGAAAAATTTACAACTTAGAAAATATATTCAATGTGAAGGAGTTTGAGTGGGGTAACTTTAATCTTAGAAAGAGTAAAAATTTCGAACCACCGTTACCCAAGTGTATGACTCATTATGGTATATGTTCACTGCAAAATGTCTACTATATGAAATCTGTATATGATCAAAGAAATAAATGACTTCTGTGAAAAAATTGATGACAATGTATATCTAAGAATATCAATTACATCTCGGACGAAACAATGGAATGTGTATATCACCCTTACTCCCATTTTCTATTCGCTATATATGAGCGTTATTCTTCGCGAGAGACGCATTCACAATTATTTATTTATTGTTGTCTACCGTATGACAGAATCTTAAATTTTTTAAGAAACAAAAATGTCTACTGAATTGCGAAGAAAGTTTTTTACAATTAATAGTGCGAACGAATACGATGCATGGGTACGAGAATGTCGCGAGTGTAACGTCCACTAAATAAAAAAAAAAAAAAATTTCTAAGTAAATTCTGACCATACGACAGCTATTTAACTATTATTACTATAACCTTAACCCTTACTTTATTAACTAGGAATAAATTACGATATTTACAGAAATGTATAACTACCATCCCGATCTCGAGAACACGTATTGTCGAAGAAGAATCTACTACTTTAGTTATAAGTATCCAAATATTTGCGGGAAATGTTATAATCACCTCAGTAAATCAATGCGTATTAATTACTCATTATACAATGAACACATTACTACTATTTATCCAGAGATTAATAATATCGAATATTGTTTTAACTGCAAAAACCAATTAAAAGATATAGTGAAACCTAAACATTGTAACACTTGTTCATTAGTATATTCGAAAGATAGAAAACAAAATGATAAATAACATACAACCCATATGAACATATATACATAAATATATATACTGCCTTTTGTATGAATCATAAGAAAATGTAAGAATTAAATAATAAGAAATAATTGTAAGCCAAAATACCGTACTACGTTACAAATTTCTAGAAACGATAAACTCAAAATTCCAAGAAGTCCTTGAAAGATGCAAGCTCAACAATCAACATCCGATGGCACAGCACACCGGTGCTCATCAGTTCCAAGAATCGCGAAGCGATAGGCAAAAGGGTACTGCTGACGAAGGAGTATTCCTTCAAGTCTGCCACAAAGAAGCAGAGCATTTAGTCTCATCTCAGCGCCACTACTAAACAGACGTACTTAAAACAAGCTCTCATTAACGCGTGTAAATTATACTTGACATAGTACACTAGGGCGGTAACTTGGTTAGTCTGTACACTACATAGAATAAAACTGACTCGTGAACGGACAAAACATTTATTGAACCAACCAAAAATCAAACCCTTCTTTGCCATCCCTTTGATGACAACGTTCGCTGCAGGCGCTGACCACTTACGAATTTCTTTTCCACTATCAAAAAGAAATAAGGTAGGACTTAAGTATTATTGAGATTCTGCTTTTTCCTATCCTTTATCTTTCCTTTCGCGTGAAGTGTACGAGCGAGTCTCGGCTTTCGCGATTAGTAATTTCGGATAGTGATATTTAATAGATTCAAAGCAGTGGAGTGTTATAGTCGAGGAGTATTCTCTCGCTTTACTAACAAATCTCTTACATCCACAATAGTCATACTTGCGACTTAGCGTACGCAGTAGACTATCACACGCTTGCGACTTATGCGCAGCTCTCTTTAAATCTCTTACATCCACAATAGTCATACTTGCGACTTAGCGTACGCAGTAGACTATCCCACGCTTGCGACTTATGCGCAGCTCTCTTTAAATCTCTTACATCCACAATAGTCATACTTGCGACTTAGCGTACGCAGTAGACTATCCCACGCTTGCGACTTATGCGCAGCTTTCCTTAAATCTCTTAAATCCACAATAGTCATACTTGCAACTTAGCGTACGCAGTAGACTATCCCACGCTTGCGACTTATGCGCAGCTTTCTTTAAATCTCTTAAATCCATAATAGTCATACTTGCGACTTAGCATACGCAGTAGACTATTCTACGCCTGAGATTTATACCCAGCTCTTTCAATCCGTCTGCGAAATTACGCAGTGTAATCATGTCTTCCCTCCCTCAGATCCAGAGTTATGCCCAAGAAGAAGTGCAGAGGTGAGCGTAGGAAGAGAGAGAAGATTCTTCATGCCAAACTTAAAAGAGAGCTCGAAGCTTTCAGACTCTTACAGGAAACATCATTTCCTAAACAAAATACAGCGCCGCAAAATACTCTTCAAGACGTCCCTACCAACTTAGAAACAACTGTATCATCGATTCTCCCTTTGGGTAATTTAGAATCCGAACAACAACCAGAAATAATAGAATCAGATTTCGAAATCCCATTTAACGAAACCAGGAACGAATTACCGTATCAGGCAGTAGAGTTCGAACAATTCTTCCGGCAAGAAAACCCTTTCAACAATCCACTAAGAATTTGTACTCCACCCCATGAGACCCAGTTTGTTAATTTTTCTCTTCGTCAACAAACTACAATAGTGAACGGTAATAATGTTTTAACCGAACAGTCGCAAATAAACGTGACCCAAGTAGAAACTGTCTGCATTCCCAACGACTGGAATTTCACCCCGGTTGACGTGAACACAAGTATTGATACGTCCCGCTTACCCAATAGCGATGTTCTTAACACAGATTCGCGTTATTCGTCTCTCAGGCAAAATACAAACGAAAGGGAAATAGAAACTATCGTTATAAATTGTAATATATAAAGACAATCATCTTAATTTACCTAACGAAATTTATTTTGTGACAACCGGGATCTCAGTTCCGATCACTCCAACGCTACTCCCTTACCATTTTTTCCCAAATCCACATCCCGGACGTTACACGAGCATATTCGACGATTGAGCAACGCGGATCGAGCTTTGCCCGTTGGAACGCGTCAAAAGAATTTCGCCGAAATCGCGTGTATAAAGTGTCTATTGCTACGAGCGCAGAGAAAACTGAATTATATTAAATCAGGTGCTGGTTATAGCAATGACGTACAAGGACTTATCTGGGAGGAGCTTGATTCGGCGTTTCGAAGTCGATTATGCAGCGGTCTGGTAGTTAATAGTAATTATATAGAGCCGAAGGATTGTTTAGTAGACGCGGAAGTATTAGTGCGTGTGCGTATAGATAAGGTATTTGTTAGTGCAAATAGTGGTAAAGTTAATTGTGTATTTAACGAACAATTCATCTGCAAGGACAATAGTGATGAAAAAAACATTAGTACGACTAACGCAATATTATATAAAACTGATAATTTTAGTGATTGGTATAGGAAAAATATTTTAGACGTTGTTCTAAAAAATTAAGTCAATTTCAAGAGAGAGATAGTGGATGGGCTTTACAAAAAATCCATTATTTACTGGTTAACATTAATCGTTTTAACCCGTTGCACGCGGGTTGTAGAATTAATCTACCACCTGCTATCGCAAGTAGGAAAGCTCTGATAAATTTGGAAACTAGTGATAATGCATGTTTCGTGTGGTCCATGACGGTGGCAGCCTATCCGGCTAAACCTACGGCTAATCCAAAGCGCACGTCCTCTTATCCACATTTTCAGAATGTTTTAGACGTCAGTAGCATAACCTTTCCGACTACGCTAAAACAGATCTCGAAATTCGAGACGTATAATGACGTGTCGGTCAACATCTTTAGCTCGAAGAATGAAGAGCAAAATATCGACGCAAAAATCTGAATTGTACCTCTTCAGGTGACGAAGAAGAAGAGATCGAGGCATGCTAATCTCTTCTCGTCAATGATGAACAGGGAGCTGCACATTTTATGTGCATAAGGAATCTCTCGAGACTGGTGCGAAGCCAATTCACCAAGAGCAAAATTGCACATTATATATGCGATCGGTATGTAATAATAATGATACAAATATAACTGCAAAAGTTTTATATATTTTTTTTGTAGTTGTCTCCACTACTTTCGCACAGTGGAGAAGCTCGAGTCGCATGAGCAGGATTGCGCGCAGCTCAACGATAATCTCCGCTTGATGCTACCGAGCGAGTCCGAGGATCGCTGGGTTTCCTTCAAGAACATCAAAAATGGGGAGCGAGTGCCATTCGTCGTATACGCGGATCTCGAGTGCATATTATCAAAAGTTGAACAATCGAACAGTAGTAATAATTATCAAAAACATGAACCTATCAGTGTAGGCTATTATTTAAAAAGTGCTCGCGATGCGTCACTCTCGAGATACAATGCTCATCGGAGTGCCGACTGCATCGAATGGTTCGTACGCGAGCTCGAGGTTATTGCGCGCATCGCGAGCGAGAAACTGGGCACTAAAGTGCCCATGCGTAATCTTAGTCTTACCGAACGATCGCGTCACTATAATGACCCCAATTGTCATATATGCAAAAAGGCGTTTCTTCCGAATCAACTTCGAATTCCCGATCACGATCATCTGACCGGTAGATACAGAGGACCGGCTCACAATAATTGTAATTTAAATTTTAAAGATTCGCATGTAATTCCAGTAATTTTCCACAAATTTTCCGGCTATGATTCGCATTTTATTCTAGAGACGATCGCTAATTTGTACGAGGGATCGGTATATCTGCTGTCTGTACATAAGGAAAAATACATTTCATTCACCAAATATTTGCGAAATTATAATATACGACTGAGATTTATCGATTCGTTCAAATTTATAGCCTCCAGTTTGGACAAATTGAGCTCGTACTTGGCGGAATCTCAGCTGACAAATTTGAAGTCACAATTTTCGGACTTGAGCGTCGAGCAGTTTAACTTGCTTACGAGGAAAGGAATTTTTCCTTACGACTATATAGATAGTCCGGCTCGATTGGAAGAGACGGCTTTACCACCGCGCCAGTCGTTTCGCAACAGACAGACCGAATGCGATATCAGTGAGGAAGCATACAATCATGCCGTAGAGGTAAGGACCAAATTCCAGATGCGCACACTTGGGGAGTACAGTGATCTGTACTTGAAGACCGATGTCCTATTGTTGACCGACGTTTCCGAAAATTTTCGCGATAGTTGCATGCTAAATTATAACTTGGATCCAGCCCATTATTATACGCTTCCGGGCCTCACCTGGGACGCAATGTTAAAGCATACGGGAATTAGGCTGGAGCTATTCACGGACGTGGATATGTTGCTGTTCGTAGAGCGCGGCATACGCGGTGGTTTGAGTCAGTGCTCCCATCGCTAAGAGAGGACCAACAATCGGTACATGCGGGACTACGATCCGGCGGAACCGTCGAAGTATCTCATGTATTACGACGTAAACAATCTGTATGGGTGGGCAATGTGTCAGCCGCTGCCCACCCATGGATTCCGATGGATCGAGGACGCTGCCAATCTCGATGTCTCCGCTATACCCTCGGATCATCCCGAGGGTTATATTTTGGAAGTCGATTTGGAGTATCCGCGCGAGCTTCACGACAAACACGCGGACCTACCGTTCTGTATGGTGCGCGAGAAACCGCCAGGCGCGAGCCAGGAGAAGCTGCTGGCCACTTTAAACGATAAGACGCGTTACGTAATACATTATCGCGCTCTGCAACAATGTATGCGTAATGGACTCGTACTGAAGCATATACATCGCGGTTTAAAGTTTCAGCAGTCCACCTGGCTACGCGATTACATCGAGCTGAACACGCGTTTGCGCACCGCGTCCACTAACGAATTTGAGAGGAATCTCTTCAAGTTGATGAACAACGCTGTTTTCGGTGAAACAATGGAGAACGTGAGGAATAGAGTTGACGTGAGGCTCGCAACCAAGTGGGAGGTAAGATACGGTGCGGAAACCCTGATTTCCAAACCGAATTTTCACAGTCTCGCGATTTTCAATGAGAATTTGGTCGCGATTCAATTATCGAAATTGTCCGCGAAATTTGATACACCCATTTACGTTGGAATGAGTATTTTAGATATTTCAAAAAATTTGCTTGTATGAATTTCACTATGACTATATGCTTCCTATATTCGGCGGTGAATGTAGAGCGATGTATACCGACACGGACAGTCTGATACACAGTGTCGAGTGCGACGACATTTACTCGTACATGAAACGCAATCTCGCGCGATTCGACACCAGCGATTATCCTGACGATAATCAGTATGACTTGCCACGCGTCAACAAAAAGATACCTGGTCTGATGAAGGATGAGAACAATGTTCGTATCATGACCGAGTTAGTAGGACTGAGGGCAAAAATGTATACTTTCAAGGTGCAGGACTGCACGAGAATTGTTAAAAAAGCCAAGGGTGTCAAAGGTTACGTTATCGCTAGAAATATAACATTTGACGACTACAAGGATTGTTTGGATAATTTCACCGTACAGTCTCGCAATCAAAATTTAATTCGATCGAAGCTGCACCAAGTTTTCTCGATCAGTCAGAGAAAGGTCGCCCTCAGTCCGTACGACGACAAGCGTTTGGTTACACCCGGCACCGTAGCGACTCTACCCTGGGGACATTATAGTCTAAAAGAATAATTTATTTATTCGCTTTATTGTTTTTTATTTTAAGAATACATATATTTTTTTAATGATACATCTTAATAAAAGTTCTTATAAAACATTGTTCTTATTTATCCAGGAATTGTGCGTCCTGTCGAATCCCAGCCACTTAACAAACACTTTATCGCCCTTTCTGCGCAATACTCTCTCCACCAGATACACATCGGGATTAATAGTTTTCGAAAGCTCGTATTCGTAAAATCCACCCAACAGTTCCGTACCCCTGGAATCCTTGAGGAAATACGTAACGGGATTGGTCCTCTGCACTTTCGCCACCTCGAATATTTCGGTCGTCCAATTTGGCGTGTAGCCTTTGACGAACATCTGCTTGTATTTACTAATTCGTATGAAATCGCCGACTTTGAACTTGGCACGACCCGCGACCTTGATGTGACTGTATACTGTTTTGAGTAGCTTATCT
The DNA here is from genome assembly GCF_024137725.1 of Prorops nasuta. NCBI lineage: Eukaryota > Metazoa > Arthropoda > Insecta > Hymenoptera > Bethylidae > Prorops > Prorops nasuta. Next base: position 594,940 of record NW_027116810.1, read on the forward strand.
GCATGCTCGGGTTTCACATCCACGGGACGCATTCCCGTGGTACGATGCTTTCGCGCATTGTACGCATCCACCAACTCTTGCAGCATTGCGCGCCACTTGTAATTGCCGTTCAGCGTAAATCGTTTCCACATTTCCGTCTTCAACGTATGTACGATTCCAGCGCTCGACTATCGACGCTTTCATCACGCTGTAAGTCGAGTAGTGATTTATTCCGCGTTTCTTCATCAACGCCTGAAAGTCACTGTTGTAAAACTCCTTGCCGTTGTCGGTCTGTAAATTTTTCGGACATCTGCCGGTAGTAGAGGAGCTATGCTGTTCCGATGACAGGGAGTGGGGGAAGCTGTTTTGTGGTGTGGAAGGGGGATGGGTGGGGATAAGACTCTCTTAGTATGGTAGTGGTAGGGATGAGGAAGGAAAGGGTCTTATAGTGGGATCGAGTTTGGTTAGGGAGGGTGGGGGTATTTTTCACCCTATGTCACAGTTGGAAGGTCTTATAGTGGGACCGAGTTTGGTTAGGTAGGGGGTATTTTTCACCCTATGTCACAGTTGGAAGGTCTTATAGTGGGACCGGGTTTGGTTAGGGAGGGGGTATTTTTCACCCTATGGAACCGTTGGTTAGTTATCCTACGGGGACCTAAGTTATCCTACGGGACCCTAGTTGAGGGAAGGTTTTTTCACCCTTCGAAGTCGATGGTTAGTTACCTTACGTAGCCTAACTATTTCCGACTCTGCTACACAGATAAACTAGGTTGAGTTAATTGCTAGTTCCAGTAGTCACCGCTAGGTGACTGCCTTCCTTAATTTTCTTTCGCGCTAATGGTATCAATTTCAGGAATATTAATATTTTGATAGGGCAACTTATTAAGTCCTAGCTGTTACTAAACCTAGGTATCTTATAAAAGAGATTGCAGTTTCAAGATTTTCTTAGTTCAACGTGCTACTTCACTATGTCGATAAATAAATTCGGATCTGGTTTCAATACCGGTAAAGTGAGAAATTATTCACACAAAATTGACAATGATACGTTAAAGTTTGATAAAAAAAGGAATGCATTTAATGCCAAGAAGAAAATAATTTCAAACTTAGAATGTGATGTTACTGATGAGACAAGTGCTGTGAATATGGCTGCTCTGTTACGAAATTCGATGACTGTACATGATAGCTTAATGAGGGAATTGTTTGAATACAGTGAAAAGCTAACTCACTATTACCTAAAAGGTAACCGCCTTGAGGAAAAAGTTACAACTCTGCTGAAAAAAACTGAAGAAATTGATGAAAAAATTAATGATATTAGTGAAAGAATTAATCAATTGAATGATAAAGTCGATTATATTGAAAATAAATTGGATCGAAAAGTTGAGGCATTACGGAAAGATATGTATGGTAGATTGAAAATTGTTGCAAATTATATCTCTAATGAGCATCAAAAAGAGGAAATCACGACTGCCAATGAGAAGAAAAGAGAAAATGATTGGAATTATGCTCTAAAGAAACTTATATTACCGCCAGTGATTGATGAACTAGTGCAAACATAATACGTAGTGGAATAGTCATGGGAAGTGAGGAGAAGAAACAATTGGTAGAAGAGTTACATGACAGACGGAATATATTTATATATATATATATTAGGGTGTCCGTTATTTCCCAAATTAGGTTATATTTTTCAGACGCCCAAAAAACTTTTAGATTTTGGCCTAAAAAAAAATATCAGACCCATTTCAGCCCTTAATATTGATATTAACCAGTGCCTAAATCATAATCCTTTTCCCATTTAAATAACATGGGATTTTTGCACTTTTTGCAATTTATTTTTTTTTTATCGGAACAAACATAGCTAAAAATACCACTGGAATATATTTTGTCGGAAATTTTACGCTCTACAAAAAAGGTCTGAATACTTTTTTCGATAAAATCAACCCTGTAAAAGTTATTTGAAGATTAAGTGGCACTCATAAATAAATTCATCGTTTTTATCAATTCTCTCCATCATTTCGAATTATATCTGAATGAAACGAATACAGGTTGGTAATTAAATAGAAAAATATCAAAATAAGGTTTAAAATAAAGTTTATTATGGCTTATTAATAATAATAATATTTAGATAATTATCAGCCTTTATCATTTTTACAATTTTTTAGTCAAACATTCTTTAGTTGCAAACGGATATTTGGCTCTGTATTCACTTACAACTTGAATTAGATATTGTTTCTGGTCTTCTTGAGTGGTTAGTCTATTAATTTAATCTTGTGTTAATTGAACAGCTCTTTCAGTGACATCGTTCACTACCTGCAAATTATTAACAATTTCTAGCCCATTTAAATAATCACCATTACTAATCCACTTGTCAACATTTGTTTCCAAAAAATTTTTACTGATGTTAAATCTATCAAACAATTTTAGCGAACTCGAATTAATGAAGAAATCAATATCCTTCTTTTCTAAATTTTTTACTTCATTGTCAGTGTTAATAATATACCGTTTAAAAGAATCGAATTCTGAATCTTCACTACTCTTCAACGCTACAACCATTTTATTTTTAACATCAACAGATAAGTTTGGATCAAAAAATGCAAGAGCAGCTGTTTCAGCATTTAAATACCATAAATGATTTTTAAATTTATGCAAAACAGCTTCCGAAATTTTTTTATCGATTGTCTTGTATTGATAAACTACTTTTAGAAACTGCAAATCTAAATTTGGAGACAGTGCTGCACGAGGTACCGCAAACCAGAATGGCACATAAATAAACACTATAAATAAACAAATATCTAATAAATTTTTTTGCAATTGTTTATCTAATTCATGAACATCTCGAAATATATAGATTTTTAGAGTATAAATCGCCTTAGACATCCAGCGAGCATGATGAAATGCTCCTGGTTTGTAAAATTTGACTTTCTCGGCATCCATTTTACCAAGGAAAATTTGACATAATTCCAAAAGCTCCTTGTAGTCATCACGAGGTAAGATTGAACATAAGAACTCTTGAACTTTAGCATTTGTTTCTCCAATCTTTTTGAGTAATTTTTGCGGAATTTTATTTCCTACTAAACCGTTCTTGTATTTTGTTTGATCAAGATTATTCCAATTTTCCTGAAAATTCTTGAACAAGGCAATATTTGGCCCATCAGTACCTGGTATTTTCGTAACAAACACTCAATTTAAAACTAGTTCGTAAATGTGATGTCTGCAAGGTAGATATAAAAGCTCTGTTTGTAATATTTGCTCCAAATTGATCGCCGCTCCACTTCGACAGCCTAAATTTGAAGCTGTTGTATCACAACAAACTGCTTTAATGTTATGAGTTAATCCCCATTCTTGAACCGCTTCAAAAATTGCCCGAGCTTGTGTTATTCCTTTCCCATCTTGTAAGGCTGGTACACTTAATATTTGTTCGATGTTATTACTTCTAATTATGATTGGTACTCGATCGACTTTCTTGCAAGAAAAACCATCGGGTATCAACTTTCCATCCCAATGTACTACTGCCAGACCAACTTCAATCTCACCAAATCCTTTTTTTATTCGTTCAGCAGCTTCTTTACGAAACTTTGATCGATATTCATTGAATGATGTTTTGTTCAAAATTAAAGTATTAGTGTTAACTCCCAGGGCTGTTGATATAGCTGATATTAACCGAACAGAATTCCTGTAAGAGATGTTGCAGCTATCTAAGGCAGCAACTACATCTTCAGTCAAAATATTAATAGTTCCTCTCACATTTTTAGGATCGTAATCTCGACCTCCAACCTCAAATATTAAGTGTGACCTTTGGTGAGATGTCGATGTAGTTGTCTCACCGCTTAATGCTTGCTCTCCACTTAAAGGCTCATCACTAGTAGTTTTAGAGCTTGAAGGTAATGTCAAATCTGGAGAGAAAATAAGAAAATGATTATCTTGAATTTATCCTAACATAAACGATATTTTCAGGTCCAAGCAATAAAGTTTTTCCATTATTTACCTGAAACCGAACGATGTTCATCGTTGGTTATCAAATCAATATGATCATCATTTTCAGATACAATTTTATCTTCCATTTGAGTCAGATTTTCTGCAATGGATTAAATATTTTAACATCTACTGTTTAAACTGCGTCTAAATCAATATTCTCATTCAACTTTTACTTACCTACTGACTGACAATCATTTTCATTCTCTTTGCAAATACGTAAATGATATTTTCTGTCTGTCCTCTGATCTGATAAAAACTCTAACGCTTCAGTATCAGCTATCTCTAGAATATTTCCGTGAGCAATGTCAAATAATTTTTCAAGATGCGCAGAAAATTCTCCTTCTGCCTTTGGATTTGGATTTTTCTGTAAACTTCTATAATTATTATACAGTTTTTCTACTTTTTTCACGCATCTTGATGTCGCTTGAACTTGAATTCCTGCGTTATCCCAGATTTTGATAACTTCTTCTGTAACGAACTGATAACTTGCTGAAAGTGTTTTATTTTTTTCTCTTGTTTGATGAAACAACAATTTTAACACTTGTTTGTTCGTTGGTAATTTATTACCATTGATTGTTTCAGCAGGTTCTCCTAAAAGGAACAATTGATTCCTCAAATTTACAGATTTATTCATTTTTTTCTCAAAATTTTACTGAACACTAAAGTTTCACAATAACAATTAATCATAATAAATACTTCACTGAGAGGTTAGACTCATGTAACATGAAGTTCTCTCAGGCTCCTCATAGATGACGTTGAGAGTCAAAACCAATAAATTTAAAACGTGACTTTGTTTAGCTTCTTCAGTTAATTTGCATTCAATTTACAAATTTGATAAAAGGAAACTATTTAAAGACAAAAATTTAGTTTAAATTTCGTTAATATACTGCTTATTACAGTTATTCCATAATTTTATTGCAAAAAAAAGTAGAACGATGAATTTATTTATGAGCGCCACTTAATCTTTGAATAACTTTTACAGGGTTGATTTTATCGAAAAAAGTATTCAGACCTTTTTTGTAGAGCGTAAAATTTCCGACAAAATATACTCCAGTGGTATTTTTAGCTATATTTGTTCAGATAAAAAAAAATAAATTGCAAAAAGGACAAAAATACCATGTTATTTAAATGGGAAAAGGATTATGATTTAGGCACGGGTTAATATCAATACTAAGGGCTGAAATGGGTCTAATATTTTTTTTTAGGCCAAAATCTAAAAGTTTTGGGGGCGTCTGAAAAATAAAACCCAATTTGGGAAATAACGGACACCTAATATATATATATATATATATATACAGGGTGTTTCACGTAAGGCGCCCCAGCTCGAAATGAGGACTCAGAACGCATGGTGGGGGCAGATGCATCTAATTGGCCGCGGAGGGAGAGAGAGGGAATAACGTGGAGAAGGATAGAGCTATCCTTTACTAGACGATACGCCTAGCGTATCGCTGTCCCCTCTCTTCCCCGCTCACACCAGTCATCTTTGGTCAACTCTTGTCCTCTTTCTCTCTCTCTCTCTCTCTCTCTCTCTAACCGCGGCCAATTAGATGCATCTGCCCCCACCATGCGCTCTGTGAGTCCTCTTTTCTAGCTGGGGCGCCTTACGTGAAACACCCTGTATATATATAAAATGAAATGTTTTTACAATTAAACTTATAATTAAACAAATATACATAAAATTTATATAAATGATAAAAACTTATAATTGATCGGATATACAAATATATAAAAAATGAAGGAAATATACATCAATTTATACAAATATATAAAATTAAACTAATAATTAAACTTATATCAATATATATATATATTTTATTCAATCATCTGAAACAGAGAAATCCAGTTAATATTTTACAAATTGTAAGTTTAACATTTGATACTCACATCTATTTGTTGATGTACCCATCGTGCGAAAACGTTTACCTCTTGATATACACAATGTATAGGCTTTCTCGTATGATTGGTGAACATTTTTACGTGTAGTTTACACGGGGTGTTGTAAGGTTTTATAGTGGCTATCAAATTATCAAATTTAGGACAACCAAACCTTTCCAAATTTATATTTGGGATATCCAAGTAATTCAGAACATCCCGTTCTACATGCCCCCCTTTATAAGCTACTAGGGGGTATTCACAATCCAATTTAATGCTATTCACAAATTTGTAAATATCTTCTTGATTATAATGTTCATATCCTGTGTTGCAATATTTTATCCCGTGAATATTTTTGAAGACGAAATTTACGCTTTTTTGGTCCTTAATCGATAAACTTTTATACGGCTCATGAACACGAAATGCACCGTAATTCGTATTTCCCGTAGTTAAGTTTTTGATTGCCACTTCTTTATGCACAAACTTTCTGTTTATCATAAACCCGTAAAAATCGATTATATGTGTAATATGAAACAGTGAGGACATTTTTAAAATGGAATGTTATTTGTCGTACGAATCAAACGTTCAAGCAATACTGATGCCTGTCCTACGATTTCTTCGAGCTTTTAAGCACTGTTAGGGAGGTATCAACAATTTTTTTAATCTACGGTAGGAAGATGCCTATACTACTCTTAGAAAAACGTAAACGTCATTGGCTCTAAGAGAGAATATTTTCTGCCCTATGCTACATGTAGTGGGCGGTAATTCTAAGATGCTTTAAGGGTTGACAAAACTTTTGTCCTACGGTGGGGAAATGACTGACCTGCCACTCTTGGAAGAACGGAAACGTCATTGGTCCTCAAGAAAATATTTATGACCTATGCTACGTATAGTGGGAGATAGTTTTGACCTATGGTGAGGATAGTAGGAGGGATGAAGAACAATTAGCTTGAAGAGAGGGAGAAATTTTCATGAAACATTCATATTTAAATAGAATTATTTTAGTATAAAAAACGTAGGCATAATGGCACCATCGTTCGTTGATTTTCAAGGATTCCGTTTGACGGATAAGTCATTTATAATCAAAGAATTTGCTGTTATACAAGAACAAAAAGTGTTCCAGATTTTATTTTCACCGCCCTATTCATATTCGTGGCTAAGTGAAGAGGAGCGAAAGCGGACAGAGTAAGTATATGAAAAAGAAAAAATATATATTATTTTTGTTTAATATAATGTTTATTTTTAGCTGGTTCTTTCTAAATTATCACGGCTTAAATTGGGCGGATGGCTACTCACCCTACTATAAATATAAAGATATTATAAGGAAGTATATTTATGATGATGAGGATGAGATTTTTGTGAAAGGAATTGAAAATACAAATTGGTTAAGAGATATTTGTAATTTAGAAATAACTAATGTAGATAATTTTATGTGGGGGGGATTTTGATTTAGAAGATAGCTTGCATAATTCACATCTTCCAGCATGTTTGAATCATGAAGGTGTATGTGCCTTAAAAAATGTCTATTATATGAAATATATGTATGAGCAAAAATCTGGAATATATGTATAACTGAAAAACGCTTGCATCTATTTTCTAACATGTCGTTACCTGTCCTCAATGTTCTCTTACCCCCTGAAGTGTTTCAGAGATCCTTTATCTAAAGAGAGCTCAGTTTCCCACCCACTTTTCCTCAGTTCCTGATTAGTCCTCTCGAAGAAAAGAACAAAAGATGTCTCTACGAAATAGAGTTTTGAAAACGCAAGAAGAATATCGCGAGTGGGTACGCGAGTGTCGTGAATATATTCATAAACTCAGAATCTCTAATCGCAACGCACCTATAGGCACGCTGCAGAAAAATTTTGCAGAAATTGCACAAATACAGTGTCTTCTACTTAGAGCAGCTAAGGATAAGAGTTATTGTTTGAATCATGCTCTCAAGAATCCTGATTTAGGAAATCAGCATAATTATCATGAGTGGGTACGCAAGTGTCGTGATTATATTCGAAGTTTAAGAGATGCTAATAGGTCTGCAGCTCCCGATACAGTACACAAAAATCTGGCTGAAATAACAACTATCCAGCGTCTACTTCTGCATGTGGCAAAAAATAAGAAATCAATTGGAGTGAGAAAGCTTATTTGGAAAGATCTCGAGTCTTCATTTAAATCTCGAATATGTAGCGGAATGGTTGTAAATTATAATTATATAGAACCACGTGATTTTCTAACAGGTGCAAAAGACTTAGTACAGACCTACACAGAAAAAGTGTTTAATAACGTGAATGCAGTTAAGATAAATGGCATCTTTAACGGACAATTTATTTGTAAAGAGATAAGTGATATTAAACGTATCTCAACCCGCAATGCAGTTTTATACAAAACTGATAGTTTTAGTGAATGGTACAATACAAATATAATAGACAAAATTCTAAAAGAATTGAGTGAGTTTCAAGAGCGTGATAGTGGATGGGCGTTGGAAAAAATTCTGAATTTAATTATAAATATAAATTATTATAACCCGCTGCATATAGGTTGTGCCATGGAGCTTCCAGAATCTATTAAGAATAAACAGGCTGTGATAAACATACACAGTGATGATAATACATGTTTTGCATGGGCTGTAACGGCTGCACTCTATCCGGCAAAACCGAATACTCATCCACAACGAAAATCTTCATATCCTCATTTTACAACTGTTTTCGATGTTAGAAGTATAACGTTTCCGACTACATTAAAACAGATTCCGAAATTTGAGGAAGATAATGATGTCTCTATTAATATTTTTACTATGGTGGAAGAGACTGAGACGAATGAGAATACAATCATAGCACCTCTACAATTAACAAAATGCAAGAGGACCAGACACGCTAATCTTCTTCTTCTTCTCGAGCATCAAGGAGCAGCAGCACATTTTATATGTATGCATCAGGAACCTTTCCAGACTGCTGAATGGACAGCTTACTAGAGGAAAACGCTCTCATCTTATTTGTGATCGGTATGTTTTACTATATATATATTGTAACAGGACAAAACTATGGTTTCGATCGGTTACATAGATTTTGATTTCCGCGCCGCCAGTAGTGCGGTGGCCCAATTGGGCGTGGGTCCGGACCTGAATCGATCAATGGATCGATGCGAAAAACTAGTTGCGCCGGCCCTGGGCGCGCCTGCGCCCTTCTTCTTTTCAGGACTCGAGCGAGGTGAACCCCGTCAGAGCTGCCAGACTTGGCATAATCTCGCGCATGCGCGAAATGATTCTTGTAGTTTGCCTCTTCGCCACTGCAGCTTTCAGGGATGTAGCAACCTTAAGTATCGCCCGTAGAACCTTCCTTTTAATGTTTTGAATCACTGCACCTTAATATTAAAAATCAATTTCACAATAAATTAAGAAATAAACAAATTAACTATAAATTGGATTGCTTGTTAGTAAGTCCCTTTAACTCTTATCAAATATTTAAATGAAATATTAAAAGATGTGAATAATTAATGTGTTAAATTAAATCAATATTAAAAAATATCTGATATGTGAGTAGAGATATAAGCCCTCTCACCAACGACAAGGTCTTGCAATCCTTAGAGAGAGAGAACATGCAAAACATATAATAAAATTATGTTTGTTTTTATTACCAGCACTTTGTTACACTTTTCAATGAGAAAATACATTTTGCATAAAATGCAGTATATTTTTTCAGAAAAATTACGAAGATGTAGTCAATAAAATCAAACTTAAGTATTAAGAACACTCATGCAAAAATACATAAAAATGAACATATTATACCCAAAGTTTCACATGCAATGTCCGCAAATGCAAATAATTGTTTAAAAAATAGCCACCAAAAAATTGTAACATATGTTAGGAAGAATATAAATTAGCTGAGTTATGCAGCTCTAAATGTCGCGCATCTACTTGGAAAGACACACAATTCTTCTCGTGTGCTTGAAATGATGACCGAATTTTGCAAATGGCGTTTAATAAATCGGCACCGATTGCATTACGTTTCTTCGAACGAACATCTGTTACAATTGAAAAAATGCGTTCAACTTCGGCATTGGAGTGGGGCAAAGATAGGAGCATTTTAACTAATAGCTCCAAATTCGGAAATAATTTATTATTATCAAAATTTTTTAAAGTGAACACTTTATTCCAGAAGGGAACAATGTCCAAACCCTGCAACATTTCGCGATCGCTGTCTTCAATAAGAGGCAGCTGACGCCACTCCATTGCCAATTCATTTTTATTAAAAATTGGTGGTAAAGAAGGTAAGATGCAATTGAAATCACGTATTTCACGGTTTCTAACAGTTATATCTAGTGCTATAACTGGATCTAGAAATTCAAATTTCTTAAATATTATATTATTTAGTGGCAGTCTTTGCTGCATTTCAATTACGCTAACTTTATAAAAATTTAAACAACGTTTACGGATTTCTAAAACATCTTCTTCTGATAAATTTTCTAAAAATTCCTCACAATCCGAACCTAAATAAATAAGATCTATATCTAAATAATATTTTAAATCATGCAAATTTAAACATTCAATTTCACTTAATGCTTCTGCTTTCAAGAAATTTTGGCCAAATTGTTTTATTAAAGTTTTGCTTGTTTTTACAAGCTTATGGATTAAAACATTTCTAGATTGAAAAAAGGCATTAAATTTATTGAAGGCAGTTAAGGCATAGTTTAAAAACAGAAAGTAACTTTTAATCGTATCGCTATTTAAAAGATCCAAAATTTTTGTCGCCGATTCTAATTTATCATTAAAGCATGCGTCATTAAAGAAAAGACGGAGACACGACCAATTCTCAATTAGTCTATCAACACATTTCTGTGTTGATAACCAACGAGTTTCTCCAATTTTTAAAATTTTATGAGTTTCGACCTCACAAAAAGTTTGGAACTCTTTTAAAATAGCGCAACGCTTTGCACTACCAGAAACATATGTTGCTACTCCGCGCATTAATTCAAAACATTCTTGCGGCAATTCTTTGCAAGCTTTTTTTGCTACTATCGCAGAAGTGTGGCAAATACAATTTAATAGAATAACGCGAGGAACTATTTCTTTCAGCCGAGTTAAAAAGGAATCCCGGGATCCCAACATAACGGACGCATTATCACACGCGAAACCTACTATATTTTCAAAAGGAATACCGTATTGGAAAAAACAATTTTTAAAGGCCGCGAATAATTTTTCGGCTGAGCAGTCAGTTGCATCGAGCTCAATTATTTTAAATAGTTCCGTTATTACATTATTCATTTCTGTTGAAAAATATTGAACGACAATGCTTAAGCATTTCTTGTCAGTTATATCCGTTGACTCATCTAATAAAATACTAAAATAATTGTTTCTCAATGCATCTGACGTACGTTCCATTTCCTGTTTCTCTAAAACATTTGTAATAATTTTGCTACATTTCGTACGATGTAGCTTAATTTGCTCTACTATTTCCGGCCGTGTAAAAGTTACTTTTATTAAATCTACTAAATGATCTACAGACTGAATACTCACCCCTAACAGCACAGCGTCGACTTATAGTCGACTATAAGTTGACTTCTGAAGTCAAAAGCCGACTTTAAGGTTGACTTTATTATGACTAAAAGTCACCTTAAAGCCGACGTTAAGTCGCCGGATGTCTCACTTTATTAGCCAATTTAAAGATGACTTAAAGTCGACTTAATATAGTCAAGTTTTAGTCAACATTTAAACATCCTTGCGCGCATGCGCATTATAACGTAATGGCGCGAAATTTAACTTATTTTCAGATTAAATGGATTATATTATAGATTTTAGCCTGCAATGTCATAAATTATATTTATAATTAAAAAATGAACATATTATTGTAACTTATTAATAAAACACATATTCTATAGCTTAATATGTTCATTTTTCAATTATAAACATAATTTATGTCATTGCAGCCTAAAAAAAAAGAATACATTAAAACATATGTATTATGAATTATTTATATTTTTTAACTTATAATTTAACAGTTTTTATAAATATATATATTTTTATAAATGTTACTATAATTACTGTACATAGGCGCCATGGAGACTGTGGTTAAATGGACAAATCTGTAAATAAAAGCACAATCTATGGTATACTGAAATTAAAAAGATTATCACACGCAATAATAAATATTACCTTTAAGATTGTGCATTTCTTGTTACAGATGCACGGACTCTACCGCTGGATCGCCTTAACCACTCTTGCATTTGCATTTCGACATTAGAAATTGTACAGTCCTTGTACTGTTTCATCACCACATCTGAAATATTATTATGTTAGGTAGAATCTATATGTTAACGTGATGTTTTAAGTTCTTCTGTAAATATATTAGTTCTTAATAATAATTCTATTTGTATAATATAAGGAAAAAATGTAGAAGGAGAAATATATATATATACAGTATATACAATCTGTGCAAAAATGATATAGTATAATTTTCTTCATTGCAAATTATTATTATATGCAAATAATGTAATTATATACATTATCATTTGTGTCAGAGTATAATACAGTATGCATATTAGGTTAAGGAATAGAATGAGTTACCGGTTATAATGGGTGTTAATTTTTTTTGTTTGAAGGAAAGTCTATTTTTTTGGCCTGACCAGGATAAAAAGGACCCTAACTCATTGGTTAAAATAGTTTTTAAAATATTGCGTACACAATGCTTGTAATCAGCTCCTCCAATGGAAACTAGCTTCTGCTCCTAAAATTATATAATGGAATAAACACACAAGGAAAGGATTTTAGTCTTTGAAGCATTAAATATACGATACTATGCAACACCAATCAAAGTCCTACAATACTACTGCAATCTTTCTGCAAGTTCAGTGCTATTTAGGTATATCTTATTATAAATATTACATTGTATAACTACATAAAAAAGTACAAACTGATACTTACAAATTGCTTTTTCATTGCAATATCATTTGTTAACCCCATGTCAAATGTTTCTAATGCAGTAGTACTTGTAATCGGAAATTGAGGAAGCAGGTCAAATGTTTCTGTTATTTCTGCGCTGGATCTTATGCCACAGGTAGAAAGATGCTCCTGTAACAGAGCCTCTATTGCATGAAGCTGCCTAGAAATCCGCTTGAAATCTTTTTTATTTTCCTCTCTACACGTTTCTGCAACATAAAAAAATTATTATGAAATAATCATTAATATCAATTGTGACAAGAAATAAAATAATTAATCACTGCAACAATTCTCATGATTTCCGCTACAATTTTCAGGTGGCCGTATAGACTCTGAAGTCATAGGTGGTTCTGGTTGACTCAAAGCAATTGAGTTTGGAGTTTCTAGTAAGCTCGATTTGACGCAATTTTGATCAATTTGTTGCCCTGATTTCTCACATTTGGAGGACCCTGATTTGTTCAAAATTTCATTGGCCGGAAATGATGGCTGGGTCTTACTTGTATCTGAAAATGCAGATAATGTAATAAAATTTAAATTGTTTTTGTTTAAAATCATTTATGATACAAATAAATGAAAGTTTAATATTTTTGAAACATATTTTAATTATATTTACCAGGTACGGAAGTGTACGTGCATTCTGGTAGATCAATAAGGGATGCAATATTGCTTTCTGATTGAGTTACTGAAAAAGGAAAACAAATTTATTACAATTGCAAACAACAAAGACGTTATTAGATTTTTCTTACAATTATAAAAAAAATTGAAACCATTGATGAAAGTTACTTACTTTTTCTAATTTTGCTAGGTCCGGCTTTTGGCGAATCTGGTTCATCACCTGAAATAAAATAATTTTATTATTTTCATCATATAAGCAATGTATTTTATTATTTAAAGTTAAGGGATTCCACATTAAATAATTGATATATATATGTATAATATGAAAAAAATATTCGTAATAATGTTTTAGTAAAACAATTTTACTTAGATTGTGTATATAGATAACATGCACTCCGTAGAAATGATTATGATAGTATTAAATAACAAATTTTTCTTATTATATTTCTATTACTTACAAGAACTGTCCTCAAAGGACGGAAGCCTCTTTGGAGACTGATATGATAATTGTCTTATTATTGTGTCTGTCCCTGCATCAGATGGCAGTAGCCGATATTTTTTTTCTGCGATGAGAGCTTCTTTAATTGTATCTATGAAGCAATATGTTAATTACATTGTGTTTCTGCAATATAATATAGAAGTAAAACTATTTAACAATTTTTTAACGTCAAGATTGCAGCTAACTACAATTTTAGAAATTTTAAATGTTAATATATAATTTATGTGTCTATGTTTAATAAATTATTAAGAGAATGATCTTACCATAAGGACCTAAAACCTTATTACAACATTCTAGCTCCCAGTCATTTTGTGGAGGATGTGCCTCTAAGATAAGAAGCCTTGATTTTTGCCCTTGAGGAGGCCACCAATATAAGGATTCTTCAAAGAGAAGCCAATTTTCTGGAACAGTTGTGCACCTGTTGTCCCCGATTGTCACGTACCAAACCTGAAAAAATATTAAATAAAGACAAAGTAAATGAAGAAAAATATTATATATATGTATATATACTTATATACAAGTTATAAGATCTACGAATTTAATGTTTTAGCCCTTAGCGCACACTCACTATTATCATAAAATATACATGTGTAGGGTCTAAAAGACCCTAACTCTTTATAATGACTACAAAATTTGTATTTTCAAGTATTTTATTACGAAAATAATTATGTATGGTGGTTAATACTTCTATAAGAAGATAACGTTTCTTATAAATCGATTTTTGACAATTGGCGGTACAAACATAAAATTTTAAGTCCTAAAAGATACAATTAAAGCATATATTTTCTTTGGGATACTTTAGACCCCTAGTGCACTTTAACGGTTAAATAAAAATCAGAATAATATTAAGACCAAAATACTACATGAAGTAAGCAAGATTACTTTAAGAAATGTTTTATGTAATATCATTAATTAATACAATTTATTAATATATAAATATTTTAATTGAAAAGTAATATCTTTAACATTCTATAGCTTATTATATTTCGAAGGAGTATAGAAAATCTTGAAATTATTAGCAATTTAATTTTGTTTATTTTCTTTTTATAGCAAAAATATGAATAACATTAACATTTTTAAATCTAAATGCTATTATCTTTCACAGGTACAGTATTCGATCCTATCAATTTTAAAAATATATTTTCTTATTACATAAATCTTTTAATAAAATTGTTACGTTAGAAGAAATTATTTACATTTATTTTATAATTAATATTTCTTAATACTAATTTTTACATTATAAAAATAAAGAAAATGAGATTAAGCTTAAAGCACGGTCTTTCCTATACTTTGTGTATGTACTTATCATAAATATGTATATTACAAACTATTAGTCATCATGAGCTAGTAGTAGAAAAATGACATATTTCGAATTTTCATGAAAGTTAATTTGAAATCCTTTTTTTTTTATTGCAGAAATTGGAAATGTTTGTAGATCTGATAAACTATTGGCTACATAAATATTTAAAGCTCTGGAATCTAAAGGATAATTGGGCAATTCACTTAGATTAAGAAATTTTCGACCTATAATTACTGGATTGTTATTGTAATAGCAAATGTGAGAAATGCAAACTATAGAAGTTAAATTATTTTGCTGTATGTAGCAGCAATTATTGTAAGGTTTTGTAGTTAAGGTAAATGAAGAAAATCTGATTTTTTTATATGCATTGGAGTAGCCCGATGGTAATGTTGAATTTGTGGGATTTTCAAGAAGAGGAGATGAATTTTTTGGTTTTTTATTGGTAACTAAAACACCTTGTTCATGTAACCTATTCATAAGCTGTTGCAGGGGTTTATCGTACTTTCTTAAAAGATTCTTTAAGATAAATATATGGTTTTCGAATGGAAAAGCGCTGAACGCATCTAAAGGTCCAAAAGTTTTTGCATCTGTCGCTAAGTGCAATAAATTATGTATATTAAAAGTTAATGTTTCTGGTCCATATAAAATTCCCATATTTTTTACAAAAGATACTAATAAATTGTGAGCATAATTATTATTATTATAATAATCTTTAGCATCGCATAATATTCTGATTGCACAATTTAAAGAATTAAAATGCGTATGTTTTGCTTCAGTTAAAATACCATTTAAAACCACGGGCCCAAGGTACAGGAGAAAAGTACGATGCTGCGTAGCTTTCCATCTAGAACATTCTTCCGAATTAAAAATTTTACGAGAAAATTCTAGAGGAACACATTTGGACAAAGCTTTTAATTTTTCCGATAATAATTTTACATAATTTAGTACAACCCTGGAAGACTTTGACCTATCTATCCACAAAGTTAGTAGTTGTTTATTAACACCAAGGCACGTGTTGTGCATATAATCTGTGGGAAATTTGGTAACCATGGGTAATGATATTAATTCAAAAGGAGAGGATTTACCTACAAGATGATGCTGCGGTTGTCTCCTATTAACAAAATCTATGTCGGAACGAAGTGGAGCATTGACATCAGGGAATGTCATTCGCCTGTTCATATATAAGCCACGGACAGTGCATTTCGGGCATGCATAATAACCATTGTGCGACTTTGTGCACGTTACAAATGCCTTTGCCGGAGAATCGCAAATAACACTGTGAATATCGAGGAACCACTGTTTACTTTTAATTTTAAAGTTATTATTTTTTAAGTCTAAAAATTCTGTAATAAATTTATCTAAAAATTCATTAAGAATGGGTTTCTGTTTTCCATGATATATACCTACAAGAAACGGAGAAAAGTGTGAATGAGCTATTCTGGCTAATATAGGCCACATATGACTATTAGAAGAATGTGAATTAGAAAATCCATCTATATGTAAATCCAATTCAATTGTATCATTATTGAAGTCATTGGGATACTGTTCAATAATATTAGTTAGTGCTTTTGCAATCCCATAATGCACATAACAGCCATGAGATAAATTATGAAGATTATGCGAGAGTGGTCTAGGAGTTTGAAGTAATGTCCTAGCATCTGTAGGCAGATCATTATGGCCATGAGAAGAAAGAATATGCAATAAAGAAGTCAGTGCATTTTGAGGTATGTTAAAATTATTAGACCACTTTCGTAAATCTTCTTTTAAAGATAATCTTGTAGAAGTATCGACTACTAATGATAATTCATCAATGCTGCTATTTTCCAGAGAAATATCCTCCATGGAGAAATGATCGGACGAAGAATTATTAGAATAAGAGCTGATATCCATTCTATTTTCTTCAGAAGCAATTGATGGTGGCATTTCCGTACTTGTTAGTAGAATATTTATTTCAGGACTCATATTTGTGGAAGAGGTGGTAGGATCATTAGTTACTTGCATTGAATTATCCCAGTCTACATTATCAGAATTATAGGCTTTGAGAGTACGTCGATCTTTTTGACGTTGCGACAACTGATGAAACTTCTTCATTTCAAACAATTTACTTCACACAAAATAAACTACTAGCTCATATTATGACTAAACTTATATTACACCTATATACTTAAATAATATCTCATGCAGTAGAATGTAAAATGTTAATATTAACTGTATATACCATGTTTCTATTAAATGTGGCTGCTATTAGAAAAATATTCCCTTGAAATAATCTTGGAAGAAGCTAAATAAGTTTTGCATGTATCCACAGGTTTTTGGCTCTTGTCTAATAAGAAAATTTCTCAGATTCCTGTTTAAAACAAAAAGAAAAATAATATGTACAAAGTATATTTCTACTTAGTTATTTTACAACATAAACATCCAATTTATTTTATAATTTTAAGACATTAATTTTATTAATACAAATAAAATAATTAAAAGACCTTCACATCAGTAAAAATATTTAATGTAGGAAATGTTAATTGAAATCAGATTCTTGTGATGTACATTGTATGCTAAATTATTTAATGTCAGTTATCTGCATAATATTTTCTTTTGCATAAAACTCAGCGCAGTACACAGCTTCATGCAATTATTTTAATACATTCAATTATATATATATATGTACAACTTACAAACTCATAGAAGTCAAGAAGAAACATTAAGCATATCTATACGTTTTCCTCAATTGTAATACATACCATGAACTACTGGTAGACCTATCTTGGTGTTCAATGCAGTACCGTTTAACTTTTAATTTCTTTCCAATACTGAAAGAGATGCACGGATATAGCACACAACAGCACTGCAGCTTAATTATTTTGATGATCCGATGCTGTATTTGAAATGCTGGTGGAAATTCACTCTGTAGATAAAATTAGAATAAAATGCTGTTATCAGTTTGATCAATATATGTCGTCAGTCTATTAATAATAATGAAAATGAAATTATTAAATTACAGATGAATCAATTATTTATATAGGCACACTCAACTTTCGACTTACAAATGTGTATTGCAAATTAAATATAAAATTTCTAATCGTATTTTTAAGGTTATATACAATTATTTATAATAGTGAAATACATATGATATATTCTTCATAATAATTAATATTATTTACATCTGATATTGTGTTTAATAGATAAACACGCGAAACTTGGTTGTATATATATACAAATATAATTCTTAACCTTATTTTTATTGGATTCCACTTCACAAAGGATTGTCTAAGTAATATATATATAATCTTTATAGTGCTAACACACAGTTATTAATTATACAATATACGTCGTTTTACAAATCAGAAAAGTTCACAACGAAATGTAGGTTATTTGTTTTTATAACAACAATCGGTTATTGGGAAGAATGTTTTAAGACAATCAGACTATCAGACACCATGTAATTTTAGGACACATGTGCATGCCTTAAAGGTGCCTTTACAAGGCTGACATAAAGTCAGCTCGAAAAGTCAGCTTTCAGTCAACTTTAGTGGATGACCAAAATTTGTCTGAAGGCAGTCAGCTTATAGTCGACTTTTTAAAGATGACTTCAGAAAAGTTAGTTTTAAGCCGACTCTTTAGGATGACTTAAGGCTGGCCCTAAAAAGTCAGCTTTTAGTCGACATTTAGTCAATTGTGCTGTTAGGGACATTATGCTCAGCGAAATAACTTGCTAATTTAATTTCTGCACTTTTCACTAAATCACTAATATTCAAATTTTCTTCCGACGAACAAGAACTTGTAGACGCGTCATTATTTTCCACCGAACTATAATTATTATCCATCACCCACAAATGACTTTCACTTTCAGCATGCTTTTCTAAAACATTTTTTCTATTTGACAAAAACCTTTTACATGCATTGCAAAAAGCCTGATTATCCCGATTTACTAACCACGGACTAAACTTTTTATTTGACAACCACGAATAAACAAAATTTCTAACACCACCACTACTACTACAGCCTTGCATTTGGTCCGCGGAATCCATAATAAATTTCGAAAATTACTACAGACACTGTAAAATCACTTTTATTATCCCGTAAATTTATTAACGATCCGTATTAAATGATACCAAATGCAAGACTGATTAAGTTACTTTAAATTAGATGGAAAGTTAACGGGTACTTCGTTATTGTTTGTAAACAAACGGCATTTGCCAGTTAACTTTTGATTAATTTTGCAGACTGTCAAAAATTTTTCAATAATTTTATGTATCTAGCATATCTATTACTAACAGTCAGAAGGACTTTCAAATGTTTTATATAATTGTTATATAATATATGCGAAAGAGGCTTTTATCATTATTACAATAATTAACAATTTAAAAAAAAAAGATTTATTTATCAACATATAAAAGCTTAGTGTAATGGAATCAATGGTTCATTTCATATAAAATAATGATAACAATGATAAATTGGACTAATTAATTGTTTTATTTCTTTTATTTATACATATTAGTACAAATTTGCTTAATTATTCAATAGGAAATCGAATATACTTATTACTGACAAAAATGATAAAAATGGTGTTTACATTTATATATATAATTTTCAGACACCGCTTATTAAAAAGAAAATCCGAAATTCTAGAATTGAAATCTTATTTATATCTGTTTATAAATGTATTAAAAAGTTTATTTATATATTTCACATATTTATACATAAACTACATATTCCCTACTAATTAAGAAACATACTACTGCAGTTTTGACGTATATATCTTATTTCCAGAAAAATTAAGGAAAACCTGTAAATTCATACATATATATGTCCGTCGATAAGAGCGATAAAGCTTCAAAATTGGATTGGTTTAGTTCATGTGTTCTGTCAATTTAATAATCCCGCTTTCGTTTGATAAACGCATATTAAACTAACATTAAACTAACAAATAGTTTGTGTTAAATGATTTACCCAGGTAGCAAGATGACGTCATTTTGATGTACTGAATTAGTGACGAGACGTCATCTGTCGTCAAAATGACCAATTATTTGCAATACCCTTTTATAATATTTTATTGGCGTTATATAATAGGTCATATTTCAGTCAAAGCGTTTTTCGAATTGACGTACGCCGATGTCTTAATTACGCTATTTATTGAAAGTTGGCGACACTTATGTGACGGTTCATTGTCGAATTTTGCTTAATTTTGGCGCGTTCTGGTGTGGATGAAAATGGCTTACAGTGGTATTGAGTTTGTTGCTAATGAAGGTGAAGAATTTGGTACGGTTGCTGTGGTGCATCAATCGTGGTTTACACCTCGGAAATCTCAAGTTTGGTGGCCACCATACAAAACAAGCTCTCGTTTTAATAAAGCTTTGGACACTGTGGAAGATGTAGACGAAGACACTTGGACATTATACCGTATAAAACGAACCTTCTTTTCATGTGGTAAGTGAGTCTTATGCTCTAATTAAAACAAGACTAATTCTATTTTTAACCTTTTATCTGTAAGTATTAACTATCTTTGTATTGTTTATTTAACTCAAACTGATCAAATATTAAAAAATATTTACGCTATAAATTCTATGATCTGTAAATGGTAAGATAAGTTTGAGGAGGTAAATCATGGTTAAAGTGTACCTTATGAATTATACTATAAACTTGAATGTGCTCTGTAATGTAACTTCATCATACAACGTATATATGTAAGAATAAAGGTCAATCTATTTGATCTATTTTTTAAAACTAATATCCTATTATTTCCAGCTCATAAAATTTATAGCGTCAAAGATTTTAAAAACTTTACGATTTTGAGTGGACTCTAAAACAAAAAAAGTTGATACTGGTAGTTAGAAGGGTTATACTATGTGTATGATTAATCAAATAAAGTTATTATTACCATATAAATTTATTATTAGTGAAAATTAAGGTTTTAGTTGATTTTTGAATTGGAAAAAGGATTATCTTCTTCTTTTGTTATCATATAAAAACTACAATTTTGTTGAATGATGAAAGGTACATTTTATTATAAATTCCATTTCTATTTAGATGAATTGAACAAAGCAAATAAAAAATTGAAAACATGCGAAGAGTACTCTGATATATGTACAAGTGAAATAGACCAAGAAATTATAAGTAATAAGAAGAGAAAGCGTAAGCTCAATTCCAAATATATAAATAATAATAGTAGCGAAGATGAAATCCAAACAAAATCAAGCTTTCTAATTCATCCTCCGAAAGTTCCATATACACCAGGTAATCCTATTAAATATTTCATTTATGTATGTATATATATATATATAAATATATACTTTTAATTGTTAGATAAATACTACATATATGAAATGTTTAAATATATAGATTATGTAAATATTTCATACATAATTAAAGTGGTTTAATAAATATAATGAAAACAATTTTTAGGCTTACAAGCAACTGCACAAGATAATGATTATATAAATAAGGAAGTTCCATTGAAATTAAAAATAAAAAATTCTAAAAGTAATACATATATAGAGAAAAAATCTAGGAAAGAAACAGATTTGGTACTGAAACCTTTAATAAAGCCACATGAATTGGGTATTACAAATAAATTCAAATTATTTAAATTAATATAATACATTGATTGTAGTTTCTATAAAATATTCTTTTTTAAACTAAATTATTTGTCTTATTTAGGACAATTAGATAATAAATATATGGGAAAAAATATTAGCAAAGACTGTAACTTAAAGAAAAACAATAATTTAACTAGCTATCCTGTTTTTAACTATAATGAAAACGTTTCTAGCAGTATATCATTTTTAAATAATGAATCTCTTGGAAATAAAATAAATAATATTTCTGAAGGAGGTAAAGTAAAGATTGTGTTCAATAAAATATGGCATTTTTTAAGTATCTTATATCTTTTTTTAAATTCACCTGGCTCATTTTATTTTATTAACTTATTTCTACAGAATATACATTGGATATATTAGAAACTGCAGATTTGCACACTCCTTTAATTCTTCCTACTGATAGTAATGCCATTACAACGAAATCGCTTTTAAATACATCAACTAAATGCAATTGTTCATACGAACATCAATATGGAGGTAAATCTTTTTGCTTCTTTACACTAATATTTAAATTATATATATATAATTTAACTTTATCAAAACGAGATTTTAAATATAAAAATATTTAAACTAATGATAATGATATTTTAACTAAATTTTCAAATATTTTTTCAGAACCAACTTTTCTTGAAATTAAAAAATTGAGAGAACAAATAAAAGAAATTCATGGTATTTTGAAAAATATACAATGTGGAAAACTTGAGGTACCTACATGTGATAATGTTCCTGTACAATTCCCTGTGACTACACATGAACAATTAGAATTACTGGAAAGCTATTTAAACTGTGCTGAAAGGAAAAACTCTTTGGTATGTTGTATATACTTAACCTGGTACTCAGACACGTAACTCGAGGTCGACTCAAGCAAAAATACACAGTATATATAACGTAAATTATAGTATCTAAACTTGAGACGAGTTTGAATCACGACTATGAGTACAGCCGTAAAGACAGTAACAGATACACACACATGCTATACAATTCATCCATTTATGTTTTTTGCAGGCATTATATTTGTCGACTTTAGGAGGGGACACTGTTTCTGCAAGAAGTAACCGAGTTTTAAGATATCTTCTTACGAATGAAGTAGCTAAAGATTATAATTATGCTGGTCAAAATAATGTAAAACATGCTTTTGAAAAGCTCAACTTAAAAAGTGTGGTAATACGTGAGTAATTCTAAAATAAATTTGCGATATTTTTTTAATTTAATAATAGGTTCAAAAAGTTATCCTAAAATATAAAATTGTGCAATTTCCTCAATAAAATAACATGTAGGGGCCGTAAGAATAAAACTGTCTGCAAGTACAGAATCTGATGTTGAAAAGGCAATTAAAGTGTGGTTAAAACATGCACCAGAAAGATTAAAGAAGAAGAATAAGCAATAGTTAAGCTAAAATTAATTTCCTAAATATTTTTATTTATATTCATTAATTAATGTAATGTTACTTATATTAATTATTATAATTACAACAAGAATGATAGTAATTAATTCACTATCGGAGTTTCGGTTTAGTAATTAATTTAAGTATTTTTTTCTTTAGGATAACATATGTTTTTATTAATACGTTGTTTGTATAATTTTGTTATTAATGAAAATGAGTGTGCGAAAACGTAAGGAGTTTGTTGGTCGACGGCAACAATATAGAAGAGCTTTAGCATCTGTAAAAAATATATTTTCTGTTAATAATGAAAGTGTAATGGAGAATTTACCAAATTCATTAAATGAAATAAACTTTATGTTTAAGAGTTCGAAAAATTCATATAACATAATTACAAATAATGATGCACGTAAAGATATTGAATCTGATAATAATGCTTCAGTACAACATTCTCGTTCATCTTCTGAATGTGGTTGTATTGGTTTTACTTCCAATTTACCTTTCGATAATTCTTCTAAAAGCGAAGAAAGTACAAGCTCTCATAGTAACAGCTCCTTATTAAAACATGAATTAGCTTTGTGGGCTACTAAACGAAATATTTCGCATTTAGCTTTAAATGAACTATTACATATTCTTTCACAATATCAGTTGGGATTACCTAAAGATGCTCGAACTTTGGTTAACACACCATCTTCTTCGTTATACAATCATAAGTTTGATGAATTAGAAACCGGTCAATTTTGTTATTTAGGTATATCATCTGCTCTAAATAGTATATTAGTGCATAATAATATTCGAGATTGTTTTAAGTCTAATGTAATAAAACTTTCTTTCAATATTGATGGTACTCGATTATATAATAGTAAAAAATTAGAGTTATGGCCTATTTTAGGTCTTATAAAAAACTATCTTAGCTATCCATTCGTTATTGCAATTTTTTGTGGCTCATCAAAACCTAAACCTTTGAACAGTTTCTTAAGAGATTTTGTAAATGAATTAAATCAATTATTAGACAATGGAATTAATGTGAAAGGAAGCCTCTTCAATATTGAAATTGATAATATTATATGTGACGCACCTGCTCGTGCTTTTTTGAAATGCACAAAGTATCATTCAGGCTACTCATCTTGTGATAAATGTATCGAACACGGTGAATATTATAACGGCAAAGTTGTATTTTTAGGAGAAACAGCTGAAACACGTACCAATGAATCCTTTAGAAATCAATCTGATGAAAATCATCATAATGGTTTAACTCCGCTATTAGATTTACCTATAGATTTAATTAAATGCTTTCCTACAGACTACATGCATATAATATGTTTAGGTGTTACTAAAAAATTATTAGATACATGGATAGGTATCAGAGGCTTGTCTACAGTTAGATTATCTAGTCGCAGTGTCGAAGCTCTTTCAAAGAATTTAATCAATTTACGAAATTTTATTCCGGTAGAATTTAATAGGAAACCACGCTCCTTAAGAGAACTAGCATATTGGAAAGCCACTGAGTATAGAACATTTTTAATTTATACGGGTCCTGTAGTTTTAAAAAATGTGGTGCATAGAGCAGTTTATGATAATTTTTTATTATTACATGTAGCTATCACAATACTTATATCATCTGAATATATTGATTGGTTTGGACTTGAATTTGTAAGAAGTTGCTTATTGATTTTTATTAGACACAGCACCAATGAACTGTATGGTAAAACATTTGCTGTATATAATGTTCATTTATTGTCACACATTTGTGACGATGTACGAATTTTTGGACCTTTAGACGAATATTCAGCATTTCCTTTCGAAAATTTTCTCGGCCGTTTGAAAAAACTCGTAAGATCTTCAACAAAACCTTTACAGCAAATACTTCGCCGACTGCACGAAAGTAATCCATTTTTATTAGATTTAACTAAAATAAGGAGGAATATTGAAACTAAATTTCAATATAGTGCTATTATGGAGCATACAGATGGACCTTTGTTAAATTTTAACTCTTGGAGGTGTTATAAGCAATATAAAAAAATTTATTTTGCAAACTTAACATTTTCAATTACTCGATACTCAGCTGCAAATAGTTACTGTCTTATAAAAGATAAAGCGAAAACAATAATAATAGAGATACATAATATAATTTCTAGTTCCGACAACGATATTTTTATTATAGGAAGGCACTTTATAGATTATTCTCCATTATATTTGTATCCATGTGACTCATCGATGCTTAATATATATGTTGTTGAAAAATTAAGTGAACTTAAAGCATGGCCCGCTAAGCTTATTAACAGAAAATGTATTTTATTTCGACAAAACAATACTCAAATATGTTTACCAATTGTTCATAACTTAAATTAATTATAACAGAAGTTAAATGTTTAATTTGGTTTTGTCATGTTTTTTGTACTGATATTTTTTGAGTTTAGATACAAATAAAAAATGCAACATTTTTTAAAACTATTTATTATATTTCTTACTACTTTTTTACTACGGAATAATACAAAAATAATGGACTCTTATAATTTTCTACTTAACAGTATAATAAGTATTTGTCATACTTTTTACATATTAATGTTATGATATATATATATATATATAGTGTGATACATTACAGATAGTTTCCATAAAATTTGTAATGTCCTTTATCTAAAGCCGCAGTCGTTTATTAAACTGCAAGTAATGGCTCTTCTTACATTTTTATATGGTATATACTTAGTATAATCCCATAAAAATTGTAGTACAGACAATACTCTCAGATAATAAATCGGCACGGTATTAGATTAGTTTCTCATATCAACAATGTCTACATCAATACATTAAAAGCCAATATTATAATGTTAACATTTTGAAGAAAAGATAACTCAAAGTTACCATTTTACTACTTCCTCATTTAATGAAATCTTAAAGAGCACATCTCTTAACTTTTATAATGATAACTTTCAATAATCACTTGTTTAAAATGTTAATATTATGATAACGGCTTTCGATGGATTGATCTGCAACGCTGACTGGGTTAATGGCGTTACGATTCGGTACTTGTATAACGTTAAAATAATGTACTTTTATGACGTCAAAACGAAGTATATTTATGGCGTCAATTTTCTGTGACATTAGACCGTCATTTTACTGTTAAAATGACGTCCATTCATGGCGTCATGATCGGTCATTAAATGACTCATATTTGTACGTCAAACTGACGTTAGCTTGCTACCTGGGTAAGTGCATTAAAAACATGTTTAGTTTGTTCAGCAGTATATAGAACAGACCTGAAATAAGATAAACATTGATTGCATAAAAATATTCAGATTGTGCTGTTTTAGGTTAAATTTGTTAATTGAAAAGTGTTTCTTTTGTGATTTCCTTTCTACGACGATTGCATAAAAGCATGAGTTATCAGGACATTATATATTTACAGTGTTTACTCAATCTAATAATGTGATTGGCAGAATAGTGGAAATGTGAATTTTCAATTGGATAAGGAAAATGGGGAATGATGAAAATGGTGCAGCAGTACAAGCTATTTAGATGAGTATTAAAAATTAATTATTTATGGCTTGAAATAAATCAAGATTCTTTGTGTTGTGTTTTCCGTTACAGGTAATGTAGAAAAATGTGAATGTTTCTTCAAAATGTAAGGATTAACAACTATAGAGGACCAGGATACCATTAATTATGACAGCTTGGACATGGTAATTAGTCTTTCGGTCAAGATATTACTCCAACCAAGGAATATCCAGGTAAATAATTCTGCATTTAACAATAATAGAAATTAAGGAACGCCAAATGAGAATAGCTTAGAAGTGTTCTAGCTAACCTATTAATATTTGCAGCATCTTCTCCATCGCCAAGTATGATTGGTACATTGTGGAAATGTGAATCTTCTATTGGATTAGGAAAATGGTGCAGCAGTATAAGCTATTCAGATGAGTATTAACTAATAATCATTTAGAGCTTTTAGTTTGATACAAGATTCTTTGTGTTATGTTCTGCATTACAGGTTGTGTTGAAATGTGCCTAGGATTTGGAATACACAAAAAGGCTTATCAACTGAGGACCACAGTAACATAGATTGACAGCTTGGAAGTGGTATTTTGTGCTTGAGTGAAGGCGTTACCCTAGTCTTTGAATATTCAGGTAAATAATTCTGTAATTCATAGTAATAGTAATTACTTATAGAAATGTCTACCAAATCAGAGTAGCGTAGCAGTGCTAGTTAACAGTAGTTAATATTTGCAGAATCTCCTCTGTCAAAACTCTCAGATCTGGATGGAAGGATAATATTTATTTTGCTTGATGGAAGAATTAAAGGTAAACCAATAATTATCAACATTTGTAAATTTTATTTATCTCATCTTAATTATAAGTGTTTGTAGTAACATTTGTATAAAAACAAAAAAATAAACAGAAAATAAAAATTTTTAAATATTTTGTCGAGGGGCACCTCGAACACTAGCTACGTTCCCTAAGCCGGCTGCGAGAATCGTTCTACGCATGCGCCAGATTGTGCCAAGTCTGGCAGGCAGCTCTGCGTGGGCCACCTAGAGGGCAAAGTATGAATTCATGCTACTGATACCCATTTAGTGAAGGTGAATTGTGATTGAGAAATCTGGCAGTGAATTAGCTAGCATGCTATAGGAAATAATCACCTAGTGGGACCCTCTCCCATCAGCAATAGGCTACGTAGCCTGTCAGGCAAAGGAAAAGAGAGGTACAAGTCAAGTACCTGGGGCAAGAGAAGCCCAAATATTCTTCCCAGCAGGTCTTGAAAGATTATGTGCAAACAATCCAGTATAAGAAATATTATTAACTGACAAGCCAGTCAGTAGTAAGGAAAATATACCACAGGAGCATTAGTCGAAGTGGGTACTCATTGGAGAAACCAGCCTTGGGTGGGTTACGCAGTGCCCACATATGAAAGAAAGGACAATGCGAAGAGAAGAATATACTGCGAAGGACCAGAGGAGGCACTAATGAGGCCACTCCACCAGCCTACAACTAATCCGGGACATTGTATTGAAAATTTAATCAGCTAGTTAACTAAAGGAATATTATACAATTTGAGTAGCGTAGACTCATGTACCTTGCAACTGCATTGTAATTATATTAATGTCTAATATGTTGTACTAAATAGGAAGTTGCAAGAGGTTAAAATGTACATAATGCTCATAAGTGTTCTTACTAGTATAGAGTGGTATATTTGGATATAAAGGAGGAGAATAATAAATAGTACAGGTTGAAAGTAATAATCACTCTAATTTAATTGTACCTGTTAAATGTGTGGGCAGGACCCAAACCTGAGAGAGCTCAAGCCGGGAAGGCCGCGGACTGGCCTATAATAGAAATAGGCCTGGCGCCCAGATTTAAAAGTATTAAATCATAAAGTCCGTGTGCATTGTGCCTGTCTGGCGTTCACTCGCCTTTCCCTTAGTGAATATCCGCGATAGGTTACAATATATATATATATATATATATATTTTCGTATATAATCATATATAATATATACTATGTATAAGTATAGGCAGATATAGGGACGCGGTACCTATAACTACCGTTTAGTAAAAACTTAAATTTGTGGGGACCGTCCTCATATATACCTTCAGACTTATTGAAGTTATGGGGACCGTCCTTACTTGTACCAGATATACCGCTAAATACCATTTTACACAAGATTTGGTCCCCGTATCTACCCGATTAGACATATATATATATACATATATCAAACAAATCATCTGGAAGTCATATATTTAAATTTAAGAAGGATTTTGTAATAATAATGTAGGGTATATGTATAATAATTTTATTAATTTCGTTTGTTAACAAATTAATGCTATTTTCGTGTATCTTTCTACGCTAAAATAAAAATATTTTCTTAAATTATAAAATTATCTAATGTAGATCTGTTTTACCCTATTCGAAGCTCTGCCGTGTTGCTTCGCATCAGTTTCGATAGGTGGCGCGAGGGCATAATCATCTAGAAGCTAAACGATGGGATCGAAGCGCCGCCTACCGGCAACGATTGCTTCGGGACACGACATGAGCAATCTCCCGTTTCATCTCTGATATAACTATATCAGCATATTGTTTTTCATTAGTATGGTTAAATTCGGTAGTGGGTCAAATGTTCTACTTTTCGGTGGGGATAAAATGGCGGCGAGATGAGTTAATTTGTATAGAAAGTGTGAAGTGTATGTTCATTACACAAAAGTGGTTGAAAATGTATGGTATTAAGATCACGTGGTTTCTCGGTACGTTCACTGTCAAAAGTACAACAACAGAGAAGTGTCAAACTGTCAAATAGATATTTTATAACAGATTTTGGAAAAGATAAAGTATTAAATATTTATTCTGAGGATATTTGTGATTGACAAATAAGTGATAAGAGGATAAAATATTCATATAAGTAATTTGATATGATCAGAATAAATTAAATTTATTTAAAATTAAGAATAAAAACTTTGTGTTATTTCAAATTTGTTACAGATAAGAAGGAAAAGGAATTATGAAATAATAAGCAGCAATATTTTATATTTCATTTGTATAAATAAGAAGAAGAGAATCTGAAGTACTCGACAGAAGATAAATCCCCATTTAACAGGCGTTATTTAGTTGTTAAGCCTAAGTTTAACAAGAGGAGTATTAACTCTCTCTAAGTTACAAGGAAATGGTATGAGGTAAATGTATTGTATCATAATAAATAGTTGATTATTTGGCTTTAATAAAGTAACAAAATGAAAAACAGATTTCAGAGTAAAGTAAGCTTTACACCTTGGAGTAAGGAGACAATAAGATGCAGACTGTAATATATCATCAACTGGTCACTCGTCCTCTGTTTAATGCCTTTTTCGCTTTGAATCGATAGGATTCAAAATTGTCATAGGTTTTAGAAAGAGAAGTAACATGTCGAATAATATACTCCATCCAGCAATATTATTGGCTAAGAGATCTAGTTCACCTGCTCGTTCATTATCATCCATCTAGGGTAATGCAAATGCTTCTTCTAAATGCTTTACGATCTTCTGATTATGCAAATATATAGGTTGGTCCTCTTGCACATCTTTGAAGATTAAATTTTGTCTTTACAGTTATTTGAACTTGAGAATGAACTGTGGGAGAATTGTAATCAATATCATTGAGGTAACATTTACAAAAAAACACACAGATATTTATAACGTACTTATATATTATTGCTAAAGTAAATTTTGTACGTCAAATTAATCAATACATTATGTTTTTTCAGATTGAAGCAAAAATTGATTAAATTATTAAAATAATGTTTTCATCATTTTTAACAAATCGATTTAGTGAATTTGTAGAGTACGTCTTAATGATTGCAAAGACTGTACAACAGTTGAAATTAAGTAAATAAAAAAAATTTCTAAGTAAAAAAAGAAAAATTAAATAGGACAAAAACAATATATGAGTTAAAACTGCATTCAGTGCCATATATTACATTCTTGGAAAATCTGATTTTTTATTGCTGTTTAACTGCTTTTAATATTTCATAACGAATCCCTCTTTTATTATATCAATAGGTATAGTTTCTTTTATATATAAAGTTTTTCTGAATATAAATAGAAACATCCTCTCGAATAGGTATCTTAAAATTCCAATATATCTCTCTCACATTTTTCAAAATTTCCTTTGTATAAAATATTTTGCACTTCATTCTTTCTCTTCGCCTGAAAGCTTAAAGTAATCAGCCTTACTTAACTGTTTGGTATTAATTGCAATTTATGTGGAACAACCTTGATCAATTGCACCAACTGATACGGCGACATTTTACAGAACGGTTTAGAAGTTTTCATATTGAACGGTTGGCAACAAAGATGGCGTAATGGAAAAAACATAGATTGGAAACTGACTATTGAAATTGCTATATCATTTTAAGTATGTGTTAGTATTGTGCGACATAATTGTTTAAATGGGTTAAGTAAGAAGTAAACACAAATTTTTTGAGCAAAAGTGATTTATGGTAAATCATAACAACTGATTAATTAATCAAAAATGGATCAGATAAGTTAATCCCTGTTTCAGTTAATATATCTATTATTACATAAACTATATAAAGTGTAGAATATATTTCTTTGTTAAAAAGTTTATAAATTTTACAGGTTAATGGATAAGCAAAGGGATTTGAAGTATTGAAATGAATCCAGAAAATTATTATTTCTTTTTATTAATTTTTAATGTAAGAAAATAAGTAATATCTTTTTAATGTATATTATTATTAGCTAATAATTTACTCAATTTTGCTTAAATTTACAGATAATAGAACACTGAAAGGGGAGATGAAGGTGCCATAAAGGAACAATGGTGACATGAATACAAAGAAAAAGAACTGAGAGAATAGGATTCATAAATCACCAAAAGGGCAAATTAAGTAAAAACGAGAAGTTTTAATTAAAAAAGACATAATCTACTCATAAGAAAGCCATTCCAACCAATACAATGTCTACTGTTAAGCAGTGTTCTCAGTGCGTACAAAGAATGTGGAAACTTATAATGCCTGAAAATCAGTTAAGTATCCTCAGCAGTGTAGTTGCTTTGCATGTATATGTGTGCGTTTGATGTAATTAATCATACAATTATTGTGCTGAAAATGTACTTTGTTTCTTTGTAATAATTTTCTTATAATTAGATTTACAAAATGTATGGCTAATCCTCTTTTGAATATGTAATATATAGACCATGTAAGTTTTCAGTTAATGAAAGGACGTTGTTTCAAATATGTGAATCAAAGGCGATTAAATTAAAATTGAATTAAAACATCTGAAAAGCAAAAACTTACGCTTGCTTTATTTAAAAACAACAGCTATAGGATGCAAAGATTAAGAATAGGTGGTGAATCTAGGAAGGAATTGTGTACGGTATGCTTCAACTTATTTATGAATCTACAACTATATATTAAAATTTGAAAACTAATTTTCTTTATGAATAATCTACTGTTTTAATTTAGAATTTCGAGCCGAGTAATGTACCAGAATATGAAAGCAAAATATCAAATACAGAGAGGCGAGTGGATGAAAGAAGTAATTTGGCTCTCAATAAAGGAGAACAAAAGCTTTCTCTTCTAAAATTATTGGCTTAAAAAATAGAAGACAAGTGTTTTGAAGTGATAATTTTTAATTGGACATGAACGCAGCTATTTGTATAAGTAAAACAGGAGAAACGTCAGATAAGCTAATATTTGTTATAATTAATACATCTATTGTTAATGTAATGTAGAACGAATGACTTTGTTAAAATATTTATAAATTTTACAGGTAATTCTAGGATTATCGAACATGATTCAAATTCTGAGATAGCAAGAAACCTGGCCTTGGAATCTGCAGTATATTTTTAAAACGCTACTATGGAAATTATGCTCTACTATTTCTTGACCAACTTTCTAAATAATTGGACATTGAAAGAGGAGACGAAGATGCTATAGTGAAACAATACTGGCATGAATACGAAGAAAAGTAATAGAAATAATGAATGATATAAATACACCAGGAGATCATTTTGACAAAAAATTAGACATTTTAATTGAAAAATTTACTTTTCTCATAAAAACATCATTGGAACGAACGCATTGTGCTTATCAGCAAACGGTGTATGTATCAAATCATTATAATAGTTGCTATTATAGTAATATATTGAGTTATCTTAAAAAACAATGTCATAAATATAAAGCTTTTTAAAAGTTTTAAAATAAAAAAATAAGTATTACTTCCACAAAACATTTTAATTACTATTGTTAATAACAACAAATCTTATCTCACTATTATAATTTAAGTACAAATTTTTTAAAGAAATTAATTTATTCAAAACTTCTATTTCTTTATTACTGTTTATTTTGATAATAGGCATTGTTCCATTTTGTGTTTTAATTGGTGTTTCTTTATTCGCTATATTTATATTATATAATGTCTGTTTCATATTGTTTTTTTCAGTTTCTTTTAAATATTTTATTTCTTCTGTTTCATCTAATATTTGCAATATACATTTTTCTTTTTCCATGATGTTAGAGTTTTCTGTGATATCATCTATGTTTTTATATATTTTATTAATCTCTTCATTTCTTTCTTTTGAAATCTTGTTTATCTCTCGTTGTTTGTAGGTTCCAGTTTTTATGCTGTGTATAATATTTCTGTTTTCCTTTAGTAATAGCTTGATTTGGCCTGTAAAGTGTGAAAACGCAACAAATCTTATGAAAAAGGAAATAAAATGTATTACTTTGGTACCAAAATCTACCTAATAATGAGAAGGATTCAAAAATCATGTTAACCACATAGGAAATGTCACCTACTAATAGAGAATAGGTATAAACATTATTTGTATTATATATTATAAAAAATATTCTTACTCAGGAAGAGGGTAGGGTGAGGAGCTTTTCCTAAGCTTTTGCTTAGTACACTATGATAATTTTCACATTTATTGTTTGTCCTATGTTTCAATTTGTGAACTGAAAAATTTTCTGGGCCTATCTTTTTTAGCCAAAATTTTTCAAAATATGCAAAATATAAGTTGAAATAGGATCCAAAACGTTTATTAACATCAGTTTTTAATAAATTAAAAACCTCGACAATTTGCTTTGCTGGTAATAATGCTAAAGATATTATTTTCTTTATGACTATGAAATATTCGGGATAAGTGAGCTTATTTTTTTTTCTATTGATTATGTTCAATGATTGCGCTTTCTTCATTAAAGCCTATGAAACAATGTATCATACAACATGAATCAAATTTCTAATATAAATAATAAAGTGATATAGTCGAGATAAAATGAATTTTTTGATTAATGTATTACATACTTGAGCAAAATGGAAGAAGCAGTGCGTAGTTTTTATATTTAGATATACTGTTCTTAAAGAATTACTTAAACCTATTTCATAATCTGTCATTGCTACTTTAGGATGTAATTGAGGGAATTTAGATTTAAAGAAATTGAAAACTTCTATATAGTTTTCTTGCATTTTGTTATTCATTATGATCCACATGCATGGTAAAACCTGTTGAAAATATGCAGAAAGAATTGAATATAATATAAGAAAATATTGTTATTTAAAGTATCAGTATATCAGATAAAATACGATTATAAAATATAAATTTACTTTATCTGAATCATCATCAATGCTAATTAGCACAGTTATTAACTGCAAGTTTTTATCTTTTAAATTTGGGACGGATTTAAATGTTCCATCGATAAAAATATTTTCGCCGTTTATAGTATTAATAAATTGCTCATCATAAAAAATGAGGCTATAATAATTCAAATTTTGTATAATTTTAATACTTATTGTATAATTCTCAGTATTATTTCTGTATTTTAATATATCTTTATTTCTAATTAAATTTTCTCCCAGTTCTTTTAGTGTTCCATTGTTTAATTTAATATTCTGTATATTTTGTGTATTCTTTATATATCTTTGTATCGTTCTTCTACACGAGGGAAAATTAACCACATTATTCATTTCTGGCTGACTGTTTTAAATAAAAAAAAAAGTTATTAATTATGATGTTTAGCTTGGAAATACAAATATAATTACTTCGTTATTGCAGCATTGTATAAATCTTTTGGTTTTGTTCCTCGTGTTTGTGTCATTCCTAAGACATTTTTGTAAAATTCCCTTTTCTTGTTCTTTTTTTCATCGGGCTCATGATTATGCGATCCTTCTGAACTTTTAAAATTATTGTCATGAAAAATGCCATGAGCTTTACAACCTAACTGTTTATATTTTATACAGTTTAAATATCTAAAGATATATTCAAATTTTTATAAGTAACTTAACCTTTATTTATTTTTTTTAATAAATAGAAAACTTACATTCTTTCATTTTTCGTCTTGGTAATATAGTAACGAAATCCACCGAACATCCAAATTTTTCGGCTAGATTTCGTGTTCTTTGGGTTATTCATCTTATGTGAACAATTATAAATGTTAACTATAAATTTAAATTCAGGCAACTGTAAACATTAACTATATATATTCGGTATATATAAGAAGGGGCAGAGAAAGAGGGGTTGAAGAAAGTATGTACAATATGGTTCAGAAAATATATATTTTAAATAAATAAAACAAAAATATGCATAAACGTCTTAGATACGTATTCATTTTGAATTTATTTTTAGATCATTTTTTCGATTAACATGACATATATATATTTTTTTTAAATGAAAATTTTGATAATAAAAATTGCACAAAGTTGTAGTCGAACATATAATTTTTAAAGTTACAAAATGTTTTTCAAAAATGACTTTAACAATAAATATACCGATGAATTTATTACATCCATATATTTACATTTGAAAAAAATCTTCTGCACGCTAAATAAAGGCTATAATTTGATGTAAAGAGTAAAAACCAATGTGCAGAGCCCTGTGAGATGCATCTTATAATATATATATAGGATAATATTATTTTCGTTAATCAATCAATCATGTATATCAAAAGTATTGCTTTCAAGCTCAAAGGTAATAAATTATAATGTAAATTATTTTTAAGTTTCATAAACATTATCTTGAGTAAAATAAACTATTATTGTCTTTTCCAAAATAAAGGGCTTCGATTATGTACTTTTTAGTCTGTATTTCATTTTTGGTTTTTATATTCTAGTGCATCAACTGATCTCCAAAACCTAAAAAAAAAAATTGAAATTAATAATGCATTAAAAAAATTTGATCTACGACATTAAGGCAAAGAACCAGAAATAATTCTAAACATCAAGTACATTGCTATGAAAAGTTAATTATTAATACTGATTTGCTAAGTTTACAGATTACTTCTGGGTTGGAATACAATAAACTGACTTTCTCATGAGAAAAGTAAATTTTTCAATTAAAATGTCTAATTTTTTGTCAAAATGATCTCCTGGTGTATTTATATCATTCATTATTTCTATTACTTTTCTTCGTATTCATGCCAGTATTGTTTCACTATAGCATCTTCGTCTCCTCTTTCAATGTCCAATTATTTAGAAAGTTGGTCAAGAAATAGTAGAGCATAATTTCCATAGTAGCGTTTTAAAAATATACTGCAGATTCCAAGGCCAGGTTTCTTGCTATCTCAGAATTTGAATCATGTTCGATAATCCTAGAATTACCTGTAAAATTTATAAATATTTTAACAAAGTCATTCGTTCTACATTACATTAACAATAGATGTATTAATTATAACAAATATTAGCTTATCTGACGTTTCTCCTGTTTTACTTATACAAATAGCTGCGTTCATGTCCAATTAAAAATTATCACTTCAAAACACTTGTCTTCTATTTTTTAAGCCAATAATTTTAGAAGAGAAAGCTTTTGTTCTCCTTTATTGAGAGCCAAATTACTTCTTTCATCCACTCGCCTCTCTGTATTTGATATTTTGCTTTCATATTCTGGTACATTACTCGGCTCGAAATTCTAAATTAAAACAGTAGATTATTCATAAAGAAAATTAGTTTTCAAATTTTAATATATAGTTGTAGATTCATAAATAAGTTGAAGCATACCGTACACAATTCCTTCCTAGATTCACCACCTATTCTTAATCTTTGCATCCTATAGCTGTTGTTTTTAAATAAAGCAAGCGTAAGTTTTTGCTTTTCAGATGTTTTAATTCAATTTTAATTTAATCGCCTTTGATTCACATATTTGAAACAACGTCCTTTCATTAACTGAAAACTTACATGGTCTATATATTACATATTCAAAAGAGGATTAGCCATACATTTTGTAAATCTAATTATAAGAAAATTATTACAAAGAAACAAAGTACATTTTCAGCACAATAATTGTATGATTAATTACATCAAACGCACACATATACATGCAAAGCAACTACACTGCTGAGGATACTTAACTGATTTTCAGGCATTATAAGTTTCCACATTCTTTGTACGCACTGAGAACACTGCTTAACAGTAGACATTGTATTGGTTGGAATGGCTTTCTTATGAGTAGATTATGTCTTTTTTAATTAAAACTTCTCGTTTTTACTTAATTTGCCCTTTTGGTGATTTATGAATCCTATTCTCTCAGTTCTTTTTCTTTGTATTCATGTCACCATTGTTCCTTTATGGCACCTTCATCTCCCCTTTCAGTGTTCTATTATCTGTAAATTTAAGCAAAATTGAGTAAATTATTAGCTAATAATAATATACATTAAAAAGATATTACTTATTTTCTTACATTAAAAATTAATAAAAAGAAATAATAATTTTCTGGATTCATTTCAATACTTCAAATCCCGTTGCTTATCCATTAACCTGTAAAATTTATAAACTTTTTAACAAAGAAATATATTCTACACTTTATATAGTTTATGTAATAATAGATATATTAACTGAAACAGGGATTAACTTATCTGATCCATTTTTGATTAATTAATCAGTTGTTATGATTTACCATAAATCACTTTTGCTCAAAAAATTTGTGTTTACTTCTTACTTAACCCATTTAAACAATTATGTCGCACAATACTAACACATACTTAAAATGATATAGCAATTTCAATAGTCAGTTTCCAATCTATGTTTTTTCCATTACGCCATCTTTGTTGCCAACCGTTCAATATGAAAACTTCTAAACCGTTCTGTAAAATGTCGCCGTATCCACCAACTTTCCATGGTATTATTTTCTCTTTCTTTTTTATTTCATCCTTTTCCTTTATAATCTTTTCTTTCTCTTCTTTCTGATCATGCAATACCATTTTTATTGAAGTTGAATTTGTAGAATTTTTTTTGCCTTTTCTCTAGTTTGACATCTTTTTATATTATATTAATCAATTTTTGCTTCAATCTGAAAAAACAATGTATTGATTAATTTGACGTACAAAATTTACTTTAGCAATAATATATAAGTACGTTATAAATATCTGTGTGTTTTTTTGTAAATGTTACCTCAATGATATTGATTACAATTCTCCCACAGTTCATTCTCAAGTCCAAATAACTGTAAAGACAAAATTTAATCTTCAAAGATGTGCAAGAGGACCAACCTATATATTTGCATAATCAGAAGATCGTAAAGCATTTAGAAGAAGCATTTGCATTACCCTAGATGGATGATAATGAACGAGCAGGTGAACTAGATCTCTTAGCCAATAATATTGCTGGATGGAGTATATTATTCGACATGTTACTTCTCTTTCTAAAACCTATGACAATTTTGAATCCTATCGATTCAAAGCGAAAAAGGCATTAAACAGAGGACGAGTGACCAGTTGATGATATACAGGGTGTAACGAAACGACCGCCTTTTCTCGTAACTGGAGGTTCGGGGTGACAAACTGAGTGCACGTGTAAAATTTCGTTCGAATCGTTCAAGAGGTTTAAAAGTTATTTCTATTTAAAAATCACCCTTTTTCAGTCCTTTTCGAACGACTTTAACTGCATAATGGAAAGTGGAGAAAGTGAAAAACAATTGATGAGCACCCAGCTAGAATGTAAAAATTATCGATCGCGTGCGGTAATACTTTTGCTATTTATTTCTTTAATCTGGCTATTAGATTAATTTTAAAAATAACAAAATCCTTTACATTACAATTCCAATTCAATTCAGTACAAGCATCATTGACTGATTTGATGGAAAGAGCGAGTTGACGCAATGTAAAGGAAAGTATCAAAAGCTAAGATATCGCGCGAGCGCAATGATAACTTAACAGACAATGCATGAGGGCATTCTCTTTCTACTAACGAAGCTAAAGGGAATGATTCAAAATCAATACATTGATGAAGGAGAAAACTAAACTCACCCATTAAATGTTCTGCAAGTTCCTTTAAATCGAAGTTTTTGAAAAAGCTTCAAACTGGCTCCTCGATGATTTCCAGAAAGCACGCTATCACTGATTTTGCATTTAAACACTTGTGAATTTAAACAAATTAGGTATTAACCTACGTTTCTTCAAAACACTGGTGAATTTGACACTTTTGAACTGTTTGAAGTAGGGTGATTAAGAGTGGTCGAAACGAATTATTGATTATTCTATCTCTCTGAGTCTCTCTTTTCAGCCTACTTCAAACAGTTCAAAAAGTGTCAAATTAACCGGTGTTTTGAAGAAACGTAGGTTAACACCTAATTTGCTTAAATTCGTGAGTTCTTAAATGCAAAATCAATGAAAGTGTGGATTCTGGAAATCATCGAGGAGCCAGTTTGAAGCTTTTTCAAAAACTTCGGTGTAAAGGAACTTAGAGAACAATAATGGGTAAGTTTAATTTTTTCTATCATCAATGAATTGATTTTAAATAATTCTTTTTACCTTCGTTTGTAGAAAGAAAATGCCTTGATGTGTTTCCTATTAAATTATCAGTGCTGTCGCGTGACATCTTACCTTTTGATACTTTCCTTTTCATTCTATCTTCTCCCTCTTTCCATCAATTCAGTCAATGATACTTGTATTGAATTGATTTGGAATTGTAATGAAAAGGATTTTGCTATTTTTAAAATTAATCTAATAGCCAAATTAATGAAATAAATAGCAAATGTATTATCGCGCGCGATCGATAATTTTTACATTTTAGTGGGGTGTTCGTCAATTGTTTTTCCACTTTCTCCACTTTATTATGCACAGTTAAAGTCGTTCGAAAAGGACCGAAAAAGGGTAGTTTTAAATGGAAATAACTTTTAAACCCCTTGAACGATTCGAACCAAATTTTACACGTGCATTTGGATGGTCACCCCGAACCTCCAGTTACGAGAAAAGGCGGTCGTTTCGTTACACCCTGTATTACAGTCTGCATCTTATTGTCTCCTTACTGCAAGGTGTAAAGCTTACTTTACTCTGAAATCTGTTTTTCATTTTGTTACTTTATTAAAGCCAAATAATCAACTGTTTATTATGATACAATACATTTACCTCATACCATTTCCTTGTAACTTAGAGAGAGTTAATACTCCTCTTGTTAAACTTAGGCTTAACAACTAAATAACGCCTGTTAAATGGGGATTTATCTTCTGTCGAGTACTTCAGATTCTCTTCTTCTTATTTTGTAATGGATTCTTCTACCACGATGGGCTGATCGTGATAGTTATCTCCCTATTACCTTCGGCCGTTCTTACATTCGGTACTTTCAGGGCGCCAGTTGGTCGTGTGGGTGACCAACAACCCAACGTTAACATAGGGGTCTTACCTCGCCATTCCAATCGTATGCATTTTCCAATGGGCTGATTGGTAGTGCACAGAGGACGGTACGGAAGCCTGGTTTGCTCAGTGTGCTAGGTCGTGGAGAGAGGGGAGGGTCCCTTACAGGTAGCCCGAGCCTCGCGACAATAGACACACTCTCCCACCCACCCACTCACACATGTGAGGGGAGGTGAGGAGACGAGAACATTATCGAGATCTTTTCTCATAGGGGACTGTCAGGGTGGTGCATCCCCGCAATGCTCAAGTCCGCGGTGCCATGCGCGTTGCCATGGACTTAGCGGCGGCACCCGGCATGCAGCAGAAACCTACCATACCTGCACAGGTCCCTTATGCATCGATAGCATACAGTGTGTTCGTTGCGTAGGGAGCAAGCTCACCTTATGCACACGGACACACTCATCGGTGAGCCGGTGTGGTGTACGTCCGCCTTGCGCGACGTCCCAGGCCTGACTCACTCTCTTATTTCCCCCTCCTCAGGGGACTAGAGAATTCGCCTTTTCGCAGGAGTCCCTGTGCCCACTTCTCCTCGTCTCACGCCGCCAAGTTGCTTGGCACAGCCCTGCCTTGCTCGCTTGGTCGGCTTGCACTTTTAAGTGGAGCGCCGGTGTTTTCATCCGCTCTTCTGACGGTCCACAGGGATGTTCTTAGACGGTACTTCCTGTCCACTCGGAAACCTATGCACCGAGTCGGTAATGTAGGGTTTGAAATAACCACTACTAATCGTTAGCTTCTCTTTAATTTCTTTATTAAATCCGGTATCTTGATACGTAACGAGAGAACCTCGTTACATACCCCCCTCCGTAACGGAGGTTTCGACCCAAAACCGGTACTTTCGAACCTAGTTCGCTCTATCCTTGTTAAGGGTCTACTTTTGGCGGTATTTCTGGCTTGTAAGGCTTGATATCAACTGTTGACATTTTTCCAACCTTTTTGCCTGCCAGATCTGACAGTTCAACCACTGTCTGCGATAACTTTTTAGCAATCATGAACGGTCCGGTGAATGGTTTATTCAACGCGGCCGATATATGCTTTGCTGCATTCGATAGCTGTCGGTTTCGAATTAGAACTAATTCGCCAACCTCGTATTGCTTTTCACGACGGCGTAAGTTGTAAGGCTTAGCCTGTCGTTCGTGAGCTTCGTCGAGAGCATGCTTGAAAACCAGTCTTAAGGTTTCTAAGCGTTTCATTCTCGCTAGCCACTGTTCGGTAGGCTGCGGAATGATATCGGTATCGCCTTCCAATTCACGCTTCATCGACCTTGCTGCTTCTGGTTCTCTCCCAAAATTCGCAAAAGCCGGTGTAGCTTGCAATGAATTATGGTGGGCCGTATTGAATGCAAATTGGAACGCACTCAAGTGACGATCCCATTCTCGATGATCAGAATCGAGGAAGGCCCGTATCATCATTTTCAGGCTTCTATTAACCCTTTCTGTTGGGTTTGCCTGAGGATGGTAAGGAGGTGTTGTCGTTTGCCTCATACCCGTTAGTTGTAACAAAGCGTTTATATCTTTGTTAACAAACTCAGTACCGTTGTCGGTCACTAAGACTTTCGGTGTACCCCATCTGTGTATCACCAAGTTTTCGATAGCTTCTGCAATTTTCTTGCCGATAGCTTTTTGAAGTGGAGCGATCTCAATCAATTTCGTGTAAAGGTCTTGAATGACCAATACGTACGAGAACCCTTGTTTACTTGGCGTCAGTGCACCCATAATATCTGCCGATATTACAGTCCACGGCTGTTCAACAATTCGGCGACCCATGAAGCCGACGGGAGCTTGTTGTTCTACTTTGCAGCGTTGGCATTCGTTGCAATGGCTGACGTATGACGTCACGTCTTTGAACATACCTGGCCAAAAATAATTTATCGCAAGGCGTCGATAAGTACGATCGATACCTTTGGTGGCCGGCTTGCGGTAATTTATGGCACTCTTCGAGCACCTTTTGCTTGTATTCTCTTGGTATTACCAATTTCCAAGCATCGAGATCCTCTAATTCAGCGTTAGCTAGATTAGAGCGTCGTTGATGATACATCAACTCACCGTCTAGTTTCCAATCTGGGAACTTTTCTGGTGACTTTTCGATATCTTTTACGCGCTTCAGATACCAAGCATCTTTGGTATCGGCGTAAGTTGTCGGTATTAGTGCATTCAAACTTTCCGGTGCTCGTGACAGATCATCTGGAACATGATTTAATGCTCCTTTTCGGTGTACGATTGTAAAATCGTATTCCATTAAGGCGAGAGCCCATCGAGCGAGTCGTCCGGATGGATCTTTTAAATTGTGTAACCATCGGAGACTACTGTGGTCGGTAATAACAGTGAAACGGTAGCCTTCAAGGTAGCATCTAAACTTCTTGATGGACCATATCACTGCCAAGCATTCTTGCTCGGTTACGGTATATTTTCTTTCAGGTTCGGTAAGCGCTCTACTTGCGTAGGCAATTACCCTTTCCTGACCTTCGATAACTTGTGTCAAAACAGCTCCTAGGCCAACGTTGCTGGCGTCGGTTTGTAATGAAAACGGTATGGAAAAATCTGGGCATGCGAGCGTTGGTGCGCTCGTTAAACATCCTTTCAGTGCGTCAATTGCTGACTGCTGATTGGTTGTCCATTCCCACGCTTGATTTTTCTTCGTTAGCTTTGTTAATGGCTCAGCAATAGTCGCAAATTCGGGTATGAATCTCCTGTACCAGGAAGCCATACCCAAGAATCTACGAATTTGCTTGAGATTTTTCGGTATCAGGAAGGCAATCACAGCTTCAGTTTTAGCTGGATCTACCCAAAGTCCTTGGCTGTCGACAATAAACCCGAGATATTTCACTTCTGTTCTACAGAAATGGCTTTTCTCTTTGTTTATTGTTAAGTTTGCTTGCCTTAACTTCTCGATAATTCTCTCTAACCACAATAAGTGCTCATCGAATGTTTTGGTGACAATTATAATGTCATCCAGATAAACGAACACATGAGGATAGAATTCGGGATCAAGTAGTTTGTCCAGAGCACGCTGGAAAATCGCGCGGGAGCGTTAGTTAATCCATATGGCATACGTTTGAATTGAAACAAACCTCTGCCTGGAACGATGAAAGCCGTGATACCACGAGATTTCTCCGCTAACGGTACTTGCCAATACGCTTGACTTAAATCGAGCGTCGTTAGATAATTGGCTTGTCGTAACTCGTCAAGAATACCCGCCATATTTGGTAATGGGTAGGCATCTTTTTTCGTTACTGCGTTAACACGCCGTAGATCTACGCAAAACCGAAGTTTGCCATTGGCTTTCTTTGCCATGACCACCGGGCTTGCCCAATCGCTTTGCGATGGTTCGATGATGCCATTGGTTAGCATTTCATCCACCTCTTGCCACATAGCTTGGCGGATTTTCTCCGTGCATCTATGTGCTCGCTGACGAATAGGCTCGTGATCTTGCACGTCGATTTCGACTGCCGGTAATTTTGAGATTCCCGGTTTTCCAGAAATGGGGGGTAGCTTGATTTCTAGAAAATCGTGTAACCTCTGAGCGTTATCTGTATCGGGAACTGTTAAGCCGTTACATATGACTACACAATTTAGTCTTTCGGCATTCGAGAACATAAATTTATTCTGTGGTTTTTCCTTATATGCCCACTCTCCCGCTGAGAAGTCGACAATCACGCAAGCGTGACTAAGGAAATCCAGTCCCAGAATAAAATTGCTAGACAAGGATGGCATCCATAGTGTGTCCTCTATAGTTGTCTTCCCCTCCAACAGGATCGGTATCTTAGCGGATTCATTAACTTTGCAAACGCAATTGTTTCCGACGGTAACTATCAAGGTTTCTATTTTTCTGGACTTTATACCAATTGATTTAAATAAATCTATGGCTTTTTGTCCTGCGAACGTGCGTGATGCACCAGAATCTAGTAATGCACGCAGTTCGTTCCCTTGAATGGTGACTGTCGTATAAAATGCTAATTTCTCAGCATTATTTCCACATGTGGTACTTATTACATCGGCTAAATCACCAGTCGATAACTTGTTCTCGATCGATAAATCTTCGAAGATTTCGGTATTGACAACCAGAGCGTCTGGACGCTCCGCATTGTTTTTATTTACATTCTCTAACCTGGGCATTTCCGATGGGTTTGAGAACGTGCGATAACTGTAATCATACTCGATATTCGAACATCCTTGTTCGAGATTGGGAGGAGCAGAAAATGTTGCGAAGTAGATTCCGCATTTCTCTGTTATATCTCCCATCTCTATTGCGCTCACAATAGACGGCTAGACCGACAGCGCCTAGCCGCTCTATCTGTCTCTCTCTCCGCGGCGCGCTTGCGCGTCTTCTGGCCCTGGCGCGTCGCGGCCGCGAAGCGACACTACTTGCGCGCTTGGCCACTAGGTGGCTAGCGCCCGCGGCAGCTCTCTCGCTGGCAAGATTAGTGTCGCGTAATTATATAGATGGGTCCTTGATAAGGACCCATCGCACCTCAGCCTTGCTCGATCGCTTCGCAGCAGCAAAGCACCGCAGCACCTTTTTTGAGCCTTTCGGCACCACCGCCTCCACGGCATTTTTTGACGCCTCCACCAGGCCAGCCAACGAGCGCCTCCACCGGCGAACTCTACGGGTCGACTACTTTGGTAAGTATCACCCACCACCCACTGCCTACCAAGAGGGGACTACCCCTCTGCGGCGATATCCTCCCTCCTAAGGGAAA
Organism: Prorops nasuta; assembly: GCF_024137725.1. Classification (NCBI taxonomy): domain Eukaryota; kingdom Metazoa; phylum Arthropoda; class Insecta; order Hymenoptera; family Bethylidae; genus Prorops; species Prorops nasuta. The sequence continues at coordinate 639,876 of NW_027116810.1, forward strand.
TTTCTCCGGGGACTGCCCGGGAGAAGTTAACCCTCTCCTTCCCCTCCACACTGCCTCCGAGGACTACCTCGGACCCTTTGTTCCGACCCTCAAGTCCAGGGCTCTCGAAAGAGTCGGGTAGCGGGAGGGGTAGCATTCACCCTAGGGGTTGGGGTGGCTCGGAGCCACTATAGCTCTAGGAGAAGTAGGCCGAGGGGTAAGGGGACTTCCCCTTCCCTAAAACCACTTCTCCTATTTCGCTTACTCCCGTGGCTGGGGATTTTACTGGGGAATACTCCAGGGAAAATTGCCCAGTCCGGGAGCTTCTAAGTCCGCGTTCCTTTCTGGGGAATTCTGTTTTCTGGGGTTCTAGGGAATCTTCGTAGACCGAAATTCCCTAGAAGTTGACGAGAGCAAATTCCCTAGAAAGTCGATCATTAGTCTAGCGGTTCTTTTGTAAATATTGTAAAATTGTTGTACATTTTATTTATTTGAATAAAGACTCTTTTACCTCTTACATTTGTCTTCGAACTTTATTCTCAGATATAACCTTCCCTTCTGACCACAGGGCTGGAACCTACTTGGGCACTGTCTCGCACAAATTTTTGGTCCTTCGAGCCGGATTTCCGGCAACAAACGTTCGAAGTGCATCAGTGTTCCTGAGTGGGCATTCCGTACTGTGGTTTGGATTGTGGTTTGTTCTGGAATAGAGTTTCAAAATGGCTAGCGCAGGGGAATTATTAAAAGCAATCAATTACGTGCCCATGATTCGGGGTGAATTCGTTCGGTTGGTTGTTAACATCAAGAAGCGTGGAGTGCACAATTTCACCCTTCCCTTCTTGGAGGATAGGCTAGCAGCCTTAGAGAAGTGGCTTAACGTGTTGCATAAAACTCACGTTAAGATCACTACTCACACTAAACCGGCCGAATTAGCTAAAATGGAGTACGTAACCGATAATTGGTATCAAGCGGCCCTTGATGCCCATAGTGACGGGGAAGAATTCATCCTAGGACATCTAGATGAACTTCGACCCAATCAGGGCATGTCGGCATCAGGTCCCACAGCGCCTTCAGGCGAAATAAACCACATTAGGCTTCCAGTTATTGATTTACCGAAGTTTTCCGGGGATTATTTAGAATGGAACAACTTTTATGAGACGTTCCGTTCCATTGTTCACGACAAAGTGTATGTCTCGGGTCGGGACAAGTTCCATTATCTAAAATCCTGTTTGCAAGGAGAAGCAGCTACGGTCATTAAATCTTTAGCGATCACTTCCGAGAACTATGAGATAGCATGGGACACTCTGGTAGCTCGGTACACTGACAAACGGATGATCACGGATACGTTCTTAGATCAAATCTCGCAAGTACCCACGCTTCGGGGTGACAATTTTAAGGTTCTGAAAGAAGTTAGGGACTCAGTTACGGTTGCTCTCAACGCCCTTAAAACTATGGGATACGGCGTCGATCAATGGGATCCCATAATTGTTCATTCGCTGAAGAACAAACTGGATGACACCCTTCGTTTAGCCTGGGAAATGTATCTAGGAAGCAGCAAGGATTATCCCTCGTTCATTCAATTCTCTGAGTTTCTAACGCGTCATATTAACTCCTTGCAATCATTAGGTAACAAACCTAAAACTTCCAAAAAGGAATCGGGGAGATCCTTGAAGTCACACGCTACTAGCGTGAATAGTACCGGTTGCGCTCACTGTGGTAGTAACCATCTCTTGTATCAGTGCAAGGACTACCTTGCATTGACCCCTCAGGCCCGTTCAAAGTTCGCATTTTCACAGAATCTTTGCATCAACTGTCTGAGGCCCGGGCATAGTTGCTCCAATAGCTCTTCTTCGTCACGATGCAGGAAATGTAGTAAAATGCATCATACCTTATTACATTTTGACAAATCTGGCACCGGGGGGAGCAAGGCACGGGGGTCTACCCCCGCGGTCAACTCCTTTTCCGAGCCAGAACCCTCTAGCTCGAATACTACAACACATCTTAGTGTTTCCGACACCCGATCAGTGCTTTTGGCCACCTTTTCTGCCAGAATCGACGCTCATGACGGTTCTCGTATTATAGTCCGCGGTTTAGTTGACACGGGCTCCGAAACTTCCTTTATTTCGGAAAATCTAGCTCAACAACTACGGGTATCACGAAAACGTGTCAACGCAACCATTCATGGCGTCTCTCTGAATTCGGCTCAAAACGTTCGAGCAGAGGTACAGATTACGCTTCATTCTCTATCACGACACGGTGTCTCGTTGGACGTAACTGCATTGATCTTACCAAGGGTTACTCAGTATATGCCTCCGACTTATTCTCCGTCGTCCTTTCCAGCACTTAGCAAAATTGATCTGGCTGATCACTTCGCTTCAACCAGGGCTCCAATTGATGTGCTCATTGGTGCAGACTATCTTGCAGCATTGATGGAAGGCCCGTACATGCATTCTCCTGATCATACGTTGCTTGCTCAGCGGACTATTTTTGGGTGGATCGTTTCGGGGGTCGTACCCAAGGCTGGTCGCTCTCATAGTGTCACGGTGCATTATTGCTTTGAGGTAGAAAAAACTCTTCGCGACTTCTGGGAACTGGAAGAAGTTCCGGAAGTCAAACCCATGTCCACAGAGGACTCCCTCTGTGAACAACATTTTGTGAATACGGTATCACGCACCTCTTCAGGTCGTTTTGTCGTTGCTTTACCTTTTCGATCCGACATCGAGAAGCACAGCTTAGGTTCTTCCTCTCGGGTAGCAGAGAAAACCTTAACACGAATACTTCGGCGATTGGAAACCTCTCCAGAACAAGCTAAAAGTTATTCTCAATTCTTACAGGAGTATCAAGTGTTAGGACATATGTCTCCTGTTCCTTTGAACTCTGATTTTCGCGTCTTTCTGCCTCATCATGCAGTTTTTAAGACCGAGAACCAGAAAACAAAGATTCGCGTTGTATTCAACGCATCTTCTAAAACCTTTACTGGCGTCTCGCTTAATGATACGCTATTCATTGGACCCAAACTCCAACAGGACATCACGCGGATCCTGATGAATTGGCGTTCCTTTTGATATGTAGGCGTGACAGACATTGTTAAGATGTTCCGACAGATTCTTGTGCGTTTTGAGGACCGCAAGTATCAGAACATTTTATGGAAGACTGATTCCGGTGCGCTTCAGGCTTTCGAGCTCAACACGGTGACCTACGATACGGGACCGGCACCGTTCTTATCCTCGCGAGTTTTGCGCGAATTAGCTTACACGGACGGAGCTGACTTCCCTCTCGCACAGGATGTGTTGTTAAATTCTACTTATGTAGACGACATACTTTTTGGGGCCCATGACTTAAAGCAACTTAGTTCGGTCAGGGAACAACTCATCGCTCTACTGGCGAAAGGGGGCTTCTCCTTAAGCAAATGGGCATTCAATCAACCGGGGTCTTCCCCGCTTGAACCTACCGAGCTGCACACTTTCTTTGAGGATCCTGCTGGATCAAGTAAAGTCTTGGGCATATATTGGGATCACGGGGATGATAGCTTCCACTTCCGTGCTTCTCCTTCTCACATTGGTGTACTAACCAAACGCATCTTCTTATCAGAGAATGCCAAGATCTTCGATCCATTGGGATGGATCTCTCCAATAGTCATCACCTTAAAGCAGTTGATGCAATCCACCTGGTTGCTTAAACTCTCTTGGGATGAAGAAATTCCCGAGCCTATTCAGTCAAAATGGCTCAAGTGCTATGAGCAGCTCCGAGACTTACAGACTTTACGGATCCCACGGTGGACTGGACAATCATTTACTACTGGAAAACGCGAATTAATTGGATTTTGCGACGCCTCAGAGCTTGCGTACGGCGCGGTCGTTTATGAACGCCTCACTGATGAGGACGGTCAACTCTCGGTACATTTAGTAATGTCCAAAACAAAAGTCGCTCCGATCAAGACCACTTCAATCCCTCGTCTGGAGTTGGTCGCCGCTGCCCTTCTTGTCAAATTATTGGTTCACGTCAAGGGAAGCTTGGTCGGGAGTTGTGATGCGATTCGTTGCTATTCAGATTCGCAGGTCGCTTTAGCTTGGATAGCAAAGCAACCCGTACATTGGAAGACGTTTGTGGCCAATCGCGTTTCATATATCCAAACACATTTATCGGAAGCCAGCTGGCATTATGTACACACTAAATCGAATCCTGCAGACTTGTGTTCAAGAGGAACCAGTGCTCAACAGTTATCAGAGGACTCACTTTGGTGGCATGGGCCTGCTTTCCTCCGTGAGCACACCGTAAATCCCGTTCAGATTTTTGAAACCGCGGAAGAAAGTCGGAAGGTAGCGTTACCCGCTCAAATGGACAAAGCCCAGTGTTGGTTTTTTGATAAATTTTCGTCTTGGTCTAAACTGGTCCGAGTTATGGCCTATGTTCTTCGATTTGTCCAGCGGACCAGGAAAACCGGCCAACGGGAGGACTCCCTCCTGTCCGCTTCAGAGATTCGCGATTCTATAGTCGCTATCGTACAGGTGGTTCAACGGACACACTTCGCCGACGAGCTTTCAGCCTTGAATCATGGGTCACGTATACCGTCGCGCTCAAAGCTTCTTTCATTATATCCGGTAACTGATTCACAAGGAATCCTAAGAATAGGGGGGCGGCTTCGGAACGCCGAAATTTCTGAACAAATGAAACACCCCATTATTCTTCCGGATTGCCACTTAACGGCCATTCTTATTAGGCAAACTCACCTAGAGACACTTCACGGGGGACTCCAATTAACCTTGTCCACGTTGCGACAAAGGTTTTGGGTCGTGAATGCACGAAATCTAGTAAAATCATGTGTTCATAAATGCATCACGTGTGTTCGCGAACGCGCTAAACTCGGTAACCAACTCATGGGTTCACTTCCTGCCGCTCGGGTTTCTCGCAGCTTCACTTTTGAACACACCGGAGTAGACTATGCCGGGCCCTTTTCCGTGAAATTACATCACGGTCGTAATGCAAAAGCCATAAAATGCTACGTGGCCGTGTTCGTATGTCTATCTACCCGTGCTGTTCACTTGGAACTCGTCTCCAGACTGGACACCGAGGCCTTCCTCGCCGCGCTGACTCGATTTATCTCTCGTCGTGGAAAACCCGCCGTCATGTATTCGGACAACGGCCTTAATTTTCAAGGAGCGGACGCTGAACTAAAACGCGCCTACCGATGCTCCTTAGAAGCTGCACGCGCTCAGAACACCGATTCCATCAGTAAAATCGAGTGGAAATTCATTCCGGTCGCTACTCCCCACTGGGGCGGTCTTTGGGAAAGTGCCGTAAAAAGCATGAAGCACCACCTGAAGCGCTCCCTCGGAATTTTCGTGCCCAATTTCGAGGAAATGGCCACACTATTGACCAAGATTGAGGCCTGTTTAAATTCACGACCTATATCGCGGTTACATGATGATCCAGAGTCGTTGGACGTACTCACTCCGGGGCATTTTTTGTCAGGACGGGCGTTAAATTCCCCACCTGAATTATCCACCTTGGATTTACGCGAATCATTATTAAACCGTTGGCAAACCGTGAATCGAATCACCGAGACCTTTTGGAAGAAGTGGTCTTCCGAATACTTACACACTCTGCAACATAGGCCGAAATGGCAGAACTCTAACTCGGAATTCGGTGAAGGAGATTTAGTGCTTGTCAAAGTACCTAACAATCCTCCCCGTATGTGGACCTTGGGGCGGATTCTCAAACTAGTTCCTGGGGTGGACAGAGTAGCTCACGTAGCTGTCCTTAAAACCGCGAGAAAAGAGATTCAACGGAGTCTCTCGCAACTCTGTAAACTCCCCTCTTAGCCCTCACTTTGGGTCGTATCAGGGTCTATCTTCACCCTGCCTTGCGGCATCCTGGGACTCTTCAGGTTGTCATCTCTCCTTCTCAAGCTTCCTGGGACTCTTCAGGTTGCTTACACTCTTCCTGGTTTCCTGGGGCTCTTCAGGTTACCACCTCCTCTCTCGGGCGTCCTGGGACTCTTCAGGTCGTCCTGTTTCCTGTTCCAAACCTTCAGGAACACTTTATGATCTCCGCCATGTCTTTTCTTCCAAAACTCCAAAAATACTTACTGAGTCTTCGTACTCATCATTTTCCCTTTGGTGCAGTGAGAATTAATCATGGCGGATTATCCGTGGGCCCACCTCCTGGGCGTAGGCTACGAGGACGAGGGGGACGATGTCCTCGAATTGCATGCCCCCCGGGAGGAAGCGGAATTTCGACGGCTGTTCGGCCACGTTCTCCCGGCGGGGCAAAAAGAGAAGCCGGCACCACCACCACCTCCACCTCCAGCAGCACGACCGCGGACGAGACGGCAGAGGCCCGTCATCGCCTCAAAGAAGAGCATTGCCTCGGCGAACTGGTCTGGGAAAGTCCTCGACGATCCCAGCGCCAGGGAGCTCGAGCGCAATGCTCAAAAAATCAAAGTCCGGGCATTCGGGCAGAAGATAGAGGTGCCCCTCTATACGGCCCTGAAATTGCGCCGCTGGAAGGCCTGGGCTCCGCAGGGCAAAATAACCCTGCGGTGGTCGCCGGCCCTAGAGCTTCATTCAGCGAAGCTACATATGAAGCTGAAAAAATAGTCGTCTCGTCCCTATCTGTTTTATATCTTTTATTTTATTTTTTTTTGTTTGTAAATAAATTTGTTTTAAACTGATGTTGTGGTTCTATCGCTGATTCACGACAACCTCGAAATTCTTTTGTATAATAAAGTTTATTGACGTTTGATTTACAATGTTTCTTCTTTATACAAATTGATAACCAGAGCTATGAGCTAGATAATTATAGTCTTAAGAGACAAAGGATTGCCTGGATAAGTTTAAGAGATAAGAGGACTGAAGGTCCTAGGAGACTCGACTTGTTCCTTCTAGCTTTTGACTCGAACTGAATTTTGGGGCTGCACGTTTGGGGCTCCTACCCTCAAAGTGCAGCGTCAAACATTACCTTATATGGTAACATTTGCGGGTCCCAATGGTCAAATGCGTCATTGTTCTAGAACATTCGACTGCCGTCGAAGTGCATTTTGCCACGTGTCGGGACTTAGCCTTGGCGACTGTGTGAACGAGCTGCGTCTGGCGCTTCGTATTACATTTAGGAATTTGTCGCTTTTAGGAGTATCTCTCCTTTACAATGAGGCTATTGATATTTTAATATAATTATGATAGATTTAGAGTTATTAATTATATCTTTAAATGATAATAATATTAATAATATTAATTATATAATGCTTATTGTAGCAATGAGTTATGTATGTTTATTCTATGTACATAACACCCCTCCCCCCCTGGAAAAAGAGGGTGGGTGGTTAATAATCGGGGTTGTATTGAAGGTTTACTGCTTGCTCAGGTGTGACGATGATCATGTGCGTCGGGGCAGCATCGTCCGTTGCTGGGGCGGCGGCGTCATCTGTTACGATGGCATTGGGTGGCAATGCCTGTATTGACCTGAGTCTTGGCTTAGGTTTTGGTCTTTTGTGAAGATATCGCCAGATTATGTAGATGGTTAATCCTATGATGATTAACGTTGTAGTAGAATATGAGATGGCCATATGTTGATAGGTGTTTGTTGTCCTAGGTCTTCGTTTTGTACATCCTTTTTCAGCTGTTTTAACTGGATGCTGAGCGTGTTGAGGTCGTTGACCTTGTTCAGGATGTTATGCAGCCTGGGAATTTTGGTTGTGTTGATTGCTGCTACGTAGTTTTCAGGATCTATGGCTCTCAAAGAGAAATTATAGTGCGGGATATAGTGTTTATGTTTGTTGGGCTTGGAGGTTTGTACGGGTTCCAAAACAAAATCAGTAGCTGTTAGGATACAGTTTTTATATAAATTAATTACTCCGGAGCCCATTAATTCTATATTATAAGTAGGTATTTGTTTGCAGATTACTTCTACAATTTCTAATCGCGGTGTGGAGTATATCCACGAGGCTTGGTTTTTCATGGGAATTAGCATCGGTTGCACTAAATGTATAAGTTTATGCTCGCACGTATTTATATCTATGTGTTTTAAGTATAATGCAATTTCGCATGGATTAATTGTCTTTATTTTGTTGGATGGTTTATCCGTTGGACAGAAATAATTATCTTTTATCGTATAACATTTTTGTAATTCGTCTTCATTATACTCTGTATAGTGCTCAGCAATGCTGTCTATTGCTATGTATTCCTGACTTAAATCTATTATGGAGTGTAATGTTGTAGAATTCTGAATAGGGATTGGAATTGGATATATTTGCAAGAGATCGAATTCTTTGGGCGTTATTAGAGGTATGTGAAATACTACAATTAGTTTGTTGGTTTTGGTATAAATTGTGGGTTTCATTAGTTTTGAAATTAAATGTATATTTAGTGTTTCTAATGGAAAAGGGAATTGCGTGCCAGGAGGGATGTGAGGGATCGCATCTTTAAGGTATTCGAGAATTTTTGTATATCGAATAATTTTTGGATTTATTACTCCTTGGCTCGCCTGTATTACGAAATTTAGTAAGTGTTCCGTGTCTATCATTAATTCTTCGGATGTAAGATTAATGTTATATAGAGCTTCTCGCTCGTCCGCTTGGGCTTCTAGATCACGTACTGTTTTCATCAGCATTTTTTCGTTCGCATCTATTTTTTGTATCGTGTTATTATAAGTTTCTATAGTTTGGTCGATAATTTGTATTTGTTTTAAGAGTGCTATTCTGTTGGTCTCTACTGTTTGGTCTATGCTTTGTAGATGTTTATTTATTTCTTCTTCGTCGTTACTGTCCATTATTCCGAATAAAATTTTTCCGATTGATCCTACTCCGTTTGCTAGTCCTCGTTTGTTTCTTTCTTGGTGTAATGTTATTTCATCTATTTCGTCTAGGTTCTTTTCGGCTGTCTCTAGCTTGTAGACGGTATCAATAACGGGGTGTTTACAGATTTTTCTTCCTTCTTGTTTGTAGCAAAGGGTTTGATCATATAGGAATTTGTCTAGTTGCGCGAGTCTTTGGCGATATTCTACTATGTCGGTGATTATCACTAATTTCCATTTTTCTTTATAAAAATTGACCGTGCCGAATTTTTCATAAAATAATCCCGGTTGACCTTTGATGGGAATGTTTTGGACTTGCTGGGAGCTTCCGTGGATCGTTATGACCATAAGGGTCAGCATGCGCCTATAATAAAGGGTAAGTGTGGTTAATTGTGTAGTTTTAATGTGAAAAAATTTTAACAAGTTTTTAATTTTTACTGGGAGTTATTTTAGTCGGTCGCGAAGGTGCGTCTGGTTCGTAGACATTGGGTCAGCGTTTTTGCGTGAATTTGCGCGAAGTGGGGAATGGACTATATATTAGTGGTTTCCGTACGGGGAATTTCATTTCTATTCTCAAAGTTCGTAAACCGACAGTGACATGGCTGTACAAATTTACAAGCGAAAGGATATGTATGACCGAGGGGAAATTGACGGCCAGGGGCGTCGCCTTTTCTTAAGGCTGGATAATGGTGAGTGTCTCTCTCTTTTTTTTTGTTTTAGTTTTTGTTTCTACTTAATTTTAATTTCGTTGTTTCTATCCCTTTTCTTTTGTTTATTTAGTCATAATTTTCAACGTGGGTGCGGTGCAGTTCCGGAGGATGTGCCGAAAGTCGGACCGCATCCAGAGGCATCACGAGTGGGATTATGACTGCCTGGAGGACAGCTTCTGGGTCGTCTTCGACTTGTTTGGGATAAGGTGGCTCCAGTACACCGGGGTGGAGCCCTACCGTGGTTGGGGGTACCCCAACCAGCAGGTTGAGGGGTGGACGGGTCCACCCTTGGAGGAAAATGATGTCCTCCGATACCATGGCTTAATTTAGCCAAAAAAAAAATTTTTTTTTTTTTGTATCTTAAAAATTCAAACAAATGTATTTATATTAAAAAAAATTCTTTGTTTAACAATTGTCAGAGACGGTGAGGTGATTCCTTGAATAAATTTCAATTTATTTAAATGTATGTCTAATTTCTAATTTTAGTACCTTTCCCTGATATTTAAGTTTTAGAGATAGTTAGGGCAAGAGGGAGGAGGGAGAAATTAGAGAAATTTTAATAATAATAAGGGAGGGGGAAAGTTATAAAAATATCTTAGGGATTAAAATTATGTATATATATATCTCTTTCCCCTTTTTTTTTTTGTTTTGAATCGAGCTTTACTTATTAATTGTAACGAAAATATTTAAGAGTTGATTTTGATATAAAAAATTGGTAAGGTTGATTATTCATGAAATTTAATTATTATGGTTAGATAATTCTAGTGGTAGTAGCATATAGAATTGATTTAATTTTAATAGTAATTATAAGAGTAAATTGTAGTAGGAAATTGATTAGGGTGATGGGAAAAGGAGGTGAGAGAGGATGGTATGTGTGGGTGGTTGAGTCGGTATCTACACGTGATACGGCTTTAGCCTATTGACGTGGGTTACGATTTTCTTTTTACCCACTGCTAACTCATAATTTAACTCGCTTAGTTTTGCGGTTATGGTATAAGGACCGTCGTATAGGGGTTCCAATTTCTTCGGTTTTCCAGCGCGAATCATTTCTCGCTTTAACAATACTTGGTCTCCTACTTCGTAATATGATTCTTGTGTATTGTGGTCGTAATAGATCTTCGATTTTTCCTTTTCCCATATTAATTGGTCTTTCATTATGTTACCCGTTGAGCGAATTCTTTCGCGGAGCTCGTTATAGTAATCTTCAAATGTATACGTAGGTTGCGGCGGATATTTGAGCGTGGTCGGTAATTCAACCTCGCGTCCGAATAGCAGTGAAAAAGGCGTTCGGCCTGTAGCTGTGTGTGGCGTAGTGTTATAGGTGAACATGGCGTAGGGTAACCATTCGTCCCAGTTATCTAAATCTTCGTTGACAAAGTTTTTTAAGTACGACGCCAATGTTCGGTGCGACCGTTCTAGCGCACCATTTGACTGTGGGTGGTATGCCGTGGTCTGTATTTTGTCAATTTTTAATAGCTTACAGACGTCCTTAAATAGGTTACTTAGAAAGTTAGTACCCTGGTCAGTTAGAACCTTTTGGGGTAACCCGTAAGAAAAAATGATCCTTTCAACGAATAGTCGTGCCACAGTAGAGGCTGACTGGTCTTGAATAGGTAAGGCTATGCTGTATCTTGTAAAAAGGTCTTGGAAGGTTAAGGCATACTTGTTTCCTTGTTTGGTCGCAGGGTATGGTCCTATTATATCTAGGGCGACCTTTTCGAAGGGTTCTACTGGCGTGTCTGTTATCTGCATTGGTGCACGTTTCACGTTGCCTGTTTTATTGCGCTGGCACTTGTCACATTTTTTTATGTATTCTTCGATGTCCTTTTTCATATTTGGCCATACGTGTTTAATTTTAATTCTTTGCAGGGTTCTATTTACGCCTTCATGTCCTCCGAAGGGAGTATCGTGATACTCGTAAAGGATTTGATTTATCATTGCGGGAGTATAGGTTGATGGCTTCTCATCAGCTGTTTTTTCCTCGGCGTCGGAGTTAGCTGAGGTTGCATCTTCGTTTGAGTCGGTTGGCCTTGGGGCGGCTTGCCGTGCTCTTGAGCGCGTGGTCACGTATATACGACTTAGCGCATCTGCGTTTGTATTCTGAGTACCTGGTTTGTATCTAATTTCGTAATCGTACTCGGCTAACTTTAATCTCCAACGCATCAATCTGGAGCCTGGGTTTTCTACATTGAAAAGCCAAGTAAGTGGTTGATGATCGGTGATGATGGTAAATCTAGTACCATATAAGTAAGGTCGAAAATTTTGTACAGCCCAAACTATAGCTGCTAATTCTTTTTCCGTGGTGCTGTAGTTTACTTCGGCCTTGTTAAGCGTTCTACTGGCGTAAGCAACGGGGAGGTCTTTGCCTACCTCGCCTTGCGATAACACGGCTCCTATTGCTTTATTGGAGGCGTCCGTGGTCAGAATGAAAGGAAGATGAAAGTCTGGATACTGTAAAAGTGGTGCAGTAGTCAATCTTTCCTTTAGATTTTCAAATGATGATTGTTCTAGGGAGGTCCAGTTGAACTTCACTCCTTTCTTTAATAGGTTCGTCATGGGTTTCGACAGGTCAGCAAAATGGTCAATGAACCTTCGGTAATAGCCTGCTAGGCCTAAAAAGGATTGTACGTCCTTTACGCTCTTGGGTGCTGGAAAATTTTTTACAGCTTCTATTTTAGTTGGGTCTGGAGAGATGCCTTTGTCCGTAATTATATGACCCAGGTAACAAGTTTCCTTGCAAAGGAAACGGCATTTTTCCGGTTGCAGCTTTAGAGTATTTTCACGCAGTCGAATGAATACTTGTTTCAGTCTTTTGTTGTGCTCTATTAGAGTAGGGGCGTGAATTACTATGTCGTCAAGGTAAACGAAACATTGGATCCCTTGGAGTCCGGATAATACGGTGTTCATTAAACGTTGAAACGTAGCTGGCGCGTTTTTCAATCCAAAGGGCATGCGGTTGTACTCGTAGTGCCCTAGGGGTGTGGAGAAGGCTGTTTTTTCCTTGTCTTCTTCAGCCATGCCTATCTGGTGAAATCCAGAGGCTAGGTCAAGGGTGGTGAAATATTTCGAGTGGCCTAGTTGGTCCAATATTTCGGTGATGTTTGGCAATGGATAGGCATCACCTATAGTAGCTTCGTTTAGCTTGCGAAAATCTACGACGATGCGCATTTTTATATTTCCTTGTGCATCGGGTTTCTTGGGTACCACGAGCAGTGGCGCGTTCCACTGGCTTCGGCTCGGCCGTACTATTCCGTCAGCTTCTAGCTGGGAAATTTGTTTATCAATTTCTTGTTTATGCTTTTCAGGTAACCTATAGGGTTTTTTAAAGATAGGTTTAGTATTTTCTACCAAAGTAATGGTATGTTTTACCGCTTCAGTGGTGAGGAGTTTGTCACCTTCTAAGTGAAATATATCATTGTATTCCTCACAGAGTTCTGTTAGAGTGCGCAATTCTTCCTGATTTAAATGATTTAGTTCTAATTGAGACTTTAACCGGGCGAGTCGATCGCTGGCGCAGTTATTGACAGCGTATACGGTTATGGGTACAGAAGGGTCGTCGCCCTGAGTCGGTGGACTCGGAATATCTTCTAACACAACTGTAGGCAAGGGTATCTCTAGTTCTTTCTCCGTGATGTTCAAGATGCTGACGCAGCAGGTAGAGTTGGTTGGCCTAGTGGCACAGTTACCTATATACACTCCAGGTAGTATTTGGTGTCCATTTACAATGCCGTCTTGTTTGCTATCAGTTAACGCGGCTACTAATGTTTGGGATCTCGGTTTTAGTGATACCGTGCGTGATACTACTTGTTTCATTGGCCAGGTGTGTCCCAGCATCGTCAAGGACACGTCCTTTTCATAATGGAAGCTATTTCTTTTCCAGAAATCCATACCGATTAGTCCGTCGGCTATTAGCGAAAAGGTATCTGGTACTATTTGAAATTTATGGGTTATGGTGTATTTTCCGACTTTTACGTGTAGGTAAACTGATCCTAGTGTCTTTACAGGTGTTCCACTTATTCCTGTTAGCGTAATCGGAGTTTTGTCAGCTATTGTTTCTTTGCGCAGGACTCTTATTTTAATTATGGAGACGTCGGCTCCAGTGTCGAAGAGTAAGGTTGCTGGTCGAATGAATTCAGCGGCTTGTACTTCGATTAAATTTTTTATAGGAGTACACAATACCATATTAGCGGTTAAATTTCCTACAGGTGTTGGTCGATTCAGGTTTTCGTTAATTGGTTGCTCTGAATTATTTGCATTCTGTTGAGCTTCTCTTTCTCGCTTTGCTTTTAATGTGCGGCACTCTTGGACGGTGTGTCCTGGTTTTTTGCAATAATTGCAAGAGGTGGATACTTTGTTCACGGAAGATGAGTGACTCTGAGTCCGTTTTGCGTTGCTAAGTCGCGCGTAGCATTTTTCGGCTACATGTCCTTTCCTGTCGTAGCGTTTGCAATGGAGGTGCGAATTATTCCGTTGTCCGGAGGGTCGTTGTTGTCCTTGGTTATCGCGTCTGCCATGGGTCGAGCCCTGTTGAGTTCTGTACTCTTCGTCGGAGCGAGTCAAGGATTCACGATCGATTGCGATAGCAATTGATTCTCTTAGAGTTGCACGCTCGCAAGATGCTACCATAACTTGGAGTTTAAAATTCAATCCTTTTATGAATTGATGTTTCGCTTGTTGCGTTAACAATTCTTCTATGGCTTCGTTTTTAGCCGGGTCATTTGCTGGCGTGATGCATCTTTCTTTCAAACCTGATAATATGTCTTCTAGTCGAGAAGCATAGGATCGTACCGATTCATCTTTTCCTTGTCGGCATCGATTTAAACTATTTTGAAGGGTCGCGGTAGACCGTCGGGGTTTGAATGCTTCTTCTAATTCTCGTATTAGTTGCTCGATATTTTCGATTACTTTGTGCTTAGTTTCGGTATAAGCTTTGCCTCTTAGTATAGTGAATCTAACCTGCCGTAGAAATTCGTCTCTATCTAACGGGTGTAGATTTTGGTTTGCCATAATTATGGAATTCACAAACGGTTCTAGCTCGTCTGGGTCTCCTTTATACTTTGGAATTCTTCCAAGAGTTACGTGTAGGGAAGCATATCCGTGGTGAGGTTCTTCTTCTTCCTCATCGTCTAGATCTGGCGCGTATCGAGGTCTTTCGCATGGAGTCACATACGATGTTCTTTGTGTCGGTCTTGCCGTGGAGGTCCTCGAGGGGAACCTATTAAAATTTTGTCGTAACCTGGAGAGTTCGTCTCTCAGTCTCGCGTTTTCTTCTTCCATTATGCTAATATCTCGGGGCCTTATGCTGTGGTGTAATCTTCTAATTTCAGCATCTATGGCGCTAGGAGGTACGCTTTCGTCAAGTGGAATCGTGTTTGTTGGTGCGTCTTCTATTCTGATAGGGGGACGTTCCGCGGTGTAACTATGGTCTAAATCTGGGACGTCGTTGTTCGCGTTGCCACGGTGAGCCATAGTTAATCTATTCTGTCTTCGCGTATTTACGTTTCGAAATGGGGTCCCTTCGTCAAGTTCCCTAAGAGTACGCAAAGTTCTATTCCCTAATTGAGAGATGCAACTGTCTATCTCACGGGAGATTGAAACACGATTTGGTCGAGGTACGCTATGTGTCGCGGGAGTTAAACTGGGTTCAGATTGAGTTCGGTCTAAATTATCGGGATTACGGTACATGGAAGAAATTTAGTACTACGAACGCTATGGGCTCGCGGTTACAAAGTTCACAATTAAAATTGCTACTGATATGATTGGTACCGTACTCACCAAAAGCTCATTTTCACTGGTTGGCTGGCTGCAAGTTCTGCTGGTTTCCAGTCGTTGATTTCTTGTAGTCGTGAGGTAGTATGCGGGGTGAACCTCGAAGTTGTGGGTTTGTCGCTCCGTTGCTGAGAAAGGCGAAGTTGGCGGATGTCTCGTTGAGTATCGATGATCGTCCACGTCGGTTCGTCCTTGTAGAGGTTGGTCGATCGAAGAAATAGAATTTTCTTGATTTTCCTTGGGATGAAGATTTATGTAGGTTTGATCTTCACCAGTCAACGGATCCCACCGCTGCCACCAGTTTGTTGTGGTTCTATCGCTGATTCACGACAACCTCGAAATTCTTTTGTATAATAAAGTTTATTGACGTTTGATTTACAATGTTTCTTCTTTATACAAATTGATAACCAGAGCTATGAGCTAGATAATTATAGTCTTAAGAGACAAAGGATTGCCTGGATAAGTTTAAGAGATAAGAGGACTGAAGGTCCTAGGAGACTCGACTTGTTCCTTCTAGCTTTTGACTCGAACTGAATTTTGGGGCTGCACGTTTGGGGCTCCTACCCTCAAAGTGCAGCGTCAAACATTACCTTATATGGTAACATTTGCGGGTCCCAATGGTCAAATGCGTCATTGTTCTAGAACATTCGACTGCCGTCGAAGTGCATTTTGCCACGTGTCGGGACTTAGCCTTGGCGACTGTGTGAACGAGCTGCGTCTGGCGCTTCGTATTACATTTAGGAATTTGTCGCTTTTAGGAGTATCTCTCCTTTACAATGAGGCTATTGATATTTTAATATAATTATGATAGATTTAGAGTTATTAATTATATCTTTAAATGATAATAATATTAATAATATTAATTATATAATGCTTATTGTAGCAATGAGTTATGTATGTTTATTCTATGTACATAACACTGATTACACTCTTTCTTCCTTGTCTTGACGCCATCGCGTCAACGGGGGGAGTTTGTTCGAGATTGGGAGGAGCAGAAAATGTTGCGAAGTAGATTCCGCATTTCTCTGTTATATCTCCCATCTCTATTGCGCTCACAATAGACGGCTAGACCTACAGCGTCTAGCCGCTCTATCTGTCTCTCTCTCCGCGGCGCGCTTGCGCGTCTTCTGGCCCTGGCGCGTCGCGGCCGCGAAGCGACACTACTTGCGCGCTTGGCCACTAGGTGGCCAGCGCCCGCGGCAGCTCTCTCGCTGGCAAGATTAGTGTCGCGTAATTATATAGATGGGTCCTTGATAAGGACCCATCGCACCTCAGCCTTGCTCGATCGCTTCGCAGCAGCAAAGCACCGCAGCGCCTTTTTTGAGCCTTTCGGCACCACCGCCTCCACGGCATTTTTTGACGCCTCCGCCAGGCCAGCCAACAAGCGCCTCCACCGGCGAACTCTACGGGTCGACTACTTTGGTAAGTATCACCCACCACCCACTGCCTACCAAGAGGGGACTACCCCTCTGCGGCGATATCCTCCCTCCTAAGGGAAATTTCTCCGGAGACTGCCCGGGAGAAGTTAACCCTCTCCTTCCCCTCCACACTGCCTCCGAGGACTACCTCGGACCCAGTGTTCCGACCCTCAAGTCCAGAGCTCTCGAAAGAGTCGGGTAGCGGGAGGGGTAGCATTCACCCTAGGGGTTGGGGTGGCTCGGAGCCACTATAGCTCTAGGAGAAGTAGGCCGAGGGATAAGGGGACTTCCCCTTCCCTAAAACCACTTCTATTTCGCTTACTCCCGTGGCTGGGGATTTTACTGGGGAATACTCCAGGGAAAATTGCCCAGTCCGGGAGCTTCTAAGTCCGCGTTCCTTTTTGGGGAATTCTGTTTTCTGGGGTTCTAGGGAATCTTCGTAGACCGAAATTCCCTAGAAGTTGACGAGAGCAAATTCCCTAGAAAGTCGATCATTAGTGTAGCGGTTCTTTTGTAAATATTGTAAAATTTTTGTACATTTTATTTATTTGAATAAAGACTCTTTTACCTCTTACATTTGTCTTCGAACTTTATTCTCAGATATAACCTTCCCTTCTGACCACAGGGCTGGAACCTATTTGGGCACTGTCTCGCACAATCCTTGTTCCGAAATTGGATTTTCGTGATTACTGGGTATCTTTTCGTCTCGCTTCACTTGCGAGATTTGCGATATCTTTTCATCCGACGCTTGGAGCTGCGTAGAATTCTGGGTAGAATTTACGAGCTCCTTTTGCCGTTTTTTGACGAGCAGTTAGGACATTCCGCAAGGGAAACGTCTTTTTGCCCGCATCGATAGCAGAACATCTTTCTGGCCTCTTTACACATACTCCAACCGTGTCCCGATTTACCGCAATTAAAGCAGGTCATGTTCGAGCCAGGTTGTTTCTGTTTAGAGCCGCGCTGACCTGAATGTTTATTATCAGCTTTCTCCTTCGGTTTCGATTTGGAATTATTATTCCTTCCTCGATTACCGGATGATTTGAAAGCTTGTAGATGCTCTTTGGTATCTTTTGAATCTTCTGGTGTAGATTCATCGGTATCTGAGTCGGAACTTTCGTCCACTTCAAGAGCACGCAGTGTGTGTCTCCTAGACTCCCGTATCTTTCCACGATTGCCTTTATATGCCAGTTCGGGAACTAAAGTTTCCTCTGGCATAGCAGGTGGGCGATATCCTAATGACGGCCGATATGCGGCTTCGAAATTGAGCAATAAACGCTCAAATTCTCGATACGTCATCGCAGTATGTATAGCGATACCTCGTCTATACGCCGGTAGCATGTTCTTGTGCGCGATAACAATTCGGCTCCAGTCCGATCTATCTCTGCCTATTTTGCGAATATACGATTGTATAATTTGCAAATAGGCTCGCACAGGCTCGTTAACTCCCTGAGTTCTTGTAAGAAGCTCAGTTTCCAACTCCTCTTCCCAGGTTTGTGATCTGAAATACGACCGTAAACCGGACATAATTTCAGACCAGGTTGAGAATTTGTTATCCTCAAACCACATCCTCGCCACACCAGTTAAGATGTGGGGAAAGACGTCAACCAGGTCGGAATCTCTAATCCTAAGCAGATTCAAAACGGCGTCGGTCCTGGCAATGAAGCTCTCAACCGTTTCCGTTGAATCGCCCGCAAAGGTTAGATTCGATTTCTGGAGTGACTCGAGAACTCGCCAACGGGGCATGGTGTCTTCCCCTCGGCCGATATCTTTTCCGGGTATCTTGCGAGTCACCTTCGTTGCGTAGGTTCCTCGATACACCGCAGCGGTACTTAATCCCGAAGCTTCATCAGAAGCTAGTTGGGATTCGATATCTTCGCCTGGCCTAGTCAGTGTCAGCAAAGGCTGGCCCTGATTGGCCGGTCCCGGTTGGTTCGTCGCGTTTTTAGGCGGACGGCCTCTGGGACGCTTAGCGGGAACAGCCTGCGCTGTTCCTCCGATAGCTTTTCCTTGAGCTAATTGCTCGAAGGATCTCGATATTTGCGAGATGAGATCTTGGAAAGAATTTCCCAATTTCTCCATTCTCGCATTGAGATTCGATACCTTGCTTGCCAGGTTAACCTGGACAGCATCATTATCTGTCGGGTCATCGAAATCCTCCGATGTATTTCCCGACCCGGTACTCCCTCTCCTCTCCGCATTCTCTGCCATCGCACGTACTCAATGCTTGTTCGGTGTTAAGGCGTCTATGAATGTCGGAGGTTGTCGCTGGAGTGAGCCAGGTTTGTTCCACTGGCTCCGATAACCCACTCACGGTAGGTTGCCTCACCCGTGGCTTGGGTGCGCGCGCAATAGTCGAGGACGGTGGCGCCCTCACTAGAACTATTTGCTTGTGGCCGCACGTTTGTGTTCCACAATTAAAAAGGAAATAAATTACACGTCTATCTAGAGATTACTCTGGGATTTTTATTGCAATTCACAGCACTAAAAATACAGCCCTTTTTCGCACTGGGAAGTTCAATGCAAGTAACTCCTATTCTACTCGGAAGAAAGCTAGTCGGTCAGGGTGGTCCCCTTTTATACCCCGCTGCTCAGGTCAAAGGTGGCGCTGCTCTGTCGGCGAACGGTTGGTAGCAGTGGTGAGTTGGCAGCAGTCTCCACTTCCTGTAGCTCCTGTATAGTTGGTGAGACGCCAGTGTCGCCACAACCACTCCCCCCTGAGTTTGCGCGCCTGCGCTGTGTTTCAGTTGTCATGGCGGACGGGTTTGAATCTAACGTACGTTTTCCTGGGCTGGTCAAACGTCGATGTCCAAATGTGTGGCTTCTGTTCGACCACGTCGTCATCCTCAGTGAGTTCATCGTCCGTTTTGGTCAGGTACGCAGGTTTCAGTCTATCGGCGGCAATGTGTTTGTCCTGCCCATCCACTTCTATTGTGTACAAGCTGTCAGTAATTCTTGCTTTAATTTTGTAGGGCCCAGTGTATGGAGGTTCCAGTGGCTTCTTCACGTGATCCGACCTCACGAAAACATGTGTATAGGTTTGCAGGTCTTTACTGATGAACATCCTCGCCTTGTTATGGTGTGCTGTCGGAGTGGGTCTAAGTGCTCTCATTATCTCTCTGTGCCTGTCAACAAAAATCAGTGGATCCCAAACCTGCTCATTATTGACAAAGAAGTCGCCAGGTATTCTTAGTGTTGTTCCATAGGTTAACTCAGCTGGTGTTGCTTGCAGGTCCTCTTTGAAGGAAGTTCGTAGTCCAAGCAGGATGGATGGCAGGATATCAACCCAGGGTTCTGGAGAACACATCAATGCTGCCTTCAGTGTCCTGTGCCAACGTTCCACCATTCCGTTCGACTCTGGATGGTAAGGTGATGTTCTGTGCCTCTTTGCTCCAACTGCATGTGCCAGTGACTTGAAGAGTGCAGCCTCGAACTGAGTTCCTTGATCTGTGGTGATAATCAATGGTGTGCCGAAGCGCGAAATCCAGTGAGTGAACAGTGCCTTAGTGAGTGTGTCGGCAGTGATGTCTGTGAGTGGGATAGCTTCTGGCCACCTTGTGAAGCGGTCAATTATGGTCACACAATACCTAAATCCCTTCACAGGTGGTAGGATGATAATGTCCATGTGAATATGTGCAAACCTGTTATCTGGCACCTCAATGTGATTCGGAAGGATTCTGTTGTGACGCTGGATCTTGGATCTTTGACAACTTAAGCATTCACGTGTCCATTTGGTAGCATCCTTCCTAATCCCAGGCCAGGAGTATTTGCTGCAGAGTTCCCTAGACGTGCTGCGAATGCTAGGATGTGACAGTCCGTGCACAATTTTAAAGGCTGTCCTTCTTAGTCTCTGTGGTAAGTAAGGCTTCACACGACCATCAGACACCTGGCAATAAATTTGAACATTTGGCTCTACAGTGAGTTTGTGCAAGTGCAGTGAAGTGTTCCCTTCGTTTAGCAAGTCTTGCAGCTCCTGCTCATCTCCTTGCGCCTCTTGAATGACCATGGGACTCAGTACTGTAGGCATAGTGACAGCATTAATGCGAGAAAGTGCATCTGCTACCACATTGTCACTCCCTTTTATGTATTCAATGTCTGTTGTGAACTGTGAAATGTACTCCAATTGTCTCAACTGCCTGTCGGATACCTGGTGAGGCTTTTTGCTGAATGCATGTGTCAGTGGTTTATGATCACTCTTAATTTTAAATGGTCTGCCTTCTAGCATGTGTTCAAAATACTTGATTGCTGCAAACACTGCCAGAAGCTCCCTGTCATATGTAGAGTACCTCTGTTCCGTGTCACTGAGCTTCCTGGAGAAGAATCCTATAGGGTACCATGCTCCATCCTCCTGCTGCTCCAAGGACGCTCCAATCGCTGTCATAGAGGCATCAACGGTGAGGCAGACTTTTGCTGTTGCTGATGGGTAATGAAGCAAGGTTAAGTTAGAGAGGCTCGCCTTGGAATCCTCGAATACCTGCTCTGCCTCAGGGTCCCAGGTAATTGGCGTTTTGTCATTCTTTTTGGATCTGACCAGGTACTTTGTCATGGGTCCCTGCAGCTGTGCAGCTAGTGGAATCGTTTTACGGTAGTAATTTAGCATACCCAAAAACCTTCTCAGTTCCATGACTGTTGTAGGCTTTGGAAAGTCCATGATCTTTTTCACACGTTCAATAGATGGTGTGTACCCGTTTTTACTAATGTTGTATCCCAAGAAGTCAACTTCACTTTTGCCAAAGTGACACTTCTGCAGGTTAATTGATAGATTGTTCTGCTGAAGCCGTTCAAAAACTTTTTCCAGATTATCTCGATGTTGCCGCTCGGTGTCGGACATTACCAGGATATCATCAACATATATAAATACGAAATCCAGGTCTCTGAATATATGGTTGATGTACCTCTGAAAGGTTTGAGTCGCGTTTTTTAAACCAAATGGCATCACCAGGTACTCTTATAATCCTCAAGGGGTTGTAAGTGCTGTTTTTCCTATGTCTTCCTCATGCATTGGTATCTGATGATATGCTCTTTCCAGGTCAATGGTCGAGAATATGGTCTTCCCTTGCAGCAGTGGGAACACATCATGAATTAGTGGAGGCGGATAGCTATCGTGAACTGTAGCTGCATTCAAACCCCTGTAGTCACCACACATTCGATAGCTATCATCCTTCTTCTTCACCAAGTGTATGGGGCTTGCCCATGGACTACTAGATGGACGAATTGCCCCCATGTCAAGCAGCTGCTGAATCTCCCTTCGCGCTGCCATTGCCTTTTCACCAAACAGCCTTCTGAACTTCTGTGACACAGGCTGACAGTTGGTTATAATGCGGTGAGCAAAATTTGTTTCTCTAATTTGCACCTCAGGAGAAATCCGGGTTATCCCGATGTATTTTTTTAACAGGTCTGAGTACGGAGAATCTGAATAAACCGTTGACACGCTGTGGTGGCTTGTCTTAAGGATTTCTCCTCTGGAGGTTAACTTTGTTGTTCCGTCAATCAACCTTTTATTTTTCAGATCTATAATCACATTGTAGTGAGTTATAAAGTCCGCTCCTATAATGGCTGTCGGTACCTCTGCAATGATGAATGTCCAAGTGAATTCTCTTCGCAGATGCAAATCCAGCTTCAAGGTCCTCCTACCAAAGGTCGGAATTACCGAGGTGTTTGCTGCATAAAGAACTAAATTGTCTTTTTTACCTCCAATTTGGCATTTATTTGCCGGGATTATTGAGACTGCTGATCCGGAATCGATCAGATACTTTATATTTGTCTGCTTATCATGTATAAACAATCGGAGTTCCTGTGAGACCTGATTGACCTCGCCACAGTTGCGGACTCCGATCAACGATGGCTGTGCTAGTTTCCCGCAGGTTTCTTGAAGGTCGCATGAAGTAGACACGGCTCTACACACTTGTTCGACTTCTCTCCAAACTTCTGATGGTAATAACAAAGCCGTGACCTTGTTGGCGTCTTTGATCTCGGCCTACTGTGTCTTGGAGCTGTATGTTCCCGGTAACCGCTTGACCCTTGAGCAAGCTGCGTTTCTAACGCTCTATGTGCTGCCTTCACATCTTTTATTTCCTGCATGCACGTAATAATTAGCGCTTGCAAGTCCTCTATTTTTTTCTCTAGATTGCTGCTTGAATTTGCTTGCGTACTGGTCGACGCAGCCATGACATACGACGACTGGAAAGTATCTATGATACGATCAGCCATTTCAGCCACTGCTTCTATGTCCAATTTGCTCGATGTGAGCAAATGTGGACGCATGTGCGCTGGCAAACGTTCCAGCCAGAGTTGATGTAAAATCTCGTCACTTATCTCCGACTTCGCCAAATCACGCATCTCGCGTAGTAATTGCGAGGGTTTCTTGTCCCCAAGCACGAGATTTTTCAGCAGTTTATCCACTTGCTTAGTGCGCGATTCCGCCAAACGATGTATGATTGCTTCTTTTAGATTTAGGTACTTCCCCGTCTGCGGCGGTCTTCGTAGAACATCAGTCAGCAACCTGAGAGTGTCTCTGTCCAAGGCTCGGAGAATGGCAGAATATTTTGTCTCGTCCTTGGTGATTCTCGCCGCATTGAATTCAGCTTCCACCATCATGAACCACAGGTCTGGCGCATCATTCATGAATGGTGTGAGCACGTGTTTGCCCACGGAGTAGAGCTGCTCCATTGGATTGAACGCGGGCGAGTCCGTGTCCAAGAGGCTTTCGCTTCTTTCCTCTCCCATCTCTAAGAGCTGAGGTTGCATTTGATTTGCTGGACCAATCTCAGGCATTATTATCAGGTTGTCCGTTGACTCCGTAGGTGGTGGAGTTCGTGGTACCTTCAGCATCCCAGTCCCACGAGGCTAAAGGATCACTCCAACGACAATTTCCTTGCAGAGTTCTCCAGATCACGTCGGGGTCACCAATTTGTGGCCGCACGTTTGTGTTCCACAATTAAAATGGGTACATACAAGATTGTCCGAAAACTTTTGTAGAAGTGAGTCGACTACCTATATGACTAGTGAATATGGCCGAAATCTAGTAATATATTGCTATAATGTCGTAAGGCATTTATTGTAGTATTCATTTAGATATCAAGATGAGAAAAAGATAATTGAATAATCTTCAAGATAACGTCAATTTAAAGAAGCAGAAGAAAAAACTGCAAAATAAATGTAATTAAGAAAAACTATGGATCTTAGATAAGTAAAAACGTTTGAATAATTTACAGTATTTATATATTGAATTTACTAGTGTTACTTTGTGGAAATATATTTTGTACAAATATGATTTAGGTGTTTGTGGCTTTCGCAAAGGATTAAAGAAATGCAGCATAAATGTTTATCAGAATAATAATGAGAGACGAGACAAAAATGACTGATAAGTGTAATTAAAATATTCATGCGTACTTTATTGACATATATGTCATCTGGTATAACTTTTACTGCTACGATGTTCATATTAATTATGATTTTATGATGAGAAACGCATGGGTCAAAGAAGGCAATACTTCTTACAAGGTAAATGTAAACAATTTGCAAATGTATTATACTTTCAATTTCAAATATAAAACTGTGTCTTAACTGTTTAGTTGATTAATTATTTAGATATTACTTTTATCGCTGGAATGATATCTTGCTCATATCTACGATGAGCAGAAATAAGAAGATATGAAGGACTTTCGACTAATCCCATCCATGTAAATTGCTTCCTTTGGCACAGAGTTTATGGTTAGTAATCGCAAGGTATATGTAATTTTTATTACAGTGTTTATTAATTCAAAGTTACTTTTAATTTGCTTAGCTTAATGAGTTTATATATTAAATATGGTCTGCTTTGGTTTTTCAGATATTACTGAGCGACTGAAGTGGAACTTTTATCAAATAACCTATTCAAGGATTATAATAAATATATAGAGTATGGATATATATATAATTATTAATAATCATACGCTGCAAGATTTGTACAGATGACAAGTGTCTTTATAACAGTGATTTTGCAGTACTTAATTAGAACAAGTTCAAGCAAAGTTAAATTATACAAGTTAATATTGAAATTTTATCATTTTCACTATTATTAAATATATTTAATAGATATACAATATGCAGGGCGTACCACTTAAATGCCCCAGAGCATAGATACAAAAAGCGTGTATTGCGTTAATTATAAGAGATATTCAATTTTTTCATATGACCCTTTTGGAAGCAAATAACAAAAGGTTTCGAAAAAGTCCTGTGCAAACATTGAATATCTCTTATAGTTGAAGAGGTACGCGTCTTTTTGTATCTATGTTCTGGAGCATTTTAAGTGGTACGCCCTGCATATTGTATATCTATTAAATATATTTAATAATAGTGAAAATGATAAAATTTCAATATTAACTTGTATAATTTAACTTTGCTTGAACTTGTTCTAATTAAGTATTGCAAAGTCACTGTTATAAAGACACATGTCATCTGTACAAATCTTGCAGCGTATGATTATTAATAATTATATATATATCCATACTCTATATATTTATTATAATCCTTGAATAGGTTATTTGATAAAAGTTCCACTTCAGTCGCTCAGTAATATCTGAAAAACCAAAGCAGACCATATTTAATATATAAACTCATTAAGCTAAGCAAATTAAAAGTAACTTTGAATTAATAAACACTGTAATAAAAATTACATATACCTTGCGATTACTAACCATAAACTCTGTGCCAAAGGAAGCAATTTATATGGATGGGATTAGTCGAAAGTCCTTCATATCTTCTTATTTCTGCTCATCGTAGATATGAGCAAGATATCATTCCAGCGATAAAAGTAATATCTAAATAATTAATCAACTAAACAGTTAAGACACAGTTTTATATTTGAAATTGAAAGTATAATACATTTGCAAATTGTTTACATTTACCTTGTAAGAAGTATTGCCTTCTTTGACCCATGCGTTTCTCATCATAAAATCATAATTAATATGAACATCGTAGCAGTAAAAGTTATACCAGATGACATATATGTCAATAAAGTACGCATGAATATTTTAATTACACTTATCAGTCATTTTTGTCTCGTCTCTCATTATTATTCTGATAAACATTTATGCTGCATTTCTTTAATCCTTTGCGAAAGCCACAAACACCTAAATCATATTTGTACAAAATATATTTCCACAAAGTAACACTAGTAAATTCAATATATAAATACTTTAAATTATTCAAACGTTTTTACTTATCTAAGATCCATAGTTTTTCTTAATTACATTTATTTTGCAGTTTTTTCTTCTGCTTCTTTAAATTGACGTTATCTTGAAGATTATTCAATTATCTTTTTCTCATCTTGATATCTAAATGAATACTACAATAAATGCCTTACGACATTATAGCAATATATTACTAGATTTCGGCCATATTCACTAGTCATATAGGTAGTCGACTCACTTCTACAAAAGTTTTCGGACAATCTAGTATGTACCTTAAAATGGAAATAAATTACACGTCTATCTAGAGCTTACTCTGGGATTTTTATTGCAATTCACAGCACTTAAAATACAGCCCTTTTTCGCACTGGGAAGTTCAATGCAAGTAACTCCTATTCTACTCGGAAGAGAGCTAGTCGGTCAGGGTGGTCCCCTTTTATACCCCGCTGCTCAGGTCAAAGGTGGCGCTGCCCTGTCGGCGAACGGTTGGTAGTAGTGGTGAGTTGGCAGCAGTCTCCACTTCCTGTAGCTCCTGTATAGTTGGTGAGCAAGGTTGCCAAGTCCGCCATCTTGAATAGTACTACGCTCTATAGTAAGTGAATTTTGATATAAGGGACGTTTATTTTCCGAGATCAGATTCAGATCATGGATCAGACTTGCCGCAGTGTCGCAACTTATGAAAAAAATACTAGACCACCCTAGGCTGATCCGGATCTAGTGAGGAGGCTTCCGCGAGCGGGAATCCGGATCCGGATTAAGTAGAGTAAGTAGGGCCTACTCAAGTGTGATTGGAATTTTAGCTGTCATTAGTGTCATTATTCTAACCAATAAAGGATAAATTTGAAGGGAAATTCCCAATACATTTTACTAAAGATAAAGAGGGATTTGTAATAATCATTAATAATTTTCATTTTTTATTATAATATATTAATTTTCTTACATTATTTTTCGTAATAATATTATTTACAGATTAAGCAATGGACTATATGAATTTATGGAATATTTTATTTGAAAATGATGAAGAGGAAGATAATGTATTATTATCTTACATAAATTCCACAGAAACTCATAGACGAATTGAGAATTATGTTCCACAAGTTTTGCCGAATTATTCTTTATCAGGTAATTCAAATTTTGCATATTCGCTTGTGTACTGTGTTTGCAATCTTAATATAACAATTCTGAAAACATTACCTATAATCATTTATCGGATTGTATAATTTGTTTGTATTCCCTTTATTAATGTAAAATTTGTATTTTGTGCAGATTTTAAATCCCATTTCCGTCTATCCAAACCAACATTTCAAGCATTGCTAGAGAAAATAGGTTCTTGTTTGCTGAACACTCGTGAAGGGCCAAAAATAATGCCATTTAAGCAACTCGCTGTTGCTTTATGGATATTGGGAAATCAAGAGACTTACAGGTATATTTTATTTAAACACTGATTATATGATTTCCTTAAATCCATTATTATACACAAATGTTAGGCTTTATAAAGTATATTGTATATTTTATTTAATTATGTAAATTATAATATTTAAAACTACTATTAATAATAAAGGCTAAGGTTACCTTAGCTATCTCCTGTATTGAATATATAACGTACCAATAATTAGACTCCCTTACAGATCTGTTTCTGACAGATTTAACATATCTAAGAGCACAGTATGGAATTGTCTGTTAAATGTGGCGCATGTTCTACAAAATCATAGAGCTGATTATATAAAATGGCCAGAACAAAACTTAATAATACGGAATGTAGAGACATTTGCAGAGATAAGCAATTTTCCTGGTGTAGTGGGTGCCATAGATGGGTGCCACATACAAATTAGTGCTCCTACTGAGCACCCTAATAGTTATATAAACCGTAAAGGTTTCCACTCCATTGGCCTTCAAGGAATATGTGATGCCAATAGGAAATTTATTGACGTTTTCGCCGGCTATTGTGGCAGCGTACATGATGCTCGAGTTTGGCAACTCAGTAAAATTAAAGAGGCAATAGACAGTAACCCACAGCGATATTTCCCTGAAAACACGCATTTAATAGGAGATTCTGCATATCCGTTATCAAAGACTCTTCTCGTTCCATATCGAGATAATGGCCATTTAACTAATATTCAAATTAATTATAACAAAAGTTTATCTTCAACTAGAATAGTGATAGAACGAACTTTTGGTTTACTAAAAGCTCGATTCAGGAAACTAAAATACATGTATTTGTATGATACGGATATAATTCCTCTTCTAATACTAGCATGTTGTATATTACATAACATTTGTATTGATAATGAAGAAGAACTATTTAATGTAACCGAAGATGAAGATGACTTTAATATAGAAATTGATAACGAAGAATCTGCTTTTTTGGATGGAGAAGAGAAAAGAGATGTAATAGCGCATTTACTTAACATATAGAATACTTTATAATTTTATTTTGTAGATTCAATAAATTTGTACAATTACGAAAAGTTACACATATACATAGATATAAATATAATATACACCTATATTTTATTAATAAATATATATTTTGGCTACATTAATAATGCTCAGTTTTTCTTATGAGGACTATTGTCAATTTATAATAATTAATATGGAACCGAAATAAAAGAAAAATTGCATTTATTAAATTTATTATGCGAATGAAAAAATTCAGTAAAGATCTTATATTACCCTGATTTATTATGATGGTAAGTTCCTATTTACTCCAAAGCTTATTGAATCCACTTGCTTAATAGCACCAGTCCTAGAATAATATATTACTTACAGAGTATGAGTCTTTATTCAATTATTGATGCGAAACACCACAAGGCTACATCTGTTTTAAACTATTAAAACAAGTAAATTTTCAGTTTTCCTTATAAATATAAAGATATCAAATTGTCTGCAAAGAAAAAGAATTATATTAATTAAATTAATAACATATAATAATGTACATTTACAGTATCACTTTAATAGTATATATTACTCTGATCTATTATGTTGCTGAATTCCTAGTTTACTGCGAACCTTATTGATCCACTTGGTTAACAGCATCAATCTTAAAATTATATATTTTTACTCACAAAGTATGAGTCTTCATTCAGTTGATGCGAAGCATCACAAGGCCACATCTCTTTTAATCCATTTATACAATTAAATTCTCAATCGCTCTTAAAAATATATAAAGTTCATATTATCTGCAAAGAAACATAACTATTTTAAGTTAATTGTATGGAATAAAGTATTTATAGGAACACTTTGATTGTAATACACTTATTTTTACCTGCAGTTTATATATTAACTCTTCGTAAAGGTTAACCTCCTTGAATATGACAATTTTGCAGCAAGCACTCTTAAACATTTTTGTTACATATGCATTAAAGATGAGAAAGTACACAGTGGGAAATTGAATCGTGTGTGCTTCGGCTAGCTTCACTATGTAATTTAACGTGCAAAATGATATACTACACTATAGTTGAAAGCACACACGATTCAATTTCCCACTGTGTAGTACAATGCCTTCTTTTGAAAATATGTACTGGTCAACTATTTTTGTGCTCCACAGATCTGTTTCATAAGAAACAAAGTTTAAAATGTAAAAATAACTTATCAAAGAATGTATTTTTCTTATATAAATAAACTGCATCTATATTTGATCAATTAAATCATGTGTCATGAATGCTGTATCAAATTTACATTTAAAATTTGATAATCCACAAATGTTTGATCAATAAGCAGTTGCAATAAATAAATATATAAATTAAAACATCTACAATGTATCGGCATAGCTGGTAATATGTCAGTAATAAAATAAAAATCAGAAAGCATTGTAAAAATGTCCAATATTTACGTAAAAGTGCCCTATTCTTCTAAATGCTTTTTCATTAAATTTAAAAATTCTTTTTTCAGCTTAGCATTTTCTCTATGATGCCTTTCTCTCTGCTCATAAATATCGTCTATGGTCATTTTGGCGGCTCTAATAGAAGTGCGTCGTTTTATGACTCGTGTCTGTGAACTTACACTCACATTGGAGCAGCATGCAGCATTATTATTAATTATTATTTCAGGATCATGTTCATCGTCGTTTGTTCCCTCCGTTATTTGTGGTCTCCCTGTGGAAACAGGATCTGATATGCTATATGCTATTGAAACAGGGTATATTTCCGGCATCGAGAACATTATTTCATCAATTATGTCAAAATACTCCCAATTTGGTTTGCCACACGCACCAGTTTTATTACTCGAATCTTTTATATGTTTATACTTTTTCTTTAAATTTTTCCATTTACTAGAGCACTGTTCGCCGTTCACTAAATGTTCTTTGACGTTCAATTCTTCAGCAATTTCATCCCACATTTTTTTTTGGAAAAAATCTTTGTTATTAATTATTTCCTTTCTTTGCCTTATATTCTCTAATAATAATTTAGTACTCGCAACTGTCCACGAATATTTGGTTTGATCTATTAAAAGAGAGACAGAATTCATTAAATATATGTTAATTATTTCCTTTTATTAAATATTAGTGAAATTAGAAGTTCAAACATGACAAACAAAATATTCAGTTATTCCAAAATAAAGTATTACAGAACATACCTATATATCTGTTGTGTGCGATATATTTATCCATATTGAAGCTTCTACAACAAATTCAATGAGATAAAAAATGATAAAATTTATTATTATATAGAAATAACGTATCCTTACGTTTTTCTCAAATATTTTAAAAATAATTATAAAATTCTGACAATCTGACTGAATAGTCCGAGTAGCTCCTACTTACTCTACTTAATCCGGATCCGGATTCCCGCTCGCGGAAGCCTCCTCACTAGATCCGGATCAGCCTAGGGTGGTCTAGTATTTTTTTCATAAGTTGCGACACTGCGGCAAGTCTGATCCATGATCTGAATCTGATCTCGGAAAATAAACGTCCAAGGAATGCAGACTGCACAAAGTATACTGCCAGCGGAAATACGTCAGTAGCCATCTTAAATGCAGAACGTAATATATCAAAAATTATATATATTATATTCACAGCCTGTCACCGTGAACGGCGTGAACGAAGACAAAGGTTTTTTATACGGAAAAATAAAGTGTAATAAAGAAATAAGGAGTAGTGACAGCTTTGATCTATCTGACAGCTGATGTACTTATGGTATAAGTGAATAAATAAAATAAAAATGCTTTTCCTAAATTGATTTTTAATTTTGATAAAATGGTCAAATGTAGCCATTAATTAATTAGATTTGGTAATAAATACAACAAATGCGTTTTATTATAACAAATGAGTTGAGGTAAAATAAACTCAATGTTTTTATATTAATCTGTTAATAAATGCATTTTTTTATTTATTATTGAGTCCAATAAATTAATGGTTATTAAAAAA
Source organism: Prorops nasuta (assembly GCF_024137725.1). NCBI lineage: Eukaryota > Metazoa > Arthropoda > Insecta > Hymenoptera > Bethylidae > Prorops > Prorops nasuta. Next base: position 671,074 of record NW_027116810.1, read on the forward strand.
AAATTTCTTGTAATGAAAAAAAAATGAAAAAATTTTAAACTTCACCAAGACTCGAACACGAGCCCACAGCATGACAAACGGCAACCTTACCGCCTGCGCTACAGCGCTCACTTGATGTACCAAGAGCAAAACAGCCTTTTAAAGACTGACTACAATTCTTTCACTAACTCGTCATAAACAATCAAGAATTAGCTGTAATAATAAATACATTTATCTACATAGCATTATTGTACTAAATTTATTATGTTTTTAATTTGAAGCATACATTTTGCATGAAGATATGATAATTTAAAACCATTCAGTACTCTATATACAAAACTATTCATATGCTCAACTATCATAAATTAATTAAGTAATATTATAATATTTGTTATATGTAGTCGAATAACTATGATAAACCAGCATATGAATAGTTTTGTATTTAAAGTATTGCATGAACATCCTTAAAGTATCGTATCTTCATGTAAAATGTATGCTTCAAATTAAAAACATAATAAATTTAGTGCAATAATGCTGTGGAGATAAATGTATTTATTATTGCAGCTAATTCTTGATCCTTTATGACGAGTTAGTGAAAGAATTGTAGTCAGTCTTTAAAAGGCTGTTTTGCTCTTGGTACATCAAGTGAGCGCTGTAGCGCAGGTGGTAAGGTTGTCGTTTGTCATGCGGTGGGCTCGTGTTCGAGTCTTGGTGAAGTTTAAAATTTTTTCATTTTTTTTATCATTACAAGGAATTTTTTTTTTAATAACCATTAATTTATTGGACTCAATAATAAATAAAAAAATGCATTTGTTAACAGATTAATATAAAAACATTGAGTTTATTTTACCTCAACTCATTTGTTATAATAAAACGCATTTTCTGTATTTATTACCAAATCTAATTAATTAATGGCTATATTTGACCATTTTATCAATATTACAAATCAATTTAGGAAAAGCATTTTTATTTGCTTTGACTTTTTAGGTAAACGCAGCACCACTTCACACGGATAACACGTAAAAATGTCACGGTTAGCGGTAGTCGCTCTTCTTCTAAAGCCAATGTTGCCTGAAGTCCAAATCACACCTATGCTTTCCAGGCATAGTTGTGTTTGTACCGCTTCCCTTTAAATTTTCTATACTGCTGCTGGCTAGCGCTTATCTTCATTTTTGTTGCTAAAAGCTTGATTCTGGCACCACTGCCGTGTGGAACTATTAGTTTGCTAATAAAAGCAGAGGCTTAATTTAAAGAGATTGCAACATATAGTAATTAATATAGATACAATTGTAAAAAGAAAACAAAAATTTTATTTTACATATATTAACTTTAAATAAAATCCCACAAAGTACTGTAAAATATCTAACATGTTATATTATATATCTAATCGGTCAGCTTCTTTATTTTAATATTCATCTCAATTATCACAGTTTGATCCTCAGCGATGACACAGTAACCACATTATGGTGAATCTATTCTTTTTTTTTAATGTTCGATCCACATAGCTTCATCTTCAGCAGTGATACAGTAAACACACGTACATTACTATAATTTAATCTGAAACAAAATCCCACAAAGTACTATAAAACATCTTACATTTTATATTATATATCTATTCTGTCATTTTCTTTATTTATTATTGTATTTTCCCAAATTGCTGACTCATTTATTTTAATGTCTGTCTCAATTAACACAGTTTGATCCTCATCAGCGATGACACAGAAACAACATTATGGTGAATCTATTCCTTTTGTTTTAATGTTCAATCCACATAGCTCCATTCTCAGCATTGACATAGTAAACACTTTACAATAATTTAATCTGAAACAAAATCCCAAAAAGTAATATATAAAATCTTACATTAGAAATTACAAATGTAATCTGTCAGCTTCTTTATTTGTATCGTATTTACCCAATGTGTTGACTTGTTTATTTTAATATTCATCTCAATTAACACAGTTTGATCCTCAGCGATGACACAGTAACCATAATATGGTGAATCTATTCCTTTCATTTTAATGTTCAATCCACATAGCTCCATCCTCAGTAGTGACATAGTAAACACATTACTATAATTTAATCTGAAATAAAATCCCAGAAAGTACTATAAAATATCTTACATTTTATATTATATATCTAATTTGTCAGCTTCTTTATTTATTATTGTATTTACCCAGTTTTTTCACTCATTTATTTTATTATCCGTCTCAATTAACATAGTTTGAATCTCAACGATGACACAATAACCACATTATGTTTAGTCTATTCCTTTATTTTAATTTTGAAAATCCGCATAGCTCCATCCTCAGCACAGTGACATAGTAAACACATTACTATAGTTTAATCTGAAATAAAATCCCACAAAGTACCACAAAATATTTATATCTTACATTTTATATTATAAAATTTATTGTTATACTTATCTAAAATGTTCAGTCCTTTATATACTTTTAAAAATTATTTTTATGTACATTTTACAAATTTCGTCACTTTATTTATTCACTTATACCATCAGTATATCAGCTGTCAGTAAGATTAAAACTGTCACTTTATTTCTTTATATTACTTTATAACTTGCGGTATGTATGTACGATACAATAATACTAACATTTGTCTTGGCTCACGGACCATGCATTATGTATTTTGAAATTAGTAATTAGAAATATCTATATTGCGGTCCCTCTACAGTCTCTACCCTCTGACGTATTTCCGCCGACCAGTAGTATCAGCAGCGACTATAGCGTAGTACCCAAAATAGTACTACGCTATAGGATATGTCGCTTTTGGGTACTACGGTAGTACCGAAAGTACTACACTTGGCAACCTTGTTGGTGAGACGCCAGTGTCGCCACACGCTTGTCACCCGTGCTGCCCTCTTTGATTGATCTCTCCATCGATAATCCATCACCAACGATCCATTTCCAACAGTCACCACCAGATGGCAGTGCTTGCATAGATCTAGTCGCCGATAATCAATGATCAATGGCCTAGTTCCTTCAATCACCGCTAGATGGCAACACTCGTATCGATTATCGATCGGTGGCTCTATCGGTGACTGTTAGGTGGCAGCACCATTAACATTTTTGGCAGAGAGTCTGTTTACAGCCTCAATCTGCCCATCCATTTCCTCGCGAAAATTGTTTTTGTTTATTTTGGGAAGGAAGGAAAATAAGGAAAGGAAATTTGGATAGGTGGGAAAACTGAGGATTTGCGGTATCCTAAACGATAGCTTAAGGAGGAGCTTCTTTAAGGTTCCACGAGCTGTGAAACCCTATCGAGGCTTACCTCCTTTTTCGCCGCCTTCTTCTTTGAAGACTTGGATGGCCCCGCTTTCGGCTGTGAAGCCTTCCGCGATGCCACCTTCGCCTTCTCCGAAGGCCGTGGTTTAGGCCTGGACGCCTTCCGCATTTGCTTCAGGACGTCCCACGGCACGTTCGTACCGGCCTTCGCCACGTACGGTCCGCGTGTCTGCCACGTCGGACTGCAGGCGATGCAGGTCCGCAAGGTTTTACCCTTGCGACCACACCCTTTGCAGAAATCTTCCACAACGGGTGTGGGACACTGGCTAAACCTGTGTCCCCTGCCTTTGCAGTTCCAGCAATACCAATTGCTGGGACCGCCGATACCGCTGGCCGCCGGTTTGGGCCTCACGCTGGAATCCAGCTTTGGCCTCTTCGCCGGCGGGACCTCTGCCTCCTTCAGCGGCAGGGGTTTCTTGGTCTTTGCGGCCTTGCCTGACACCACACTTGCGTATGATGCAGGTTTCGGCTGCGGCCTTGAAACCTCTGTCTCCGGACGAGGTCGCTTCCCCTTGCCACGTCCCTTGCGGGACGGAGCTTGGGGGGGCTTCCCCGTCGCAGGACGCGAGGCCCCCTCGACCGCTTTCACCACACGGTGAAAGAGGTCAAGGTCCCGGAGGAAAAACGCCACCAGGTCCTTCTCCGTGTAAGACACGGAAAGCTCTGGCAGCGGCTTTTCCTCGGAGGAACGAGACGCTGTGCTCATTCCTCGAAACTGCTGAGAGAGCTCAGTCACCTTTGCAGGTATCCTGGGGCTCTCCCTACACAATTTCGGGGAAGAGTTCAGCAACTCTTCCTCGAGTTCGAGATTGAGCGAGCCGAGGCTCGCTCCGGTAATTTCTGATGGTGAACCGAAGTCCACCACCAGGAGGTCGAGGGGATCGAGATCCCCTTCGACAAATGAGATCGGTGACCCACAAGGGGACACCGATCCCACGGTGAGTGGCCTTACCACTGAAAGTGATAAGGTCACCGGGACCCGCGGAGCAGGAGGGAGCGGCTCGGCCGCAGGAAGCAGCTGGGCTGCAGGAGGTGGCTGGGCCGCGGAGGCGACGGCTTGGCCGTCGACGGAGGTGAGGGGGGCTTGTGAAGCCATGGTGAGTCGGAGGAGGTCTGTTCGGATCCAAGGAAGGATTAGATATGAGCTCCTGCCGGCTCGCTCACCGCTCGCTAGGCGATATCCGATGTTGCCGAATTTCCAATTAACTGGATTAATCCGGTTAATTGAATTGACAACATCGCGGTAACTAGGCTGATAGTTCAGCCGCGGCGCGAGGACCGACGATTGTTGTCAGCCGGCTCGGCCTTGGCTAGCGCTTGGCTGTGTTTACAAACACTCGCTAGGCAGAATCCTGCCTGTACTAAGAGCCTTTACGATAGCATTACTATTTAACACGGCGAGTATAATATTAAATTATATTCTCGACCGTGATTCTCATTTACCATGATTTTCGTTATCTTGCACTGATTGCTCGAGTTCCATGGGGCTGCATGAACCCGATTGAGCAATTTACTACCTATGAGTAAATTCTCTTGACAATCACGTGCACTATGTTTTTCAGTATTTTACTGAAGATATTTATGCTCGGACACATGGCTTATTTAGATTATTAAAATCCACAATAATTTAATTTACATAAAACCACGTTGGGCGCCATTTGTAATGGATTCTTCTACCACGATGGGCTGATCGTGATAGTTATCTTCCTATTACCTTCGGCCGTCCTTACATTCGGTACTTTCAGGGCGCCAGTTGGTCGTGTGGGTGACCAACAACCCAGCGTTAACATAGGGGTCTTACCCCGCCATTCCAATCGTATGCATTTTCCAATGGGCTGATTGGTAGTGCACAGAGGACGGTACGGAAGCCTGGTTTGCTCAGTGTGCTAGGTCGTGGAGAGAGGGGAGGGTCCCTTACAGGTAGCCCGAGCCTCGCGACAATAGACACACTCTCCCACCCACCCACTCACACATGTGAGGGGAGGTGAGGAGACGAGAACATTATCGAGATCTTTTCTCATAGGGGACTGTCAGGGTGGTGCATCCCCGCAATGCCCAAGTCCGCGGTGCCATGGACTTAGCGGCGGCACCCGGCATGCAGTAGAAACCTACCATACCTACACAGGTCCCTTATGCATCGATAGCATACAGTGTGTTCGTTGCGTAGGGAGCAAGCTCACCTCACGTACACGGACACACTCATCGGTGAGCCGGTGTGGTGTACGTCCGCCTTGCGCGACGTCCCAGGCCCGACTCACTCTCTTATTTCCCCCTCCTCAGGGGACTAGAGAATTCGCCTTTTCGCAGGAGTCCCTGTGCCCACTTCTCCTCGTCTCACGCCGCCAAGTTACTTGGCACAGCCCTGCCTTGCTCGCTTGGTCGGCTTGAACTTTTAAGTGGAGCGCCGGTGTTGTCATCCGGTCTTCTGACGGTCCACAGGGATGTTCCTAGACGGTACTTCCTGTCCACTCGGAAACCTATGCACCGAGTCGGTAATGTAGGGTTTGAAATAACCACTACTAATCGTTAGCTTCTCTTTAATTTCTTTATTAAATCCGGTATCTTGATACGTAACGAGAGAACCTCGTTACAATTTATACAAATGAAATATAAAATATTGCTGCTTATTATTTCATAATTCCTTTTCCTTCTTATCTGTAACAAATTTGAAATAACACAAAGTTTTACTCTTAATTTTAAATAAATTTAATTTATTCTGATCATATCAAATTACTTATATGAATATTTTATCCTCTTATCACTTATTTGTCAATCACAAATATCCTCAGAATAAATATTTAAAACTTTATCTTTTCCAAAATCTGTTATAAAATATCTATTTGACAGTTTGACATTTCTCTGTTGTTGTACTTTTGACAGTGAATGTACCGAGAAACCACGTGATCTCAGTACCATACATTTTCAACCAGTTTTGTGTAATGAACATAGACTTCACACTTTCTGTACAAATTAACTCATCTTGCCGCCATTTTATCCCCACCGAAAAGTAGGACATTTGACCCACTACCAAAATTTGAAGGGAAGCGGTACAAACACAGTTATGCCTGGTCAGCATAGTTGTGATTTGGACTTCAGGCAACATTGGCTTTAGAAGAAGAGTGACTACCGCTAACCGTGACATTTTTACGTGTCATCCGTGTGAAGTGGTGCTGCGTTTACCCAAAAATTCAAAGCAAATAAAAATGCTTTTCCGAAATTGATTTTTAATTTTTACAAAATGGTCAAATGTAGCCATTAATTAATTAGATTTTGTAATAAAAACAAAAAATGCGTTTTATTATAACAAATGAGTTCAGGTAAAATAAACTCAATGTTTTTATACTAATCTGTTAACAAATGCATTTTTTTTATTTATTATTGAGTCTAATAAGTTAATGGTTATTAAAAAAAAAAAAATTCCGTGTAAAAAAAAATGAAAAAATTTTTAACTTCACCGGGATCCGAACCCGAGCCCACCGCATGACAAACGGAACCCTTACCGCCTGTGCTACAGCGCTCGCTTGCTACATCAAGAGCAAAACAGCCTTTTAAAGATTGAATACAATTCTTTCATTAACTCGTCATAAACGATCAAGAATTGGCTGTAATAATAAATACATTTATATACACAGCATTATTGCACTAAATTTATTGTTTTTAATTTGAAGCATACATTTTGCATGCAGATACGATAGTTTAAGGGTAACCATTCAGTACTCTAAATACACTAAGCTGTTCATATGCTCCAGTGTCATAAATTAATTAAATAATATTATAATATATGTTACACGTGTAATGGTATCATTTATGATAGATGAGCATATGAATAGTTTAATGTATTTAGAGTACTGAATGGTTACTCTTAAATTATCATATCTTCATGCAAAATGTATGCTTCAAATTAAAAACAATAAATTTAGTACAATAATGCTGTGTAGATAAATGTATTTATTATTGCAGCTAATTCTTGATTGTTTATGACGAGTTAATGAAAGAATTGTAGTCAGTCTTTAACGGGATCCCTCAAGCCCTCTGTAGCCAACATTATGGAACGAAAAACGAGGGAGAATTGTCCAGCCCTATTTTTCAACCGATTTCAATGTTTTTGGGCTTATTGGAATCGTTAGGACTCGCCGTTCGTCATAAATAAAGCCGTATTTTCTAAAAAACGTAAAAAAATAAAATTGTTTAAAAATTCGCATTAATAATATTTAAACGCAAAACAAATCGAAAAATCGGGCTTCTTTATGACGAGGTGCCAGACCTAACGATTCCAACAAGCCCAAAAACATTGAAATCGGTTGAGAAATAGAGCCGTACCATTGTCCCGCGTTTCTGAGGTGGACGAAAACCAAAAATTTTTAGGAAGGCAGCTAAGCTTCCGCCCCTCTCGCGGCTCACGCTAACGTGTTCCCCCACTCCAGCATCGAAACTTACTGCGAAACTTTCCTCATATTTACGCTATTCCCCTATCTGTAGCTATACACATATAAATACCGCTAAAATAATGTTGAGAACATTTCATTTCGCCGATATAATGAAATTGCTCAAAATGCAATTATCATTTTGAAATAAAATTGTAGAAAAATAGATTTCGTAATGCTTGAAATATAGGGCATACGGCGAAACGCGGGACAATGCTACAGTTGTATTTTTCAACAGAATTTGATGAGACTAGTAATAATTAAAGCCATTCTTCATGTAGATTGTCCTAAAGAGCTCGCATTTTCGATAAAGCCTATAGTTTTCCAGTTATGAACGATTGAAGATGGACGTGCGCAACAGCTGATCTACGCGAGAGAAGAAATATGTATTTGTGCGCCGTGCAACTTCAAACGTTCATAGCTGAAAAACTATAAGCTTTATCGAAAATGCGAGCTCTTTAGGACAATCTACATGAAGAATGGCTTTAATTATTACTAGTCTCATCAAATTCTGTTGAAAAATACGACTGTACCATTGTCCCGCGTTTCGCCGTATGCCCTATATTTCAAGCATTACGAAATCTCCTTTTCTACAATTTTATTTCAAAATGATAATTGCATTTTTAGCAATTTCATTATATCGGCGAAATGAAATGTTCTCAACATTATTTTAGCGGTATTTATATGTGTATAGCTACAGATAGGGGAATAGCGTAAATATGAGGAAAGCTTCGCCGTAATTTTCGATGCTGGAGTGGGGGAACACGTTAGCGTGAGCCGCGAGAGGGGTGGAAGCCTAGCTTTCTTCCTAAAAATTTTTGCTTTTCATCCACCTTAAAAACGCGGGACAATGGTACGGCTCTATTTCTCAACCGATTTCAATGTTTTTGGGCTTGTTGGAATCGTTAGGTCTGGCACCTCGTCATAAAGAAGCTCGAATTTTCGATTTGTTTTGCGTTTAAATAATATTCATGCGAATTTTTAAATAATTTTATTTTTTTCACGTTTTTTGGAAAATACGGCTTTATTTATGACAAAGTGCGAGTCCTAACGATTCCAACAAGCCCAAAAACATTGAAATCGGTTGAAAAATAGCGCTGGACAATTCTCCCTCGTTTTTAGTTCCGTAATGTTGGCTACAGAGGGCTTGAGGGATCCCGTTAAAACGTTAAGATTAATTTTTTCTTAACATTTTGCGTTTATTGACAGGATGAAAAATGGACGAGATTTGAAAGACCTAGACTTAGACTCGTGGGAACCGAAAAATGTTTAAAAACGATAGAATCAAAAATATATTAGAAAAAGTTATTTTGCATATAACCAAACATTAACAACACTTTAAAATATTTATAAATCTAGTTGTTACGTTGCAACGCACATTCCGTAAGTGTAAATTTTTGTAATAGAAATACAATAGTTGCAAACAGAAACGTCTATACAAAAGGTGAACAAAATTATCCATGACTTTATTTATACATCATATTATCCAATTGTTTTATAAATATATATAAAAACTACATGAAATTATTTTTTTTAAACGATAAAGAAAAGTATAACAATACTACATCAGTCATTTATATAAAAATACATTTAAAATCATTTTATTAACCGTTAAGCAATACATTAATTATATAAATGCTTTATCATGGCATACTTTACAAATTTAATATAAAATCTGGACCTAATTTTTCTTTTATAGAAAGTTGAGATTTTGCTGCATCACGTAAGCTAAAAATATGTGTAAGTTCCATTGAAGTACGACCCAATGCTAAAGCTTTATCAAACAACTCTATAGCTTCCTTTAAATTTCCTCTGTAAAAGAAATTTGTTAATTATTATAGATTAAAACGTTATTTATAATAGTATTAAGTTTTCGGAAAAGTTATAATGCATTATCTCATTGCCTACTGTTATGAAAATGCGTCATCACTTTGCTGACAATCCCATTTGCATTATTATTTATTCTAACATTTACCTTTGAACTTCAATAGTTCCTAATGTTTCATAACCAAATTCACATTTATCATCCAATTCTAAAGCTGTTTTTATATATTCAATAGCTTTTACCATATTTGCATTCCATTGTAATTGTAAAAGACCTCTATGAACATAAATCGTTGCATTTTTAGGATCTTTTTCAATTGCCTTAGCAAAATAAATGTCTGCTTTTTGGTAGTCTTGTGTTTCCGAAAGAAGCTAAAAAAATCAATAAATTCATTTATTTTCAATAATTATAAAATATGATAAAATGAGATTAATGGCACAATGTAGGATAATAAGGTAACAATAAAAAAATTTTACGCTCTTATTGTTATTGTTGCTTTTCATAATGACTTGTGTTATTTCCTTAGGGACTACATTGACAAAATCCTAAGGGAAAAATTGCACTAGCTATTTATATTAAATTTATTTGGAAAATTGTCTTCTATTTCTTATAATCTATTAAATTCAATAAAAAAATAATATATTTGTTTTTCTAGTTTATTTTAAATTTTTCATAAAATTTTTGTACTGTTTAGGGTAGATCCACACTTTCCACACTAGAGCACTTTTGCGCGAACGAAAGCCATTCCTGCACCAATACTCTCATCTTCACAAGTATTTTATGCATAAAAAACAAAAGAATTCTAGACTAATAGTACGCGAATACTGTTCGTGCGCACAAAAAGGCTCTAATGTGGATACACCCTTATAACCTCAACTCATAAGAGGATCCATCAAGGTCGAATTTTGTAACTTTCAATTATCTTTTAAAATTTTAGAAATATTAATATTTTTGTAAGGACTAAACTTATTCATTAAGATCCATTCTATAACGGTAAGAAGCCCGTTTTCTAAAAATATAAAAAATAAAAAATAACAAGAATTAAATTTTACTCTGTAAAACAAATCATTATATTTATTAAAAAAGACAGTCTTTACGGCTATGGACAAGAGTATAATGAGTAATTTGAGACCAAAAACAAGTCGATATTGCTACAATAATCGAAGATTTTTGGCTAAAACCAATTCAGCTAAACGAAGAACAGTATCGAATCTGTTTTACCGACTCGATCGTATATCAGTATATTAAACAAGGACAGGCGTATTAGCTATTTCGCTATATTAAGAACGTTCGTCATCACCCTACTACTCCCAGCGAAAATACACTAATAATTCTCCATTACTCATATTCTTCTTATTAGGAGATTGCATGGCAACAGTGCAATTAGGATTTATTTTCATCTGATAAGAAATTATTTTGAATAATCTATGGCTTTACCACCCTTTCTCATGAATCAACGAAACTATGCAATATTTTCATATATCACAGTGACCTATAAAAACTGAAAAAATTGGATAAAATTGTACGAATGTATGAATCTTACCATGCTTCTTCGTTGGCTCATATGTGTTGGTTCATTTGTTCTAATCAACATATAGAAACTCATAACAAAGCACACTGAGATTAGTACACCCGTAATGACTTGTCCAAATATATCGGCTTCTAGAGGCCAAATTATGATAAAATAATTAAGTACAGTTTCATTGATTTTAAGGAAGGAGGGTAGTCATATACTCTTCAAAAACCTCTTTTCAGCTGAAAAAAAATCGTAATAGCACTACTGCGCTGTTATTTCATACTACTGGGATATTATATAGTAAGGAAGATTTTTTGATGTAATTAGGCTATGAGTAGTAGAGAGAAAAGGAACGTTCTTAAGGGGAATCCGTATACCGACATTACAGAGGAAAATTTTTGTCAAATGTAACTCCGTCATTTCTCAAAAGATTTTAATGTTTAACAACCTTTTTGAAAATGCCAGAAAGAGATCTAGACGCCTAATCGGGGAGAAATGGCACAAAAATATAGCACTTTTTCCACTTCGTGCCAAAGAGAATTTTAATTTTTTTATGTATAGTTTAGAACGTCCTTAAAGAGCTCCTAAAGTCTCGAACACGAAGGAGGTAGGGAAGGTTATTATTAATTATAAAAAAATGTTGAAAAATCCGTTTCTTTCTGGTTTAACTTAAATCACTCGCTTATTATTAATCGTATCAAAAAATGTGTCAAATAAAACTTGTTCGTAATTAAATTTTCAATAAGATAGGCGGGGTTTAAAAAATCAATTTGTTTTGTTTATTTGTAAAATCATTAATGAAGTACAGGAAGGGGAGAAAAGTTTAAGTAGTGAAAAACCATATAACAAATGCTTGATTGCTACTGAAAGTTCACTAGAAGGTGTCTTTTAGTTAGTAGAATTTGCTATAAAAGCCATTTTTCGATATCTAAAAATGGTGGCCTATTGAAAAATTATTTATGTCAAAACTTTAAGTAGCTGCCAATTTTTTCCTGGCGGTCATAAATTAATGAAACCAATTGCTAAAAATTGATATTAACGTTATTAACAAATGGTGTAAAGAGCATATTTTTCAATAATAAACAAAGCATTTTTTAATTGAAAAAACCCGTTGCTATCGTCCGAATTTCAGCAACTATTGTATTTTAACAATTGCAATAAAATGGATTGTAATGTTTATAAAAAACCATGAATTTAAAAAAAAACAATAGCGATTGAAGCAGTAAAAGCTGAGTTCATCATGTTTTACTTCACGGTGCACTACGTCGAATGTATTTGACCTTTCGACCTGAAATTTGGCACAGTAGTAGTGCACATATCACCCTATCACCTAAATTTTTTTCTTAATCTTTCGTTCAAGTTTCCTTGTTTGCAACGAAGAAGAATCTGTTAGAATTTACGCGCTCGGTGGTAGCGATCTCCTCGCTACGTGGCGCGGTGGTGGAGGTAGCGCCTGAACAATGCAGGCGCTGGAGATATTAAACAACTTAATTGAAAAATTTATTTCTACACAACCAAAGGTCGTAGATGGATGATTTTTTTTAATTGTATATCATTTTTTCCGTACTTTCCAGCAATATTTATAAAAATTTTATAAGAGTACGGTTAGTGTCAGAAAAGTATGCTTTTTAACTTATTTGTAATTTTCCAGGATTTCGAAATAAAGTACAGACTTGTTTTTAAATTGCAATTAAATATCATATGTATATTTAACTATGCAATTTAAAAACATGTCTGTACTTTATTTCGAAATCCTGGAAAGTTACAAATAAGTTAAAAAGCATACTTTTCTGACACTAACCGTACTCTTATAAAATTTTTATAAATATTGCTGGAAAGTACGGAAAAAATGATATACAATTAAAAAAAAATCATCCATCTACGACCTTTGGTAATGTAGAAATAAATTTTTCAATTAAGTTGTTTAATATCTCCAGCGCCTCCACTGTTCAGGCGCTACCCTTGCGCTACCCCCACCACCGCGCCACGTAGCGAGGAGACCGCTACCACCGATCGCGTAAATTCTAACAGATTCTTCTTCGTTGCAAACAAGAAAAATTGAACGAAAGATTAAGAAAAAAATTTAGGTGATAGGGTGATATATGCACTACTACTGTGCCAAATTTCAGGTCGAAAAGTCAAATACTTTCGACGTAGTGCACCGTGAAGTAAAACTTGATGAACTCAGCTTCTACTGCTCCAATCGCCATTATTTTTTTTAAAATTCATGGTTTTTTATAAACATTACAATGCATTTTATTGCAATTGTTAAAATCCAATAGTTGCTGAAATACGGACGATAGCAACGGGTATTTTCAATTAATAAATGCTTTGTTTATTATTGAAAAATATGCTCTTTACACAATTTATTAATAACGTTAATATCAATTTTTAGCAATTGGTTTCATTAATTTATGACCGCCAGGAAAAAATTGGCAGCTACTTAAAATTTTAACATAAATAATTTTGCAATAGGCCACCATTTTTAGATATCGAAAAATGGCTTTTATAGCAAATTCTACTAACTAAAAGACACCTTCTAGTGAACTTTCAGTAGCAATCAAGCATTTGTTATATGGTTTTTCACTACTTAAACTTTTCTCCACTTCCTGTACTTCATTAATGATTTTACAAATAAACAAAACAAATTGATTTTTTAAACTCCGCCTATCTTATTGAAAATTTAATTACGAACAAGTTTTATTTGACACATTTTTTGATACGATTAATAATAAGCGAGTTATTTAAGTTAAACCAGAAAGAAACGGATTTTTCAACATTTTTTTGAATTAATAATAACCTTCCCGACCTCCTTCGTGTTCGAGACTTTAAGAGCTCTTTAAGGACGTTCTAAACTATACATAAAAAAATTAAAATTCTCTATGGCACGAAGTCGAAATTCAAATGCTATTTCTCCCCGACTAGCCTACGTTGGTCGAATTGTGAAATTTAACTATTTTTTCAATTTTCTTCAGTTTTTAATTTTTTCAAAATTCGACCAATGTAGGTATCTAGATCTCCTTCTGGCGTTTTCAAAAAGGTGGCTAAACATTAAAATCGGTTAAGAAATGAGGGAGCTACGTTTGACAAGAGTTTTGAATAATTTGTTGAAATTTACGCAAAGCTGGCATAACAGAAGGGACGTTGGGTCAGGTTTGCCTCCCCACTCCAGCAGCGAGGGGGGAAGTAGACTTGCTCTTCAGTCACGACATTACTCCCCACTCCGCAGCCTACAATGAATTGCATGGCCTATGTCAAAAATCACGCTAATTTTGCCACACGATACGGTCGTAATTCTTATCCAATTGCCATGAAATCGGTATGAGCATAATCTTTCATTTATTTCGAAGTGAACCACGTTTTTAAATTTTCAATACGAATTTTAGTTTTTTTTCTGTTAGCGATAGAAGATGGAAGTGCGCAACGAACTAATCGAGTTGAACAGTGATCGGAGTTGTCACGCACTTGCAACTTCTTCGGTAAAGAGGGAAAAAACTATAACACTTTTTAAAAATTTACAAACGTAGATCACTCTGTTATAAATGTAGGACTATATTCGTACCAATTTTATTGTAATCGGATAAGAATTACAATCATACGGCGTGGCAAAAGGTAGCGTGATTATTACCATAGGCATGGTCGCTATCTTTTGCAACGCCGTATGATTGTAATTCTTATCCGATTACAATAAAATTGGTACGAATATAGTCCTATATTTATAACAGAGTGATCTACGTTTGTAAATTTTTAAAAAGTGTTATAGTTTTTTCCCTCTTTACCGAAGAAGTTGCAAGTGCGTGACAACTCCGATCACTGTTCAACTCGATTAGTTCGTTGCGCACTTCCATCTTCTATCGCTAACAGAAAAAAAACTAAAAGTCGTATTGAAAATTTAAAAACGTGGTTCACTTCGAAATAAATGAAAGATTATGTTCATACCGATTTCATTGCAATTGGATAAGAATTACGACCGTATCGTGTGGCAAAATTAGCGTGATTTTTGACATAGGCCGTGCAATTCATTGTAGGCTGCGGAGTGGGGAGTAACGTCGTGAGTGTGAAGAGCGAGTCTACTTCCCCCCTCGTTACTGGAGTGGGGAGGCAAGCTAGGTCCAACGTTCCTTCTGTTATGCCAGCTTTGCGTAAATTTCAACAAATTATTCAAAACTCTTGTCAAACGTAGCTCCCTCATTTCTTAACCGATTTTAATGTTTAGCCACCTTTTTGAAAACGCCAGAAGGAGATCTAGATGCCTACATTGGTCGAATTTTGCAAAAATGTAAAACTGAAGAAAATTGAAAAAATAGTTAAATTTCACAATTCGACCAACGTAGGCGTCTAGATCTCTTTCTGGCGTTTTCAAAAAGGTTTTTAAACATTAAAATCTGTTGAGAAATGACGGAGTTACGTTTGACAAAAATTTTGCTCTGTAATGTCGGTATACGGATTCCCCTTAACATATAACGAAATAGCTAATACGTCTGTCAGTGTCTAATATACTGATGTACGGTAGAGTCGGTAAAACAAATTCGATATTGCTCTTTGTTTAACTGAATTGCTTTTAGCCAAAAATCTTCGACAATTTTAGCAATATCAGCTTGTTTTTGATTTCAAATTACTCATTACACTCTCGCCCGTAGTCGTAAAGACATACTTTTTCAACAGTCATTTGTTTTACAAAGTAAAATTTAATTCTTGTTATTTTTAATTTTTCATATTTTTGGAAAACGGGCTTCTTTCCGTTATAGAATGGATCTTAACGAATAAGTTTAATCCTTTAAAAAATGTTAATATTTCTAAAATTTTAAAAGATAATTGAAAGTTAAAATATTCTACCTCGATGGATCTCTTTAAGGACCGGTGTAAGATAGAAAAATTAAGGGCTACAAACTTCAAAATTTAAAGACAAAGAAGCAGTTTTTATGTTCGGGAGATCGAAATAAAGACTCTCTAAAGTAAAACAAGATAAATTATATGATAATTTACCACCTTCACATAGAATTGGCATCTACCTAGGATGATTACTACTTTTTTGTCTTTAAATTCTGAGGTTTGTAGTCCTGAATATTTCCATCTCGCATCTGCCCTTAGTTATTGATAATGTTTGAATTTTAAGCAATTGAAAACAGGCCCCGGACTCTATAACTACAACAAAAATTGCCGCTATCTGTATTGACTGAAAATGAATATAGTGTTTCAGATAAAACGCCCTAGACCATTGACATAACATGCTGTTTAACTTTGTAACTACAAGAGTTAGCAATTTTTGCTATAAAACCTTTCTGAAGCGTCTTTTGATTTGCGTTCAAAAAGGTCTTATAATAAAAATTGCTATCTCATATAATTACGAAGTTAAACAGCATGTTATGTCAATGTTATGTCAATGGTCTGGGGCGTTTTATCTGAAACACCCTGTATATTAAGAAAAATACTCTAATCACTAATATTTTTCTTAATATAACTCAAATTTTGAATATTTCGGTAACGTAAGTATTTTTCTACTCGTTGATTTTTATCGTCATGTTCATTAAGCTATTGCATCGCACCAGGGTAAAATTAAATGAGTTTTTATTTTTTTCGTTATATATATATAGCAGCAGGATGAGTTTTTATTATTGTACGATTTTTAAAACGCATCATATAGCTATAAGAAAATGATAACTGGCATTGTCGAAAATCTAAGTGCTAATTAAATGTAAAAAAGATCAAGTTTACAGGCACCATTAGTCCTTAAAAAAAGAGATTTTCTCGGTGGGTAAATGTTTGATATTTTATTTAGAACTGATTTGAAGGGTTGAATAAAAAAAAATCGCGAACTCCCTTTTTAACGGTCACCCTAATATACAAATACATTTATCAGTACTGAATACACGTACCGATATTTTTTGGTAACTTCGGCTTAACGGTACCGAAATTTGTCGATAAGATTTACACAGAATTGCCTTACAGTTATTAAAAATAGTAAAGGTAGAGCCCCCTCCTCTCCAGTGTTGACTCTAAAGGCGGGTCCAGACTTTCAAGTTGCAAACGAACTTCTTCGCGAACCACATAACAGTTGGTTCGATGCAAAGCGTGTTAAACGTATCACATGAAACTGACAGCATGTATATATGTTTCGCTACGAAGTTCGATTACAAGTTTTGACCTATCTTAACTTGGCAAGCGTATTGTAGAAAGGATGAGTATCTCAAATATCCTTGATCTAACACCAGTGAGAATAAAATGGAATAACACCGTTTAGCGTAATTCCTTCAACCTCGTTGATCTTTTAGCTTTCATGTATTGTTTATTTTAAAGTTCGTTTAATGTAAAGAAAGAATACTTCATGAAAAGACGAAATTAAATGCCACGTGCCAAGCTACGTACATAGGGACTGTAATCGTATTAAGAGCTGAGACAAAGGGTATATTGATAACTTTTTCAAAAAATAAAATTAAATAATAATTTACACAATTATTTTGTTCTCGATTACCTTGTCCATCATGGTATAAATAAGAAGTGTAATGCTTTTGTTTTAATTTTAAAAAGAGAATAATAGCTTGTTTGTAAGATCATAACTTGTAGTTCAAATGTTGCAACATAATTTGAAATAAAGTTTTGGTTTATCATTTTATTTTTTAAAACATCCAAATTACCTAGCTTTCCCCTAGTCACCAAAAGCTACTAAAAATATAAATGACTATTATTTCTTAGTAATATGTACCTGGGCATAGAGAACATAACATTCTGAGCAGTCTGGGAACTTTTGACATGCTTCCTCAAATTTTTTCATTGATGCTGAAAGTAAGTCCATTTCCTTTTGCATTATTGCATATCTGTAGTCTGCATAACATTTCTGTACATATATGACACCATAATTAGGATTTAGCATTATAGCTTTTTCAAAATCTGCTTTAGCTTCAATTATTTTTTCCAAAAGAAGGTTCACCTACAAAAAGGTAGTTAATAATTCTTTTGAAATACACAGTGAAAGTTACATATTTTATAAGAATATAGGCAAATTTAAAATACATAAAAAGAATATAACCTTACTTGCCCTCTGTGGTGATAGATATCGGTACATTTTGGATTTAGCCTTTCAGCAGCTGTAAAGTCATTATAACATTTCTCAACACTTTCCATTTGCATGTATAATGTTGCCCTCTTTATTAAAGCATTTACTTTTGTTTTTACTGATGCTGACCTACTAGTTATAATTGTTTCAAAATCAGTGAAAGCATCTTCATGCTTACCTAACAAAAGACTAAAAGTAGCCCTTAAAAGTATTAGATCCATGTAATATTCATCTTTTTCATCCTCGATTTCTTTCAATTGTTGTGTACAAATCAGTATTATATCATCAAAATTTTGTTCTTTTAATGCTATTATAGCATTTTGTAATCTAAATTATAAGAATATATAGTATAGGTAAAGGAGTAAATGACCTTAAATTTGTTTAATACTTACAAATGATGAATACTTTCAAGAGGTTTATCTACAAGAATGAAAACAGGATCTTCATTGAAAGAAGTTTTATAAGTTTGAATAAAATGTTTACTTGGCATGATAAATTTTTTTTTTGCTAAATGTTCTTGAGCATGTTGCTTCCCTAAAAGGAAAAATTAAAAATAATAAAAACTAACAAAAATAATTTAGAGAATATAACAGAACATTGATTAAAAATGAATAATACCAAGATGTTTTAAAACTCTGTCTGCCATTATTAGGGCAGTATGGTTCTGAAAGCCCTCAAGAATACAAGCAACAGTAACATCTTCTAAGGCAGATTCCAATTCATTAGTTTGTTCCAGAGCTCTAGCTCTACGTAATAAGGCTTTTGCATATTTTGGTTTTAATTCTAATGCTTTAGTACAGTCTTCTTTTACTGAATTATATTTTCTCTACAAGATAAAAAATACAAATATAAGAATTAGAAATATATAAAATTATAACAAAATGATTTATTTACCAAATGTTCATAAGCAGCAGCTCTATTTTGATAAAAAGTAGCAAGCTCTTCTTTATTTTCTTTAGGACATGCATCAATAGCATTATTGTACTCAGCAATTGCTTCGTCATATTTACCTATGCGGAAATGACTATTACCTAAGTTTTTACATTTCTGAGCTTTCATCAGTGGAACCTACAATATGAGTTAATGTATATTCTGCATGCATGGGACATTTAGTTTCTTATTGAAATATGTGAGAAGAAAAAAAAATATATACTGATAAGAAAAAAGAACACACACTTCAGAGTAGTTTATTTTTTACAAAAAGGACTATCTTTTTAAACAAAAATGATTTCATATTGAACCACTCCTATTATCATATTTTAGATATTTGTCAAAGCTGCTATTTAATAATTACAGCTGTATGATTAATGATTCTACTTAATTTGTTTGTTTTATTAAAACTAGGTGAAAGATATACATTTGTTAAAGATTACTAATATAACTTTGCTAAAAACATTAAATACAAATTAAGAAACAATTAAGGTATATATGGTTTTCCAAAACAACAAAAAATCATTTAGTTTTTAAATATTCTATAAAACTCATTTAATTGTGCAATGTTAAAAAATTGCAGTATTTTAAAAAATCATTAAAACTAACAGCACATGATGTAGAATTTGGAGAGTTAACTGACATTTGGTCATTAAATGCAAATACTTTAACCAACAGTCATTCAAGATAAAGTACATATCTAGAATCTACTAGGTTAATCTCACTCGAAGCATTAAACTTTTTCATATTTCTGAATGTTTACTGGATTTAAATAATTATTGTTGATTGGGCATTAGTAATGTCCCAAACTGGCAGCAAGCATTAAAATACCAGAAGCAACCCAAAAGGTCAAAAAGCATAGTGTGCTGCTAAGTTCAAAAGAATTTTATAAAATTATTTTTGTGTAAATATAACAATGACAAAAAAACAATTTTTTTATAAACCTCTGAAGCATGTAAATTCATAAATAATCTAATATAAAGTGACTTTCTTTTAATCGGTTCTAGTCACATTTTAAAAAAATCATACTACTTTCTGAAATGAGTTGTTTTTTCTGCCACTAAATAGTCTAAGTCTAACCTCTTTCAAAACATTGCTATTGCTTAAGTTGCACTCTTCATCAATGGAAATTTGCTGATTCCTAGCAGTACCATTTTCTTCCACAGAATTTTTATTCTTGCCACGACTGGGTTTTGATGACGGTTTTGTGTTATTTTTGTAATATATATATCCAAGACCAAAGGCAATCGGTGCTCCAACAAAAAGAGCAACTTGCCATTTCGGAAGAGAATTACCAGCTATGCTATTACTTCCATTTAAGGTTGACATATTCTTCAAGAAAATAGCTATCGTACTTGGAATAGATTAGTACTTACAACTCTTACTTAAAACCTGACATTTTAAAAGCGTGTTAAGGGCCAGTATTTCTACCTACTGGTAAACATCTTGGTAAAATTATTTATTTGGTTAATATGACAAACCGCAGTAGATTCTATTCAATTTCAAGCTTTATCAAACAGATAAATTTACCAAGACTTTTACTATAGGTGGAAAAACCAGCTTTGCGATAATTCATAAGCTGCTAAAAAGCTAAATATTCACCACACTTTAGAGCATGGGTTAATCACGCAGCTCAACACAACCGCAACGTTGCCAGGTTCGCCATTTTGAATTTTGTTTGCAGTGCACACTGCACACTGCACAGTGAAAAATTGTACAATTTTAACGACAGATATCGCTGTTAGCCAGTAGTGTGCAAGGTTGCCAAGTGTAGTACACTGTTCAAAACTGAATCATGTACAGGTATAGTTTCTGCTTCCCTATACTATCTTGTAGCAAAAATGCTTCTCGCAAAATTGATTCATGTCCATCTCAACTCCTCTATACTATCTTATAGCAAAAATTTAAAGACAACAGCGTCAACAGCAGACGAAACGCGACATCGACAAATATGAAGATGACGTTTTAGACGTATAGTAAAAGTATTATCCAGAAAGCATATTATTTATGTTGGAAACGTAGGGATGTCGAAAAATGGAATGGAAAATAATGCAAATATGGTGCATATATATAATATTATTTATCAAGTATAAAAAGGAAGAGATCGGATGTAATTTTCAGCCTATAAAGAGGAAAAAGCATCAGATAAGCATCGGGAGCAGTAAATCAAAAGAAAGATTAAGGAATATTTTGCTTTGTTAAATTAATCTTTCTTCTGACTTGCTGCTCCCGATACTTATCTGATGCTTTTTCCTCTTTATAGGCTGAAAATTGCATCCGATCTCTTCCCTTTTATACTTGATAAATAATATTATATATATGCACCATATTTGCATTATTTTCCATTCCATTTTTCGACATCCCTACATTTCCAACATAAATAATATGCTTTCTGGATAATACTTTTACTACGTCCAAAACGTCATCTTCATATTTGTCGATGTCGCGTTTCGTCTGCTGTTGTCATTAAATTTTTGCTATAAGATAGTATAGAGTAGTTGAGATGGACATGAATCAATTTTGCGAGAAGCATTTTTGCTACAAGATAGTATAGGGAAGCAGAAACTATACCTGTACATGATTCAATTTTGAACAGTGTACTTTCGGTACTACCGTAGTACCCAAAAGCGACATATCCTATAGCGTAGTACTATTTTGGGTACTACGCTATAGTCGCTGCTGATACTACTGGTCGGCGGAAATACGTCAGAGGGTAGAGACTGTAGAGGGACCGCAATACAGTGATGCCAGAAACGGACTTTTTTTCCAAAAAAACAGTTGAACAGAGGGGGCATGCACACAACGATAAATACCCCTATGCGTGTGACTAGCCACTTTTATGCCGATTCGGGCAACTTCGGCTTTAGAGAAGGACAGCGACATTTACTACGTCACTCTACATACACAAGTCTACGGCATATGCGTGTGAGCTGCTTGCGTCATCGAATACCGGGAGACTAACACCAGAGATGAAACGGGAGATTGCTCATGCGAGGTCCCGAGGCAATCCCTACCGGTAGGCGGCGCTGGTGTTGGCAAACGCGTGTCTCAGGTCCATCTAACCCCTAACGCCATCTATCGGAAGAGACCACGAAGCACGAGCGTTAAGCTTAGAATAGGGTAAAACATATATGCATTGTTGCCAGAAAGCGGAATAAAGAGAGAGCGGAGATATTTTCTCGGACCTCTCTGTCTTTCTCGCTGTTAGCTTCTAGCAGAAGAGTCGAGGCAAAATCTTTCCGTTTCGCTTTGCCGAAAATCTACCAATATTCGATGTCATTTATATTTGCAGGCCAATGCCTTTATACATGATTTTTTCAGCATATTTATTTATCAGCATTGACTTATTTAAATCAATAATAAATTAAGGAAATGCGTATTTGATATATAATAATTATTTTAACTATAATTTCATCGTTATATTTCGCTTATTTCCGTAAAATCTGCATTTCTTTAGTTTATTATTGATTATTGTAAGTCAATGGCAATTTAAAAAAATTTAATCTTAAAAAAAAAAGAAAAGTACCGATCAGGAATCGAACCCGGACCCACGAATCGCCACGCGATTACCTTACCGCTTAGACCACGAGACTTCTTCAGTGCATCGTAAACAGATAGTCTTTTTAAGGGCTTGAAATCTTCTATTGAACCATATAAATAAACGAAGAACCGACATCTTTATTCATTATTATTCTATCATAATGATACACAAATTAAAGAATAATTATATAATGTAGATTTTCAAAAGCTTTTCCAATAACCAAGAACGGAAACTGCGAGCGTTAATTGATTATTTATCTTCGTTCTTGGCTATTGGAAAAGCTTTTGAAAACTATTCAAAATATAATTATTCCTTAATTTGTGTACCATTATGACAGAATAATAATGAATAAAGCTGTCGGTTGCTCGTTTATTTATATGGTTTAAAAGAAGATTTCAAGCCCTTAAAAAGACTATCTGTTTACAATGCACTGAAGAAGCCTTGTGGTCTAGGCGGTAAGGTAATCGCGTGGCGATTTGTGGGTCCGGGTTCGATTCCTGAACGGTACTTTTCTTTTTTTTTTCAATGGCCATTGACTTACAATAATCAATAATAAACTAAAGAAATTCAGATTTTACGGAAAGAAGCGAAATATAACGATGAAATTATAGTTAAAATAATTATTATATATCAAATACGCATTTCCTTAATTTATTATTGATTTAAATAAGTCAATGCTGATTAATAAATATGCTGAAAAAATCATGTATAAAGGCATTGGCCTGCAAATGTAAATGACATCGAATATTGGTAGATTTTCGGCAAAGCGAAACGGAAAGATTTTGCATCGACTCTTCTGCTAGAAGCTAACAGTGAGAAAGACAGAGAGGTCCGAGAAAATATCTCCGCTCTCTCTTTATTCCGCTTTCTGGCAACAATGCATATATGTTTTACCCCTATTCTAAGCTTAACGCTCGTGCTTCGTGGTCTCTTCCGATAGATGGCGTTAGGGGTTAGATGGACCTGAGACCTGAGACACGCGTTTGCCAACACCAGCGCCGCCTACCGGTAGGGATTGCCTCGGGACCTCGCATGAGCAATCTCCCGTTTCATCTCTGCTAACACATATGTATGATCCATCCGTGAGAGCCTTCCCAAAGTTTAGCAAAGTGTCAAAAATTCTCGTGTTCATAATCTATATTAACCTGTTCGAATGTTTTACGTGAGTAAAGTGTAGTGAAGTGAAATGTCAAGTGTGGATAATAAAGAAGATTGTGGGGAATCATCATCGAGTATGACATCCACAGGTAAATTATGAATTATTCTGTAAAGTTTTTGGTGCTTGTTTCAACGTTTTCGTTTTTGTAGGTTATTTTAATGGAAGGGTTTTGGTGGGTAGGTGCGGAATAGCCATAAATCCTGTTGAGTGTCGAGTTTGGATTTAATATTCCAAATAACTTGACCTCTCCAGGTCGGCAGCAAGTCCCACACTACCCGTGCAAAGGATCCTTGTATCGTTTGCACGGGTAGTGTGGGACTTGCTGCCGACCTGGAGAGGTCAAGTTATTTGGAATATTAAATCCAAACTCGACACTCAACAGGATTTATGGCTATTCCGCACCTACCCACCAAAACCCTTCCATTAAAATAACCTACAAAAACGAAAACGTTGAAACAAGCACCAAAAACTTTACAGAATAATTCATAATTTACCTGTGGATGTCATACTCGATGATGATTCCCCACAATCTTCTTTATTATCCACACTTGACATTTCACTTCACTACACTTTACTCACGTAAAACATTCGAACAGGTTAATATAGATTATGAACACGAGAATTTTTGACACTTTGCTAAACTTTGGGAAGGCTCTCACGGATGGATCATACATATGTGTTAGTCTCCCGGTATTCGATGACGCAAGCAGCTCACACGCATATGCCGTAGACTTGTGTATGTAGAGTGACGTAGTAAATGTCGCTGTCCTTCTCTAAAGCCGAAGTTGCCCGAATCGGCATAAAAGTGGCTAGTCACACGCATAGGGGTATTTATCGTTGTGTGCATGCCCCCTCTGTTCAACTGTTTTTTTGGAAAAAAAGTCCGTTTCTGGCATCACTGCCGCAATATAGATATTTCTAATTTCAAAATACATAATGCATGGTCCGTGAGCCAAGACAAATGTTAGTATATACATACCACAAGTTATAAAGTAATATAAAGAAATAAAGTGACAGTTTTAATCTTACTGACAGCTGATATACTGATGGTATAAGTGAATAAATAAAGTGACGAAATTTGTAAAATGTACATAAAAATAATTTTTAAAAGTATATAAAGGACTGAACATTTTAGATAAGTATAACAATAAATTTTATAATATAAAATGTAAGATATAAATATTTTGTGGTACTTTGTGGGATTTTATTTCAGATTAAATTATAGTAATGTGTTTACTATGTCACTGTGCTGAGAATGGAGCTATGCAGATTTTCAAAATTAAAATAAAGGAATAGACTAAACATAATGTGGTTATTGTGTCATCGTTGAGATTCAAACTATGTTAATTGAGACGGATAATAAAATAAACGAGTGAAAAAACTGGGTAAATACAATAATAAATAAAGAAGCTGACAAATTAGATATATAATATAAAATGTAAGATATTTTATAGTACTTTCTGGGATTTTATTTCAGATTAAATTATAGTAATGTGTTTACTATGTCACTACTGAGGATGGAGCTATGTGGATTGAACATTAAAATGAAAGGAATAGATTCACCATATTATGGTTACTGTGTCATCGCTGAGGATCAAACTGTGTTAATTGAGATGAATATTAAAATAAACAAGTCAACACATTGGGTAAATACGATACAAATAAAGAAGCTGACAGATTACATTTGTAATTTCAAATGTAAGATTTTATATAGTACTTTTTGGTATTTTGTTTCAGATTAAATTATTGTAAAGTGTTTACTATGTTAATGCTGAGAATGGAGCTATGTGGATTGAACATTAAAACAAAAGGAATAGATTCACCATAATGTTGTTTCTGTGTCATCGCGGATGAGGATCAAACTGTGTTAATTGAGACAGACATTAAAATAAATGAGTCAGCATTTTGGGTAAATACAATAATAAATAAAGAAAATGACATAATAGATATATAATATAAAATGTAAGATGTTTTATAGTACTTTGTGGGATTTTGTTTCAGATTAAATTATAGTAATGTACGTGTGTTTACTGTATCACTGCTGAGGATGAAGCTATGTGGATCGAACATTAAAAGAAAGAATAGATTGACCATAATATGGTTACTGTGTCATCGCTGAGGATCAAACTGTGATAATTGAGATGAATATTAAAATAAAGAAGCTGACAGATTAGATATATAATATAACATGTAAGATATTTTACAGTACTTTGTGGGATTTTATTTAAAGTTAATATATGTAAAATAAAATTTTTGTTTTCTTTTTACTATTGTATCTATATGAATTACTATATGTTGCAATCTCTTAAAATTAAGCCTCTGCTTTTATTAGCAAACTAATAGTTCCACACGGCAGTGATGCCAGAATCAAGCTTTTAGCAACAAAAATGAAGATAAGCGCTAGCCAGCAGCAGTATAGAAAATTTAAAGGGAAGCGGTACAAACACAACTATGCCTGGAGAGCATAGGTGTGATTTGGACTTCAGGCAACATTGGCGTCAGAAGAAGAGCGACTACCGGTAACCGTGACATTTTTACGTGTCATCCGAGTGAAGTGGTGCTGCGTTTACCTAAAAACTCAAAGCAAATAAAAATGCTTTTCCTAAATTGATTTTTAATATTGATAAAATGGTCAAATGTAGCCATTAATTAATTAGATTTGGTAATAAATACAGAAAATGCGTTTTATTATAACAAATGAGTTGAGGTAAAATAAACTCAATGTTTTTATATTAATCTGTTAACAAATGCATTTTTTTATTTATTATTGAGTCCAATAAATTAATGGTTATTAAAAAAAAAATTTCTTGTATTGAAAAAAAAAATGAAAAAATTTTAAACTTCACCAAGACACGAACACGAGCCCACCGAATGACAAACGGCAACCTTATCGCCTGCGCTACAGCGCTCACTTGATGTACCAAGAGCAAAACAGCCTTTTAAAGACTGACTACAATTCTTTCACTAACTCGTCATAAACGATCAAAAATTAGCTGCAATAATAAATACATTTATCTCCACAGCATTATTGCACTAAATTTATTATGTTTTTAATTTGAAGCATACATTTTACATGAAGATACGATACTTTAAGGGTGTTCATGCAATACTCTAAATACAAAACTATTCATATGCTGGTTTATCATAGTTATTCGACTACATATAACAAATATTATAATATTAATTAATTTATGATAGTTGAGCATATGAATAGTTTTGTATATAGAGTACTGAATGGTTACCCTTAAATTATCATATCTTCATGCAAAATGTATGCTTCAAATTAAAAACAATAAATTTAGTGCAATAATGCTGTGGAGATAAATGTATTTATTATTGCAGCTAATTCTTGATCGTTTATGACGAGTTAGTGAAAGAATTGTAGTCAGTCTTTAAAAGGCTGTTTTGCTCTTGGTACATCAGGTGAGCGCTGTAGCGCAGGCGGTAAGGTTGTCCTTTGTCATGCGGTGGGCTCGTGTTCGAGTCTTGGTGAAGTTTAAAATTTTTTCATTTTTTTTATCATTACAAGGAATTTTTTTTTTAATAACCATTAATTTATTGGACTCAATAATAAATAAAAAAATGCATTTGTTAACAGATTAATATAAAAACATTGAATTTATTTTACCTCAACTCATTTGTTATAATAAAACGCATTTTCTGTATTTATTACCTAATCTAATTAGTTAATGGCTACATTTGACCATTTTATCAATATTACAAATCAATTTAGGAAAAGCATTTTTATTTGCTTTGAGTTTTTAGGTAAACGCAGCACCACTTCACACGGATAACACGTAAAAATATCACGGTTAGCGGTAGTCGCTCTTCTTCTAAAGCCAATGTTGCCTGAAGTCCAAATCACACCTATGCTCTCCAGGCATAGTTGTGTTTGTACCCCTTCCCTTTAAATTTTCTATACTCCTGCTGGCTAGCGCTTATCTTCATTTTTGTTGCTAAAAGCTTGATTCTGGCATCAGTGCCGTGTGGAACTATTAATTTGCTAATAAAAGCAGAGGCTTAATTTTAAGAGATTGCAACATATAGTAATTAATATAGATACAATTGTAAAAAGAAAACAAAAATTTTATTTTACATATATTAACTTTAAATAAAATCCCACAAAGTACTGTAAAATATCTAACATGTTATATTATATATCTAATCTGTCAGCTTCTTTATTTTAATATTCATCTCAATTATCACAGTTTGATCCTCAGCGATGACACAGTAACAACATTATGGTGAATCTATTCTTTTTTTTTAATGTTCGATCCACATAGCTTCATCCTCAGCAGTGATACAGTAAACACACGTACATTACTATAATTTAATCTGAAACAAAATCCCACAAAGTAACTATAAAACATCTTACATTTTATATTATATATCTATTCTGTCATTTTCTTTATTTATTATTGTATTTACCCAAAATGCTGACTCATTTATTTTAATGTCTGTCTCAATTAACACAGTTTGATCCTCATCCGCGATGACACAGAAACAACATTATGGTGAATCTATTCCTTTTGTTTTAATGTTCAATCCACATAGCTCCATTCTCAGCATTAACATAGTAAACACTTTACAATAATTTAATCTGAAACAAAATACCAAAAAGTACTATATAAAATCTTACATTTGAAATTACAAATGTAATCTGTCAGCTTCTTTATTTGTATCGTATTTACCCAATGTGTTGACTTGTTTATTTTAATATTCATCTCAATTAACACAGTTTGATCCTCAGCGATGACACAGTAACCATAATATGGTGAATCTATTCCTTTCATTTTAATGTTCAATCCACATAGCTCCATCCTCAGTAGTGACATAGTAAACACATTACTATAATTTAATCTGAAATAAAATCCCAGAAAGTACTATAAAATATCTTACATTTTATATTATATATCTAATTTGTCAGCTTCTTTATTTATTATTGTATTTACCCAGTTTTTTCACTCGTTTATTTTATTATCCGTCTCAATTAACATAGTTTGAATCTCAACGATGACACAATAACCACATTATGTTTAGTCTATTCCTTTATTTTAATTTTGAAAATCTGCATAGCTCCATCCTCAGCACAGTGACATAGTAAACACATTACTATAATTTAATCTGAAATAAAATCCCACAAAGTACCACAAAATATTTATATCTTACATTTTATATTATAAAATTTATTGTTATACTTATCTAAAATGTTCAGTCCTTTATATACTTTTAAAAATTATTTTTATGTACATTTTACAAATTTCGTCACTTTATTTATTCACTTATACCATCAGTACATCAGCTGTCAGTAAGATTAAAACTGTCACTTTATTTCTTTATATTACTTTATAACTTGTGGTATGTATATACTAACATTTGTCTTGGCTCACGGACCATGCATTATGTATTTTGAAATTAGTAATTAGAAATATCTATATTGCGGTCCCTCTACAGTCTCTACCCTCTGACGTATTTCCGCCGACCAGTAGTATCAGCAGCGACTATAGCGTAGTACCCAAAATAGTACTACGCTATAGGATATGTCGCTTTTGGGTACTACGGTACGGTAGTACCGAAAGTACTACACTTGGCAACCTTGTCACGGACCATGCATTATGTATTTTGAAATTAGTAATTAGAAATATCTATATTGCGGTCCCTCTACAGTCTCTACCCTCTGACGTATTTCCGCCGACCAGTAGTATCAGCAGCGACTATAGCGTAGTACCCAAAATAGTACTACGCTATAGGATATGTCGCTTTTGGGTACTACGGTAGTACCGAAAGTACTACACTTGGCAACCTTGACATCAACTATTATATTGTGAGTGTTTTTGGCCTCAAGTGGGTCAAACCCCTTAACGACAACTGTCGGTATCGCTAACTACCGACAGTTATCGCTTGCGCTAACGAAAGAGCGATTCTGTAACTTTAGTTTTACGACAATAGTCGGTGCAACTCATATTTGTACGATAACGATAAAATTCGTTAAGGTTCTAGGGAAGTTGGTAATATTGGTGTATTTAATACCAACCGAAATAGGAATTTTTATGTTACTTGACTATATCAATTTTGACTATAGCAAAATTATCATATTTTATTTAAAAGAAGTATTAAAACGTAAGTATATTTTAATTAAAATAACTATTAAAAATTAATGTTTTAACATTTTTTTGAGTCAGACAATGTACAGTTAGTGCCTGTGTGCTATAGTTAAATAATACAATTAATTCTATATTTTAGAGAATACCTCTGCATATATACATATATATATATATTTAGTTATTTTTAAATATAAAAATTGGAAAAATATTAAATTTTATTTCCTATGATTTTTACTGTAAGCCTTAATTTATAAAGAAAATTTATTGTAAGTACTTTTTTGTGATATCTAAATATTAATTTAAGAAATATTTGTGACATTTATTATATTTACTTTCTCGGTAAACTTCTACCGACGCCTATCACGGTCGTCGTTAAGTTAACGATAGAATTCGGTAGCGACCGCCCTTTTTAACGACAATTATCGAAATCTTTGTGTTACAGAATCGCTCTTAGCGATATCTCTCGGTAACTCGATTCAATTACCGAAAGTTGTCGATAACTAGTTACTGAATCCATATAGACGGAAGTTACAGAATCGCTCTTTTCGTTACTGCAAGCGACAACTATCGGTAGTTAGCGATACCGACAATCATCGCTGGGAAGTTACAGAATCCCAGCACTGATCTCGGAAAATAAACGTCCTATGAATACGGCCGTATACCAGCCTGGGATGAGGTTCCTAAACGCATCATGGGGACGCCATTTCTAGCGGTCATTGCAGAGATAAGACGGGAGATTGCTCATGGCGTGTCAGAAAATAATCCTGAAACGGTGGCGCCACCACTTCAGCGAAAGCATTGCCAGATTAGGAAGCCCGTATGGCCATCTATCGGGACTGATTCGAAGCAACGACAAGCAAAGTCCAGAGAGGGTAAAACAGATCTAAACCAGATAATAATTTGCGAAAAAGATTTTATGTAAAAATATAAAGATCTCATGTATGTAAGGCAACAAAAAACAATTTACAAATAAAGTTAGTTAATACAAAAGCATAGAAGAATATTCGACACTCATATATTACTATGTAGCCTTTCCTAACTCAAATATTATTTATAGATAATTATATTATACTCTTTTCTTCGCATGTATACGTTATTACAGAGAGAGAAAAAATATATAAAAATTAAATAGTAAAAATATAATTCATGAAACCATGTTTGTTAATCTAATACCTTAAATACAAAAGCTATTATACATTTTAATCGGGGAATTGTGATTAGTTCGTATAGCTCCGGTATATTTCGAGTACGAGAGAGAGCGGTATACTTTTCTCAGACCTCTCTTTCTCGCGCTCCTTCTTCGCTCGTTTAGCCAACGAGCTTAAACGGGAGAAGCCGAGCTAGCCGAAGAAAATTAAGAAATGTCTTTTTCGCGGTCAGCTATGATAAAAACTGAATACGCTAAATGTGAGTGTATTAAGATAAAATATTTATAAGCAGCCGTTAACTTATTAGATTTTATAATAAATAAGGAAATGTGACGATATTACGTAACATTGGTCAATTGTCTTAAGACTCATATGTTACGGATTACTGTTAAAAATATTTTATTTTCTTAATTTATTATTTAATCTAGTAGGTTAATGGTAATAAAAAAAAATCATGATAAAAAAAAATTAAAAAAGTTTGCATGAGTCTGCGGGAATCGAACCCGAGCCCGCGTAAGTAGCAAGCAAGCGCATTACCATCTGTGCTACGGAACGTATTTGGTAAGTCAGAAGCAAAGTAGCCTGATACAACAATGGAAGCTTTCTCTATGAAATTCAATTTACAGAATAAAATATCAATTATAATCGTATATATATTTATTTCGTATGTCTTTTCCTAATGAAATAAAATGTTTCTTTTGCATATTTCTAATCATTAATCACTTTAACAGCTGTAGCTTCAAAAAGTGACTCCAACATTACAAAGAATATTTAATGAGCAATCTCCCGTTTCATCTCTGGTATGCACAATATATGTATAATGTCATTAACATGTTAGATAAAAAAATATGAAAAAATGGAGTTTTAATATATGATAGTCATACGCGTTCAAAACATATATATCGAGTTTCAAACTGCAAATATTTTTATAAAGATTTAATTTTTATTTTATTAGTAATTCAAATAAGTTATTAATGACTACTTTAAATATTCTAAAATTATAAAAAATGGAAAAAAAAGTGTCGAAGAGGTCTCGAATCTGGGCTCACCGGTTCCAAAAGCCGAGTACGCGTATTTGTGGCTGCTCTATAAAGTTTATGCAAGTTTATCATATATATCCTTAAGTCTCCTATAGCTCATATGGTAAGGTCTCGGCTTTTGGAACCGGTGAGCCCAGGTTCGAGACCTCTTCGACTCTTTTTTTTCCATTTTTTATAATTTTAGAATATTTAAAGTAGTCATTAATAACTTATTTGAATTACTAATAAAATAAAAATTAAATCTTTATAAGAATATTTGCAGTTTGAAACTCGATATATATGTTTTGAACGCGTATGACTATCATATATTAAAACTCCATTTTTTCATATTTTTTTATCTAACATGTTAATGACATTATACATATATTGTGCATACCAGAGATGAAACGGGAGATTGCTCATTAAATATTCTTTGTAATGTTGGAGTCACTTTTTGAAGCTACAGCTGTTAAAGTGATTAATGATTAGAAATATGCAAAAGAAACATTTTATTTCATTAGGAAAAGACATACGAAATAAATATATATACGATTATAATTGATATTTTATTCTGTAAATTGAATTTCATAGAGAAAGCTTCCATTGTTGTATCAGGCTACTTTGCTTCTGACTTACCAAATACGTTCCGTAGCACAGATGGTAATGCGCTTGCTTGCTACTTACGCGGGCTCGGGTTCGATTCCCGCAGACTCATGCAAACTTTTTTAATTTTTTTTTTATCATGATTTTTTTTTATTACCATTAACCTACTAGATTAAATAATAAATTAAGAAAATAAAATATTTTTAACAGTAATCCGTAACATATGAGTCTTAAGACAATTGACCAATGTTACGTAATATCGTCACATTTCCTTATTTATTATAAAATCTAATAAGTTAACGGCTGCTTATAAATATTTTATCTTAATACACTCACATTTAGCGTATTCAGTTTTTATCATAGCTGACCGCGAAAAAGACATTTCTTAATTTTCTTCGGCTAGCTCGGCTTCTCCCGTTTAAGCTCGTTGGCTAAACGAGCGAAGAAGGAGGGCGAGAAAGAGAGGTCTGAGAAAAGTATACCGCTCTCTCTCGTACTCGAAATATACCGGAGCTATACGAACTAATCACAATTCCCCGATTAAAATGTATAATAGCTTTTGTATTTAAGGTATTAGATTAACAAACATGGTTTCATGAATTATATTTTTACTATTTAATTTTTATATATTTTTTCTCTCTCTGTAATAACGTATACATGCGAAGAAAAGAGTATAATATAATTATCTATAAATAATATTTGAGTTAGGAAAGGCTACATAGTAATATATGAGTGTCGAATATTCTTCTATGCTTTTGTATTAACTAACTTTATTTGTAAATTGTTTTTTGTTGCCTTACATACATGAGATCTTTATATTTTTACATAAAATCTTTTTCGCAAATTATTATCTGGTTTAGATCTGTTTTACCCTCTCTGGACTTTGCTTGTCGTTGCTTCGAATCAGTCCCGATAGATGGCCATACGGGCTTCCTAATCTGGCAATGCTTTCGCTGAAGTGGTGGCGCCACCGTTTCAGGATTATTTTCTGGACGTTTATTTTCAGGGATTAGATCCAGATCTCGGATCAAACTTACCGCAGTGTCGCAACTTACAAAAAAAAAACTAGATCACCCTAGACTAATCCGGATCAAGTAAGGAGGCTTTCGCGAGAGTGAATCCGGATCCAGATTTAAGTAGAGTAATTGGGGCCTATTCAGATGTGGAAATTTTAGCTGTCATTAGTGACATTATTCTAATCAACAAAAGGTAAATATTAAATTTCCAATTTGTTTTGCTAAAGATAAAGAAAGAAGTATAATAATCATTAATAATTTTCACTTTTTATATAATATATTAACTTTCTTACATAATTTATACATCATCTTCCTCCTCATCATTTTCAAATAAAATATTCCATAAATTCATATAATCCATTGTTTAATCTGTAAATAATATGTTATTAAGAGAAATTATGTAAGAAAATTAATATATTATATAAAAAGTGAAAATTATTAATGATTATTATACTTCTTTCTTTATCTTTAGCAAAACAAATTGGAAATTTAATATTTACCTTTTGTTGATTAGAATAATGCCACTGATGACAGCTAAAATTTCCACACCTGAATTGGCCCTAATTACTCTACTTAAATCTGGATCCGGATTCACTCTCGCGAAAGCCTCCTCACTAGATCCGGATTAGTCTAGGGTGATCTAGAATTTTTTTTTCGTAAGTTGCGACACTGCGGTAAGTTTGATCCGAGATCTGGATCTAATCCCTGAAAATAAACGACCTCTGACACGCCATGAGCAATCTCCCGTCTTATCTCTGGTCATTGTACAGCAACAACATTCAAAATGCCGGTGCTGGCACGCTGAACCCGAAGTAAAATTGTCAGTCGTAAATTGTCATAATTCTTTGAAAGAAATGTCGTCGATCTGTTAGCACCGAAACGTTTTTTTTTTCTGAGTTAATTTTGATAATTTTTGTTGTAAAAAATGTTGGGAAAGGTTAGGCAAAGGATGTTAAATCATCATTTACTATTTTCAAATATGAGTAAAAAGTTTAGTCATTCGATTAAGTCCGAAGCAACTATATATCCTCCAATACTGGATTTGTCATATGAAGCTACACAAAGAAGAAAGCGAGAAGCCTGGCATGATGAAATACGAAGGATAAAAACTGTAGAAGAAAAGCTATTTAAAATTAATATGCCAAGATATTATGGTTGGAAAAGTGTAATTTTACAAGAAGAGAAGATACCATATAATGCTTTACCACTAACACAATACATTACAAGAACTCATGTAATGGAACGAAAAGAATTACCTAATTACTATGATCAGTTAATTGAAAATGAGCAACTAGATTTTATTTCAAGTGCAATACAAAACCATATAATGGATATTATAGCATTTGAGTATACGATTAGAGAGTAGGTACCTGTATAGTTCTTTGTTTTCAATAAAATGTTTTTGTAAATTCAGATAAAGTAAAATACTATTTCAATATAGTAACTTATATTTAGGTTAAGTTATTTTAATTATTGATCAAATTTTGTTTTCTTTTAGAAGAGAGTATGAACAATTTCATGGTTATTTTGATGATAAATCTGTTGTTGAAAATAAAGTAACAAATAGAATTGTCAATCAAATAAATAAAACCTTATTAGCAAATTTATCTTCAATATATCCCCATTTAATGGAAATTGAAACAGACATTGAACCAAGAATTGAAGCATTTTGGTTTGCTGGTGGATTAGGTCCGCCTAATTCTAGAAGGAAAAGTCTTGAGGGAATAAAGTTTTTTAAAAAATTTGCTAATGATCCAATAGATAGACCTATACAATATTTAGGAAGTCCATCTTTACAATTACGTTGTCAATACCCTTTAAAAGAATTTATACCAGTAAGTGATATTGAAAACTGTGAACTGCATATTCCATGTTGCAACTTTGATCCTTCTGTATTTGGCATCTGCAGTAAGCGTAGACATGGAACAACTATTCCAGGGTTTTGGCCTGGTGATCCATGTGAATTTGCTTTCCTATCGTATCATAAATTAGGACATTTACATAATAGGCCTGCATATAAAGATTTAGATGACATTATTACGGTACAATCTATTCGAGCAGCTTATGCATGGCTCTATGGCCAAGCCTGTTACCAAGGTATATGATACAATATTGTGTTTTTATTACGTTAAGCATTTAGATATAGCGTAATATTATTAATTTTTTAATACAACTTATCTTTTTCTTAAAGGTTTTTGCACATATCAAGATCTTACTTACCCTTTAACAACACAGTTAGTCTTAACAAATGGTCAGTTTTGGGCACTAAGTGCTTATCAGCTTAATACAATATTACATTATGAAGAAAATGCTGATCATAATAGTAAAAGAAACCTCTGCTGGACTACAGCGCCTATGCAATTATTTGCAGCAGTAGAGAATGAAAAAGTTATAGGTTTTAACATTGATGTTTTAAAACAATTAATAAAGTTTTACATAAATGTTCCTCAAGAGAAAGTAGGTGTTAATATGAAACCATATTTGGACGACAATGTACAAGTTATTGCTGATATAGAAGATACTGGAAGAAGAGAATGGCTTGAGTCAAATTACAAACATTTAGTTTCTAATCGTCCGAGACATAGGTATGATCAATAGATTTATATAATAAAAATATCAATCACTAACAAAAAATCAAATATTTAAGCTATATTTTATGCAGGGAATAAGCATTTTACATAATACTTATTTTTACAAAATTTAATTTATTTAAAGAGTTGCATCAAGTGGTATCACTAGTTTGACTCTGCAAAGTCATTTGTGGATTTTGAACGTTACTTTGAAATTTCAAAATATTGTACCTATATAAGATGATCCAATAGCTATTGGCACTGAGCTTATATCTGAAAAAAAGTAGAAGATTCGGAAAAAATAGTGTAAAGTTTCTTTTTATGGGGTGAGCAGTATCATACTGTACTCATTTTTAAAGATAAAACCACCTTAGAAATATCAAAAGCATTATGTATCTTATAAATGGAGTCTATATTTTTTATTGCATTTTCCTGTAAATGCTGATCTTGAGAACATCAACCCAAGTATTTAAGAATATAGATAACGTTGCTAAAGTGCCTGTACTAAAAAAAGAGAACAATTTGAAAAAAAAACACAAATACATTTATTTTAAAAAATAAATAATGGTACAGTTTTATAATAGAAAAGTATAAGAAACTTTATAAGTTTAAAATTCTCTTTAAAAATGACGTTCTGGCAATCCCCTAAATACAAGTTTTTACAATTATTTATGGATGTGTTGCTGAACGGATATTTTTATATCGATATTAAGGGGCTAGACCACTGTAGAAGTAGAAAATGAAACGCGTTCTTTGACATTTTATTTTTTATAGAAGGAAGGAAAATAAAAAAATACTAAGTACATATGTTATTAAGTATAAATTGAAATATAGTATAAAAAATTTTCATTGAAAAATATTACAAAATAGTGGCACCAGAGCTATTCTTCTGAAGTATTTACTTTTTCCACGCCACGCAACATAACTTCAATAATTTTCAATATTTTCTTTCGAAATTTTAATCACATCTTTAAAACCACGTTTCGAAAAGAAATACGTAGGGAAATTTCGATTGGTTAATTCGAACATTTTTTATAAACAAATAATTACTATTTGTTTGGATCAAAAATTTAAAGTCTTCCTTTAAATAAACGCCAATCATATAAAAATGAATATTATTAAAATTCCCTATGTACTTCTCTTCGAAATGTTGTTTTAAAGATATGATTTATGTTTCGAAAGAAAATATTGAAAATTGTTGAAGTTATGCTGCGTGCCGTGGAAAAAGTCAATACTTTAGAAGAATAGCTCTGGTGCCACTATTTTGCAATATTTTTCAATGAAAATTTTTTCTACTATATTTCAATTTATACCTAATAACATATGTACTTAGTATTTTTTTATTTTCCTTACTTCTATACAAAATAAAATGTCAACGAACGCGTTTCATTTTTTACTTTTACAGTGGTTTAACCCCTTAATAAGCGGAAGTTTATTTAACAAATTGTGGTCGTAATTTTTCATAGTATTTAATGTTATTGGATGGTTTTGAAAATGCCAGTAGCTTATACAGGGTGTAACAGCAATGATGTTTTTAATTTTAACCACATATTCTTGGGGCTAAACTAAGTAAAAAAGTCTTATACTATAAGGTCCGGAAAAGCATCATTTCTGAGATAAATTAATTTTAAACCGATGAATCAGGGCTTTGATTCAACGGAAAAATTACTTTAATTTCACTTTCGTTCACAGTTCCCCTTCAAAAAACAATAGAAGCTTGTATTTCTTTGTCGATCGGTATTGTCGTACACGGATATACATACACGAACGCAACTACGCCGATTATTAATATTACCTCCCAATGTCTTATATTCCTGATCCTGGTGCTGATGAAATTCATTTTCTGCCTATTTTTAAAAGAATCCTCGGAAGCACCCATTTAGTTGAAAACTCTGAGTAACGATACGGCGTTATTTGTTGATTAATTCTCAAGTCGTCTTATCTTTTCGGTGACGCGACATATGAAATGTTCTAAGGTAGTTAACAAATAAGTTTTATATTAAAAAAGCTATTATAAGAAATTTTATTTTTTTGTTTTTGAAAATTTTACTCTTTTATTAGATAGAGCAGTTTGCTGTGTGCATCATTGGAAGAGCAAAATGACTCGAAAATAGATTCTCAAGTAAAGCCATAGTCTTGTCTAGAAATTTCAATCTAAATGGAGAGCTTGAGGGATCCCTTTAAGAATAAGTAAGCTTTTTTTTCATTTTATGAAGGGACAAGCCACAAAACTAAAAATAATTTTTTGTTAATGCTGTAAATTATTATTCATAGTCTTTGCACGTTCTTAGGTACGAAAAGATTTGAAAGAAAAATTAGTAAATGCTTATGCTTTTCTCTTCACTTAATTACGATTTGCTAGGTGAATTGTAAAATATTTCTTTTTGGTGACCATATCAACTTGTAGTCACTATAAACTAGAATCTGACCTAGCAATTGGCAAATTTTACTGGCAAGTCCATTTAGGCAGACACTATGTAAAAAGTACTAGGCAAAAAGGCAAAAACTATGGGCAATCTACGGTATAAAGAAAAAATTATTTTTAATTTTGTGGCGTGTCCCTTCATAAAATGAAAAAATAGCTAATTTATTCTTAAAGGGATCCCTCAAGTTCTTCACTTAGATTGAAATTTCTAGTAGACTATGGCCTTACTTGACAATCCATTCTCGAGTCATTTTGATCTTCCAATGATGTAGCAAACTGTTCCATCTCATAAAACAGTGAAACTTCCAAACACAGAAAAAATACAATTTCTTATAATAGCTTTTATGATAAAATACCTATATGTTGACTACCTTAGAGCAGTTTATATGCTTCGCCACCGAAAAGATAAAGCGACTTGAAAATGAATCCACGAATAACGCCGCATTATTCTCCAGACTTTTCTACCAAATGGGTGCTATCGAGGATCAGTTTAAAAATAGGCAGAAAATGAATTTAATCAGCACCAGTATCAGGAATGTAAGACATTAGGAGGTAATATTATTAATCGGCGTAGTTGCGTAGTGTGGGCGTATGCGTGTACGACAATACCGATCGACAGAAAAATACAAGCTTCTATTGTTTTTTGAAGGGGAACTGTGAACGAAAGTGAGAGTAAATTTTTCCGTTGAATCAAAGCCCTGATTTATCGGTTTAAAATTGATTTATCTCAGTAATGATGCTTTTCCGGACCTTATAGTATAGGACCTTTCGACTTAGTTTAGTCCCAAGAATATATGGTTAAAATTAAAAACATCATTGCTGTTACATCCTGTATAGGAAACTAAGAACAAAGAATTATTTAAATAACTACATTGATATTTTAAAAAAATTACGTATAAATTAAAATATTTTTTTACGTATAGTTCTGGATAATCTCTTTGCGTTTTTAAAGAACCTAATAATAAAAAGATCTATAAAAAATAACAACGCGTGTGCTACATACTAAATAAACCAATAAAGTACTTTCGTGAGACTTACGAAAATTCTTGATTTATTTATTTAGAATATAGCACACACACATTGTTATTTTTGTATGGATCTTTATATTATTGGGCTCTGTAGAAACGCAAAAAGATCATTTAGAACAATACGTAAGAAAATATTTACATTTATGCGTAATTTTTTTAAAGTATCAATATAATTGTTTAAACAAGACTTTTTTTTCTGAATATTTCAGCGTATTTTTCTACAAAAGCTATTGGCGTTCTCGAAACCATCCAATATTACTAAAATCCGTGAAAAAATACGACTACAATTTGCACAAAAGACTCGCTCTTTGATGTCGATATACAGAATTTCTCTCAATAAACACAAAAGTTCGTAGGATATTATAAGAATATTGTATATAAACTTTTGTTTACAGAACCTAAACTAGTGTGTGAAATTACTGAATACACACGTAACTTCCCTCACATACAAAAGATTACAAATTTAAAACTTAAATACATTAAAGAGAAGAAGGGGGAGGGGGGGTATACTGTTAAATTAAGAAATTTGATTGAATATCGTGGCCTGTCGCCCTCTTATCATTAGTTTTTTGAAATCAACAAGAATTGCTTTTCTGGCATTCAAGTGATTTGATAGAAATGCTTTATATTTTACGTAGAAATATATTAAAAATGCAAGTGCCATTATTATACAGGGTGGAATGTTAACACCGCGTTTCCTTGAAAGGGGTGATTCCTGAGACCTTTCTGAACAAAACCCCGTTGTCCGTTTTTAAATCTAGCCCCTGGTTAAGGAGAGGTAAAAGATAACATTTTGCACGCTATTATGAATCATCTTTATGAATGCAGTAGTATTAGTATGTACGTGTGACAAGTGAGAGAAATTAAAGAAAAGATGCTGCTGACTTTTCACTCTCTCCTTTTATTGAATTTTTCAGAATCGGTGAGAAGTTGTTGCCGATTTGCTATTTTGCCTTTTTATTGATTAATATGAAATATTGATATTTAATTCGCGTTCTTGCACAATAAATAACGCGTACGCGTATTTTACCTACGGGGAATCTTGGTGAAATGTTATTGTGCGTCACCATACAATTTAATTTCCGATGCCAAAAAATTAATGGACAAATCGGGATAATGTAAATAAAATTCTATGAGGATTTTGCACACTTTAAATTAAGACTGTGCTCCAGTCAATGAGTGTTAGCTTGGCACAACTGAGCGCTCATGAGCACTCATTTACTGGAGCACAGTCTTAATTTAAAGTGTGCAAAATCCTCATAGAATTTTATTTAAATTATCCTGATTTGCCCATTAATTATTTGTCATCGGAAATTAAATTGTATAGTGACGCTCAATAATAC
Source organism: Prorops nasuta (assembly GCF_024137725.1). Classification (NCBI taxonomy): domain Eukaryota; kingdom Metazoa; phylum Arthropoda; class Insecta; order Hymenoptera; family Bethylidae; genus Prorops; species Prorops nasuta. The sequence goes on from NW_027116810.1 coordinate 712,057, forward strand.
TTAACCAAGATTCTCCGTAGATAAAATACGCATACGCGTTATTTTTTGCGCGAGAATTAACGCGAATTAAAACTCAAAATTTCATATTAACCAATAAAAAGGCAAAACAGCAAACCGGCAACAACTTTTCACCGATTTCGAAATAATCAATAAGAGGAGAGAGTGAAAAGTCAGCAGTAACTTCTCTTTGATCACTCTCACTTGTCATACGTACATACCAACACTATTGCATTTGTAAAGGTGATACATAATAGCAGGCATAATGTTATCTTTTACCTCTCCTTAATCAGGGGCTAGATTTAAAAACGGACAATGGGGTTTTGCTGAGTAAGGTCTCAAGAATCACCCCTTTCAAGGAAGTGCGATGTTAACGTTCCACCCTGTATATGTACGACATACGTATATTACATTTGCCTTTTTAATACAATTTTTTTTTTAATATAGAAACATTTCAATTAAATAATTTGAATGCGAGAAAACGTAGATCTTGGAGAGTTCCAAATATACTCACTAGGCGAGTGGATGGGCGTTGACTACCGCTCATCAGAGGTCGACGGACCATAATGTTCAACGCGAACAGAAGTTATATTTGGGATTTTTCACGTTTTCAGTTTTTGATACTTATTTCTTCATTGTTGCTTTAGAAATGCACTCGTAAAATTGCATTGTTTTTTAAGCCTTTTACAGTCATCCATATCACTTGAAACTTTTTCTCAACCATTCACGAATATACAGGTTGTAACAGCAATGAGGCTCTTTTAATTTTAACCATATATTCTTGAGGATAAGCTAAATCGAAAAGTCATGTACCATTAATTCCATAAAAGCATTATTGTTGAGATAACTCAATTTTAAACCAATAAATCCGGGCTTTGGTGCAACGGAAAAAATACTGTACTCTCACTTTTGTTGCCATTTCCCTACCTTTTAATAAAAGAGCTCGTACCTCTTCATCATTCCGTATTTCCGTATGCACACACACATGCAACTACGCCGATTACTAATATTACCTCCTAATGTCTTATATTCCTGATCCTATTGCTGTATGAAATTTATTTTCTGTCTATTTTTAAGGAAATCCTCAAAATCATCTATTGAGTTGAAATTTCTGGGCAACAATACAGTGTTATTTGTAGATTAATTTTGTAGTCATTTTATATTTTCCATGACGCACAATATGAACTGCTCTATCTTATAAGGTAGTCAAAAAATAAGTATCATATTAAAAAAGTGATTATAAGAAATTTTATTTTGTTCGGTTTCTGAAAATATTACTGTTTTATTAGATAAAGCAGTTTGCTGTATCATTGGAAGAGTAAAATGACTCGAAAACAGGTTTTCAAGTAATGCCATAGTCTCTTGTCTGGAAATTTCGACCTAAGTGGAAAGCTAAGGGATTCCTTTAAGAATAAATAAGCCTCTTTCCATTCTTCGAAAGGACAAGCCAAGAAATGAGGAATAATTTTTTCTTTGTGCCGTAGCTTATTTATAGTTTTTGCCTAGTACTTTTTACACAGTGCTTGCTTAAATGTACTTGCCAGTAAAACTAGTCAATTGTTGGACCAGATTCTAGTTTATACTGACTAGAGGGAGGTATGATCACGCGTAAATGAAATATTTACTAATTCACCAAGGAAATTCAAATAATATTAAGAGGAAAGCATAAATATTTACTAATTTATCTGGAATATTTCGTACTCAATAGTGTACAAAAACTATGAATAATCTATGGCATGAACACAGTTTCTTTTTTAAACTCTTTTTTGTCCTTATAATTTAAAATTTTATTCTTAAAGGAATCCCTCAGCTCTCGACATAGGTTGAAATTTCCAGACAAGACTATAGCATTACTTGAAAACCTATTTTCTGGTCATTTTACTCTTGCAACGATACAGCAACCTACTCTGTCTGATAAAACAGTAAGATTCTCAAAAACCGATAGAAATACAATTTTTGTATAATCGATTTTGGACATAACACTTATTTTTTTACTACCTTATTAGATACAGCAGTTCATATAGCGTGTCACTGAAAAGATAAAACAAATTCATAATTAACTTGCAAATAACGCCATATTGTTGCCCAGAATTTTGATCTTAATAAGTGCTTTCGAGGATCCTTTTCAAAATATCCAGAAAATAAATTTCTTACAACACAAGGATCAGGAATGTAGGATATTAGGAGGTAATATTGATAATCGGTGTGGTTGTATGTATGTGTGTATGTATGGCAATACGGAACGGTAGAGAAGTACGAACTTCCTTTGTTTATCGAAAGAGAAGTGTCATCGAAAGTGACACTAAAGTAATTTTTTTCGTTGAATCGAAACCCTAATTTATCGGTTTAAAATTTATTTATCTTAGCAATGATGCTTTTACGTTATTAATGGTACATGACTTTTCGACTTAGTTTATGCTCTAGAATATGTGGTTAAAATTAAAAGCATCATTGCTGTTGCACCCTGTATACATATATCGTTTTCGGCTCTTCTGGTACCAAAGATATTCGTTAAGATTACGGAATATTAGGTCAGATCCACTTCATCTCTCGGTTTCTGTATAATAAAAAAATAGAAGATTCCATAAAAAAGTAATGATTAACTTTTCATGAACTTCTGACAATTTCTCAAGATCAAGCCACTGATATCAAGTTACACTGCCCTCCAAGATGTTTAATTATTTTTGCAGGATAATTAATTTTTGAGATAGTTCACTATGAAAATTAAAATAAGTTTAAACTAACTTTTTTTTAAATCGATTGCCCTCCTGACTTTCGAAATAGAGAAATCGTACTAGTTGAAAGTTGAAACTTTGTCTCGATCGTAAATTATTTGGGAACAGAATTGATGGAAGCCGGTGTAACAAAGTAACATGTATATAACCCTCAATGACTTTCCAGAAGTAATCAATTATATTATTTCATGTTGCTTTTTAAGAAATAGTTTTCATAAAAATACTTATTGCTTTTGAAGATATTCTTAATTTAACCCTTTCACTGCTCTTAACGAGTTAGGTACGTCGACACTAAGTTGTTCCTAATATTTTTAATCTGATTAACCCTTTTACAACCACTACCATAATAGTACGCCTTCATTTGCAGCTTTAATGGGTCAGTGCCGTAGTTTTTTTATTGGACATTCTCTTCCTAATGAGGATAAGAAAAGTGTTAATATAGCATTGTATGACGTGTTGATAGAACGCCAAGCCTGTTGTAATATCTATTTACATGTAGAATATACCCGAAATGGAGATCCTCATGCCCCATTCTTGCTTAGGTTGGTTTATACAGAAGTGTATCTTTATTTATATGCGAGAGTCTACGCGCTACAGAACTCTTCCGACTGAGTACGGAAAAAGTATATTAATGCAAATATTGTCGCATACATGTGAAGATATACATATATAGGTATAAGCCTACCTACATATACATATAGAGTCACGGCGTTAGAATTTCCACCTCAGGTTTTTTGCGTCTTTCAAGCTGGCACGTCAAATTTAAAATTACGAAATTTTGTTGATGGATTCTGTAGCACGTTTCAAAGCACTAGAGTACTTTCATATTTTTAACAATCATTCTGTCAATGTGTTATAAAAAACACGATTTCGAAAAAATGTAATACTGTATTTTTATTTTCAAATATGTGAAAGTCAATAACTTATTGACAAAAGATTCCATAAAAGAATTTGATCTACATAAATTATAGAACTCTTAGACATGCAAACCGAACTCCACTTAAAATTGACGAATGTTAATTTTTTGTGCAAGCTAAATTTTTGTAATGTAAACAGGGGGTCTTAATTTTTTGTACTAGGGGTTCCACAAAAAAAAAATTGTAAAAATGGGACGACAGATAATTTAATTATCTTTGAATAGTAACAAGAAGGATTGAAATCATTTAAAGTTGACAAGAACATAAACTAAGTCCTGTAAACAAATAAGTTCGAACTGAAATCAGATAAATTCAACAAGTAAGTGACTTAATTAGTAAATTTAATTTAAAAAATAGCAAGACGAAAAAAAATACATAATCTTAAATAGAACAATGATTTAAATGGTATCTAAATGAATACGAATTCTAAATAAAAAGCAACTTGCCGGGCCCAGGCTTCATAAGTTTTTATGATACAGTCAAATATTGATTTAGATTAAGAAACAACATATTTTTATAGCATAATAATCAAACTATAGAATAAAATGAACGGCCTGGCAAAATGCTTTTGATTTAAAATTTGTATAGTTTTAAGTACAAATTTAATCATTGTTCTATTTAAGATTATGCATTTTTTATATTCATCTTTCTATTTTATAAATTTAATTTATTAATTAAGTCAATTACTTGATAAATTTATCTGATTTCATTGCAGACTTTTTTGTTCACAGGAGTTAGCTTACGCTTTCTTGTCAACTATAAATTATTTCAATCCTTTTCCTTCTAAGCAAAGATTACACTAGCACATAAAAAAAGTGGTCTTTACCTTGAACCAAACCCACCTATCTCTATGTATTTCGATGCGTTGATTCTGAATCTGAAGTTCATTTTAGTCAAAAACCTCCAAAATCTTGAGAAAAATGTGCAAAAAAAAACCTTCGAAATTTGCCAAAAATTGCAGAAGTCGCATTCAATTGTATAAACAAAATTCAGAATAAATTTTTATTATTTGAACAAGGTATATTTTTTATGTATTTTGATGTGCTGAATCTAAATCAAAATTTGGTTTAATTGCAACATGTACAGATTTAGCAAAGGCCATAAAAAAAGTGATATGAGTGAGACGATGGTAAGAAGAGAAAAGAATTGCACCGTCCTCCTTTTGTAACAAACTCTTTGATCTTCAAACAATCCATGCAGTGGTTTCCTCTTTCTCTTTCTGTTTTCTTTCTTTATATCTCTGTTTAGCGACCAACAAAAATCTACCATCATATTGCTATATAGCTATTCCATCTACCTTTATATCGAATCTCCGTTTCAGTTATATATTGATGAAATCGTTCTCCTTGTTCTTCACTGTAGTCTCCAAGATTTTCAGGGAAATAATCAAGGTGAGAATGAAGGAAGTGCAATATTAGATTCATTAAGCCACCAACATTTTTGAAACTTTTTCACAAATCTTTAACTATATTCTTGTAATGTACACTCTTCTCATTTCGTAAGAAGTTCTGAGAAACGTTTTTGGAACTTTTTCAAACTGCTTTCTCTAGTTCATTCATTGCGGGTTTTAGTCAATTTCGACGTTTTTTTTTGCATTTTTCTCGAGATTTTGGAGGTGTTTGACCAAAGCGGACTTCAGATTCAGAATCAACGTGTCGAAACACTTAGAGATGGGTGGGTTTGGTTCAACGTACAGACTACTTTTTTTGTGCCAGTTTTATTAAATTACTTAACGTATTTTTTATATGAGGGCCATTCCACGTAAAAACGGACAGATTTCGGAGTACAACACCGATTTTTTCTTTAAATATATGTTAATATAAAAGAAAATACAAGACTTTTGGCACTAGTTAGAGTCAAATATCTTTTTTCGCTCCGGAGATACGAACTGTCAAAGTTTAAATTTTTGCTGTTTTTGGTAAAAACACGTAATCTTTGAAAATTTATATATCCTAAACAAATAAAGATACAAGACTCTGGCTGGAACGAGAGCGCTCAGGAAGAATAATATTTTATTAGAAAAATATTTAAAAAAATAGTTTTTTATAATTGGTTAAAACTATTAAAAATTAAAATAAACATTTGAATTAACAAATGTGTTGTCATGCTCTGACAATTATAAAAAACTATCAGGAATGTTCCTTGGAATGTCCTCTACAAAGAAAAAAATTAAAACGCGTAACCTCTCTAGGTGTTCATAGTGAAAAAAAAAATTGTATCACGACGCGCACGGCCAGAAGTGTCGTTGGAGCGGTGTTAACCAGTGAGGCGCATGCGTAACTCAGCGCGACTAGTCTCTACATGTCGGAATCCATCAATCTATGAATAATGCGAGTTAATAACATTTTATAATAGTTTGTTTATGTTTTTATAACTATTATGAATTAACAATATATTTATTATTATTCTGCTTCATAAGCAGTCGTCATTAATTTACAAAATAATAAGAAATAAGACATTTGAACATGGCATTGAATATACAAATTATATACTAATTTATATTGCTACACTCCAAAAATTTTGGTTGACCCTTCGATTTTCGTACACTATAACTCGACCAAAACCTAAAACATAAATTGGGCGCCAGGTTCCCTAAAGAACCACTGTACTGTAGTGATCGCGAAATACGGTAATCGTCAAGCTGTAATACCAACTAGCTCAGTGAGTATAGGGTTAGGATTGCGTAAGCGGAGAGTGGGTGAGTCCCTGAAAATGTAAAATGCGGAAGGATTTGGCAGTTCGGGTCAAATCACTACATACTATATCCGATAATAAATTCTCTATATTTCCATAAAGACAACGCTATATATGCCAGATCTCATAGCACACAGATCGTTATTCGTATACTGTAAAACTATAGTTATGAATGGCATGGAAGACGGTTTTTTCGGAGCGCTCGGGATTAATCCAACGAATTTCTCTACGAAAACTACTAGCTAACCAACTAAAGGCCTTCTCAAGGCAGGTGTTTCTCCTGCGACCTTTCACCAAAACGAAACGATACTTTCTCGAAGAGAACCGAATGGCGTAGCTCCTTTCGGGGAGAATCCACCTCCGGGATTCCTTCCAACGAGAACAACTAACTGTACTCCCACGGGGTGATCGAACGCGGTAGCTCCTTTCGGGGAGAATTCGACCTCGGGATGCACACCTGGTTAAACACGACCAACTATACTAAACGTAACGGAAATCCGAACCTGAACGAATATCCCGATCACTCTTTACAACCGAATTCAACCCATCAACTATACTAGAAGCGCATACTCAAAGTTCGGAAATGACAAGGAATCCAATACTGCATTGAATACACGGTAATCGATAACAGAACTTAACGTAGGTTACATATAAAACTATATACATTCCATATCCGAAAATCCATAAGTGACTTGGTCATCGAATTAACTGCGAATCTCAGAATTTTCTCGACGATAGACTATTATTCCAACTATCAGTTTATGGCTCTAATTCCCAATTCACGCACTTTGGGAGCAGGTTTAACTCGTAACTCATGATTTTTGACAATCTCAAGGCGATTAAGCGCGTTTCTCCGGATTTTACTCGTATTATAAAGGATTTCTAGGAGCTGGGACTCCCGCTAACCTTTTCCGTTGAAGTTGACGGAGTAGGCTGGATCCCTCGACGGAGGTAGAGCGACGCAGCGTTGAGCAGCGTCGAGCAGAGCAGAACAGAGTCGGAGCAGCTTCCACACTTTTCTAATCCCATGATACGAGTCTTAAATTCGCGTCTGACCTCTTCCAGGTCTTAAGTATGAGTGTCGCAAAATTCGGAAGGCGCAAGCAACAAACTGTTGGTTCTTTACCCCCCATTTATCATAATTCTCAATCTAATTGGTAGAACCGATTAGATTATTGGTACCACCAATCAGACTCACGATCCGACTTCTTCCGTAAATTCAACTTGAATATTCGGGAGTCGCGGAAAGCCGAAGTTCGTTAGGCCTATTTAACATACGACTTATGGGCCAGGATCGTTACTCTACTTTTATGGCCCATCAATCACCGAACTTTATACAGTATTTCAGATGATAGGTAGGCCAATCGTACATGACGCGGTATTATGGCCTTGATAATATGACCATAATATGTATCATCGTTCTAGAGGAAAACATATATATCTTTTTAATGAACATATACTATCTTAACACATTGCCATCGGGTGATTTTTGCTCAAACTTGTCTATAAATCGGGGTATTTTTAATGAAATCAAACTATTTCGATGTGTGAATTAAAACTGCGGTTATTATTTATCTAATTAATATATTATCCATTATGGTAAAAAATAGAACTAAAATAAATGCTTAAAAATTACCAGCAAAGTGCACAAACGACGTATGTAATTTTTTTAAAAACGAGAAATCTCGTTTCCCGATCGCAATGTGTTAAAATAGTACAGGGTCTCAATATTTACATATTTTATTTAATTATGGCAGAAGAAAATATTATGAATATGTAACTGCTGTACTGAAAATATTAAACAAACTTTTACATTAGTATAATTATCTGATTCAGAAAAAGCTTTAGTTTGTAGTTGTGTTGTTGAATCTATCGTTAAAAATGCACGATAATTTCTAGTTCCTTTAACTATTTTCGCTTTTCAAAAAGATCTCGTTCAAATTATTTTAATGCTTATTAAAACTATTTGAACGAGATCTTTTTGAAAAGCGAAAATAGTTAAAGGAACTAGAAATTATCGTGCATTTTTAACGATAGATTCAACAACACAACTACAAACTAAAGCTTTTCCTGAATCAGATAATTATACTAATGTAAAAGTTTGTTTAATATTTTCAGTACAGCAGTTACATATTCATAATATTTTCTTCTGCCATAATTAAATGAAATATGTAAATATTGTGACCCTGTACTATTTTAAGATAGTATATGTTCATTAAAAAGATATATATGTTTTCCTCTAGAACGATGATACATATTATGGTCATATTATCAAGGCCATAATACCGCGTCATGTGCGATTGGCATACCTATCATCTGAAATACTGTATAAAGTTCGGTGATTGATGGGTCATAAAAGTAGAGTAACGATCATGGCTTATAAGTCGTATTTTAAATCAGCCTAACGAATTTCGGCTTTCCGCGACTCCCGAATATTCAAGTTGAATTTTCGGAAGAAGTCGGATCGTGAGTCTGATTGGTGGTACCAATAACCTAATCGGTTCTAACAATTAGATTGAGAATTATGATAAGTTGAGGGTAAAGAACCAACAGCTCGTAGCTTGCGCCTTCCGATTTTTGCGAAACTCGTACTTTAGTCCTGGAAGAGGTCAGACGCGAATTTAAGACTCGTATCGTGGGATTAGAAAAGTGTGGAAGCTGCTCCGACTCTGCTCTGCTCTACACTACTCTATTGGGTCCGACTCTGCTCAACTCTGCTCCGACTCTGCTCTGCTCGGCTCTGCTCGACGCTGCTCTACTCTGCTCTGGTCTGCCCGGCTCAACTCTGCGTTGCTCTACCTCTGTTGAGGGATCCAGCCTACTCCGTCAACTTCAGCGGAAAAGGTTAGCGGGAGTCCCAGCTCCTAGAAATCCTTTATAATACGAGTAAAATCCGGAGAAACGCGCTTGATCGCCTTGAGATTGTCAAAAATCATGAGTTACGAGTTAAACCTGCTCCCAAAGTGCGTGAATAGGGAATTAGAGCCATAAACTGATAGTTGGAATAATAGTCTATCGTCGAGAAAATTCTGAGATTCGCAGTTAATTCGATGACCAAGTCATTTATGGATTTTCGGATATGGAATGTATATAGTTTTATATGTAACCTACGTTAAGTTCTGTTATCGATTACCGTGTATTCAATGCAGTATTGGATTCCTTGTCATTTCCGAACTTTGTGTATGCGCTTCTAGTATAGTTGATGGGTTGAATCCGGTTGTAAAGAGTGATCGGGATATTCGTTCAGGTTCGGATTTCCGTTACGTTTAGTATAGTTGGTCGTGTTTAACCAGGTGTGCATCCCGAGGTCGAATTCTCCCCGAAAGGAGCTACCGCGTTCGATCACCCCGTGGGAGTACAGTTAGTTGTTCTCGTTGGAAGGAATCCCGGAGGTGGATTCTCCCCGAAAGGAGCTACTCCATTCGGTTCTCTTCGAGAAAGTATCGTTTCGTTTTGGTGAAAGGTCGCAGGAGAAACACCTGCCTTTAGAAGGCCTTTAGTTGGTTAGCTAATAGTTTTCGTAGAGAAATTCGTTGGATTAATCCCGAGCGCTCCGAAAAAACCGTCTTCCATGCCATTCATAACTATAGTTTTACAATATACGAATAACGATCTGTGTGCTATGAGATCTGGCATGTATAGCGTTGTCTTTATGGAAATATAGAGAATTTATTATCGGATATAGTATGTAGTGATTTGACCCGAACTGCCAAATCCTTCCGCATTTTACATTTTCAGGGACTCACCCACTCTCCGCTTACGCAATCCGAACCCTATACTCACTGAGCTAGTTGGTATTACAGCTTGACGATTACCGTATTTCGCGATCACTACAGTACAGTGGTTCTTTAGGGAACCTGGCGCTCAACATATGTTTTAGGTTTTGGTCGAGTTATAGTGTACGAAAATCGAAGGGTCAGCCAAAATTTTTGTAGTGTAGCAATATAAATTAGTATATAATTTGTATATTCGATGCCATGTTCAAATGTCTTATTTCTTATTATTTTGTAAATAAATGACGACTGCTTATAAAGCAGAATAATAATAAATATATTGTTAATTCATAATAGTTATAAAAACATAAACAAACTATTATAAAATGTTATTAACTCGCATTATTCATAGATTGATGGATTCCGACATGTAGAGACTAGTCGCGCTGAGTTACGCATGCGCCTCACTGGTTAACACCGCTCCAACTACACTTCTGGCCGTGCGCGTCGTGATAAAATTTTTTTTTTCACTATGAACACCTAGAGAGGTTACGCGTTTTAATTTTTTTCTTTGTAGAGGACATTCCAAGGAACATTCCTGATAGTTTTTTATAATTGTCAGAGCATGACAACACATTTGTTAATTCAAATGTTTATTTTAATTTTTAATAGTTTTAACCAATTATAAAAAACTATTTTTTTAAATATTTTTCTAATAAAATATTATTCTTCCTGAGCGCTCTCGTTCCAGCCAGCTTTATTCGTTTAGGATATATAAATTTTCAAAGATTACGTGTTTTTACCTAAAACAGCAAAAATTTAATCTTTGACAGCTCGTATCTCCGGAGCGAAAAAAGATATTTGACTCTAACTAGCGCCAAAAGTCTTGTATTTTCTTTTATATTAACATATATTTAAAGAAAAAATCGGTGTTGTACTCCGAAATCTGTCCGTTTTTACGTGGAATGGCCTATGAGTGTTTGGGGAGGGGTAGTATTTTTGTGGGACCTTTTAGTTAAAAAGTAAGGCCTCTTGTTTGTTTAACAAAAATGGGGATTATTCAAATAATTTAAACTCGTCAGTTCTGAATGGAGCTTCGTCTGTATGACTAAGGTGTTTACAATTTACATAGATACGATTTTTCTATGGGACCATTTTTTAAAGAATCATTGATCGTCTGAAATTTGAAAAGGTTAACTTAACATAATTTATTCAAAATCGGTTTTTTTTTTATAGCAAACTAACAGAGATATTGTTAAAAATATGTAAGTACTCTAGTTTTATGAGGCATGCTACAAGGACCGTCGAAACAATTTCGTATTTTTATTAATTATATGAGATTGATATATCTAGCATTTTTTTACCCGTTTATGTGTACTAAAACCGGTGCATCTATTTACATGCTGTATAATACCACCTTTATGCGTGAACTAATTGATAATAATAAAACCAAAAATTATATAATTTCAATTACGTTTTCAGTACACATTATATTGTAAATTAATAACACGTTAATTTAATACAATTTATTCTATAACACGAAATCCAAACATTTTACAGGCCGTAAATCCGCACCCCCTCCCCACCCAATAGTAAAAGGGTTAAAAAGGTTAATTAACATTTACAGTTATTCTATACGTGGCCTAAGTAAATTTGGATTTTTTTTGGTCTGGTACATCAGAGTAATTTAAATTGCTACGGAGAATAATACCCGCATGTAGTATAGAAAGGGGCTTTGAGTGTGCTGCTCCAAACTTGCCTTAAGTAGCGAAAGGGTTAAAAGATTTAATTTGTTTATGTGCAGCATTGTAATTATAATAAATTTTAGGAGACTACCGCATATTTACCTTTGGCAAAAGGTATATATGATTGATAATAAGGCTCGATCGATGGATAAGAAACGTGATTGGTGGCAACTTGGACATCCTGGCTATAAACGAAGATTAGACGATCATACTCCTAAATATATACCTAGAAAACACAGGGAAAATCCAAAGAAAAGAAAGATTGGAAGATGGGCTAAAACTTACTACCCATAATGAAAAGAAATATTGTAATCTAAACTATGTATGTATTTATCGTTTTCTGGCTATATTTTTACATTAAGACCTATTTACTATAGATTAATGTGTGCATAGACTTTGCTTTAAGTTCTAAATTTATGAAGCCAGCTTCCGTATCCTTTATTGTAACGCTTTGATTTTTGTTATTTCTGAAAAATAAAAAATCATAATTATTAAAAACTGGGACTGCTAAGTTAACACAAGTAAAAAAATGTCAGGTAGTGTACATGGAGAATATGTGAAACGTCGTCTTCGTGCTGCATAGGGCATAAGCAATAAAGATTTATTCGGGATATTAATAGTATGAGAAAACGGACTGTTCCAGAACTGTTGTTCAGGCTCCCATAAGATCACCCAATCTTTTGGACTCGAAAATTCCATTTTCTTTTTCTCTTAATCATTTTCTTAGATGATTTGGATTTTTATCGGCTTTCGCATATATTTTGTAAAATAGTTGAGCCATCATAATAATGCCAATAGACGAATTGTAGAGAATAAGGATTTGTTTTGACTCGACTGGATAATTGGTTACAGAGGAAATTAGAAACACCAGCAAAATTGGTACTACTTTTAAAAACTAATAATCCGACTATTTTTCAAGATTAAGAGCTGACACTGCAGGCATATGTAGTCCTTTTTGATTACTTTTGTGTGCGATACATAGACGCTCTGGGGCAATTAATTTGTGCGCAATTGTAGTTTACATTTCAAAAGTGCTATTTTATGAGGAGGCTGGATGTTTTATAGATCGACCAATTTTAATTTCTAAAAAAGATTTAGAAAGTTGAAATTAAGGGAAAAACGTGTATCTTTTTGTTTTCCGATACAATGTCGGAAAGTATGCGAAAAAGACGGTGAAACATAAACGAAAACGGTTAAGTGTTTGAAAGTCGGTAGTAGTGAGAGAAGCTCGCCAGCGGAGGAAAGAGCTATGTATATAGGGTGTAACAGCAATGATGCTTTTAATTTTAACCATATATTCTTGAGGATAAACTAAGGCGAAAAGTCATGTATCATTACATCGGTAAAAGCATCATTGATCATATATATCAATTTTAAACCGATAAATTAGGGCTTTGATTCAACGGAAAAATTACTTTACTATTAATTTTGTTGACACTTCTCTTTCGATAAAGAAAAGAAGCTCGTACTTCACCGTTCCGCATTGCCACACGTACACCTGTGAAACTATATTAATTATAAATACTATTTTTTGACGTCCTACAATCCTGATCCTGGTATTGTATAAAATCTATTTTCTGCTTATTTTAAAGGATCCCTGAAAGCACCAATTAAGTTGAAAATTCTGTGTGTGGACAATAATACTATGTTATGTATAAATTAATTTTTAAGACGTTTTATCTTATCGGTAATGCGTCGTATGAACTACTCTATCTAATAAGATAATCAAAAAATAAATATCATATTAAAGAAGTGATTGTAAGTAATTTTATTTTTTTCCATTTGTGAAAATCTTACTCTGTTTTATCAGATATAGCAGTTTGCTGCATCACTGGAAGAGCAGAATGACTCGAAAATAGATTTTAAAGTAAAGTCAGATTCTTCTCTGGAAGTTTGGAGCTAAGCGAAGAGCTTGAGGGATTCCTTTAAGAATAGATAAGCCTATTTTCATTTTATGAGAGGAGGCAAGCCGTAAAATTAAGAATAATTTTTTCTTTATGCCGTAAATTATCCACAGTTTTGCATAATACTTTTTGCATAGTGCCTACCTGAATAGACTTGCCAGTAAAAATAGCCAACTGTTAGGCCAGATTCTAGTTTATAGTGACTAGAAAAAATGACATGATTTTAAATAAAATATTGACTAATTCTTCAAGGTAATTGTAATGAGAGGAAGAAGAAAGCATAAGTATTTACTAACTTATCTGGAATCTTCTGATCAAAAAGAGCGTGCAAAAACTGAATAATAATTGACGGTATTAACCAAAAATTATTCTTAATTTTGTGGTTTACATTTTCATAGAATGAAAAAAGGCTTATTTCTTCTTAAAGGTATTCCTCAAGCTCTCTACTTAAGTCGAAATTTCCAGAGAAGACTATGGCCTTACTTGAAGATCTATTTTCAAGGCAATTTGTTCATCCAATGATGTACAAAACTGCTCCATCTGATAAAATCGTAAGATTTTCAAAAACCGAAAAAAATACAATTTTTTATAATCGCTTTATTAATATAATACTTATTTTTTTATTACCTTGTTAAATAGAGCAGTACGGTGCATCACCGAAAATATAAAACGGCTTCAAAATTAATCTACAAATAATGTCGAATTATTGCCTATAGAATTTTCAAGTTAGTAGGCGCTTTCGAGGATGCTTTTAAAATAAGCAGAAAATGAATTTTATACAGCATCAGGATCAGAAATGTAGGGCGTCAGAAGGTGTTGTTTGTAATTGGTATAGTTTCACATGTACGCATGTGGCAATACGAAACGGTGAAGTACGAGCCTCTTTTGTTTATCGAAAGGAAAGTGTCAACGAAAGTGAAAGTAAAGTAATCTTTCCGTTGAATAAAAGCCCTGATTTATCGGTTTAGAATTGATGCATCTCATCAATGATGCTTTTATGGATTTATTGGCACATGACTTTTCGACTTAATTTATTCTCAAGAATATATGTGTGGTTAAAATTAAATTTAATTTAGGGTAAAAATATCCGATGAATCTTATTCTGATCTTTAATTATAATTAGTAGTAAGAAATAAATTTCTATTACCTATTTTTCTTTTAAAATCTTTATTTAATTGGTTGTATGTAATATAAACGAACGGTAGGTATTTCATAGAAAAAAAATTAATTGTTTTTATTAACCATTGATTACAAAATATGCTATTTGATATAGAATATCCTCATTTTATTACATAGATTAATAGATTAGCCTGACACAAAAAATGGAAGATTTTAAACGTTAGGACAGTGATAACATGTATCGTAGTTACTAACATTGTATTTTCTTCCTGAAGATATATTACTATGTATTAATCTGTTTGCTTCCTGTTTTCGGCAGGTCCGAAAAACCTATAATGTTAGTAACGGTGAGATATATTATTATTGTTCCCAATTTTTAAAACTTTCTATAAAGCTAAATTATTAATCTATTTATATCATAATAGAGCTTTTACATATTAAACAGCATATTTTATAATAAATGATTAATAAAAACAATTAATTGTTTTTATATGCCACTGTTCATTTATAATATATATTAGAAATTACATAAAAATTTATAAAAAAGAATGGATGATAGGATTTTATTTGTTACTACTAATTAAAATGTAAGACTATAATCGGATTCCTCGGGGGTTCTTATCCTAAATTTAAAAAAAACTCATCGCAAAAACTGCAGTAGTTCTTATGATAATGGTAGTTAATGACTAGCAGTTTTTGCGTGACACGCGAACCTTTATTACTACATAAATAGCTATTTTCTTCACTCTGCTGCGCTTCACTCACTACTACACGGCTTTCAAGCACTCGACCGTTTTCGTTCATGTTTGACGGCCTTTTACGAATATTTCCCGATATTATATCGGAAAACCAAATGATATACGATTTTTTCCCTTGTTTTTTGTCTACTTTTCAAATCTATTTTAAAAAATAAAATTGGTCGATCCATAACGCATCCAGCCTCCTCACAAAATAACGCTTTTCAAATGTAAATTACGATTGCGCACAAATTAATTGTCCGAGAGCGTCTGTGTGTCGCACACATGAAGTAGTCATAAAGGACTACATACGCCTGTAGTCTCAGCTATTAATCTTGAAAAATAGTCGAATTATTAAGTTTTAAAAGTAGTACCAATTTTCTGTTGTTTCTAATTTTCTCCGTAACCAATTATCCGATCGAGTCAAAACAAATTCCAATTCTATGCAATTCGTTTATTAACTTTATTGCAATGGCTTCGCTATTTTCTAAGATATAGGCGAAAACCGAGAAAAAATTCAAATTTTTTATGAAAATTATTAATAAAAATGAAAATGGAATTTGCGAGTATTCAAAACATGACCCTGATTATACATAAACCTAACCAATTTTGATGGTACTGTCCATTTTCTAATAGTATTAATGTCCCAAAACGGTCTTATTTTTCGTTTGTTGCTTGATTTGGTAGGCTTCTACTACAGGGTATTAGCAGATATAATATGAGTATTTAATGTTAATTGAAAAGTCAACGAATCAATTTCTCAGTGTACATAATTTTGAACTTAAAGTGCTGTATTATTTTGAAATGCAATCTGTAATGACAAATCTATTTAGAATTAAACCCTGTTTAGTTAAAGACTTTCTATTAATTATGCAATTTAGTGACTAATAAAAAAATGAAACTATTGTTTTTTACTCTTCAATAACTTAATCCAAGGGCTTAATTTGAAAATAATACATAAATTTAGTTGAATAATTTAAAATATCTGAAATTTTATGACTGGCAATAATTTGAATACCGCAGCGTATACGGGGCATGTAGTTTTAGCATATAAACCCTCGTAACTTTCTGGGATGAGTTCTCATTAAAATGTGTTGTGAATAAAAGATGTATGGCTTCAAGGCGGATATAAGATGGCGTTATTTGTTTGAATTTGAAAGGTTACTAGAGAGTCACTTAAATTTTCCTGTATAAATGCCTTACCCAATTTTTTACTAAATCTTCTTGTATCCTGATTTTGATCGATTTTACTTTCGATATTAGAAATAAGGAGACACCATTGGCTAAAACATTTAATTCTTCAATTTTTGGGATTAGAGTCGACGCAGGTTATAGAGTAGATTATCTGGAGAGCTTTCCAAATAACAAAGTCTGAATCATTCCATTTGGTCATGACGTGATGCCCATATTCAATGTTAAATTGATACATTCTTATGTTCAGATTATGCGGAAATATAAACAGATCGTATTATGCACTATAATATTTGTATGATAGTGATTTTAAATGGTAACGTTTCCTGTGAAATTTTAAGTACACGGCATATTCTACATGGGACGGCCGAACTAGCTGTATAAAAGAAGTAGTGCCTTGATAGCGGTATAGACATGTCTTTATCTACTTATACATATACTTGGCATCGAAACACTACCGCATCTCTTGATTAGACATCATATTGTCAGAAAAAGAAGAGTTCATGTTATGGTGTTAATATGCGAGGATTGATCACATAATACCCCACACGAATGCATTACTAGTGCATTTACTGTTATTATGTTAATACATTTTATAATTTTATAAAAAATGTACTTTACGTTGATAAAATCAGTTATACAACATTTTGTTTGTATATATAATTAAAGCCTTACTGCATTATGGAAAGTATGATTGCCCTAGATTTGTTATAAAAATATGTACATTAGTTTGTGGATATTTGATTCCGATCTGCGTAGGAACAATTTGTAATTTCTTTTGCTAATTTAATACATTCTAATGCGCATATTTTTATTAAAGTCGTGTGCATATGATATGTGTATTCGTATAGAGATAAATATAAGAATCCCTTTATTCAACTTACGCGAAATAGTATAAGGGACAAAGCTCTACCTCACCATTCAAAGGATCTAGGTTTAAGTCATATCATGCAAGTAAATTTTTCATCAACAAAAGTATGTGAAATCAATAAACCATTAAGTGGATGCATTAAGCGGCAAAAAAAGTATTTCCAAATTATCTTCTACAATTTTAGAAATTTTAATATTTTGATAAGGACCAAATTAGCTGGTATTGTTCTACCTAATTGAAATAAACGCTTGTTTTTTCGATTAAAAAATAAAAATCGGGCATTAACAATTATATTTTATTTCCTATTATTAATCAAGAGACACGGTAGTGTCTCGACGGCAAGTACATAAAAGTAGGTATAGACGTGTCTACACCGCCGTCGAGGCACTACTGTATCTTATACAGCAAGTTTGGCCGTCTCAATTTTTAAATCGATTTTTCTCCGTGAATGATACACTGCCATGATTCAAGTAAAGCTTTTCTTAAAATAGTTTTGAACAAGCTTTCATTTGAGCCCATGAACATGAAAATCGGTTCACGCAATCTAGAGATATCATACTCTGTTATCTATATGTATGCCGAAATAACATTTTTCTCCTTCCTTATCTCTTTTTCCAGCCAAAATGTATGTCTCGGGCTGAAGTTGGCCGCTAAGGAAAGTGACGTCATTTTCACATCGCTTCCAACAAACTATACTCGCAACGACGAAACTATATATAGTTATGATCTGGCAAATAAATCGATGTAATAGATTTAACTAATCCGGCGACTTGTTAACTGTCAATAGTAATGTAAGGTTATGTATATTTAATGCAGTGAGAATGTTCATTGTTATGTTAGTGAATGTGTTTAATTTTTAAAATGAAAAATAAATTCTAATAATAATGACATAAGAAGTCGACAATTATTAGATAAACTAAGTAAACCATTATATTTTACAATACAGGATGTAGTATACTTTGTGGGGGGTATTTCTTTTTCAGATTAAATTAAGACAGAATATTTTCATTTTCATTGTTGAGGATAGAGCTGACTGGATTAAATAAGATTAATATTTACAACTCTGTGAGGAAATTCGAAAAATTGCGCTTGTACTATAGAGTGGTAGTGGAGTGGGGCGGTCTAGCAAGACACAACTTGACTACCTCTTACGGTGGAGGGGAGAAGCTAGACCACTCTCTCTCGTATTCGGTGACGATGTTGGTGGGCTGATGTACTATGATGGAACGTTGGCTGGTTTTGATTATTGTGTGTGATCTTATTAAAATATAAAGTCTTAGAAACTGTGAACGTTAGTTAGTCAATAATCTTACCAGTTTATCTTTATATCTTACATATCAGAAGTGGGATAGTTAACTTTAAATAAAAAGGAATTATACAATAGAAGAATGGGTCGACACCACTTAAAGAAGAAATCGAAAAAGCGGAGACGCAGTTCAACAGATAGTTCTGCTAGCGAAAAAGAAGAACGGAACGTTAATAAAGGGAGACTACACAGGTTAGAACAAATTATTAATAATTTGGAAAGAACTTCGCAGCCACATGTGCCAATGGTAATTGGATTCCAAAAAGGCGAGGAAGAATTGATCCCTTGCTTTGACCCGAGTAAAAATGATTTGTCCATTGAACAATGGACTAATGGATGGATCAAGCGAGTCGCCGTAGGCGACGAAGCTTGATCAAGATTATGCTGAGGGTCTCGTTCGAAAGATCACTTGGTAGTACCGCTAGAGTACGCAGATGTCGCCACAAAGTTTAGCCCTTTCTATAACTCTTTTATCTATGGTGGATTGACGGTGCTGCCGCTTCGCGCCAACTAACCCCGTGTCTCTGACTGCTTCGTCATAAGTTTAGAGCTTTCAAAATCACTTAAGGGTGGGAAACAGTAACCACATTTCTTGTGGTTCTGTAAAAAGAAAAGGATTTTTATTTTTGGGTAGGGAGTGATCTTTCGAACGAGACCCTCAGCATAATCTTGATCAAGCTTCGTCGCCTACGGCGACTCGCTTGATCCATCCATTATGCTTCGTGTCTCGTTCTCAAATCACTTGGTAGATGTTTAGAGTCTTCCTTGTTTGTTTGTTTTTTTTTTTTTTTTATTTGTCCAAACATGTTATAATTATGGTTATAAAATTCAAACACATCTTAATTATTACTTATCGAAATATCATTTCTTAAAACTACTGCCCTGGCAAATTCGTTCTTGTCCTTGACAATGGGCCTGTTATAAAAGCGATTGAAAACTGTCGATTTTTCTGACCAACCCGCTAATCTTTTTATTATACTAATGCTTACTCCTCTTTTTAACGCTGCAGATGTTGCTGCATGACGCAAACTGTGTGGTGTAAACTCTCTATCTACTCCACACCCAATTAAGAAGGATCTTAACCATCTACTTAATGTATCCTTCGATGCCTTTCTGAAGGGTTTAGTCGTGGTTAAAAATAGGCTATCACAATCTCCTCTGAGTTCTTTAGTCACCTTCAAATATTCATTTATTGTCTTAACCACACACAATTGAGGCCTTTCCGAAAACTCGGGTAATACCAGCAGTGGTTGACCGACGCCTATCCCAGAATTTTTTACTCTCTGCGGTATTTTTATTTCATATCCACTGTTAGTTCTAACTATGTTAGAAATTTTTATTAACGATATAGTCTGCTTTCTATGTGCCGTTATTAACGCTAATAAGACTATTAATTTATTAGTTAAATCTGGCAGACTTAGTTCTTCTAATGGATATAATTTTTCTAATTCTAGAATTACTGGGTCTAAATCATATATCTTATCATATTTAGGCTTCGACGGCTTAACATTGTACATCCCCTTGAGCAGCCTACTTATCACCGCATTCTTGCCCACCTTTTCACCTAATATTAGGGATAAAGCCGCTCTACATGTGTTAATCGTGCTAAACGACGCACCACTAGCATGTTTCTTACATAGAAAATCAGCTACAGATTCAATCTTAGGATTATAGATATTCGTATTAATATTCTGACAATATTTTGCCCACTCTACCAGAAATCTGGAATATTGTTTTAACGTGGTATCAGAAATTGACTGAATCAGTACCTCAATCGTTTCCCTTCCGAATCCTTGTCTCAGGTAAGCCTGCCTGATAATTGTCCTGCCATCAATCTCATTTTTGATGCCAATGGATGTCGAATTGACCTACATACCGACAATAATATATTATCATCTGGTAAAAACAAAATTGGTTTTCCTACCAGCATATCATTCCATAAAGGGTACCAAGTCTGTGATGGCCAAAATGGCGCTATTACAATGCCCTGTGCCTGTTCGCTTTTTATTTTCTGTAATGTCCGTAACAACAATGAGAACGGAGGAAATGCGTAGAATTTAAACTCCTTCCATGATACCGTAAACGCGTCTACACAATAAGCCCCGGAATCTAATTTCCAAGAAATATATCGATTACATTTCTTATTTTCCCTAGAAGCAAACAAATCTATGTCTATTTCACCAAATTCCTTACAGACTTTCCTAAATGCCCAATCAGCTAATTCCCATTCAATGTCGATATGATTTGTCCGTGATGCTGCATCTGCTTCTTCATTTTCTTTTGACGCTATATATGAAGCAAAAATCCAAATGTCCCGTTTCTCGCAAAATTGCCAAATCTCTCTGGAGATTTGGTTTAACTTGGGATATTGTACACCTCCCATTCTGTTCACGTATGATACTGCCGTTGTGTTATCGATACGCAACAATATTTCACAATTGTGTTTATTTCTTGCAAATATTCTTAGTCCATAAAACGCCGCTACTAATTCCAAATAATTAATGTGTTCTTTGAGTTGGACTACATTCCACGTATTGAAAATAATTTCACCTTCACAAGCTACGCCCCAACCCGAATTTGAAGCATCTGAAAAAATTTCCAACTCAAACTCGTATCGTCTTATTTTATTGTGACTAGTCAGGACTTTATCTTCCCACCAATCCAAGTCTGTTGACAAAGATAGTGGAATAATCATGCTAGATGAATATTCTAGGTTGTTTCTTAGTAGCCATAAATATTTAGCTCTTTCTAATTTCTTTGAGTATAACCACCCATATTGAATGGCCGGACAAGCCGCAATAATACATCCCACTAATCTCGCAAATTCTCTAATAGTGCAGATTTTTCTGTTTTTCATTTCTCTTAACAGTGATACAATTTGGAATTTTTTAGTCTCTGGTAATTCTATTGTCATATTTGACGAATTCAAGATAAACCCAAGAAACTGACAAGTTCTACTGGGAATTAAATTACTTTTATGTTCATTAATTATAAAGCCCAAAGATTCCAGCATTTTCCTAGTTACAACTAAGTTCCTTAAACAGTCTTCATAATTATTACCAAAACACAGCCAGTCATCTAAGTATACTACCGATATTAGACCATTTTTTCTTAGATTATTTATTAGTGGTTTCATAATTTTAGTAAATAACCATGGAGCTACATTCAGTCCAAAAGGAATACAGTTCCATTGGTACCTGTTATTGTTCCAATCAAAACAAATGTATTTCTGACTAGATCTATGTAAAGGAATTAAAAAATAAGCGTCCTTGAGATCCAGAGATCCCATAAAACAACCTCTCGATACTAATTTTATCGCTGTCCTAAAATCTTCCATTTTAAAATGTTGGGTTGGAATGAATTTATTCAAACCCTTCAAATTTAATATAAATCGCATCTTTCCATTAGGCTTTGCAACCAAAAAATACGTCGAAACAAATTGTTCTTTTAATTTCTTAACTTTACTAATAGCTCCTAACTCTAACAATTTAGTCACTATATCCCCTATTAAAGGTTCATCCTTTCTATTGAGGCAACCTTGCCTAGGAACTCTATTTTGAACAGGTTTCTCATTAAATTCTATTTTATACCCTTTTAGACATTGAATGACGAATGGATCATCCGTTATTTCTAACCAATTATTAATAAAATATTGTAATCGTCCAGCTATGCGACTGACCGTTAAAATTTCTTCGTGTTCGATGCGCTGGTTACATTCTGAAGCGTCTGATCGTTCTGCGCTCGATTTGACTGACGCTGTCTTCCTAACGTTCCCAGTTGTCCTTGTCCCCTCTGAGATCCAAAGTTTCTGCGACCCGCCTGACCTCTGTTGCGTACAGGCGGGCCTCGCCAGTTTAACGTGGATGACGCCTGGAAAGTTGGCTTCTTCTCTGAAGAAAACTGTTTTATTGAGAGACCCAATTTTTCTACTGCCTTGACGGTCTTTATTTTTTGGGATAGGTCTGGTCCAAATAAAAATTCCCCATGATGTGTCTTCTCTAATATTGGTCTAGCCTTTTTGTCCACACACGGATACAAGAAAGCCTTCCTAGCCTTAATTAATTGGCTATGTAATTCACACATTAACCTTCCCGAATCTACTAACCTTGTTAGTAACTCTTTGGTATTAATTTCTTCAACTGTGCTATTAAATATCATTGAAATGTCAGATCCTAGTGCCACCAACCCGGCTCCGCACAATTCTAAATCCGCAGTAAAAAATCTATCTCTTTTTTTACTCGTTTCATTAATACTGGCTTCGATTTCAAAGTTTAATTTAGGCGTTACAAATGGACCCTTACCCAATCTTGGGTATTTATCCAACAACGCCATCTTTTTATCCTTCTTTAAACCTTCGGATAAAATTTTCTGCCAATTACTGGCCAGCCTAGGGTGTAACGCTAACCCTTTGTCTTTATCGGATTCATCATCCTCACTTAAGATCTGCAAAGTTTCTTCGTCTAATTCCACGAATTCTACCTCTGTAGCAGTCTTTGTTTCCTCTAGTTCACTTGAAGTTCCTTGGTCATTGGCAGCAATATTTTCTTTGTTACCAGTACTAGACGAATTCTCGTCTTCTGCCCTTATCTCCAATGGAACTAGAAGAACAAACATGTATAGGTTATGCTTATTGAAAAAACTTTTCTTTGCATTAACCCATCAATATGTACGACTTGTTCCACCTTAACAGTGTACTTATCGCCAGAATGTAGGACTCCTCTCATCTTAAGCATGAGCACGTCGCCATGTTTGTCTTTATTAATACCCATAATACCTTACCTTCTTCACTGCCGATGGAAGCCTCACCATCACTATTTTCATCACAAGATTCGCTGCTTACATCTTTTCGTCTACCTCCTTGCTTCAGTTTCTTGCTGATATGTCCCCTAAGCTGCTTCATCTCATCTTCCAACTCCTTCAAGGAAGGTGATCGTTCCCTTTTCTTACTCATCACTCCCTAAAATGTGGCAATCTCCTACGCGCACAAAAGCGTTAATGACGAAGCAGTCAGAGACACGGGGTTAGTTGGCGCGAAGCGGCAGTACCGTCAATCCACCATAGATAAAAGAGTTATAGAAAGGGCTAAACTTTGTGGCGACATCTGCGTACTCTAGCGGTACTACCAAGTGATCTGAGAACGAGACACGAAGCATAATCATGTGGATCGATTAGCAGAACATTACAACTGGGACAATTATACCATAATGAGATTAGTTGTGGGTCGACTCAAAGGTCATGCCCGTCAATGGAATGACACCAGACAACAACTGACTACGACATGGTTGGAAACGAAAGAATTGATGAAGCAAATGTTTCATAAGTCTATGTCCTTCAGTAAATTGTTCAAAAAAGCAGCACTGTATGAGGCAAGACCTGGTCAGTCCCTTGGAGACTACTGTTTCCAGAAGTTGGACCACATAAGAAAACTCAAGCTGATGATTCCTAAAGAGTGTATTGTGGATCTAGTGATCGGAGGAATTAACGACGAAGTTATCACGAGAACCATACGAACAGCCCATCTAAAGGATCCCAATGACCTATACGCCTACAGAAGTTCTTTAGGAGAAATGCCTGGTAGGACAGAAAAACAGCGAAGGCAAGATATCATCAGGAAGGAAGAAGCCACCTCGTCACAACAAGAGAAAGGAAAAACAGACAATAATCGAGCGAGTGTTACAAATAAGCGAGTATCGTTACCACAGATAAAAAGTTTTAATTGTAGAACCCTCGGTCATGTAGCTAAAAATTGTACCAAGCCTTTATTAGAATGTACCAAATGTAAGAAGTTAGGGCATAAGCGTGATGATTGTGCAGTGTTGAAGGAAGTCAATGGCATAGGTATTAACAATAGGGAAGTAGAAAATTTATTTGAACATACTGTACGTATTGTAACGTTGCGTTCTCGCAACGCTACTATAGCTGCCATCTAGCGCTTTGCTAATCTCAAGCGCTAGATAGGCGGGTCGCGCACGAGCTAGGGAGTTATCAACCGATAAGTATTGATCTAGGATCGATAACTTGTCGGCTCCCTAGTGCCGCGCGATGGGTGTAGCGGGGCAGCGGCGGGACAGGCGCAGGGCCCTACTTGCTCCCGCGGACTGCCCCGACACACGTAGTTTAGAAGTCATAAGGGACACATAGTGCCTGGATCTGAGACCCCGCCGCCGGAACTAGTCACAGCAAGGCAGCAGCCGCCACAACGAACCTAGTACAAGTGCATACGATAGTGCAACGACTGCCACCTTGCCGCGAACCCATACCGGACAGCGGAGATTATCAGCCCTTCGGGCCAGAGTCAAGGGCGAGAAAGAGAGAGAGAGGCGAGAGCGAGAGCGAGAGAGAGAGAGAGAGAGAGAGAGAGAGAGAGAGAGAGAGAGAGAGAGAGAGAGAGAGAGAGAGAGAGACGAGAGAAAAGGGAAAGAAGAGAGCCAGCCCATTTGTAAGCAGAAAGTAGGGTGATTATTCGTTCTGTGGTAAAGTCCAGTGACGTCCCGGGGTTTGCTAGGGCTTTAGGGCTCGCAGCACCGAACGGTATTATAGGGAACCGCTGGCCAGGCTCACCTGTCAAGGGTAAGCGGGCAACTTAGCGGAGTGGTCATTCCGTCGGACCTGTAACGCATGTCATATTGTGTAGAAGCGCGAATTAGCCAGAGTGTTCGCGATTACATTGACTCGTTGGAAGTTCGACCGTTGACAGGGACGTTCCCTTCAGTCATTTCAAGGCCGCGAAATTAGTATAATTATCGTGAGGACTCGCGACCTTAGGCTTCCGAAAGTAAACACTCCGGGTCGTTGTTGTGTTTAAGTACGCGGGAACGGAGTGGGTACGAATAACCGTCGCGGGACGCGCACGCGCGGAAAGAGGGACTTATCCGCGTAACGTCGCGTAGTGGTTAATCTAGGGATCCGCCGGTGGCGCGCGAGTACCGCGCGACTCGGTGGGGCCGCCGCGAACGCCAACTAGTGGCTCGAGCGCGAGGCTAGCTAGTACGTCATCGGGACTTCAGCCGCGTTCGCACGACTTAGGCCGCGTCCACCCGTAGGACCTAGCGTAACTCACCAATACCGTGTAAAGCGAAACGGATATTGTATTGAGCATTGATATTATAATAAAGAGAGTTTAACCAAAGTTAGCAAGTTATTGTATTAGCACCCCATCCCCGACAGTTGCGTACGAGGGTTAGAACCCCCTCTGTATAAATAAATATTCGGGTATTATTAAAAGTACATCGAAGGCGCCCGGGTCTTGTAGGAAGTCGCCTATTGGGACGCGAACGCGATCGGTGAGGGATCACTCCTCCCTCCCCTTCTATATTATCCCTACGGATAGACAGTAGCGTCACAGTATTAATGGACTGAAAGCGAAAGGGCTGATTGACACAGGGAGTACATGCACGATCATATGTGATTCGTTTGTAACGCAACATAAAGTACCCGTAGTTGAAAACGTCAACAGTGATTTTAAGGGGGTTTTCAGGAGATAGTATGTCGGTGAACAAAATGGTTAAAGTCAAGATAGCAATCTTAAATGCTACGGCCGATGTGGAAGCAATGATTGTTCCTAATGAATGCTTAAGTATGACATTATTGTTGGTCGAGATTTTATAGGTCAAGAACACATAGTAATGAGTAAAGGAAAGAATGGTTTAATAGTAAACAGTATTACCGAAAAGGGAAACAAACATGATGTATACACGGTTTTTTGCGAATCAATGGCAACTTCGGAATTGCGTATTGGGAACATAAGCAGGGCTGACAAGCAAAAATGTATAAACTTAATACAAGAATTTCGCGATTGTATACCGATGTCGTTATCTGAATTGGGAAAAACAAGTGCAGCAGCATTGGATATTGTATGTACTACTGAAGTACCAGTAACGTATCATCCATACCGATTATCTGAGAGTGAGAAAGTTGTGGTAAGAAGGTTAGTTAACGAATTATTGGAAAGTAATATCATTCGGGAGTCAAGTTCGCCTTATGCAAGTCCAATTGTATTGGTAAAGAAGAAAAATAATGAATATAGAATGTGCATCGATTACAGGAAATTAAATGCAATAACCGTAAAAGATAAATTTCCATTACCATTGATTGAAGATACAATAGATAAGCTAGGTGGGAATAAATATTTCACTGGGTTAGATTTGGCGATGGGTTATTATCAAATACCTGTCTCGGATAAAGCAATGTTTAAGACTGTATTTGTAACTCCCGATGGGCATTTTGAGTTTTTGCGCATGCCGTTTGGGCTGTCTAACGCACCGGCGGTTTTTCAGCGGATGATGAATAAAATAATGAGGGATAAGCCTGCGATAACCTATTTAGACGACATCATCATTCCCTCAAGAACTGTATCGGAGGGGTTGGATAGGCTGCGGATAATATTAAATGTATTGCGTGAGAATAATTTAGGCCTTAAGCTAAGCAAGTGTGTTTTCTTTGAGACGACTATAGAGTTTTTGGGTCGGAAAATTAGCATTGATGGCGTTAAACCTGTAAAGAGTACAAATGCTAATTGTGTGATCAAAACTCTATTAGGACTTATATATATGTTTGGAACGCCGACACGTATCATTACTGATCGGGGGTCAGCTTTTACATCGGTTAATTTTAAAGATTTTTGTAAGACATATAATATAAAGCATGTACTAAATGCGGTGGCTACTCCAAGGGCCAACGGGCAATGCGAACGTTACAATAAGACTATAGTAAGTTCGTTAGCTACTACATTAGCAGGGAAAGATCCGAAAGTCTGGGATGAATATGTAAAAACTGTACAGAGTGTGTTAAACACAAGTCATAACAAAAGTTTGAATAGTACACCAATAAAAGCACTTATAGGATGTGAGCTATCAAGTCCGGCCGAAGCATGGCTTGTAAACGAGATACGTGGAGAAGCAGAACATTGTAATTTGCAAGACTTAAGGGAAAAACTGTCCCAACATATTACCCAACAAAAAAAGAGCAAAAGGAAAGGTACGACAAGAAAAGGAGGGAGGTTCGCCAATATCAACTAGGTGATTTGGTGTTAGTGAAAATTACTAGTGAGGTAGCCACAGGGTCAAGTAGGGAGTCATTTCCAAAATTTAAAGGTCCATTACGAATTCGTATTATTTTGCCAAACGATAGATATGAAGTCGAAGACCTGAGGGAACAAGGTAGACGGTTGCGAACAGTAGTGGCTGCTGACAAGATTAAGCCTTGGATAATTTTACAAGTTGAGCAGTCTGCAAATTAAAAGTATAACCCAAAGGTTTTGACGTAAGATGCCGAGTGCATTAAGATGAACAAAGTGTTCATAATTAAACGTATAACACAAAGGTGTTGACGTAAGATGCCGATTGCATTAACATGAACAAAGTGTTCCTAATTAAACATATAACACAAAGGTGCCAACCTACGAAGTTTGGGACAAACTTAAGCGTCAGGATGGTCGAATGTGAGGAAATTCGAAAAATCGCGCTTGTACTATAGAGTGGTAGTGGAGTGGGGCGGTCTAGCAAGACACAACTTGACTACCTCTTACGGTGGAGGGGAGAAGCTAGACCACTCTCTCTCGTATTCGGTGACGATGTTGGTGGGCTGACGTACTATGATGGAACGTTGGCTGGTTTTGATTATTGTGTGTGATCTTATTAAAAAATAAAGTCTTAGAAACTGTGAACGTTAGTTAGTCAATAATCTTACCAGTTTATCTTTATATCTTACAACTCTGTGTCAATGAGAACTATACTTTCAACATTAATATGCATCGGTCATTATCACGAGGATATTAATTGAAAGAAATTGTTAAGGTATTTAATATTCATATGCTCGACTTCCAGGTGTGGAAATCATTAATAAAATTTATGTTTAACTTTTTCTTTTTTTTAAACTGATATGGATTTCAATTGTTTGATAGGTTATATGATATATGCGAACAAATATTTCAGATTAAATTACAGTAATGCTTGTTTGGGAAATATGAAGCATTCCGATGAACCTTCATTTACATTGAGTACAAGTTGACTAGTGTTTGGATTTAAGCTAATTATACGATAATAGATGTTTACAAAAGA
Organism: Prorops nasuta; assembly: GCF_024137725.1. Taxonomy (NCBI): domain Eukaryota; kingdom Metazoa; phylum Arthropoda; class Insecta; order Hymenoptera; family Bethylidae; genus Prorops; species Prorops nasuta. Next base: position 741,044 of record NW_027116810.1, read on the forward strand.
TGCAAAGACACCCAAATATTACAGATCTTCAGTCTCAAGGAAGTTAGGTCACCAAACAATAAAAAATGGAGATGAGGCAACATAAAATGCTGGTAAGTAACTGAGATGTTTCATATTCCTTCAAATATTTATTTTCTTTGAAGATTGAGTTGGTAAAATGATGAATTTGATTTTAGGTTTACTCGTAATGTTGTCATTTAGTATTTTATCGTCACTGTACAAGTCTATTATAGCAAACAGTAATACTTGTGCATTGACTTAAATATATTTGGTACAATTGAATTAAAAATCCAAGGAGGAAGGTTCGCACACATACTGACTATTGAAGTTCAATAAAAAATTAGGCTTTTCTTTCCTACATTCTGATGCTTGAAACAGGCAAAGATGACAGCATTGAAAGATTGGCAAAGTAAGAATAAGCCAATATTCAGAAAAACGTCGTCTATTGCTCAGCCATAATTAAAGGATGAGATTCATTGGACGAAATTCTGTAAAAATGAGTTAATAACTGCTGATTGTTTGCCTCTGTTACCTATGAAAGTATTCAAGATGAGAGGCAGTATACTGGTCATTGGTATGGATGAAAAAATGCATGTTTATTCTCAATTGAAACTCAGTCCCAAAATTAATTGTTTCGACTCCATTTTGCAGCACCAGAAATCCAACCAGCTTCAAGTGTGTAAAAATTTACGAAACGAACATTTGAGGACTTTGGCACAGGAAATGTTATAAGGACGACTCGCCAATGTATCTCCCATGTCACCTTTGTCAAGAGTTAGCAGCATAAACGTGACAATGATTAGTACTAAAAAGAAACGGCGTATGCAAAACGACAATGCCAGCTGTGATTATACAGTGTGTTTCTCTAACGGCGGCATATAGGAGATTCGTGTTAGTTGACTATAGCGCTCAGGATGATGGTTTCTGAGAGCGCTGATTGGTCAATATCATGTAGTACCAACATGAAATGGTACGTTACCAATAGATGAATACGAAAAATGAGACCCATTCGCCATTTTGGAGTGGAGAAGTGTTTACATGCTAGTTGTAGCAGGGCCATTCCACGTCAAAACAGACAGATTTCGGAGTACAACACCGATTTTTTTTTTAAAAATATGTGTTAATATATAAGAAAATACAAGACTTTTGGCGCTAGTTTGAGTCAAAAATCTTTTTTCGTTTCGGAGATACGAGCTGTCAAAGTTTGCAGTTTTACTGTTTTTGGTAAAAACACGTAATCTTTGAAAATTTATATCTCCTAAACGAATAAAGATAGAAGACTCTGACTGGAACGAGTGTACTCAGAAAGAATCATACTTTATTAGAAAAATATAAAAAAAGACAGTTTGTTTTAATTGGTTAAAACTATTAACAATTAAAATAAACATTTGAATTAACAAATGTGTTGTCATGCTCTGACAATTATAAAAAAATATCAGGAATGTTCCTTGGAATGTCCTCTACAAAGAAAAAAATTAAAACGCGTATACTCTCTTGGTGTTCATAGTGAAAAAAAATATTTTATCACGACGCGCTCGGACAGAAGCGTCGTTCGAGCGGCGTAAACCGGTGAAGCGCATGCGTAACTGAGCGCGACTAGTCTCTACATGTCGGAATCCATCAATCTATGAATAATGCGAGCTAATAACATGTTTTAATTGTTTGTTTATGTTTTTATAAATATTATAAATTAACAATATATTTATTATTATTCTGCTTTATAAGCAGTCGTTATTTATTTACAAAATAATTAGCAATAAGACATTTGAACATGGCATTGAATATACAAATTATATACTAATTTATATTTACATATTTTATTAAATTATGGCAGAAGAAAATATTAGGAATATGAAATTTCTGTACTGAAAATATTTAACAAACTTTAACAATTGTATAATTATCTGATTGAGGAAAAGCTTTAGTTTGTAATTGTGTCTTTGAATCTATCGTTAAAAATGCACGATAATTTCTAGTTCCTTTAACTATTTTTACTTTTCAAAAAAATCTCGTTTAAATTATTTTAATGCTTATTAAAACACTTCGTACGAGATTTTTTGAAAAGTGAAAATAGTTAAAGGAACTTGAAATTATCGTGCATTTTTAACGATAGATTCAAAGACACAATTACAAACTAAAGCTTTTCCTCAATCAGATAATTATACAATTGTTAAAGTTTGTTAAATATTTTCAGTACAGAAATTTCATATTCCTAATATTTTCTTCTGCCATAATTTAATAAAATATGTAAATATAAATTAGTATATAATTTGTATATTCAATGCCATGTTCAAATGTCTTATTGCTAATTATTTTGTAAATAAATAACGACTGCTTATAAAGCAGAATAATAATAAATATATTGTTAATTTATAATATTTATAAAAACATAAACAAACAATTAAAACATGTTATTAGCTCGCATTATTCATAGATTGATGGATTCCGACATGTAGAGACTAGTCGCGCTCAGTTACGCATGCGCTTCACCGGTTTACGCCGCTCGAACGACGCTTCTGTCCGAGCGCGTCGTGATAAAATATTTTTTTTCACTATGAACACCAAGAGAGTATACGCGTTTTAATTTTTTTCTTTGTAGAGGACATTCCAAGGAACATTCCTGATATTTTTTTATAATTGTCAGAGCATGACAACACATTTGTTAATTCAAATGTTTATTTTAATTGTTAATAGTTTTAACCAATTAAAACAAACTGTCTTTTTTTATATTTTTCTAATAAAGTATGATTCTTTCTGAGTACACTCGTTCCAGCCAGAGTCTTCTATCTTTATTCGTTTAGGAGATATAAATTTTCAAAGATTACGTGTTTTTACCAAAAACAGTAAAACTGCAAACTTTGACAGCTCGTATCTCCGAAACGAAAAAAGATTTTTGACTCAAACTAGCGCCAAAAGTCTTGTATTTTCTTATATATTAACACATATTTTAAAAAAAAAAATCGGTGTTGTACTCCGAAATCTGTCTGTTTTGACGTGGAATGGCCCAGCAGAAAGAAGTATGAAATAGAAAAATGTCAAATAGTGAGGTTACTAAAGTAAAAATGGAAAATAAAGAATGGAAAGTAAGAATATTCGAACTTTCCATTCATTATTTTCCATTTTTACTTTAATAACCTCACTATTTGACATTTTTCCATTTCACACCTCTTTCTGCTACAACCAAAGATGAAACGGGAGATTGCTCATCCGTGTCCCGAAGCAATCCTTGCCGGTAGGCGGCGCTTCGATCCCATCGTTTAGCTTCCAGATGATTATGCCCTCGCGCCATCTATCGAAACTGATGCGAAACAACACGGCAGAGCTTCGAATAGGGTAAAACAGATCTACATTAGATAATTTTATAATTTAAGAAAATATTTTTATTTTAGCGTAGAAAGATACAAGAAAATAGCATTAATTTGTTAACAAACGTAATTAATAAAATTATTATATATATACCCTACATTATTATTACAATATCCTTCTTAAATTTAAATATATGACTTCCAGATGATTTGTTTGATATATATATATACAGGGTGTAACGAAACGACCGCCTTTTCTCGTAACTGGAGGTTCGGGGTGACAAACTGAGTGCACGTGTAAAATTTCGTTCGAATCGTTCAAGAGGTTTAAAAGTTATTTCTATTTAAAAATCACCCTTTTTCAGTCCTTTTCGAACGACTTTAACTGCATAATGGAAAGTGGCGAAAGTGAAAAACAATTGATGAGCACCCAGCTAGAATGTAAAAATTATCGATCGCGTGCGGTAATACTTTTGCTATTTAATTCTTTAATCTGGCTATTAGATTAATTTTAAAAATAACAAAATCCTTTATATTACAATTCCAATTCAATTTAGTACAAGCATCATTGACTGATTTGATGGAAAGAGCGAGTTGACGCAATGTAAAGGAAAGTATCAAAAGCTAAGATATCGCGCGAGCGCAATGATAACTTAATAGACAATGCATGAGGGCATTCTCTTTCTACTAACGAAGCTAAAGGGAATGATTCAAAATCAATACATTGATGAAGGAGAAAACTAAACTCACCCATTAAATGTTCTGCAAGTTCCTTTAAATCGAAGTTTTTGAAAAAGCTTCAAACTGGCTCCTCGATGATTTCCAGAAAGCACACTATCACTGATTTTGCATTTAAACACTTGTGAATTTAAACAAATTAGGTATTAACCTACGTTTCTTCAAAACACTGGAGAATTTGACACTTTTGAACTGTTTGAAGTAGGGTGATTAAGAGTGGTCGAAACGAATTATTGATTATTCTATCTCTCTGTGTCTCTCTTTTCAGCCTACTTCAAACAGTTCAAAAAGTGTCAAATTAACCGGTGTTTTGAAGAAACGTAGGTTAACACCTAATTTGCTTAAATTCGCGAGTTCTTAAATGCAAAATCAATGAAAGTGTGCATTCTGGAAATCATCGAGGAGTCAGTTTGAAGCTTTTTCAAAAACTTCGGTGTAAAGGAACTTGGAGAACAATAATGGGTAAGTTTAATTTTGTCTATCATCAATGAATTGATTTTAAATAATTCTTTTTACCTTCGTTTGTAGAAAGAAAATGCCTTGATGTGTTTCCTATTAAATTATCAGTGCAGTCGCGTGACATCCTTAGCTTTTGATACTTTCCTTTTCATTCTATCTTCTCCCTTTTTCCATCAATTCAGTCAATGATACTTGTATTGAATTGATTTGGAATTGTAATGAAAAGGATTTTGCTATTTTTAAAATTAATCTAATAGCCAAATTAATGAAATAAATAGCAAATGTATTATCGCGCGCGATCGATAATGTTTACATTCTAGTGGGGTGTTCGTCAATTGTTTTTTCACTTTCTCCACTTTATTATGCATAGTTAAAGTCGTTCGAAAAGGACCGAAAAAGGGTGAGTTTTAAATGGAAATAACTTTTAAACCCCTTGAACGATTCGAACAAAAGTTTACACCTGCATTTGGATGGTCACCCCGAACCTCCAGTTACGAGAAAAGGCGGTCGTTTCGTTACACCCTGTATATATATATATATATATATACTCGTATATACTATATACTATACATAAATATGGGTAGATACAAGGACGTACCCATAACTGTCATTTAGTAAAAACTTCTACATTTATATATCCATATATACGCAAATACGCATATATACGCGTAAATAACAAACACTATTAGTCAGTATAGGTAGATACTAGGACGTACTCATAACTACTATTGTGTACAACTTTAAAATTAAATATATCCATACAACTATAGGGAAGATGAATTAGGGCCAAAAACGTGTATATGGATAAGACACTTTAACGAGTTTGCAATGTTTAGGTTCAAGCTAAACATTTTATACATAGAGAGCATTCTTTCGTGTTTACATCTCACTAAATGTAATATACGTAATACACAGTTTAGGTCTACTAAATACAGGATTTCTAATATGTTTGTAAATTTCTAAGGATCTCAGAAACCAAAGAGTCCAGAAGCATATACATTTTCTTAGGCGAGTTAGGCTGAAAAGAGACACCCCAGACCTCTCCAAAATGGCCCAGATATAAGTTTTTTAAAAACTTTTTAGTTAAGCAATTGTAGCTTAATTAACAAGTTCCTCGCCTTCTAGAAATCCGATAAAGACGAGAGTGGTCTCGTTGGACTCATCTTGGTGCATATTTTCATCCTGCACCAAAAAATATGGTCATGAAATTTTATCGCATAATCGGATGCGATACGCCGAGACAAGAAAAATAAGCCTTCGCAGAGCTCTCTACGATACTCCGTTCACGAGATATGAATTTTTTAAGTATTTGTTGGTTAAACAATGTGTAGCTTAACTAATGGATTTCTCAGCTTCTAGACGTCCGATCAAGACAAGATTTGTCTTGCTGAACTCATCTTTGCCTATATTTTTATTCTGAGGTAAAAAATATAGTCCGGCAATTTTATGGCAGAATCGGATAAAAAATATCTAGACACACAAGCAACCGGAGACCTTGCAGAGCTGCCTATAATGCTCCGTTCGCGAGATATAAATGATTGAAATGTTTTGTAGTTAAACAATTTGTAGTACAAAGGGAATTCATAAATTATTTCAATATTATGCCAGTCGGCTTCAATGTAAATTTGTGTGAATAGATTGAAATTTCGTTAAAAAAATTGAATCTCTAGCAAATGCTATTTAAGGGGAAGCATTGAGCGACTCAAACATTCATTCAAGTTTATCTTCCAAATTATTAGGAATATAAACTTTTTTGTAGAGATTAAATTTACTCTTTTGACTGTACTGAAGCGCGCTACAAACTCGATTTCTCAAAATTATAAAAAATAATTTTCATAAAAATTATAAATACTTGTAATTTTGTTGGTCATAATAATATTGAAAATTAGGCCTTTTAGCGCGCTAAAGAAAAGTTCTATGAGTAATTTGAAACCAAGAAGAAACAAATATACCTAAAAATGTGGAAGATTTTTTTGAAAAACTAAATTAGCTATTGAAAGGCAAGTTTTCCACTGTTTTACCAATGGAGAAGTTTCACAGTGCGTTAGACAAGGACAAGCCTATTAGCTCTCATCGTTTCAGAAGGGGTACCCACTCTCTCCCCACCATTTCCCGCTAAACAAACCAACTCTCCTGCACACAGCAAGGTGTCTGACTAACGCTGCCTGTCGGTGTGAATCCGTAGCGGAATGGAAGAACAAATAATTATTTGTAGATTTCAGGGTTAGGTTTTCGTATATCCGACGTTGTACCGCTCTTCCATATCATTTCGGGAAGCTACAGTAAAATTTTCAAAATATTTTGTCATCTACAAGTCTCAAAAAACTTGAATTAGTTGACTAAAGCGTGACTCGTATCAGCCGACGCTGATGAGCTACTTAAATAGCATTTGCTAGAGGTTCAATTTTTTAACGAAATTTTAATCTATTCACACAAATTTACATTGAAGCCGACTGGCATAATATTGAAATAATTTATGAATTCCCTTTGTACTACAAATTGTTTAACTACAAAACACTTCAATCATTTATATCTCGCGAACGGAGCATTGTAGGCAGCTCTGCAAGGTCTCCGGTTGCTTGTGTGTCTAGATATTTTTTATCCGATTCTGCATAAAATTGCCGGACTATATTTTTTACCTCAGAATAAAAATATAGGCAAAGATGAGTTCAGCAAGACAAATCTTGTCTTGATCGGACGTCTAGAAGCTGAGAAATCCATTAGTTAAGCTACAAATTGTTTAACCAACAAATACTTAAAAAATTCATATCTCGCGAACGGAGTATCGTAGAGAGCTCTGCGAAGGCTTATTTTTCTTGTCTCGGCGTATCGCATCCGATTATGCGATAAAATTACATGACCATATTTTTTGGTGCAGGATGAAAATATGCACCAAGATGAGTCCAACGAGACCACTCTCGTCTTTATCGGATTTCTAGAAGGCGAGGAACTTGTTAATTAAGCTACAATTGCTTAACTAAAAAGAATTTAAAAAACTTATATCTGGGCCATTTTGGAGAGGTCTAGGGTGTCTCTTTTCAGCCTAACTCGCCTAAGAAAATGTATATGCTTCTGGACTCTTTGGTTTCTGAGATCCTTAGAAATTTACAAACATATTAGAAATCCTGTATTTAGTAGACCTAAACTGTGTATTACGTATATTACATTTAGTGAAATATAAACACGAAAGAATGCTCTCTATGTATAAAATTTTGAGCTTGAACCTAAACATTGCAAACTCGTTAAAGTGTCTTATCCATATACACGTTTTTGGCCCTAATTCATCTTCCCTATAGTTGTATGGATATATTTAATTTTAAAGTTGTACACAATAGTAGTTATGAGTACGTCCTAGTATCTACCTATACTGACTAATAGTGTTTGTTATTTACGCGTATACATGTGTATTTGCGTATATATGGATATATAAATGTAGAAGTTTTTACTAAATGACAGTTATGGGTACGTCCTCGTATCTACCCATATTTATGTATAGTATATAGTATATACGAGTATATACAGGGTGAACTACAACTGGCGGACCAAATTTGAAAAGTAGACACCTGATGCCATCGGGAGTTAAAAAGTCTTTTACTACTTTTTCATAGGAAGCATAGATTTCAAATTACAGGGTGTTGAAATTGACCAATGAGAATTAGCTTTTAGTGGAAGGTTGGTTCAAAGTAGTGTGCGTTTCGCGTGCTAGTAACAAACGAAAAACTAGATTGTTGATATTGATCGAAGTGAAGACGGTGGATATTTTAACAAGGAAGTAGCAGACAAATGAGTGAATGTTGCGCATGTACTTTAATTTTAAATGATAGGCTCTCGAAAAAAATAGACCTCTTTCACTAATTTAAATGAAATTGATTTATGAAATTATTATTTAGAAATTAATTAAGGTAAAAAAATGAACACCGTGCCAATTGTTAAAATGAATCTGTATTGTACCAATTTTTTAAAAAATATTTAGTTTTTTCTTTTAAATATTTACAGTTTTATAAAAGTGTTCGAAATGACCACCTCCTACGGCGATAGAGGCCCTTGCTCTTTTTATTAGCTCCTCCTTAATTGTACGAAGAATGGCCGGTGTAATTTTGCCAATTGCGTCGTCGATCCGTTGCGCCAACTCATTCGAATCTCGAATGATGTTTTTTCGCTGATAAATCAGCTCCTTTAAATATCCCCACAGGAAAAAATCAAGGGGGTTAAGGTCAGGAGATCGTGGTGGCCACTCAACTGGACCTCTGCGTTCAATCCATTTGCCTGGAAATTTTGCATCCAGCACATCTCGCGAAACTTGGGCAAAGTGAGGGGCTGCTCCATCTTGCTGGAACCAGAGCTTCCGCCTTAATTCCAAAGGAATATCTTCCAGAAGTACAGGCAGATCATTTTTTAGAAATTCGGCGTAAGCTACCCCTGTTAGCTTATCTGGAAGGCGCCAAGGTCCAATCTGTAAGATTTAAAGAAAACCATTTGCTTTAATAAACGTCGAATTGTTTTAAAAATGAATCGGGATCTAAAAGCCTTTATTGTTAACAGCCTTAATATCGATTGCCATTCATTTTGAAGATAAAGAGAATGGTTTTTTGTTAGCAATAATGCATATGGATCTATTGTTAATTACCAAGTATTCTCCGACAATTCCCGCCCATAAATTCACAGTCCATCTTCGTTGGGGTCGTCGAGGTATTGCAGCCTTTGGATTTTCTTCATCCCAAAAATGTGAATTGTGCCTATTTATGACACCGTTTCTATCGAAGAGACTCTCATCGGAGAACATGATGCAGCTAACGAAGCCTTCGTCTTCATGATGCCTCTGAAGGAGCCACTGACAAAACTCCACGTGCTTGGCATAGTCTCCTTCTTCCAACTCTTGTACATTTAGTCCTTTGTACGGATGCAGTCCTTCTGCGTGAAGGGTACGCCAAACTTTATTTTGGCTGGTACCAAGCATGTCTGCTATTTCTCTGGTGCTCACTTCTGGATCGTCCAAAGCAGCATTAATAATGTTTTCTTCTAGCCCCACAGTTCTTGCGTCAAGGGCAACACCACTAATTTCCTTCCGATCAGGCATTAACTGGCCGCGCCTTGAACGATTTATTAAACGTAGAATCACATTTCTCGATGGATGTCGCCTTTCTGGATACTTTTCCGCGTAAAGGGTAGCAGTTCTGCTAGCTGAGTAATTGGCTAATTCAACTAACATCAGCATATCGACGTATTCTTCAGCCGTGTACTCCATTATTACTACATGTAAAATGCCAATTTCACCTCACTTTTATAGTTTTATCAACGTTCAGGATGATTCGGGAATTATTTTAGAGCTAAATTCATTGGTATCTCGTTGCTTCCAGAATGGAAACATCCTGAAGTTAAAAAGTATAAGACATTGCGTAGATTCATCCAGATACTAAATGAATTTAGCTCTAAGATAATTCCCGAATCATCCTGAACGTTGATAAGACTATAAAAGTGAGGTGAAATTGGCATTTTACATGTAGTAATAATGGAGTACACGGCTGAAGAATACGTCGATATGCTGATGTTAGTTGGATTAGCCAATTACTCAGCTAGCAGAACTGCTACCCTTTACGCGGAAAAGTATCCAGAAAGGCGACATCCATCGAGAAATGTGATTCTACGTTTAATAAATCGTTCAAAGCGCGGCCAGTTAATGCCTGATCGGAAGGAAGTTAGTGGTGTTGCCCTTGACGCAAGAACTGTGGGGCTAGAAGAAAACATTATTAATGCTGCTTTGGACGATCCAGAAGTGAGCACCAGAGAAATAGCAGACATGCTTGGTACCAGCCAAAATAAAGTTTGGCGTACCCTTCACGCAGAAGGACTGCATCCGTACAAAGGACTAAATGTACAAGAGTTGGAAGAAGGAGACTATGCCAAGCGCGTGGAGTTTTGTCAGTGGCTCCTTCAGAGGCATCATGAAGACGAAGGCTTCGTTAGCTGCATCATGTTCTCCGATGAGAGTCTCTTCGATAGAAACGATGTCATAAATAGGCACAATTCACATTTTTGGGATGAAGAAAATCCACAGGCTGCAATACCTGGATGACCCCAACGAAGATGAACTGTGAATTTATGGGCGGGAATTGTCGGAGAATACTTGGTAATTAACAATAGATCCATATGCATTATTGTTAACAAAAAACCATTCTCTTTATCTTCAAAATGAATGGCAATCGATATTAAGGCTGTTAACAATAAAGGCTTTTAGATCCCGATTCATTTTTAAAACAATTCGACGTTTATTAAAGCAAATGGTTTTCTTTAAATCTTACAGATTGGACCTTGGCGCCTTCCAGATAAGCTAACAGGGGTAGCTTACGCCGAATTTCTAAAAAATGATCTGCCTGTACTTCTGGAAGATATTCCTTTGGAATTAAGGCGGAAGCTCTGGTTCCAGCAAGATGGAGCAGCCCCTCACTTTGTCCAAGTTTCGCGAGATGTGCTGGATGCAAAATTTCCAGGCAAATGGATTGAACGCAGAGGTCCAGTTGAGTGGCCACCACGATCTCCTGACCTTAACCCCCTTGATTTTTTCCTGTGGGGATATTTAAAGGAGCTGATTTATCAGCGAAAAAACATCATTCGAGATTCGAATGAGTTGGCGCAACGGATCGACGACGCAATTGGCAAAATTACACCGGCCATTCTTCGTACAATTAAGGAGGAGCTAATAAAAAGAGCAAGGGCCTGTATCGCCGTAGGAGGTGGTCATTTCGAACACTTTTATAAAACTGTAAATATTTAAAAGAAAAAACTAAATATTTTTTAAAAAATTGGTACAATACAGATTCATTTTAACAATTGGCACGGTGTTCATTTTTTTACCTTAATTAATTTCTAAATAATAATTTCATAAATCAATTTCATTTAAATTAGTGAAAGAGGTCTATTTTTTTCGAGAGCCTATCATTTAAAATTAAAGTACATGCGCAACATTCACTCATTTGTCTGCTACTTCCTTGTTAAAATATCCACCGTCTTCACTTCGATCAATATCAACAATCTAGTTTTTCGTTTGTTACTAGCACGCGAAACGCACACTACTTTGAACCAACCTTCCACTAAAAGCTAATTCTCATTGGTCAATTTCAGCATCCTGTAATTTGAAATCTATGCTTCCTATGAAAAAGTAGTAAAAGACTTTTTAACTCCCGATGGCATCAGGTGTCTACTTTTCAAATTTGGTCCGCCAGTTGTAGTTCACCCTGTATATATATATATAAATATATATATCAAACAAATCATCTGGAAGTCATATATTTAAATTTAACGGGATCCCTCAAGCCCTCTGTAGCCAATATTACGGAAAGAAAAACGAGGGAGAATTGTCCAGCGCTATTTTTCAACCGATTTCAATGTTTTTGGGCTTGTTGGAATTGTTAGGACTCGCGTTTCGTCATAAATAAAGCCGTATTTTCCAAAAAACGTGAAAAAAATAAAATTATTTAAAAATTCGCATTAATATTATTTAAACGCAAAACAAATCGAAAAATCGAGCTTCTTTATGACGAGGTGCCAGACCTAACGATTCCAACAAGCCCAAAAACATTGAAATCGGTTGAGAAATAGAGCCGTACCATTGTCCCACGTTTTTGAGGTGGATGAAAAGCAAAAATTTTTAGGAAGAAAGCTAGGCTTCCACCCCTCTCGCGGCTCACGCTAACGTGTTCCCCCACTCCAGCATCGAAACTTACTGCGAAGCTTTCCTCATATTTACGCTATTCCCCTATCTGTAGCTATACACATATAAATACCGCTAAAATAATGTTGAGAACATTTCATTTCGCCGATATAATGAAATTGCTCAAAATGCAATTATCATTTTGAAATAAAATTGTAGAAAAATAGATTTCGTAATGCTTGAAATATAGGGCATACGGCGAAACGCGGGACAATGCTACAGTTGTATTTTTCAACAGAATTTGATGAGACTAGTAATAATTAAAGCCATTCTTCATGTAGATTGTCCTAAAGAGCTCGCATTTTCGATAAAGCTTATAGTTTTTCAGCTATGAACGTTTGAAGTTGCACGGCGCACAAATACATATTTCTTCTCTCGCGTAGATCAGCTGTTGCGCACGTCCATCTTCAATCGTTCATAACTTGAAAACTATAGGCTTTATCGAAAATGCGAGCTCTTTAGGACAATCTACATGAAGAACGGCTTTAGTTATGACTAGTCTCATGAAATTCTATTGAGAAATACGCCTGTACCATTGTCCCGCGTTTTGCCGGAATTTCAGGTCTTCAAGCGTCACTGACTCGTTCATTCTGCTATTTATTTCGGAACAAATAAAAGTACGATTGCACATTGAGAAATTACATTAGAAGCTCTCGATAATGTACATGCTGCTATGAGTATTTCTTAATCTTATGAAGCTTGTCGTAGAAGGTGCAATGCAATAAATTTAGAAGGGCAATTTCGCGATTGAAAATAAGACCCACGTACATACATGCTAAACGCTATGTGTGTTTGTTTACAGTACACTCCACGAGTCACTAACACAGTCACACCTGTATGTATGTAGGCCTACTATGCTGGTTTACTTACGCTGGACAAGGCAACAAGCTGCAGAGGGGAGAGGGGAAGACAACTTTATTTACTCCGAGTACGCATCTTGTTACAGTTTGCATTATAATGACCAAAAGAAGCGTTGCAAAATTATGAAAATATCATAAAAGCGTCTCCCCTTTTCACGCTCTATTCAATGATGCTACCCAAGTTGTTGGTGCATTTTTACATTGCTCGGAATAAATAGCAGAATGAACGAGTCAGTGACGCTTGAAGACCTGAAATTCCGGCAAAACGCGGGACAATGGTACAGGCGTATTTCTCAATAGAATTTCATGAGACTAGTCATAACTAAAGCCGTTCTTCATGTAGATTGTCCTAAAGAGCTCGCATTTTCGATAAAGCCTATAGTTTTCAAGTTATGAACGATTGAAGATGGACGTGCGCAACAGCTGATCTACGCGAGAGAAGAAATATGTATTTGTGCGCCGTGCAACTTCAAACGTTCATAGCTGAAAAACTATAAGCTTTATCGAAAATGCGAGCTCTTTAGGACAATCTACATGAAGAATGGCTTTAATTATTACTAGTCTCATCAAATTCTGTTGAAAAATACAACTGTAGCATTGTCCCGCGTTTCGCCGTATGCCCTATATTTCAAGCATTACGAAATCTATTTTTCTACAATTTTATTTCAAAATGATAATTGCATTTTGAGCAATTTCATTATATCGGCGAAATGAAATGTTCTCAACATTATTTTAGCGGTATTTATATGTGTATAGCTACAGATAGGGGAATAGCGTAAATATGAGGAAAGCTTCGCAGTAAGTTTCGATGCTGGAGTGGGGGAACACGTTAGCGTGAGCCGCGAGAGGGGTGGAAGCCTAGCTTTCTTCCTAAAAATTTTTGCTTTTCATCCACCTCAAAAACGTGGGACAATGGTACGGCTCTATTTCTCAACCGATTTCAATGTTTTTGGGCTTGTTGGAATCGTTAGGTCTGGCACCTCGTCATAAAGAAGCTCGATTTTTCGATTTGTTTTGCGTTTAAATAATATTAATGCGAATTTTTAAATAATTTTATTTTTTTCACGTTTTTTGGAAAATACGGCTTTATTTATGACGAAAGGCGAGTCCTAACGATTCCAACAAGCCCAAAAACATTGAAATCGGTTGAAAAATAGCGCTGGACAATTCTCCCTCGTTTTTCGTTCCGTAATGTTGGCTACAGAGGGCTTGAGGGATCCCGTTAAGAAGAATATTGTAATAATAATGTAGTGTATATGTATAATAATTTTATTAATTTTGTTTGTTAACAAATTAATGCTATTTTCGTGTATCTTTCTACGCTAAAATAAATATATTTTCTTAAATTATAAAATTATCTTATGTAGATCTGTTTTACCCTATTCGAATCTCTGCCGTGTTGTTTCGCATCATCTTCGATAGATGGCGCGAGGGCATAGTCATCTGGAAGCTAAACGATGGGATCGAAGCGCCGCCTACCGGCAAGGATTGCTTCGGGACACGGCATGAGCAATCTCCCGCTTCATCTCTGCTACATCTAGCATGTAAATACTTCTCTACTTCAAAATGGCGAATGGATCTCATTTTTCGTATTCATCTATTGGTTACGTACCATTTCATGTTTGCACTTCATGATATTGACCATTCAGCGCTCTCAGATACCATCATCTTGAGCGCTATAGTCAACTAACACGAATCTCCTATATGCCGCCGTTAGAAAAACACCCTGTATGTGCTTCATTTTAGCTTTTTGATGCTTTACAAATTTCTTGCCCAGTCTTGCCCCTGAATCACCTCAAGCAGTTGAAGGAGTTACTGAAATTTGGCAAATTTAGATGTTGGTAAAAAGTCAAATGTTGATAAACTAAAAATGTAAATTAATTAAAACATATATTTTACTTCATTATTTTTATATGTTGAAAGTAGGTTTATTGATTATGAAAAATTTAATTAAACTTTTATTATAGTGAAACTGAAAACATTAAAAAACTAGCCTGAGCATTAATTATGAAGTTCATTTATGCAAAATACATTAAAAATATCAATAAATTCAATGTGTTGACTGTGATATTTTTTCAATATTAATATATGTTTTAATTAGTTAAGCGCTGCTATTTCAAAAAATGAGAAGGGTGGACATTTTCTTTGAATTCTATAGAAATTAGAAGAATAATTTAATTTTTTAAATATTATACCCTTACAAAACGTTATGAAATCCCACAAAAAACAGACTTCGACTGTAAAAAAAGGCGGCAAGTACATAAACCATCTAGCATAAATAATATAGTAAAACTATCCAATTAAAAAAAGTAGTGAAATCCAAATATTAGGCAAGTATATTTTTTCACCTTAGCAAAAGTTAAACTTTCGAAAAAAAAGGAACAAAAAAGTTACTTGCCGGGTATAAAATGTCCATGCACAGTGAGAAATAAAATCGTATGTGGTTCGGCTAACTTCACTCTGTATTTTAACATGAAATTTGCTATACTAGGCTATAGCTGAATCTCACAGATGATTCAATTTCCCACTACTGTACATGGATATTTCGGACCCGGCAAGTAACTTTTTTGTTCCTTTTATTTTCGAAAGTTTAACTTTTGCTAAGGTGAAAAAATATACTTGCCTAATATTTGGATTTCACTACTTTTTTTAATTGGATAATTTTACTATATTATTTATGCTAGATGGTTTATGTACTTGCCGCCTTTTTTTACAGGCGAAGTCTGTTTTTTGTGGGATTTCATAACGTTTTGTAAGAGTATAATATTTAAAAAATTAAATTCTTTTTTTAATTTCTACAGAATTTAAAGAAAATTTCCACCCTTCTCATTTTTTGAAACAGCAGCGCTTAACTAATAAAAAACATATATTAATATTGAAAAAATATCACAGTCAAAACATTGAATTTATTGATATTTTAAATGTATTTTGCATAAATGAACTTCATAATTAATGCTCAGGCTAGTTTTTTAATGTTTTCAGTATCACTATAATAAATGTTTGATTTAATTTTTCATAATCAATAAACATACTTTCAACATATAAAAATAATGAAGTAAAATGTATGTTTTAATTAATTTACATTTTTGGTTTATCAACATTTGACTTTTTACCAACATCTAACTTTGCCAAACTTCAGTAACTTCATCAGCTGCTTGACGTGATACAGGGGCAAGACTGGACAAGCAATTTGTAAAGCTTCAAATAAGCTACAATCAAGCATGTAATCAGAGTTGGCCTTGTCGTTTTGCATACGCCGTTTCTTTTTAATACCAATCATTGTCACGTTTATGCTGCTAACTCTTGACAAAAGTGACATGGGAGATACATTGGCGAGTCGTCCTTATAACATTTCCTGTGCCAAAGTCCTCAAATGTTCGTTTCGTAAATTTTTACACACTTCAAACTGGTTGGATTTCTTGTGCTGCAAAATGGAGTCGAAACAATTAATTTTTGGACTGAGTTTCAATTGAGAATAAAGATGCATTTTTTCATCCATACCAATGACCAGTATACTGCCTCTCATCTTGAATACTTTCATAGGTAACAGAGGCAAACAATCAGCAGTTATTAACTCATTTTTACAGAATTTCGTCCAATGAATCTCATCCTTAAATTATGGCTGAGCAATAGACGACGTTTTTCTGAATATTGGCTTATTCTTACTTTGCCAATCTTTCAATGCTGTCATCTTTGCCTGTTTCAAGCATCAGAATGTAGGAAAGAAAAGCCTAATTTTTTATTGAACTTCAATAGTCAGTATGTGTGCGAACCTTCCTCCTAGGATTTTTAATTCAATTGTACCAAATATATTTAAGTCAATGCACAAGTATTACTGTTTGCTATAATAGACTTGTACAGTGACGTTAAAATACTAAATAACAACACTACGAGTAAACCTAAAATCAAATTCATCATTTTACCAACTCAATTTTCAAAGAAAATAAATATTTGAAGGAATATGAAACATCTCAGTTACTTACCAGCATTTTATGTTGCCTCATCTCCATTTTTTATTGCTTGGTGACCTAACTTCCTTGAGACTAAAGATCTGTAATATTTGGGTGTCTCTGCATCTTTTGTAAACATCTATTATCGTATAATTAGCTTAAATCCAAACACTAGTCAACTTTTACTCAATGTAAATGAAGGTTCATCGGAATGCTTCATATTTCCCAAACAAGCATTAGAATAATTTAATCTGAAATATTTGTTCGCATATATCATATAACCTATCAAACAATTGAAATCCATATCAGTTTAAAAAAAAGAAAAAGTTAAGCTTAAATTTTATTAATGATTTCTACACCTGGAAGTCGAGCATATGAATATTAAATACCTTAACAATTTCTTTCAATTAATATCCTCCTGATAATGACCGATGCATATTAATGTTGAAAGTATAGTTCTCATTGACACAGAGTTGTAAGATATAAAGATAAACTGGTAAGATTATTGACTAACTAATGTTCACAGTTTCTAAGACTTTATTTTTTAATAAGATCACACACAATAATCAAAACCAGCCAACGTTCCATCATAGTACGTCAGCCCACCAACATCGTCACCGAATACGAGAGAGAGTGGTCTAGCTTCTCCCCTCCACCGTAAGAGGTAGTCAAGTTGTGTCTTGCTAGACCGCCCCACTCCACTACCACTCTATAGTACAAGCGCGATTTTTCGAATTTCCTCACAGAGTTGTAAATATTAATCTTATTTAATCCAGTCAGCTCTATCCTCAACAATGAAAATGAAAATATTCTGTCTTAATTTAATCTGAAAAAGAAATACCCCCCACAAAGTATACTACATCCTGTATTGTAAAATATAATGGTTTACTTAGTTTATCTAATAATTGTCGACTTCTTATGTCATTATTATTCGAATTTATTTTTCATTTTAAAAATTAAACACATTCACTAACATAACAATGAACATTCCCACTGCATTAAATATACATAACCTTACATTACTATTGACAGTTAACAAGTCGCCGGATTAGTTAAATCGATTACAACGATTTATTTGCCAGTTCATAACTATATATAGTTTCGTCGTTGCGAGTATAGTTTGTTGGAAGTGATGTGAAAATGACGTCACTTTCCTTAGCGGCCAACTTCAGCCCGAGACATACATTTTGGCTGGAAAAAGAGATAAGGAAGGAGAAAAATGTTATTTCGGCATATATATAGATAACAGAGTATGATATCTCTGGATTGCGAGAACCGATTTTCATGTTCTTGGGCTCAAATGAAAGCTTTTTCAAACCCATTTTAAGAAAATCTTTACTTAAACGATGACAATGGATTATTCACAGAGCTAAAACGATTTGATAATTGAGACGGCCAAACTTGCTGTATAAGAGAGTAGTGCCTCGACGGCGGTATAGACACGTTTATACCTACTTTTATGTACTTGCCGTCGAGGCACTATCGTGTCTTTTGATAATCGTAAATGCCGCTATAGCTAAACGCACAATTGTCTGCATTTGAAATCAAAATATTTGTTTAGTGATTGACTGGATAAAATGATTAAATAATGTTACGTTTTGGAAATTATTTCAATTTAGCTATAAGAATATGTAGCTAAAAAAGGAATACTACTTGTGATGATTGGAGTAACTTTGACATAACTTTTCAAGTTCAAATTAACAATGCTATTTTGTTTTTTCTAAGCCATACAACTTTTAACGGGATCCCTCACGCGTACTTTACCGACAGTACAAGTCAATAAACAATTCGTTTAATAAAAGTCAAAAGCGAAGCAAATTGCAAAAACGGGCTTCTTTATGACAAGGTGCCAATTCTAACGAGTCAATCGAGCTTAAAATCACTCAAATTAGTTGAAAAATAACGCTGTACCACTGTCCCGCGTTCTTGAAGTGGAAATAACCAAAAGTAACTTCTCTTTAAGAATGCAGCACAATGGTACTGCGTTATTTTTCAACTAATTTGAGTGTTTTTAAGTTCGTTTGACTCGTTAGGACTGGCACATTGTCCAACAAATGCCCGATTGTTCAATTTGCTTCGCATTTGAATTATATTAAACTAATTGTTTATTGACTTGAACTGTCGATAAAGTAGGCGTGAGGGATCCCGTTAATCACAAAAATTTTTTGCGATCGCTCCCCGTAAATTTATATGGAATGATAGATTTAAATTAGACACCCTTTATATATTATAATTAAATAATGTTACTTACTGATTATACAATATGACAACTACTTTGTTATCTGTTGTAAGGAATGCTGTATATTTAATATAAGATATGATAGGGCCATTTATTTTTATTCGTTTTGAACCCCTATCAATGAATCTACTATAATGCTTAATTGCATAATACATTGGTTGTTTATAGAATTCATCATTTTCAGGGTTTATGATAATAGAGGCATCCACATAGTTTTGAATCCAGTTTGGACCACCTTGTTGATCCAAAACAAGATTCCAATCAACCCAGCCAGTGGCCCAGTAGTTAATATTCTGTAAATCATATTCTTCGTTGTTAATACAATCATTATATTTTTGATTATATCTTAATGTTTTAAATAAAGTTACGCAGTGGCCTAAAAATTGATATAGCTATTAAAAAATACCTGCAAGATATCCAAGAAAAACAATTCACCTCTATCCCAAGAGCCCAACGCTACTTTTGGTTTATTCCATGGTTTATCTCCTGTAATCATGATTATATAAAATCAATTTTTATATTAAATTCCTTTTGAATTTTACAGATTATCCCGTAAAGCATGTTGAAGTTGCAAACTCTAATAAAATAGGATAATTCTAAAAAAAAAATCTATACATATTTTTAATATTGTTAATATTTTCCGTATTATACAACAATATGTTTAGACCTAAAGTGTGTATAAATTATCACATACCTAGGTAATTGTTAATATTATTAAGCAAGTTCGTGACACGAGCTATACCACTTTAGTTCAAGTCTGACTTTGTGGTTTATTTAATGCAATGGGAATTATACCAATTTAACGGGATCCCTCACGCCTACTTTACCGACAGTTCAAGTCAATAAACAATTAATTTAATAAAAGTCAAATGTGAAGCAAATTGAAAAAAACGGGCGTCTTTATGACAAGGTGCCAGTTCTAACGAGTCAATCGAGTTTAAAAAAACTCAAATCGGATGAAAAATAACTGTATCATTGTTCCGCGTTTTTGAAGAGGGGTCACTTTTGGTTATTTCCACTTCAAGAACGCGGAACAATGGTACAGCGTTATTCTTCATCTGATTTGAGTTTTTTAAGCTCCATTGACTCTTTAGAACTGGCACCTTGTCATAAAGACGCCCGTTTTTTCAATTTGCTTCGCATTTGACTTTTGTTAAACTAATTGTTGATTGACTTGAACTGTCGGTAAAGTAGGCGTGAGGGATCCCGTTAAGTGCAAATTGAGTTAAGCTTACTTCTTCAAATCGACTCTTAAATTCTATAGTTTACTATAAAGTCTGTCATTTGCAGTTGTGTGTTATTAGGATAGTGCCGATCAACATACAGAAGTTGTCGACAAAGTACGCTGAGATTCGTACATATGTACAGATTTATCCAATTTTTTTGGACTTATAGTGTTTAATTATGATACAAAAATATATGTACAAATTCGTTACTTCATGAAGAATTGGGTTAGTGTTATAGGTTTGATCAAATCTTTTTTTTTCGGGTAAAAATAAATCATAATTGCACTGTTAGGCTAGAAATACACACCTATAGGAATATTAGTAAACGAGATTTGTTGTTGTATTTAGGCTCTGGTAGTAGCGGGGAGAAGATGGATGGCCCTAAGAGTCTCATGGAACTAATACGTCCATCCTTGTGTAACATATTACTATGCATTTGCGTTAGTAAAGCAGATTCAAATCTGTTCTTCGTTTAACTGAATTGGTTTTAAATAAAAGCATTTTACAGTTTTAAGAATATTAGCATGATTTTGTTTCAAATTATTTATTAAACTCTAGCCCATTGTCACAAAGGCTTACTTTTTTAATAAATTTCTTCATTTTTTTCTCAGAGTAAAATATAATAGTTATTATTTTTTATTTTCCTTTTTTTTTAATCAGGCCCTTTACCGTCTAAGAGTAAATCTCATCAAATAAGTATAGTCACTACAAAAAGTTAATACTTCCAAATTTCTAAAAGGTGCTTGGAAGTCAAAATATTTGAACGCGACAGATTCCCTTAATGGGTTACGTATTAATTTTTGTAATATATTTACCTAACAAGCTTGTAACAATACGGATTGTTATATAACTTAAGAAGTATTAATAATATCAGAAACTATTTAAATGTTTTTTAGCATTACTATTATATCTATAAATCTATTTAATTACTTTAAATAGTGTTAAGGGGAATCTGTATATCGACATTACAGAGCGAAATCTTGCGCCAAACGAAACGGCCTCATTTCTTAACCGATTTGAACGTTTATTCACCCGTTTGGAAACGCCAGAAAATTATCTAGCGATCTTCGTTAGCCGATTTTTAAATTCCACTTTTTTAATTTTTTTATACGTTTTTCATTTTTTGAAAAATCTGCCAACGAAGATTGCTAGATAATCTTCTGGCGTTTTCAAAAAGGTATATAAACGTGAAAATCGGTTAAGAAATGAGGCTGTTTCGTTTGGCGCAAGATTTGACTAATTTGTTGAAATATACGCAGAGCCGAAATAACAAAGGGAACGCTGGAACCTAGCTTACCTCCCCCTTCGCTGCTCCAGTGGGGGGGGGGGGTAAGCTAGGTTCCAGCGTTGCCTTTGTTATTGTCGGCTCTGCGTATATTTCAACAAATTAGTCTAATCTTGCGCTAAACGAAACAGCCTCATTTCTTAACCGATTTTCACGTTTATACACCTTTTTGAAAATGCCAGAAGATTATCTAGCGATCTTCGTTGGCAAATTTTTTAAAAAATGAAAAACTAAAAAAAAAATTTTTGAAAAGTGAAACTTAAAAAATCAGCTAACGAAGATCGCTAGATAATCTTCTGGCGTTTCCAAAAATGTGTATAAACGTTAAAATCGGTTAAGAAATGAGGCCGTTTCGTTTGGCGCAAGATTTCGCTCTGTAATGTCGATATACAGATTCCCCTTAATACTTACCAACCTGCACAGTAATTTACGCAGTTTCCCTACCTAAACATACTGTTGGGTAACCCGGAAAATATTTACAATAATAACAACATTTAGAAAGGTCTTTTTTATCAATATGGAATCTTTTTCGTAGAGCTTGCGATTTAATCATCCTTTATGGTACACCTTGTATTATATTGCAATTTGATGTTTAAATATATGTACCAGCACAAGCTTCTGTTATAATAAGAAATTTGTTTGGATATTTATTATGTGTACGTTCCATTGCTTTAGGCGATATTATTTTATCGTAATAGAAGTGTATAGCTATTCCATCAATATAGTTCATGGCTTTAGTATTTTCAAATAACAAATTGATATACCAAGGTAGCATAAATCTTTGATCATCTAATGCTAAAATTAATGTTGCATTGAATTTCGAAGAAGCTAATGTTGGACCTAAGTTTTCAACGACCCATTTTCCGACATTATGTGGCATCCAAGCCATTGTACTTATATTAGTAACTGGAATGAATGAATTCGATGGTTCATTGCCCGTCGAAATTGCCCATAAATTGATACCGTTTTTACAGTATTCTTCCAAAAATTTCAGAAGGTAATTTGCGAATGTTTGGTAATACTCTTCCTTTAAGAAACCTGTCAAATTAGAGATAAAAAAAATATAAATACATAAGAAAGCACTTTATAGCATTCAATATTTTAAGAACGATTAATATTAATATACCAAATCCGTAGAAGTTGTCATTGGTTTTCATCCATGGTGGAGCCGTCCATGCTGCTGCGAATAACTTCAAGTCTTTATTAATTAATAAAGCTTTTTGAATAAACGGTATTTTAAATTTGTAATCTTCTTCTGCAAGTGCAAAATGCAGCAATGAAGTATCCCCTTCAATATCATCATATGTATAACCTCTAATCGAAAAATCGCATCCTCCTATTGGTATACGTCCTAAATTGTATCGACTTCCAGTTGGTGCAAAGTATTGACTAGGAGAAACAAAATTTAAGTTGAAATGTTAATTTATAAATACATAGAGAGTCTGCTGCTGCTTAATAGTACATTGTGTTACAAAGAAAAATGTTAGGCGATTGGAATCGAGTGTAAAGCTGACAGCATGAGTGCAATCGTTAATTTTTTACCCGAGTAACACACGATACTTTTTATGACCAGTGCATAAAAGTTTGCTGTATTTAGCAAACAGTGCGAATGTGATAATAGTTAAGTATAAAGATAATTAAAATGTACGCGATGAAGAAAACAACAAAGGGGTTTGAAGGGGGATGAGCCCCCCAATGAAAAGACCGTAGTTTCATTGAAATTTCAAAGTACATATTTCAATGTTTTCAATTCCTAGTTAAAAATGATAGATCAATTCGTTGAATTATTCAAAACAATTGAAAATGGAGTTGATTGCTTATGTATTGTTAAGTATTGCACGTATTTTGAATTTGGCGGTCAAACGAGCCCGTTCCAGACCTGAGGAAATGGGCGGAAGGGTGGGGAGTGAGTTGGAAGTGAGTGAAGAGTGGGGAGGTCACTGGGAGAGTAGACCTCGGAGAGGAAGGATAGATTGCATGCGTACCGATTAAGTTTGCTTTTTTTGTTGAATGGGAATGAAAAGTTTGCGTGGTGTGCACACCTAAGGAAGGGACACTTTGCCGGAGGTGTAGAGAGTCACCTACCAGGACATTATTTGGGAGAAAACCCAAAGGGTTATTGTATTGATTTGCCGGGGTCAAGAGATCTCCAGGATTGTATACGTAGTTGCGACAACTTAGTGGTTTATACTAATCATAGTATTAAGGTTAGTTGCTTTTTTTCCCTAATTGACAGGGTTTTTTTTAGGCGTAAGTAAGGACCGCACAATAAAAATGGTTAAGGTCAGATGAACCTTCAGCAGTCAGTTTATTTACCCAACCTCCTCATATTCCAGCCAGCGAAACAATAATTTGGTTGAATTCCTCAAACATGTATTTTTGCCTCGTTTATTATTAAATTATTTACTGAACTTGTAGAACCAATCGATAGGATCTCAAACATGTTCACGTGTTATCTTTGTTTAATATTTGCTGCTCAGCTTGATTCGACTGCACTTTTATTACTGAAGTTAACAGGTGTTCTATTTTATTTTTTATTATTATAATTAATTCCTCGACGTAAGCTTCTGCTACACCTTCAGATTTCCAACTACTATGCCTCTTAATTAAATAGGCCAATCAATAGAATATTTTACATGACAAAAATATTTACAGGTAGCGATTAGCATAGTTAACTAGATAATGATGCCTAGATTAATAGGTATATGTTTTCACTCAAGATTTTTCTCAGGAACTTTGTTATAAACAATTTAATGTGTAAAAATCGTATCTTTCCATCTTTTGCTTATTACTCGTAAACTAATGTAGCAATCTTAATGACCACACCAAATAAAATATAGGAGAAGAAAATATCTAGAAAATAAGACTTTGAACGTCTTCATGTGATAATGAAGAGCGGAGAAAAATTAGAACAACTCGAATATTCAGTGATTTTAAAAAAATCGTAAGTCCGCACATTTTATAAGGTATACAATTGACCTTGTAAAGTTAAATAGAAAATGAGATATTCTTTACATCGAAGAAAAGCAGACTCTGTTAAACGTTTAATTTCCCCACAATTGCGAATGAAACTTTCAAGAGTGCGTTTTTGTGGCTGATCCGTAGCGTTACCATAATTGGTATATTAATTTTAAAATAAGATTTTGATAGCCGACTATATGTGCTACAAAAAATGCATTTCAGTTTTTTGATAAAATCTTTGCAAGCATGAGAAAAATATTCCTAAAGCTAACGCTAAACAATCGAGGGCGTAAAAACGGTCGAATGGTAGGAAATTGAGCGCTAGCGGAGGAGAAACGCTATATAATAGTAATAGTCGCGCGCTGGGCGCGCTTTGTCAATCTTCAAATTGCAATTTCTCAGGAACTACTCAACTTTTTTTGACAGTTTTTTTTAATTTGGGGTAGCAAAACCCAAGAAATCTGACTTTATCACCAATTTTTATAAATAATAAAACATTTAAGATTACTGAAATGATTTCTGTAATCATGTCTTAACCGACTCAGCTGTGTCCCTTATCTTTTCTCTTTCTCTTTGTTTGTTTGTTTCTTTCTATCTTTCTCTTGCCGTCTTCTAATGCTTTATTTGATTCACAGTTATTTATTAAATAGCTTTGATAATAATGATGGAGCGATAGTGAGGATAATGCTGCAAATCTGCAATTGGACTTGACTCTTAGTTTGAATCACTCCGTTACTGTTAAAAGTTTAATAGTTTTGCGTAACTCAGCTGATTTATGAATGTGTATAGCTTTTTTCTCTAGAATTTAGTGCATTTTTAATTATGAACACGTTTATTGAATTGATTGGAATTTTCACTATTTAAGTGTACAACACACTGTATATAGATACATTAAAAAAAGATGGGCTAGGGAATGTTTGATGGAGATAGAAGAGAGAGAGAGAGAGAGAAAGGGAGGGAAAAGATCGAGATGGGAGGAAGAAAGGAAGAGATTTGTATAAGGGAGAGGGAGAAAGGGAGGAGGAGAAGGGTGGAATAAAAAGGAGGAGAGAGAAAATATGGAAAGAGGTAGAGGAGGAGAATAGGAGGGAGGAGAGTGAGGAAAGTAGGAAAAGGATAGAGTTATCGAGGTACAATAGGTGGTACAATGCAGGAAGGGGTGCCGGGATATTTGAGAGAAAAGAGGAAGGAAGGGGAATTGAGGAGGATAGCTAGGTATAGACTAGGTAGTGAAATGGGAGAAAGGAAGTATTGGGGGAAAGGGGAAGAGAGGAGATGTAGAATATGTGGATGGGAGGAAGAGTGGTGGGAGCATGTGTTAGAGAGGTGTGGAGGGAGAGTAGAAGGTTAGGAAGGGGTAGAGGAGAACGTAAGAAGGATACTGGGTGGAGAGGGAATTGGATGTGAGGGGGAATGAGAGGATAAACCGGAAGCGGAGGTGAGTGGAAGGATGTATGAGGATGGATGAAGGAGTGGGTGGATGAATGAGCAGCTCTCTCTCTCTCTCTCTCTCTCTCTCTCTCTATAATGATAGAAGAAGATTGTATAGAATCAGGAGAAGTGTGGATGAAGGAGGAAAGAGAAAAGGGAGAGGAGTAGGAATAGGATAAAAATGTAAATATATGAAATAGGTTAAGTATAATGATAATTGTAAGATTAATGTACGAAAAAAATAGGCGAACCCTGAAAGGGCGCCTAGGAAAATAATAAAAAAAAAGTAGACCTACTTATCACTATTTTTGCTCTTACTTTGCAACACGATACTGCTATCTGTTATTGCCCTACATGGGCATGTTATTGCAGATTTACGTTGTGAGATCTCTTGCTTTATTTTGCGATATTTACTCAACAAAGTCTTCGAGTATTAAACCTGGAATCTGGCAATGAAGTATTGGATTTGATTCTAACCTCCATCTAATTATTGGGACATCTTAACTCTTGGGGGGAGAAGACCTGTTCTATTATCAGACTACTCCGCCGTATTGTTGTTATCAACCATTGGCTACGACCTCTACATAGCTGCGTGCCTGTACTCTATTACGGACGCTGGGACACCTGTGTTGTTAATTACTGAACTAGCCACGGCCGACTGCTAATGCCGGTATAGGTTATTTCTGTTTGACATCTGCTGTTATAATCCAGTTCTGAACCGAATATGTACATTATGCAATCATTAGCTGTGGTGTTTGTAACCGTTTCATCAAAACCGAAGATATTACTCGGTTTTGTAATGTGGGTGCTCATGGTTATCATGGACAGTGTGTCAGACAACAACTTGCATCATCTGATGCTGACCCGCTGCCTAACGTTAACTGTCCGGTGTGCAAGAAATCTGCTGGCGCCTCGAATTCGCAGCTGTTGAAGAAGAAGTCTATGTCCAAAGTGCCCACTGAACCTGCTGATGTTTCTGTAGACAACAGCTCCTTCGCTGTTCTCATTAATACCCTCAGTAATAGGGTAAATACTAGGATCGACTCCATGATGCCCATGATGGATAAATTAAACCACATTGACACCATAAACAACAACATTCAGTTACTTCTGTCTCGCATGAATGATATATCGGAGCGTGTGGCCAAGAATGAGACTGATTTGGCTGAACTGCGTGCAAGGGTATCATCAATTGAGAACAACCCGCCTACAAACTCTAACTATAGTGAGGCAGTTGCTGATTTATCCACTCGACTTATGCGTATGGAGTTTCAGCAATCTCTTACGCATTTGAGATTCTCTGGCATTCCTGTACATGAGATTATTGCGGATGTGGAGCTTTTACTGAAATTGTCCAGGAATCTCAAGGTCAGTCTCGAACATTCTGACATTAAGCGTCTCCGTCGGCTTCGGGCTGAGAACACTGAACGTCCCAGCACTCTCGTAGTTGAATTCGGCTCTCCGTCGATTAGCTCCGCTTTCCTTGCAGCTAAGAGTTCTACTCCTTTAGAGGCATCCACCTTGGACAGTAATTTTCCCAGCTCTCCTATTTATATTAATCGACAGCTGTCTGTGGAAAGGCATAAACTTTTCACTGCTATCATTGAGGCCTCACGCAAATTACTGTATAAGTTTCCATGGATTGATGACGGCAGTGTCATTAAGATTAGAAAAAATGATTCTTCTCGTCCGGTGTCTATCAACTCATTATCTGATATAGCTACATTAATTGACATCCTCGTCCTCCGCTGACCTTTTCGCTCGCACCTCATGATGGGACTATCCGTATAAGTGAATTAATGGTTTGCCATGTTAATGCGCAATCGCTTACTGCACATTTTACTGAATTTTGTGATTTCTTTATGCACCATGACTATGATATTACCATGGTTTCTGAAGCTTGGCTTAAAGCCTTTTATTGATAGTCACGTTGTTAGGCTTGATGGATATTCTCTTCTTAGGTATGATCGTAATGAGGTTCGTGGGGGTGGTGTCTGCATGTATATAAAAGATGCCCTTTCGACGGGTCTTACTTTTCTGAAGTCGTCTGCTTCTTCTGGGTATCGTGCGCAGGTTGAATACCTCTATGCAGAAGTCACTCTTCCGAGCAATAGCAAATTACTTATAGGGGTAATATACCGCTCTCCGAAAATAGCTTTTAACTTAGTTCCTAAAAGTGATTTCTATGGTTTGTGCCAAGATTACCAACATAGAATTATTATGGGAGACTTTAATTCAGACCTCCTAACCCAATCTGCAGGTAGTTTGTACCTTCAGCGTATTTTTAATGCTACCTCCTTCTATTTAGTCCCTTACTCAGCTACTCATCACACCAACAGTTCTCATACTTGGCTTGATTTTTGTATAGTAAGTGATGAGTCTCGAGTCCTTCGATATAGCCAGCGTTCTATGCCTTTTTTATCCGGTCATGACGTAATCGACATTAAATATAACATCGATCGAGTGTCTACCCGGGGCTCTTGCGTACGCATTGGTCGGTCTTGGAAACACCTTGATACTAGTGAAGCTGTAGCATCCATAAACCTCCTTACTTTCTCGCAGGCTTTTCTAGCTGACACACTAAACTCCTCCGTTTCCTTGCTTAACACTGAGCTCAATGAGAGCTTGAATGCCTTGGTGCCCCGTCAAACCATTCCTCCTTCATCCCGCCGTGTGCCTTGGATAACTCCGGAGATCAGGAGCAAGATTAGGGAGCGTAATAGACTTCGACATCGATTACGTCGTACATGTGATCCAACGGAGTCCCTTCGTGCTTCTTATCGTGCTCTCAGGAGTGAAGTTAAGGCTTGCATCAGAAGGTCTAAAGAGATATACTACTCACATACCATTGGCAAATGCTCTTCTCCCCGAGAACTTTGGGACTGTTTAAGAAAACTCTGCATAGTAACTCCCAAAACACAATCTCAACTACTACCATTTGACATTAACGTTATTCTTACTCATTTCTGTCAAGTTCTCTATCCATTAAATTCTACTGATTCTCTCAGTCTACCTGAATTACTTGACAACCCCCAGTCATATGACGAAGAGCTTTTCCATTTTTCTTATATTACTCCTGAGATACTCTTATCCAGTCTGAAACTGTCTGATTCTCTTGTTTGTGGCATTGATGAACTTCCAGGTCGCTTTCTTCTTAAATGTACCATTCCTATCTTTCCCATCATGCTTAAAATATGTAATTGGTCACTTATGAACTCTTACCTTCCCCAGACATGGAAATTTATTCTTATCACCCCTATTTCTAAGGTCAAGCAACCTGCTACTGTAACTGACCTTCGTCCATTCTCCATTCTACCTGAATTGTCGAAAGTATTAGAACGAGTAGTCTTCAGGGACACTTGGCAATTTCTACGGAATGGAGACTTTGACGATAAATCTCAGTATGGTTTCTACCGACATCGTTCTACCCTGGATGCTCTAATAAGTTCACTGATGATGTTCGTCATGACACTAATAAGCGAAAGCTGACCATTCTGGTTTTGTTTGACTTTTCCAAGGCATTTGACACGGTGGATCATGCTTTACTATTGCATAAGTTAGCTGCACTCGGCTTCTCCAGCTGCGTGTTGCAGTGGTTCTGGTCATACCTACATGGCCGTCAGTGCGCTGTGCGATTTGATGGTCATATTTCCTCATGGAAAGATGTAACGTCCGTTGTACATCAATGCTTTATTCTAGGTCCGCTACTTTTTCTATTGTATACTACGGATATAAATATCATTTTTCAGAGATGTACCCTAATTCGGTACGCTGATGACATACAAATATATGCTGTGTCTTCCTTCACAACTGCATGATTGCATCTCTGACATGAATACTGAAATAGATAAATTCTGTGTATGGGCCTGGAGCAATAAACTAACTCTTAATCCTCTTAAAACAAAGGCTATTATTTTTGGGTTAGCTCGTTATCTCAACTCTATCAATTGGGATACCACTCTCTCTATTATGGTTAGCGATACTCCAATTAACTTTATTAATTGTGTTAAGAATCTGGGAGTTCTCATCACATCTACCCTTTGTTGGCATGAGATGGTAACCCATATTTGCAACAACATATTTAAGATGCTTTACCAGCTGCGCAATGGTTAAGTCAGCATTACTCAAGCTCTTAAACTTCAACTTGTGAAGTCTCTGATTTATCCGCACATAGACTATTGCTCTCTGGTGTTCACTGACATCATTCTACTGATAATGTAAAGCTGCAACGTGCGTTGAATGCAGCCGTCCGCTTTGTATATAATCTCCGAAAATCTGAGCATATTACTCCATACTTTAAGAAAGCGGAGCTGCTTAAGGTACATGAACGACGATTATTGAACGCGCTTGCGTTGTAAAGATTCATTCTCATTGATTGTGGTTTGATGTTATTTCATAAAAAATATGTTCTGCTTATATACATATATGAATATATCATCACATTATGAGTATCGAGAAGATATAAGATACTCTGGTTTCCTAGGAGACAAGTTATTAAAAAAAATGGGAGAACTGTGATATTTCCATTACTATTAAAACTTTTGTTAAGCTAAGACATAAAAGGCCCATTATATAGAAATTATATCTTTAACTAATATAATTTTATTGAAATTGTTTAATAAGGTGTAATAAACAATAATTGTAAAGTAATTATTCAAGATATTATTAAAAATCCGAAATATAGTCGCTACAGATTAATTTTTGTAGTGATGCGATACTAAGATCGTACAATTATTTTTCATTGACATTGCCATTCATATATCTATTTACTATCCGCATACCTCCCGCATTAGTCACCTTGTTCGGTTTGTTCGAGCTTACAATCAGCGTTACCAACTCCGCCATTTTGATTATACTACGCTGTACAGTGATGTCAGTGACGCCAGAATCAAGCTTTTAACAACGAAAATGAAAAGAAGATTTGAAGAGAAGGGGTACATATGCCTTCCCTTCAAATTTTGCATACTGCTGCTGGCTAGCGGCTAACTTCATTTTCGTTGTTAAAAGCTTGATTCTAACATCACTGACATCACTGTACAGCGTAGTATAATCCAAATGGCGGAGTTGGCAACGCTGCTTACAATATAGTAATTCTACTTCGGCACGGAGGTGCTGTTTAGATGTTCATGTACCTTCATACCGCATTGTTAGCTATGAACAATCATTTATTGTTACTGGTCAGCGTTTTTGGAATGAGCTACCTTTCTCCATTCATAATCTTAAATTTACGTTGGCTTTTAAGATGAAACTTTACCAGTTTCTTCTTGGATGCCTGGATTCGGGTTAAAAACCGTGTTTTTTCTTATTTGCTTTTGTATTATATGTTACATTTTATCATTGTTACTTTTATCTTTCTAATTGTTTGTGTGAGAGCGCTATTTTTCTTGTGTACTTATATATATATATATATATATATATATTGTAACGTGGTGGAAACCCGTTACAGAAACATGCTTATTTTTTAGTCCTCTCGTCTCTCCCCCTTGATGCCTCCCCTACTCTGGAATATGCATGTGAGTGAGTGAGTGAGAAAGGATGAACTTTCCGTGCGATGGTAATGTAGTTAACCGCTTTAGGGATATTGTAATTGCCATCCGCGGGAGGTGGGTAAATGGTTTTAGGATATAGCATGATTGAGGATTGAGCGGATGTTAGTAGGTTGTAGTTTATTTAGAGTTAAATATATTATTTCCAATGCTAAAATTATAAGTATCTTAGAATAAGGATCCTCTGCTCCAACAAGAGCTTGAAAACTGTTGTCCCTCTATCCTTCTCTAACCCATACTAAATCCACATAAGTCCTTCTCCTTCGCACCCATTGTACCGTCCGCGTATGTTTACGCGTCGATCTATCCTTCCCCTTACCATGCTTCGCGCCGCGAGCGCCTAGCAGCGTAGTCCCAATTCCCCTTACCGTGCTTCGCGCCGCGAGTCCCGTCCCCTCTCCTTACCGCGCTGACGCCTCATGCGCCTAGCTGCGTTCTCCCCTGCCCGGGCCACTACCGGCCCACCGTTGCCGACCCTGCACCAGTAGTATGGCTAGGAGGATTCTGGGACCGGGTGGCGAGGGGGTCGGGGTTCCGCGGGTGTAGGGGAAGTGCCCCCTCTCCTCGTGCGGTTGTGCGCATTGTATCGCGCCCTGCTTCCCCCCGACGTTAAACTCGTGGGGTACACAAGTGGCCTCCCACCCTCTTACGTTAAGCAGTGGACGCCTTAGAGAGAGAAAGAGAGAACAAATCCCCCACGTTAAATTACACTATATATTATTTATAAAATAACTGCCCCTTCTCATTTATCGGAATGTGAAGTCATGCAACTTTCTTGTTGTTCTTTTTTTTTTAGCCGCTACTGCTTTTTTCATCTCGACGAGAAAGAGAGAAACAGAATGGGGGGTTGCGAAATGAACGATCGTTGGAGTTTTTAATTAAAATTTATATATTTTTAATAATATACACATAATAACAATAATAATAATAATAATACTCCTAAACTGCGATTAATTGAAATACAATGCTTGTTTCTTTAGAAGTTTTTCTTACATTCTATGACATGATGTAGGGTAGAGCGGGGTAAATTGAGCCGGTTTTTGGTTCAATTGAAGTATTATGTATAATTTGGTAGTATAAACATTTTTTTCTACACGATAATTCAGTTTTATTAGTTATATACGCAATAAATAATTTTAAGTATAAAATTAGTTTATTTTCCTTGCAAGTATATCGGTAGAATACAAGTAGGCAAATTGCTCAATTTGCCCCATGGTTGGGGTAGGTTGATCCAATATGTGGGGTAAGTTGAGCCGACTTTAATTTTTGGAGATTATTTGTTAAATACATGTAAGGGTCGGATAAACAAATGAAGAATAGTTAAAAAATAATATATGAGTAATTTTTTATTACAACTGCAACAGAAGCTTCAAATAATTAGTGTTTAAATATAACTATAGAGAAAATATTATTGTTTTAATGCAACAGCTCTCTCAATCGTCTTCACAATCACAACACACATAAAATGAATTAGAACTAGAAGTGCATTTATTATGAGCCCAACCTTTACAGCTGCAACACTGTAACCATTCTTCGCCTGGAGCACTATCAGAAAACGATTCTGTACAGATGATACAAAGGCAATTTTCATCTTGTGGCTTTGACATGTTTGAATTTTTATTTGTATTATTCCTTTTCTTATTTGGACGCTTTCTTTTCGGTTTATTTTCTTCTTCAATCGCTTTAATTTCTGGAGAATCCGTTAAAATTGTACATTTGTGTCTCTTTCTTTGAGTAAGATTTTTTCTGGGTCCTGCCTTTTGCAATGATCGTACATGTTCTGGATTAAAATCTACATTATGTCTTGAAGTAGATGGTTTTCGATCGTCACTGACATTATAATAAGGTAATGTTTGTGTTACCAATAAATTATTAACTGGTAGCACATTGCACTGTGGAGTAATATCTATTGGCTGTGAATTAGGTTGTGGGCGGTCTGTCACATACGAAGGAGCAAAATCAGCATCAGTAAATATATTCGGATTGTAAGGAAAAATTCCTGTCTTCCTAAAGCCATTGCTTATATTAGAAGGAGTAAATGCTAGGGGTAAAGCTGCAGCAACAATTTGCGGTATTTCATATATACTTATTGTCTTCCCAGGGTGGCTACGAAGCCATCCATCTTGATTCAAAGAAACATATTTTTTAAAGGGTCCAAAGACAGACACATCTAGTGGTTGGAGCTTATGTGTACAGTGGGGTGGGAATGAGAGCATAATCACTCCATTGTCTTTAGCTAGTTTTACAACATTTAAAGATAAATGAGAGGAATGGTTATCAAGCAATAATAGCACTGGATCGTCTAAAGACGGGTGTGTATGCTGAATAAAATGTTCCATGAATTTGTTAAATTCTTTGTCAGTAACCCAACCACTTCCGTTTCCGATACCAATACAATCTACAGGACCATTTAAAACATATCTATCAGTATATTTTTTTCTAGGGAAAATAAACATTGGAGGAATACTATTTCCTGAGACTGATACAGCTATTAACATTGTCACATGGGTTCCGCGTTCTCCTGATGTCATAGAGCCAATATTCTTTTTTCCTTTCGCTGCAACTATTTTGCAAGGCTTTGAAACGGTAGAAACGCCAGTTTCATCTATATTCCAAATTCTGCTTGGTAAAAATTTTTATTTATCCCTCACACTAGCTAGTTTATCAAAAAACATTTTAACATTTGTTTGATTGAATGATGTAGCTCTTCCTAAACTTGTAGCCTCAGGTTTTCGGATGGAGAGTTCGGGGTTTCTTTTGAGAAAATATGTGAGCCAATCCTTGCCTGCCATTTTATTACTTCGCCAAGATTCAGGCATTTTAATTTTATAAGTATCTGCACATTCGAAAGCTAAACGACGTGTTTCGATAGGAGATAAACCATAAAATATTGACGATGCTTTCAATACATAATCTTTTAAAATAAGTTCTTGCTTTAACGAAAAAACTTTTAAATGCTTCGAATATCCTATATTTATCTGATCTGGCGAATGATAATTATTCTTCTTTTTTAAATATCTCGTTAATGTCATCCTGTTAATTCCACATTCTTTCGCTGCAAATCTTATACCTTTTCTTGTCGTTTCGACTAATCTTGCTGCATTTTCAAATTGTTCTTTAGTGATATTACCGCGATCTGTCTTTCTTTTGTAAGTTCTCACCCTAAACATAGAGAAAGAATTTATTGTCTTCTGATAGCGTGTTATAACAAGTGGCTCAATATGCCCCTACTGATTTGGATCAATTAACCCCGTCGTGCTTATTTCTAAATATTAGTAATTAAAAACTCAAATTTACACAAATAGTTACATTTATTACAAGGAGTTCATATTAGACACATTAATGTATTGAAAGATACTTACATTTTATATAAGAAATCTACAATCTTTCATCTGGACTAATAATTATTAAACTGCTCAATTTCCACGAAGTGAACGCGGAATACTAAATGTTATAGCCAATATCGCTACAGTCTTTAAATGAAGGTCAACTTAGAAGTGACTCTTATTTGTTGATTTATAGTTATATAGGAACTGTTTTGATTATCTTTCAATACTGGGTGTGCATAGTAATACACGTGGCTCAACTGACCCCGTGGCTCAACTATCCCCACTCTACCCTACGTATGTTCTGCAAATAGTACACCACTCTGGAAGTGAGCAATTAATATGCAGGTGACCATAATTTTTGCAATTTGTACACCAATAATGTGGCGTTAGATCTATCGCAGGTTCCATTTGCGTAGCCTCTGTTATTACGGAAATAGGTTCCGTTTGTGTACCACTATTTTTCACCTGGGACATATTTGAAAACATTTTGTTATTTTTTTTTTATATTGTAATAACTATTTTACAAAGCAAGTATACTTACAAAAATTACCTCCTCTTCTTCTTCTTCTTCCTCTCTCTCCTCTTCTTCCTCCCTCTCCTCTAAATCAATGGCTGGTAAAAAATAAAAAAACAAAATTTATTTTTTTCGTTTTGAATAAAAAAACAATTGGTCAAAACAATTGGTCAAATAGTGGGATAGTTAACAGTTTTCAAAAAGATGTGTCGTAAAATTCTTTTATGATTCTATTTATTGACATTATCTCATGTATCACGACATAAACAGTCTGTATGGATGGGTGGGTTTTTTGTCTTTAAAAGAAATAAAAATAAGTACTTACAGTTCAAGTGCATATTGTGATGAAGCATCGCTTCATATTCTTCAAAATAACGATTGTGAGAATCGTTAATTCTTTTGATATAATCCTGCATCGATTCTGCAGGATTTTCATCTTCCTCTACTAGATTTTTTGTCAAAAAACCCCGTTCACTTTCCATTTTTTTTTTTTTTTTTAATATTTTATGTTACAATCTATACCGCACTGATGAAGGTTCGATGACTGAATGAAGCCTCTGAAGAAATCTCGTCGAGAGAAAGTCTTTGTCGTTCATTTGTTAAATATAAAGTTACATTTGAAAACACTTAGGAATACATTCTTTCTTAATCAAAAAGGATACACTATATCCTATGAATAATCTCCGTATAGAGATATTTTTTTTCCTATTGTCTTTTACCTATAGGTTACAATCACAATGGAAATTCATCGTAAGTAAGAAAATCTTAGAAAATTACTCTTTCCAAGAAATACGATAATATCGTTTTTTTTCTATTGAGTTATACTGTGATAAACCTATAGGTCAATCACAATGAAAATTCATTGCAAGTAAAAAAAAAAAAAAAAAAAAATTACCCCTTCCAAACATTGAAATTAAATACGCTTAACATACGATAATATCGTTTGCAAAGAAGTCAAGTGAACAGCAGAAGAAGAAAAAGCTTCA
Organism: Prorops nasuta; assembly: GCF_024137725.1. Taxonomy (NCBI): domain Eukaryota; kingdom Metazoa; phylum Arthropoda; class Insecta; order Hymenoptera; family Bethylidae; genus Prorops; species Prorops nasuta. The sequence goes on from NW_027116810.1 coordinate 777,581, forward strand.
GTCTGTAAAACTTATTCTGCAAAGCAGATCTAGTAGTGTCAGACGTATTCTGCATAGCAGTAGTGTCAGACGTATCGAAGAAAAGAAAGAAATTAAGTGTGTTAGAAAAAACTTCTTTTGTTTTACATAAAAAAAAGAAAAGGTAAGGATATTTTTTTTTTCATTCGATTAGTACATGCATTTTTAAAAATGATTTTTTTAACACTAATAAGGCAAATCTTTTTTTTTCATAGACATAAAAATGAATTTCAATAAGATCAATGAATTGGGAAGAGTCATTCCAAAAATTTCGTTAAATTAGATAGCTTGACGGAAAATGACGAGTACGACATTTTCGAAGTGGAAAAAATTAAGACAAAATATGGAATCAAAATCATTGTAAAGCTGTCAACAGCCGATTGGGTATTCTTGCCAGGGAGAATGGCAAAATTGGCGGAAGATACGGAGCAGTTGCAGCAGCTACAAAAGGCTGCAGCAGCCAATAATTTAATAATGTTATATAAAGGAGGAAAATACCACAACGTGGAATTTAAGTCTAAAGTTTGATAGCTATTTTGTATCCAAAAAGAAATAATGAATAAATTTGTTGTTTATTATATATTTATTTAATAAAAAATTGCTTTTTTATTTTTAACTTACATTTCTAACAATATTCGTAAGAGGATTATATTGTACAATTTTATCGTGTATGATTAAACAATAGGCTGTAGTATTATCCGGAATGATTTCCATACACTCGATCTCGAGTTTGACGTCGACCGTGCCGGTTTTTATGGACTCGTTCTGATGCGAGCAGTCGATGACGAAGAGCGGCCCGTACGTCAAGAAGTCCGTATAGTCGAGCATGGGTCTCGCGAGTTTCTCACCAGCGTAATAGGAGGTGAAAAACTTTACATATATGTCGTAGAGGACGGAATTGCGGGATTTCGTGAAATCAGTGTCGAGACGATCGTACGGATAAGATTCGGAATTCAGATAGAGTGAGACATCGAGTACTTTGCAATGACTGAATTTGAGCACATCCTCGTGCTGATTACTCTTTTTGTTCGTTCTGAACGCCAGAATGACGTATCGCGGCTTCTCCAATTGCGTGGACGCTTCCACGGACCACGTGTGTCGCTGCGACTTGGGCAGTAGCGGATACTCGTAGAGTTCCCAGGCGCGAAAAGCGAGTGACAGACTCTTGTCCTGCTCGACGATACTCAGAAATTTGAGTTTCGTAATTTCGTTCAGGGTCACATGGGGTATTCTCCATTGCACTCGTAGCAGCTTGATCGACGAATCGGTGATTTTGACCGATGAGTAAATGGCATTTGTATCGTCGCGCGCACGAATGAGAACGAGCTCGTGACGCGCGTTAACGACGACTCGCCGATAATCCTCGCAGAATCCCAGCAGCATTTTCAGGGGCATGCAAAAGCTGAAATTCTTAACAGCCTCCTTGAGCCGGTTTGCGGCCGTTGCGACGAACCATCCGGAATGACGTAGACTGGCGCTCTCCTCGGTGCTCAGGGAAACGAGATTCTTCAGAGTGCTGGTAATACCGACGTTTCTGCATCGATCGATCTCGATACCGTTCAATTCGTAACGAATCTCGTCGAAGAGGAAGGCCGCGGAATTGCAGTCGAGCGTAACTATATCCTCGTTCCTGGCGCTCGCGTCACGCGTGCCCTCCACCAGCTGTCCCTCGACGTAGAGATAACTCTCGCACGGCAGGAGTATCAAATCTTGCTGCTGTATGGGAATGCGAATTTCGTCGCTGTTCGCCAACGAGGCGTTCGCATACGGATTGTAGGCATGCATCTCCATTTTGGTGATGCGATTGTCGTAGGTCAGCGGTGCGGTGCCGTTCAAGGGATCTGCCATTGTTCCACTATGTACTTTCGCCCAAACTCTTGACGGTGAATTCCAATGATTGTAAAAATTCTATATTTCTTCTCGATAGCAAGAAGCTCCTCTTGTCGCGATTCCTGCTTTCACTCCGATGAACCGGTGTATTCGATTCCACGCAGGACGAACGACTAGCGAAAGTTTCATCCAGTTTCACCGCTTTATAATCCTCGTTACTTTTGTAAATTAACATTTTTCTTAATGTGCAATCTTATTGTAATTTCTTCACGTCCAAAATCTACGAGACGATCGTCCTATCGAGGATACGTAACGTAAGACGGTCGATTACTCTGACGAGGACCGGTAGATAAATGACGGTTTTCGGTACCTCCGAGATTTTATAGCCCGGTGGTACGCTGGTAAAGAACTCGTGAATAATGTGTAGTGGTCTACCGTTGGTGTACGCACCACCCGCAATGTTGCACCCGATGCGTAGAATATTTGTTTTCACAATGTTCACGGTTTCGTCGGATTCAGCCTGGGCGTTCGGTTCGATCACGCGATTCGACGAGAAGCCCAGTAGTGAGCCAATGTAATTCGGTTTTCCAAAGTCAATCGAATATTTACACAATATTTCACTCTTCAGTGTATTATTGTTCGCTCGTAGAAGAATAACGCTTTTAATGTCGTCTTGAATTTCGTGTCTCGCAGAAATTTGAGACTGCAAATACTCATTTATCGCACTCAATTCGTAACAGCCTCTGGGTATCGTCAGTACCTTATCGTTATCGTAGTAAAACTTATTATTCGTCTCGTCCACATTGGCTATCGAGTTGTACGTTTGCATGTCCACGAGACCGATCTTGTAGCGATCGTCTTGCAGATTGATCGGGGGAAAGAAATCTGAATTTAATACAGATTTACGATCCGATAATGTCACGGTGAAAGACATTTTGTTTTTTTCAAAGTATCTGTTCTCGCAGGAATTTAACGCACAACTGACCGCATTTGCTTTTATCGTACGATTGATATCGATCATGATTGTAGTAGATTGTATCGTTAGGACCAAAGTAACGCACACATTCTTTCGGCGGTTTCAAATTTCCAAATGAATCGAAATATACGACGATGTCGTTACGCTTGACGTAGGCTACCCAGTGGGTACCAGGGCCGCATTGATCGTCGAGATTCACCATCGCGCACTCGTTGCACCGCTGCCCGTCGAGCGGCAGAGATGTGCGCATAAAGACTCCACGGAAATGTGGTATGCGTCGGCAGATGGGTGCCAATTCTATGCTACTAGTAGCACCAGAATCCGGAAGGAGAGTTTCTACATTGCGACGAAATTTCCCCTCATTCATTTTCTTTCCGCTCCTCTTCTCCGACCGTTTTTTTTATACCTCTACGATTTCCCTCTCCAACGATTCGCTTGTACGGTTTCAGATAAAGACCTCGGCCTCTCCCGCGCTTCGCCGACGCTTCCATCGCGCGATCGTGACGTTGCATTTCCTGCAATCGTTCTCTCTCAGCTTTTGCACGGTTTACAGTCATCGCTATACCCGACGCTCCACCTGTCAGTGCTCCGACTGCACCTAGCAGTGGGAGTATAGGTATTATACCGCCCCGTTTCCTCGGCAATCGAATTCTTCTCTTCCTCGTAGTAGTATCAATTTTTTTCTTGTTGTTCTTTTTTTTAGCCGCTACTGCTTTCTTTATCCCGACAATATTATGTAATCCTAAGCCAAGTTTACGCTTAGCATTCATCGATGCCCATACGGCTGTGGCGACCGCGCGTTCACCCAAGGTCGCGTCTCTTGCGGTAATACGTTCACGCGCTCTCCCCGCTAGCACTTTATCGGCCTGATGACGCTCCGGTAGATCCTCGTTGTGCCAATATGCTAAGTCGTGATCGAGGCAGGCCTCGTCCAGTGGCTTTAAACCACGATCGCCGCGCACCATTCTTTCGCGTAGTCGAGTGCCGGGCCCGCAATAATTGTAACCGGGCACGTGCAGCTCAAATGGCAATTTTTTTAAGACTTTATTGAAGAACGATCCAGACATTTAGAGCAACTGCTTTATTTTCTCTCTCTCTCTTCTTGCTGACAAACGTAACAGTCTTTCATCCGTCTCGGTGGTCTGTCGTGGTGAGTGGTATTAGGTAGATTGTAGTGTTGCAAGCAATATTGATATTGCTGCACATCCGAGTCCGCGCGAATGTGCCGAGGTATTCTTTCCCACACACTCGCGATACTATCTGGAAGGTACTCGAGCAATACGATCTTCGGTATGTGTTCGAGCTGATGTTTCGTTAAGTTCTGCAGGGAATCGACGACAATTAGCATGAACGCCATCATAATGGCAACTGACCGAATAGTTCCATAATTCGCGAAATATAAATGAACGATACAGCTATGTCAGAAAGTTAATAGCGAGGATGCATTTCGTGAAGCACGTGCCGACTATTTGCGTGACAAATTTGGATGCTCACGATGCTACCACGCAAATAAGAAAACGTCACGGATCGCTATTACCATCTACAATACGCTGCATAGTTTGCGGTCCGTCGAATTGCGGTAAGACAAACGTGCTGCTGAGCCTCATAGAGAGTCCGCACGGTGTGAGTTTCGAAAACCTGTACGTCTACTCGAAGTCGCTGCAGCAACCGAAGTATCGATATCTGGAACAGCTTCTGCAGGACACGGAGGAAATTGGTTACTTTCAATTTTCAAACAATTGCGAGGTTGTGAACGTCGCGGATGCAAAGCCGAATTCCATTTTCATATTCGACGATGTGGCCAACGACAAGCAGGACAATATAAGGGACTACTTTTGCATGGGTAGACATTCCAACATCGATTACTTCTATCTCGGTCAGACTTATGCGAAAATCCCAAAGCATCTGATACGAGATAACGCAAACTTGCTAATAATATCTAAGCAGGATGGAACTAATCTGAAGCATATTTTCAATGATCACGTGAACAGTGATATGTCGTATGAGAAATTTCTCACATTGTGTTCGACCTGTTGGAGTCGCGATTACGGTTTCTTAGTAATAGACAAGGATAGCTCTCTGAAGAACGGTCGATATCGCAAAGGTTTCAACGAGTACGCCACGATCGAGCGAACGGCCTTGAGGGTCAGTTTTGATCGACGAACAGGTCGGTCGGAGAAACCGCGTCAGTTGATAATCGAGTGCCAGTTTGAACAGATCGGTTGGATCTGCTACAAACCGTGTCAGTTAGATCGGTTTATAACTGTTTTAAACAAAACCCCCTCCAAAACAGCATCGCGATGGATGAAAAATCGCTTCTGAAGAGGATCGCCAAGACGAGCGAGGTCATTCGCGACAAGCATCGTGCCTAGAAATCGGAGAAGGCGATAATGGATAGCAGTTTGAACGAGACATTCAAGCCGATAGTCGATCCATTGAAGAAACTCGTTTCGCAAACGGAGGGTAGTGATAACATAAATAATAATTCTTTTTTCAAATACAACGATAAATTGAGGAGGGGAGCCTACTTCACATCGAACCGCATCGAGTTGCTAAAAGAGCGAAGAATCTTAGTAGTAGTGATGAAACTATTACGAATCCATCGGATTTCATGACCGACGACGAATCTTCTATAACCGATCAAACGTCGCCCGATTCGAAAAAAAGTTTGCTAGATAAATTAAATATTGATGAAAACGAGGAACCACGCTTGTTACAATATGCCTTTCAACATAATCGAATACATCCGATCCCTGGCAAGTATATTAAATTACTTCTGACCGATAGGGAAAACTTGATTGATCGTGCTTTTGGACCTCGTTATGAAAATGAACAACTGACGCTTGGTAGATGTAAATTTGATTTTAGTCATGAAGGAGATATTATTCTCGATAAGACGCTATACACCGGTACAGTAGGTACTTATGAACTAGTTTTCATGAGAGAACCCAATCGAGCTATTGTAAAACCCGAAGATTTGGAACAATACAAGAGTATTCTCAATCAAACTAAGGCGCATAAACTGTTAAACGATACTTTAAAACAAACCAAGGGTAATAAAGGTGTAAAATATACAGAAATGATGAAACCATTGCTATTGGGAAAACTAATGTTACCGCCTGATCGGTTACCAACAACATCAGGCGCAAGAAAATCGTCAACGTCTGACGCGTCAACATCAGGCGTCAGTAAAGCGTCAACATCATCAAAAAAAAGGGGTAAAGGTGTTATGCGTGTCACCGAGAGACCAATCAACTACGTACATTGGAACGATCCGAATGAATTTATCGAACGTTTGAGACATTTGATCGCATCGGTGGCTGCCGGTAATACAAGTCATCACAACGAGATACAGTCGATAATCGAGGAGTTGCGCAACGAGGATCTTATCGTATAAAGAAAGTTGCACGTTACATTCTTACCTCAGTGTAATATCAACGTCTTTCGGTAGCACGAGGTAAAAAAAAAAAAAATTAAATGTCTGACTCCTGCTGTTGTGAAATTTACATTTGTTTAACATACATCGTAGACTGTATACTCTCGGCATTACGAGCCATCAAAAAGAGGAATAATAATAATAACGAGGAACAACCCATACAGCATACTTGACTAAACGTTGTCTTATAGACTTCTTTTAGTCATCCAATTGACTAAAAGACACCTAAAAGTTGTCTTAAAGCTACTAGGTGCTCTATGGGAAGAGACTGATTTTTGAACAAAAAAAAAAAGTGACAGTAGTGCATTTATTTTGAAATGTCGATAAATAAATTTGGAATTGGACTGGATGGTGAGAGTAGGAAACACTTTCACGAACCAAATTTAAACAATTTACTGCTTGAATTTAAACAATATTTAACAATGTCATTGAATAAACATAATGAACAATTTGAGAAGAAGATGGACCAAATTTTGGAAACAATTTGTGAAAAATTGGATGAAAAAGTGAGTAAGCAAGATCTGATACGTGAAACACTTAGCAATAATTAGAAATTCTAAGAATCTGTCCATTTTGGAAAAAAAATAAGCAAAGAAAAGATACAGTTGGTGGAGGAGCTCCATGCACCGGCGAGGATAAATTTTCCACGCAGAAGAGTCATCGTGCGCGGCTTCGACGATCTCTGGCAGGCCGATCTTGTTGATATGCGCAATTACGTCGATGCGGGTCACCAGTACATTCTCACTGTAATCGATACCCTCTCGAAGTACGCTTGGTCGGTGGCATTAAAGACCAAGAGCGGCAGAGAAGTGACGATGGCAATGACGGGAATCCTAAAAACCGGCAGATGTCCGAAAAATTTACAGACCGACAACGGCAAGGAGTTTTACAACAGTGACTTTCAGGCGTTGATGAAGAAACGCGGAATAAATCACTACTCGACTTACAGCGTGATGATAGCGTCGATAGTCGAGCGCTGGAATCGTACGTTGAAGACGGAAATGTGAAAACGATTTACGTTGAACGGCAATTACAAGTGGCGCGCTATGCTGCAAGAGTTGGTGGATTCGTACAATGCGCGAAAGCATCGTACCACGGGAATGCGTCCCGTGGATGTGAAATCCGAGCATGCAGATAAGCTACTCAAGACAGTATACAGCAACATCAAGGTCGCAGGTCGTGCCAAGTTCAAAGTCGGCGATTTCGTACGAATTAGTAAATACAAGCAGATGTTCGCCAAAGGCTACACGCCAAATTGGACGACCCAAATATTCGAGGTAGCGAAAGTGCAGAGGACCAATCCCGTTACGTATCTCCTCAAGGATTCCAGGGGTACGGAACTGTTGGGTGGATTTTACGAATACGAGCTTTCGAAAACTATCAATCCCAATGTGTATCTGGTGTAGAGAGTATTGCGCAGAAAGGGCGATAAAGTGTTCGTTAAGTGGCTGGGATTCGACAAGACGCACGATTCCTGGATAAATAAGAACAAGGTTTTATAAGAACTTTTATTAAGATGTATCATTAAAAAAAAAATATATGTATTCTTAAAATAAAAACAATAATAAAGCGAATAAATTATTCTTTTAGACTATAATGTCCCCAGGGTAGAGTCGCCGCGGTGCCAGGTGCAACGAAACGCTTGTCGTCGTACGGACTGAGGGCTACCTTTCTCTGACTGATCGAGAAAACTTGGAGCAGCTTCGATCGAATCAAATTTTGATTGCGAGACTGTGCGGTGAAGTTATCCAAACAATCCTTGTAGTCGTCAAATGTTATATTTCTATCGATAACGTAACCTTTGACACCCTTGGCTTTTTTAACAATTCTCGTGCAGTCCTGCACCTTGAAAGTATACATTTTTGCCCTCAGTCCTACGAACTCGGTCATGATACAACCATTGTTCTCGTCCTTCATCAGACCAGGTATCTTTTTGTTGACGCGTGGCAAGTCATACTGATTATCGTCAGGATAATCGCAGGTGTCGAATCGCGCGAGATCGCGTTTCATGTACGAGTAAACGTCGCACTCGACACTGTATATCAGACTGTCCGTGTCGGTATACATCGCTCTACCTTCACTGCCGAATGTAGGAAGCATATAGTCATAGTGAAATTCATACAAGCAAATTTTTGAAATATCTAAAACACTCATTCCCACGTAAATGGGTTTATCAAATTTCGCGGACAATTTCGACAATTGAATCGCGACCAAATTCTCATTGAAAATCGCGAGACTGTGAAAATTCGGTTTGGAAATCAGGGTTTCCGCCCCGTATCTTCCCTCCCACTTGGTTGCGAGCCTCGCGTCAACTCTATTCCTCACGTTCTCCATTGTTTTACCGAAAACCTCATTGTTCATCAACTTGAAGAGATTCCTCTCAAATTCGTTAGTGGACGCGGTGCGCAAACGCGTGTTCAGCTCGATGTAATCGCGTAGCCAGGTGGACTGCTGAAACTTCAAACCGCGATGTATACGCTTCAGTACGAGTCCATTACGCATACATTGTTGCAGTGCGCGATAATGTATTACGTAACGCATCTTATCGTTTAAAGTGGCCAGCAGCTTCTCCTGGCTCGCGCCAGGCGGTTTCTCTAGCACCATGCAGAACGGTAGGTCCGCGTGTTTGTCGTGAATCTCACGCGGATACTCCAAATCGACCTCCAAAATATAACCCTCGGAATGATCCGAGGGTATAGCGGAGACATCGAGATTGGCAGCGTCCTCGATCCATCGGAAACCATGGGTGGGCAGCGGCTGACACATTGCCCACCCATACAGATTGTTTACGTCGTAATACATGAGATACTTCGACGGTTCCGCCGAATCGTAGTCCCGCATGTACCGATTGTTGGCCCTCTCGTAGCGATGGGAGCACTGACTCAAACCACCGCGTATACCGCGCTCCACGAACAGCAACATATCCATGTCCGTGAAAAGTTCCAGCCTGATTCCCATATGCTTCAACATCGCGTCCCAGGTGAAGCCTGGAAGCGTATAATAATGGGCTGGATCCAATTTATTATTTAGCATGCAACTATCGCGAAAACTTTCGAAAACGTCGGTCAACAATAGGACATCGGTCTTCAAGTACAGATCACTGTACTCCCCAAGTGTGCGCATCTGGAATTTGGCCCATACCTCTACGGCATGACTTATGCTTCCTCGCTGATATCGCTGTCGGTCAGTCTGTTGCGAAATGACTGGCGCGGTGGTAAAGCCGTCTCTTCCAATCGAGCCGCACTATCTATATAGTCGTAAGGAAAAATACCTTTCCTCGTAAGCAAGTTGAACTGCTCGACGCTCAAGTTCGAAAATTGTGACCTCAAATTTGTCAGCTGAGATTCCGCGAAGTACGAGCTCAATTTGTCCAGACTGGAGGCCATAAATTTGAACGAATCGATAATTCTCAGCCGTATATTATAATTTCGCAAATATTTGGTGAATGAAATGTATTTTTCCTTATGTACAGGCAGCAGATATACCGATCCCTCGTACAAATTAGCGATCGTCTGGAGAATAAAATGTGAATCATAGCCGGAAAAATTGTGGAAAATAACTGGAATCACATGCGAATCTTTAAAATTTAAATTACAATTATTGTGAGCCGGTCCTCTGTAGCTGCCGGTCAGATGATCGTTATCGCGAATTCGAAGTTGATTCGGAAGAAACGGCTTTTTGCATATATGACAATTGGGGTCATTATAGTGACGCGATCGTTCGATAAGACTAAGATCACGCATGGGTACGATAGTCCCCAGTTTCTCGCTCGCGATGCGCGCAATCACCTCGAGCTCGCGTACGAACCATTCGATGCAGTCGGCACCCCGATGAGCATCGTATCTCGAGAGTGACGCATCGCGAGCACTTTTCAAATAATAACCAACACTTATAGGTTCATGCTTCTGATAAATATCACTACTGTTCGATTGTTCAACTTTTGATAAAATGCACCCGAGATCCACGTATACGACGAATGACACTCGTTCCCCATTTTTGATGTTCTTGAAGGAAACCCAGCGATCCTCGGACTCTCTCGGTAGCATCAAGCGGAGATTATCGTTGAGCTGCGCGCAATCCTGCTCATGCGACTCCAGCCTCTCCACTGTGCGAAAGTAGTGGAGACATCTACAAAAAAAATACATAAAACATATGCAGTTATATTTGTATCATTATTAATACATACCGATCGCATATATAATACGCATTTTTTTTCTTGGTGAATTGACTTCGCACCAATCTCGAGATATTCCTTATGCACATAAAATGTGCAACTCCCTGTTCATCGTTAACGAGGAGAAGATTAGCATGCCTCGATCTCTTCTTCTTCGTCACCTGAAGAGGTACGATTTTTGCGTCGATATCTTGCTCTTCATTCTCCAAGGTAAAGATGTTAATCGACACGTCATTATCCGTCTCGAATTTCGGGATCTGTTTTAGCGTAGTCGGAAAGGTTATGCTACCGACGTCTAAAACCGTCCGAAAATGTGGATAAAAGGACGTACGATTTGGATGAGCCGTAGATTTTGCCGGATAGAGTGCCGCCGTCACGGACCACGCGAAACATGCATTATCGCTGGTTTCTAAATTTATCAGAGCTTTCCTACTTGTTATAGCAGATGGCAGATTAATTCTACAACCCGCGTGCAACGGATTAAAACGATTAATGTTAACCAGTAAATAATGAATTTTTTGTAAAGCCCATCCACTATCTCTCTCTTGAAATTCACTTAATTTTTTCATAACAACGTTGTGTGAAAGTTGATCGGGTGATTCCTGCGAATATGACTAGGAAGGAGGGCCCTAGGTGACAAAACAACACCTCGGAAATCTGGTAAAATTCAGTTTATTTAATTGCACAGAATACAAAATACAATGAAGAAATGTGCTCGAAAGGAGGCTGAGCCTCAATTGACAATCCACCCACAACTACGAATACGAACTCCCAACCCTGTAGTCCCCAGGTCCCCGGACAGGATTCCCCGTACCTGAGACTCCCAGGCAACGAAGATAGAGCAGACAGGATGACGATTTCTTGGAGACCAAGAAATCGACGAGGAGGCAGAAAATGCGTACTAAGAGACATAGTGGCGTCGCAGGAAGGGAGGAATGGCTAAGCTGCTGAGAAGAAGAGACAGAGAAAGAAAAGACAGAGTCTAGAGTCTAGACCGTTTTGATTGAGCCGCAATTGTTTCAGAATTCTTGGGTATTAATATGTACAAGAGACCCAAATAGTAACAGCGAGAGAGAGCTCTACGCTGTGGGCCACCTATCGGCCTTGATTGGAGGTAGGACCAAGAGAGACAGAGTGTGAGCAGGAGCGAGATGGCCTGAGAGCCCCAGACCGCTCGCACCTATACTCCGATCTCTAACAAACGTCTAAAATATTTTTCCTATACCAATCACTAAAATTATCAGTTTTATACAATAATGCGTTATTCGTACTAATCTTTTTTTCATCACTATTGTCCTTGGAGACGAATTGTCCGTTAAATACACAATTAACCTTAACACTATTTGCACTAACAAATACCTTATCTCTACGCACACGCACTAATACTTCCGCGTCTACTAAAAAATCCTTCGGCTCTATATAATTACTATTAACTACCATACCACTGCATATTCGACTTCGAAACGCCGAATCAAGCTCCTTCCAGATAAGTCCTTGTACGTCATTGCTACAACCAGCACCTGATTTAATATAATTCAATTCTCTCTGCGCTCGTAGCAATAGACACTTTATACACGCGATTTCAGCGAATTTCTTTTGACGCGTTCCAACGGGCAAAGCTCGATCAGCGTTGCTCAATCGTCGAATATGCTCGTGACATTCCAGTACCCACGCATCGTATTCATTCGCACCTTTTAATTGTAAACAATTTTCTTCGCAATTCGGTCGACATTTTGTGTTGTTCTTAAGGAAATGACTCTGTCATACGGTGAACACCAACAACAACAATAAATTAATAATTGCGAATGCGTCTCTCGCGAAGAGTAACGCTTATATATATCGAATAGAGAATGGAAGTAGGGGTATCTACACATCCCATTGTTTCATCCGAAATGCATACTGACATTGATATACATTGTTTTTTTTTTCAGATGTCTTTTATTCCTTTATATATTGATCATATACAGATTTCATATAGTAGACATTTTGCAGTGAACATATACCATAATGAGTCATACATTTGGGTAACGGTGGTTCGAAATTTTTACTCCATCCAAGACTAAATTTACCCCACTCACACTCCTTCGCATTGTATATATTTTCTACGTTGCAAATTTTTCTCAACCAATCATATTTCTCCCGTCCTTTCACGAAAATCCAATCTTCATCGTATGACGTTACATACTTTCTTATTACATCTTTATGCTTGTAATAAGGTGAATGACCGTCGGTCCAATTGAATCCATGTCGATTAAAATAAAGCCAACTTTAAAAAGAAAAAAATCATATATACAACATTACATGTAAAAAAATAAAATAATACTTACTCATTCTGTTCTCTCTCGAGATCGCTCAACCAAGCTTCTTGAAATGGTGGTGAAAATACATTGTGATACACTTCATTATCACGCAACACCGCAAATTCTTTAACTATAAAACTTTTGTCGGTCAATACAAAACCTTGAAAATCAACGAATGTCGGTGTCATTATCGTCGTCGTCGTCGTCGTCGTCGTCGTCAATCGCTGGATGCAAGAATGAACGATCTTTTTTTTTGTCGCATTTAAGAAAATTTTTTTCCCCCTCCAACAGGGGAACAAATAACGTATTAAAATTTAATGTTTTTAAAAGGAGGAGATAATTTCTAAGAAATTTTTTTCCCCATTGTTACCTATAGTTTCTTCACAGTATAATACAATAGGAAAAAAAATATCTTCTAGAGATTAAGAAAGAAAGGACTTCTTATCAAATGTAACTTTATATTTTAAAGAAACGATAAAATCTTTCTCTCTACGGAGATATTTCTTCGAATGTTTCATTTCAGTTTTTTTCTTCATCGAGAATAGCACGAGCGCAACAATGCATAGAATAACTCACATAATGGATATAGAAGGTTTCTTAGTTTATAAAAAAGAACTTAAATATAAAGATATAGCTATAATTGATTTAAAAAGTAACCAAATTTCTTACGCATCGTTTCGTTTGCGTGACAGTATGAAAAATCTTAGTGAGAAAGACAAAAAAACTGTGTGGTATTTGCTCAATATGGTTCATGGTATAAAATATAGTGATACGGGATTCGAGAAATACGAGCAGGAGGATTTGGAAGATTTTATTAGAGGTTGCCTAAAGTGCGAGAATCCCGTAGTAGCCTACGAGGGAGGGAACATTGAAAAAAATCTATTGAATAGGATGAATGTGGATAATATTAATTTAGAAGTGTATGGTTGTCCTAAGTTTAAGGATTTAATTAAATTATATGATTTTGAAAATACTCCGTGCAATTTACACGTTCGAGAGAAGAACTTGGACAATGAACGTATCCACTGTCCTTACGAGGAGGTGTCAGTTTTTGCCAAGTGGATAAAAGCAAATATGTGATTCTTTGAAAACTATTTAGAGAAATAAAGAGGAGAACACAAGTCCTCAAATCTTCATTCAATCTTATACCGTTGTCGGTGCTGCACACAGGAAAAAAAAATGAGCTGCGAAAAGTGTAAATTAATCATGATTCAAGAGGATATTGTTCCTCTTTCACCCACTCTTCCCAGAGAATTGACAGAGGAATACGTCAATCGAATTAACGATTTTTTCAATCGTTACTTCGAAGAGTATGAACGGAAACTGCATCTTTATTTGCATAAAAACTTTAAGTATTTATTTTTTACATTTTTTTCATAATTATTGTTTGTTTCTTTGTTTTTTTTTAAATAAAGTGAAGAAAGACGAAGAGAAACAGGCTGAGGAAAAAGATATTGAGTCAAAGGAGACGAAGAAGGAAGAGGAGGAGGAGGAGGAAAAAGATATTGAGTCAAAGCAGACGAAGAAGGAAGAGGAGAAAAAAGTAGAGGAGGAAGAATGTAAGTATTTATTTTATCTTTTTTTTTTACCTTTTCATAATTATTATTACCTGTTTGTATTTTTAAAATAAAGTGAAGAAAGACGAAGAGAAAGAGACTAGGGAAGATATTGAGTCAAAGGATATGAAGAAGGAAGAAGAAGAGGAGAAAAAAATGGAGGAGGAGGAGGAGGAGAAAGATATTGAGTCAAAGCAAACGAAGAAGGAAGAGGAGAAAAAAGTAGTGGAGAAGGAGGAGGAAAAAGATATTGCTTCAAAGCAGACTAAGAGAGAAGAAGAGGAACCACCACATTTCTTTTTCTTTTACTATTAAATTATTTAATCTAACAAATTGAAAAAATATCATTGTAAATTAACCTCTACTATTTCTTTTATCAAATAAATTGAAAAATATTATTGTAAATATACCTTTTACTAATTCATCTGGAGTTAACGGAAAGAAACCTAATACGTATTGAGAAATGGATATAAACTTCTCTCCGCATTGATAATGAGATGTAAACTTCATCCGAAGTGGAGAGAGAAAGCTAATATGTATTGATAAAGATATGTAAACTTCATCTGGAATACGTAGAGGAGAGCACTCTTCACTTCAGTCTTCAGTGAGACATCATGAGCTCCACACGACCAATAAGTTTACCTGACAAGAAACTTACATTAAAAGACTTAGAAAAAAAATATTGCAAACCAGTGGCAATAGTAAGGCCATTTCGGCATAATGAAGAGCAGCAGCAGCAGCAGCAGCAGCAGCAGTCAGTGCTAAGAGGGTATCGCTTGATACTTGAACAGCAGCAGCAGCAGCAGCCACTGCGGCGACCACATTCGCTGCCCGTAGCCCTGCAGATGCTGCCCGCAGCGGTGCAACCTGCAGCGGAGCAACCTGCAGGGGAGCAACCTACAGGGGAGCAACCTGCAGTCTCGCGTAGGAGGCAATTGTTATTACGGTTACGTAATATGCAGCCTATGTGAGCTTGTGGGTTGTATGACAGACAGTCACCACCACCAAATCGGTAAGAGTTAATAAAAGTCAAAGACTAATAAAAAATTAAAAAAAAAATGGCTTAATAGCGAAGGAATCTCGCATTCACTTTTTCTCTCGCAGCGATTTATTAAATCGTAGTACTACTTTTGTTCGACATAGAGTGCTTTTAATGTAGCATAGAAGCTACTTAAATAATTTTTTTTTTTTAATTATAGATGCTGTTGCTGTTGCTGTTTTTATTGGAATTCTACAGGACGTACAATTCCTGGTTTATTTATATATTTTTATAAGTAAATTTGTATTTCAATAAAGAGGGTTTTTTATGCCGAAAGGCTTTTTCCCTTACATTGGTGTTTCTTCAATTACCTCTCCACCAATCCACTGTACCCTGTAATATAAGTATTGCAAATAAAAAAGAAAAAAAAATGTAAATCATAACATAAAACCCTTGAAGATTTCCATTCAACCGACATCGGACGATGCTTTGACTGAAATATTCCAGGGGGGATCTACAGCTTGAAAACTGTTCTGAATGTTGTCGTGTTTTTCACATACGTCCCAACCACTTTTCTGAAGTTAAGGTCACGTAGGCTCCGCTCTTATTACAGAGCGGATGGTAAGTATCTGCGACGATGGATATACAAATGAATATGACGATCGTCAAAGATACTGTAACATAAATAAGGGGGAGCGATCACTGCATCGCTCTCTACGAATGTTCTTTCTCTCTTTCTCTTTCCAGTACGAGTCCATTACGCATACATTGTTGCAGAGCGCGATAATGTATTAAGTAACGCGTCTTATCGTTTAAAGTAACCAACTGCTTCTCTTGGCTCGCGCATGGCGGTTTCTCTCCTTCTCTCTCTCTCTAAGGCGTTCACTGCTTAACGTAAGAGGGGGGAGGCCACTTGTGTACCCATGTGACGTCTCCCCTCTTACATGAAATTCCTGTAGTGGATCTGCGGATGGGTGCGTTCACTCTAGTTTGTGCATTTGAACCGAAAACTATCAAGGATTCTTACTATTATTTTTAAAAAAACAACAAAATGTACGAAGATATTTACGCACATATGTACGATTTTATTTGGTATCTTAAACGGATAAATCCGGATAAGAAACTTTTGGAGCAAATTAGAGACCGTAAGTTACAACAAATTAAATAATATTTTTTTTTGGTTATAAAAAATAATATATATATATATATATTTATTTTTTAATTATCCGCTTACAGTTTTAAGGGATAAAATTATTGAGAAGGAGCACAAAAAATATATACGTGAGGGAATTAAATTCAGGAATGCTCAATGGGAAGAAGAGGTGACACGAAATTTAAATTTCCAGGAGGATTTCGATTTCTACGGAATCCGTTGGATGCAGGAAGGAGTTTGGGGGTCACCCAACCTCCAACACGAAGACCCTGATGATGAGGAAGGGTGGCCCCCAATTAGGAGCGATAAATATATTATTAAAAATATATTTATAAATTTTTATTAAAAATTCCAAATATCGTTCATTTTATAACCTCAAAATTCTATTTCTCCTTCTCTTTCTCTTTCTCTCCTTCTCTCCTTCTCTCTTTCTCTGCGTTCACTGCTTAACGTAAGAGGGGGGTAGGCCACTTGTGTACCCTACGAGTTTAACGTCGGGGGAACGCGATAATGCGCACAACCGCATGCGCACAACCACACGAGGAGAGGGGGCAATTCCCCTACTTCCCCTACCCCCGCGGGACCCCGACCCCCTCGCCACCCGGTCCCAGAATCCTTACAGCTACTCTACTATCGCACGCTGAAGACTGAAATGTGGAAACGATTTACATTGAATGGAAATTATAAGTGGCGAGGTATACTGCAGCGACTAGTTGAAAACTACAACGCAAGAAAATATCGTACTATAGGAATGCGACCAGTTGATGTGACGCCAGATTATGCTAATATGCTCCTGACTACAGTATACAATAATATAAAGATTGTTGGCCGTGTCAAGTTTAAAGTAGGTGATTTTGTACGAATCAGTAAATACAAGAATGTATTCGGAAAGGGATACACACCAAATTGGACAACTGAAATATTTGAAATTATAAAAGTGCAGAAAACAAATCCTGTAACATATTTACTTAGAGACTCTAGTGGTGTTGATATATACGGAGGATTCTACGAATATGAACTTTTAAAAACTGCTAATCCTAATGTATATCTAGTGGAGAAGGTATTACGTAAGAAGGGTGATAAGGTCTTTGTGAAGTGGTTAGGATTCGATAATACACATAATTCATGGATAAATAAAGATAATATTTTGTAAAAACATTATTTATTAATAAAATTATTCAATTTAAATATAATTAATTTATTCTATAATGACCCCATGGTAGAGTCGATACAGTTCCGTGCACGATATAACGCTTATCATCATATGGGTTGAGAGCTACTTTCCGTTGTGCAATCGAATAAACATTATGCAATTTTGAGCGAATTAAATTTTGATTGCGGACTTGTACAGAAAAATTTGTTAAACATTCCTTATAGTCCTCGAAGGTTATGTTTCTAGCAACAACGTAAGTCTTAATACCTTTAGCTTTTTTGATCATTTTATTTTGAACTTTAAATGTGTACATTTTTGATCTCAGTCCAATAAACTCTGTCATTATCTGCCCATTATTCTCATCTTTAATCAGCTCAGGGACTTTTTTATTCACTAGAGGTAAATTGTACTAATTGTTGGGAGAATAATCGCTTGTGTCGAATCTAGCAAGATTCGCCCTCATAATAGTGTAAATATCATCACACTCAATGCTGTATATTAGACTATCCGTATCGGTATATAATGCTTTACATTTGCTACCGAACGTGGGAAGCATATAATCATAATGAAAATCATACAAACATGTTTTCGAAATATCAAGAATGCTCATACCTACGTATATAGGCTTATCGAATTTAGCTGCTAATTTTGATAATACAATCGCGACCAAATTCTCACTGAATATAGTGCGACTGTGAAAATTAGGCTTAGCAATCATTGCTTCAGCACCATATCTTCCCTCCCACCTACTCACGAGTCTCACATCAACTCTATTTCTAACATTTTCCATAGTCTTTCCGAACACCGCATTGTTCATTAATTTGAAAAGATTTTTCTCAAACTCATTTTTAGATGCTGCATGCAAACTAGTGTTCAGATCGATATATTTACGTAACCAGGTAGACTGCTGAAATCCTAAAACGCGATGAATGTGTTTTAAGACAATACCATTACGCATACATTGCTGTAAAGCACGATAATGTATAACATAGCGTTCCTTATTTTCTAAAGTTGCAAGTAGCTTCTTCTAACGTGTACTCGGTGGGGCATCACGTACGGGACAAAATGGAAGGTCGGAATGTTTATCGTGAAGCATGCTTGGATACTCTAAGTCAACCTCTAAAATATAACCCTCGGGTGAATCTATCGGTATATTAGAGATATCCAAATTATTAACATTTTCAATCCAGCGAAATCCGTGAGTAGGTAACCCATACAAATTATTTACATCGTAGTACATTAAATACTTAGGTTTCTCGGGATTGTAGTTTTGCATGTACCGATTGTTAGCCTTTTCATAGCGGTGCGAGCATTGGCTTAAACCACCACGTATGCCCCGTTCTACGAAAAGCAGTAATAAGTTCTAATCTTACTCCTGTATGTTTGAGCATTGCATCCCAAGTGAAGCATGGGAGTGTATAATAATGAGCTGGATCCAAATTATAAGTTTGCATGCAGCTATCACGAAAATTTTCGAAAACGTCAGCCAACAATAGTACATCAGTTTTCAAATAGAGATCGCTATACTCCCCAAGCGTTCGCATTTGAAATTTGGTCCATACCTCCTTAGCGTGATTATATGCACCCTCACTAATATGAGTATTGGATAATCTATTATAGAATATTTCGCGTGGAGGTAAAGCAGTTTCTTCCAGACGGTTCAGACTATCTATGTAATCGTAAGGAAAAATACCTTTCCTTGTCAGAAGGTTAAATTGTTCTATGTTTAAATATGAGAATTCTGACTCTAAATTTTTTAATTGTGATCTCGTTAAATATGAACTCAATTTGTCTAAACTAGATGCCATAAATTTAAAAGAATCGATAAACCTTAGTTGTATATTATATTTATGGATGAATTTAGTGAATGAAATATACTTCTCCTTATGTACAGGTAACAAATGTACTGAACCTTCATACAAGTTAGCGATTGTACCGAAAATAAAATGCGCATCATAACCTAATAAATTATGAAAAATTATTGGTATTGCATGTGAATCTTTAAAGTTTAAATTACAATTATTATGAGCAGGTCCCCTATATTTACCAGTTAAATGATCATGATCGGGAACACGTATTTGATCTGGAAGAAACGGCTTTTTACATATATGACAGTTGGGTTCAGTATAATGCCTTCAATTTTCACTAATACTTAATTTATGCATAGGTATTACTGTTTTCAGTTTTTTACTCACTATACTAGCCATTTTATCAATCTCATGACCAAACCATTCAATACAATCAAGTCCTCGATATGATTTATAATTAGATAGCGTTGAATCACGAACGGTTTTAAAATAATAGCCTATACTAAAAGGTATGTGTTTTTGATAAATACCAATATCGTCATCCGTTTGCTCAACTTTTTCAAGCAAGCACTCAATGTCAGCGTATATGACAAATGGTACCCTCTCACTGTTCTTCATGTTATTGAAGGAAACCCAACGGTCCTTGTCAGGTAGCACAATTCGGATGTTTTTATTGATTTGCGCACAATCACGTTCATGCGATTTTAGTTTTTCATCATTGTGGAAATAGTGTAAGCAACTATAAAAGGGAAAAAGTAATATTAGAATATAGAAGCAGTAATTATATATATATATATATATATATATAGACAGTAAAACATACCGATCACAAATAAGATGAGAGCGTTTTCCTCTAGTAAGCTGTCTATTTAGCAGTCTGCAAAGGTTCCTGATGCATATAAAATGTACTGCTGCTCCTTGATGCTCGAGAAGAAGAAGAAGATTAGCGTGTCTGGTCCTCTTGCATTTTGTTAATTGTAGAGGTGCTATGATTGTATTCTCATTCCTCTCAGTATCTTCCACCATAGTAAAAATATTAATAGAGACATCATTATGTTCCTCAAATTTCGGAATCTGTTTTAATGTAGTCGGAAACGTTATACTTCTAACGTCGAAAACAGTTGTAAAATGAGGATATGAAGATTTTCGTTGGGGATGAGTATTCGGTTTTGCCGGATAGAGTGCAGCCGTTACAGCCCATGCAAAACATGTATTATCATCACTGTGTATGCTTATCACAGCCTGTTTATTCTTAATAGATTCTGGAAGCTCGACTGCACAACCTATATGCAGAGGGTTATAATAATTTATATTTATAATTAAATTCAGAATTTTTTCCAAAGCCCATCCACTATCACGCTCTTGAAACTCACTCAATTCTTTTAGAATTTTGTCTATTATATTTGTATTGTATCAATCACTAAAACTATCAGTTTTGTATAAGACTGCATTGCGGGTTGAGATATGTTTAATATCACTAATCTCTTTACAAATAAATTGGCCGTTAAAGATGCAATTTATCTTAACTGCGTTCACGTTATTAAATACTTTTTCTGTGTAGGTCTGTACTAAGTCTTTTGCACCTGTTAGAAAAACACGTGGTTCTATATAATTATAATTTACAACCATTCCGTTACATATTCGAGATTTAAATGAAGACTCGAGATCTTTTCGAATAAGCTTTCTCGCTCCAATTGATTTCTTATTTTTTGCCGCATGCAGAAGTAGATGTTGGATAGTTGTTATTTCAGCCAGATTTTTGTGTTCTTTATCGGGAGCTGCAGATCTATTAGCATCTCTTAAACTTCGAATATAATCACGACACTTGCGTACCCACTCATGATAATTATGCTGATTTCCTAAGTCAGGACTCTTGAGAGCATGATTCAAACAATAACTCTTATCCTTAGCTGCTCTAAGTAGAAGACACTGTATTTGTGCAATTTCTGTAAAATTTTTCTGCAGCGTGCCTATAGGTGCGTTGCGATTAGAGATTCTGAGTTTATGAATATATTCACGACACTCGCGTACCCACTCGCGATATTCTTCTTGCGTTTTCAAAACTCTATTTCGTAGAGACATCTTTTGTTCTTTTCTTCGAGAGGATTAATCAGGAACTGAGGAAAAGTGGGTGGGAAACTGAGCTATTCAGATAAAGGATCTCTGAAACACTTCAGGGGGTAAGAGAACATTGAGGACAGGTAACGACATGTTAGAAAATAGATGCAAGCGTTTTTCAGTTATACATATATTCCAGATTTTTGCTCATACATATATTTCATATAATAGACATTTTTCAAGTCACATACACCTTCATGATTCAAACATGCTGGAAGATGTGAATTATGCAAGCTATCTTCTAAATCAAAATCCCCCCATATAAAATTATCTACATTAGTTATTTCTAAATTACAAATATCTCTTAACCAATTTGTATTTTCAATTCCTTTCACAAAAATCTCATCCTCATCATCATAAATATACTTCCTTATAATATCTTTATATTTATAGTAGGGTGAGTAGCCATCCTCCCAATTTAAGCCGTGATAATATAGAAAGAACCAGCTAAAAAAGAAACATTATATTAAACAAAAATAATATATATTTTTTCTTTTTCATATACTTACTGTGTCCGCTTTCGCTCCTCTTCACTTAGCCACAAATATGATTAGGGCGGTAAAAATAAAATATGGAACACTTTTTGTTCTTGTACAACAGCAAATTCTTTGATTATAAATGACTTATCTGTCAAACGGAATCCTTGAAAATCAACGAACGATGGTGCCATTATGCCTACGTTTTTTATACTAAAATAATTCTATTTAAATATGCATGTTTCATGAAAATTTCTCCCTCTCTTCAAGCTAATTGTTCTTCATCCCTCCTACTATTCTCACCATAGGTCAAAACTATCTCCCACTTTACGTAGCATAGGTCATAAATATTCTCTTGAGGACCAATAACGTTTCCGTTCTTCCAAGAGTGGCAGGTCAGTCAATTCCCCACTGTAGGACAAAAGTTTTGTCAACCCTTAAAGCATCTTTGAATTACCGCCCACTACATGTAGCATATGGCAGAAAATATTCTCTCTTAGAGCCAATGACGTTTCCGTTCTTCTAAGAGTAGTATAGGCATCTTCCTATCGTAGATTAAAAAAATTGTTGACACCTCCCTAACAGTGCTTAAAAGCTCGAAGAAATCGTAGGACAGGCATAAGTATTGCTTGAACGTTTGCTTCGTGCGACAAATAACATTCCATTTTAAAAATGTCTTCACTGTTACATATTTCAAATATAATTGATTTTGACGGATTTATGATAAACAGAAAGTTTGTGTATAAAAAAGTGGCAATTAATAAGTTGTCCTACCAAAAAATGTTAATATTCCTGAAATTGATGTTAAATTGTTATTCTCCCCAATAGGGGAGACTATTAAAATTGTACCCTTTCATTTAAAGGATATTTTGTTATGCGCTGCATCGGTTTAGTTAAAACCATGCAAAGTTATAATTCCATGCTCGATGGAAAGTTAATTCCTTGCACGATATCAGCAACTTATCACAATAGCTATCTACAATTTAACTAACGAGAAAAGGGGAGATTGCGGTAGCCATCTAGCGGCAATTACTGGTACTATCAAATAAATTGAACTAGTTCACCCGTGTGTGTAATTACGTAATATTAAAATACCATTAGCGCAAAAGAAGATTAAGGAAGGCAGTCACCTAGCGGTGACTACTGGAACTAGCAATTAACTCAAGCTAGTTTATCTGTGTAGCAGAGTCGGAAATAGTTAGGCCACGTAAGGTAACTAACCATCGACTTCGAAGGGTGAAAAAACCGGTAACCGGACATTTGGCCGAAAAAATTTGAAGGTTGGAGTATACTTTCTACATGTTGCATGAATATGACTATAGTTCGCGCATCTCTCTAGCTCCATTAGCGGAGAAAAATGTAAATAATTCCCTAAACATGTGACATTTGACAGATTGTTCATTTGTGTTGGTGATATATGTCAGATAAGTAAAAATTAAATTGTTTAAGTATTATAAAATATGAATGATACTTTGTGTAATATTTGTTGCAGGTTTCTGTTAAATTGGCAACGAATTTTGTTACATTTAAAACAAATAGATAACCTGCAATGTGAGGAAATAAGTATTTTGCTTAATAATTGATGTGAGGCATTTAAGCTTTGAATACTTTGCAGTGAAGAATACATAGTATTAATAATACTCAAATCATATAATGTGTTAGAGTTGTTCATTGCTTCGCCTTATTGCCTTTGCACTTTGCAGCATCGTTTACAACAATTAAAGCTAATAGAATAATCAACTTCTATACAAGAGTTCTGGATAGTGGTAATGGTATGTTTTAATCTGCAATTTTATTTATACAATATAATATAAATTAACTTTAGTTTTTCAGGCAAATGGTACAGTAATAAAAATCTATATCATATCTATACGTACCCTTTAATGAATGTAATATTACCTATTTTATTAAATGTTTGCATATGACCTGAACAATTAATGGAGACTGCAAATGTAATCAAGGAAAATGTATATATACAGGGTGTAACGAAACGACCGCCTTTTCTCGTAACTGGAGGTTCGGGGTGACAAACTGAGTGCACGTGTAAAATTTCGTTCGAATCGTTCAAGAGGTTTAAAAGTTATTTACATTTAAAAATCACCCTTTTTCGGTCCTTTTCGAACGACTTTGATTGCACAATGGAAAGTGAAGAAAGTGAAAAAACAATTGATGAACACCCCAATAGAATGTAAAAGTTGTCGATTGCGCGCGATAATACTTTTGCTATTTATTCCATTAATCTGGCTATCAGATTAATTTTAAAAATAGCAAAATCCTTTTCACTACATTTCAAATTCAATTCAGTACAATTATCATTGACTGAATTTATGGAAAGAGCGAGAAGACGCAATGAAAAGGAAAGTATCAGAAACTAAGATGTCGCGCCAACGCACTGATAATTTAATAGGAAACGCATGAGGGCATTCTCTTTCTACTAACGAAGCTAAAGAGAATGATTCAAAATCAATACATTGATGATAGAGAAAACTAAACTTACCCATTTAATGTTCTCCAAGTTCTTTTACATCAAAGTTTTTAAGAAAGCTTTAAACTGGCTCCTCGATGATTTCCAGAAAGCACACTATCACTGATTTTGCATTTGAAAACTCGCGAATTTAAGCAAATTAAATATTAACCTACTTTTCTTCAAAACACCGGTTAATTTGACACTTTTGAACTGTTTGAAGTATGCTGAAGAGAAAGAGAGAGAGAGAGAGAGAGAGAGAGAGAGACACACAGAGAGGAGAAATAATAAGTAATTCGTTTGGACTACTCTTAATCAGCCTACTTCAAACAGTTCAAAAGTGTCAAATTAACCAGTGTTTTGAAGAAGCGTAGGTTAATACCTAATTTGTTTAAATTCACGATTGCTTAAATGCAAAAACAGTGATAGTGTGCTTTCTGGAAATCATCGAGGAGCCAGTTTAAAGCTTTCTTAAAAACTTTGATGGAAAAGAACTTGGAGAACATTAAATGGGTAAATTTAGTTTTCTCTTTCATCAATGTATTGATTTTGAATCATTCTCTTTAGCTTGGTTAGTAGAAAGAGAATGCCCTCATGCGTTTCCTATTAAATTATCAGTGCGTTCGCGCGAGATCTTAGTTTTTAATACTTTCCTTTTCATTGCGTCTTCTCGCTCTTTCCATAAATTAGGTTAATGATAACTGTACTGAATTGAATTGGAAATGTAATGAAAAGGATTTTGCTATTTTTAAAATTGATCTGATAGCCAAATTAATGGAATAAATAGCAAAAGTATTATCGCGCGCGATCGATAATTTTTACATTCTATTGGGGTGTTCATCAATTGTTTTTTCACTTTCTCCACTTTCCATTGTGCAGTCAAAGTCGTTCGAAAAGGACTGAAAAAGGGTGATTTTAAAATGTAAATAACTTTTAAACCCCTTGAACGATTCGAGCAAAATTTTACACGTGCACTCAGTTTGTCACCCCGAACCTCCTGTTACGAGAAAAGGCGGTCGTTTCGTTACACCCTGTATATATATATATATTGTAACCGGACAAAACTACGGTTTCGATCGGTTACATAGATTTTGATTTCCGCGCCGCCAGTAGTGCGGTGGCCCAAGTGGGCGTGGGCCCGGACCTGAATCGATCAATGGATCGATGCGAAAAACTAGTTGCGCCGGCCCTGGGCGCGCCTGCGCCTTTCTTCTTTTTAGGACTCGAGCGAGGTGAACCCCGTTGCCTCGTGGCACTTTTTGGAAAACCCTAGACACGAGTAGGTCCAGGCAAGGAATAAATAGAGGAAAGAGACAAAAGGAAAAAGGGGTAAAATAAAGGAAATAGAGAAGGAAAAAAAAAGGATAAATAGAAATAAAGGACAAAGGAGAAAAACCAAGGTAAGTGATAACACGTGTATTTATAACCTAACCTATAGGCGCCAGGATTACTCCTTTGGCTTGTTTGCTTTTCATAATTTATAAGAAAACCTCTTCTCTTGGCGGGGCATGGTGAGGGCTGTTGCTGATGGCAGAGAGGTTTTGTTGGGGGTGCAGAGTAGCATGTGAACCATATAGATGGTAAAATATGAATTCATGCTGCTGATGCCTATTTAGTGAAGGTGAATTATGATTGAGAAATCTGGCAGTGAATTAGCTAGCATGCTATAGGAAATAATCACCTAGTGGGACCCTCTCCCATCAGCAATAGGCTACGTAGCCTGTCAGGCAAAGGAAAAGAGAGGTACAAGTCAAGTACCTGGGGCAAGCGAAGCCCAAATATTCTTCCCAGCAGGTCTTGAAAGATTATGTGCAAACAATCCAGTATAAGAAATAGTATTAACTGACAAGCCAGTCAGTAGTAAGGAAAATATACCACAGGAGCATTAGTCGAAAGGGATACCCATCAGAGGAATGAGCATTGGAGGGCTTACGCAGTGCCTACCAAAGGATAAAAGGGCAGTGCGAAGAGGAAAATAGACTGCGAAGAATCTTTTAGGACTCTGATGAGGCTAAACCACCAGCCTAAATTAACTATAATGTCCTGGAGGACATTGAGCATACAATCAGTCTCTTTAAGCTCTTAGTATAGAATTTTATAATTTAGCCTCATGTAAATTAGGCCTCTAGAGTAATTATATGAATGTTAAGGATCTATTAGTGATCCCTAAAATGGGAAGTTGTAAGATGTTCAAATGTGTATAATGATTATAACTAGCCTTATTAGTGTAAAGTAGTATGCTTGAGAGGGGACTGTAATTTGAATATAAAGGAACTGTATAATAGATAGTAAAAGTTGGAATTTAATATTTACTCTAATACAATTGTACTTGTTAAATGCGTGGGCAGGACTCAAATCTAAGAGAACTCAAGCCGGGAAGGCCGTGGACTGGTCTATAATAAAATAGGCCTGGCGCCCAAAAATTTAAAAGTATTAAATCATAAAGTCCGTGTGCATTGTGCCTGTCTGGCGTTCACTCGCCTTTCCCTTAGTGAATATCCGCGATAGGTTACAATATATATATATATATATATATATATATATATCCAAATATATTAAAGGACTTTGTCAAACATTATAGCGATTCTTTTAAACTAAGAAAACATGAAAAGACATCAGCCCTGTTAAATATGGGAACTATTTGGACTTGCACGAAAATCTCTTAGGTAAGGAAAATGGGCATTTATGTATGTGTTTTGATATAATTTACTTTGCTGATAGAATCTGATATATAGTTAATTATTCTATGTCTTAGGTATACCGATGAAGCACTTCCAATTCGTTATCCTATATTTTGGAGGACAATATGAAAGTCACATATTAAAGAAGGCCTTACATACTACATATGTTTCTTAAACGGCAAGTATATATTACTATATTTCATCATGACATTTATATAATAGAGTCTAACCAATGATTACTTTAATTTACCCATTGTTTGTTAGGTTTCACAATTTTTAAAGTGGGAAAGAAATAGAAACAGGATTTCTGTATCCAAAGGAATATATGAAACTCGGATTGTAAATTCTTCTGTAAATGTTGTAACACACATCACAGGACCTTCAACATTACTTATACCAATACTGAAAGTTGGACGTAGTGATGATTTTGCGAAGCAAAGCAAATTAATATCTTTGTTGATACGTGGATTTTTATAAATAACTTCTACGCAAAAGGTATATATATATATATGTATACATGTATAAGTTAAAACTGGAATTAACAAAAAGTTTTTAGATTGGCAGAAAAAATTATTATCAAAATATTTTTAACTCAGGTTATTGAAAATGCTACTGACAACACAGAAATATACAATTACCCAGGACATATACAATTAATGGTTTCTTTGGAGCTACTTTTGTAGATTTAAATCCACGTTTACACCTAAGATTGCATTGAAACGCATTATAAAAATTCACGTATCAACAAAGATATTAATTTGCTTTGCTTCGCAAAATCATCACTACGTCCAACTTTCAGTATTGGTATAAGTAATGTTGAAGGTCCTGTGATGTGTGTTACAACATTTACAGAAGAATTTACAATCCGAGTTTCATATATTCCTTTGGATACAGAAATCCTGTTTCTATTTCTTTCCCACTTTAAAAATTGTGAAACCTAACAAACAATGGGTAAATTAAAGTAATCATTGGTTAGACTCTATTATATAAATGTCATGATGAAATATAGTAATATATACTTGCCGTTTAAGAAACATATGTAGTATGTAAGGCCTTCTTTAATATGTGACTTTCATATTGTCCTCCAAAATATAGGATAACGAATTGGAAGTGCTTCATCTGTATACCTAAGACATAAAATAATTAACTATATATAAGATTCTATCAGCAAAGTAAATTATATCAAAACACATACATAAATGCCCATTTTCCTTACCTAAGAGATTTTCGTGCAAGTCCAAATAGTTCCCATGTTTAACAGGGCTGATGTCTTTTCATGTTTTCTTAGTTTAAAAGAATCGCTATAATGTTTGACAAAGTCCTTTAATATATTTGGATATATATATATATATATATATATATATATATATATATATACATTTTCCTTGATTACACTTGCAGTCTCCATTAATTGTTCAGGTCATATGCAAACATTTAATAAAATAGGTAATATTACATTCATTAAAGGGTACGTATAGATATGATATAGATTTTTATTACTGTACCATTTGTCTGAAAAACTAAAGTTAATTTATATTATATTGTATAAATAAAATTGCAGATTAAAACATACCATTACCACTATCCAGAACTCTTGTATAGAAGTTGATTATTCTATTAGCTTTAATTGTTGTAAACGATGCTGCAAAGTGCAAAGGCAATAAGGCGAAGCAATGAACAACTCTAACACATTGTATGATTTGAGTATTATTAATACTATGTATTCTTCACTGCAAGGTATTCAAAGCTTAAATGCCTCACATAAATTATTAAGCAAAATACTTATTTCCTCACATTGCAGGTTATCTATTTGTTTTAAATGTATCAAAATTCGTTGCCAATTTAACAGAAACCTGCAACAAATATTACACAAAGTATCATTCATATTTTATAATACTTAAACAATTTAATTTTTACTTATCTGACATATATCACCAACACAAATGAACAATCTGTCAAATGTCACATGTTTAGGGAATTATTTACATTTTTCTCCGCTAATGGAGCTAGAGAGATGCGCGAACTATAGTCATATTCATGCAACATGTAGAAAGCAGTATACTCCAACCTTCAAATTTTTTCGGCCAAATGTCCGGTTACCAAAAAATTTTCCCTCAACTAGGGTCCCCGTACGATAACTAACCAACGGTACCATAGGGTGAAAAATACCCCCTCCCTAACCAAACCCGGTCCCACTATAAGACCTTCCAACTGTGAGGTACATACTAGATTGTCCGAAAACTTTTGTAGAAGTGAGTCGACTACCTATATGACTAGTGAATATGGCCGAAATCTAGTAATATATTGCTATAATGTCGTAAGGCATTTATTGTAGTATTCATTTAGATATCAAGATGAGAAAAAGATAATTGAATAATCTTCAAGATAACGTCAATTTAAAGAAGCAGAAGAAAAAACTGCAAAATAAATGTAATTAAGAAAAACTATGGATCTTAGATAAGTAAAAACGTTTGAATAATTTAAAGTATTTATATATTGAATTTACTAGTGTTACTTTGTGGAAATATATTTTGTACAAATATGATTTAGGTGTTTGTGGCTTTCGCAAAGGATTAAAGAAATGCAGCATAAATGTTTATCAGAATAATAATGAGAGACGAGACAAAAATGACTGATAAGTGTAATTAAAATATTCATGCGTACTTTATTGACATATATGTCATCTGGTATAACTTTTACTGCTACGATGTCCATATTAATTATGATTTTATGATGAGAAACGCATGGGTCAAAGAAGGCAATACTTCTTACAAGGTAAATGTAAACAATTTGCAAATGTATTATACTTTCAATTTCAAATATAAAACTGTGTCTTAACTGTTTAGTTGATTAATTATTTAGATATTACTTTTATCGCTGGAATGATATCTTGCTCATATCTACGATGAGCAGAAATAAGAAGATATGAAGGACTTTCGACTAATCCCATCCATGTAAATTGCTTCCTTTGGCACAGAGTTTATGGTTAGTAATCGCAAGGTATATGTAATTTTTATTACAGTGTTTATTAATTCAAAGTTACTTTTAATTTGCTTAGCTTAATGAGTTTATATATTAAATATGGTCTGCTTTGGTTTTTCAGATATTACTGAGCGACTGAAGTGGAACTTTTATCAAATAACCTATTCAAGGATTATAATAAATATATAGAGTATGGATATATATATAATTATTAATAATCATACGATGCAAGATTTGTACAGATGACAAGTGTCTTTATAACAGTGATTTTGCAATACTTAATTAGAACAAGTTCAAGCAAAGTTAAATTATACAAGTTAATATTGAAATTTTATCATTTTCACTATTATTAAATATATTTAATAGATATACAATATGCAGGGCGTACCACTTAAAATGCTCCAGAGCATAGATACAAAAAGCGTGTATTGCGTTAATTATAAGAGATATTCAATTTTTTCATATGACCCTTTTGGAAGCAAATAACAAAAGGTTTCGAAAAAGTCCTGTGCAAACATTGAATATCTCTTATAGTTGAAGAGGTACGCGTCTTTTTGTATCTATGTTCTGGAGCATTTTAAGTGGTACGCCCTGCATATTGTATATCTATTAAATATATTTAATAATAGTGAAAATGATAAAATTTCAATATTAACTTGTATAATTTAACTTTGCTTGAACTTGTTCTAATTAAGTATTGCAAAATCACTGTTATAAAGACACTTGTCATCTGTACAAATCTTGCATCGTATGATTATTAATAATTATATATATATCCATACTCTATATATTTATTATAATCCTTGAATAGGTTATTTGATAAAAGTTCCACTTCAGTCGCTCAGTAATATCTGAAAAACCAAAGCAGACCATATTTAATATATAAACTCATTAAGCTAAGCAAATTAAAAGTAACTTTGAATTAATAAACACTGTAATAAAAATTACATATACCTTGCGATTACTAACCATAAACTCTGTGCCAAAGGAAGCAATTTACATGGATGGGATTAGTCGAAAGTCCTTCATATCTTCTTATTTCTGCTCATCGTAGATATGAGCAAGATATCATTCCAGCGATAAAAGTAATATCTAAATAATTAATCAACTAAACAGTTAAGACACAGTTTTATATTTGAAATTGAAAGTATAATACATTTGCAAATTGTTTACATTTACCTTGTAAGAAGTATTGCCTTCTTTGACCCATGCGTTTCTCATCATAAAATCATAATTAATATGGACATCGTAGCAGTAAAAGTTATACCAGATGACATATATGTCAATAAAGTACGCATGAATATTTTAATTACACTTATCAGTCATTTTTGTCTCGTCTCTCATTATTATTCTGATAAACATTTATGCTGCATTTCTTTAATCCTTTGCGAAAGCCACAAACACCTAAATCATATTTGTACAAAATATATTTCCACAAAGTAACACTAGTAAATTCAATATATAAATACTTTAAATTATTCAAACGTTTTTACTTATCTAAGATCCATAGTTTTTCTTAATTACATTTATTTTGCAGTTTTTTCTTCTGCTTCTTTAAATTGACGTTATCTTGAAGATTATTCAATTATCTTTTTCTCATCTTGATATCTAAATGAATACTACAATAAATGCCTTACGACATTATAGCAATATATTACTAGATTTCGGCCATATTCACTAGTCATATAGGTAGTCGACTCACTTCTACAAAAGTTTTCGGACAATCTAGTATGTACCAACTGTGACATAGGGTGAAAAATACCCCTCCCTAACCAAACTCGGTCCCACTATAAGACCTTCCAATTGTGACATAGGGTGAAAAATACCCCCTCCCTCCCTAACCAAACTCGATCCCACTATAAGACCCTCTCCTTCCTCATCCCCACCACTACCATACTAAGAGAGTCTTATCCCCACCCACCCCCCTTCCACACCACAAAACAGCTACCCCCACTCCCTGTCATCGGAACCGCTTTGCTACACTACTTCCTTGCCCTGTTCCTTTCCTTTTTCCGCTCTCCCTTGCCGCCTTTTCGCCCGTTGCCTGCTCATCGTTTCCCCCCTGTGTTTCCCCCTTTCTTTATAGTGAATTAGTAAAATCAGTGCACCGTATAATAAGTGTGCCCGGACATCACGGGAGGCCTCTCCCCTCGGGATAATTTAGTTTAGTTTTTTTTTGTGATTTATTTTCGAATAAATAAGTGTTCTCGGATCTCTTAGTGTCCGTTATTTCATATTCGACCTGGACCGTATTCCCCGGTTATAATATATATTTCTGTATTTTATGTACAAATGGGGCTTGCACCTTGTACTTTATTACAATAAATCAATCAATCAATCGATCAATCTTACCGTGGTAAACGCAATCCACCACGGACGGACTAGCGGTAGTGAGTCCCCTGGAGGTGGGTGAGCGAGCGGGGATAAAATGCCACGCGCTACCTCCGTCTATGACGCGTCCGTTTGTTCGTTTACGTCGACGAGACACCATTGGCTCCCCCCACCGAGTCCGTTCCTGGACAATAAAACGCTATTAGGCCTGGTGGAGGGGAGAAGCCACATCCAGGTGGTAAAAGCGCATTACTTGTAGGTAAGAGCGCATGCTCCGTAGGTAAAAATCGCATGTCCGGTCGGTAAAGAAGAACAGGACCGGAAGGAGGGGACCCTACAACCCCCCCCCCCCCCTCAACTAATTGGCCTAGAACCGACCTAGAACCACAACTTCAGTACATTCGAATATTGCCGTAGTGAAAGGAAATCACGGAACAAAATATGTTATACTCTAAATATTTTACAACTGTAGATTCAATTGTATCAGTTCACAGAAATAAACTTAAAAGTACATAATTCTTTTATACTGAAACGAGACAACCAGCGACCAAGAAATTCCTGCTACCATCGCTAGATGGCCACCGCGTTGAAGCGCTCTCGCAACCAAGAATGCAGCCGCGTAATTATATATAGTATACCAACGGACGACTAAAGCACGATTTCCCAGCTATTAATTTATCAATAGCTATTTTTTCCTTAAGCTCAGAGCGAGTATCGCCGAAGATATTTATCGACACCAAAGTGAGATATCGCCGAGGTGAACATTACCTGTGCCTCTATGGCCATCCAAACCGTCCGAACCTGACCTGGGTCTTAAGTGACCATTCCGACTGACCGGAAGTCTTTAGTGTATACAAACCTGCCACAGCAGTAATGAACACAGTAATTCATTTGTAAATATATGTTTATATTTTAATATTTATTCCTGTAATAAATCCATTTTATTTCCTAAACAACTGTATCATATTATTTGCCTTCCTGTCCGCCAATTCTTCGAATACTCAAAACTTACAGGGCTACCCTACGCTCAAAAAGTACGTCACAATAAAAAACATGATTTTCTTGCCCTTTTTTAAATTTTTTCATACTTTCTCCATTGTTTAGGGCAAAACGAGATTCAATACCGAATTCTGCGATAAATAAACTATAAGAAACAATGTTTAGTTTAAGTTCCATCACGGGGGCGAATATCGACCTATTTTTAACATCCTCCTTTCAATGTAAATGAGAGAAACGTGCTTCAGATATACAAATATCTTGACGTATCAAATTTCAGCACGCAGAAAAAAAAAATTAATCTCTAACAGGCTTTGTGATAAACCTTACCATACTACATTAAGTGGCTATGTATGGTAAAATTAAGATCTCCAGCAAGGTCATAATCTTTTATAAAATTTGATACATATTTGGAATAATTAAGAGACAGCCATGCTCCAGATGATAGATCTTTGCAAATATATTAACTGCCAACGCGTAGAAAATCTTTTCTTAACACTTGGCATGCGGGTATACTTCGCCGCCGAATTCCGCGTGCAGCGGAATGCAAAGCGTTGCCTAGCAACACAAACAATACGTATTTAATATCACACAGACGTAATAATACGTATTTAGTAGATTTGTGGTGGTTAGCAAGTACTCATCACAAATTTACTAAATACGTATTTTTACGTGACCCGCGCTCCAGTGAAAGACTGCAATAATCGTAAAAATACGTTCCCCGCATGCCAAGTGTTAAATTGAAATGCGCATGAATGAATCATGTAGTTGCTTTTAATAGAGTTATAATTTGAATAATTAGCAGTATATCATCTTACTAATCGATGTTAATGACACGTTAAAGTTCTGAACACGTTTCCAAAACAAATTTTCTTACCCCTTCCATCAAAAATCTTTTTTATATAAATGGATGCAAATAATAGCGGATAAGCGTCAATCTATTAAAATTTTAGTCACTGCATTGACCACAATCAATAACAAGCATCAGATCAGTGTGTATTTTAGTGTCAACTGATTAATTTAGAAGAAACTACTAGAAAAGACAGGAATATATTATTCAAATATTGTTTTCATTATTGAAAAATAATAAGAAAAGTTTTCTATACTACAGGGTCTAGATAAAACGATTTCTTTAACTAGAGTTAATGCATTTGCTTTCATCCCTGAGAAGACATTTGTTAAATTAAACAGTCTTGAGGAAAATAAAGAATATGATATAATTGAAATGATGAAAATAAAGATTAAATATGGAATAAGGATAATAGCAAAACTATCAACGGATGATTGGTTTTATCTACCTGCTCGGATGGTTGCGTTAGTCAAATCGCAGAATCAGTTTACAGAGCTGATAAATGCGGCAGCGCAATATATTTTAATAATGAATACTTATGTGGAAGATGTAATAATTTAGAATTTGGGATTAAACAATAAGTGATTTGTGTAATACATGAAGTAATAAATTCTTTATATATCTATTTTAAAAAATGCTTTATTATTCTTTTAAATCTTACATAACTAATTTAAATTTCTAACAATATTCATAAGCGGATTATAGTCTATAATCTTATCATCTACTATAACTAAACTATAAGCTGTAGTATTACTCGGAATATTTTTCCATCACTCGATTTCAATCTTAACATCGACTGTGCCAATTTTAACTGACTCTTTTTGATGTGAACAATTAATTAAAAAAACGGACCGTACTGCAAGAAGTTTAGGTAATTGAGCATTGGTTTTGTAACGAAATTCCTCGTTACGTATCCGAGATACCAAATAAAGAACACAAAAGATACCGAACAGAGGATATTATTGATCCCTACATTACCGACTCGTGAGATAGGCTCACGAGTGGATAATAGTTAACGTCAAGGATGAACCCCGTTGACTGGCAGAAGCCCGGATAAAAAGATTAGCGGTCTAAGAAGCAATGTCCAGGTTGTTCTATGAATTGAGGCAGGGCTATGCCAAGCAACTTAGGCAACCTGAGATAAGGAGTAACGGCTTCGGGGAGTCCTATAAATGGGCATTTCTATAAGTCCCCATGAGGAGGGAAAAATAGAACATCGAGTTTGGTTTGAACGCTGGTAATGCGCTTCAAGCGGGTTGCGCAGTACGTTGTGCGCTGACTGCCGATGACACAGTCGGAACGAAACCGAGCGACTGTGGTGGTGTGTCAGTGCTTGCTCTGAGGAACGCGACGCGGAACGCACACAGCCGTGGATTCGTTCGCGTACGTGAGGCGAGTGCTATATGCATTCCTTGCACGTACGTCATGACTGGATACCGGCCGAAGCATAAGGGTTTGTACAGGGGCGTAGTTAGCTCGTTGGAATGTGTCCCAGTGCCCTCCATCATCCCATAGTCTTTAGCTATGGCTGGACGGATCGAGAACATTGCTACTATGGTGGTCCGCCCTTGGCAGGCTCTGTGTTCGGTAATGATAACAGATGTTCCCAAATTTTTCACCATTACCTGTTGTTGGAGATTGGAGTGTCGGTGCGAGCGGTCTGGGACTCTCAGGCTGTCTCGCTCCCGCTCACACTCTGTCTCTCTTGGTCCTACCTCCAACAGAGGTCGATAGGTTGCCCACGGCGCGGAGATCTCTCTCGCTGTTATGATTTGGGCCCAATGTATATATAACTGCCCAAGAGTTCCGTGATAAGCGCGGCTCGTTTCAGTCAGTCTAGGCTCTAGACTCTGTCAAACTTTTGTATAATTAGCAGCTTAGCCATTCCTCAACCTTCCTGCGATACCACTAGGACTCCTAGCTCGCAATTCTTCATCCTCGTCGGTTTCTTGGTCTCTAGGAAAACGTCGTCATTTCTGCTCTAACTTCGTTGCCTGGGAATTTCAGGTGCGAGGTATCCTACCCAAGGACCTGGGGTCTTATCCAAGGTTAGGATTGCGTAGCTAGTCAGTGTATTATTGTGGGTGGGTTATTACGATATACTCAGTCTCCTTTGTGAGCGAATTTTATTCTCTGTATTCTGTATTCTCTCCCTGCATCTTGAATAAACAGATTTTCTACCAGATTTTCTCAGCATTATTTTGTCACCTAGAGTTCTACTCTCCTATAACTATTAGAGGATATCATCCGATCAACTTTCCAACACCTGTGTATCGGTGATGAGGAGAAATGTATGATCCATAGGAATAAGATTGCGAGGCTCGGACTTTTGTAAGGAACCCTCCCCTCTTTCCACAGGGGTGATCCCGTTTCACCACGTAATTATTGGACACCGGTATTATTCGCCACGTAACAATTGCACACGTTACATTTCACCACGTAACAATTGCACACATTACATTTCACCACGTAACAATTGCACACGTTACATTTCACCACGTAACAATTCGACACGTATTTTTAACCACGTTCCGATTCAATACAGTAATGATTCAACACGTCCAATTCAACCGTAATGATTCGCCACGTAACGATTTCACCATGTGATATTTTGTCACGTTACAGTTCACCATTGTATTAGTTCCATCACATTTAGTTATAAGAACTAATGACTGTTAAAAAATTCTTAATGAATCAATGTAATTATTTCATATTAATTATTGAAATGTCACGATTCTCCACGTAACAATTCAGCACGTAACAATTCGCCACGTAACAATTCGCCACGTACAAATTCGCCACGTAACAAGTCGCCACGTAGCAATTCGCCACGTAACAATTCGCCACGTAACAATTCACCACGCAACAATTCGCCACGTAGCAATTCGCCACGTAACAATTCGCCACGTAAGAATTCGCCACGTAACAATTCGTTACGTAACCATTCGATTCGTAATAAGTTACCACGTTACTATGAGCAATGTGACCGATAAACTAATATCGAAAGTTATGTATTTTTTAGGTTTTGCTAAGCCACACTTAACTGATATTTTACGTGAAACTAAACTCCATAAGGCTAAACATATTTCGATTTAGCATCTAGATCATAATTGAGTAATAAAATTAGCAGTAAACCTTTTACTAAAGCTTTTTTTATTTTTGATATAAAATGCATTTATGTATATAGCGAAGGCTTTATTCAAAGCTGCAACCAATATCTTAATTATTCTAACAGAAGTCTCATGCGTGGATGATTTGGTCATATTCGCATTTTAGTTTTACATATTCTCGTACATATTAAATTTCATCGCAGCTTTTTCTCAATTAATTCAACATTAACAAAATAATAAGGTATTATAGCTTCATTAAAGTAGTATCTGACCTCCAGCAATATGGATATATACATAATAATATTAATCATTAACAATATAATTATTAATTTATTATTTATATGTTGACTATTTCCAATGTCTTTGCTACCATAAGCTTTATATTTGGTAAATTATGCATTATTTCCAGTGATATATTATTATAATTTTACCACTGCTGGCCCTTTGGCAAATTAATAAGACCAAACCTCAGTGTCCTCAAAGTTAGGTTTAGGTTGGTATTACTGACTGGGACTCTCAGGAATAAGCATGGAGGTACGAAGTACCTGGAGAGAACATATATGGCAAAGGGTGCGTGAAAAAGGGGACGGGAGAAGGTAAGGCAGCGGCTATATTGTCTGCGGAGTTTTTGGCATACAGGGTCTTTTCCTAACAGCGGAGCATAGGAGATTCGTGTTAGTTGACTATAGCACTGGGAATGATGGAATCTGAGAGCGCTGATTGGTCAATATTGCGTAGTACCAACATATAATAGGCCGTTACCAATAGTTGGATACGAAAAATGAGATTCATCCGCCATTTTGGTGTGGAGAAATGTTTACATGCTGATCGTAGCAGAAAGAGGTGTAAAATGGAAAAATGTCAAATGGTAAGGTTACTAAAGTAAAAATTTAAAATAATGAATAGAAAGTACGAATATTCTTCATTTTCATTCAAAGTATTCAATTTTTACTTTAGTAACGACTGTATTTGACATTTTTCCATTTTACACCTCTTTCTGCTACGATCAGCATGTAAACATTTCTCCACACCAAAATAGCGGATGAATCTCATTTTTCGTATCCAACTATTGGTAACGGCCTATTATATATTGGTACTACGCAATATCGACCAATCAGCGCTCTCAGATTCCATCATTCCCAGTGCTATAGTCAACTAACACGAATCTCCTATGCTCCGCTGTTAGGAAAAGACCCTGTATGCCAAAAACTCCGCAGACAATATAGCCGCTGCCTTACCTTCTCCCGTCCCCTTTTTCACGCACCCTTTGCCATATATGTTCTCTCCAGGTACTTCGTACCTCCATGCTTATTCCTGAGAGTCCCAGTCAGTAATACCAACCTAAACCTAACTTTGAGGACACTGAGGTTTGGTCTTATTAATTTGCCAAAGGGCCAGCAGTGGTAAAATTATAATAATTTATCACTGGAAATAATGCATAATTTACCAAATATAAAGCTTATGGTAGCAAAGACATTGGAAATAGTCAACATATAAATAATAAATTAATAATTATATTGTTAATGATTATTATTATTATGTATATATCCATATTGCTGGAGGTCAGATACTACTTTAATGAAGCTATAATACCTTATTATTTTGTTAACGTTGAATTAATTGAGAAAAAGCTGCGATGAAATTTAATATGTACGAGAATATGTAAAACTAAAATGCGAATATGACCAAATCATCCACGCATGAGACTTCTGTTAGAATAATTAAGATATTGGTTGCAGCTTTGAATAAAGCCTTCGCTATATACATAAATGCATTTTATATCAAAAATAAAAAAAGCTTTAGTAAAAGGTTTACTGCTAATTTTATTACTCAATTATGATCTAGATGCTAAATCGAAATATGTTTAACCTAATGGAGTTTAGTTTCACGTAAAATATCAGTTAAGTGTGGCTTAGCAAAACTTAAAAAATACATAACTTTCGATATTAGTTTATCGGTCACATTGCGCATAGTAACGTGGTAACTTATTACGAATCGAATGGTTACGTAACGAATTGTTACGTGGCGAATAGTGACGTGGCGAATTGTTACGTGGCGAATTGTTACGTGCTGAATTGTTACGTGGCGAATCGTGACATTTCAATAATTAATATGAAATAATTACATTGATTCATTAAGAATTTTTTAACAGTCATTAATTCTTATAACTAATTGTGATGGAACTAATAAAATGGTGAACTGTAACGTGACAAAATATCACATGGTGAAATCGTTACGTGGCGAATTGTAACGTGGCGAATTGTGACGTGCGAATTGTTACGTGGCGAATCATTACGTTTGAATTGGACGTGTTGAATCATTACTGTATTGAATTGGAACGTGGTCAAAAATACGTGTTGAATTGTTACGTGGTGAAATGTAACGTGTGCAATTGGTACGTGGCGGATAATACCCGTGTCCAATAATTACGTGATCAAACGGGCATCACCCCTTTCCACAACCTACCATATCGAGCGACCCAGATTACTACTACCGTCCAATGCATGGCCGCAAGGACTGTAAGAATACATATAAGTAGGGGAATAATATGCTCAAATAATACCGTAAATTTGTTGACCACCCAACTGGCCAACTGACGCCCTGTTATCGACAAATAAGGACGGGCGAAGTTAATGTGAAAACCCTAGGTGTGAGTGGCCCTTTGCACTAACAGGAATAACGTTACAAACGGTATTTCAAAATAGATTTCAATTTTTACAACGGCTTTTGAGTCCCTGGAGAAGCATCTTTTGAATAAAATAAAGCATTTCACGATTAAAATAAAATACGAATTCCAAACGACAAAACTGTTATATTTTTTGAAAATAAACATGAAATTAAGAAAACGGACTTTTTTATTCAAAGATTTTCCTTCAAGGATTGTAAAAAGTCCAAAAACACTTCAATTCAATCTGAAATAAAGCCAAATTTTTAGAATTAGCAATTTTTACGAAATTTCATATCGAAACGATGAGACTTTAATCATAAAAAGTTGTTTTATTTTCTAAAAACTAGGTGGCGCTAGTGAGATGTCATACTGCCTATAGGTGTAATGGAGAGAGAGAGAGAGAGAGAAACAATAAAGCATTCAAATATATTGTTGCTACTCTTTCTCTCTCTCTCTCTCTCGTAAGTAGACTGAATGTGCTCTTGTGCTGTCCTGCTGTAAATATAAATATTTTTGCTGCCGTAATTTCCCCGTGGGGGCTTTGTTGTAGCTGGCATATTATAAATCTCACGCTATCATTTGAGATATTAAGGATGTTCTACCCCAAAGGTACTATTCACACCGGCGAATGGCTTAACGCGTATAGTGAAGTTGTGGATGCAACTTAAGCTTTTTGTAATAACGGCAACATGGGAAGATGAACACATGTTTTTCGATCTTTATATTGTACTACTTATCCTATTATTTTTCGCATCCACAATTAAAACATATAATTTAAAATGTAGATATACAAATTTAAGTACAATAATAATTTGAAAATATATATTCTCCCTCATTACTAGTAAATATACGTACCGCAGTTGCGCGTGCATATGCGACGCTGCCATATTTACTAACTTTCACGTTTATCGTGTAGCAATAAAACTTTGATTTATATTTTCTCGGCAACGGTACGTGTCTTATTTTTCATTTTTTTTTTAAGAGCTGTTAGAAATAAACTGCATAAAGCATTTCTTTTTTTAAAAAATCTAAAGAATCGTTTTTCTAATATTAATAAAAATGTTGTGCTTTTAGAAGACTCTCCTATATGTTCCACAGTAAAAGTGATAACTTTGATGTTGAATTTCTCAAGTTAGAAACGTGTCATCAATCTCAGATTTGACAATCGTGTCAATATCGTTATATT
Organism: Prorops nasuta; assembly: GCF_024137725.1. Lineage (NCBI taxonomy): Eukaryota > Metazoa > Arthropoda > Insecta > Hymenoptera > Bethylidae > Prorops > Prorops nasuta. Next base: position 818,826 of record NW_027116810.1, read on the forward strand.
TAACCCATTTCAATTAACATTTAAACAATTTTATGAAAATTAATTTGGGATAGAACATCCTTAATATCTATTGGCACTATTACTCCTGCATGGATTTTTGATGTTTTGGTTTGACCTGCTAGTCTAACCTCAAAGTGTGCTTGCCGCCTAATTGCCTCTATTGCCTCTTGCGCATACCTGTATTTCGTGGTCTTTTCTATATTTCACCGCTCCACGCTGCTTACCGCTGTCACAGGACCAAACAGTATACTGATAAGGCCTACTCGCATATCCTATTGGTGCTGTTATCTCTCAACCTCGCTGCTCTGCATACTTCGGCTTCAATATCACCACTGGTACTGCACGTGCATGGACTTTTCTTTTCTCTTCTTATTTTAACATCGGCTTAGAATTGTTATATATTTACTGCGTGTAATATTTTATTTTAATATTCCTACCATATTAATTGTGGTATATGTGGGGGTTTTGTCGGTAAAACAGAGTTAAGGAAATTCTGCCTTATTCCGGAGCACGGCTATCATAATAGTTGCGTTAGACGGGAGCTTAAACTTACGCCTAAGGAGAATATTCCGGCGCACAACTGCACAATTTGTGCTAGATTGTTAATTGTTAGCCCGTCGACTCGGATTTCGCAATCTAATAAAACTTTAGATGTACCGAATGCATTGTCTAGCAATACTAATGTATCTCCGTCAACTGAGCCATCACTAACTGCGCTTTTCGCTGGTTTAAATGAGAGTTTGGATGCCATCAACACCAAATTATCGAAAATTGATGTACTGTCCGATAAAGTGGATTCTTGCATCCCTAAGATTGACACTGTGGCGTCGCGTATCACTCTAGTTGAGGGCGCAGTTGGTGAACTCAGGGATACATGTGAGAAGCTGAATTCCAGGGTTGATGCGCTGGAGTCAACCTCGCGCGATAAGTTGTCGGTGTCTGATGAGACTGGCGATTTGCGGTCTAGAATCAACCAATTAGAGTTTAGCGCTAATCGGACTCAGCTTCTTTTCTCGGGTATACCGCAATGTGAGGATGTACAGGATTTAAACCTCATCGATAAGGTTCTCAAAGCCCTTTGTGTTGACATTGGACCTGAGGACATTGCTAGTGCTCATCGCCTTCGTGCCACTATCCCAGATAAACCTGGTACTCTAGCTGTACAATTTAAAAATGAAGCCAGTACTGACACTGTAATTGCGGCGAAGCGAGCACTTGGGCGTCTTTCTGCTGGTGTAATTGATACTTCGTTTAGCAAATTTAATATTTATGTCAATAGATTTTTACCTCCTGCATTATATAAATTACTGTGCGACACTAGGTCCGCTGCGAAGAAAGATAATCATAAGTTTGTGTGGGTGGATGATCATGGCAATATAAAGGTTAAGAAATCCAGGTCATCACCAGTTGTTAGAATCAGTTCGCCTGCTGATTTTTCGAAGCTAACCTCATGAAGCTCTGCCCTCTCTACTTCGACTAGTTCACCAGAGCCAAGTGCAATGTTTTGAACGTTTGCCATATTAATGCGCAGTCGATACCGGCACATCTATCGGAATTTAGAAGCCACTTTGCGCATCATTCGTTTGACATCATAATGGTCTCTGAGACATGGCTAAATCCGATGGTTACTGATGATTTTATTGATCTGCCGGGTTATCTGATTTTGCGTTGCGACAGAACCCAGAGGAGGGGTGGGGGGGGGGGGGGTTTGTATTTACTATCGTAACATATTTAATGTTAAACTAATTTGTTTGTCTTCCGCTGACACGTATATACCGCGTGTTGAATACTTGTATGCGGAACTTACGGTGAATGCTACTAAACTTTTTTTGGGTGTTTTATATCGCCTTTCGCGCATTGTTTTTAATCAGGATTTAGAGAACCTGTTTATGGACATCTCCCAGAATTATGCCTGTAAAATTATCATGGGTGACCTAAATGCGGACCTATCCTCGAGTACTCATGACGGCATCTATTTGCGCCGAACAATTGATCTCTCTTCACTACATCTTGTGCCTTATTTACCAACGCACCATACCTCTACTTCGCATACGTGGCTGGATGTTGGTATTGTTGATAGTGCTGATAGAGTACAGGCGTCGTCACAAACCACTATGCCTTTTCTCTCAGGGCAAGATCTCATTCGTATAAGTATATAAAATCTCTCTTAAAACGCCTTACTCGCCGAGCACCATTTCCAGAAGGCATTGGGGAAACTTATCCACACCTGAGGCTGTAACCTTTCTTGACAGTTATAACTTTGATACAATATTTCGGTCGGGCTCTATTGATGAGTCTGTTTATGAGCTGAATAATTTGTTAACATCCTACTTGGATAAGTTTGCGCCAAGTCGCTCTTTGTTACCAAGAAAGCCTCCAACTCCATGGATGACCACCAGCATTAGGGAAGCTATAACAGATAGGAATAGGCTCCGTGGCAGGCTGCGTCGTCTTACTTCTGCCTCGTGCTTTTATAATTCGCTACGAACGGATTATCGCCTTGCCCGCAATAGTGTTCGTTGTATCATTAGAAATGCTAGGGAAAAGTTCTGCCTTGATTCCATAAATCGTTGCCCTAACCCCAGATCGCTGTGGAGCTGTCTCCGCAATCTTAATATTGTGCCGAGGGGTAAACATGCCACTGTAAGCTGTTTTAGTCCTGATCAATTGTGTCAGTACTTTTGTAATATTTTCAGGACAACCCACGAGGTAACTGAACAGTCATCGTTTCCAGCCGATTTGGTACCGTTTTCACCATACAGGGATGAGAACTTTTATTTCTCGCCGATTGACCTTCCTACTTTCCTCTAGCTTTTCAAATTTTCAGACACTTTACTTGCAGGTAATGACTTGCTCTCTTCTAGGCTCTTGAGTGCCTGTTCTTACTCGATCCTGCCTGCCTGTCTTGAGATCTGCAACCTCTCACTGTCCTACTCCTTTTTCCCTACCTGCTGGAAACATGCTTACATTACTGCGGTAGCCAAGGTTAAAAACCCCTGTGAGCTCAGTCAGTTTAGGCCAATTTCTATCATCCCTGAATTATCTAAGGTACTGGAGAGACTGGTGTACAAGGATGTTTTACGGTTTCTACAGAGTTGTAATTATGTAGACGATACCCAGTATGGTTTCTGTCAGGGTCGTTCCACGGAAGATGCCCTTATTATTCTAACTGATTATGTCCGACTAGGTATTGATAAAAGGAAAATAACCTTGCTGGTTTTATTTGATTTCTCTAAAGCCTTTGATACAGTCAACCACATTATTTTATTGTGTAAGCTCTCGGACCTTGGTTTTTCGGGTCCCGTGTTGCGTTGGTTCTGGTCCTATCTGTCTGGCCGTAAATATGCAGTTCGTTCACAGGAATCTGTATCTTCATGGCACTCAGTTACTTCTAGTGTACCACAGGGATCTGTCCTTGGCCCGCTACTTTTTCTCTTGTACACGGCGGACGTTACCTCTGTTTTCGCCGGCAACCTTCTGATTCGCTATGCAGATGACATCCAGGTTTGTGCTCAGTGCAACCCCTGTGAGATTAACCAGTGCGTTGCTAACCTCAATGCAAATATAGCTAAATTTAGCAGCAGGGCTAAGGCCAAGGACCTGATTCTTAATCCAGGTAAAACTTCTGCAATGATGCTTGGTTCCTCTAGGTTTATTAATTCAATGGACCTTCACAGTATCTCTCCTATCATTGTTGATAAACTTGCCATACCGTTTGCTACCTCTGTGTGTAGCCTTGGTGTGATTCTATCCACCACCCTAAGCTGGAGAGAAACTGTTATGGCAGTCTGTTCCAGAATCTACCGCACACTCTACCAACTACGTTCCAATCAAGGGTCTCTTTCTACGAAGATTAGGTTACAACTACTCAAAGCACTTATTTATCCATTATTGAACTATTGTTCACTGGTTTTGACTGATATAAGTGTTGTCCAAAATATCAGGCTGCAGCGAGTTCTGAATGCGTGCGTGCGTTTTATATTCTGCATGAGGAAGTCTGACCATATTACGTCATACTACAGGGGTGCTGGCCTTTTGAAGGTAGAAGCAAGGCGCTTTTATTTTTTAGGAATTGCCATATATGAAGCATTTTACATGCCAAAAGCCTCAGTTTTTGGTAAGCTGGTGCAAAGCCTTGTCTATCCGGCATCAGCTTTGAGCAACACCAGGCGCCCTGCTTTAGATCTCAAAGCCCCGGCTTGTAGAACTGCTGCATATCAGAACTCTTTTATTGTGTCAGGTGTACGTTTATGGAACTCATTGCCTCTTCGTATTCGACAGACTAGCACCCTTCCTAATTTTAAGATGCTGCTTTACTGTCACGTTACTGGTGGGATAACCACATAAAACCTGCGCTTGTTATACACTATTGTAGTTATATTATTTATTGTTTATGTTCTTTATGTTAACTCTACGCCAAATCTGGAGATTGATGTATTCTATATTAGATTGAGTCTATTTACCTATGTATTTTATTTTACTACTTTATTGTTAAGGAGGAGAGAGTACTTATAGGGAGGTAGGTGCCAGAGATTTAACTTGTAGTTATCCTGGAACCACCCCTACTTTCGCCTCTTAATATCCTTGCTTAATCTCTCGCACTAATTTGTACATGTGGGGCTTGCCCTTTGTATAATAGTAAATCTGTCTGTCTATCTATCTATCTCTTCTTCGTTGCATCTATAGGAAGCCTATGGCATCTAATTAGCGCCATCTAGTTTTTAAAAAATAGAATAATTTTTTATGTTTCGTCTCATCCTGTTACGATATGGAATTTTATAAAAATAACTAATTCTCAAAGTTTGGCATTATTTCAGAATCAATCGAAGTGTCTTTTTACTTATTACAATTCTTAAAGGAAACTCTTTTGACTAAAGAAGCCTGTTGTCGCAATTTCATCTTTATTATTAAAGTATAATAGTTTTGTTGTTTTGATTTTTTTTTATTTTAATCGAGAAATGCTTCATTTTATTTAAAAGATGCTTCTCCGAGGGTTTAAAAGGTATAGTAAAAATTGAAATCTGTTTTGAAATACCATTGTATTTCGAAAACTAAGATCTCAGGTGGAGACGCTCTGTAATGTCGGTATACACTTTGCTCTTAATGCGGGCTTGTAATACCTGAATTATACAAATAAGTTGTTGACCGCCCAACTGACCAACTGACGACCTTGTTATCGAAAGTAAGAATGGGTGAAAGTCGCAGGAAACCCGTAGCGTGAGTAGTCCCACATGCAGACGATAACAAGGTTAGAATATATTGTCTTTAGTAAAATACTCATTTTTAATAATTAAATCATTTTCGATCCTGCCCTTCAAGTGTATCAAGAATTCAAGCATCACAAAGTGACCCATTACGCACGTATGCGTAGTTGTCACATACACTATTTCAGCAAATTCCGTTCTTACATACAAATTAACGTAGAAATATCTCGTAAACTGATGAATGAAATAGAAAAATAATTATAAAGTTTTGGAAATATCACGAAGTCAGCTATAAAAGAGTATACAGGGTGTAACAGCAATGATGTTTTAAATTTTAACCACATATACTTGAAGCTAAACTAAGTAGAAAAGTCTTATTCTATGACACCCGGAAAAGCATCATTTCTGAGATAAATCAATTTTAAACCGATGAATCAGGGCTTTGATTTAACGGAAAAATTACATTGCTCTCATTTTCGTTGACTGTTCCCCTTCAAAAAACAAAAGAAGTTTGTACTTCTCCGCCGATCCATATTGTCGTACACGCATGTACACACACGCACGCAAATACACCGATCATTAATATTACCTCTTAATGTCTTACATTTTTGATCCTGATGCTAATGAAATTTATTTCCTACTTATTTTTAAAAGGATCCTCGAAAGCACCCATTTGGTTAAAAAGTCTGGAGAATAATACGACGTTATTCGTAGACTAATTTTCAAGTCGATTTATTTTTTCGGTGACGCGACATATGAACTGGTTTAAGGTAGTGTTACGTCCCTAACCAATTAAATTCGAAAAATTAAAATTATTTTATTAAAAGAAATAAGATATTTGAATGTAATCCCATATGCCAGAATCTGCAGCCACCGTCGCCGGGACCTTATCTTTGCCTACGTTTGCATCTTGCATCGTGCGGCTGCAAGTCCGTGAGTGAATTCTACCTCCTACTCACTCTAAGATACTTTAATTCTTATTGGTCAAAGATGGGATAAATTCATTTTAAAAACGTTTTGATTGGCTTAGCCATCTCCTTGGATCACGATCCAGGACTCGGCGTCGACTAACTCGATTAGTCTTTAAGGAAGTACTAATTGTACCTTCAATAATATCAGCCATGCAAGGCTCTCTTTTACTTGTTACGGTTAATAAATAAAAACCATTAAAAATCATCGAAGTTTACTTTGACTAAGTGTTGCATCCTTCTACACGAATCCTTCATCTAATTTGCCAATACTACTACCAGCTGGTACGGAGCGGTCGCTGAAGCCCACAACAAAAACTGTTCCTGAGTTTACTACACAACGAAGGATATAACAATTGGTGTCAGAAGTGGGATACCGCTTTTTGGGAAAATCATCGAGGACTCGCCATAATATTTGGTAACTCGCTGGACAACGCTGAACGAAGCATCCTATCGCCTATCCAACACTGAATTGGAATCAATATTGAATTTGCCGCCCTGCTTAATTCTGCTTGGACAATGTCTTCTCCGCCAGAATATCGAATTACCAAGAAAGATTCGGTACAACTACTTAGATCAGAATGGTAACTTTACTAGAGAGCGCCATACAAAACAGTGATATTATAATTACTGTATGCCAAGAATTAATTACTGTGCCACAACTGGAAGATAGAGCCAAAATCATGAGGGAAAATCACTCATCACCCTTAGGCGGACACAAAGGGATGGTAAAAATATACACTAGGATCAGAAAAAATTATTTAATGGAACAATATGATGGCCGACATCGAAAACTTCGTCAAAACATGTGAAGTATGTCAAAGAAAGAAATTAGTCCGAATTAAAACAAAACAACCAATGATACTCACGGACACTCCCATGGGACCTTTCGACAAAATTGCTATGGACATTGTTGGACCGTTTGAACCTTCCGAGAAAGGAAATCGATATATTCTAACTATGCAAGATCCTTTAACGAAATATAGCTTAGCTGTTACATTATCCAAAGCCACTGCCGATGAAATAGCCAACGCACTGTTGGAAAACTTAATTCTTAAGTCTGGCTTTCCGAAGATTATTCTAACTGACTAAGGCACAAATTTCGTGGGAAAAATCATGAAGAGTATGACTAAATCTTTGCAAATAGACCAAATCAGGACTACAGCTTTCCAACCTCAGTCAAACGATTGTCTCGAAAGAAGCCATCAGGTACTAGTTGATTACTTCAAGAGTTACACAAGCAGAAAAGACTGGGATAAGTGGATAACCACTACCGTATTCAATTACAATACTAGCAAGCATGAAGCCACCGGTTATACTCCCAATGAACTAGCCTTCGGTAAACCTGCACGAATACCTTCCAAATTTCCTTCTTTGGACGATGCAATTACAGTGGACGAATATACGCAAAACATGAAAAATCGTTATCTTGAAATGTTACACGACGCACGTACGCGCCTCGAGAAATCTAAGTTAATATCGAAAGAAAGATATGATAGAAATAAAAATCCTGTTGCGTTCGAGCCTGGTCAATATGTCTATCTCCTAAATAATGCTAAACAGAGAAAATTAGATGATAATTATAAGGGACCTTATCTTGTAATCAAGGTCATTCCACAATGTAATAATATAGAAATGGAATTGTCTAAATAAGAAAAAGGTTGTTCATTGCGATAGAGTTAAAGTAGCATTTATCAAGTAGCATAACATTTTCTGGTGACAATGTACCACGCAGTTTTTGTCACGCTGTCGCTGTGTGCGATTAGATCATGCTCAGGTTTCATCGCCTTCGACTGTGGAACGTCAACTACGGAAATAAGTAATTTCAATGTGCAATAGAATTAGAAGAATGCGTTGAACCTATTCCGAAACCTAAGGTCACCCAAACTAAAATCCAACTCCTACAGTCCCAAAATTTCCATTCGATACCTGCCAAACAATGCAAAATCGAAGTAAAAAGATTGATTGATCTTTGTGGAATGCACTCCCATATTTCTATGGTAAACTTAGGACTCGCGGAATATATAGAGGATACCTCTCGTGCAGCTTGTCTAAAAATATTTCATACCAACATGTATAATGGGAAAAACATTATTTTCAACTAAATCCCAATTAACGGAACTACTTCTCGTGTCGTGACGTTCGCCGGATCTGTGACTAACGAAGGCAATTGCCAAAGTGAAAGATATTCGGACTACTACGGGTCTTGGAATAACGTCATCGTCACCGGAGTAATTAAATTCACGATATTAGAATATGAGGCTCAGATCAATTTAATGTCGAATCAAATCATACTGCGCTCTGGAGTTCGTTGCATCTATCTCGAAGGTCACTGCCTGGATACAGAAGGTGGTAACACATATTGGGATGTAATTCAGCCCGATCAATGTAAATTCTCCTATTTTAATGTACTCTATGAGGGCCCCGCGGAAAATATCAAGGGGGATACTTTAGAAAAGTTGGGTAAAGAAATCTATTCAATAACTATAGATGACACCTCCTTCGCCCTAGCTGTCAGCACCTATCAGATGGTATGTGGGTACAAAATTCAAAAAACTGAACACCCCACTCTATTTATAATCGACGATAAAGACGGGAAATTTTTCTCCAGAATAACCTCATTAGCTGCACGAGATATGGATATCCTATCATAAGTAAATTCCAAAATAGTCTATGTCGAGAATACGATGAGAAACCAAATTGCTAAATTTTACAATTTACTGATGTTAGAACAATGTAAAATTAAGAATGAACTTCTTAAAATTCAATTAGGCTATCAATATCAGGACCCTGCTTATTTCCCATATTTATACATGGGCAAATTTGGATATACATCTATTAGAACCGGAGACACTATTCGCGTAATCAAATGTTTACCGGCGGAAGTAAGCCTACGAGAAACCGTCGAATGCTATAATCAATTACCAGTTTTTAAGGAAATTTACAGTTATTTTATGACCCCCATAACAAAAATACTAGTACAAAACGGAGATCACACCGAATGCAATAAAATCCTTGCGCCTACTTACTTAATCAATAACACGTGGCTTGAATTTACGCCGCAGATCAGTAGGGCAATTCCTCCTTCGAAACTAACTGCATCACCTTCTCCAAAATTCACATATGAGTCGCCTTTTAATTTAGCCGCGAGCGGAATCGATTCCAATCAAGATATTCAAAAACTTCATGAAAACATTATGTTTCCAATGGAAAAGCCCGCCATAATTCACACTATCTCTCGCGAAGCTACAGGGCATATTGACGGTAATCATAACTTACGAATTAATAGCCTGTTAGATGAAGCAATACTCCAGAGCCAAATACAAAAATCGTGGGACAAGTTCTTCAATTTTATACACTCATTTGGGACTTATAGCGCTGCGCTACTAGGGATCTTTCGATAGTTAGGACTATAAAATTTGCCTTGAGTACGCTTATCAACGGTTACGCTATCCACTCAGTAGTGGGTTGGAGTATTTGGTTACTCGCCGCCATATGGGACTCTTTAGCTAATTTTTTGGTATATTTTAAATCAAGAAGAGCCAGAAACGATGAGGAAAATCCTGCGGAAAACGTTCAGGGAAATATAATATACACCTCTCCAACTTCCCCCTCCGTCGAACCGAGACGAGGTAACAAGTCCTATAATCTAATTCGGGAAGACCAATCGCAACCAATTCCTCGTTATGAACGTCCTCATCTTAACCCACCTATCTCACAAGATCTATACCCTAGATTATAAAATTAAGCGCATCATAAACATTTTGTATAAATGTAAGCATACCCAAAGCGAACCTTACGCTTCTAGCCTACTGTTTGTAAGCTTAATAACTATTAAGTTACGCGACACAAATCGACATTCCAATACATTATAATCAAAGCATGTAATCATTCTTGAATTAAGTTATGGACTGCAGCATTGTGGCTTATGGGATTAAACTCTTAAAACAAACGATCGAGGACGATCTATCTTTAAGGAAAAAAGTGTAACGTCCCTAACTAATTAATTTCGAAAAATTAAAATTATTATATTAAAAGAAATAAGATAGTTTAATGTAATCCCATATGCTAGAATCTGCAGCCTTTGTTGCCGTTTGCATTTTGCATCGTGCGACTGCAAGTCGGTGAGAGAATTCTACCTCCCACTCACTCTAAGATATATGCTTTAATTCTTATTGGTCAAAGATAGGATAAATTCATTTTAAAAACGTTTTGATTGGCTTAGCCTTCTCCGTGGATCACGATCCAGGACCCGGCGTCGACTAACTCGATTAGTCTTTAAGGAAGTACTAATTGTACCTTCAATAATATCAGACTTGCAAGGCTCTCTTTTACTTGTTACGGTTCATAAATAAAAACCATTAAAAATCATCGAAGTCTACTTTGACTAAGTGTTGCATCCTTCTACACGAATCCTTCATCGAATTTCCCAAAACTACTACCAGTTGGTAGGGAGTGGTCGCTGAAGCCCACAACAAAAACTGTTCCTGAGTTTACTACACAACTAAGGACATAACAGTAGTCAATTAATAAGTATTATATTAAAAAAGGTACTATAAGAAATCGTGTTTTTTTGAAAATCTTACTGTTTCGTCAGATAGAGCAGTTTGTTCCATCATTACAAGAGCAAACTGACTGGAAAATTGGTTTTCAAGTAAAGCCATAGTCTTGTCTCGAAATTTCGGCCTAATAAGTGAAGAGCCTGAAGTATCCCTTTACGAATAAATAAGCCTTTTTTCATTTTATGAAAGGACAATCCATAAAATTAAGAATAATTTTTTCTTTATGCTGTAGATTGTCCAAAGTTTTTGCCGTTTTTCATAGTGTCTCCCCAAATGGACTTGCCAGTAAAACTAGCCAATTGCTGGACCTGATTCTAGTTTATAGTGACTAGAAGTTAATATGGTCATCAAAATGAAAGATTTTACAATTTACCAAGCAAATCATAATAATCTGGAAAAGAGAAAAGCATAAGTATTTACTAACTTATCTGAAATCTTCTCGTACCTAAGAACGTGCAAGGACTACGAATAATAATCTACAGCATTAACGGGATCCCTCAAGCCCTCCGTAGCCAACATTACGGAACGGAAAACGAGGGAGAATTGCCCAGCGCTATTTTTCGAGCGATTTCAATGTTTTTGGGCTTGTTGGAATCGTTAGGACTCGCACCTTGTCATAAATATAGCCGTATTTTCCAAAAAACGTAAAAAAAATATAATAGTTTAAAATTTTGCATTAATAAAATTTAAACGCAAAACAAATGAAAAATCGGGCTCCTTTATGATGAGATGCCAACCCAACGATTCCAACATGCCCAAAAACATTGAAATCGGTTGAGAAATAGAGCCGTACCATTGTCCCTTGTCGCGTTTCTGAGGTGGACGAAAACCAAAAATTTTTAGGAAGGAACTTAGCCTTCCGCCCCTCTCGCGGCTCACACTAACGTCGTCCCCCACTCCAGCATCGAAACTTACTGCGAAGCTTTCCTCATATGTACGCTGTTCCCCTATCTGTAGTTATACATATATAAATATCGCTAAAATAATGTTGAGAACATTTCATCTTGCTGATATAATGAAATTGCAAAAAACGCAATTATCATTTTGAAATAAAATTGTAGAAAAGGAGATTTCGTAATGCTTGAAATATAAGGCATACGGCGAAACGCGGGACAATGGTGCAGTCGTATTTTTCAACAGAATTTGATGAGACTAGTAATAATTAAAGCCATTCTTCGTGTAGATTGTCCGAAAGAGCTCGCATTTTCCATCAATCTTATAGTTTTCCAGTTATGAACGATTGAAGATGGACGTGCGCAACAGCTGATCTACGCGAGAGAAGAAATATGTATTTGTGTGTCGCGCAACTTCAATCGTTCATAGCTGAAAAACTATAAGCTTTATCGAAAATGCGAGCTCTTTAGGACAATCTACATAAAGAATGGCTTTAATAATTACTAGTCTCATCAAATTCTGTTGAAAAATACGCCTGTACCATTGTCCCGCGTTTCGCCGTATGTCTTATATTTCAAGCATTAGAAAATCTCCTTTTCTACAATTTGTAACGTTATTCCCGTCAGTGTGAGGGGCCACTCACACTACGGGTCTTATATTACCTTCGCCCGTCCTAATTTATCGATACCAGGGTGCCAGTTGGTCAGTTGGGTGGCCAACAACCCTACGTTATCTTGTGAGTCTTTCGACTCCCTTTCACATGCATTTCATACGGCTCTGCTGCCATGCATTTGGACGGTAGCGGTAGCCAGGGTCGTCCAGTATGCTAGGTCGTGGAGAGAGGGGAGGGCTCCTTGCGGAAGTCCGGGCCTCGCAGTCGTATCTGCTGAGAGGTATACATTTATCCCTCATCACCCACACTCAGGTGGTGATGAGGAGTGCAGGAACATGCGGTATCATTGCCAAGCATAGAGTTTGCCAGGAGCGGACCACCACGGGAGCAATGTTCGCGGCCCGTCCAGCCATAGCGCAAGCCTATGGGATTACGGAGGGCACCGGGACACATTCCAACGGGCTAACTACGCCCCTGCACAACCCACTATTCATATTGGCCGGTATCCAGTCATGACGTACGTGCAGGCTGGCGTATAGCACACGCCTCACGTACGTGAACGGACCCATGGCTGTCTGAGTGCCGCGTCACGCGCTAACCAGCACGCACGGACACATCAGCCCAGTCCCATGGTCGCGTTCCGACTGCCTGCTATGGCAGTCTGCGCACGATATTCGCGCAGTCTGCTTGAAGCGCGTAACCAGCGTACAAGCCAGACTCGATGTTCTATCTCCCCTCCTCGTGGGGACTTATAGACATGGTCATTCTTTTTAGGACTCCTCGAGGCTGCTTCTCCTTTTCTCAGGTTGCCTGGGTTGTTTGGCATGGCCCTGCCTTACTTCGCAGGACAATCTGGACATCGATTCCTGGAGCGCCGGTCTTTTCATCCGGGCCTCTGCCTGTCAACTAGGTCTATCATTGAAGTTAGCTATAATCCACTCGTGAGCCCATCTCACGAGTCGGTAACGTTGGGATTAATAATAACCACTGTTCGGTAGCTTTTATGTTCTTTATTTGGTATCTCGTATACGTAACGAGGAACTTCGTTACAAATTTTATTTCAAAATGATAATTGCATTTTTAGCAATATCATTATATCGGCAAGATGAAATGTTCTCAACATCATTTTAGCGGTATTAATATGTGTATAGCTACAGATAGCGGAATAACGTAAATATGAGGAGAGCATCGCAGTAAGTTTCGATGCTGGAGTGGGGGAACACGTTATTGTGAGCCGCGAGAGGGGCGGAAGGCTAGCTTCCTTTCTAAAAATTTTTGGTTTTCCTCCACCTCAAAAACGCGGGACAATGGTACGGCTCTATTTCTCAACCCATTTCAATGTTTTTGGGCTGGTTGGAATCGTCAGGTCTGGCACCTCGTCATAAAGAAGCCCGATTTTTCGATTTGTTTTGCGTTTTAATATTATTAATGCGAATTTTTAATCAATTTTATTTTTTTTTTTTTTTGGAAAATAAGGCTTTTTTTATGACAAGGTGTGAGTCCTAACGGTTCCAACAAGCCAAAATCATTAAAATCCGTCGAAAAATAACGCTGGATAATTCTCACTCGTTTTTCGTTCTGTAATGTTGGCTACAGAAGGCTTGAGGGATCCCGTTAACGGGATCCCTCACGCGTGCTTTACTGACAGTGCAAGTCAACAAATTATTAGTTTAATAAAATTCAAATGAGGAGCAAATTGAACTATCGTGCGTTTATAGGAAAATGTGCCAGTCCTAACGAGTCAAACAAACTTAAAAACACTCAAATTATTTGAAAAATAACGCTGTACCATTGTGCTGCGTTCTTGAAGAGATGTTACTTTTGGTTATTTCCACTTCAAGAACGCGGGACATAGGTACAGCGTTATTCTTCATCCGGTTTGAGTTATTTTAAGCTCGATTGACTCGTTAGAATTGGCACCTTGTCATAAAGAAGCCCGTCATTGCAATTTTCTCGCATTTGACTTTTATTAAACGAATTGTTTATTGACTTATACTGTCGGTAAAGCACGCGTGAGGGATGCCTTTAACGGGAATCCGTATACCGACATTACAGGGCAAAAATTATTTCACATGCAATGTCTTCAATTGTTGACGAATTGTAAAATTATTTCATGTTTTTCGAAATGCCCGAAACTTATCTACTAAGTTACGTAGGGAAAATTAACAAATAATGAAAAAAAATGTTTGTTTAAATAAATATATTAGCATTATTGAGAAACAACAAATAAATCGCAAAATCCCCCAACGTACTTCAGTAGATAATGTTTTTGCGTTTCCAAAAAGTCTGCAAAAATGCAAAATCGTCAAGAAATGACGATGCTCCATTGCAAATAAATAAAAGAAGAATTTCGTGTTCGGGAAATCGTCAATACGAAATTCTTACATTATTTATTTCAAATGCAGCAGCGTCATTTCTTGACGGATTTGCATTTTTGTGAATTTTTTGGAAACGCAAAAACATTATCTACTAAAGTACGTTGCGGGGATTTTCCGATTCATGTGTTGTTTCTCCATAATGTTAATATATTTATTTAAACTTTTTTTTTATTTTTTGTTAATTTTCCCAACATAACTTAGTAGATAAGCTTCTGGCATTTCCAAAAACATGAGATAACTTTACAATCCGTCAACAAATGAAGACACTGCATGCGAAATAGTTTTTGCCCTGTAACGTCGGTATACGGATTCCCGTTAACAAAAAATTATTCTTAATTTTGTAGCTTTTCCTTTCATAAAATGAAAAAAGGCTTATTTATTTGTAAACGAATCCTTCAGGCTCTTCACTTATTAGGCCGAAATTTTGAGACAAGACTATGGCTTTACCTGAAAACCAATTTTCCGGTCATTTTGCTCTTGTAATGATGGAATAAACTGCTCTATCTGACGAAACAGTAAGATTTTCAAAAAAATACGATTTCTTAAAATAGCTTTTTTAATATAATACTTATTTTTTGACTACCTTAAACCAGTTCATATGTCGCATCACCGAAAAGATAAAACGACTTGAAAATTAATATACAAATAATGTCGTATTATTCTCCAGACTTTTTAACCAAATGGGTGCTTTCGAGGATTGTATTAAAAATAAGTAGGAAATAAATTTCATAAGCATTATGATCAAAAATGTAAGACATTAGGAGGTAATATTAATGATCGGTGTATTTGCGTGCGTGTGTGTACATGCGTGTACGACAATACGGATCGGCGGAGAAGTACAAACTTCTTTTGTTTTTTGAAGGGGAACAGTCAACTAAAATAAGAGTAAAGTAATTTTTCCGTTGAATTAAAGCCCTGATCCATCAGTTTAAAATTGATTTATCTCAGCAATGATGCTTTCACGGATGTCATATTATAGGACTTTTTTACTTAGTTTAGTCTCAACTATATGTGGTTAAAATTAAAAACTTGTTTGCTGTAATACCCTGTATAGTAAAATACAAGGTTTTTGTTTTAAAAACTCAAGGTGATTTTTTTTATCCTTCAAAATGTTTCCTCCAATCAAATCTGTATAGCCATTCTATAGATTATTAAGAGTATAGTATGAAATCACAAAGGTTTCTTTTAAAAAGCTTAGTATTAAAGAAATTCAGGTGTTTCGAGATATTTTATACAACTAGTATATTATAATTATATCATATATTCAGATTAAATTTTAATATCAGATTTTAATATCTTAAATTGTTTAATAGACTAATGTTTAATTAAACTCATTCACAAATAATATTATTTTTATTTAGTAAGTACTTACTCCATTAAAATATTTTGTGTTTTTTTACTGAGTTTTTTCAAATTTATTCCAGTTGCATCGGTGAAAGCTCCACCGAAACCTTCAATTGTTTGATACATTATTTTTCTATCTATTTGAATAACCACGCCATTGTATTGTACTGCAGATATTTTTCCTTCAGAGTACTGTAATCTATCTCCAGCTTTACTTGAATAGTACCAGTAAAAATTTCCTTTTTCCGGAATATCCGGTATCATAATCGGGGTTGAATCACAATATGTTGCATTACAGACACATACAATACTCCCATGTCCAAAATCCCTGGCAATACACTTCTCAGCTTGAACTGAAATGAAACAGATAAGAAAATTATTATGAATTTACTGAATTTTACTACAAAATTTCTACCTTTTTCATTACCTGCAATAAAAGATAACACAGCTACCAACGATGTTTTATACATTTTCCAAAGTTGCAGGAACTTGATTATTTGATATCTAAAAATAAACAGCAATAAAAAATTATAATGATTATATCGTGAAGGGTGGGTATTTTCGTTATGATGCTTACTTCTACACTTCCCCTTTAACGGGATCCCTCACGCGTGATTTACCGACAGTACAAGTCAATAAACAATTAGTTTAATAAAATTCAAATGCGAAACAAATTGAACAATCGAGCGTTTGTAGGACAATTTGCCAGTCCTAACGAGTCAAACGAACTAAAAAACACTCAAATTAGTTGAAAAATAACGCTGTA
The DNA here is from genome assembly GCF_024137725.1 of Prorops nasuta. Lineage (NCBI taxonomy): Eukaryota > Metazoa > Arthropoda > Insecta > Hymenoptera > Bethylidae > Prorops > Prorops nasuta. Next base: position 835,555 of record NW_027116810.1, read on the forward strand.
CTATTGTGCCGCGTTCTTGAAAAGAGGTTACTTTTAGTTATTTCCACTTCAAGAACGCGGGACAGTGGTACAGCGTTATTCTTCATCCGATTTCAGTTTTTTAAGCTCGATTGATTCGTTAGAATTGGCACCTTGTCGTAAAGAAGCCCGTTTATGCAATTTGCTTCGCATTTGATTTTTATTAAATGAATTGTTTATTAACTTGTACTGTCGGTAAAGCACGCGTGAGGGATCCCGTTAACACCCAATGATTCACATTAACCCGTTTCGTCCGAGAATGCCACTCACCGTGTATCGGTTTTTCACCAGTCACAACTATGCTACAAGCGTTAGAAATAGTTGGGAGGTATATGTTTTTAATGTTTGAAATCTGCTCTTTCCGTTGGTGCATTGAAAATTGCTAAACAATATTGTAAATTATGAATAAACGTCGTTTAAACACAAAGAAACATGACTTTTCCACTCTTTCTTTTTTTTTGAAGTTGAATTTTCAAAAACTTTCCCTTTAGCAATCAACTTGGAACCTTTTTAACCGGTGGAATAAATGTCTGCATTTAAAGAATGTATTATTTAACAATTAATTTTTCGTTTCGGTAATTTCAAAATGTCGCCCAAACCGCAAAAATTTTGCCAACACATTTAAGAATTTTTTCCTAGTAAACGAGGAACTTGTCAGCAGAGTGCTAAGAGGAAAATGTTCTTAAAATCTTTAAAAAAATGTCTGAATTTTTTTAACGGGTTGCGATTAATTTTTTGTTTTGCAATTGATACAATTTTTGCAAAATCGAAAAATTGCTCAAACCGCTCCAAAAAATTCTTGTATATTCTTTAGCTAATTTTAAAAGCATTATATTCTTGTCAATATTTTCTTAACCCGTACTGTTTTTGAATACAAAAATTTAAAATTCGAAATAACTTTTTTTTCGCTTTCGCGATATACCTTGGGAACTCGGTTCGTTATTGGTGCATACTGTCATTTCTTTTATTTTTGTACTACAGAAGTACTGGAGGTCTAGATTTGGAATATTTTTTATCTGCGACGGAACAATTTTTTCTTTTTAATCATGATTTTCAATGGAACCATTCGTAAACTTCATTTGTCTCTGTATTCATCGAAATTTGAAAATGTTCGCACATTTTGTGAAAAGGTGGAAAGTGCAAAAAGTTCATGAAAAAAATAAAAAAATTACTAAATTCGAAAAAAAATCGAAAGAAATGATCGAAATTCATTGACCTCGACGATGGTGGTAGTTGAGCAACGTGAATCAAGAGACACGGTAGTGTCTCGACGGCAAGTACATACAAAAGTAGATAAAGACATGTCTATACCGCCGTCGAGCACTACTTCTCTTATACAGCTAGTTCGGCCGTCCCAATTTTCAAACCAATTTATCTCCATGAATAATCCATTGTCATGTTTAAAGTAAAGCTTTTCTTAAAATAGTTTTGAACAAGCTTTTATTTGAGCCCATGAACATCAAAATTGATTCACGCAGTCCAGAGACCTCATACTCTGTTAGCTATATATATATATCAAAAATGAAGATTTTCCTTCATAATCTTCTTCTTCTTCTTCTCCAGCCAGAGTGTATATCTCGGGCTGAAGTTGGCCGCTAAGAGAAAAATGACTTCATTTTTTCTCAGTGTTGCCAACTGGTTAAACTCAACGACCAAACCAGTGTTGTAAACTATAAAATAAAATCGATGTAATCGATATAATTAATCCGGCGATTACTGTTAACTGTCAATTGTAATGTGAGGTTATTTACATTTAATACAGCGAGGTTAATCATTGCTATGTTAATGAATGTGTTAAATTTTCAAAATGTTAAATGAATTCGAATAATAATGACATAAGGTGTCGACAATTATTAGATAAGTATAACATTATATTTTACAATATTGGATGTTAATATACTATGTGGTACTTTGTGAAATTTCTTTTTCAGATAAATTGAGATAGAACATTTCTATTTTCATTGCTGAGGATAGTAGAGCTGACTGGATGAAATAAGATTAAAATTTACATATTTTCAACACTGAGCCAAGGAGAAGTATACTTTCAACATTTATGTGTACCGGTGATTATCAGGAGTATATTAATTAAATTAAATTTTTAAAATATTTGATAAACATATGCTAAACATCCAGGTATGGAAATCATTAACCAAAATTCATGTTTAACTTTTTCTTTTCTTTAAACTCATATGAATTTAAACTGCCCGATAGGTTATATCTTGTATATGAGCAATTTTCCAGGAGATAATAAAGTTTCTGTTTACAACGATTAGATAAAAATGAATTTTACAATATAATATGTCATATATTGTTTGGTATTTGTGAAATTGCTTTTTCAGATTAAATTGAGACAGAACATTTTCATTGACAATTTCATTGCTGGTGATAGAGCTGACCGGATGAAGTAAGATTAATATTTATATATTTTCAACACTGTGCCAAGAAGAAGTATACTTTCAACAATTATGTGCATCGGTGATTATCAGGAGCATATTAATTAAAAGAAATTGTTAAGGTATTTGATAAACATATGCTAAAATTTCAGGTATGGAAGTCATTAACAAAATTCATGTTTAACTTTTTCTTTTCTTTAAACTCATATGGATTTCAACTGCCCGATAGGTTAAAAAACATATAAGAATAATTTTCCATGAGACAATGACAGTTTCTGCTTATTATATACAGGGTGAGGCACTTAAGCCGCCCCAGAATACGAATGCCGAAAGAAGTGTATCTCTTTAACTATAACAGATATTCAATTTTTCCATAGGACATTTTCGAAGCCTCTTGTTATTTGCTTTCAGAAAGGTTCTATGCAAAAATTGAATATCTTTTATAGGTGAAGAGATACGCGCCTTTCTGCATCCATATTCTGGGGCGGCTTAAGTGCCTCACCCTGTATATAAACAATTTTCCAGGAGACAATCAAACTTTCTTATTACTACGATTAATGAAAAGTAGATGAATATTTTCTAATCGTTATTTAATATTCAATTATAATATAAAAAAGTATTAAAACCAAATATTTATCTACGCTTCCCTAATCAGAATAGAAAGAAATTATTATTATCTCCAAAAAAATTATTCAAATCTAATTTTTTATAAGAATAACATTAAATTTTATAATATAATATGTAATATATTTTTTGGTACTTAGTGAGATTTTATTACAGATTGAATTACAATAACGTGTTTATTGTGTCATTGTGCAGGCTTGAGCTGCAATATTTAATAGAAGAAGTCAGAAATGATACCAGTTTACCATAGAAAGAGCCATAATGAAAAGTTAATGTTGAGAGTTAAACCTAAGGAAAAGGTGGAGAAATTAAAAAATTTGGAAGCCAATTTTTAATAGTAAAAAGTTTGCAAGTGATTCTTGGCATAATAAACTCTTTGAAATATATAAGTCAATTAAATAATAAATATAATGATAAGATCATTTAGAAATGAGACCATGAAAAGAAGTCATCATTTTAATATGTTCCATGCAATAGAATATACAGTGAATAATTTTGCGAAACTGAAAGCAGTATATCCACAAAAGGGAGGCTTCCATTGCATTAATTTATATATTTTCTAGTTTATATTAATGAAAAGAAAATACAAATGGCACTATATAGTTTGCTTGAAAAAGAACCATGATTCATAGTGGATATTGAGAGTAACAGTTAAGAAAAAGGTAAAAAAAGGGATCAATTTCTAAGCAAATTCTTGAAAGTGAAGGGCTTGTAGGTGATTTCAGGCATAAAATTTTAGAAATATAAATCAAATAGTTAATGAATATTATAGAAATCATATAGATGTGTAAAGATGATAATAATTCATGATTTCAATTATTTACATGTGATGGGGCATACAATGAATAAATTTAGGAAACTGAAAGATGTACATCTAAGAAGAGATGAGGCTTCCATTTCATTAATTGGTGTATTTCCAAGGTTATATTAATGAATATAAAATATAAATGGCACTAGTATACTGGAGAAAGTGCCATAATTCAAAGTTGATGTTGAAAGTAACACTTAATAAAATGATGGATAAATATAAATTAATTTATAAGAAAATCCTTGAGACTGAAGTGCTTGGCAGGTAATTTTGGGTACACAATTTTGGAATTAGAAATCACATAGTTGATGAAAATAATAACAAACTCATGTAGATCTGTAAATATGACAAGAATTCATGATTTCAATATGTTACATGTGATGAGGCATACGGTGAATAAAATTAGGAGATTGAAAGCTGTATATTTAATAAAGATGAGAGTCATCCATCGTATGAATTGGTGTATTTCCTAATTTATATTAATAAAAGGAAAATATAAATGGCACTAGTGTGCTGGAGAAAATGCCATAATTCAAAGTTGATGTGTAGGGAAACAGCTAAGAAAATGATGGATAAATATGAGTTAATTTATAAGAAAATCCTTAAGAGTGAAGTGCTTGCAAGAGATTTTGGCCATACAAATTTGAAATTAAAAATCACATAGTTGATGAAAATTATAATAAAATCATGTAGATTTGTAAATATGAAAGGAATTCATGATTTCAATATTTCACATGTAATACAGCATACAGTGTGTAACTTCAGGAAACTGAAAGCAGTATACCTAAAAAACATAGGTTTCCATTGCATTAACTGGTATATATTTTACAGTTTATATTAATGAAAAGAATATATAAATGTCACTAGTTTAGCAGAGAAAGAGCCATAATGCAAAGGTGATAGTGAGAGTAACACCTAAGAAAAAGATGGATTTAAAGGTAAATTTATAAACAAATTTTTGAAAGCTAAAGGTTTTAAGGTGATTTTGGGTATAAGATGTTGAAAATATAATTCAAACAGTCATTGAATCCTATGTTAAATGCCTCTAAAAGTATAATTATGATAAGAACTCATCATTGTAATATGTTGTATTTTATTTAATAGATTAATAAATAAATATCTCGAATTGGAGCTTTACATTATTGAACGATGAGAACATTGGAAAATGTTTTGTTAGATTGAATTAGTTAAAACAATTTTTAGTTTTAATTCCTATATTCTTACAAAACGTTCTAAGATCCCATAAAAAACAAGCTTCGCTTGTAAAGAAAGGACGGCAATTACATAAGTCGTATCTAGCATGATTAAAATATAGTAATATAAAATATTTTAATTAAAAAAAATTGTGAAATCCATATGTTAGGCAAGTATAAATTTTTACCATGGCGAAAATTGAAATTTGGAAAAAAGTAAATAGTAATACAAAAATTACTTGCCGGGCCCGTTGTATGCAATCGTATTAAATAGCCACATTTTTAACTTACGAGAAGCAACGCTTATATAGCAAGATAGTGACTTGCACATGAATATTACGGGCCTGGCAAGTAATTTTTGTATTACTGTTTACTTTTTTCCAAATTTCAATTTTCGCCATGGTAAAAATTTATACTTACCTAACATTTGGATTTCACTATTTATTTTTAATTAAAATATTTTATTTTACTATATTTCAATCATGCTAGATACGACTTATGTACTTGCCGTCCTATTTTTATAAGCGAAGCTTGTTTTTTATGGGATATTACTATACATCGTATTCAATAAATGTGTTGAATTTTTTGCATTAATATCAATAGGTTTCATGCCAGTAGTACGATGTTTTCTTCTATTATAGTCGTTAATTATTGTTGGAAGAATATTAATCCATTTATAGCTTCCATTCATTGTAAATAACTTCCACATATCATTTTTCAAAGTTCGATTAAAACGTTCAACAATACTTGCTTTCATAATACTATATGTTGAATAATGATTGATTGTATGTTTCTTCATGAAATCTTGAAATGTTTTGTTATAAAACTCTTTACCATCGTCAGTCTGTAAGTTTTCTGGTTTTCTACTTTTTATAAATTTTCTAAATGCTTAAGTCACTTCATTTCCTGTTTTCTTTTTTATCGGTTCTGCCCATGCATATTTTGAAAAAGTATCAATAACAACAAAATATATTGATTACCGTTATTTTAATGAGTGTAAGCTCCCATATCAACTAGCTCTGCTTGCCATAAATCATCATATCCTTTTATTATTACTCGACGTCGTGGAAAATTTGTTCTTGCTGATCTATGAAGTTCTCTTACTAGTTGAACTTTCTCCTTACTCATTGTAGATATTATTATTGTTGTTGTTGTTGTTTAATCAAAACTCTTTTCATTACTATTCTTCTTAAAAAAAAAAAATCCTTAAATTTACTTACGTTATTTATTCTTCTTTTTCATTGTTTTTGGCGTCAGGTATAACTTTTTTTAGTGGAGTTGATCCTGAAGTCATTATTCCTGTTCCAGAGAAAGACTGATTTTCTTTTAGTAATTGTGTTTTCATTGGTTTATTAATATCTTTTAGTTTCTCATTAAATTCTTTCACAAGTGCATTTATTTTTTCATTAACTTCTTCCTCAGTCATTACTTTCGCTTTCTCATCAATTTTCATCTCTAAGGATTTTATTGTTTTTTCAAAATTATTTATCTCTGAATTAACTATTGTTCTTAAATCTTTAAAGGAATTACTTAATTTAGTCAATTCTTCGTTTGAATATGTTAAAATATGATTCTTTACTTTATTTAACTTGATATCATTCGTCTCGTGACGTATATTTATTTCATGTGAAAGATTTCTTATTTCAGTTAATATGTGATCGCGAAGATCTTTGAATTTTCCTTCAATTATTGAATAAATTTTTTCAATATTTGTGATCTTGCTATTAAGTTGTGAGAATATTTTAGTATTAAGATCTTGTAATTCACTTTGTATATGTTTACGAAGATCAACATCTTTTTCATTAATCTTTGAAAGGGTATTCTTATGAATATATTGATAAATTTTATCATTGTTTTCCGAAATTAGATTATATAAATATTTGAAAGTAACAGCATCATTAATATTCTCAGGATCGAATACATTAATAATTTTTTTATTTTGAGCGTCGAAAGAATGCTCTGAATAATTGAAATTCATTGATATTTCTCTTTTTCTTTTATACTGTAAATGATCTTTATGTCTACTAATACTATCACTAGTACCACCAAACTTATTAATAGACATTCTCACTACTTCTATAAAACGAACTTATGACTTGCTTCGTTGAGTTATGAACAAACACTGACAACATTTTTCAAGAATATAATGTTTTAAGCAATGATACCATCCTCACGCAGTTCTTCAATGATAGATATGATTTCATTATCATGATTAGTATGGCCAGCGTTTTTTGATGCTACTAATAATTTCCATCTATCGACAAGTTCATTTGGATTGTCCCAGTAAACATAATCTTTTACATGATTATTTAATAACATTTAAGATGGTATCAATTGATTTTGATCGTTGTCATCATCGTCATCATCACTAGATAAATAATTTTTTGGTTTATATAAGGATGATTGAAATTCACTCCCCGAAAATGATTGTGATCTTTGTCTTGTATTTAACTGTTTTGTAGAATTTTCCAAAGAAGATGATGCTTTTACTCTTAATTGATTTTCAGACAAACTTGGTAATGTTTTAGCTACTCTTATTCTTAATTGATTTTCAGATGAACTTGATAATTTTTTAGATGCTGTTGTTCTTGATTGATTTTCAGATAAACCAGATAATGTTTTTGATGTTGTTGATTTTGTTGCGGATTTTTTCGTTATTAAATTAGAAATAATATTTTTATATTTACTACCTCTACTACCTTTAATTTGATCTTCAGATGACCTATTTCGTCGATATGCATTAGTTTTTAATAGTATTTTCTTATAATTCTTCTCATCATCCTTAGTGTATAAGTTCGGCTGTTTCATGAAAATAAGCTCGTAAAGTCCATGTGTACCAGGATATTTATTTTCACCAATAATAATATCATCATTTTCATCGGTATTAAATAATACATTTCCTAACATTAATTGATTCGAAATAGGATTCATATACAATCCATATTTACGATCAACGTTAACATTTTTATTATTATAAAACTTTTAAATATACTCAAAGGATAAATTTTCAATACTCTTATGAGTATCGAAAAAAACTTCTGGATCATCAACTAACATCGACTGGTCTATTATTGATTTTTCTGCAAGAGATTTATCTGACACATTTTCCAAACTTTCCTTTCCATTATTTTCCTCTTCTTTTTATCCACCTCCAATGTATTTTCCATTTCTTCTTCATCATCATATTCTTCATTTTTTTTCTTTTCTTTTTTCACTTGTAATGAATTATGAACTAACTTTTTTAATGACTCAACTATGGGTTTATATGCTTCTTCAGCAGATTTTTCAGCATCTGCTATTCCCATTTTTAAATCCTTATATTTTTTTTTAATCACTCGACTTACTTTCGCAATTTTAGCTAAAACTTTTTTATTGGTAAAATCCATGATTTACAGAACAATGTAATGTACAGGCGTACACGAAATCAACTGATTTTCAAATCAAATATCTCCACTATTATAACACACAGAACTGATCAAAATTTTTACGATAACGTCCTTCAACACTTGAACTATCCTTATCTATTACCAAAAAGTTATAATTATTTCGCCAACAATGATTACATAATTTTAAAAATGTTTCATAAGACATGTCTGTATTTACATGATCGTTATATATATGTTTTAAATTTGTCCCATCTTGTTTGAATAAAATTAAAAAATTTGCATTATCGCGAATCAAATGTTTTGGTATTTTTGCACATGTTTGACACAGATAAAAACTATCAATATTAGAATGTCTACCCATAGAGAAATATTCTTTCACAAGATTTTGTTTGTTACATGCTTTATCATCAAATATAAAAATAGAGTTTGGTAATGCATCATTTATCGATATAACATCGGTATTATTCGAATATGTAAAATAACCAATATTATTGATTGATGACAAAACCTCTTCTAAATACTTATATTTAGGCTGTTGTAGAAATTTAGAATATACATAAATATTTTCAAATCTTAAACCATTTGGACTTTCTATTAAACTTAATAAAACATTAGTTTTACCACAATTTGATGGTTCACAAATAATTCCACGTATTGTATTTGGTAATAAAGCACCATGTCTACGATGTTCTTTAATGGTTTTATAATCTAAATTATAAATTGGTTTTGTTATTCGTTGTTCTATAAAACGCATTTTTTAAATTCAAAACAGACAATTCATTAATTACACACAGCAGTAATGTTACTATGAGGAAAAAGATAAAAAAGCACATATATATATATATATATATAATGGTCTCTATGGAGACTTTCTTTTGCAATTAAATATATTCTACCGGGACTTTTGGTTTCTATGGGGGCCCTACCTCATAAATTAATAAGATAAAACACCTCAGAGACCATGGACATAAAATGCTGTTTAACTTCGTAATCATAAGAGACAGCAATTTTTGTTATAAGAACTTTTTGAATGCAAATCAAAAAACATTTTGAAAAGATCTTATAGCAAAAATTGCTATCTCTCTGATAGTTACGAATTACTTATATGTTTTATATACGTATATGAATTATATTTTACAAGTTAAAAAATGAGTATATTTTATCATTAGTATTTTACGTATTTTATAAGAAAAAGAAATTTAATGGTAATATTTGCTATTTATTTTAAAACAAAAGAACAGTTTCTTATTAAGGTAGATTATGGAAGGCAGACTGCAGAGTTGTTTTGCGCTTAAGGCAAATTCGTATATTGTAACGTCCACAAAAATTTTTCGACATTTTTTTTTTCTCTCCTAAGTAAATACTGATCAAACGACAGCTATTTTAATTATTAATATTATAATCTTAACCCTTGTTCTATTAACTAGAAAATAAATTACGATATTTAAGAAAATGTATAACTACCGTCCCGACCTCGAGAATACGTATTGTCAAAAGAGAACCTATTACTTTAGCTATAAGTACCCAAATATTTGTGGAAAATGTTATAATCGCCTCAATAAATCAATGCGTATCAATTACTCGTTATACAACGAACATATTACTACTATATACCCAGAAATTAATAACATTGATTATTGTTTTAATTGCAAAAATGAATTAATAAATATAGAGAAAGCTAAATGTTGTAACATTTATTCATTGGTATATGCGGAAGATAGAAAACAAAACGATAAATAACATACGATCCACATGAATGTATACCTATATATATATATTTATATATCGCTTTTTATATGAATAATAAGAAAAGTAAAATTAAATAAGGAAACAATTGTAAGCCAAGATACCACATTACGTAACAATAAACTCAACGAATTTGAGAAGTCCCTGGAAGATGCAAACTCAACATCAAGTTCCAAGAATCACCAAGTGATAAACCTTCTCAAAAGGGTACTGCTGACCAAGCAGTTTTTCTCTAAGCCGGTCAAAAGGAAGCGGATCAGCCTCAGTCTCATCTCAACGCCTCTACTAACTAGACAAACAAAAACAAGCTCTAATTAACGCATTCAAAATATACTTGACACGGTACATTAGGGTGGTATCTTGGCTATCTTGTATACAACATAGAATAAAGCTGACTCGAGAACGGACAATACATTTATTGAATCAATCCAGGACCGAACTTTTTCTTTGTCATCTCATTGTCGACAACACTCACTCACATTACCATCTGTAATATCTCCAGGCGCTGATCTTTTACAAATTTCTTTTTCCACTACCAAAAGAAATAAGGTAGGACTTGAATTTTATTGAGACTCTGCTTTTACCCCAATTCTACCTATCCTATCGCATGAAGAGTACGAGCGAGTCCCGGCTTCCGCGATTAGTCAATTCAAATTGTGACATTTAATAGGCTAAAAGGTAGCGGAAACTCATAGTCAAGAAGAATTCTCAACTTTTACTTAAATCTCATACATCCACAATAGTCATACTTGCGACCTAGCGTACGCAGTGGACTATTCCACACATGCGATCGACCCGCAGTTCTTACTTAAATCCCATACATCCACGATAGTCACACTTGCGACCTAGCGTACGCAGTGGACTATTCCACACATGCGATCGACCCGCAGTTCTTACTTAAATCCCATACATCCACGATAGTCACACTTGCGACTTAGCGTACGCAGTGGATTATTCCATGCCTGCGATCAACACGCAGCCCCTTTAATCCATCTGCTAAACTACGCAGTGTAACCATGCCTTCCCTCCTTCAGATTCAGGGTTATGCCCAAGAAGAAGTGCAGAGGTGGGCGTAAGAAGAGAGAGAAGATTCTTCGCGCCAAGCTCAAAAGAGAGCTCGAAGCTTACAGGCTGTTGCAGGAAACATCGTTTCCAAAACAAAATACTGCGACGAAGACCACTCTTCAAGACGTTCCTACCAATATAGAGCCTACTGTATCCTTAACATGTCCTTTGGGTGAAGTAGAATCCGTACGACAAACAGAAATATTAGATTCAGATCTCGAAATTCCACCTAGCGAAACCGGGAACGAACTACCCTATCAAACACTAGATTTCGAACAATTCTTCCGGCAAGAAAATCCCTTCAATAATCCGCTAGGAATTTTTACCCCACCCCAGGAGACACAGTTTGTTAATTTTTCTCTTCGCCAACAAACTACGGTAGTAAACGGTAATAACGTTTTAATTGAACGGTCACAAATAAATGTGACACAGGTAGAAACGGTCTGCACTCCTAACGACTGGAATCTCACCCCGGTTGATGTAAATACTAGTGTTGATACGTGCCGCTTACTTAATAACGATATTTTTAACACGGATTCGCGTTTTTTGCCTCTCGAGCAAAATACAAGCGAAGGGGAAATAGAAACCATCATAATAAATTGAAACTTCGACAACCATCTTAAATTACCCAATAAAATTTATTTTGTGACAGCCGGGATCTCAGTTTCGAACACTTCAACGCTACCCCATTACTATTATTCCTAAGTCCACATCCCGGACGTTACAATATCGACATTACAGAGCGAGAATCTTGTCGCCCGTAGCTCCGTCATTTCTTAGCGGATTTTTATGTTTATTCATCTTTTAGAAAATGCCAGAAGGAGACCGAGGGCTTCACGTTGGCCCATTTTTAAAAAAATGAGAAACTGAAAAAAATGAAAAAAAAGGTTAATTCGAAAAATCGGCCAACGTGGGTCGCTAAATCTCCTTCTGACATTTTCAAAAAATACCCTACACATAAAAATCGGTTAAGAAATAACGTTGCTACGTGCGGCAAGATTATCGTTCTGTAATGTCGATATACGGATTCCCCGGAAATAAATACATTTCGCCCAACAATTTTGCGACAGGCGGTAGAAAGTAGAAATGAGAGGGGAGGATGTATATCCAGGAAGCTTGTCCGTAGCTGTCATTTGTCAAATCGCTCAATTAACCTTCTTTTCACATCGTAAACAAAAGTAATAATTTAGATAAATAAATTATGGAAAAGAAGAGAAGGATATCCATAAATAACAAAGAAGCAAAATTATATTAGATGAGTATTACGTGAAAGTTATTAAAAATTTTTAGGGATATATACTTTGTGGTTATTTTATTTCTGTTACAGGTTATATCCTATTTTTGATGAGTTTAAGTTACAGGAAAGACATACATATAGACCAATGAATGAAAGAGGACTAATTTATGAAGTACTTCTGTGCAGCCTTGTCATTTCAGTAATTGTGGCGTAATGTTATAAAAGTGAATGTGTAAGTGATTGCTGTATATATAAAGAAATTTTATTGTAAATTAATAATGATATATGAAAATGTTTTGATTCCTATTATTATAAATTAAAGCTAGTTCAATTACAATATTTTTTTTTATTTCTTTCTTGTCCAAATTCTATACATACAAAGTAAATTCATATTCTCGTAGAATCTAGCTTTAAACTATTCTAATGAAATTACAACTATTTTAAATCTGTAGGTCATAAGTAATTGTTGCATTGATTTGTCATTATTCATTCTGAAACTACTTGTACAGGGTATCTGCAAATATCTTATTAATCCGTTACATCCTTCCACATCATGTGTGACATTTATTTGCCTCGTTTGTTCATTCTTCTTCTAGTTTCCAACATATACTAATAATTTTCAAAAAATTTTCAAATACACACCAAAATGGTTATTCTGCTGTGTAAATGATATTATAAATGTTAGGATGATTGATAAACTATTACTTTATCAAAATTGAAGAATAGACACTAGACTTATTGTATTTAAATAGAATGTTTAACACCTCATCCACATGATATCATTTCCTTACATTTGAAAGGATATATTGTCCTCTAATACATTTATGTATACTATCGAGTTCAACCTGTTTTCAGCTTCAAATAAAATTTTCCAACTACATATTTGGATGTATATCTATTCCCAAAATACAATACTTATTTTGTTATTCCTATTTGTTTATAACACTTATCTATCCTAAAACCTTAATTTTTCCAGTCGCTGCATGTATATTCTACCATTTCCAGATGATTGATGTATCTTTCTATCAATCTTGATAAAACCATAATAGGAATAACGAAAAAAGTATTCTATATTCAAAATGGATATCTAATGACGTAGCTGGAAAACTATATTAAGCTGAAAACAAGAGGAACTTAGGAGTGAACTCATACCTTTTGAGAAAAACAGTATCCTCCCAAGTATTATGGAAAGATATCTTGCAGAAGAGGTGCCAAACATGTGTTAATTGTAAATACCATTATCCAAATGTCCACTTTTAAAATTTAACAAGACAATGCTTTACTAATCATTCTAACATGCATTTACAGACTTAATTAGAGGTAAAAAAATCATCATATCTGAATGTATTAAAATATATTTGGAGAATTATTGTTATCTGTTAAAGACTAGATGAATTATAAATATTACGCAAAATATAATATGGAAAGATATGATGAATCAATCAGACATGCAAAAAATCTGTATAATCTGTCAAACATTGATGAATAAGTCATTGCAAAAGCTATGCCTTACAAATATGAAATGGTTTCAATTTTGTCGGTAGTTTACAGAATATGGATAATACAAGAATATATCATTATTGTGTATGTGTAGGGTTTGAAAAAAGAAGAAAGAAATATAATATCTCAATTAAACTAGCTTTAATTTATAATAAGATTCAATACATTACCATATACAGGGTGTTTCTCTAACGACGGCATATAGGAGATTCGTGTTAGTCGATTATAGCGCTCAGTATGATAGTATCTGAGAGCGCTGATTGGTCAATATCATGTAGTGAGTAGTGGTAACTAGGGGGTTCCTGTGACACGGTGGTGAGGGGAGTGCGGGTGTGCGGGGGGAAGTGTCTTGGGTTCCTGTGACATGGTGGTGAGGGGGGTGCGGATGTGCGGGGGGAAGTGTCTTAAGAGAGCTGGGGTATATTGGGTAATGAGGGGGAGTGCGGGTGTGCGGGGGGGAAGTGTCTTCTTAAGAGCTAGGGTTCATTGGGATGATGAGGAGGGTGCGGGTGTGCGGAGGAAATGCTTTGGCTGTGGGGAGTGAGAGAGAGAGAGAGATCCCTCTCACCCTCTCTTTCTCTCTTAGTCTCTCACCCCTCTCCCATCAGTCTAGGGCCCGGATGGTTAATTATCCTACGGGTCCACTAGTTCCCTAAGGCTTACTCCCTCTCCCATGACCCTAGGACCCGGATGGTTAGTTATCCTACGGGTCCACTAGTTCCCTAAGGGTTACCCCTCTCCCATCACCCTAGGGTCCGGATGGTTAGTTATCCTGGCAGTTACCCAAAGAACTTTTTTTGTATTTTAGTTGGTGGAGGAAAAAGTTTTATTTTTCTCCACTAGGTGGAGATCACGAAAATTACTGGGTACAGCTACACCGATAGGGGTCCTGAGCAAGGTTGCCAAGTCCGCCATCTTGAATAGTACTACGCTCTATAGTAAGTGAATTTTGATATAAGGAATGCAGACTGCACAAAGTATACTGCCAGCGGAAATACGTCAGTAGCCATCTTAAATGCAGAACGTAATATATCAAAAATTATATATATTATATTCCCAGCCTGTCACCGTGAACGGCGTGAACGAAGACAAATGTTAGTATACGGAAAAATAAAGTGTAATAAAGAAATAAGGAGAGTGACAGCTTTGATCAAGAGACACGGTAGTGTCTCGACGGCAAGTACATAAAAGTAGGTATAGACGTGTCTATACCGCCGTCCAGGCACTACTGTATCTTATACAGCAAGATTGGCCGTCTCAATTTTTAAATCGATTTTTTTCCGTAAATGAAACACTGTCATGATTTCAGTAAAGCTTTTCTTGAAATGGATTAGAACAAGCTTTTATTTGAGCCCATAAACATCAAAATTGGTTCACGCAATCCAGAGATCTCATAATCTGTTAGCTATATATATAACGAATTTAATTTCTTTCCGTCATCTTCTTCTTCTCCAGCCAGAGTGTATGTCTCGGGCTGAAGTTGGTCGCTAAGAAAAATGACGTCATTTTCACAACGCTTCCAACATAATATACTCAACGATCAAACTATGTATGGTTGTGAACTGTCAATTCGGCGACTATATTGAACTGTGTAAATTGTAATGTGAGGTTATTTTTATTTAATGCAGTGAAGTTATTCATCGTGTTGCGATATTGCATCTGTTAATTTCTACAATCACAAATAATTCAATTAACAGTGACTGAAGGATTCGCGAATTAGATAATTATAATATTATATTTTACAATACAGGATGTAGTATATACTTTGTGGTACTTTGTGGTATTTCTTTTTGCAGATAAATTAAGACAGAATATTTTCATATTCATTGATGAGGATAGAGCTGACTGGATTAAATAAAATTAATATTTACAAGTCTGTGCCAATGAGAAATATACTTTCAACAATAATGTGCATCGGTCATTATCAGGAGGATATTAATTGAAAGAAATTGTTAAGGTACTTAATAATCATATGCTAAACTTTCAGGTATTGAAATCATTAATCAAATGCATGTTTTACTTTTTGTTTTCTTTAAACTGATATTGATTGTAATTATCCGATAGGTTATATCATATATATATAAACAAATATTTCAGATTAAATTATGGCAATGCTAATTTGAAAGATATGAAACATTCCAAAAAATCTTTATTTACGTAAAATAAAAGTTGACCAGTATTTGGATTTGAACAAATTATACGATAGTAGATGTTTACAAAAGATGCGAAGACAACCAAATATTACAGAAGTTAGGTCAACAAGCAATAAAGAAAATGGAGATGGGGCAAAATCAAATACTGGTAAGTAACTGAGATGTTTCATGTTCCTTCAAATATTTATTTTCATTGAAGATTAAGATTGTTAAATGATGAATTTGATTTCAGGCTTACGCATAGTGTTATCATTTAGTATTTTACAGTCACTGTGCAAGTTTATTATAGCAAATAGTAATACTTGTGCTTTGACTTAAATACATTTGGTACAATTGAATTAGAAAACCAAGGAAGAAGGTTCGCTCACATACTGACTATTGGAGTTGAATCAAACATTGGGCTTTTCATTCCTGCATTCTGGTATTTGAAACAGGCAAGGATGAAAGCATTGAAAGATTGGCAAAGTAAGAATAAGCCAATATTCAGATAATCGTCATCCATTGCTCAGCCATAATTTAAGGATGAGATTCATTGGATGAAATTCTGTAATATTGAGTTAATAACTGTTGATAGTTTTCCTCTGTTACCTATGCTAGTATTCTAGGCCAAAGGCAGTATACTAGTCGTTGGTATGGATGAAAAAATGCACGGTTACTCTCAATTGAAAGTCAGTCCAAAAATTAATGGTTTCTACTCCATTTTGCAGCACCAGAAGTCCGACCAGTTTCAACAGTGTATAGAAATTAGCGAAACGACCATTTGAGGACTCTGGCACAGGAAATGTTATAAGGACGACTCGCCAATGTATCTCCCATGCCACCTTTTTCAAGAGTTACCAGCATAAATGTAATAATGATTGGTGCCAAAAAGAAACGTGGTATGCAAAACGACAATGCCAGCTTTGAATATATGCTTAATTCTAGCTTATTCAAAGCTTTGCGAATTGCTTGTCCAGTCATGCCCCTGTATCACCTCAAGCAGCTGATGGAGTTACTGAAGTTTCACAAAGTCAGATGTTGGTAAAAAGTAAAATGTTGATTAACAAATGGAATGATTCATGTTTCTTTAAAATTTTATTTTCTTTGAAGATTTGAGATATTTAAATGATGAATTTGATTTTAGGTTTACTCAGATGTTATCATTTAGCATTTTACAGTCACTGTGCAAGTGTATTATAGCAAATAGTAATACTTGTGCTTTGACTTAAATGCATTTGGTACAATTGAATTAGAAAACCAAGGAAGAAGATTCGCTCACATACTGACTATTGGAGTTGAATCAATCATTGGGCTTTTCATTCCTGCATTCTGGTATTTGAAACAGGCAAGGATGAAAGCATTGAAAGATTGGCAAAGTAAGAATAAGCCAATATTCCGATAATCGTCATCCATTGCTCAGCCATAATTTAAGGATGAGATTCATTGGATGAAATTCTGTAAAATTGAGTTAATAACTGTTGATTGTTTTCCTCTGTTACCTATGCTAGTATTCTAGGCCAAAGGCAGTATACTAGTCATTGGTATGGATGAAAAAATGAACGTTTATTCTCAATTGAAACTCAGTCCAAAAATTAATGGTTTCCACTCCATTTTGCAGCACCAGAAATCCGACCAGTTTCAACAGTGTATAGAAATTAGCGAAACGAACATTTGAGGACTCTGGCACAGGAAATGTTATAAGGACGACTCGCTAATATATCTCCTATATCACCTTTGTCAAGAATTAGCAGCATAAATGTGATAGTAACTGGTGCTAAAAAGAAACGTGGTATGCAAAACGACATAGTCAGCTTTGAATATATGCTTGATTGTAGCTTATTCAAAGCTTTGCGAATTGCCTGTCTAGTCTTGCCCCAGTATCAACTCAAGTAGTTGATGAAACTAGTGAAGTCTGGCAAGGTCAGATGGTGGTAAAAGTCAAATGTTGATAAACAGAAAATGTAAATTAATTAAAACATACATTTTACTTAATTATTTTTATATGTTGAAAGTATGTTTATTGATTATGAAAAATTTAATCAAACTTTTATTATAGTGAAACTGAAAACATTAAACAAGTAGCCGGGGCATTAATTATGAAGTTCATTTATGCAGAATGCATTACAAATATCAATAAACTCAATGCGTTGACTGTGATATTTTTTCAATATTAATATATATTATTTTATTAGTTAAGCTCTGCTGTTTCAAAAAACGAGAAGTGTGGAAATTTTCTTTAAATTCTGTAGAAAAATTAAAAGAATTATTTAATTTTTTAAATATTATACTCTTACAAAACGTTATGAAATCCCACAAAAAACAGACTTCGCCTGTATAAAAAGGCGGCAAGTACATAAACCATTTAGCATAAATAATATAGTAAAATTATCCAATTAAAAAAAGTAGTGAAATCCAAATATTAGGCAAGTTTATTTTTTCACCTTAGCAAAAGTTAAATTTTTGAAAAAAAAGGAACAACAAAGTTACTTGCCGGGCACGTAATGTCCATGCACAGTGGGAAATTGAATCGTGTGTGAGATTCAGCTATAGCGTAGTATAGCAAATGTCATGTTAAAATACAGAGTGAAGTTAGCCGAAACACAGCGATTCTATTTCTCACTGTGCATGGACATTACGGGCCCGGCAAGTAACTTTGTTGTTCCTTTTTTTTCAAAAATTTAACTTTTGCTAAGGTGAAAAAATAAACTTGCCTAATATTTGGATTTCACTACTTTTTTTAATTGGATAATTTTACTATATTATTTATGCTAAATGGTTTATGTACTTGCCGCCTTTTTATACAGGCGAAGTCTGTTTTTTGTGGGTAAATATGTCTCAATAGCAAATAGGAGTAACCAAATAATTATTGGATATTAGGGATGGATATCCAAAAGTGTAGTTGGAAAATTATTTAAGGTGATAACAAGATGAATTCAACAGTATACATAAACGTATTGAAAAACAACATGCTCTAAAATGTACAGAGAAAATATTTTGTGGTAGAGATGCCAAATTTTATAAGTACCATAATTCAAGGATCCATTCTTTATATTTAATGGAACAATGGTTTACCAAACATCTTAACTTTTGTAGAATTAATTCGTCATCAGAATAGCCATATCTGGGAGTAATACCAAAAAAATATGTTAGAAACTACAAGAAGGAATAAACAAGGCAATTAAATGTCACACAAGATTGGAAGGATGTGACATCAATGAGATATTTACAGATACCCTGTTCAAGTAGTCTCACAATGAATAATGACAAATCAATGCAAAAATTACTTATGACCTGCAGATTTAAAATAGTAATAATTGCATTAGAAAAGTTTAAAGTTAGATTCTACGAGAATATGCATTTACTTTTGTATATAAAGAATTTGGATGAGAAAGAAAAATGATAATAATATTGTTATTATACTAGCTTTAATTTATAATAATAGGAATCAAAACATTGTCATACATGATTATTAATTTATAATAAAATTTCTTAATATATACAGCAATCGCTTACACATTCATTATTATAAATCACAACTTTTGAAGTAACTGGGCGACACAAAGATGCTTCATAAATGAATGCTTTTTCATTCATTGGTTAATAAGTTTTTTCTCCTTAATTGAAATTCATCAGAAAAAGGATTTCACCTGTAACAAAAATAAAAAAACCAAAAAGTATATTTCCTTAAAGATTTGATATTACTTTCACCTTTTTATATTAATTAATACTCATCTGATATATTTTTCATTTCTGTTGTTTATAAAAATTCTTCCTTCTTTTCCATAATTATTTTCCGAAATTTTTATTTTTTTTAGGATACGAAAAAAGAAGGTTAACTAAGCCATATTTAGCATTTGACAGCCACGGACAAACACACCCAAACACTCCCCAAACTCCCTAGATATCCCTTCAACTCATCCTACTTCCCCTAGAATCTAGATTATTCTAAATCCTCCCAGTGGTTCATAAGTCGCAAAATGATTGGGGCGAACCTAATAGGATGAATCTAAGAGTTATCTAGTGAAATTGTCAAAAGTTGTCAAATGGCTCGTACAACTTGCTTTTTGTATCGTAAACCAAAATATAATTTTGAAATATAAATTAAGTAAAAGAAGGGAAGGATTTTCATAAATAACAAAAAATATATCAGATGAGTATTAATTAATAGCAAAATGTGAAAGATATCAAATTTTTAAGGAAATATACTTTGAAGTAATTTTATTTTCGTTACAGGTTAAATCCTTTTGATGATTTTAGATTACAAAAAAGTAATACTGATATGCCAGTGAAATAAAAACCACTAATTTTTTAAGCATTTATGTAAGGTCCAGTCATCTCAACACTGTTAATATAATATAATAGTGAATGTGTAAATGATTGCTGTATAGGCAAATAATTTTTTATATAAATTAATCATTATATATGGTAATGTATTGAATCTTATTATAAATTAAAGCCAGTTTAATTGAGATATTATTTTTTTCTTCTTGTTTCAAAGCCTATACATACATAGTAATGATATATTCTCTTAGTATCTGTACGGATAAAAATGAGAATAATTTTGAACTCACAGTCAGTCACCACAAATTGTTAGTATTGATTTATTTTTCGTTGCAAATATTTATAAAGTAATTTTATAAAAACAAATTTGTTGAATAGTGGCCTAGTTTCGACAGCAATTCACACCATATATCTAGGTACATCTAGTCTCTTCGATCATCGATCGGGGTCCACCACGCCTCCTTTTCCTCTAGCCGCCCATACCGCAGCCGAAGATAACCGAGGGGACGCGAAGGGAGAGAATCATGTGCACTCCCCTGAACCATTGCACAACCAAAGGGGACGCGACGCGATGGCTTCACTCTCAGGCCAGGGACGTGCCACGATCCGCCGTTAGGCTTCCTCGTGCAACGTGGGGCGCCAAAGCCAACAGAGCTACGCTCTCTTTGGAACCATAAACAGCCTCAGAGTGATCAAGTCGCCCTTAGCTGGGGGCCAGGAGCCACAGGATCGTTTTCACGATCCTGCGCTATAAGGGTTTCGCCGTTACACGCGCGTCCACCTCCGCCAATCCTATCCGGCATCGTTCGTCTCTCCCTGCGCTCCACACCTTACAAACTTTACCATCTATAGGCATTAATTCATTCTTAACAGTGTCCATATTCTGTAAACTACTGACAAAATTGAAACTATTTAATATTTGTAAGGCATAGCTGTTCCAATGACTTTTATTAATCAATGTGAGACAATTTACACAGATTTTCTGCATATGTCTGATTAATTCATCATATCTTTCCAGATTATATTTAGTGTAATAACTAAAATTCATCTAGTTTTTAACAGATAATAATAATTCTCCAAATATATTTAAATACATTCAGATAAGTTAAACAATATGTAGTTTAACTAATGGGTTTCTAGGCTTCTATACGTCCGATTTTGACGAGACTGGCTTTGATAGACTCGTCATGACATATATTTTCATCCGCAACGAAAAAATATGACCCACTAATTTAATCGCATAATCGGTTAGAATACACCGAGACCACAAAAATGAGAACTCGCTCAGCTCTGTACGATGCTGTTTGCAAAATATAAAATTTTCAAGAATTTTTTAGTTAAACAAGACGTAGCTTAACTAGGCTGTGTTCGGAAACACCACTCGGGTGCACTCTAGAGTGATCCAATGAACTTTAACCGTTAGGAAACTGTCGGGTTGCACTGGAGTGATTTTAGCAATGTCATTTGGAAATAAGAAAGTTGTGTGGCTAGGGGGATTCTATGACCGCGGGGCGAGGGGGTCGGGGTTCCGCGGGGGAAGGGAAGTAGGGGAATTGCCCCCTCTCCTCGTGCGGTTGTGCGTGCCTGCGTGTGTCGCCCCCCCCCCGACGTTAAACTCCTTTGGTGGGGGGTACACATGTGACCTCCCCCCTCTTACGTTAAGCCGTAGACGCCTTAGAGAAAGAGAGAAAGAGAACAATGCTAGTAATATTTCAACTCAGGTTAATACTATTTCAACATCATCTAGTTCACAGCTTCTTCCTTCTCGTCGTGGGTCATGAAACTGTTGTACGTTGAATTAATCTGCCTTTTACAAATATAAATCGACAATTTTCTCCAAACTAGGAATTTTTTCTTACCGATGCTTGACCAAAAAAAAACCTTCTGGTTAAAGAATTTTTAACATTTAAATATTTTTCTTAATAAAGATTTTGTAGGTATTTGAGCGATAGAGTTCCATTTGTGTTTTTATTATTTTTGCACGTATCTTAATGTTTTTCGTTAAAGAATAATTATTATTCGATAAAAAGGGAAGTGGTTATGGATTGGTGGAGAGGTAATGTAATTGAAGAAACACCAATGTAAGGGAAAAAGCCTTTCGGCATAAAAAACCCTCTTTATTGAAATACAAATTTACTTATAAAAATATATAAATGAACCAGGAATTGTGCGTCCTGTCGAATCCCAGCCACTTAGCAACAGTATACTTTAATGGAGTAGACTGCATATTTCAGGTCATTCCAGATGACTTCCCAATAAAAACAGCAACAACATCTATAATTAAACAAAATTATTTATATATTTATATTTATTATATTTTTTATTAGTCTTTGACTTTTATTAACTCTTACCGATTTGGTGGTGACTGCCTGTCACACAAGCTCACATAGGCTGCATATTACGTAAACGTAATAGTAATTGCAGCCTACGCGCGAGACTGCAGGTTGCTCCGCTGCCAGTTGTTCCGCTGCAGGTTGCACCGCTGCGGGCAGCATCTGCAGGGCTACGGGCAGCGAATGTGGTCGCCGCAGTGGCTGCTGCTGATCAGGTATCGTGCGATACCCTCTTCGCACTGCTTGCTGCTGTTGCTGCTCTTCATTCTGTACAAATGGTCTCACTACTGCCACTGGCACAGAGGCCTTCTCCAAGTCCGACATAGTGAATTTTTTTGTGGTAGCACAATTTTACGTCCGGAGCTCATGGTGTTTTACTGAAGACTAAAGTGAAGAGTGCTCTCCTCTCTTTACTCCAGATGAAGTTTACATATCTTTATCAATACATATTAGCCTTCTCTCTGTCCACTTCAGATGAAGTTTACATCTCATTATCAATGCGGAGAGAATTTTATATCCATAAATACGTATTAGGTTTCTTTCCGTTAACTCCAGATAAATTGGTAAAAGGTATATTTACAATGATATTTCTTTCAATTTATTTGATAACATAAATAGTAAAGGTTAATTTACAATATTATTTTTTCCATTTATTTGATAAAAGAATCATTAATGTATGTTTCTAAACTATTCTATAAAATAATTTAATAGTAAAAGAAAAAGAAATGTGGTGGTTCTTTTTCCCTCTTAGTCTGCTTTGACGCAATATCTTTTTCCTCCTCCTTCTCCTCCTCCTCTTTCTTCACTACTTTTTTCTCCTCTTCTTCTTCTTCTTCCTTCTTCATCTCCTTTAAGTCAATATCTTCCCCGGTCTGTTTCTCTTTGTCTTTCTTCACTTTATATTTAAAGAAAAATACAAACAAATAATAATTATGGAAATGTAAAAAATATTATAAAATAAATACTTACAGTTTTTATGCAAATAATGATGCAGTTTCCGTTTATACTCTTCGAAGTAACGATTGAAGAAATCGTTAATTCGTTTGACGTATTCCTCTGTCAATTCTCTGGGAAGAGTGGGTGAAAGAGAAACAATATCCTCTTGAATCATGATTAATTTACACTTTTCGCAGCTCATTTTTTCTTACTGTGTCCAGCACCGACGATGTTGTAAGATAGAATGAGGCTTTGAGGACTTGTCTTCTCCTTTTTATTTCTCTAAATAGTTCTTTTTATTCCTATGAGTTTGAAAGAATTACATTTTTGCTTTTATCCACTTGGCAAAAACTGACACCTCCTCGTACGGAGAGTGGATACGTTCATTGTCCAAGTTCTTCTCTCGAACGTGTAATTTGCACGGTGTTTTTTCAAAATCATATAATTTAATTAAATCCTTAAACTTAGGACAACCATACACTTCTAAATTAATATTTTCCACATTCATCCTATTCAATATATTTTTTTCAATATTCCCTCCCTTGTAGGCTACTACGGGATTCTCGCAGGTTAAGCAATCTCTAATAAAATCTTCAACATCCTCCTGCTCGTATTTCTCGAATCCCGTATCACTGTATTTTATACCATGCACCATATTGAGCAAATACCATACAGTTTTTTTGTCTTTCTCACTAAGGTTCTTCATAGTGTCACGCAAACGAAAAGATGCGTAAGAAATTTGGTTACTTTTTAAATCAATTATAGCTATATCTTTATATTTAAGTTCTTTTTTATAAACTAAGAAACCTTCTATATCCATTATGTGAGTTATTCTATGCATTGTTGCGCTCGCACTATTCTCGACGAAGAAAACAACTGAAATGAAGCCTCCGAAGAAATATCTCCGTCGAGAGAAAGTCTTTATCGTTTCTTTAAAATATAAAGTTACATTTGATAAAGAGTCCATTCTTTCTTAATCTCCGTAAGATATTTTTTTCCTATTGTATTATACTGTGAAGAAACTATAGATAACAATCACAATGGGAAAAAAATCTTAGAAATTATTCCCTCCTAAAAACATTGAATTTTAATACGTTTTTTGTTCCCTTGTTGGAGGGGGAAAAGAAATTTCTTAAATGCGACAAAAAAAAGATCGTTCAGTATTGCATCGAGCAACTGACGATAATGACACCGACATTCGTTGATTTTCAAGGTTTTGTATTGACCGACAAAAGTTTTATAGTTAAAGAATTTGCGGTGTTGCGTGATAATGAAGTGTATCACAATGTATTTTCACCACCATTTCAAGAAGCTTGGTTGAGCGATCTCGAGTGAGAACAGAATGAGTAAGTCTTTTTTTTTTTAAACGATAAAAAATATAGTGTTTTTTTTCTTTTTCAAGTTGGCTTTATTTTAATCGACATGAATTCAATTGGACCGACGGTCATTCACCTTATTACAAGTATAAAGATGTAATAAGAAAGTATGTAACGTCATACGAGGAAGGTTGGATTTTCGTGAAAGGACGGGAGAAATATGAGTGGTTGAAAAAAATTTGCAACTTAGAAAATATATACAATGTGAAGGAGTGTGAGTGGGGTAAATTTAGTCTTAGATGGAGTAAAAATTTCGAACCACCGTTACCCAAGTGTATGAATCATTATGGTATATGTTCACTGCAAAATGTCTACTATATGAAATCTGTATATGATCAATATATAAAGAAATAAAGACTTCTGAAAAGAAAAAAATTGATAACAATGTATATCTAAGTATATCAATGTCAGTTTGCATCTTGGACGAAACAATGGGATGTGTAGATACCCCTACTTCCATTCTCTATTCGATATATATGAGCGTTAATCTTCGCGAGAGACCCATTCACAATTATTGATTCATTGTTGTCTACCGTATGACAGAGTCATAAAATTTTCTTTAAGAAACACAAAATGTCTACTGAATTGCGAATAAAATTTTTTACAATTAATAGTGCGAATGAATACGATGCGTGGGTACTGGAATGTCGCGAGCATATTCGACGATTGAGCAACGCGGATCGAGCTTTGCCCGTTGGAACGCGTCAAAAGAATTTCGCCGAAATCACGTGTATAAAGTGTCTATTGCTACGAGCGCAGAGAGAATTGAATTACATTAAGGAGGTTGGGTACTAAATTAAAAATGATTAAAAACTTTTGAAACTTCTTTTAACTTATTGCTAAGTATAGAAAAAAGATTGTGTAAAAGTTTGAAAAGGATTGTCAATGTAGTTACCGAGAAAATCTATATCAAAGTAGTGCTCTTATATATGGGCTCTTATGGGCAAAAACTTAAACCTTACATCATTCTTAAATAATTTTGTTAAAAATGATAAACTGTTGAAAAGCAAAGTTGCAATAGAAACTTCAAGGATTTCTGAATGTTTAGAAAAAAAAATAAGGTATACTTACAATGTAGTTATATAGATAATTGAATTCAGAGAAAATATTTTCGTAATTATTGGACAAATGGCCGGCTAATGTAAAGAAACGTGGCAACGCTGAGGTGTCTGCTAGATCATGTAATGGACCGCGCAACTGGCTCGCGCATGTGAACTATTCAAACGGTGTGACGCGTTTGCTTCTGCTTATATATAAGATCAATTGTAATTTATGTTATATTTTTTATTTTATTCATGCAGTGCTTATTAAGACAAATATTTTTTATACAAAGCTCTTGTGTAATGCCATGATTATCAGGATTTGTTCTTTAAATAATATATTTATGAAATAATTTGTGTTGAATCACTTTGGTTTATTATAGAACTTCATACAAACTGAATTTAAAGCAAACAATAAATGAACATTATTTAAATAATTACTGACTACTCAATATTTGGTTAATTAAATTCTTAAACTAACATTTTGACTGTATATTTTTAAAATAATTTAAAATGCTCCTTATAATTTTCTTACTTTTTATTACTTGAGGTTTACCATTAGCTTTTTGTTCAAGTAAGTCTATCACACTCTGTTCATCTTTTTGGTACTCTTTTAATAATTTATCATAAGATATAGCTGCGAAAGCCATTTTTTTTATTATCGTTTTTGACACGACGCTAAAAAGGGGATTTAAACTTTGAATAAATATTTTACTATCTCTTTCCTTATCTATTTTTTGTATATAATAATCAACAGTCTTTACATTTTCGACTAATTCATCGTACGTAAAAAATTTGTTAACTAATTTTTCTAATAAGATAACGTCATATAATGCATCATGTGCATTCATAACAGGTACTAATTCTTTCAGGTTGTCTAATTCTTTAGCTAATGCAGTTAATGTTAATGTGTTTTTTCCTTTCTTCTCAGGAAAGCGTTTTTTGAATAGACTTAAAGTATCAACAAATCCTACAACAATTGTATTAAATTTTTCTATCAAAGAAGCTGATCTTAGTTTTAATAAAAGTCGAGGCACATCAAAATTACTGTTATGTGCGACAAGTATACAAGATTTGTATATTTTGCTTAAAAAAGTCAATAATTCATCTAAAACAATTTTCATAGGTAAAGACTGCACTCTTACTCCTCGTAGATACAACTCGTTATTTTCATTTGTCAAACCATGAACGGCTGATGCTTTAGAATTAATAATTTTAGAAGGATTAACGTAGCGATTAAAAACGGTAAGTTTATATTTCGAAGCAATTTGCAAAATATCATCTGTCATTGAAAAACCTCCAGTTTCAATATCAAATATAATTATTGCTAAGGGATTATCATTAATTTCATCATTTATTTCGTTGTTAACAGTTGCAATATCTGTAGGTATGTAAAACAATCCGATATTATTTTCATACATTTGTCCTTCTATGGCTTCACGTTTATTTTTTAATTGCGTACGATTTCTTTTGAGCGTATGACGATGTAATTTGAATCTTGGTGTTTTTGCTTTCTCAGCTCGTATTTTGCTGTATTTTGTAACCCTTTGAATATGTTTGGATAGATGGGACCCAGGACTGAAGCTACATTTATTCAATGTGTCTTGAACATATTGCTCTCCTCGATTCTTTTGTGCTACAGAACAAGCAACTCTATAATCATATGACTCGGAGCATTCATATGGAACACCTTTTGGAGCTTTTCTACATATAATATTATTTAAACTTTCGTTTCCTTGTGTCGAAGCGCAAGATACAAACGTCTCAGCATTTTCAGATAATTTATAAAATATATTCTTTAACTCTTCAAATAATATTTTATTTTTCAAACCCCCTATTACTTTACTGTGTTCATAATTTTCTTTGTTTTGTACATATCCGCACCATTCACCACAGTTATCATGCATATTAAATGCATGATAAGGAATATTTTTTATCGCTGCTGCCATTCCTGAGACTTTTCCCTGATGCTGAGCCATGGCATACGTGAAACATTTATGAAGATATTTAATCGTTTCCGATGTCATTTCCTTATCAGGATCTTTACTTTTGTCGAGTTTATACAATAAACTTTTTACACCCTTTGATGTGTGATTTTTATCAGACTGTTTTATGATGTCATGATTTGCAGCTTTTTTTATTGCACAAATACTAGTACTATCGTTATCTCCGATGAAAACTCCTACTTCAATATTTTTGTCTTTCAACGTTGTGCTTCGAGTGACTAGTTCTACAGCTACATCTGGCTCCATAGCTTTTGCTGTTCCATAATAATTCAATCGGCAATCATGATCCGATTTTGCATGCCCCTGATCGCACATTCTGCACTTTCTATTCCTTGTAGCATAATCAATAACTTTACCAGATTGACTACCAATAAGATGACCTACCCCACTCAAACTATCGTACTGATAACCTGAACCTCGTGTGTGCCAACCCATGTCGAAACTGGCAAAAACTCGAATTTTTTCATTATTATTTATGTCAGCAGTTAAAGATGGTGTACTACTATTTTCTGTGACCAATACTGATGGTAAACTAGTCGATGAAGCTGATGATACTGTAACTTGATTTTCTAGTTGCTTTTCTACTGAAGACACTGACTGTGTAATAGTTGACAAATCTACTGCTATGGGATTAATTTGTGCAATTGAATGGAGACATGTTGAACTTGGTGTGATGTTGGATAAAGGTGAATCAAATCTTTCAGGAGTAAGAAAAAGTAGAGGTATGGAGTCAGGTCTGTGAAAATAACAGAAAATGAAAATATAATTATATATATACTTGAAATTAACAAAATTATTTAAATATTTCATTAAATAATTATATTAACTGAAAAAACTGTAAAATGTATCAAACAATATTATATTACCATATGCCAGGTATAACCTGTCTTTGAAAGCCAAATTATAAGAATTTCAATTTTTGATTTACCGTAGACATACCTCATATTGAATCATCAAAGGCCTTTTTTGCTTTGATAGATCTACTTTTTTCAAATTTAATTCATTTTCAAATTCCCATAATTAGACCATGAATATATACATTTATAGTATATCAAAGCAAAAGTGTCCTTTAAGCTGTAATCTGAATTAATTCTACGGTGAGTGAAAAATTGAAAATCCTGAATTTTGGCTTTCGAAGATATAATATGTCTAGCATACCATATATGTAATAATTGTTTAACACTTTTTATAGTATTTGATTAGAATCGTTTATTCGAATAAACTAAAATCAATTATCTCAATACATTATCAGTCGTAAATACTTATTTTGTACACTAAGATTATAATATATATACATTAAAAATTAATTTATTTTAATTCATCTATAGTTTTGGAATTTTAAAATTTATTAAGAGATTATGAGAGTTCAGTATCTAATTGTCTTATTCTTGACATGTTTCATTTTATATTAACTTACAAACGTTTTTTTAAATCTTCTAATTGAGATATCGTTAACTGCCTTTCCTCGTCACAGGCTTCTATGCAACTATCCTTGGCAACGCTCTCAACAACAGGTCCGAATTCTCGTTCATAATTTTTAAAAGTTTTGTTCGACATATTAGGTAGATTCATCACACTTAGAAATTTGTTTATTGATGTATACCCAAGTCCAGAATGGATGGCACCTAAAGAATAACGTTATTGAAATATATTATTTGTATGTAATTTTATTTACATTATACACAAATTGAAAGGTACGTACCAAGAACAGCTTTTGAATTAGTATCATATTTTTCATATAGACCTGATACTCCTTTGTGCACCTTGCTGGTTGGCACTACAGTTGTTGCAAGACATTTTGAACATCTCACTGTTAATAAAGATGCTAGGCCTTTTCGTACTTCTCTTTCCGTGTCGTCAAGAGAGAGAATTTCTTTACAAAATGAGCAATAGAGATGTTGTGCCATAACCTTTAATTCAACAATACGGCGTCCTTCAACGATGCACTCAGATTTATCAATTTCATCACACTGTATTTTTTTCTTTCTCCTGTTACCACTTTGTATCTGGCTCAATCGTCTTTTATATTGTTTTTCGGTCATCACTTTACCTTTATATCTGGGCAATCGCTGCATTTTCCTCAAATTTAAACACTGTTCAGTCGGTGCCAGTGTCGCCAATCTGACAGATGCACAAAATGAGTTGAAACAATGCGACGTTGCCAAACTTTCCAGATATTTCAAAGAACTTCAAATTAATAAAAATAAACTTTTATTCATATAAAACATGGATTATTTTATATTTAATATTTAAAAAAGATGTTTATACACGATTTGATTATAAACTGCCACGAAAAAAGCGTACTAAACAATATTAAATTTTTTTATCTAACGTTGGATACTATACTGAACGCCTGTGTATAAGCATAGACATACCCCTCTCACCGCTTACC
The DNA here is from genome assembly GCF_024137725.1 of Prorops nasuta. NCBI lineage: Eukaryota > Metazoa > Arthropoda > Insecta > Hymenoptera > Bethylidae > Prorops > Prorops nasuta. The sequence goes on from NW_027116810.1 coordinate 866,021, forward strand.
CCGCTAGTGATATACCCAACCTCCTTAAATCAGGTGCTGGTTGTAGCAATGACGTACAAGGACTTATCTGGGAGGAGCTTGATTCGGCGTTTCAAAGTCGAATATGCAGTGGTATGGTAGTTAATAGTAATTATATAGAGCCGAAGGAATTTTTAGTAGACGCGGAAGTATTAGTGCGTGTGCGTATAGATAAGGTATTTGTTAGTGCAAATAGTATTAAGGTTAATTGTGTATTTAACGGACAATTCGTCTCCAAGGACAATAGTGATGAAAAAAACATTAGTGCGAATAACGCAACATTGTATAAAACTGATAATTTTAGTGATTGGTATAGGAAAAATATTTTAGACGTTGTTATGAATAAATTAAGTGAATTTCAAGGGAGTTATAGCGGATGGGCTTTCCAAAAAATTCATTATTTACTAGTTAACATTAATCGTTTTAACCCGTTGCACACGGGTTATAGAATTAATCTGCCATCTGCTATCAAAAGTAGGAAAGCTCTGATAAATTTAGAAACCAGCGATAATGCATGTTTCGCGTGGTCCGTGACGGCGGCAGTCTATCCGGCAAAACCTACGGCTAATCCAAAGCGCACGTCCTCTTATCCACATTTTCGGACGGTTTTAGACGTCTGTAGCATAACCTTTCCGACTACGCTAAAACAGATCCCGAAATTCGAGACGGATAATGACGTGTCGGTTAACATCTTTACCTTGGAGAATGAAGAGCAAGATATCGACGCAAAAATCGTACCTCTTCAGGTGACGAAGAAGAAGAGATCGAGGCATGCTAATCTTGTCGTTAACGATGAACAGGGAGCTGCACATTTTATGTGCATAAGGAATCTCTCAAGATTGGTACGAAGTCAATTCACCAAGAAAAAAATTGTGCATTATATATGCGATCGGTATGTATTAATAATGATACAAATATAACTGCATATGTTTTATATATTCTTTTTTTTTTCTTTTTTAGATGTCTCCACTACTTTTGCACAGTGGACAGGCTGGAGTCGCATGAGCAGGATTGCGCGCAGCTCAACGATAATCTCCGCTTTATGCTACCGAGAGAGTCCGAGGATCGCTGGGTTCCCTTCAAGAACATCAAAAATGGGGAACGAGTACCATTCGTCGTATACGCGGATCTCGAGTGCATTTTATCAAAAGTTGAACAATTGAACAGTAGTAATATTTATCAGAAGCATGAACTTATAAGTGTAGCCTATTATTTAAAAAGTGCTCGCGATGCGTCACTCTCGAGATACGATGCTCATCGGAGTGCCGACCGAATCGAATGGTTCGTACGCGAGCTCGAGGTCATTGCGCGCATCGCGAGCGAGAAACTGGGTACTATGGTACCCATGCGTAATCTTAGTATTAGCGAACGATCGCATCACTATAATGACCCCAATTGTCATATATGCAAAAAGCCGTTTCTTCCGAATCAACTTCGAATTCGCGATCACGATCATCTGACCGGCAGATACAGAGGACCGGCTGACAATAATTTTAATTTAAATTTTAAAGATTCACATGTCATTCCAGCCATTTTCCACAATTATTCCGGCTATGATTCACATTTTATTCTCGAGACGATCGCTAATTTGTACGAGTGATCGGTATATCTGCTGCCTGTACATAAGGAAAAATACATTTCATTCACCAAATATTTGCGAAATTATAATATACGGCTAAGATTTATCGATTCGTTCAAATTTATGGCCTCCAGTTTGGACAAATTGAGCTCGTACTTGGCGGAATCTCAGCTGACAAATTTGAGGTCACAATTTTCGGACTTGAGCGTCGAGCAGTTCAACTTGCTTACGAGGAAAGGTATTTTTCCTTACGACTATATAGATAGTGCGGCTCGATTAGCAGAGACGGCTTTACCACCGCGTCAGTCGTTTCGCAACAGACTGACCGAAAGCGATATCAGCGAGAAAGCATACAATCATGCCGTAGAGGTATGGACCAAATTCCAGATGCGCACACTTGGGGAGTACAGTGATCTGTGCTTGAAGACCGATGTCCTATTGTTGACCGACGTTTTCGAAAGTTTTCGCGATAGTTGCATGCTAAATTATAATTTGGATCCAGCCCATTATTATACGCTTCCAGGCTTCACCTGGGACGCGATGTTGAAGCATACGGGAATCAGGCTGGAGCTTTTCACGGACATGTATATGTTGCTGTTCGTAGAGCGCGGTATACGCGGTGGTTTGAGTCAGTGCTCCTATCACTACGAGAGGGCCAACAATCGGTACCATGCGGGACTACGATCCGGCGGAACCGTCGAAGTATCTCATGTATTACGACGTAAACAATCTGTATGGGTGGGCAATGTATCAGCAGCTGCACACCCATGGATTCCGATGGATCGAGGACGCTGCCAATCTCGATGTCTTCGCTATACCCTCGGATCATCCCGAAGGTTATATTTTGGAGGTCGATTTGGAGTATCCGCGCGAGCTTCACGACAAACACGCGGACCTACCGTTCTGCATGGTGCGTGAGAAACCGCCAGGTGCGACCCAGGAGAAGCTGCTGGCCACTTTAAACGATAAGACGCGTTACGTAATACATTATCGCGCTCTGCAACAATGTGCGCATAATGGACTAGTACTGAAGCGTATACATCGCGGTTTAAAGTTTCAGCAGTCCACCTGGCTACGCGATTACATCGAGCTGAATACGCGTTTGCGCACCGCGTCCACTAACGAATTTGAGAGGAATCTCTTCAAGTTGATGAACAACGCCGTTTTCGGTAAAACAATGGAGAATGTGAGGAATAGAGTTGACGTGAGGCTCGCAACCAAGTGGGAGGGAAGATACGGGGCAGAGACTCTGATTTCCAAACCGAATTTTCACAGTCTCGCGATTTTCAATGAGAATTTGGTCGCGATTCAATTGTCGAAATTGTCCGCGAAATTTGATAAACCCATTTACGTGGGAATGAGTGTTTTAGATATTTCAAAAATTTGCTTGTATGAATTTCACTATGACTATATGCTTCCTACATTCGGCAGTGAATGTAGAGCGATGTATACCGACACGGACAGTCTGATATACAGTGTCAAGTGCGACGACGTTTACTCGTACAGGAAACGCGGTCTCGCGCGATTCGACACCAGCGATTATCCTGACGATAATCAGTATGACTTGCCACGCGTCAACAAAAAGATACCTGGTCTGATGCAGGACGAGAACAATGGTTGTATCATGACCGAGTTCGTAGGACTGAGGGCAAAAATGTATACTTTCAAGGTGTAGGACTGCACGAGAATTGTTAAAAAAGCCAAGGGTGTCAAAGGTTACGTTATCGATAGAAATATAACATTTGACGTCTACAAGGATTGTTTGGATAATTTCACCGCACAGTCTCGCAATCAAAATTTGATTCGATCGAAGCTGCTCCAAGTTTTCTCGATCAGTCAGAGAAAGGTAGCCCTCAGTCCGTACGACGACAAGCGTTTCGTTGCACCCGGCACCGCGGCGACTCTACCCTGGGGACATTATAGTCTAAAAGAATAATTTATTCGCTTTATTATTGTTTTTATTTTAAGAATACATATATTTTTTTTTTAATGATACATCTTAATAAAAGTTCTTATAAAACCTTGTTCTTATTTATCCAGGAATTGTGCGTCCTGTCGAATCCCAGCCACTTAACGAACACTTTATCGCCCTTTCTGCGCAATACTCTCTCCACCAGATACACATTGGGATTGATAGTTTTCGAAAGCTCGTATTCGTAAAATCCACCCAACAGTTCCGTACCCCTGGAATCCTTGAGGAGATACGTAACGGAATTGGTCCTCTGCACTTTCGCCACCTCGAATATTTCGGTCGTCCAATTTGGCGTGTAGCCTTTGGCGAACATCTGCTTGTATTTACTAATTCGTACGAAATCGCCGACTTTGAACTTGGCACGACCTGCGACCTTGATGTTGCTGTATACTGTCTTGAGTAGCTTATCTGCATGCTCGGGTTTCACATCCACGGGACGCATTCCCGTGGTACGATGCTTTCGCGCATTGTACGAATCCACCAACTCTTGCAGCATAGCGCGCCACTTGTAATTGCCGTTCAACGTAAATCGTTTCCACATTTCCGTCTTCAACGTACGATTCCAGCGCTCGACTATCGACGCTTTCATCACGCTGTAAGTCGAGTAGTGATTTATTCCGCGTTTCTTCATCAACGCCTGAAAGTCACTGTTGTAAAACTCCTTGCCGTTGTCGGTCTGTAAATTTTTCGGACATCTGCCGGTCTTTAGGATTCCCGTCATTGCCGTCGTCACTTCTCTGCCGCTCTTGGTCTTTAATGCCACCGACCAAGCGTACTTCGAGAGGGTATCGATTACAGTGAGAATGTACTGGTGACCCGCATCGACGTAATTGCGCATATCAACAAGATCGGCCTGCCAGAGATCGTCGAAGCCGCGCACGATGACTCTTCTGCGTGGAAAATTTATCCTCGCCGGTGCATGGAGCTCCTCCACCAACTGTATCTTTTCTTTGCTTATTTTTTTTCCAAAATGGACAGATTCTTAGAATTTATAATTATTGCTAAGTGTCTCACGTATCAGACCTTGCTTACTCACTTTTTCATCCAATTTTTCACAAATTGTTTCCAAAATTTGGTCCATCTTCTTCTCAAATTGTTCATTATGTTTATTCAATGACATTGTTAAATATTGTTTAAATTCAAGCAGTAAATTGTTTAAATTTGGTTCGTGAAAGTGTTTCCTACTCTCACCATCCAGTCCAATTCCAAATTTATTTATCGACATTTCAAAATAAATGCACTACTGTCACTTTTTTTTTTTCAAAAATCAGTCTCTTCCCATAGAGCACCTAGTAGCTTTAAGACAACTTTTAGGTGTCTTTTAGTCAATTGGATGACTAAAAGAAGTCTATAAGACAATGTTTAGTCAAGTATGCTGTATGGGTTGTTCCTCGTTATTATTATTATTCCTCTTTTTGATGGCTCGTAATGCCGAGAGTATACAGTCTACGATGTATGTTAAACAAATGTAAATTTCACAACAGCAGGAGTCAGACATTTAATTTTTTTTTTACCTCGTGCTACCGAAAGACGTTGATATTACACTGAGGTAAGAATGTAACGTGCAACTTTCTTTATAAGATAAGATCCTCGTCGCGCAACTCCTCGATTATCGACTGTATCTCGTTGTGATGACTTGTATTACCGGCAGCCACCGATGCGATCAAAAGTCTCAAACGTTCGATAAATTCATTCGGATCGTTCCAATGTACGTAGTTGATTGGTCTCTCGGTGACACGCATAACACCTTTACCCCTTTTTTTTGATGATGTTGACGCTTTACTGACGCCTGATGTTGACGCGTCAGACGTTGACGATTTTCTTGCGCCTGATGTTGTTGGTAACCGATCAGGCGGTAACACTAGTTTTCCCAATAGCAATGGTTTCATAATTTCTGTATATTTTACACCTTTATTACCCTTGGTTTGTTTTAAAGTATCGTTTAACAGTTTATGCGCCTTAGTTTGATTGAGAATACTCTTGTATTGTTCCAAATCTTCGGGTTTTACAATAGCTCGATTGGGTTCTCTCATGAAAACTAGTTCATAAGTACCTACTGTACCGGTGTATAGCGTCTTATCGAGAATAATATCTCCTTCATGACTAATATCAAATTTACATCTACCAAGCGTCAGTTGCTCATTTTCATAACGAGGTCCAAAAGCACGATCAATCAAGTTTTCCCTATCGGTCAGAAGTAATTTAATGTACTTGCCAGGGATCGGATGTATTCGATTATGTTGAAAAGCATATTGTAACAAGCATGGTTCCTCGTTTTCATCAATATTTAATTTATCTAGCAAACTTTTTTTCGAATCGGGCGACGTTTGGTCGGTTATAGAAGACTCGTCGTCGGTCATGAAATCCGATGGATTCGTAATAGTTTCATCACTACTACTAAGATTCTTCGCTCTTTTAGCAACTCGATGCGGTTCGATGTGAAGTAGGCTCCCCTCCTCAATTTATCGTTGTATTTGAAAAAAGAATTATTATTTATGTTATCACTACCCTCCGTTTGCGAAACGAGTTTCTTCAATGGATCGACTATCGGCTTGAATGTCTCGTTCAAACTGCTATCCATTATCGCCTTCTCCGATTTCAAAGCACGATGCTTGTCGCGAATGACCTCGCTCGTCTTGGCGATCCTCTTCAGAAGCGATATTTCATCCATCGCGATGCTGTTTTGGAGGGGGTTTTGTTTAAAACAGTTATAAACCGATCTAACTGACACGGTTTTTAACAGATCCAACCGATCTGTTCAAACTGGCACTCGATTATCAACTGGCGCGGTTTCTCCGACCGACCTGTTCGTCGATCAAAACTGACCCTCAAGGCCGTTCGCTCGATCGTGGCGTACTCGTTGAAACCTTTGCGATATCGACCGTTCTTCAGAGAGCTATCCTTGTCTATTACTAAGAAACCGTAATCGCGACTTCAACAGGTCGAACACAATGTGAGAAATTTCTCATACGACATATCACTGTTGACGTGATCATTGAAAATATGCTTCAGATTAGTTCCATCCTGCTTAGATATTATTAGCAAGTTTGCGTTATCTCGTATCAGATGCTTTGGGATTTTCGCATAAGTCTGACCGAGATAGAAGTAATCGATGTTGGAATGTCTACCCATGCAAAAGTAGTCCCTTATATTGTCCTGCTTGTCGTTGGCCACATCGTCGAATATGAAAATGGAATTCGGCTTTGCATCCGCGACGTTCACAACCTCGCAATTGTTTGAAAATTGAAAGTAACCAATTTCCTCCGTGTCCTGCAGAAGCTGTTCCAGATATCGATACTTCGGTTGCTGCAGCGACTTCGAATAGACGTACAGGTTTTCGAATCTCACACCGTGCGGACTTTCTATAAGGCTCAGCAGCACGTTTGTCTTACCGCAATTCGACGGACTGCAAACTATGCAGCGTATCGTAGATGGTAATATCGATCCATGACGTTTTTTTATTTGCGTGGTAGCATTGTGAGCATGATTATCCAAATTTTTCATGCGAATAGTTGGCAAATGCTTCACGAAATGCATCCTCGCTTTTAACTTTCTGACATAGCTGTATCGTTCATTTATATTTCGCGAATTACGGAACTATTCAGTCAGTTGCCATTACGATGGCGTTAATGCTAGTCGTCGTCGATTCCCTGCAGAACTTGACGAATCATCAGCTCGAACACATACCGAAGATCGTATTGCTTGAGTACTTTCCAGATAGTATCGCGAGTGTGTGGGAAAGATTACCTCGGCACATTCGCGCGGACTCGGATGTGCAGCAATATCAATATTGCTTGCAACACTACAATCTACCTAATACTACTCACCACGACGGACCACCGAGACGGATGAAAGACTGCTACGTTTGTCAGCAAGAAGAGAGAGAGAAAAAATAAAGCAGTTGCTCTAAATGTCTGGATCGTTCTTCAATAAAGTCTTAAAAAAATTGCTATTTGAGCTGCACGTGCCCGGTTACAATTATTGCGGGCCCGGCACTCGACTCCGCGAAAGATTAGAGCGCGGCGATCGTGGTGTAAATCCGATGGACGAGGCCTGCCTCGATCACGACTTAGCATATTGGCACAACGAGGATCTACTGGAGCGTCATCAGGCCGATAAGTGCTAGCGAGGAGAGCGCGTGAACGTATTACCGCAAGAGACGCGACCTTTTGGGTGAACGCGCGGTCGCCACAGCCGTATGGGCATCGATGAATGCTAAGCGTAAACTTGGCTTGGGATTACATAATAATAATAATATTGTCAGGAGTGTAGCTATGCCGATACTGGAACAGTGGCGAGGGGGGTGCGGCGCGCGGGGGTCCCCGCCGCGAGAGGCGGGAGGTGTCCCCACTCTTCTGACGTCATGCCCCCCCCCCTTCTTGGTTAGCATATGAGTTCCCCCACTCCGCTGACGTCACAGTAATTTTTTAATTGCTTCACGAACGTGTCACAATTTTGATATAAGTTTAGGGACTGCATTGACCCCCCACCACTTATGAGTCCCCCACTCTGGTGACGTCAGGGCATATTTTTTTAATTGCTTTAGGAACTGCTGTAATTTTTAAGAGAGAGAGAGAGAGTGAGTGAGTGAGAGAATAGCGGTCTCGAATGTGCTATTCGGTTGAGCACAGCGTTTCGCGCTCGCCGCGACCTACAATGGTTACAAGCATCTTTTAAATATTTTTTCTATATACACTACTATTACTGCTACTACTATTAATTTGAACCCCCCCCCCCCTCCCTATGTAAGGATAATGTGGATGAAAGAACATAGAGTCTTTACCCTACATGTAGCTGAGTGTGTTACTTTTTTTGCAATAACTCAGCAATTTTTAAACTAACATATAATAGCATGTTTTTTTTTATTTAAATGTATTAGTGCGCTCAGATGTATTCGAACGTTTCTCAATTTTAAATATTTTTTCCACTATTATCTTTCTTCCGTGGAGAGCGTTCCAGGACAGAGATAATATCGGTGTCGGATGCAATATTCGGTTGAGCACAGCGTTTCGCGCTTCGCTGGACCGAGTCTATTGTTCTAACACGAGGTAATATACCTCAACTATACCCCACTACCTTATAGTTTGGTGGTACCCATGTGACGTCTCCCCTCTTACATGAAATTCCTATAGTGGATCTGTGGATGGGTGCGCTCATTCTAGTTTGTGCACTTGGACCGAAAAAGTCTCAGGGAATATTATTATTTAAAAAAAAATGTACGACGAAATCTACGCACACCTCTACGATTTTATATGGTATTTAAAAAGAATAAATCCGAATAAAAAGCTTCTGGAGAAAATTAGAGACCGTAAGTTACGACAAATTAAATAATATTGTTTTGCTTATAACAAATTAAATTATCTATATTTATTTTTTGAATTATCCGCTTACAGTTTTAAGGGAGAAAATTATTGAGAAGGAGCATAAACAATATTTACGTAAAGGAATTATAATAAGGAATGCTCAATGGGAAGAAGAAGTCATGCAAAATTTTAATTTCCAAGAAGATTTTGATTATTATGGAATCCGGTGGATGCAGGAAGGTGTGTGGGGGTCACCCAACCTCCAACACAAAGACCCTGATGATGAGGAAGGGTGGCCCCCAATTAGAAGCGAAGAATATATTTGCAATTTTTTTAATATTTAATTTTTATATTTAATTATACCTTTCTTTTTAAATTACAATGTTTCTTAAATAAAAAAAAACATCTTTATACGTTACTTTTCTTTATTAAAATACATATGTATAATTTTCCTCATCCATGTCCAAAAGTTCCACTACCACTGTTAGAATCACTGCTGAAGTGATAATTGCTCTCCTCTCCGTATTCAAAGAATAACAAACCCTACATTAGCATTATGAAACACTCTATACCTAGTAAGATAATATAAGCTGATGGTATAGAGAGAGAGAGAGAGAGAGAAAGGGGCTTCAACTTTTTTTCATCTTCTTTTTTAATGTAAAATAATAACTACTTCAAGGTTGTGATGATACATCACCCAACAATTAGAAATTTAATATACAATCAACATTAAAATAATTTGAACGAGATCTTTTTGAAAAGCGAAAATAGTTAAAGGAACTAGAAATTATCGTGCATTTTTAACGATAGATTCAACAACACAATTACAAATTAAAGCATTTCCTCAATCAGATAATAAAGGATAATTGGAACAGCATCTGTGAACAAAAAATATTTATTATTATTTTCACAATTTAATTAATTAATTAAATAATATTATGAGAGTCTAAACTTGTAACAATTCTTACCAGTTACCATAGATCATTTTCACATTCTATGGTATTATGACCATAATCTTCACAAATGCTGCACCAACTCGGAGCAGGACAAGTTATGGCCAGATGCCCATAATCACTGCATCTTCGACACCAATAGAATGGTGTCAAATCTACAACAGACTCTGTTTGTGTAGCCGTGGTTCGTGTCTATACAGAAAATAAAAAAATATTACTCTCTATTTTTTCAATTGAAGTAATAATAATAATAATAATAATAATAATAATAATAATTTACTTACAGTTTGTGGAGATTCCTGATGTATGTGCATCACCTCCCCCTCCTCTTCATCCTCCTCCATATCCGTATCCTCCAATAACAGATTAATCCTCGCTTCCATCTCCAAGTCTCTCCTTACCTCGGAAAGCAGCTGATAAACGTCATTATTTTCCGGATCATCATTACCATCCTCATCGAACAGGATATCCGAATCAATGTCACTCACTAAATCAATGACCGGAATATCATTTTCCTCAGTATCCATTCGGTTGATGTTGTTGCTGTTGTTTGGAACACCCATTATAATTTCATTTTTTACTAAATCACTGACAACAGACTGTATTGAGTGAACTTGGTAGACTGAGAATTAGATTTAAAAGATTATCATGTTTTCTCCAACTAAGTAAAAAAATTGCTGTTTCAACAGAACATGCAAAGAAGACGTATTATCTTTTTTCTCTCTCTACTCTTGATAGAGTTACATGAAGATCTTTCAAATATAACACACATTTTATTTCTCGAGGTAAAATGAGTTTATTATCAAGGTTGTGATGATACATCGTATGAGCTCTGTAGAAATTGCATACGATCGTTAAAAATCAGAAGTCTGGAGAAAATTGAGATGTGCATACATCGCTATGTCTTATTTACATGAAGATCTTTTCAATATAACACGTGGATTTTATATCTTGAGGTAAATTAATATTTTCATCAAGGTTGTGATGATACAGTATTTTGTACATAATCAGCAAATTTCAGAAATGTAGAGAAAATTGAAATCTGTACACATCTCTAATATAAAATTTCATACATATATACATCAGTTTATATAATTGAATTGTGCATATACTTATTCCTCCTCCCCACCCTAAAAATTGTTGTTTATACATAAATCGATCAGAGGAGCATCAAATCATTTTAATAAGTTCAGTGTGAAAGGAGGGCTCCTATCTTTGTAGATTTTCAAGGGATTAGATTGGCTGACAAATCTTTCATAGTGAAAGAATTTGCAGCTGTACGAAAGAAAGAAGTGCAACATATCCTATTTTCTCCACCATTCCAGCACGCTTGGCTTAATGATTGGGAGAGAAAGCAATCAGAGTAAGTGAAATTTGTTAATATTATAATGATTGATTGATTTTTATCTAATAAAATACATTTTATAGTTGGCTGTATTTAAATTACCATGGTCTACAGTGGTCGGATGATTATTCCCCCTATTATAAACATAAACAAGTAATTAAAAAATATCTAACATCTTATGAGGATGAGGAAGACAAGATTTTTGTGAAAGGTCTGGAAAAAATGAAATGGTTAAAAAAAATATCTGATTTAGATATTAATAATGCAGATGAATATAATTGGGGCGAATTTAAATTAAAAAATGGTATGTATGAATCGCAGTTACCTGTTTGCATGAATCATGATCGTATATGTGCAATGAGAAATGTGTATTACATGCAGTTTATGTATGATAAATTTTATAAATAAAAAAAAGAAAAATTGATTAAAAAACTTTATTTATATCACATATAAATATTTTTCTACCAAAAATCAGTTTAGATGAATTTGTAATAAATTATTTTCTATCACTTGTGTATAAATGAAGACTAAGCATATATCATGTTTCATTCTCATCACATCTCATTTGTATAAAAACGTGCACGTTCGAAAATAAATTTTCATTGTCATTTAACACTTTGTTACAAGATAGTTATCCAACGTCCTTATGGCTTATCCATTTTAAATCTTTTTTTTTTGTTCGGAAATTATCGAAGTTCAAAATGAATAACACTCTTCAGAAGAAGTTTAGTTTGGTGAAAACTGAGAGTGATTATCGTGTGTGGGTCATCTAGTGCCGCGATCGTATTCAGGAATTGAGAAATGTTAAACAGAATACACTTCCCGGTACGCGACAAAAGCATTTTACCGAAATCGCACGTATCAAGTGTCTCCTCCACCGAGTAGCAAGGGATAAAAGTTCAATAAAATTCGGTGGTGGTAACAATGTTGCTACTGTTGCGGTGTATGATAAACTTATTTGGGAGAATCTTGTTTCAGCATTTAAAAACCGAATATGTAGCGGTATGGTAGTTAACAGTAATTATATTGATCCACGCGAGTTTTTATTAAGTGCGGAAGAACTATTGCAAACTCATATAAACATAGTATTAAATAGTGTTAATTATATTAAGGTAAACTGTTCATTTAACGGACAATTTGTATGCAAAGACAATAGTGATAAAAAGCATATTAGTACGAAGAATAGTACCTTATATAAGACTGATGACTTTAGTGAATGGTACAAGTCCAATGTCGTACAAGTAATTTTGCATAGACTTAGTGAATTCCAAGGACGTGATAGTGTATGGGCATTGGAGAAAATTTACAGTTTAATTGTAAACATGAGCCATTACAACCCCCTGCAAGCAGGGTGTCAAATTCAGCTACCGTCTTCTATCATGACCAAAACAGCTGTGATAAATGTAAAAATAAGTGATAATGCTTGTTTTGCATGGTCTGTGACTGCATCGTTGTATCCCGCACAACCACCTGCTGTGGTCAGTCGATCATCCTCTTAACCTGATTTTCGATCTGTTTTAAAGGTTGGAAGCATAACGTTTCCCACCACTTTAAATCAGATACCGAAATTTGAAGTTGATAATGATGTTTCAGTCAATACCTTCATCTTGGAGGAGCAGGATGATCATCAGGGGAGAGAAAGAGTAAACGTCGCACCTCTACAATTAACTAAGAAAAAGAGAGATCGACATGTCAACCTTTTAATGATCACAGATGAAGAGGGGACTGCACATTTCATGTGTATAACAAACCTCTCCAGATTATTACATTCACATCGGTATAAAATGATTGAACTACTAAATATTAGCACAATTATTTTACTACCAATATTAAAGTACAGTTATTTTAATATATATTCTAATATTTTTTTAGGTGTCTACACTATTTTCACACAGTGGAGAAGTTAAAGTTGCACGAGTATGATTGTGAGCAGCTCAATGATAACCTGCATGTTGTACTACCTAGCGAAGGTGAAGACCGTTGGCTATCATTTAAGAACGTTAAGAATTGTGAACGAGTGCCGTTTGTCATATATGCAGACCTAGAGTGTATATTGGAGAAGACTGACCAATCTGATGATAACAGTAATAGTAATAGTTATCAAAAACATGAACCATTTAGTGTAGGTTATTATATAAAAAGAGTTCTCGTGATTCATCGTTCTCAAGTTACAATTCATATCGAGGTACTGACTGCATCGAGTGGTTTGTATGAGAACTTGAGAGTGTTGCACAAATTGTAAGCTATAGATTAAAGACCGTAGTACCTATGTCAATCCTTAGTGTCAGCGAAAGCTTGAGGCACTATAGTGACCCCAACTGTCATATATGCAAAAAGCCGTTTCTTCCAAATCAACTTCGAATTCGCGATCACGATCACTTAACGGGGAAATACAGAGGACCTGCACATAATAATTGCAATTTAAACTTTAAAGACTCACATGTTATTCCAATAATTTTCCATAATTTGTCCGGCTACGATTCACATTTTATTTTCGAAGCGATCGCGAATTTGTTGGAGGGATCTGTACATCTGCTACCTGTACATAAGGAAAAATATATTTCATTTATTAAATTTCTTCGTCATTATAATATTCATCTGAGATTTATCGATTCATTTAAATTTATTGCATCAAGTTTAGATAAACTGAGCTCATATTTGGAGGAATCTCAGCTAAAAAACTTAGTTTCACAGTTTCCTGGTTTAACGGAAATACAATGTAACATGCTTACAAGGAAAGGTATTTTTCCTTATGATTACATAGATAGTATAAGTCGTTTGGGGGAAACAACTTTACCACCACGAGAGTTGTTTTACAACAGATTGTCTGATAGTCATATAACTGAAGAAGCATATAATCATGCTAAAGATGTTTGGACCAAATTCAAAATCCAAACACTTGGGGAGTACAGTGATTTATATTTAAAGACTGATGTTTTATTGTTGGCAGACATTTTCGAGAATTTCCGTGATAGCTGTATGGTAAATTATAATTTGGATCCTGCTCATTATTATACGCTTCCAAGCTTCACCTGGAATGCGATGCTTAAGCATACAGGAATTAAACTGGAGCTTTTCACAGATGTAGATATGTTACTTTTTATTGAACGTGGTATACGCGGTGGTTTGAGCCAATGTTCCCATCGCTATGAAAAAGCCAACAATCGATACATGCAGGATTTTGATCCAGCTGAATCAAGCAAATATTTAATGTACTACGATGTAAATAATTTGTACGGTTGGGCAATGTGTCAACCTCTACCTACACATGGATTCCGATAGATCGAAAATGTTGATAATTTTGATATTAATAATGTACCTGAAGATTCATCCGTACGTTACATTTTAGAGGTTGACTTGGAATATCCACGTGAGCTACACGACAAACATTCCGATCTATCGTTCTGTCCGGTGCGTGAAAAGCCGCCAGGTTCACGTCAGGAAAAACTGCTTGCAACTCTAAATGATAAGATACGTTACGTTATACACTATCGTGTATTGCAGCAATGTATACGTAACGGTATTAGATTAACGCGAATACACAGAGGTTTAGAGTTTCAGCAGTCCACCTGGCTACGCGAATACATTGAGCTAAACACACGTTTACGTACAGAATCGAGAAACGATTTTGAAAAGAATCTCTTTAAGTTAATGAACAACGCAGTATTCGGTAAAACTATGGAAAACGTAAGGAATAGAATTGATGTGAAGCTCCCTACCAAGTGGGAGGGAAGATACGGGGCAGAAGCATTGATTTCTAAACCAAATTTTCACAGTCGCACAATATTCAATGAGAATTTGGTTGCAATACAATTATCGAAATTATCCGCTAAATTTGATAAACCGGTGTACGTAGGCATGAGTATTTTAGATATCTCTCTAAGACTTGTTTGTATGATTTTCATTACGATTATATGTTTCCTACATTTGGTAACAAATGTAGAGTTTTGTATACTGACACGGACAGTCTGATATACAGTATCGAATGTGATGATGTTTATTCTGTCATGAAAAATGATATTACGAAATTTGATACTAGCGATTATCCTTCTAATAATCAATTTGGCTTACCATTGGCTAATAAAAAGGTTCCAGGATTAATGAAGGATGAAAATAATGGTAAGATCATGACGGAGTTCATTGGACTGAGATCAAAAATGTATACTTTTAAAGTACAGGGTTGTATAAAAATGATCAAAAAAGCTAAAGGCATCAAAGGTTATGTTGTTGATAGAAGCATAACTTTTGATGATTACAAGGATTATTTGAATAATTTCAATGTACAATCCCGCAATCAAAATTCAATTAGATCTAAATTACATAAAGTTTTCTCAATTACACAGAAAAAAATTGCTCTCAGTCCGCACGATGATAAGCGTTTTGTCACACCTGGTACTGTAGCCACTCTACCTTGGAGTCATTATAGACTAAAAGAATAATTGTGTATTTATTATATTATATAAAAAACATGTTTTTCCTATTTATTTTAAATACAAGAATATTTATATTACATAAATGATCAAAAAACATTGTTCTTATTTATCCACGAATTATGCGTTTTATCCATACCTAACCATTTTACATAAACCTTGTTCCCTTACTTACGCAACACTTTTTCTACCAGGTATACATTACGATTAGCTGTTTTTAGGAGCTCATATTCATAAAATCCTCCATATATATCTTTACCATGAAAATCTTTAAGTAAATATGTGGCTGGATTTGTCCTTTGCACTTTTGTAACTTGAAATATTTCAGTAGTACAGTTCGCCGTGTATCTTTTAGCAAACACGTTCTTGTATTTGCTGATTCGCACAAAATCACCGACCTTGAACTTGGAACGTCCAACGACCTTAATTGTGTTGTATACAGTCGCGAGTAGCTGCTCAGCATGCTCAGGTTTCACATCAGCTGGACGCATTCTTATAGTACGATGCTTCCGTATGTTATAATCATCTACAAGCTATTGTATTATATTTCGCCATTTGTAATTACCGTTCAATGTAAATCTTTTCCACATTTCAGTTTTTAATGTTCGATTCCAACGCTCAACTATCGATGCTTTTAACGTGCTGTACATAGAGTAACGATTTATAGCCCGTTTCTTCATAAGCAGTTTGAAATCGCTGTTATAAAACTCCTTCCCGTTATCAGTTTGCAAATTTTTTGGACACCTACCACTTTTCAAGATTTTATCCATAGCCGCAGTTACTTCTTTAGCACTTTTGGTCTTCAGAGCTACTGCCCAACCGTATTTTGATAGAGCATCGATTACTGTAAGAATATAGTGATGATCAGTATCAACGTAATAACGCATATCAACAAGTTCAGCCTGCCAGAGATCATCGAAACCACGTATTATAACTTTTCTTCGTAAAAAATTTCTTCTCGCACGGACATGTAACTCTTGCACCAGTTGCTTCTTTTCTTCACTCACGATTTTCCCTGATTTTCTTTTTACAACCTTTCCCTCAGACACATATAATTTCTGTTTCTTTTCATCACTCATGATTCTTTTTCTTTCGAAAGCAATGGATTATCATGAGTATAAAATGTATGATGCATCCTAAACATTCACTTCTTGGATCCATCATTAATCTTACTGATTGTTTGGAAAAGTTTTGCTTCAATCTCCTGTATTTTTTTATTTATTCTCTCTTCAATTTTTTCCTCCAATTTAGCTAAACTGTATTGCAAGAACTTTATATTCACAGCACATGTATTATTATCAGAATCAATAGTCAAATTTACAATTTTTTTATTATTCAAATCCAGTGCTCTTTTAGTCACATTTAATGTACCAATATTAAATTCCTTCCTTACGTTAAAACCACTACCAAATTTATTAATTGACATATTGACGTGTGGTACGCAACTGATGAAAATTTTAATAAATTGTACCCTTTTATAGAATAAGATCCTCTTCGCGCAACTCTTCTATTATTGACTATATTTCATTATGGTGGTTTGTATGACCTGCGGTGGTTGATGCAATTAAAAATCGCAATCGATCATCTAATTCATTAGGATCGTTCCAATGTATATAGTTTGCAGGCTCATCAGTAACACACATAAATCCACTACCAGCTATCACTCGTTGTGATGGTACTTTATTGTAAATTAGTGGTTGAATAATTTTCTTATACTTTGGACCCTTATTCCCTTGAACCTGTTGGTAACTATCATTTGCTCTTTTATATGATTTAGTTTGTTCAAGGATTTGCTTATATATGATCCTGTCATCAATGGTGTAGATCTTTCTATCAGGCTCTTTCATGAAGATTAATTCAAAAAGACCTCTCGTACCAATATAGCGCTTTTTATCAATTAAAATATCACCTTCATGACTAATATCAAATGTACATCTTCCCATCACATATTGGTTCTTTTCATCTAATGTAACTCCGAAACCGTGATCGATTTGATCTATACTACCGAAAAGGAACAACTGCATATAATGACGTGCAATAGGTGGAAATGATCTCCAATCTATAGAATGATTTATTTGTTTTTTGAGCAATCCTAAGGTTTCCTGTCTTGATGTTGAATGTGATGATGCAGACTCGTGTCCAGGCTCTGAATGTAATGATGCAGATTCTTGTCCAGGCTCTGAATGTAATGATGTAGATTCTGGCATTGATTTAATTGGTAATACTGATTTATCAAAAGTAGATTTTTCATCATTATCATCATCATCATCATAGATCATCAATGATTTATTTGTAAGAGTGCCGTCATTGTTATGTAATTTCTTTTTTTTCTTGATAATATATTCATTAGGGGTTGAAGTATAATAACGCTTCCGCTTCTTGTCATGATTTATATCAATGTTTAAGTCATAAGATTCTTCATTGTTATTATCTGTTTGCATAACTAGTTTTTTCAGTGGATCAACTATTGGTTTAAAAGTTTCATTCAATCCACTTTCCACCATTGATCTTTCCAATTTCAGTGCGCGATATTTTTCACGAATCACCTCACTCGTTTCAGCAATCTTCATAAGTAGTGACTTTTCATCCATTTTTATTGTTTAACGAGTCAATGTACTAGTTCAATCGATCTTTATAGCTGTTCAATCAATTAGTTTAGCAGTTCAACCGACCGGTTCAGCGGTTCAAATGACCGGTTCAGCGGTTCGACCAACCGGTTCAGCGGTTCGCCTGACCGGTTCAGCGGTTCAACCGACCTGTTTAGCGGTTCAATCGACCAGTTCAGCGGTTCAATCGACCGGTTTAGCGGTTCGACCAACCTATTTAGCTATTCAATTGATCCGTTTATCTTTATACTGATTTGCTTAATAATGTATTTACACTGTTCAATGCTCTACGTTGGACTAACCCTTTTCAGCACTGATATGATGCTTTATGCTATTCGATGGTTGCATATTCATCGAGACCTTTCCGATATCGACCATTTTGCATACCACTGTCCTTATCAATTACTAAAAATCCATAATCTTCCTGCCAACACTTTGAACACAATTCACAAAATTTTGCAAATGTCATATCAGTGTTTACATGATCTTTGTAAACATGCTTCAAGTTAGTTCCATCCTGCTTAAAAATGATTAACATATTTGCATTATCACGAATCAGATGTTTTGGGATCTTAACATAGGTCTGACAAAGATAGAAGCAATCGATGCTCGAGTGTCGACCCATTGAAAAGTAGTCTCTTATATTGTCCTGCTTATCGCTTGCCACATCATCAAATATAAAGATTGAATTTGGTAATGCATCTGTCACATTTATAACCTCACTATTATTTGAAAATTGATGATAACCAATTTCCTCCATATCTGTCAATAGTTGTTCCAAGTAACGGTACTTCGGTTGCTACAACGA
This sequence comes from Prorops nasuta, assembly GCF_024137725.1. Classification (NCBI taxonomy): domain Eukaryota; kingdom Metazoa; phylum Arthropoda; class Insecta; order Hymenoptera; family Bethylidae; genus Prorops; species Prorops nasuta. The sequence goes on from NW_027116810.1 coordinate 885,035, forward strand.
TTTCGAGTAAACATACAGGTTGTCAAATCTTACACCGTGAGGACTCTCAATAAGACTTAGCAATACGTTTGTTTTCCCACAATTTGAAGGTACGCAAACTATACAGCGTATAGTTGACGGTAGCAAAGATCCATGACGTTTCATATCACTAACGGTGGCAGTGTGATAATCGGTATTAGAGATATTGATACTTAATGGTTGCTTTACGAAATGCATTCTCGAACGACTGTGGTGTTAAATCATAATTGCATAAGCTATTTATAGGCATGAAATCGGAGAATTCAATCAATTTTCATTATGCCAGCATTTTTGTTGGATGTTACAAGTTTGGAGGAGTTAAGCAGTGATCAATTGGAATACGTACCGAAAATTGTACTTTTAAAATACTTTTCACACAGTATTGATAGATATTGGAATAAATTATCCAAGCATATTCGTGCAGATCCTGAGGTTCAAAAGTATCGCTATTGTTTACAACATTTCAATCTACCTAATACTACTCATGCGGATGGACTACCACCGTTGATAAAAGATTATTATACATGTCGTGCGTTGGCTGCGGATCATTCCTAAATAAAACAATAAACAAACTACCGTTTGAGCTTCATTTACCAGGATACAATTACTGTGGACCAGGAACTCGACTTCAAAAACGATTAGCACGCGGTGATCGACGTGTGAATCAGCTAGACGAAGCCTGTCTAGAACACGATATCGCATATTCGCAATACAAAGACCTGTCGCAGCGTCATCAAGCTGTTAAAGTGCTCGCAAAACGTGCACGTAGACGTATCACAGCTGGTGACGCAACCTTGGGTGAGCGTGCTGCAGCAACAGCTGTCTGGGCGTCTCTGAACGCAAAGCGTAAACTTAATTTAGGATTACAAACAGATATGGTGAGGAAATCAGCAGTGAGAGAAACTGGAAATAGTGCTGTAAAAAGCGGAAAATTCGAGTGCCTAAAAAATGGGGCGGCTTGTTGCCTCTGCTCCCACTACTAGGTGCGGTGGGAGCACTAGAAGGTGTAGCATCAGGTATAGCGAAAGCTGTAAACGATGCCAAAGCTGCGAAAAAACTATTGGAAGAAATGCAGCGGCACAATCGTATCATAGAAGCAACTGCAAGAGGCGGACGGGGGCTGTATCTCACACCGTACAAACGAAGCGGAGGAGGGGTAGCAAAAAAATCAATGTCAAAGAAGCGAACAAAAAAGTAACTGTACACGGTTTACCAAGATCTGGTGCTACAAGTAATATTCAATTATCTCACGTATGTCGTGATATACCAAATTTTCGTGAAGTCTTTATACGTACAAATCTACCACGAAACGGTCCATGGTCTAATGAATGTGCAATCGTTAACCTTGACGATTCTAATGGTCCAGGCACTCACTGGGTTGCCTACGTTAAATGCAATAATCTTGTAAAGTTTTTCGATTCTTTCGGTAATCTGAAACCACCGACTGAACTTGTTCGGTACTTCGGTCCGCTTAGTACAATTTATTACAATCATGACCAATATCAGTCGTATGATACGAGCATTTGTGGTCAGTTGTGTGTTAAATTTCTAAGAGAACAGACGAAATGTCTTTAACATTTACGCTATCGGGACATGGTCATATATTGGAATCAAATTTTTTTCATCCAATCAATCTGGACGACGGTCACTATGAGCTGGGACTCGTAGATTTTCAAAGTATCTACTCGATCGCCAATGTAGATGAGACCAATAATAATTTTTACTTTGGTAAAAATAAACTAATAACCATACCTACAGGCTGTTATGAGTTGAGTGCGATAAATGAATACTTGCGTATGCGGATGGAGTTACCGTACGATGATAATGTTATTATTCTGCGTGCCAATAATATCATACTGAAAAGTGAAATAATATGTAAATATTCTATTGATTTTACAAAGATGAATAATATTGGTTCTCTGCTAGGATTTTCGTCATACCGCGTAATCCTACCAAACACTTGGGCTGAATCGGTCGAACCTGTGAATATTTTAAAAGTAAATATTCTACGTATCGAATGTAACATTACCGCTGATGTATATACGAACGGTAGACCACGACATGTCATCCACGAATTTTTCCCAAGCGTTCCACCAGGCTATAAAATCTCGGAAACACCGAAGAACGTCATTTACTTGTCAGTCATTGCGAGGGTAATCGATCGGCTCACATTACGTAATCTCGATCAAGACAATCGTCCTGTGAATTTGGAAGCGAAGAGATCACCATACGGTTACACATTAGAAAATGTTGATTTACAAGAATATTAATGATTATAAACAATCATTACTCGATAAACCAATCAGTCAATCAGCTGCAGTTGAATTGAATACATCATCATCATTATCATCATTACAGAGTAATATTGAAAATAATAAAATTGGAATTGGTAATAAGAAAGTGCTAACGAGAAAAAATTTAGATTTTCTACATACATTGGGTTTGACTGTGAAGAAAAAAAATCATGGATCCGTTGAACGTTACCGCACAGCCTGTATACGACATTCGCATAAGTAAATTGGAAATACACGCCTATAATCCATATGCGAATGCATCATTGCGAAATAGTGATGAAATTCGTATACCTATACAAGAACAAGATTTGATTCTTTTACCGAGCGGAAGTTACCTCTATATAGAAGGAAAACTGATTGAAGGTACTCGTGCTGCTGATACACCTTTGATGGATAAAGTTATGCTCGACACTTATTCTATGGCATTCTTATTCGATGAAATTCAATATGAATTGAACGGTATTGAGATCGATCGTTGTAAAAACGTCGGTATTACTACCAGTATAAAGAATCTCATATCCTTAAGCACTGAATAGATTATGAATCTACGTCATTCTGGTTGGTTTATCGAGACTCAAGACCGTGAAAAAGTCATTAACTATTTCAGCTTTTGCGTTCCCCTGCATATGCTGTTAGGATTCTGCGAAGATTACAAACGTGTCATCATCAATGCTCGCCATGAGCTTATTCTGATACGAGCACGTAATGATATCAATTCAATATTTTCATCGAGTAAGTTTACCGATTCAAGAATCGAACTGTACCGAGTGCAATGGAGAATATCTCATGTGACTTTGAATGAATTTACCAAATTACAATTTCTACGTATTATCGAGCAGAATAAAAACCTCACAATGGCTTTTCGTTCCTGGGAGCTCTACGAATATCCGCTTCTCCCTGAAACACAGCGACATACGTGGGCTGTGAAAGCAGCAACACAAGTGGAGAAGCCTAGATATGTGATACTGGCGTTTAGAAGAAATAAGAAGAACGATCAATACTCGGATGTACTTAAATTTAGTGATTGTGATGTACGTGATGTTAAAGTCTATCTGAATTCTGAATATTATTCGTACGATCGTCTCGATACAGATTTCAAAAAATCTCGCTATTCCGTACTATATGACATGTACGTAAAGTTCTTCAATTCATATTATGCTGGAGAAAAACTATCGAAACCAATGCTCGATTATCTAAACTTTTTAAAATATGGTCCACTTTTTGTAATTGATTATTCACATCAAAATGAATCTCTTAAAACTGGAACGGTGGATGTTAAAATTAAGATTGAGTGTTGGAAAAACATTCGGAGTAATACTACAGCGTATTGTTTAATTATACATGATAAAATTATAGGCTATAATCCACTTACGAATATTGTGAGAAATGTAAGGTTTAGAAAAAATAAAACATTGTTTTTTAAAACATATATAACAGTATTTATTAATTTACACATTATTATTATTATTACACAAAAACATTATTCTTTCTATTTAAATTCCAGATTATTGTATTTTCCTCCCAAATATCTCATTATTAATATATTTTCATTTGCTGCTTTCTGCAGCTCTGCAAGTTGGTCCTGTGCCTTCGATTCCAATAAAGCAGCCATCCGCGCTGGTAAATAGACCCATTTATCAGTAAATAGTTTAGCTATTAATCTCATCTCAAATTTCGTGTTAACTTTCAGAATTTGAAGTATTTCGTACTCTTGATTTTCTTCAAGAGTGTTTAATTTAATAAAATCTATCTCAGGGACGGAAGCTATTGAATTGACACCACTTAAAAAGGACATTCTTTTTTTCTATACTATAAAGAAAACCCTTATTATTATTATTATTATTAAATAACAAAGATTTAAATGATGTATTCTTACCTTTAGAAGACAAAAAAATATGTATGAAACTTGTGTAAAGAATTAATCTGGTATATATTTTAACTGATAGTAGTTAATACTGTTGACTGAAACTTAAGTACAAGTGACACTAGTTACTACTGTTGGAAGATTTTCAAGAATAACGCTTATGCAGTAGGGCAATTCCACGTCAAAACACAGATTTCGGAGTACAACACCGATTTTTTTTTTAAATATGTGTTAATATATAAGAAAATACAAGACTTTTGGCGCTAGTTTAAGTAAAAAATCTTTTTTCGTTTCGGAGATACGAGCTGTCAAAGTTTGCAGTTTTACTGTTTTTGGTAAAAACACGTAATCTTTGAAAATTTATATCTCCTAAACGAATAAAGATAGAAGACTCTGGCTGGAACGAGTGTACTCAGAAAGAATCATACTTTATTAGAAAAATATAAAAAAAGACAGTTTGTTTTAATTGGTTAAAACTATTAACAATTAAAATAAACATTTGAATTAACAAATGTGTTGTCATGCTCTGACAATTATAAAAAAATATCAGGAATGTTCCTTAGAATGTCCTCTACAAAGAAAAAAATTATAACGCGTATACTCTCTTGGTGTTCATAGTGAAAAAAAATATTTTATCACGACGCGCACGGCCAGAAGCGTCGTTCGAGCTGCGTAAACCGGTGAAGCGCATGCGTAACTGAGCGCGACTAGTCTCTACATGTCGGAATCCATCAATCTATGAATAATGCGAGTTAATAACATGTTTAATTGTTTGTTTATGTTTTTATAAATATTATAAATTAACAATATATTTATTATTATTCTGCTTTATAAGCAGTCGTTATTTATTTACAAAATAATTAGCAATAAGACATTTGAACATGGCATTGAATATACAAATTATATACTAATTTATATTTACATATTTTATTAAATTATGGCAGAAGAAAATATTATGAATATGAAATTTCTGTACTGAAAATATTTAACAAACTTTAACAATTGTATAATTATCTGATTGAGGAAAAGCTTTAGTTTGTAATTGTGTCTTTGAATCTATCGTTAAAAATGCAGGTTAATTTCAAGTTCCTTTAACTATTTTCACTTTTCAAAAAAATCTCGTACGAAGTGTTTTAATAAGCATTAAAATAATTTAAACGAGATTTTTTTGAAAAGTAAAAATAGTTAAATGAACTAGAAATTATCGTGCATTTTTAACGACAGATTCAAAGACACAATTACAAACTAAAGATTTTCCTCAATCAGATAATTATACAATTGTTAAAGTTTGTTAAATATTTTCAGTACAGAAATTTCATATTCATAATATTTTCTTCTGCCATAATTTAATAAAATATGTAAATATAAATTAGTATATAATTTGTATATTCAATGCTATGTTCAAATGTCTTATTGCTAATTATTTTGTAAATAAATAACGACTGCTTATAAAGCAGAATAATAATAAATATATTGTTAATTTATAATATTTATAAAAACATAAACAAACAATTAAAACATGTTATTAACTCGCATTATTCATAGATTGATGGATTCCGACATGTAGAGACTAGTCGCGCTCAGTTACGCATGCGCTTCACCGGTTTACGCAGCTCGAACGACGTTTCTGGCCGTGCGCGTCGTGATAAAATATTTTTTTTCACTATGAACACCAAGAGAGTATACGCGTTATAATTTTTTTCTTTGTAGAGGACATTCTAAGGAACATTCCTGATATTTTTTTATAATTGTCAGAGCATGACAACACATTTGTTAATTCAAATGTTTATTTTAATTGTTAATAGTTTTAACCAATTAAAACAAACTGTCTTTTTTTATATTTTTCTAATAAAGTATGATTCTTTCTGAGTACACTCGTTCCAGCCAGAGTCTTCTATCTTTATTCGTTTAGGAGATATAAATTTTCAAAGATTACGTGTTTTTACCAAAAACAGTAAAACTGCAAACTTTGACAGCTCGTATCTCCGAAACGAAAAAAGATTTTTGACTCAAACTAGCGCCAAAAGTCTTGTATTTTCTTATATATTAACACATATTTTAAAAAAAAATCGGTGTTGTACTCCGAAATCTGTCTGTTTTGACGTGGAATGGTCCAGTATTGCTTGAATTTACAATAAAAAATTGTAGTGGAGGGGGTACAAAATAATGATGGTAGGGATATCTTAAAGATGTGTGCAGATATCAATTTTCGCTGTAATTTAAAAAATTAATTGTTGTTTTGCTAATTAAATCTTATATTTAGCTTTAAAGAATTCAAAATATACACGTGCTAAATCGAAACCAATCAATTGAAATTTAATATTTAAAGCATACACAGATCTCATTTTATGTTACACTTTGAAGTTTTGTTGATGGTATATTAAATTTCTAATTGTAGGGTGATGTATCATCACAACCTTGAAGTAGTTATTACTTTACAGTAAAAAAAAAGAAGATGAAAAAAAGTTGAAGCCCCTTTCTCTCTCTCTATACCATCAGCTTATATTATCTTACTAGGTATAGAGTGTTTCATAATGCTAATGTAGGGTTTTTTATTCTTTGAATACGGAGAGGAGACCAATTATCACTTCAGTAGTGATTCTAACAGTATAACACCATGAGCTCTGTCAGAAAAATCAGTTTGCCGGATAAAAAATTTGATTTTAAAAATTCATCCATACCAGTGACAATTGTTAAGCCATATGCTCCTGAAGAAGAGCAACAACAGGCAGTGCAGATAGGTAACCGATGGATACCTCAGCAGCAACAACCACTACGGCGGCCACATTTGTTGCGACAGCATGCTGCTGCTGTATTACGGCTACGCAATATACAGCCGATGTGAGCATATGGGTTGTGTGACAGTCACCACCAATCGGTAAGAGTTAATAAAAGTTGTAACATGTTTTATTAGCGAGGTTAGTCGCCGTAAAACCGTTCGGTTCTATTTGACCGAAAGGGATCAAAATAACTGTAGACAAGTTTAATATGGACAATAAAATTGTTTATTCAGGGAATATAGAAAATAAACAACTATTTACAATGTTTTTACATTATAACCTTAACCTATTTGTGTTTATGTTGTTTGTTTACTGTCGCTGCAGGTGTGTACGCATGTGTGTTGGTCGCTATGTCGCAGGTACGAAATTCGCCTGCTGGCGGCGCGGCGCGGCGGTCGGTGGCCTCACGGACGGACCCGGTAAGCCAAAATGGCGGTTAACGGGGGAAGCTGAAAAGAAAACGCATTAGTCCTGTAAAGAAATGGCCGTTGGTCCAGAGAACTCTTGGACGCTGCCGTTAGCATGCGGGCATAGGTGGAGGAGCGGTGCGGATGACGCGGAGAACTCCTGCGCCAGGATATGATCGGAGAACTCCTGAGCAAAGGATGGGTGTAAGCGGAGAACTCTTGCGTAGGAAAGGTTGGGAGATGTATCCGGAGAGCTCCTGGATACGGAATGCTCAACTGGGTCGGAGCTCGGTCTTATATACGCAGTTGAGCCGCCGAAAACGGTATCGGCGCTGCGGAGCGGCCGTCTTGGGTAGTTACGGAGGGGCATGACGAGAACTCTATACTTTGCGCACGCTATAGTATAGGCCGCGGTATCGGCACGTACGCCACAGCTATCCCCACCACGCGGTATCGTGCATGGGGTAGCAACAAAGCAAGCGTCTCGTCACAAAGTCAAGACTAATAATAATTAATAAATAATATTTTTCTCTTTAATCATAAATGCTGCTTCTGTTTGGGGGGAAGTTGGAGGTGAAAATTCCCCAGTTATAATATAATGGGAGAATGCTGCAGCGATTGCGTGCCTTTACTTATGAAATAATAACCCTATATTTTATATTATTATTATTATTTGTATTTTATTATTATTTTAAAAATTAAACTCATTTTAATAAAAATGTGTGTGTGTATTATTTTTCTTCCTCTCTACTAGCCTTACATAGGGGAAAGAGTCCACCTTAGTACCAGCAGCATTAGTAGTAGTAGTAGTAGTAGTGAAAGAAACCAAGTAGTGGAGTCTTAGAGGGGATAGACGGGGTCTTGAGACGCGATGAGGACGATGAGCTTGATCACGGTGAGCGCAAAACGCTGTGCTCAGCCGAATAGCACATCCGAGACCGCTATTCTCTCTCTCCCTCTCTCTCTCTCCCTCTCTCTATCTCTCTCTCTCTCTCTCTCTCTCTCCACGGGAGAAAGACTATCGTGGAAAAAAAATATTTAAAAGATGAATGTAGGTGAGGGGGACTCGTCACGTCCGAATTTCATCGAAAAATGTCAATGGTGACCTCATGTGCGTGTATTGAGAAACGTTTGAATACATCGGAGCGTATCAATACATTTAAATAAAAAAAAAACATCTATATCTAATCATACTGGTGGGGTGAATGTAGTCCCTAAACTTATTAAAAATTACAGCAGTTCCTAAAGCAATTAAAAAAAATATGCTATTACGTCATCAGAGTGGGGGAACTTATAAGTGGTGGGGGTCAATGCAGTCCCTAAACTTATATCAAAATTATGACACGTTCGTGAAGCAATTACAAAAATTTACTGTGACGTCAGCGGAGTGGGGGAACTCATATGCTAACCAAATGGGGGGGGGGGGGGGGGGGCATGACGTCAGAGGAGTGGGGAAACCTCCCGCCTCGCGACGGGGACCCCCGCGCGTCGCACCCCCCTCGCCACTTTCCAGTATCAACATAGCTACACTACTATTACCATTATTAGTACAGTTTCGACCAATAATCTTGCGTCAGGCGAGGGGAAGTAGAAATCAGAGGAGCGAAGGGTTATCTAGGGAATTATATATCATCGACACCGTTAAATTTTAGAACAGTCATTTTTACATCAATAGATCTATCAATGGCTAGAAATAACCTGTTTTTTTTTAAATGTAGAGGAATAAATAAAATCAATAAATGGCAGAAAGGAAAGACAGAATCTTAATGAATAGGGGAAACGAAAACATCAGATGAGTATTATTTAGTTAATAAAAAACGTGAATGTAATAGTAAATATTTAAGGAAATATACTTTGTGTTTGTTTTTACTTTTATTACAGGTTAAATCGATTCTGATGATATCATGGTTACAGGAAATACATATTTATATGTTATTATGATGATGGAAGTGATAGCGACTACCAATTAAATGAAGATAAAGCTATGTCATAAATTAATAAGGATGTAAAGTGAACGTATTTTGAATTTTATTCCAAGTTAAATATAATCTGATTACAACATTATTTTGTGTCCTTATTTGAATCACTTATTGCACATTCATATTAATTACATATATTCATTCGCTTTAAAGTTAATTCCTTCAGAAGGAAAAGAGTACAAACTGCATTATTTTTTCTACTGCTATCCATATACGCTTAAGTTTTTCAGTTTTATGTGCGTGAGGAAATGCTGTTATGCATACCCTGGCCTTTGCAGACCAGGGTTATGTGGAAAGACCCCATTAAAGGTCAAGACTCTCTCAAGGGGAGTGGTTTTTTGGTTGTCTTTTTCAAGACTACCTCAACCAAGCCACCACCCTTGAGCATACCCACTAAAACCCCCCGCACTACACAGCCATGTAAAGGACAACTTGGAAGACCTCGTCAATAAAGTTCTAGGTTCTCAACTCTTTAATATTTCAGGGCATATCCACCTCATTGAACCACCTGTTCCAAACGTCGAGGGACAGAATGCACAAGATTTTCACAGATATGTGGTTAATCGTTTAATTCGTCCCACATCCTTCGCACGTGACGTTTTAGTGCCTCTGTTGTCCTATCTTCTTCAGGTCTCCAACGCTTTACAATGATACCCCATATATTTTCTATGAGGTTGAGGTCTGGAGATTTTGCTGGCCAATTTATTAACTCCACTTCAGGATGCTCTGCAAATCACTGCCTTGTTATACGAGAGGTATGTACACTTGAATTATCTTGCACAAATTTAATTGTAGGCACTTCTTGCATAGAATATCTGCTTCTTACGCTTGGCAGCATACAATTTTCTAATAGATTTGTGTATATTGCAGAGTTCATTTTTGTGTCGACTTCGAATAATCCACCTACTCCATGTTTCGACATCCAGCCCCTGTATGCAACACTTATCCTGTTGCTTCTATTCATTGGCAAAACATATTGGTCAATATACCTAGTTCCATCTGGCCGCCAAACATGGAGTCTTCCATCTTCAGAAGACTGGAAAACTTTTTCGTCACTCCAAATGACATTATCCCAAAATCCTTCCTCTTTGCTCATGTATTCCAATGCAAATCCAATCCTTTGCTGCCTATGTTGATCAGTCAACTTGAATTTATATGCTGCGTGATGGCAGTGTACGCCAGCTTCATGCAGCCTCCTACATACAGTTATTACGGATACTTGAGCTGTGTAATTCATACAAAATAATAGTTGAAGGCTGGAACCGATCTTTGTTCATAACATTAGTGATTTGCCTGTTTTCCTCTTCTGTTGTAATTCTAGGCTTTTCGTTGTGTTTCCTCTTATCTCTTAGACCTTCAACTCCTTCTTCGCCAAACTTCTTGACCCTTCGATTAATAGTCAATTTATGAACCTGCAGATCTGTAGCAATTTCTTCTGAAGATTATCCTGCATTTGACATTTCAATAGCCATTCTTTTTGCAACTAATTTATCATTTTCATTTGCCATTTTTCAGTTTAACTTTTTAGAGAACCTTTTACAATACTTTTCAGTGTTTAAGCAATAAAACAAATGCCAACTGTGCCTACTTTCATTTTTCTCTTGGCAATTGTTTTATTGCTTAACCATTGAAAACTGTTATAAGTGTTTCTCTAAAAAGTTAAACTGAAAAATGGCAAGTAACAGTGATATATCAGTTACAAGAGGAATGGCTATTGGAATGTGGAAGGCAGGACAATCTTCAGAAGAAATTGCTACAGATCTGCAGGTTCATAGATCGACTATTAATCGATGGATCAAGAAGTTTGGCGAAGAAGGAGTTGAAGGTTTAAGTGATAAGAGGAAACACAACAAAAGGCCTAGAATTACGACAGAAGAGGAAAACAGGCAAATCGTTAATGCCATGAATAAAGATCTGTTCCAGCCTTCAACTAAAATTTTAAATGGATTACAGCTTAATGTATCCCAAATGACTGTACGTAGAAGGCTGCATGAAGCTGGCGTACACTGCCATCACGCAGCACATAAAATCAAGTTGACTGATCAACATAGGCAGCAAAGGATTGGTTTTACATTGGAATACATGAGCAAAGAGGAAGGATTTTGGGATAATGTTATTTGGAGTGACGAAAAAGTTTTCCAGTTTTCTGAAGATGGAAGACTCCATGCTTGGTGGCCAGATAGAACTAGGTATATTGACCAATATGTTTTGCCAATGAATAGAAGCAACAGGATAAGTGTTACATACAGGGGCTGGATGTCGAAACATGGAGTAGGTGGATTATTCGAAGTCGACACAAAAATGAACTCTGCAATATACACAAATCTATTAGAAAATTGTATGCTGCCAAGCGTAAGAAGCAGATATTCTATGCAAGAAGTGTCTACAATTAAATTTGTGCAAGATAATTCAAGTGTACATACCTCTCGTATAACAAGGCAGTGATTTGCAGAGCATCCTGAAGTGGAGTTAATAAATTGGCCAAAAAATCTCCAGACATCAACCTCATAGAAAATATATGGGGTATCATTGTAAAGCGTTGGAGACCCGAAGAAGATAGGACAACAGAGGCACTAAAACGTCACGTGCGAAGGATGTGGGACAAATTAAATGATCAACCACATATCTGTGGAAATCTTGTGCATTCTGTCCCTCGACGTTTGGAGCAGATGGTTCAATCAGGTGGATATGCCATGAAATATTAAAGAGTTCAGAACCTAGAACTTTATTGACGAGGTCTTCCAAGTTGTCCTTTACATGGCTGTGTAGTGCAGGGGGTTTTAGTGGGTATGCTCAAGGGTGGTGGCTAGGTTGAGGTTGTTTTGAAAAAGACAACCAAAAAACCACTCCCCTTGAGAGAGTCTTGACCTTTAATGGGGTCTTTCCACATAACCCTGGTCAGCAAAGGCCAGGGTATGCATAACAGCATTTCCTCACGCACATAAAACTGAAAAACTTAAGCGTATATGGATAGCAGTAGAAAAAATAATGCAGTATGTACTCTTTTCCTTCTGAAGGAATTAACTTTAAAGCGAATGAATATATGTAATTAATATGAATGTGCAATAAGTGATTAAAATAAGGACACAAAATAATGTTGTAATCAGATTATATTTAACTTGGAATAAAATTCAAAATACATTCACTTTACATCCTTATTAATTTATTACATAGCTTTATCTTCATTTAATTGGTAGTCGCTATCACTTCCATCATCATAATAACATATAAATATGTATTTCCTGTAACCATAATATCATCAGAATCGATTTAACCTGTAATAAAAGTAAAAAGAAACACAAAGTATATTTCCTTAAATATTTACTATTACTTTCACGTTTTTTATTAACTAAATAATACTCATCTGATGTTTTCGTTTCCTTTATTCATTAAGATCCTTTCTTTCCTTTCTGCCATTTATTGATTTTATTTATTCCTCTACATTTTCAAAAAAACTGGTTATTTCTAGCCATTGATAGATCTATGGATGTAAAAAGGACTGCTCTAAAATTTAACGGTGTCGATGATATATAATTCCCTAGATAACTCTTCGCCCCTCTGATTTCTACTTCCCCTCGCCTGACGCAGGATTATTGGGCGAAACTGTACAGCTCGTTATATTCTAATACATTTTTGATATCTGCACTACTTCCACACATTAGAGAATCTAGAGATACATGAGCAGGATTATGCACAGTTCAATGATAATCTCCTTGTTGTACTACCTAGCAAGGGTGAAGACTGTTCGGTATCATTCAAGAATGTTGAAAGAGTACTGTTCGTCATACAGGGCCTTTCTCTGACGGAGGCATATAGGCGATTCGTATTAGTTGACTATAGCGCTCCGGATGGTAGTATCTGAGAGCGCTAATTGGTCAATATCATGTAGTGCCAACATGAAATGGTCCGTTACCAATAGATGAATACGAAAAATGAGACTCATCCGCCATTTTGGTATGCTAAAGTGTTTACATGCTAGTTGTAGCAGAAAGAGGTGTGAAATGGAAAAATGTCAAATGGTAAGGTTACTAAAGTAAAAATGGAAGTTATTGAATGGAGAGTTTGAATATTCTTTCTTTTCATACATTATTTTCAATTTTTACTTTAGTAACCTCACTATTTGACATTTTTCCATTTCACACCTCTTTCTGCTACAACTAACATGTAAACACTTCTCCACATCGAAATGGTGGATGGGTCTCATTTTTCGTATTCATCTATTGGTAACGGACTATTTCATGTTAGCACTACATAATATTGACCAATCAGCGCTCTCAGATACCACCATCCGGAGCGCTATAGTCAACTAACACGAGTCTCCTATATGCCACCGTTAGAGAAAGACCGTGTACATGCAGACATTAAGTGTATATTTAAGAAGAATGTTCAAAAAGATGGTAGTAATAGAAGTCAAATTTATCAATTTCATGTATCTTTTCGTGTAGACTATTATTTAAAAAGTTCTCGTTATGCATCGGTAAGTTACAAATCGTATCGAGGAAGTGATTGCATCGAGTGGTTTGTGCATGAACTTTTGAGATCATTGCATGAATTGTAAGCGACAGACTGAATACTATAGTAGCCATACATGAGCTTAGTATTAGTGAAAAGTCGTGGCATTATAATGATCCAAATTGTCACTTATGAAAAAAATCGTTTCTTCCAAATCAACTTCAAATTCACGGTCACGATCATTTAAACGGTAAATATAGAGAGGACCAACTTATAACAATTGTAATTTAAACTTTAAAGACTCAAATGTTATACCAATAACTTTTCACAATTTATTTGGTGTGACCCTGCACTGCCCTGTTCGTCGTGTATGGACACAAAAATTATTATCTGTGCGAAACAATGTTAGATATCGGCCCAAAAACCTGTGAATCAAAGTGGAAAGGGGTTTGTCTAATAATAAGTCTTTCAGATGCTGTTTAGCAGGTATATAAAAATTTATTCAAATAAATAAATTATACAAAATTGTTATAAAAGATTTACAAGTACTGAAGTTACGGTGAGGTTTTAAAAATCTCCAGAAATCCTAGGGAATTTTGTGTCTGACGCCGGTCTAGGGAATTTCTTGGGAAGAGGTTTCCCGAAAACCTACAGACAGCAAAATTCCCAAGACCGAGATTACCGCGGGCGCTAGGGACTTTCGAGTCTGGTGACTAGTAGGGTAAGTCCCCTGCCAATTCCCCACCTCGAAAGCCGAGGGAGATGAGGAGGTGGTTTTCGGGGAAGGAGCAGTCTCCTTAACCCTACGTCCAGCCTCCCCTGAGTTCTAGTGGCTCCGAGCCACCCCAACCCCAGGGTCTGAGTTTACCCCTCCCTCTACCCGACTCCTCAAGAGTCCTGACCCTAAGGGTAGGAACACTTGGTCCGAGTAAGCTCTCGGAGCCAGTGTAGAGGGGGAAGGAGAGGGTGGATTTCTCTCGGTTAGTCCCCGGAGAAGTCTCCCTTAGGAGGGAGGAGAGTGCCGCAGAGGGGAAGTCCCCTCTTGGAAGGTGGTGAGTGGTGGGTGATACTTGGCACAAGTTTCAACCCAAAAAGGTTCGCTTGTGGAAGTGCAAAAAGTTGGCTGGTGGAGGCGGTGGCGCCTAATAAGGCGGTGATGCCAAGGAGGCGACAAAAGCTGGCTAGCGATGCTGGCTGCGGCGGCTGCAGCTGCTGTTGCTGGCGGGTTTGGGCTGCAATGGGTCCTTATCAAGGACCCATGCGGCATTCAACTCACTAGCGAGAGAGCCGCTCACCACACTGGCCGCCTAGCGGCCGAGCGCTCAAGTTGTGCCGCTGCCGTGACGCGCCATGGCCTAGTAGACGTGCAAGCGCGCCGCGGAGAGAGAGAGAGAAACAGAGTGAGCAGCCTAGACGCTGGCGGTCTAGCTGTCAACTCTGTATGCAAGAGAGATAGAGCAATAGAACAGAAATCATTTTATCTTTCTGCTTTCCCCTGATCTCGAACATTATTTATAAAATATAATTATAGATACTACGACTCCAATGTAGCAGATTTGCATCAAGGCCATAATACCTGCATACAGGCCTTACCGTTGAACTTGGCGAACAAACAGAAATGATCGACATATCGAAAATATAGGCACGAACTGCCTTCGCCCATAAGTCCCATGATATGGGTTCCAACCGCGCGGAGACATAGTCGCGTACCATCTTAATAACAAGTTCGAAATTTCGAATCTATACGGTTTTTTGAACTTATTGGTGCAATACACCCAAATCCGATTTCAACCAATGACGATCATAGGAGACCTTGAGTTGGGGATAGACCTTGCGATTTCGAACCTTGCTGAAGCTGGTCTATCGTTCGTCACTCGTATTGTAGATCTCGAAGATTACGGTAGTCGGACTAAATTCATCCTGAAGAAGTGCGGGAGTATACCGAAAACTTCTGATCGTGTGGTGCATCGCTGGACTTGCTTTGCTTGGCTTGTTTTGCTGTGACTGTTTACTTGCTGTTGACCTGCCTTGCCTGCTTCATCTTGCCTGCTCGCTGCCTGTTCGCCGACCTGGTTATATATCTGCTCTCCGCCTTGCCTACTTGCCGACCTGCTAGTCTTGCCAACTCGTCGCCCTGCTTGTTTCGCCTGCTTGGTCGCTTCTCCAGCTCGCCCTGCCGCTTCGCCTGCTTCATCACTTCTCCAACTCGCCCTGCCGCTTCGCCTGTTCGTCCGCTTCGCCTGCTACGATCCTCGTCGATTCTGCCGTCTTAGGCTTCGAAAGGTTAGCGTGAATTCCTTCATAGCGAGAAGATTAAGTCGTCGCGATCGTTAGAAACTTACTGTGGATGTAAATTAGAGATCCAATGCTGGTACAGATAAGTAAGGATAAATATCTATAAATGGTCGCTTTAAAGAAACCATAATCCAGAAATGGTAGTCAATTGACTAAAATTTCATGATTGTTTGGTCGAGTTCTGTAAAGTATCGATATTCGGTTACGAAAATTATGACTTGTATATAAAGTTACGTTTAGATTTTAGGTAATTACCGTTTACCGTGTGATGACTTTTCGTATTACAGCTTGGTTCGCAATATAAGTTTTGGTCGGGAGTGCGCGATATTCCGATTAGTAGCCATGGGGAGGATAGCTTCGAGTTTTGCGTTTTGGTCGCGTATCGTTTTTAAGTATAGCAGATCGGGGGGCCCGAAGGTGAATTCTCCTTGAAAGGAGATACTTCGTTCGATTCATCCCTTGGAAGTACAGTTTTGTTTGCCATTTTTCGTATAAGGTTTGCAGGAGAAACACCTGCCTTGAGAAGGGCCTTAATTATTTGTAGTAAGTTAAAGTCGGTTACTTCACCTCGGGGAAAACTTAGAAGAATCGTCGTATCTTCCATAAATCCTCCGAATTTTAAGTCGTTTATTTGAAGATCTTTTACTTATTGCTTTGAGTTTATGTAGAGAATTCAGTTTATGCGGAAAATATATGATAAATCTGTATTACAGAATTTACAGTGTTTGGAATATTTAACCCGATTCGACAAAACATCCTTTGCGTTTCCAAAGAATCCACACATTCTCCACTTCCGAATCCTATTCTCCATAAAACTGAGCTAACTGGCGCCTTCTGATTTATTCTAACTATTTTTGGTCGAGTCTTATAATATTTTGCGATTTTACAGTACAGTTGGTTCCCTGGGGAACCTGGCGCCCAACCTTTCATTTGGTAGAGTTTCGTTAATATATATAGTAAATTCAGTTAAGAGTTACCCAAAATTTTTGTTGCGTCGCACTAGTTATGATTTACATTTTATTTTCGAAGCGATCGCGAATTTGTTGAAGAGGTCTGTACATATGCTGCCTGCATATAAGGAAATATACATTTCTTTTAGTAAATTTATACGTAATTAAAATATTCAGTTGAAATTTATCGATTCATTTAAATTTTTGGCGTCTAGTTTAGGTAAATTAAGCTCATATTTGGAAAAATCTCAGATGAGACATTTAGTACCAGAGTTTTCGGATTTAACAAAAGAGCAATTTAGTATGCTTACAAGGAGAGGTAATTTTCCATACGATTAAATACATAATTTAAGTCGTTTGGAAGAAACAGTTTTACCCACGCGAGAGTCATTTTCCACTAAGTTGTCTGAGAGTAATATCACTGAAGAAGCATATAATCATGCTAAAGATGTATAAACCAAATTCCAATTGCGAATACTTGGGGAGAACAGCGATCTGTATTTAAAGAACGATGTTCTATTGTCAGCTGACGTTTACAAGAGTTTTCGCGATAGCTGTATGATAAATTATAGTTTAAATCCTGCTCATTATTATACACTTCCAGGCTTCACCTGGGACGCAATGTTTAAACATACCGGAATCAAATTGGAACTTTTCACCGACGTAGATATGTTACTTTTTATTAAGCATGGTATACGTGGTGGTTTGAGTCAATGCTCTCATCGTTACGAAAAAGCTAACAATCAGGACATGCAGGACTATGATTCGGCGGAACCATCCAAATATTTAATGTACTATGATGTAAATAATTTTTGTATGCGTGGGCAATGTATCAACCACTGCCTACTCATGGATTCCAATGGATCGAAGACGCTGCCAATTTCGATGTCTGTATTGTACTGATGGATTCATCCATATGTTACAATTTAGAGGTTGACCTGGAATATTCGCGTGGGCTTCACAAAAAACATTCCGATCTGCTATTCTACCAGGTACGTGAAAAGCCACCAGATGCACGGCAGGGGAAACTGCTTGCATCCCTCAACGATAAAGTACGGTACGTTATACACTATTGTACATTGCAACAGTTTATACATAACGGACTCAAATGGAAACGAATATACCGAGATTTAAAGTTTCATCATCCAACTTGGTTAAGCGAATATACTGAATTAGACACTCGTCTACGTACAGCATCGAAGAACGATTTGGAAAAGAATCTTTTCAAGCTAATGCACAACGCGGTATTTGGTAGAACAATGAAAAACATAAGGAATAGGATTGATGTTAGCTCGCAACCAAGTGGAAGGGAATATACAGGGTGGATGTACTGATTTCCAAACCGAATTTTCACAGTCGCGCGATATTCAATGAGAATTTGGTAGCAATTCTATTATCAAAATTATCCGCGAAATTTGATAAACCTGTATACGTAGGCATGATTATTTTAGATATTTCCAAAACTTGTTTGTATGATTTCCATTATGATTATATGCTTCCTACATTCGGTAGCAAATGTAGAGTAAAGTATATCGACACGGACAGTCTGATATAAAGTATCGAGTGTGATGATGTTTACTCAGTAATGAATCATGACATCACTAAATTTAACATCAGCGACTATGCTATTGATAATCAGTTCAATTTACCTCTAGCTAACAAAAAGGTACCAAGTTTAATGAAGGATGAAAATAATGGTAAAATCATGACAGAGTTCATCGGGCTGAGATAAAAAATGTATATATTTAAGGTGCAGGGCTGTACAAAAATTACTAAAAAAGCTAGAAATGTTAAAGGTTATGTCATTGCTAGAAGTATAACTTTTGATTAGTACAAAGATTGTTTGGATAATTTCAAGGTACAGTCCCGCAATTAAAATTTAATTTATTCAAAATTACACAACGTTTTATCGATGACGTAAAAAAAAAATCTCAGCCCACACGATGATAAGCGTTGTATCATACATGATACTGCAGCGACTCAACCATGGGGACACTATAGGTTAAAAGAAGAGTTTTTTTAATAGCTTTGTATATTGTATTAATAATAATAATATTATTATTACATATAAATGATCATAAAACATTGTTCATATTTATCCATGAATTATGTGTTTTATCCATTGTGACGTGGTCTTCTTGTTCCCTGTCCCAAAGGGTAATTTTTAAGCCTTCAATAAGAAGTAAAGCCGTGTGGAATGGCTCGCCCTCCCTTCATTACTGGACAATTGTTTCCCAAAACAGATCATTTTTTTTTTGCTTTTAATTTAATATTATGGGTATGAGAGTGTATGCATGAAAGATGCAATGCGATGAGAAGGCGAGTCGGAATAGCGGGGATTTGCTTTGACAGTAAATAAAGAATTAGAGAATGTTCAATATGGAGGGGCTTGAAAGGTGATGGCTGTTGAATTGAATACGACGCCAAGTAAAGAAGGAGAAAGAGAGTACCCACTTCTAAATGAACATCCTCTCAGAGCTAACATAGACAAGGCAAACCAAAAATTATTGCCTGAGCTAAAAATATCGGCTAACTGGCTACGAGGAGCGATGGGCGAAGCAAATGCCATCGAAGCTTCAGGTGAACCCGATTAGCAAATAATTTGGTTATCTTACTATACGAGGTCTTCACATAGAATGTTATTGTCGACAGAAACCATCAATAAGGAGGGAGAGAAGTAGCGAAAGAGTGGGGAAAAGAGAATCTCTCTCTTGAGCCTAGATCGACGAAGAATAAAGTTGTCTGGCCGCTGGGATCGTAGAGAAGGATACCTAAGGACACCTGGAATAGGGAATTAAGAAAAGCAGTAGAAGGAAGGAACCAGATGGACTTTCGAAGAGCTGATTCGAGGATGATTAAAGTCAGGTTAGAAGGTCCAGTCCTTAAATATCCTCCGTATGTAGAGGGTAGCAGGGAGGATCGTCCCATGAAGGGGGAGTTATTCTGAGGAAACCCTGGAGGTTAGGTCCCTGTTGTCCCCGGAGATGGTGATTCCGGTGAGTGAAGATCTCTCCCGGTGGTTCATTGTGGGTGTCTTGCCCGGTGGTCAGGTAGTCGCGGAAGGGTGGAGAGGCCCCCTCGTCACGAGATCTTTGGGGAGGAATCAGGATATCACTCCCTAAGAATTCCCCTGCCGAATAGCAAAGCAGAAAAGGAAAATTCCTGTTTGGGATAGGTTGTTTCCCTATTTTTTTTTATCAGAGATAATTAATCATCGGTTGATTAAAAAGGAATATCCGCGAGCCCGTTGCGCCGATTTCCATCCCCGGGTGTGCGATATCCGGTCGGGTGAGGGAGGTGAACCGGACGTGCGACGTTGCCATGTAGCGGAGCTGTTCGGGGTGCCAGGGATCCTGTTGCGAACCTTCTCTCCGAGTATTGTCTCCTGGAGGGGCCTCCCTGATAAGCCCAGTCAGGGAATGTGTGCCGAAGGCCTCTCCGTAGAATCGAGGCATCTAGGCCTGAATGGGAAGCCACCTTCGGGACTTGGCATCCTAATTTTTGGGATCATCTATTCCCCGACATCAGGAGAATCTCTACATATGGGTGGATACGGGTGAAGATCCGACCCGAGTGAAATCCCCGCTTTCGGTCTCGTTTTTGATTTAATAAATGATAAGGTTGTTAATTGGAATGAATGCGATGTTAATGGTTATGACTCGAGAAAAGAGACCTAGTAAATCTGGGGGAAAATAAAATGTCAATTTTCCAAGAATAATAGTTGGATTATTTATTGATCAGAGATGCCCTTAACCTTATTCGCTATTATTCTGACTCCGCCCCTCTACCGTATTATACAGTTGACAAGTCGGATAGTTATGAATGACCTTTTTCAATGTTGGATACTATAGCTCCGCCATCGAGCCAGGCACCCACATATAGTTCGATTCGTCGAAATTAATCTTTTTCTCCTTTACCGTATTGTATAAAGTATCCAGCCTTGAGTGACATATACGTTTTGAGCGGTTGTATGTGACGATTAGAAATCAGGGCCTATTATACTGCTGCACCATTCCTAACCACTTTACAAAGACTTTGTCATCCTTCTTACGTAATACTTTCTCAACTAGATAAATATTAGGATTAGCAGTTTTTAAAAGTTCATATTCATAGAATCCACCATATATATCAGCACTACTAGAATCTATAAGTTGTAAAGTGGTAGATTCCGAAAGAATCTGACACGTTAAGTATTTGAATTTAGCGCCTAATGCGTGATTTTTTGGGCTTCATGAACTTGCGCGCCGATCGCAGCTCTACCGCAAGCACGCATTAAGGCCCTCAGTTGCCTGTGAGATCCTAGAAGGAGCAAGAGCTAGCTAAGACGCTTTGCTTGTACCAGAGCCGAAAGAATAAGTTGACCAGGAGAAAAGGCAGGAAAGACGGTCGCCTGGGAGATCGTAACTGGAGTGCGAGTCAGTATAGAATTTTGGGAAGCCAGTAACCTACGTCGACGGAGAAATAGGAAACGAGCGTACGTTCTGGCCAGGAAAGTATATAGTTGCTTGCTTAGGAAAAGGAATTGTAAGGTATGTGAATTAACCTAATATCGCGATGCGGTCTCTGGCCAAGTGTGTGCCACTGTATGGAGGAGATACGTAAAAATTAAGAAGTGAGACAACTATAAAAAAAGAATTGAAGAATTGGTTAGCGACAGTGTTCGGCACTCGGGCGACTCTGGGAGTATAGAATCGGTAAGCCGAGAAGAAAGTGTGTAGAAGCTAGAAGGCCATTCAGGTGGCCCACAGCGGGCCTGGCGCCCAAAACATTGTAATAGTAAAATCTTGAATGTGTTAAAGGACCGATAACAGAATGTAGAATCTCATACGTGTTGAGAATAGAATTTATTTGAGTAATTGCGTCGATTAAGATGGCTTAATGTATATTTCCCGCGTAGGCTGTCGGGAGAGGCTACGGCAAGAGAAGCCGATGTAAATAGTATTGTACCAAGAGAAGTAACAAGAATATAGAATGATTGTTTCAATTTTGACTAGAAAACTTGGATATATTATTTATTTTATTAGAAACAACTCTACCCAAAACCCGAGTTACAAAATAAATATGTAGCAGGATTCATTTCTGCAAATTTTATAATTTCAAATATTACAGTTGTCCAATTTGGTGTGTAACCTTTTGCGAATACATCTTGAATTTACTGATTCATACAAAATCACCCACTTTGAACTTGGCACGACCAACAATTTTTAAATTGTTATATACTGTAGCTAGGAGCTTATTAGCATGTTCAGGTTTCACATCAAGTGCACGCATTCGTATAGTATGATGTTTTCTTTTATTGTACTCATTAATCAGTTGCTGCAGTATACCTCTCTACTTATAATTTCCATTCAGCGTAAATCGTTTCCACATTTTGGTCTTTAACTTTCGATTTCAGCCCTCAACTATCGTTGCTTTCAATACACTGTATATAGAATAATGATTTATTCCACGTTTTTTCACATATAATTGGAAATCGCTGTTACAAAACTCTTGCCTTCATCTGTCTGAAAATTTTTCGGACATCTTCCACTCTTCAAGATTTTCGTAAATGTAGCTGTCACTTCCTTGTCAGTTTTAATTTTTAGTGCTACTGCTCAACCAAATTTCGAGAATAAGTCAATAACTATGAGAATGTAGTGGTAACCTCCGTCTGCATAATTTCTCATATCCACCAAGTCTGCTTACCAGAGGTAATCGAAGCTTCGTATTATAACCTGTTTACGTAGAAAATTCCATCTGACAGGCACAAGCAGCTCCTCCACCAATTATTTTCTTCTTATCAGAATCCATAAATCTTCTGGCATGTGCTGGGTTTACAATATCTCACTAAAATAAACTGACGATAGCGCCGGTATCATCAGTTTCGTGATACCTTTATTTTTCCCAATCTGCGACAATTTGCAGTCTTTCATACGAAACATCACGTATTTTATTAATTTTTTTCATCTAATTCATGAGTATTATGATCAATTTTATTACTCCATTCAATGATTCATTCATCAATTGTATCGATACATTCTCTCAGCAGATTTGTACATTTTTCCTCAAGGAATTCACATTCACTACTCAACCTACTTGCAAAGTCTTCCGTTAATAATGAGTGACTATTGAGCTTGATTCATCATAAAATCTGTCAATTTCACTCTGTTCTCATCCAGGCTGAACTTAATATCTTGCAAATATTCATTGTATTCATGTAATTTTTTGTAATGCTGTCACACATAATTTAAAATTATCCATCAGAACATGCATATTCACTACTCATGTCTCATTAGTAACACTAAAACTCAAGTTTGAAATTATTCTCCTCTTGGTATTAAATGCATTCTTGTGTTTTTCAAATTTTAACGTATCATCTTCAGGTTTGTGGAAGTATTTTCTTACCTTACTGATGTTGAAACCATCTCCAAAGGCTATAACAGGTTAAAAATATAAAAATTGCCCCCACTTCGATATTCATTTTAGATAGGCCATTCGAAAAGACATAATACCAGACTAGTTTATCCAAATTTTTAGATCCCTAGGTGTTACATAGTGTTTCTGTAGTAAAAACGGTGTTTTTTAAAGAAAACACTCCTGCTTCATTGTTGGCCTCAAGAATTCTCAAAAAATTCATGAGTGTGAGCTTTCCAGTAGTATGTTGTTCTGATTTTTTTCAGATTTATAAGCTCAAAAGTAAAGTCATGAAAAATATTTGAATTTTTCAGTTATTTTTAATCTTATGGAGGTTATATTTGACTAACTTATAAATGGTAGTTTTTTCTGCTTTTTTTCCATACTGTTAAATGTCAACATCAGAATTACCACTTTCAGAACAGAACATGCTCAGAATGAGAAAAAATCGATTTTTTGTTGTATTTTGTCTATAGTTTTGACACAATTTTAAAATTAGATAGCTCAATATGCATTAGAACGCTCAAAATACTCTCGGAATCATTTTTAAGTCGGAAAAGCTTATAAAAACAGGTATTACTTCACTGTAGCTGCAAAGTGGCTAAAACTGCCGGCTTTCGGTACAAGAAAAACTTATATTAATTGAAAGATATTAATTATTACAACTATAGGTAGTGAGTAAGAGCGTCAGTGTCGGTGTGACCGATTTAGAGCGAGAGAGGAGTGAGTTCCCACCGAAATATTATAAGAAATACATGTAAATAAGGAGGCCTTTCGGCTTAATCTATAGACGTGTGCTTGATTACGAAATAAGTATTGTAAAGTTCGTCTCTCTTTTTGATTATCTCCTTAATCGAACCAGTAGAAAGGGACATATCCTACACAATCCATGCTGAAAATAGGTAAGTATTATAATGACAATGTTTCTAAAAGTTATATGTTTGGATCTTTTATGAAAATAAAATAATTATGCATTATTAAAATAATATATTACAACATTACTTGATTTGGTTAAGTACTTTAACACTTATTAAATATAATGTTTTTAATCCTGTCACTATCTTCATCTACAACTAAAGTAGATCAATAATAATTCACGTAGTGTCTACATATGTATGTGTGCGCGCATATGGGTTTGTATCAGTTTGATATACTTTTAAAATAAAATCATGAAAAATTATAAAAAGATACGATGAATATTTATAGGTATCAACTTTTTTTAATACAACAGTGTTAATTATAAATATTTTTTTTAATAATTTATTCAACACAAATTGTTATGCAAATGAAAAAGAAAGTAAAGGTTTGGTACCAAACCTAAGTTTGGCATATTGACAAGTTTTAGACTGGTGGGTTGAAACATTGTTTTTGTTATTGTGCCAAACTTAGGTTCGATACCAAACCTTTACTTTCTTTTTCATTTGCATAACAATTTGTGTTAAATAAATTATTAAAAAAAAAATTATAATTAACACTGTTGTATTAAAAAAAGTTGATACCTATAAATATTAATAGTATCTTCTTATCATTTTTTATGATATTATTTGAAAAGTATATCAAACTGATATAAACCCATATGCGCGCGTACATACATACGTAGACACTACGTGAATTATTATTGATCTAGTTTAGTTGTAGATAAAGGTAGTGACAGGATTAAAAACATTATATTTAATAAGTGTTAAAATACTTAACCGATTCAAGTAATGTTATAATTTATTATTTTAATAATACATAATTGTTTTATTTTCAAAAAATAACCGAACATCGAACTTTTACAAACATTGTCATTAGAAATATTTACCTATTTTTAGCATGGATTGTGTAGTATATGTCCCTTTGTACTGGTTCGATTAAGGAGATAATCAAAAAGAGAGACGAACTTTACAATACTTATTTCGCAATCAAGCACACGTGTACATTCTAAGCCGAAAAGCCTCCTACGAAGCACGGAAACATAATAACGTGAGAATAATGTGGATATTACAACAGTGATGTCGCCTTGTATATTGAAAATCACGTTGCATTTTTATCGCTATGACGCTTAATGTCCGTCAACTTAAAGTCCGAAAAACCGCGTTATCTAAATGACATCACAATAACGTCACAAAAGTGATGTTTTTTATTATTCATTAAAATTAGCTGAAAATATATGTAAAAATTAAGAATAGTTGTATTTGAAATTAATTCTTCACTGATATAAGTGTTTGCAATATTCCGAAGCCAATTAAAATCTGTTATAATTTTCACTTCGATGAAACGCGAACCTGGAATGAGTGGAGCATCATAAATCTGCAGACTAACTTCTTATACACTCGACCAATCTGTAACTTCACTTGTGAAGCCCTTGATTTAATATTTTAGTAATTTGCATGTTACTTTAATAATTATAAGCATAGTTATTTGATTCAGGTTGTTTGTTTTTAGATACAATTTTTGTTCCTGGGGCGGTTTACTACTCTACCAGGCGCGTCCCCGGGTGGTGGATAGGGGAACGGCCGACAGATATGCCGGTTAGCTGCGAAATAAGCCGTTTCCTATGGAGGAATAAGCAGTCGCGAACCAAATGGTATTCTCATCCTCGCCTCATCTCATTCTCATCTGTCACCTGCCGTCGTACAGTTTCCATACGAGGGCCTCATATCGTCTCTCATTTCACTCATTACAGGGGACACGGGTACGGCCTCTGTGTTGACACTGCCCGATAGGGATGTGTGGATGATTCCAGTAGGGTCGTGCTCGTGTCGGATCCCGGTGTCTACGCACCGTCCTCCCAGGGAGGTATGTGGAATGCCAGTGATGGAAGAAGATGCAAGGCGGCCTGGATGTTTATCCCCGGGTTTGAGCTACAAGCTATGTTGTCTGATGGGGGTAGGCAGCATGGTGATCACCCCTCCACTTCCTGAGGCGGCGCGTTCGGAGACGCTCGGCATGCTGGTGATTTTATATTAATTAATGGAACCCCAAATTTCTTTTTCTTCTTCCTCTACAGATATCGACGTCGGCGTAAGGTCGGGCTCCAGAGTCATGGACCTGGAGGAGTTGCGGCTGCGCCTGAAGGCCCGTGACAGAGGAGCACAGGAGCTGCGTACGATCATCCAGTGTATGTCAGTCGCAATGACCGAGCTTCTTGGACTCACGGAAGGGAGAAAGGGCGTGAAGAGCATCCAGATGAAAGTGAGGGACGTGAGGGACCTCGTCGTCGCCGCTGTGCAGGAAGTGCAGGGAGTTGTGACCCAGGATTTTGGGTCACTTCTCCCCGTGCTTCTTGAAATAGGGGAAAGTGGCGAATCGCAATCAAAGGTGTGGCGGCCAGCGCAGAAGGATAAGGGAACGCAGACGTCACTTCCACCGACTTCTAAAAGGGGGAGGGGAGTTTTGCAGAAGTCGGGTGGTGGCGGCAAACACGAAAGGGGCGCGAAAATGGGAGCTGCCCTGGGGTCGCCTCCTCCGCCGAAGGAGGGGGTCTCTGGGGCAGCTGGCCCGACATTAATGGCTGCGCCATCTCCTCCGCGGGAGGAGGGGGTGCAATGGTCGGTCGTGGCTGGGCGGAAGGGAAGGAGGAGGAGGGATTCGGGGCCGGCCCCGGAATCCCGACCTCCTGATTCGGGTAGGGTTGGGGGGCCTCCTCGCCGCCCGCATAACCAGACCGTGCTCGTTGCTTGCGGGTCGGTGGGGTATGGGGGGGCTATGAGGTTGTTGAAGGACAGGGTGGACCCCGGTAAGGTTGGGGTTGATGTCAAGTCGACCAGGAGGACTCGCAGGGGAGACCTCCTGATTGAGCTGAATAAGGGAGGAGGCTCCGCGTCTACGCTCGCGGGAGCGATCGCGGAGGCACTAGGGGATGGGATTCCGGTCTCTGCTCTCTCTCCGATGGAGAGGGTTGAGATTCGGGACCTCGATGGGGTTTTTTCTGGAGAGGATGAGCGTGTGGTCCTTCTGGCCGCACTGGGCGAGGAGGTAGCCAAGGTTATAGTCTCTGCGCCGCGAAGAACTGGTGGAGGCTCCTGGGCCGTCAGCGCTTCCATACCGCCTGAGGTGGCTGGTAAGTTGTTGCGACTCGGGCGCGTTCGCGTTGGGTGGTTGGTCTGCAGGGTTCGTCCTGCGACCAGTATCATCCGTTGCAAGAGGTGTCACCACTTCGGCACACCTCGGGTAGCTGCAAATCCAGCACAGACTGCTCGGGGCTATGCTGGAGATGCGGGGAGGGGGGTCATGTCTCTGCCAGTTGTAGGGGTTCTCCTTGTTGTCTCGCCTGTAGGGACTCGGGGCTCCCGCATGGTCACACTGGGGGCACTTCATCGTGCGAATCGATCGGGGTGTGGAGAGGATCGAGACGTGCACGAAGGGTCTCCAGATCAATGTCAATCGTTCGCGATCTGCTCAGGATTTGACCGTCCATTGCACGTACTCTGGCGAGTACACGGTCTGCCTTGTCTCTGAGCAGCATAGTTTTAATAATTTCCCAAGCACCGGCTTGGAGGATGTCGGGGGGGGGGGGGTGGGGGATTCGGCTATGCTGCCCGGTGCTTCATGCAAACTGGCATCCGTCTCGTCCGATCGGGGGTTTGTTCTTCTCTCGTTGGGAACATTAGGGTGTATAGTATTTACTTTACCCCTAATGCCTCCATCGGGGAGTTAGAGGCTATCCTGGAGGACTTAGCGGGGAGTGTCAGGGAGCATGGGGTGCCGGTCCTCATTGGTGGAGACTTCATTTCGTGGTCGACATCATGGGGATCCGGTCGCTCTAACCGACGTGGAGAGCTTGTTGAGGAGTGGGGCTGTCAGCTCGGGTTGACATTGCTCAACCGAGGTCGTTCTCCAACCTTCATCTCAGGGGACCGTAGTAGTGTAATAGATCTCACCTGGGTGTCGTCGTCGATCGCCTCGAGTGTAGTCTCTTGGGAGGTGCTCGATGGCGAGACTCTGAGCGACCACCGCTTCATTCAGTGGATTATCGCGGATGGGGATCACGCCCCTGCCTCACCGGAGCGGGGGGTACGCTAGGTTCGCTCGAGGTTCGACCCACTCTTATGCGAATTAGAATTTGCGTGGGGAATAGCCACGAGCGACTCGGTTTCCCCTCCGTCCGGGCGGGGGAGGGCTGCGGCTAACGTCGGTGGTGGTGGCTCGGGCGTCTCACCGGAGAGTTGCCTCCGGGGACTCATCGGGGCGTCCGATGCTTCTATGCCCAGGGCTCACGGAATAACCAAGCGTTGGAAAGCGGCGTATTGGTGGTGTGAGGACCTCGACCGTCTCCGTAAGGCAGCGAATGCTGCCCGCAGGAGGTGGTCGAGGTCGAGGGGTGCTAATACGGAAGTTCACTTGCGCGAAGCCTATAAGACGGCGAGAACCGCTTTCTCCTCCGCTATACGCGAGAGGAAGCGGGCCGCATGGGTAGCGCTGGTGAATGAAGTGGAGGCAGATCCTTGGGGTCGCCCCTTCTAGGTGGCCTACAAGAGATTGAAGAAACAGACATCTGCTAGTCTGACGGAGTCTGAGATGGTGGTTGCGATTGAGAGTCTTTTCTCGACGTCGCAAGTGATGTCTGGGGGCGTTCCACCTGTGGTTCGCGTTAACACCAGGCCGATCTTAGAGTCTTATCTCATCACGGAAGCGGAGATTGTCATGGCTGCCGGGAGGTCCCCTGCAAAGGGGGCCCCTGGTGTCGATGGCATTCCCCGGAAGTGGTTAAGGTTGCAGCAATGAGCTGCCCGGCTGGTTTTGCCCGGTTGTTCAACCGCTGCCTGGAACTCGGCGACTTTCCCGCTATTTGGAGGAGGGCGAGGGTTGTCCTAATCCCGAAAGGGATCGGGGGCGTCAGACCCATATCTCTTCTACCGGTGATGGGGAAGTTGTTCGAGAGGGTAGTTGTTGCTCGTCTCACGAAGGTTTACGAGGGGGTCGCACCTCTTGCGGACGGTCAATACGGGTTTCGTTCTGGTAGAAATGCCATGGACGCCGTAATGGCTGTCCAGAATTTTATTCGGGTCGCCCTTCGGGGGCTGTGTACCGGAGCAAACGCGTGGCCGTAATCCTTCTTGACATCAAGAACGCGTTTAATATTGTGTCGCATGCGGCTATCTTGGAGGCCCTGGCCACCAATGGCGCGGTCCCGGAGGTGACTGTGGATATAGTCCGCAGTTACCTGGGGGTTCGGGTCATTGAGTGCGCTGGACGGCAGTGGTGCGTTGGGCGGGTGTTCCACAGGGGTCGGTCTTAGGACCTCTCCTGTGGAACATTTGTTTCGATGGGCTGTTGCGGTTGAGTCTTCCGGATGGCTGCATGTTGACTTGTTACGCGGACGATACGGCATTGTGTGCGTCGGCGGGTAGTGTTGGGTCCTTGCAGTTGAAGGTTAATAGGGCTTTGTCGCGTATCGTTTTGTGGCTTGAGGGGAGGAACCTGGAGCTGAACGCCTCCAAATCGGAGGCTGTTTTCTTCTCTAGGAGGCGGTCTGATAAGGCTCCGCGGTTTTTGATTGGGGGTGAGACGGTTTCTGTCTCCCCGCGGGGCGAAATACCTCCGAGTGTGGTTGGATCGTCGTCTTTCCTTCAAGTTTAACATTGATTGCATGGTGGGAAAAGGCAAAAAGGCTGGGTGGGCGTTGAGTAGTGTATTGCCGAACGTGGGTGGGTCGGGGGTCTCGGGAAGGATGTTGTACACGAATTTAGTGCACAGCATTCTTCTTTACCGAGCCCCTTGCTCTGGATTGAGGCTGCCTCTCGCCCAACCATTATGAGGTCCCTAATCTCCGCGCAGAGGATCATGGCGCTGATGGTTTCCCGCGCGTGTCGTACTGCTCCGTCTTGTGCGCTATTAGTAATTTTGGGCGTACCACCGGCCCATCTTTTAGCCTTGGAGCGCAGGGAGGTGTACGATGCGTCGCGTGCGGGTTGCTCCTCGGCTGGCATGGCTGAAGCGCGGAAATTGGCGAGGGCTAATCTAGTAGATAGATGGCAGGTAGCCTGGGACGCGGATGTTAGGGGTAGGTGGACCCACCGCCTCATCCCGGACATCCGGTCCTGGCTGGCTGCCAATTATAGAAACTTGACCTACCATGTTTCTCAGATGATCCTGCGGCATGGTAGTTTCAAGAGTCATCGCGCAAGGGTGGGCCGCAGGGCGACGCCCGACTGCTGGTGCACCCCGAATCCGATTGCGGATACGGCGGAGCACACGCTGTTGTGGTGTCCCCTGTGGGAATGCGAAAGAGCAGAACTCTGTGATGCTTTAGGTGCACCCTCGTTGGAGGTGGGGACCCTTGTATCCCTGGTTACGAGGACGCCGAAGGCCTGGAAGGCATTTTCCAAGTTTTCGGCTAGGGTCTTCATCTTCAAGGACATTAGAGTCAGAGATGAGGAGTCTTCTGCTCTCTCCTCTGGGGTGGGGTAGAGTCCGGGGTTTGTTTGTGGGGATGGCCTCATAAGGTCGTAGAGTAGAGCGTATACCCTCCTACCTGATGTTATAAGCTTTGCTTGGTACAGAGTAGGAGGGCAGTTATGGGGTTTTGGTGGGTTAGAATCCCACATAACCTCCGGCTGAAACATCATCGGCCGCCAGAGGTACTTAATAAGCCATAGGCTTTAAGAAGTTTCCCCCTACCTCGCAAAGCGTCGGAAAAAAAAGATACAATTTTTGTTGCGCTCACTTATATAGGACATCCCATATTAATCAGCGCAATTAAATGTATCGAAATAAATTATATGAAATTATTTTTTTTCACATTACAAATACAATATTTTTAAACGTAACAAACAATAACAGAATTCATAAAAACAATTTCAACAATTGTGTTCAAATTATGGTTGAAATCCGGTATTGTAATATATATAGAGAAGTTTATTATTATAGGTTTATAAACGACAACGAAAGACTTCGCAAAAACGTTGTGAAAGTTATTTTTCTTTCATGTGACTTAGATGATGTTACCACTATGACGTCGTAGCCAAGTTAAGAAATTGACAACGCATAA
Organism: Prorops nasuta; assembly: GCF_024137725.1. Taxonomy (NCBI): domain Eukaryota; kingdom Metazoa; phylum Arthropoda; class Insecta; order Hymenoptera; family Bethylidae; genus Prorops; species Prorops nasuta. The sequence goes on from NW_027116810.1 coordinate 916,442, forward strand.
ACGTTAAAACAGTGATGTTGATGTGATGTAACGAAAGATACAAACATAAAATATGACATCATTATCATGTTATTAGAACAACATCACAAAAACTTTGAAAATGTGACGTTGGTGTGATGTGACTAAAGATAACGTTATCGAAAATGAAGTTTTGATAACGTTACACAAATGACATAAAAAAAAAACATTTGAAAAGTGATGTTGAGAAAATGAAAAGAAAGATGACATTTACAAAACCATGTTTATACTACGTTATGGTGATTTCGCAGTTAAACTGGTTAAACGTCGGATTTATGTCGTTTTCGACATTACTATAATGTGGTTATCACAATTGTGCTACGTAGGCTCCTTATTTACAAACATTTCTTACAAAGTTTCATCAGGAATTCACTCCTCTCTCGCTCTACATCGGTCACACCGACACTGACGCTTTTTATCGCTACCTATATTTCTACTAATTAATATCATTCAATTAATATAAGGTTTTCTTGTGCCGAAAGCCGGCAGTTTTAGCCACTTTGCAGCTACAGTGAAGTAATACTTATTGTTCGAGATTGGGACGAGCAAAATGCTGAGAAGTAGATTCCACATTTCTGCTATATCTCCCTTTCTCTCTTGCGCTGACAGTAGACGGCTAGATCGACAGCGTCTAGCCGCTCTATCTGTCTTTATCTCTCCGCGGTGCGCTTGCGCATCTTTAAGCCCTAGCGCGTCGCGGCCGCGACAGCGACACTACTTGCGCGCTTGGCCACTAGGTGCCTAGCGCCCGCAGCAGCTCTCTCGCTGGCAAGATTAATGTCGCGTAATTACTTAGTTGGGTCCTTGATAAGGACCCATCGCACCCCCAAACTGGCTCGACAGCTGCCTAACCAGCAGCAACCGCAGCAACTTTTGACGCCTCATCGGCAATCTTTGACGCCTCAACGGCAGCGCCTCCACCGGCCATCCAACGATCGCCTCCACCGGCGAACTCTTCTGGTGAATCACTTTGGTAAGTATCACCAACCACCCACCGTCTACCAAGAGGGGACTTCCCCTCTGCGGCAATCTCCTCCCTCCTAAGGGAGATTTCTCCGGGGACTTCCCGGGAGGAATTAAACCCTCTCCTTCCCCTCCACACTGCCTCCGAGGACTACCTCGGACCCAGTGTTCCGACCCTCAATCCAGGGCTCTCGAAAGAGTCGGGTAGTGGGAGGGGTAGACTCACCCTAGGGGTTGGTGTGGCTCGGAGCCACTAGAGCTCGTGGAGAAAGAGGCTGCGGGGTAAGGGGACTTCCCCTTCCCTAAAACCACTTCTCCACATCTGCTTCCTCCCGAGGCTGGGGATTTTTATGGAGAGTACCCCAGGGAAAATTGTCCAGTCCGGGAGTTATTTAAGTTCGCGTTCCTTTCTGGTGAATTTTAGTCTCTAGGGTTCTTGGCAATCTTCGTCAACCGAAATTCTCTAGAATTTGACGACAACAAATTCCCTAGGAAGTCTATAATTAAGTATAACGTTTTTATTGTATATATTTTTGTGCCATATTATTTATTGAATAAATCTCCTATTTTCCATTAAACTGTGTGTTGACAATTGTATTTCAAGAACAAAAAACCTTCCCTTCTGACCACAGGTTCGGAGCCGACTTGGAACATTGTTTCACACACTTATTTTTATAATCTTTTCCGACGGTAGGGGGTCAAATGTCCTACTTTTCGGTGGGGGTAAAATGGCGGCGAGAGAACTTATTTGTACAGAAAGTGTGGAAGTCTATGTTCATCACACGAATATGGTTGTAATTCAATGGTTTTGTAATCACGTGATTTTTCAGTACACTCAATGCCAAAAGTAATAACAAGTATCAAACTGTCAAGTAGATGAAAATATAAACAATAATATTTGAATAAATATAATGGTGTCGAAATTTATTCCAAAGACAATTAATTGTGATTGAAAGAGAAAATCAGGTGAGAAAGAGATAAAATACTTAGATAAATAATTTGATATAATAATATTAAATCGTTTATTTTAAATCTAGAGTAAAAAACATTGTGGTGTATATTAAATTTATTATAGATAAAAGAAGGAAACCGAACTAGGAAAGATAAAAAGGAGAAATATTTTACATTTTATTTGTTCACATAAGAAGAAGTGTAACAAAAATATTCAACTCAAGAAAACTCATATTTTAAAAGGTATTGGTTCACTACCGTTAGCTTTTTTTAATAGTATTAATAATTGTTAATTAATTTTTATGAAAAGCAAAGCTATTTAAACATATATTAAGATCATTCATTATACAATAATTAAAAATAATGTAAAAATGGTTATTTGCACAGGATATAAGCGTTAAAATTTTTGCATGTTGTATGTTAGTACAATGCAGACTCCTTTGCAAAATGACATTGATTATAAAACAAAGTAAATAATTAAATATTCCAATACTTCTTGTGATTACTCAAACATATAAGGCGGTCATATTGTACATCTTTCAAGATTCAATTTTGCCTTTACAGCCATTAGGATTTTTCAGAGGAAAGTATCGGATAGTTGTAATCGATGTTATTGTGTCAATAGTTAAAAAGAAAGATTTTTAATATTTACAGTTTGTTGTATGTGTGAAATAAAATTTTTATATCAAATTAATAAAGAAATTTTGTTCTTTCAGATTGAAGCACAGGTTGATCGATGGAAAAGATAAACTTGCCAAAATAGAAAAAGACCAAAGAGATTCTGCAGATTTAAATTTATTTAGGAAAATATTGGATGGTCTGGAAGAAAATAATAAAAAATAGAAAAGAAGAAAGTGTTAAGACAATAGAACTTTTATAAAATTTTAATACAGTAAATTATTTAATAATTTGGTACACATTTCATTGAGGTTGAAAGGGGTAATGAATTTAATATATTTTCTGAATTTGACAATGATTGTTATTTTTCTTCTTATGTGATTATTATTATTTTTTTCTATTTTTAAGAACATGGTCTAATGAAATAGGCTTATCAACGATATATGTACAAGTATTTCAAAGTACAATAAAATTTTAGTGAAATTTCAAGATAATAAAGAAGTTGATTTATATTTGAGCATGTGAAAAGTAATTGGCTGAGTTTATAAGAAAAAAGAAATTATTAAATGTTAAACTTAACAGCTTTGTTAATTGCTCGTTTACAGTGATTTAACAAAGAAGAAGTATCATGTATCATTCAAAGCAAAATCATCGCCTAAGTATCCAGTGTAGCTGCTAAATACTGATATCAACTATCATTGCTGGTTCCAAATTGAAAGTGTCTTCTCTCAAATTTTATCTGATGCAGTTTACAATGCAAAGCTTTTAATTTGAGTGTATTATCCAATGGCCATCTTCTCAGAATGTATCATAAACTTTAAAAGTTTTTAATACTCGCCAAAATTATTCAGATTATCTTTATTTTTAATTAAAACTATGCTCTCCTCGTGTTCTTTAAGAGATATTAATTGTGCTAAGCGTAGTGTCAAGGTATTATCTGAAAAAGATCAAAGAATTATAAACTATTTGCGTGTACAGGGTGTATAAAAAGTTTGGATCTAAAGTAATGGTGGTGAAATGTAACAAAATTATGATTTTTCATTTTACCTCTGTTTCTTAAGATTTCTGCAATTTCCTTTAGGAGTCTTTCATTATTAAAAATAGTCATGTATAAAAATTCGTCCACATTCTGCCGCTTTATATTTTCATCCAGCGCTTCCAATCTTTCTAAAACCTTCCACCTTGTTTGAAGCCATTTATCAAAATTAATATCGCTCCTTCTTCTATTACTTGCTTTGATCTTTAAATTATTTCTTAATTGGCTTATTTCTGTGGCACTTATTATTACCAAATCTTGCAATTTTACTGCGAATGTTAGATAAAAATATGAAGAAATAATCAATTTCATAATATTATTAATTCGATAGATGAAAAATCCCACAAAAAAACAAGCTTTGCTTGTAAAAAAAGGACGGCAAGTACATAAGTCGTATCTAGTATGATTAATATATAGTAATATAAAATAATTTTTAATTAAAAAAAATAGTGAAATCCAAATCTTAAGCAAGTATAAATTTTTTCCATGGCGAAAATTGAAATTTTGAAAAAAGTAAATTATAATACAAAAATTACTTGCCGGGCCCCTAATATTCATGTGTAAGTCGCTATCTTGCAATTTAAGCGTTGCTTCTCATATGTTAAAAATGTGGCTATTTAATACGATTGCATACAACGGGCCACCGGCAAGTATAATTTTTGTGTTACTATTTTCCTTTTTCCAAATTTTAACTTTCATCATGGTAACAAAAATTTATACTTGCCTAGCATTTGGATTTCACTATTTTTATTAATTAAAATATTTTATATTACTATATTAATTATGCTAGATACGACTTATGTACTTGCCGTTCTTTCTTTACAAGCGAAGCTTGTTTTTTGTGGGATTAGTTATATCGATTGCATCGATTTTATTTGATAGTTCATAACCATGATTTTGTAATTGAGTTTAACTAGTTGGCAACGCTGAGAAAGAATGATGTCATTTACCTCTTAGCGACCAATTTCAGCGCGAGACATACACTCTGGCTGGAGAAAAAGAAGATGACGGAAAGAAATGAAATTTTTCGTTATATATACAGGGTCTTTTCCTAACAGCGGAGCATAGGAGATTCGTGTTATTTGACTATAGCGCTCGGAATGATGGAATCTGAGAGCGCTGATTGGTCAATATTGCGTAGTACCAACATATAATAAGCCGTTACCAATAGTTGGATACAAAAAATGAGATTCATCCGCCATATTGGTGTGGAGAATGTTTACATGCTAATCTTAGCAGAAAGAGGTGTAAAATGGAGAAATGTCAAATGGTAAGGTTACTAAAGTAAAAATTGAAAATAATGAATGGAAAGTACGAATATTCTTTATTTTCATTCAAAGTATTCAAATTTTACTTTAGTAACGACAACATTTGACATTTTTCCATTTTACACCTCTTTCTGCTACGATCAGCATGTAAACATTTCTCCACACCAAAATGGCGGATGAATCTCATTTTTCGTATCCAACTATTGGTAACGGCCTATTATATGTTGGTACTACGCAATATTGACCAATCAGCGCTCTCAGATTCCATCATTCCGAGTGCTATAGTCAACTAACACGAATCTCCTATGCTCCGCTGTTAGAAAAAGACCCTATATAGCTAACAGAGTATAAGATTTCTGGATTGCGTGAACCCATTTTGATGTTCGTGGGCTTAAATGAATGCTTGTCCAAAACCATTTTAAGGAAAGCTTTGTTTAAATCATGACAATTGATCATTCATTGAAATAAATTGGTTTAAAAATTGAGACGGCCAAACTTGCTGTATAAGTTACACGGTAGTGCTCGGCGGTATAGACATGTCATTGTCTACTTTTATATGTACTTGCCGTCGAGACACTACCGTATCTCTTGATGCTGTCGAGGCACTACCTTATTTTATACAGCAAGTTTAGCCGCCCTAACCTCAAAATTATTTTCAAACTACTTTTCTATATGAATTTATACATGTCATGATTTGAGAATTATTTTACTTTAAAACATTTTACAAAAGCTTTAAAATAAGACCATAAACATTAAAATCCCTTAATGCAAGCTTAATTTATCATATTCTCTGATTTCGATTCTGTCAAAAAATGATCAAAATTACTAGAAATGCCTGTAGCATTTTATCCCCCTAGAATGTCTGTAGCATATTATGCCACTAGGAACGTCTGTAGCATCTAATTCCCCTAGAAAAGTCTGTGACGTCTAGTTCCCCGAGAAATGTCTCTCTCGCCCTAAAGTTAGTTGCTAATATCTGTAACATCCGGACTCGCGAGGACTGATTTTACTGTACAAAGGGATTATTCATTGATTCTCCGTTTCGGGCACTATACCTATTGATTAGTTTACCCGGGACCGGCTGCGATTCGATTGTTCAGATGAATGGAAATTAAGGGTTTTATACTTGCGTTCCGGTGAGTATGGACTTCTTTGATGATGAGGATGGAAATGTGAAAGAATGTAGACAATAATTTCACTTAGGAAATGATCAAAATAGTATAAGTATAATAGAAATAATGATTACAACAAAAGTAAAGCTACGAATTAAATACTAACTAAAGTACGGGATAAAAGTAGTTCAAACAGAGTTAAAACAAATCGATTTAAGAAAAACAATGTGACTTGATTTAATGAAGTAATTAGAATGAATCGAAATCTTAATTTGTACTTTTGCTTAACCTAGAACTGGACTCCCTGGCCCCAGTAGTGGGGGTGCACGCGCATTGAGCTAACGCGCACGATTTGGTTCCTCCGCTATCTTGTCCACAATTCAACCGAGTGCAGTAGATTCGAATACACTATTGCTACAGTTTCTGTTTCCAGGTGGAGGGGGACGTTACATATCAACGACAAAACCGGCCATGCATAGCCATATAGTACAGCTCGATGTGAACTGTCAAATCAAATCGATATAACTAATTCGGCGAATACTGAGTAATGTAATGTGAAATTTTGTGCTTTTGTGTATTTATGGTATTTAATGCAGTGAGGTTATTCATTGTGTGGTGATAATGAATATCTTAACTTTTCAAAATCACAAATAAATTCAATAAATAATGACAGCAAGAGTCATCCATTATTACATAAGTAAAATATAATATTTTATAATACAGGAGGTTATATACTTTGTGGAACTTTATGGAATTTCTTTTTCAGATTCAATTAAAGTAAAACATTTCTATTTTCATTGCTGAGGACAAAGCTGACCAGATTAACTGAGATTAATGTTTACAACATTGCCAATGTGAGAAGTTTACTTTCAACATATTAATGTGAATCAGTCATTATCAGGAATATATTAATTCACAGAAACTGATGAGGTAATTAAAAATCATATGCTATACTTATAGGCATTCAAATTATTAATAACATGGATGTTTAATTTCTGCTTATCTTGAAACTCTTATCAATACCAAATCTTTAAAAGACTGTATCCCCCTTTCGGACAGTTTTTCAGATGACAATAAAACATTTCTATTACTACGATAGGAGAATATTAGATTAATATTTGCCAATCATTCTTCGATATTAAATTATAATATAAAAGAATATCAAAAACAAATGTTAATCTACATGTCCCTAATCAGAGTAAAAAAAATTTATTCTCCTAAAAAATTTTCCAAATTTAGGATATGACCTTTTAGTAAATTAGTGTCAATATTCTGTTAATAAATAATAGCTAATCACTTGTGGTCTTATAAAATAAATAGAACGATATGTATTTTTATGTGAAAATAAATGTTTTCAAATGAACTGTAGTCTGTTAATAAGTAAAGCGAACATCTGGTTTAATTGATAACAATTAATAAAAATAATAGTGTCAGCAATTGCATTAGCTGAGGCAATCAAAATGCAGAGGTAATAAGATGTTTGAATATAAGAAATTTAGATTGCAAAAATAGGTTTTTATCTGTTATTAAAGTGAAATTTGATGGTTTAGAAATTGACATGATTTTGCAAAGATCACATTCCACACACACCATCTTAAAACATTTAACCATCAGTTTGGCTAAAAGGCAATAAACATATCTTTTTGACTGTACATATTGAATGGGTTAACTGTAGAAATATCTTTGAGTTGCAAATACAAATGCTTGACGAATAATGTATAATAAGCTCAACGGTTGTCAAAGAACATATTGAATACAATATTTAATATCTTAAAAAACTTGCTGGATATTAGGCCATAAGTCTCTAGAAAAAAAAAAACTGTATTTCTATTGTCTATTATTCAGCTTATGCAGTTTTTAAATCTATTAATCAACTGTAGCAAAATAAAATAGACAATGAATTGCTCTAATTTTTTCACAAAAAAGGGTATAGAACAAATTTCATGTGTATAAGACCAGACTTTCCAAAATTTAGGATATTAACTAAAGTTTTATCAATAATACGTACAATCAGAGCCTTGCAGGCCATTTTCCCTTCAAAATGTGTAAAGTGCTTATCATTTAGTTTATGTAAAGATTAAGAAATCCCCATAATATAGGAGACAGTTTAAAAGATTCTTCTTGTTCCTTATCATATAATAGCCAAATCTGAAAATACTATTAATATTGAAAATTTGAAACTAATTCACCATCATCTAATGGCTTTTGGGGATTTCTGTTAGTTTTGTTCCTGTGTAGTAAACCTCAAACTACCATGAAATGCCATAACTTTTTTAGAAAAATTACCAGAATTCAACTTTTCTTTTTAAAACCAAACCTTCCTAAAAGATCACAAATCGACCAAATTTTTATCACTAATATGCAATTTCAGGTCCTTGCAATTCCTTCTCCCTTTAAGATTTATAAAATAATGATAAGTAGTGTATTGAAAGACCATTAATACATAATATAAGCTTCTCATTAGAAATAATAATATCAATCGTTTTTGTTACACTTGCTCATAAATAATTAAGCACCCTGTCTGTTGATAATACGTTTACCTAATCAAGTATTATACAGTATATTAAAATATTTATAACAGTAATACTTAAAGTTTTCAAAATGAAGCTTTGTGAATTTGATTAATTTTTTATTTACACAAAATAATAGTAAACATATTTCTAAATGCATATTAAGAGACGACGTTATTAAATTAATGTTTTGATTACACAAATAGTTCTCTTTGGAATTATATACGGAGTTTGGAAAGCTCCATTATATTCGAAAGCAAAAGAAATGCCTAGTAAAAGGCCACATTATTAAATTAATGCTTTGATTAGATAAGTGCTGCTATTTAAAATGATCGGAAAGTTGGAAACCTCCCTTATATTGCGTAGCAATTAAAATAATAATATTTTCTTTAAACTATTATATTCTTACAAAACGTTATGAAATCCCACAGAAAACAGACTTCGCCTGTAAAAAAAAGACGGCAAGTACATAAATCGTCCAGCGTAAATAATATAGTGAAATTATATTTACAATTAAAAAAATTAGTGAAATCCAAATTTTAGGAAAGCATATATTTTTATTATGGCAAAAGTTAAAATTTTGAAAAAAATAGTAACACAAAAAAGTTACTTGTCGGGCCCGTAATGTTCATACGTAAGTCGCTACTTTACAATACAAGCGTTGCTTCACATAATTTTAAAATGTGGCTATTTTATGCCATTGCGTATAACGGGACCGACGAGTAACTTTTTTGTGTTACTATTTTTTTCAAAATTTTAACTTTTGCCACAATAAAAATATATACTTGCCTAACATTTGGATTTCACTCATTTTTTTAATTGTAAATATTATTTCACTATATTACTTACGCTGGACTATTTATGTACTTGCCGTCTTTTTTTTTACAGGCGAAGTCTGTTATTTGTGGGTGTTATTATTCTGCGTGCCAATAATAACACACTGAAAAGTGAAATAATGTGTAAGTATTCTATTGATTTTACAAAAATTAATAATATTGGTTCTATGCTAGGATTTTCGTCAGACCGCGTAATCCTACCAAACACTTGGGCTGAATCGGACGAACCTGTGAATATTTTAAAAGTAAATATTCTACGTATCGAATGCAGCATTACCGCTGGTACATATACGAACGGCAGACCACGACATGTCATCCACGAATTTTTCCCAAGCGTTCCACCAGGTTATAAAATCTCGAAAACACCGAAGAACGTCATTTACTTGCCAGTCATTGCAATGGTAATCGATCGTCTCACATTACGTATTCTCGATCAAGATAATCGTCCTGTAAATTTTGGAAAGGAGGACATCACCGTACGATTACACATTAGAAGATGTGGATTTATAAGAATACCGATGATTATAAACCAACATTACTCGATGAACCAATCAGTCGATTAGCTACAACAGAGCTGAATACATCAGCTCAGAGTGAAATAGGGAACAACGTGATCGGTGACGAAAAAGTGTTGACAAGAAAAAATATAAATTTTCTACACTCGTTGGGTCTGACTGTGAAGAAAACAAATCATGGATCCGTTGAACATTACCGCACAGCCTGCGTACGACAATCGCATCACTAAATTTGAAAAACATGCTTACAATCCGTATGCGAATACATCATTGGGAAATAGCGATGAAATTCGTATCCCAAAACAACAGTAAGATTTGATTCTTTTGCCCAGTGACAGTTACCTCTACATAGAGGGGAAGCTGATTGAAGGTACTCGTGCTGCTACTACATCTTTGACGGATAAAGTTATGCTCGACGCTAATTCCATGGCATTTCTGTTCGATGAAATTCGTTATGAATTGAACGGTATTGAAATTGATCGGTGCAAACACGTTAATATCACTACCAGTATGAAGAATCTCATATCTTTAAGCAGTGAAGAGAGTATGAGTCTACGTCATTTTGGCTGGTTCGTTGCCACTCAAGAGCATGAAAATGTTGCTGAAATATTGCTGACACATTCAGCTTTTGCGTTCCCCTGCATATGCTGTTGGGATTCTGCGAAGATTACACACGTGGCGTTATCAATGGACGCCATGAGCTCGTTCTCATACGAGCGCGTAATGATATAAATTCAATATTTTCTTCGAACAAGTTTACCGATTCTGGGATTGAACTGCACCGAGTGCAATGCAGAATGCCCCACGTAACTTTAAATGAATTTACCAAACTACAATTTCTACGCATTATCGAGCAGAATAAAAATATCACCATAGCTTTTCGTTCCTGGAAGCTCTACGAATATCCCCTTTTACCTCAAATACAGCGACATACATGGGCTGTGAAAGCGGCTACATAATTGGAGAAGCCTCGATTCGTGATACTGGCGTTTAGAAAAAATATGAACGATCAATACTCGAATGTACTTAAATTTAGCGATTGCGATGTACGTGATATTAAAGTCTATTTAAATTCTGAATTTTATCCGTACGATCGTCTCGACACAGATTTCACGAAATCTCGCTACTCCGTACTCTATGATATGTATGTAAAGTTTTTCCACTCATATTATGCTGGAGAAAAACTGTCGAAACCAATGCTCGATTACCTATACTTTTTGCAATACGGTCCGCTCTTTGTAATTGACTGTTCACATCAGAACGAGTCAGTTAAAACCGGCACGGTCGATGTTAAGATTGAAATCGAGTGTTAGAAAAATATTCCGAGTAATACAGTTGGGTGCAGAAATCTTGCGTCAGGCGAGGGGAAGTAGGAATCAGAGGGGCGAAGGGATTTCTAGGGAGTTTGTCCGTAGCTGTCAAATGGCGCGATTAACCCTCAATTTTGGATCGTAAACAAAAATAATATTTTCGAAAAACGATTGCGGAAAAGAAGGAAGGTGTAACGAAGTTCTCCGTCACGTATACCAGATACCGAATAAAGGTTGATTCAGACCATACGGCACGGTCCGTTCCGTCTACGGCACGGCACGGACCGGTTACTGTACGGCAATTTTAAACATGTATGCATACTTCTTTCGTTAACCATCAGTCAGTTGACAACCGACCGTCGAAATGGATTCATCAAGTGATGATGAGTTAGTTTTAATGACTCTGCTGTTAGATGAAGAAGAAAATAAAGCAAAAAATTCAAGAAATCGTAAAAGAAGATGGGGCATACATCCAATTTTGAAAGAAAGAAAGGTGGAAGGAGAATATTGGACATTGTTCAAAGATTTATTAAAATATGACGATAAATTTTATCAATATTTTCGAATGTCGAAAAATAAATTTTTTGAACTATTAAATTTAATCGAGTTCTATTTAAAAAAACAAAATACGTCTTTTCGTGAAAGAATTTCAGCTATAGAAAGACTAGCAGTATGCTTGAGGTAAAATTACTTAAAATTATTTTTATTGTTTTGTAACATCTGAATATGCGTTAGGTACATTTGCTTCTGACGTATTTGGAAAATCATAATACGTCGATAATGATATTGAATTAGCAGATCCCGATGGTGAAGGGCTTGAAATTGATATAGTCGATAATGGTGATGGCAAAGGTAGAGGATGTAAATTATTAATATTTGATGGCCCTGGATAGTTAAATGTTTGAGGTTGTCTGTGAAAATTCGTTGATGCATAATGTTGAGGATAAGATGTATTAGGTGGGCAATATGGCTCTTTTTGCATGATTTGCTTCATTTCTAAATCACTAATAATTGAAAATATTTGTGTTTTGGCAATGTTCTGGTAATACGGCGAAAAGGTTTTAACTGTTTCTGCAATGCTGGTAAGAAAGGAATCTATTGCAATTGGTTTTGGAATCAGTGGAGGAGCTTTGACACTTGATTTTTTTCTAATAGGTATTTCATCATTACAGCAGATGCTGTATTTGGCTCGGTTTGAGATTCTTTTGTCTGTTTTTATATCTTTTGTTCATAATTTTTGTACTAGCTTTCTTTTCCGTTACACTTGTACTATTTTCATTGTCCGATTCTTCGTCATCCTTATCATTTTCAATAACTGCGTCATCATCGTTATTATTGTTTAAGCTTTCATTAATATTATTTGTGTTATTATCGCCTTTTGGATCATCTTCATTCTCGTCATCGCTAATATTCTTCAAATTAGTGCATGTTTCTCTTTCTTGCATCACAGGAATTAGGAAAGACATTTCGTCTTCAAATTTCCATTTTCGCATTTTGGTTGCGGCCTGTCCACTTCTTGTTTCACGTTTCTTTTTTAACGATTTTCTGAATGAATCGCGAAGGCTATTCCACGTTTTCTTGCAAACTTCCACTGAAAAACAATTAACATTATTTGTATAAATTGAGCACCACCTGACATTTCTTAATACAAATTACTAACAGGTTAAAAATAGGAAGGCATTTTAGGTGGATATTTAATAAATATTGTACATTATTACAATTGCTCCTCAGCTTAATTACAAAATGAATCATTCAGTCAAAACTTTTTCTTTTTAGCTGACATGCATGCATATATCAAGTCGATAATAAAGGAAAGTCTAGCAAATTGATATTGTTGGTGGGTAGGAGAATGACCTAAAGATAAATTGTCCTAACGATAAAATGACCTAAAAACGCTAACTTCACATTGGTTAAAAGCCGGTATTGCAGATTACCGACCGAATCGTCCGAATTTCCTAAATTTGAGTAGCTGGCAACGCTGGACTGTCAAACGTCAGTAAATAGTGTCAGAGGTTATGCACAGTGGAGAAAATTTCTGGATCTGTCAGATAAGTATTTGAAATAAATAAATAAAAATGAATAAATTACTTTGTTGGTATTTTTTACTTTTTCAGATGAGTTATGAGAAGGGAGTTTTAAATATTACCATATCACATAAGTCCAGGATGTGTGTGTTTTAAAAGAATTTATTCAGCCATATAATTTTTAAAGATTTACGAGCTGAACCATAAGAGGATGATCTTTTGTTAACTGAACAGCCTTTAGATAGACCAGAGAGTGCAGGATAAGTTATTAGAATAATATTTGGATATTTATTACGTGCAAAGATTTTATATTGTGCACATCAATTTTTTAGATACTCTTAATAAGAAGAAAGATTATTTAATTCTACTGAAATAATCTGCAACAGTATTAATTGCTTTTCTTTGATACAGTGATGTATCATCTTCTTGATCGCTTGGCCTATATTTTGGAGAAACTGATTTAGGAATAATTATTGCAGTCTAAGAATCGACTGTACAGTTTATTAAAAGAGGTTTCAATATTATAGTAGAATTTTGCATGTTATGCATGATTGTCGAATAACAGCTATTACTTTCTCTTATAATGATACTTTATATTTTTTAAAAAAATATTGTTAAATGATAGTATTAATCCTATATATTTTTCTTTAGGATTCACTATTTATCTGATGGAATAGAAATGTAATTAAAGGGTTTCTTAATGTAAAACTACATGATTGAGGAATGGAATCCTTTGAATGTGTAAATGTTCAGAAACATTCTGCAAGACCTTCAACACTGTTATTATGCAGAAAATTGTAGCATAAAAAAATTGTTCGTTTGAAGATTTATACGAATGGTTTGAGTTGCATACAGAAGATCTTAAGGAAGATGCGCTATTGGATCCTGCCAAAAATAAGTAATAATTTTAACGAGAATTTAAATTTCATTAGAATTCATCAATACTGTTTCATGCGACTAGGCTAAAATTTTAACTCTACGTGAAGAACATGAATCGTTTTTAAACTGAGAAACGATTATGAAATTATTTTATCCTTCTATATTTATAATATAGTATAATCATTATAATTTCATTTTATAGGTTTTTAAGTACTGGAGATTCTTATAGAACGATAGCTACGAGCTATAGACTTGGCCATTCGACAGTTAACAAAATATTAAACGAAGTTTGTGAGATCATAATTAAAAATTAGATGCCAATAGCAATGCCACAACCAACAACAGAACAGTGGAAGAATATTACCGAACAATTTTGGACTACTTGGAACTTTCCAAATTGCATAGGTGCTCTCGACGGAAAACACGTCACAATTCAAGCTCCTGCAAACAGTGGGTCTCAGTTTTTTAACTATAAAAAGACCTTTTCAGTAGTCCTATTAGCCCTAGTAGATGCACGGTATAAATTCATCGCAGTGGACATAGGAGGATACGGAAAAAATAGTGATGGAAGCCTATTTGCTAAAAGTAAATTGGGTAGAGCTCTGGAAAGATCTGATCTCCAAGTGCCAAAAGAGAATGCTCTTCCCAATACGGAAAATTTTATGCCTTATGTTATTGTTGGGGACGAAGCATTTCCCCTAAAAACATATTTACTCAGGCCATATCCCGGTTCGCAAATTCATGAAGATCGAGCAAAAAGAATATTTAACTATAGGCTCTCACGCGCTCGAAGAGTATCGGAAAATGCTTTTGGTATATTAAGCCAAAAGTTCCAATTATACAATTGAAGACTCAAATTGAAACCGGAAAATGCAGATAAAATTATATTAACTACTTGCATATTGCATAATTATCTTCGAGATTGTACAGAAAATCAAGACTGTACAGATAACCAAAAGTTAATTACTGGCACGAACTTACAAAATTTACGACGACAAGGTGGAAGTGCCCCAAGTACCGCATTTAATGTAAGAGATGTCTTTAAACAATACTTTGTTACAGATGGTCGAGTTGCATGGTAAGATGAAATCATTTAATAGAAAAAGAATTATTCTGTGTACTTTATATATTGTTTTTCTTTATTAAAATAAGTTTTTCACAACTTACCTGGCTGGTTCAAGTTTTTCGCGATTTCTTTCCATATATTATCTTTGAAATTATTGTCGCTGTATCTGGAATTAGTCATTACATATAGTGCTTCGTGAGATTTCACTAATTCTATTAACTTTTCTTGGTCCATTTTGTTGAAGGGATCCGTCCGCTCTTTACCGCTTCAATATTCACACTGGCAGTCAAGCACCGCTACGTACCGAACCGTTCCGTCTCCGCTCATCAAAACATTGTCGCGGAGAATGCCGAACGGTGTTGGCCTGTTCTGTGATGGAACGGAACGGCCGGTGACGGATAGTGTGAATTGGCATATTCAATTACATGTTTTAAAACTTACCGTGCTGGAAACGGTCCGTGCCGTGCCGTAGACGGAACGGACCGTGCCGTATAGTCTGAATCAACCTTAAAGAACATAAAAGCTACCGAAGAGTGGATATTATTAATCCCTACATTACCGACTCGTGAGATAGGCTCACGAGTGGATTATAGCTAACGTTAAGGATAGACCCCGTTGACAGGCAGAGGCCCGGATGAAAAGACCGGCGCTCCAGGAAACGATGTCCAGGTTGTCCTGGAAAGCAAGGCAGGGCCATGCCAAACAACCCAGGCAACCTGAGATAAAGAGAAGCGGCCTCGGGGAGTCCTAAAAAGAATGACCATGTCTATAAGTCCCCACGAGGAGGGGAGATTGAACATCGAGTCTGGCTTGAACGCTAGTTACGCGCTTCAAGCAGGCTGCGCGAGTGTCGTGCGCAGACTGCCATAACAGGCAGTCGGAACCAGTGCTGGTAACTCGTGAGAAATCCCTCTCCCCACCATGTCGACCAAGCTGGAACGCACACATGCATCCGTCATCCGTGAGAGATCTTTGCACCTCTAGCGGAGAAAACCGAACTATTAGGTGCCCACTTGCACTCCTAGCGGTAAAAACCGAACTACTGGCTACCCACACTGCCATTTGGCATATCTGTGTTTCGGCTACCTTCGCTGGACGTCGATTCACTTCGGGTGCAAGCGAGAGCGGTATAGTTTCATCGCTCTTCTCTTTCTAATTCTTACTTCTCGGCTACTCGGATTCTCTCTCAACTTTCGTTTAAAATCCTTTTCACTCATCTGTTCCGCTAGAGTAGGATAGCGCGAATATTGCTCTCTCTCTCTCTCTCTCACTCTTCTATCTCTCCCAATGCGTTGCGTATCTGTCAGCGGATTAAAATTCTCTCAATATAAACATAAGGTTTTAATATAACATTGTACTATATTTATTATTATGATAGTATGCAAGACCTATGTTCCTCTCGAAAGGAAAAGGAGTGTTTATCGAGAAATCAATATTGTAATTTACTTACAGTAAAAAGCAAGTGAATATCTTTCATAAATTTTTATGAAAATTAATGTATGCTTTGCAATAAACTAATTATCGTTTTAGCAATATGTATTATAGTATTTCTCATAAATTATGTATAATTTAAGATTTCATGAGACATCGAGCAAAGTAAATAGCTTGCTGTCATTTACAATAAATTTATATTATTTCAATTTGTAATTATTTTCTCTTTTTAATATTAAACAGCTATACATTGTTGGAATGATCGATTATTACAACAAAATTTCAAGTACTCTGAAACATGTAAAACACTTCGTAATTCCAAATTACCATCTACATGCTTAATTTAAATAAATATGTTTTTCAGCATTTTCCATGTTTTATGTATCAATAATCCTTGTGTCCTCCTGTCAATATATCCTTCATTTGCGTTCACCTATTTGAAAATAATTTAATCTTATATTACTTATACTGGCATTAGATGATTTATTTGTTTTACCTATTGATTTTAAGGGTAAACGACTTTAAGACAAAGATAAAGATAAATTATTATTAATTTCTACGGAAATTGCATTGTACACATCTACTCAAATCTAGTGCAATCTTATTAAATTTGAATAAACTACATTAAGCTATTCTGAATGACTACAAAATAATTACTTATCACAATATTCTGGAACAGGTGTAAGGACTAAGAAATGATATGTATACAATTAAAGTTCGTTATAAAACATTTATTTTTAAAAAAAAGTTATTTAAAAATAACAAATATACCCTCTTGCAGGCTGCGGGGGTTGAGGCCCCGCGCGACAGTTGTCCGGCCGGCTGTAATAATTACGGCGCGATTGACCTCCAAACGATCTTCGATCTGCAACAAAAGTATATGTCAATGTGAAAATATTTTCTAATATAAAATCTATCATGGTACCTAGGGGATAGATGTAATTTATATAATCTGATATGCTATTCTAAATCTGTTTGACACAACTGATTAGGATGTAAATTAGTACAATTTAGGAAACATTATGCATTCATATTATTACGATTATATTCCGTTTTAGTAAACATTCAAACGTATTATCGACAAATAAATGAAACTGTAATCTAAGTTTTTACGATTTGAACATGGAAGTTATGTAATGTTACTATAGTTGTACCACACACCCATAAATAATAAAATTTCTATATTTTGAATCCCGTGCCAAATCAATGATAATCTAATTGGAATATGGTTACATGCTACGTTTTAAGCTGCAAAGGGGCTAACTAAGAAAATTTTTATTTACCTGAATAATCGCGCCGATGTCTTTGAGGCTGGTAGGCCTGTTGCTGCTGCTGCAGCTGCATCTGTTGCAGCTGAGCAGTCAAATTCTGCAGCTGCTGCTGCTACTCCAGCAGCTGCTTCTCCTGCAGCTTCTGCTGCTTCTGCTGCTCAACGAGCAGACCCTCAATCCTGCTCGTTCGCTCCAAAAGAATGAGCAGCATTTCTCTCTCGGTATCTGTAAGTTTGAAGGAGTAATTAATAAACGTTCAACTTGATAACTTTTCATTAATAATAAATTCATACTTACAAAGCAGCTTATCCTCCTCAGTCATGGTTCTGGAAATGAAAATAAAAGAATTAATTAATTTCATAAGTATTTTTTGCATTTGTTAAAGTTTCAAAAATGCTATTTATTAGAAATTATTTTCAGTTGTCTATAATATTATAAAATATAAAATAAGGCTGTTTTAACACGTTAAGTAACAGTAATAAGAATTATGTCTGGAAAAAACCAATCATTAATACTGATAATGAACGGATTAAAAGATAAAAAATTTAATACTGAAAATGTATTGTCAGTACTGTGTGTTCTATATATATTAATTCTAAAATTTTATACTTTTAATAATTTCGGATAATAATTTGAATTAATAAAGTCAACAACTTTTATATTATAATATGGATATAAAAATTGAAAGTACTTACATAATTGTATTTAATCCTTTTGTGGCACAAAAACACGCAATGTCACTCTACACAGTTTTAAATACGACTAACTAACGAGATCATAATATCCCGAATACACGGCCTAAGAAGTATACAGTTTATATAGTGATATTAACTCGTGGGAAATTTTACTTCCCACTTTATTTCCGTAGATCATGTACTAGAAAGGGCAGCCTGACTTAGTGGTGATTTGGAAATACCTCAAAATAGCATCATCAAATGTTTCCTATTTGGCTGTTCGCTGATGGGCCCATAAATCAATCATATCATACAGCATAATTGGTGTGATTTATACCACAGTTCCTAAGACTTTTATGAAATTGATTTTTAGTCCACACCGCACCACTTACATTAAATGCATAAATGAAATATCATTATGTAACAATTGTATGGGATTATAATAAATGTATTTAGGTAATAAATAAATTAAAGTTGTTATAATTCAGCTTCAATGTATGGTATTTTATTAGGCATTTTTAAAACTAAACGTACAAATACTATTGGCTTTAAATATGAGCTCATGCTTAATTAATCAAATGTTAACATGATGACTGAAGAAAAAACTTTAATTGAAGGTATACCGTAAAAATTTGCCCATATATGCATAGTTTATTGGTAGATACGTTTATGAAATGAATTTAGTTATTTCTAAGGTAATTTTGTATTCTGAGATTACAGTGCTTTCTCCTTCCCTATAAAATCGTCGTCAATATTTCTTAATATCTTTTCATTCCTTATATATGTACTTGAAAAATAATGCTTATGCAAATCGGCGTACGGCTGAATAGCTAGAGCGCGAGACTACTGCTCCTGTGGTCGCGTGTTCAAATTCAGATAATGTAATTCATTTTTTCTTGAGAAATACTAATTTAACTGTAACATGAAAATGCAAAACAACAAATTTTTAAAATTTTGTCATTGCTAGCTGTGTTTGTATACAATAATAAATATATAAAAGGAAACGAAACCTTTGCATTCACGACAGTTGCCTAAAATCTGTTACAGTCAAAACTGTTGCAAAATTTATATTTTTGTGTTTGAGATTGTGAAAAGTGATAGAAAGTGTTGTGGAAATGTCTTCGGATTCTTCCAGTCCAACAGAAAAAAGAACAAGGAAGTCCCCCCCCCCTCCACTGCAGGAAATAAGAAGCCTGCGAATAAGAAAATATTTCAACATCACTTATACGACAAACATCTATCTTGGAAGAAGTGGTTGAAAGAAATTACGGAAGACAAGTATACATGTTATTGCTTATTTTGCGAAAAATCTTTGTGCAGCGGGTATTCGGTCGGAAATACAAAAGCACGAGTCGTCGATTTTACACCAAAGAAATACGGATAAATTCGTAACAGTTGGCGATCGTGGTCTTCCGCAAGCTTCTACTAGTAGCTATTCTGAAACTAGAAAGAAACCTGATTTCGAGTTTCGTGATCGCGTGAAAATCGCGGAAATTAGAATAGCTACATTCTTTGTCGAACACAATATTCCATATTCTGCCAGTGCCGCGATGATAGATCTTTTTCAAAGTATAGGCGAGGAGCCGCTAGTCCTACAAGCTGTAAAATTAGGACGCGCTAATTTATCGAAAATAGTCAATAACGTCGTTTGTCGTGAAGAGACTAATAGACTGAAGGGAACGCTGCAAAACACGAAATTTTCCGTATTCGTTGATAAAACGTCGGATATCACCAACGATAAATGGTTTTCCATAATGGTTCGTTATATAGAACCATCGACGTTAGAAATACAAGCGCGGCTCTTGCAATTAATAAACCTTGATGCAAGAGATTGCTCTGCCGACAAGATATTTTCCGCGTTCAATAATGAATTAATGAAAAAACAAATTCCCTTAGCACAAGTACTAGCTATAGGCTGTGATAACGCGTCCGTTATGATAGGAAGAAATTCGTCTTTTCGGACAAAAATTATAGAAAAAAATTCAAAAGTAATTACAGTCCCATGCATATGCCATTTATCGGAACTTGCGGCTTCTGCCGCGTGCAGAGCGATTCCTTCGGTACACGAAGAGTTTATAAAAAATATCGCGACTTTCATACATGAAAGCCCTAAAAGAACGGCTACATTTCGTGAATTTCAAAATTGTTTCGCTCCGAAAATATCAAGTATTTTGAGATACGCAGAAACTAGATGGCTTCCTCGCCATAAATGTATAGACCGAGTATTAGAAAATTGGGATATTCTACGTGCATTTTTATTAGAGCAGTCCTCTGAAAATAATAGACAGGCTACTCAATTATATGAATATATGCAAAACATTGAAACTAAAGCGTATTTGCATTTTGTATTAGAAAAATTCAATACTTTTAATTGCGGAATTTCAGTCTCGGGAAACAAAAATTCATTTATTGTAGCCAAAATCTATAGAAATTTTATTTTCCATATTAAGCACATTTATTAAGCCTGCGTTATTAAAATATGTAATAATGGAAGAAGGCTGCATTAATATCAATTTCTCCAATCAAAATAATATTATGGATATAGATGATATAAATGTTGGTAACTGATTGCGAAGAATATCTCCAAGATAAATTACTCGAAGAGTCACTAACCAAAATACAAGTTGATGACATAAAGAAAAACTGCTTGCAATTTTTAATAAAATCTGCTTAGGAAATCCGTAACCGCTTTCCATTCAATAATGATTTTTCAAAAATTTAACAATTTTCGATTATAAAACTGCTCTTTTCAATTCCGACCGACATTCATCGGCTGCAGTATTAATAAAAATCGATAATATTTTCGATATTTCAAATGAAACGGATTTAAAAAATGAATAGTTTTCTCTTTTTCATAAAGAATCGCCGGATGAAAGAATTGCATGGTCTAAACTTTCTTTTGATAAAATGTGGATAACAATATGTTCTCAATTAACGTCTGAAGGAATTGAAAAGTATCCTCAACTGCGATTGCTTCTTAACAATGTCCGATCATTACCGCATTCCAATGCAGAAGCCGAGCGCTGTTTTTCACTAATACCTGATGTGAAAACGAAAAAAAGAAATAGTATTAGATCTGCAACGTTAAATTCTATATGCGTGATTAAAAGCTACTTGAAGTGTACAAACTTTAATAGCGTTACTATGCCAGTAACCAAAAGACATTTATTGTTAACTGCAACAAATTATTTATATGCTAAAACTTGTGCAGCAAATGAAAGGACTCTTACTCTTCATGGGTATAAAAGCGATGATGATGATAATGATGATCAGGGTTTAATATGAACGACTGAGCTATTGTCTGCCTACTGCGACACCTTAATAAAAATAAAACCAATGTCTGCCTACTGCGACACCTTAACAAAAATTATACCAATGTCAGCCTCTTGCGACACATTTAAAAATAAATACAAACAATGTCTGCCTCTTGCGACACTTTGTAATTGAGGGTTTTTTAGTGGGTAGGCGCTATCTGATAAATCCATGTTCAGCTCAATTCCTTAATAGCAATATTATGAAACAGAAACTAGTAATAGTTATCTGTATACAAATTGTTGTCAATGTATGGAGTCGAACAAAGAGATAGTGAGTCCCACACTACTTAGAAAGAAGGGGAAGAATATATATATATATATTCTTTTTCTTTTAGGTAAGTCTACTAGGATGCATTTTTCCCTTTAAAAAAAAAAAAAGAAATTACTAAATCATTTGTACATAAGAAATTTTAGAGAGACATTGGCATTTGGCTCACTTCGGGAGCAAAAAGGAACGCGACGTTGATTCTCGGACCTCTCTGTTTATATAAAATGCTGCGTTTACACAGCTATTCGAAGCAAATGGAAATCCTTTTCCAAAATAACTTCTTAATTGTTATAAAATGTTTATATGTAGCCATTAAATTATTAGATTTGGTAACAAATACAAAAATGCTGTCTTATAATAAAAAATAATGAGTTGAGGTAAAATAAACTCAATCTTTTTGTATTAATCTGGTAACAAATGCATTTTTACATTTATTATTGAGTCTAATAAGTTAATGGTTATTAAAAAAAAAATTCGTGGTATAGAAAAAAAATGAAAAAATATTGACCTCTGCCAAGAATCGGACCCGAGCCCGCCGCGTGACAAACGGAAACCTTACCGTCTGCGCTACAGCGCTCATTTGGTGTATCGAAAGCAAAACACCCTTTTACATATTGACTACAATTCTTTCATTAACTCGTCATAAACAATCAAGAATTAGCTGCAATAATAAATATATTTATTTACACACCATTATTGCACTAAATTTATTATGTTTTTAATTTGAAGCATACATTCTGCATGAAAATACGATAGCTTAAGGGTATCCATGCAGTACTTTAAATAGAAACCTCTATTCATATGCTTCACTGTCATAAATTATTCGATTATACGAAACATATTTTATTATATTACTTAATTAATTTATGATAATGGGGCATATGAATAGTTTCGTATTTAAAGTACTGCTTGGATACCTTTAAACTATCGTATCTTCATGCAAAATGAATGCTACAAATTAAAAACATAATAAATTTAGTGCAATAATGGTGTGTAAATAAATGTATTTATTATTGCAGCTAATTCTTGATTGTTTATGACGAGTTAATGAAAGAATTGTAGTCAATATGTAAAAGGGTGTTTTGCTTTCGATACACCTAGTGAGCGTTGTAGCGCAGACGGTAAGCTTGTCGCTTTTCACGCGGCAGGGTCGGGTTCGATTCTTGGCAGAGGTTAAGATTTTTTCATTTTTTTTCTTTACGACGAAATTTTTTTTAATAACCATTAACTTATTAGACTCAATAATAAATGTAAAAATGCATTTGTTACCAGATTAATACAAAAAAATTGAGTTTATTTTACCTCAACTCATTATTATTTATTATAAGAACGCATGTTTGTATTTATTATCAAATCTAATAATTTAATGGCTACATATAAACATTTTATAACAATTAAGAAGTTATTTAGGAAAAAGATTTCCATTTGCTTCGAAATGTTGG
This sequence comes from Prorops nasuta, assembly GCF_024137725.1. Taxonomy (NCBI): domain Eukaryota; kingdom Metazoa; phylum Arthropoda; class Insecta; order Hymenoptera; family Bethylidae; genus Prorops; species Prorops nasuta. The sequence continues at coordinate 939,948 of NW_027116810.1, forward strand.
GTAAACGCAGCATTTTATGTAGACTGAGAGGTCCGAGAATCAACGTCGCGCTCCTTTTTGCTCCCGAATCCTACCGAAACTTGTCGAAAGAAGCCGATAGCCTCACGGTCAGTCGAAAGAGAATCCGAGTAGCCGAGAGGTATCAAATAAGAATTAGAAAGAGAGGAGCGATGAAACTATACCGCTCTCGCTTGCACCCGAAGTGAATCGACGTCCAGCGAAGGTAGCCGAAACACAGATATGCCAAATGGCAGTGTGGGTAGCCACTAGTTCGCTTTTCTCCGCTATGAGTGCAAGTGGGCACCTAATAGTTCGGTTTTCTCCGCTAGGGGTGCAAAGATCTCTCACGGATGACGGATGCATGTGTGCCTTCGAGCTTGGTCGACGTGGTGGGGAGAGGTATTTTCCACGAGTTACCAGCACTGGTCGGAATGCGACTATGGGACTGTGCTGATGTGTCCGTGCGTGCTGGTAGCGCGTGACGCGGCACTCAGACAGCCATGGGTCCGTTCGCATACGTGAGGCGTGTGCTATAGGCCAGCCTGCACGTACGACATGACTGGACACCGGCCAATGCATAGTGGATTGTGCAGGGGCGTAGTTAGCCAGTTGGAATGTGTCCCGGTGCCCTCCGTAATCCCATAGGCTTGCGCTATGGCTGGATGAGCCGCGAAAATTGCCTCCGTGGTAGTCCGCTCCTGGCAAACTCTATGCTTGGCAATGATACCGCATGTTCCCGCACTCCTCACCACCACCTGTGTGTGAGTGGTGAGGGATAGATGTATGCCCCTCAGCAGATAGGTCTGCGAGGCTCGGACTTCCGCAAGGAACCCTCCCCTCTCTCCACGACCTAGCATACTGAGCGACCCTGGCTACCGCTACCGTCCAAATGCATAGAGAATGGAGTCGAAAGACTCCAATGATAACGTAGGGTTGTTGGCCACCCAACTGACCAACTAGCGCCCTGTTAATGATAGATAAGGACGGGCGAAGGTAATGAAAAACCCGTAGAGTGAGTGGCCACTCACACTGACAGGAATAATGTTACAAAGGGTTTTAATACATAAAAGAGAAGACAAAATATATCAGATGTGTATAAATTAATAACAAAAAATGACAATTATTGTGAATTTATAAGGGAATATACTTTGTGGTTATTTTATTTCTGTTATAGGCTAAATCCTATTCTTCATGAGTTTAAATCGCAGGAAAGAAATACTTAAAGATCAATGAATGAAAAAGGACTGATTTATAAAGCATTTCTGTGTGGCCCAGTCATTTCAATAATTGTCATATAATGTTATAATAGTGAAATGTAAGCGATTGCTGTGTATACAAAGAAATTTTATTACAAAATAATAATAATGTATGATAATGTTTTGATTCCTATTATTATAAATTAAAACTAGTTCAATTAAAATTAATTATTTTAATTTCTTCCTTAACCACACATAAATTCTATACATACATAGTAATTACATATTCTTGAAGAACCTATCTTTAAGCTACTCTAACTAAATTGCAACTATTTTAAATCTGCATGTCATAACTATTTTCGTCTATGATTCGTATTATTGAATGCGAGACAAATTGTATAAAGTTTCTGCTAATTTCTTATTGATCAATCACATGCTTCCACATCTCGTTCTCGTATGACATTTATTTGCCTTGATTGTTCCTTCTTCTAGTTTTCAATACATATACCAATAATTCTCTAAATATTTTCAAATATTCTCAGATATGATTATTCTGATGTCTAATTGTTTCTATAATAATTAGGATGATTGATAAACTATTGCTGTATTAAATTTGAAGAATGGACACTGGACTTATTGTATTTAAATATGTTTGGCACCTCATCCACACGATATCTTTTCCTTCCATTTGAGAGGATATTGTCGACCAATACGTTTATGTATACTGCTGAATTCATCTTGTATTCATCTTCAAATTATATTTCCCAGCTACATATTTGGATATCCATTCCCAATATGCAATACTTATTTTATTATTCCTATTTATTCATGAAATTTATCTGTCCTAAAACCTTAACTTATCCAATCGCCATGCGTATATCCTATTATTTTCAGATTATTGACATATCTTTCTATCAATCCTGACAACATTATAATAAGAGTAAGGAAATAAGAGTATTCTATATTCAAAATGTATATTCAAACACGTAGCTGGAAAATTACTTGAAGCTAAAAAATAAGATTAATTCAGTATTATACACATAACTTTTAAGGAACTTTATCTATCCAAGTATTATGAGAACATATCTCACAGAAAAGAGGCCCAATTTAAATAGCATCATTCAAATGCCCATTATCCAAATTTAATAAGACAATGGTTTAACAATCATTCGAATATTTATAAAATTAATTACATATCAGCATAATCATCTTATCTGTGCGTGTATTTAAAAATGAGTATAAAATTATTGTTATATGTTATATGTTATAGACTAGAAGAAAATAGTGCAAAGGAGGCATATAAATATCATACAAGGTAATATGTCGAAGGATGTGACAGACTCATAAGAAATTTGCAGAACCTCTACGCAATTTGTCTCACATTGAATAATAAAAATCATTGAAGCAAATAGTTATGACATGTAGATTTAAAATAGTTACAATTTTGTTAGGGTAGCTTAAAGATAGATTCTACAAGAATATGTATATAATTACTATGTACGTATAAAATCTGTATGTGGTTAAGGAAGAAATTAAAATAATTAATTTTAATTGAACTAGTTTTAATTTATTTTAATAGGAATCAAAACATTATCATACATTATTATTATTTTGTAATAAAATTTCTTTGTATACACAGCAATCGCTTACATTTCACTATTATAACATTATGTGACAATTATTGAAATGACTGGGCCACACAGAAATGCTTTATAAATCAGTCCTTTTTCATTCATTGGTCTTTAAGTATTTCTTTCCTGCGATTTAAACTCATGAAGAATAGGATTCAGCCTATAACAGAAATAAAATATTCACAAAGTAAATTTCCTTAAAAATTCACAATAATTCTCATTTTTTGTTATTAATTTATACTCATCTGATATATTTTGTCTTCTCTGTTATATATTAAAACGCTTCCTTCTTTTTCGCAATCGTTTTCCGAAAATATTATTTTTGTTTACGACCCAAAATTAAGGGTTAATCGCGCCATTTGACAGTTACCGACAAACTCCCTAGAAATCCCTTCGCCCCTCTGATTCCTTCTTCCCCTCGCCTGACCCAAGATTTCTGCACCCAACTGTACGACAATACGAATGGTGGAGAAGTATAAACTTCTTTTGTTTTTTGAAAAGGAACTGTCAACGAAAGTGAAATTAAAGTAATTCTTCCGTTGAATTAAAGCCTTCATTTATCGGTTTAAAATTCGTTTATCTCAGGAATGATGCTTTTCCGGACCTTATAGTATAGTATTTTTCTACTTAGTTTAGTCCCAAGCAGGAGTAGGACACTCAGTTACCCCCACCCTTTCTTAATTGTTACCCTAGGCTCGAAGGCAATCTTTAGCCAACCTAAAATTCTGAGCAATATAATTGGCAGCACTGCGTAGATAGCGTTATTGCGCTTCTTTAGAATTTGATGCCCATTTCAATAATATTTTTGTTTACTTTTGTTTTTTCAGGCAATCTTTGATATATTTTTTTACTATAGTATCAAATCATTCAATAATTTGATTAAGCAATTTGATTAATTCTTATTATTTACGATCAATTTAGGTAAAGTTTTAAAATAATCTATCAGTCTTATCGGACCCAGTCTTCTAATTATTTATATATATACATTAAAAATTAATGTTACAGAAAATTTAAACAATTATATTGAATGTTAAAAAATTAAACAGAATACATTTTTTAAATTTATAACAATTTATGAGAAAAAATATTTTAGTTCTTATATTTATCATTTATTAGCTAGCAGCTATATATAATTTTTGCTATATGCTTGACTTCAACACGCAAAATTAGTGAAAATATCGCCGTCGAAGGGTGAAAAATAGACAAAAATTAACTTGTAGGGAAGAGTGCGGAAAAATGATGCCCCTAAGGAAAACCCCTTCCCAGTGACGCTATTATCGATTTTAACATAGCAAAAACTTTATGTAACGAAGATCACATATTCCTTTATATTTCTACGTGGTCGCGACGATTAAATTATTAAAGATGTTTTGTAGTAATCAATTTAAAGTAAATCTTACGAAAGGATCATTTTACCCTCATCCGTGGGGTAAAATTATCCCATGCCGAATAATTTAAAATAATGAATTTATATTTATAGATACGATAGACAAAAGCTATAATACTTTCTATAAAAAAGTAGAAAAGCATATTTTAGTGCTAACATTCAGGATTTTATGAAAAGAAAACGTGTTATTCAAGTATAATCGCTTAAAGCGCAAGAAGCGTGAAAAAAGTACACTGGATCCAATCTTCTCAATAAGTCTCGTTTTTAAACTGTTTGTTGTATGAAAATAACATTCTTTGTCATCATCGTTACTACTTTTTGAGCACCGGCTGCTTCTTACAAATGAATCCACTATGGCTCAAATTTATAAACGAAACTTAAGCTTAGCAAGGTTTTAGCTACGATTAATTGTCTCACTGTAACCTTCAATACAGTGCTAAGCTTGATCTTCGTCTTAAGAAATTGCTAAGCTGAGATTCGAGCTTAGTTTGGTTTATAAATTCGAGCTTATGGGATCGTTTTGCCCAAAATGCTCTGCGCATCTTTCATCGAATCTTAAAATTTTACCACAGCCGATTTTAAATTAATTTTAAGAGGAAATAAAAGTTCATCCTTATTATGATTTACCCAATTTTGCGATTTGAAAAGTATCCCCACATTTATTTCCTATATGATTCAAAAATCGCTTATCTTACAGAAAAATGATTGTTCGAGATCGGGAGGAGCAAAAATGCTGAGAAGTAGATTCCACATTTTCTGCGATGTCTCCCTATCTCTATTGCGTTCACAGGGGACGGCTATACCAACAGCGTATAGCCGCTACCTCTATCTCACTCTATCTCTCACCGCGGCGCGCTTGCGCGTCTACTGGCCCTGGCGCGTCGCGGCCGCGGCACAGCTTGCGCGCCTGGCCACTAGGTGGCCAGCGCCACGAGCAGCTCTCTCGCTGGCAAGTTTCGTGCCGCGGAACTATATAGATGGGTCCTTGATAAGGACTCATCGCACCCCAAACTCGCTCGACAGCCTGCGTAGCAGCAGCAACAGCAGCAGTTTCCGAAGCCTTCATCGGCACTTTTTGACGCCTCATCGGCAGCGCCTCCACGGCCATCTAAGAACGCCTCCACTGGCGAACTCATTGGGAGCATACTTTGGTAAGTATCACCCACTACCCACTGCCTACCAAGAGGGGACTTCCCCTCTGCGGCATTTCCTCCCTCCTAAAGGGAGATTTCTCCGGGGACTTCCCGGGAGGAATTAAACCCTCTCCTTCCCCTCCACACTGCCTCCGAGGACTACCTCGGACCCAGTGTTCCGACCCTCACATCCAGGGCTCTCGATAGAGTCGGGTAACGGGAGGGGTAGAATTCACCCTAGGGGTTGGGGTGGCTCGGAGCCACTATAGCTTGTGGAGCGGTAGGCTGCAGGGTAAGGGGACTTCCCCTTCCCTAACACCTCTTCTCCACCTTTGCCTTTCTCCTCGGCTGGAGATTTTGCTGGGGAACAACCCAGGGAAATTGTCCAGTCCCGAGGAGGCTTAAGTCCGCGTACCTCCTGGGGAATTTTGAGTCTTGGGGTTCTAGGGAATCTTCTGCGAAAAGAAATTCCCTAGAATTTAACGACAGCAAATTCCCTAGGCCTTCGCCATTGTAAATATCGCGGCTTTTCTTGTACATAAAAATACTTTGTAAACGTTTGTATATTTTTTATTTATTTGAATAAAAAACACTTTTACCTATTACCTCGGCCTTGAATATTTTATTCTAGAATAAGACCTTCCTTTCTGACCACAGGTTCGGAGCCAACTTGGGGCACTGTTTCGCACAATGATGAAAAACACATAAATGACGCTAACAATTTTTTACGTATTAAAAATAGACATTACAATATTATATTATTGTGTATTTAGAAGTTTATATTTTAATATTGATTAATGTTTAAACGAATAGTATCAATAGTTTCCATAAAACCCTCAGGAATCATTTTACCCCGAGTGATCATTTTGCCCCACTCTCCCCTAAATATTTCGAAAGCAAACGGAAAAGCATAATACCAATTCGAAGTATAAAATAAATATTTCAGGCACAATATAGCGTCAGGAAGTACTTACCATCCTCGAGTCAATATTCAGGGTGTATCAGCAATGATGCTTTTAATTTTAACTACTTATTCTTGAGCATAAACTAAGTCGAAAAGTCCTATACTATAATATCCAGAAAACCATTATTGCTGAGATAAATCAATTTTAAACCGATAAATTAGGGCTTTCATTCAACGGAAAAATTACTTTCATTTCACTTTCGTTGACAGTTCTCCTTCAAAAAAAAGAAATTTGTACTTCTCCGCCGATCCGTATCGTCGTACACGCATATGCACACACGCACGCAACTACGCCGATTATTAATATTATCTCCTAATGTTTTACATTCCTGATCCTGATGCTGATGAAATTCATTTTCTGCCTATTTTTAAAACGATCCTCGATAGCACCCATTTGGTTGAAAAATCTGGAGAATAATATAGCGTTATTCGTAGATTAATTTTCAAGTCGCTTTATCTTTTCGGTGGCGCAGCATATGAACTGCTCTTAGGTGGTCAAAACATAAGTATTTTATCATAAAAGCTATTATAAAAAATTGTATGTTTTTCTGTTTTTGGAGGTCTCAATGTTTTATCAGATAGAACAGTTTGCTGCATCACTGGAAGATCAAAATGACTCGAAAATGGATTCTCAAGTAAGACCATAGTCCACTAGAAATTTCAATCTAAGAGAGTGGAGAACTTGAGAGATCCATTTAAGAATGAATTAGCCATTTTTTCATTTTATGAAGGGACAAGCCACAAAATTAAAAATAATTTTTTCTTTATGTCGTAGATTGTCCATAGTTTTTGCCTTTTTGCCTAGTACTTTTTGCATAGTGTCTGCCTAAATGGACTAGCCAGTAAAATTAGCCAGTTGCTAGGTCAGATTCTAGTTTATAGTGACTATAAGTTGATATGGTCACCAAAAAGTAATATTTTACAATTCACCAAGCAAATCGTAATAAAGTGAAGAGAAAAAAATAAGCATTTACAAATTTATCTTTGAAATATTTTCGTACCTAAGAGCGTGCAAAGACTGAATAATAATCTACAGCATTAACAAAAAATTATTTTTAATTTTTTGGCTTGTCCCTTCAGAAAATGAAAAAAGGCTTATTTATTCTTAAAGGGATCCCTCAACCTCTCCATTTAGATTGAAATTTCCAGAGAAGACTATGGCCTTACTTGAAAATCTATTTCCGAGACATTTTGATCTTCCAATAATGCACACAGCAAACTGCTCTATCTGATAAAACAGTAAGATTTTTAAAAACAGAAAAAAATAAAATTTCTTATAATAGCTTTTTTAATATAATACTTATTTCTTGACTACCTTAGAACAGCTCATATGTCGTGTCACCGCAAAGATAAAACGCCTTTAAATTAATCTACAAATAACGCCGTATTATTCTTTAGACTTTTCAATTATGTAAATGGATGCTGTCGAGGATCCTTTTAAAAATAGGAAGAAAATGAATTTCATCAAAAACAGGATCAGAAATGTAGGAGATTAGGAAGTAATATTAATAATCAGCGTAGTTGCGTGCGTGTGTGTATATGCGTGTACGACAATACGGATCGGCAGAGAAGTACAAACTTCTTTTGTTTTTTAAAGGAGAACTGTCAACGAAAGTGAAATGAAAGTAATTTTTCCGTTGAATCAAATCCCTGATTTATCGATTTAAAATTGATCTATCTCAGCAATGATGCTTTTCCATGCAGACCTTATAGTATAGGACTTTTCGACTTAGTTTAGTCCCAAGAATATGTGGTTAAAATTAAATGCATCAGTGCTGATACACCCTGTATAATATACTAATGATTGAAAGGATGCATCGAGTGGCAAAAATGTATTTCCAACAAATTTCCTATAAATGGAGGAATATAAATTGTCATAAGAACCAAATTACACCTCTGCTTTTAATCTACTTAAAGTACGTAAAGGCATATTTTTCCGATTTAAAAAAAAAGTTTAATATAAATAATTATTTTTTATTCCTATCAATAATTACAAAAAAGGGAGCCTATACTGCACTTTGGCAGAATTCATTGATTGATTTTTTACTAGAAAGAAACAAACGTTCTTAGAATTGCATATAAAAGAAACTTTTGACAAAACTATAATAGTAAAACGGACACATATTTGAAATTTGACTTAGTCGTGCTATTACAATTATTCCAAGGAATCTTCTAAAATTTTAAGAATATCTACTTCTTTCTAGAGTAAAATTGCTTAGTGAATTCTTTCAAAGTGCGATAAAGTTTCTGTTCGATCTTTACATGGTAACAGATCGAATCCCGGCTTTTTTTCAGGTAATCGATATTAGTGGCGTAGTAACCGATTATAAATCATTGGCAAGTTTGGTTTTTGTTACACTACAAGAGTCAATTCCCTGAAACATATGCCGAAAGCAGACATCTTCTTGGTAATAGTCCTTCAATCAAGACGAGCCCGAGCACCTTAACCCGATTGAAAAGACGAATTACCTATCGATAATTGAAATATAGAAGTAATAAGCGAGCTCGGTTCCCCTTGAAGCTTTAAATTTTGATCATACCGCAGCCCGGTTTTTTGTAAAGTTATAAGGCCCGGTCTTAAACGAATGGGAATGAAACAGCAGCCCGGCTGCTTGTTAGAAGTATAAGGCCCATTCCTAAACGAATACGAGAGATTCCGTAACCTGGATGCTCGCAAAAGACATAAGGCCCGATTCTAAACGAATACGAATGGTTCGACAGCTCGGCTGTTTGGAAAAATGACGTGACTCGTGCTAAACGATAATATGTACGAAATGTGAAATGATTCGCCAATTGAATGCGAAAGTGCGTAATAAACATTGTAATTGGCATACGGCGTAATTCATTGCACGATCGTATGTCATTTGTAATCGTGATTAGTGTAAAAGATGTATAAAAACAATAAAAAGAGTTTTTGTGCTTTCGAACTTTTTTTTCTTAATTTGTATATATTTTATTTATTTAAAAACTAAGCAGTTCCTTCATGCGGAGTTGCCCCTCAAGCATAGCCTTCTTTGCTATTGAACAGTCTCTATTTTTTTAAATTATAGATGGGTAATAAAATACATATAATTACACAGGACAACAAAATTAGGGTATTTAAAAGTTGTTTGAGACTTCGAAGTATAATTTTATGTAAATTTTCTCGCTGAATCCAAATTTGGTTCTAAAATTATTACATTATCTGCACTTTTCAAGATATTAAAATTTTCAGATGTAAAAAAATTGTGTTTGGGTATGTTCATTAATCTACAATGTTACCAGCATTAATTATGCTGCGCAACTCTATATTTTTCCAAATAGTACTAAATCAAACGTTTAAAAAAATATTGTGTTTATAGCGATGTCTGTTTTACATACTTTGGTATATCAATCAAAATTGCTATGATAAAAACACGATGCTTAATGCCAATGCGACTATGGAACAATTTTCGGTTCTTTTGTTATGCTTAAAATGAAGAAGAAAGTATCATATATATTTTAATTACAAATCATCACCCTATACAAAAAATATTTTCTTCTTATTTTGACGTAAACAAAAGAACCGAAGATTGTTCCATGATTATATTAGCCTTAAAAATTGTTTTTTATCTGAGAATTAAAAAAAAAATGAAATATGATGTCAAGGTTGCCAAGTGTAGTATAATTGTACTACCGTAGTATAATTTTCCTATAGCGTAGTATCCTTAGGATACTACGCTACAGTTTCTGTTCCCTGCGGGATCCTACGCTATAGTTTCTGTTCACTGCGGGATCCTACGCTACAGTTTCTGTCCTTGCGGGATATACTAAGTTTTGGCCATTAATCTTCAGTCTTGGCAAGGGGAAGTTAGAATCAGAGGGGCGAGGGGATTTCTAGGGAGTTTGTCCGTAGCTGTCAAATGGCGCGATTAACCCTCAATTTTATATCATCAACAAAAATAATATTTTCGGAAAACGATTGTGGAAAAGAAGGAAGGATTTTAATAAATAACAGAGAAGACAAAATATATCAGATGAGTATAAATTAATAAAAAAAATGAAAATTATTGTGAATTTTTAAGAAAATATACTTTGTGGTTATTTTATTTTTGTTACAGTTGAAATCCGGTTATGATGACTTTCAATTAAGGAAAAAAGTAATTATAGACTAATAAATGAAAAAGTATTAATACATTAAGCATTTCTGTACGGCCCAGTCATTTCAATAATTGTGACTTAATGTTATAATAGTGAATGTGTAAGCGATTAGTGCATATACAACAAACTCTTATTGTAAATTTAATAATCTTGTATGACAATGTTTTAATTGCTATTATTTTAAATTAAAGCTAGTTTAATTAACATATTTTTATTTCATCCCTTTCTCAAAATTCTAAACACACATGGTAATTACCTATTCTTGTAGTAGTCATATATTCGTTAAATTACATACAAAATTACAACTGTTTTATATTTGTAAAGCATAGCTGTTTGTTGCAATGATTTTTATTATTCATTGTGAGACAAATCGCATTTTGTTTAGGCAAATGTCTTATTTATCCGCTACATCCCTCCATATCTTATGCGACATTTATTTGGTTCCGTTGCACTATTTTCTTCCAGTCTATATCATATAACATTAATTTTCTAATCATTTATACATACACACAGATCTAATAATACTGCTGATCTGCAATTATTTTTGTAATTGTTGAAATGATTGTTAAACCATTATCTTGTTTAATTTGTAAAATGGACATTTGAATGATGCTATTAAAATTTGGTAACTTTTCTGCGAGATATGTTCTGATAATATTTGTGAAGATAAAGTTCTTTAAAAGGTATATGTATACTGCTGAGTTCATCTTGTTTTCAGCTTTAAATAGTTTTCCAACTAAACGCATGGATATCTATTTTGAATATAGAATACATATTTCATTACATCTATTATGATATTGTTAAGATTGATAGAAAGATATCAATTCTTTGAAAATGATATATTATATATCTAGTAACTGGATTAATTAAGGTTTTAGAACAGATAAATTTCACAAACAAATAGGACTAACAAAATATGTATTATATATTGAGGAAGGATATCCAAATGTGAATTATTTGAAGCTAAAAGCAAGATAAATTCAGCAGTATCCTTAAATGTATTGGAGAACAACATCCTCTCAAATTTAAAGAGAAGATATCCTATGGAAGAGATGCCAAACATTATAAGTAAAATAATTCAAGTGTCCATTCTTCAACTTTAATAGAACAATGGTTTACCAATCATCTTGACATTTATAAGATTAATTAGTCAATAGAATAGCTATATTTGAGTGTATATAAAAATAGCAAAAAATTAATCGTATATTTTGAAAACTAAAAGAAAGAACTAACAAGGCAAATAAATGTTACATAAGATATGGAAGGATGTGGCGGATAAATAAGACATTTACCTAAACAAAATGCGATTTGTCTCACATTGAATAATAAAAATCATTGCAACAAACAGCTATGCTTTACAAATATAAAACAATTGTAATTTTGTATGTAATTTAACGAATATATGACTACTACAAGAATAGGTAATTACCATGTGTGTTTAGAATTTTGAGAAAGGGATGAAATAAAAATATGTTAATTAAACTAGCTTTAATTTAAAATAATAGCAATTAAAACATTGTCATACAAGATTATTAAATTTACAATAAGAGTTTGTTGTATATGCACTAATCGCTTACACATTCACTATTATAACATTAAGTCACAATTATTGAAATGACTGGGCCGTACAGAAATGCTTAATGTATTAATACTTTTTCATTTATTAGTCTGTAATTACTTTTTTCCTTAATTGAAAGTCATCATAACCGGATTTCAACTGTAACAAAAAAAAATAACCACAAAGTATATTTTCTTAAAAATTCACAATAATTTTCATTTTTTTTATTAATTTATACTCATCTGATATATTTTGTCTTCTCTGTTATTTATTAAAATCCTTCCTTCTTTTCCACAATCGTTTTCCGAAAATATTATTTTTGTTGATGATACAAAATTGAGGGTTAATCGCGCCATTTGACAGCTACGTACAAACTCCCTAGAAATCCCCTCGCCCCTCTGATTCTAACTACACAACGCCACGACGCAAGTGGCCAAAACACGTCCGAAAGCACTGAGAGCTTATTATACCTAAAACACTATACTTCGTTTCTTCTCTGTGAATCACACTTACTATACATTTTGCGTGGTATATTCAATTCTCGCCAACAAACTATACAGCGTAGTATCTTCCAACATGGCGGACTTGGCAACGCTGTATGATGTTCACTTTGAAAAACCAAAAATTTTACTTTGATTCGATGCAAAATAAATAGATAATAGGGAAATTTTTATTTCATATATTTTTACAATAAAATTCAATTCAAGATGAGGAAAATGGCATGCCGAACATTGAAATATCTTACTTCTTCTTTTAAATATAAACATTCAAAACCTCGGTATCTTTAAAGCGTTGCATTTTCAACAATTCACAAGTTCTTTTTAGGATTAATGAAAAATTTTACAAATTTACACGGAAGTTTATATCAAAAAGTTCTACACAGTAAACAATTTTCAAGAAAATAAAAAGTAGTTTGTTTCTGAGCTCTGTGATTTGATGAGGAATGCCCCATGTTTCAATTAGAACGTTTAATCGGAGTAATAAAATTAAATGACAACCTTTAAAATATTGTAAATATTCCTTTATTGTAATCATTTAAATAAATTTATGATATGTAGAATAGTTAGTTGCAATTCATTTAAACGATTTTCGGTTCTTATAATATTTTGGTATTCAGTTTTCATTAAAGCTGGCTACTTTCACCATATTATCGCATCAAACTAAAAACAATAGATTTTTAATTATTTTGTTACTTTAATTATATTTTTTACTGTTCATTATAGATACCATTTTGTCTCAAATAATTTCATTTATTACGTTTAATACAACTAAATTAAACGAAATTTGGTAATATTCCTATAGTGAATTATGCTATAGTTATGTAACAAGATATCGTCCTTACTAATCTAACGTGACCATTTTCACCCAACGCATCAAGCACTGCTACCAACTTAAATACTGTATTTTTCTCAATTTTAACTTTTTTTAGTTGGCTAAGAATTGCCTTTGGTACAAATAATTCGAGTGGTCCAGCCCCTGGTCCCAAGAAAATGTGGTTAAAATTAAAAACATCATTGCTGATACACTCCGTATATAAGCAAAAATAAAATTCTTCTTCATAATCTTCTCCAGTCAGAGTTTATGCGTCGGGATGCAGTTGGCCGCTTCATTGACGTTATTTTCCTACTACTACCAACCTACTTTTAGGTCTTCAAAATTTGTTACTACTACCAATCTAATTTTTAGCTGTGAAAATGTTGTCGGCTGCAGTGTTTATAGTGAAGTTATGTATATTGTGATGATGTTGTTTACACATAATGAAAGTGAAATTTTTTTAAATTCAGAAATAAATTCAATTAATAGTGACAGGAGTCCACGATTAGATTAGTATAATATTATATTTTATAATACAGGATGAAGTGTCTTTTGTAGGATTTCTTTTACAGATTAAATTACAATAAAGTATTTTTTTTGGCATTTTGGAGAATCGAGCTCTCTGATTGGATTAATTGAGATTACTACGAACAAGATTGATAATGGGAAGTCTACATTTAACATTCAAGTACATGGCTCATGATCAAGGGTATATTAAATAAAAGAAACTGCTAAAGTAATTGAAAATTATACGCAATCTTCTAATGTATTCAAATTATTATTGAAGTGTAAGTGTTATTTCTTTTCTTAAAATTGATATTAATACTATATTTCTAAAAGTGTGTATAATGCATCTGGAAAATTTCTTATAGGGCAATAAACACATATTATTGTTACAATTAGATAAAAGCAGAAAAATATATATTAATTGATTTTAAGTGTTCAATTATATCATAACATGGCAATAAAAACTAATATTGACCTACTTTTCTCTAATCTTAAATACAACAGGCAATTATCATGTACTACAAAATTTAAATTTCCAAATAATTCAAATAGAGAATATTATGAGAGAAGCCTCTAAAAGTGCAACTGTGGTAAGAACTTTAAAATTTTGTATGTGACAGGCATACGTCGGATAAGTTTATGAAACTGAAAGTTATATATATACCTAAAAAAAAGAGATTTCCTTTACATTAAATGGAATATACTCTAGTTTATAATAATGAAAGGAAGCTAGAAATTATACTAGTTTACCAGAAAGTGAGTCATAAAGCAAAGTTGATGTTGATAGTAAGACCTAAGAAATAGTGAAAATAGAAGTAAATTTAAAAGCAAATTCTGCAAAGTAAAAGGGCTTTAAGATGTTTTTTGGAATAAAATGTTGAAAATATAATTCAAATTGTCAGTGAATACTATGATAAAAACCTCTAAAAATGTAATTTTGATAAGAATTCGTTACTTTAAACTCTTGTATGCGACAGGCACATGTTGGATAAACTTATAAAACTGAAAGCAGTGTACCTAAAAAAGCAAGGTTTTCCATTGCATTAATTCGTGCATTTCCTAGTTTATATGGATCAAAGGAAGCTAGAAATGATACTAGTTTGCCAAAGAAAGAATCATAATGTAAAGTTGATTTTGATAGTAACAGCTAAGGAAAAGGTTGAAAAAGGGGTAAATTTAAGAGCAAATGTTTGAGAGCAAAAGGGCTTTAAAGTGAGTTTGGGCATAAAATGTTGGAAATATAATTCAAATAGTCAGTGAATAATATGATAAAGTTTCTAAAATTGTAATTCTAATAAGCATTTGTTACTTTAAAATATTGTATGTGACAAGCATACGTTGAATAAATTTATGAAACTAAAAGTTGTATACCTAAAAAAAGAGGCTTCCTTTGCATTAATTGGCATATATCCTAGTTTATAATAATAAAAGGAAGCTAGAACTAGTTTACCAGAAAGTGAATCATAAAGCAAATTTGATGTTGATAGTAACACCTAAGAAATGGTGGAAAAAAGGGTAAATTTAAAAGCAAATTTTTCAAAGTAAAAGAGCTTTAAGGTAATTTTGAGCATAAAATATGGATAATATAATTTAAATAGTCGCTGAATATTATGAGAGATAAGCGTCTAAAAGTGTAATTATGATAAGAATTAATTACTGTAATATTTTGCATTTTATTTATATAATAGATTAATAAATTAATATCTTGAATTGAAGTTTTACGTTATGGAAAGAAAAGGACAATAAAAATGTTATGTTAGATTTAATTAGTTAAAACAATTGTTTACTTTTAACTCCTATATTCTCTCAAAACGTTATAAGATCCCACAAAAAACAAGCTTCGTCTGTAAAAAAAGGCGGCAAGTACATAAATCGTCTAGCATAAATAATACAGTAAAATAACATGCTCCAATTAAAAAAATTAGTGAAATCCAAATTTTAGGCAAGTATTTATTTTTATTGTGGCAAAAGTTAAAGTTTCAAACAAAAAATAGTAACACAGAAAAGTTACTTGCGGGCCCATAATGTTCATACCTAGATATAAGTCGCTATGTTACAATACTAGCATTGCTTTTCGTAATTTCAAAATATGGCTATTTAATACCATTGCATACAGCTAGCGAGACCAGTAACTTTTTTGTTACTACTTTTTTTCATTTCAAAATTTTAACTTTCACTACAGTAGAAATAAATACTAGCCTAAAATTGAGATTATATTAATTTTTTTTATTCGAATACTTCATTTTACTATATTATTTACGCTAGACGATTTATGTACTTGTCGCTCTATTTTTCAGGCAAAGCTTGTTTTTTGTCGGATTCAAGGAAGAAACTCAAATGCGTAATTAAAATTTTATTCGAATTGATGCAGCAGTTGAAAAATTATTCACATTTTAAATGAAACCTATTCTGACCCTTGATAAACGACTCGACTTTGAAGTGAGAATAAAGATCAGACCCCGTATTCTGTAGCTTTAACGAAAATTTTCTGTCGGTAGGTACCGACGATAATATATATATACAGGGTGTATCACACCGAAGGCGCACCAGAGGTCGAACATTAAAATTCATTTATCTCTGTAAATATGTGAGAGATATTAATTTGTTGTACATGACATTTTTAAGCCTCTTTGTATTTGCAATCAAACATGTCCTATACAAAAAATTAATATCTCTAATACTTACAGAGATAAATGATCTTTTTATGTTCAACCTTTGGTGCGCCTTCGGTGATATACCCTGCATATCTATATATATATATATATATATATATATACATTTATCATTCTGCGTTCCAATATTTATCGTTAACTTCTGCCTAACGATACCGAAATTTGTCTGTAAGAGTTGCAGAATTGCCCTATAGAGCAAGTAAGGAAACAAGTGATAAACTACTAGCGAAAAATGAATTAGGTGTAAGGGTGCATTCGCTATTTATATTAATTAGATAACTATAATGAACTGAAACTTACCAATTTAATGGTTATCCTGTTCCTTTATGTTAGTGATTTGCCTAACTTTCCAAACGGTTTAGTAATACGAGAAAGAATGGAAAATGAGTGGCTCCGCGGATTGCGTAAATTCTTCAAGGCACTTGAAGTGCGATGGAAGATCGATGAGATTTTCTTAAAAAAGCTTTGACTGCCCAAGGTACTTATATTATCGTCGGATTGATAGTCTTAATCAGTCTTAATGACCGCCATATTGGAAGCCATATTGTGGACGCCATATTAATCGTCATATTGTCTGATATGTTGCTCTCGGTGGATTAATGGTAATATATGGCGCGATGTTTCGTTTCAGAATTAGTATAGGACACAATATAATCAAATAAACAGGGTGGGTGTAAAATCGTGTTACTATGCCCTATATTATCGAAACCATTCAAAATTTAAAAATATTGCAGAACATGGGTTTAAACATGGAGATATGTACGAAATACCTGGAGGGAGCATATGGCCTGTTTAGGGCTACAAATGTGAAGCCGAAGGGTGGGGGTAAAATAGATGGCCGCCATATTGAATGTAGGTAAATATAGCACATAATAATATATATATAAATATATATATTGTGGACTCCACACTCCACAGTCCACAATCCCGTGACGGAAGACAAAATTAATATCACGGAACTTTTTGGTCGGTTTGGTTGGAAGTTTAAATTGTTTCGTCGTTCCGTTTTTCTCCCGCGTTTTAGTTCAGTCCACTTCGATGATATTTTAACAAATACCATGTCGCTGATGTCGTACGTTAATGAATGGTTTTGGCTTTGGTCACGGGATTGTTGAGTCTACAGGTTTACAGTACAATTGAATGGTTTGGCTTGGTTCACGGGATTGTGGAATCCACAATATAACATATATATACGATATATATATATGTCATTATGTGCTATATTTACCAACATTCAAGATGGCGGTCAGAAATTTTCCTCCCCACCATAGCTTCACTCCCGCGGGTATACACTGCTCGCTTGGGTTTAAATCATTAACGGACACATGACCTAAGTCAGAACCTTTGTGTCGAGTGCTCATGAGTTTTAAACAGAGCCTAGAATAAAATTTAACTGCAGATTTTTTGTGATTTAAAATGTGTTCTTCTCTATGGTTCTGCGTAATATATTTAAAAATTTATATTTATGAAATACTAACAAAAATTGACAGAAAATATCGTTTTCATGTATTTTTTTTTCATTAACGAAATCTGTGTATGTATGTGGAGCAAAAAATTAAATACTTTCAAAAAAATCCGAAAAAGATATAAATCTTGCACGCGATGTTTGTATATATACTTAAAACATATACCGTTAAGGAATTTTTTAAACATGAGCTATTTAATATGACGGCTAATACGATATAATCAAGTAGTACAGTAGTTTTATGCGGCAAGTAATTGAAAATCATAACCCATGCGAACACTACTTATATTTAGGCGAAGGTTTAATCAATCTGTACCTAATTTTATACTCAACGGACATATTTTGATATAGGTTCCTTCAATTGAGTCTAATTTAATTTTCATAATAAAAGGTCGACAAAAGCTTAGGAATGAATTTACAGACGATTAAATCGACTCATGCAGCTCTGAGATTTCAAGACCCACAAGGAAAACAAGTATCATCCGTAAAAGAAGGCGGCAAATACATAGAAATTCTTAACAAAAATAGTATTCTAGTAAAAGATAGTATTAATGTTTTAATCTTTTATTGAAATATGAAAATAATATTGAATTAATTTTTCTGCAAACAAATTTTACGAAACACGTACAATAACAACAAAAATTCATAATTCAAAAACAAAATGAAATCAATGTTATAGGTAACTATTTTTAATCCTAACAGAAGATAGTAATAAATTAATTCAAAACAGCTGAAATCAAAATATAGGATAAACATTTGGCTATACGAATATTCATCTTTAAGAAATATATTCGCAAAATTAAAATCATTGAATGAAACATTTGAAAACAAAAATATAAAATTACTTATAAAGACATTATTTAAATGATAAACAGAAACAAATATTCTTAAATCGAGAAACAAATTGAAAAGTTCGCCGACAAAATCCCGAAAAGGGACAAAATTGAAAGTTTATATGCAAAATATAAATTCTGAAGCAAAACACTACTTGCCGGGTCCGCGTTTTATGAAATTGCTAAAAATTAAAAAAAATTTGTATTAACAACAATCTACGATTTTATATAGCATTGCAGCGATACTGTATTTGTGTAAAAAGCATAAACCCGGCAAGTACCTTTTTGGTTTAGAAATTGGTTTCTGGACATAAAATTCTAATTACTTTTGTTTCTAATTATAATATATAGTTTCATAAGTATTCGACATTTTCATTTTTATATGTTAATCCAGTAATTTCAATTTTGCGAACATGTTTTTTTTAGATGAATAATCGCAGTTAAATGATTATCCTATTTTGATATTAGATATATTCTGAATTAATATATTAGAATTTTGTACTAGGATTAATAATACTTGTTTACAATATTGAATTCACATTGTATTTTAATTAAAAATTTTTGTAATTCTAGTACGCGCTCGGTAGATTTTATTCGTAGAAACATTATTTTAATATATTAATTGTATTTCTTTAGTAGATAAATGATATCCCAAAAAACATGCTTTGGGTTAAAAAAAAAGCAAGTACATTATTGTCCTAGCCGTACTAAAACATCCCATTACACACAAATACATTTAAATTCCTCAAAAAAGACTAAAACATTATCAGTTTGAACAATATTCTAATGAAAAAAAGTAGTAAGGTCAAAGTTTTAGGCAAGTATATACATATATTTTAACAAAAAAAAAATAAGTACTATACATATTCATTATAAGCAAGTGATGCAGATTTTTTATCAAAAAGATTATCACAAGCTTTAAGTAGCTGAAAGGATTATTAAAACATTAAACATAACATTGTGTATGAAAAAAAGGTTTTTAAAATACTTATACTCGTATTTTTGAATAGATAAATATTTTGAATAGGTTTTTCAAAACTAAACGTCTGAGCCAAAAATGGACTTGCCGGGCACATGCCCTTTATGTTTAATATCATTGGTTGCATTCACTAGAGACAAATGTGAGGAAGCGATGTATGTTATTGGCTATTACTCTTAGATCCTATAATTTTATCCAATAGAAGTAGGAATTTAAAAAGAATTACTAAACACACACACAGTTCCGCAACTGTTGTCTCTACTGAATGCAACCATTATATTCATGCTAAAAAAAGTGTTAGTCGTCGTAAATTAAAAATTTAGTTATTTTATGACATATTTCAATGAACGTACGAACCCGGCAAGTCCTCTTTTGGTTCAGAATTTTATTTTTGA
This sequence comes from Prorops nasuta, assembly GCF_024137725.1. NCBI lineage: Eukaryota > Metazoa > Arthropoda > Insecta > Hymenoptera > Bethylidae > Prorops > Prorops nasuta. Next base: position 960,101 of record NW_027116810.1, read on the forward strand.
AAACAATATTCCTGATGTTTTTCTATTCAAAGACACGAGTTTAAATATTTTAAAAGCCTTATTATCATGAAAAGTTTGAAATTATAATTTTTAATAATCGTTTCAGCTACTTGAAGCTTGTCATAAACTTTTCGATAAAAAATCTGCATCACTTGCTTATAATGGATGTAATACTATTTTTTGTTAAAATTAAGAATACTTTTCTAAAACTTTAATTCCACTGTTTTTTAATCAGAATATTTTTGCAACTGGTATACGTTTTAGCATTTTTTTGAAGGATTTAAGTAATTTTGGTAAGATGTTTCAGTAGGACATTAATGTACTTCTGATTCTTTTTTACATGCAAAGCATGTTTTTTGGGGATAACTAGATCATAACGCTTTTTATGAATTGTGACGGTACTGTCTATCCCGAGGGATAGCGTAGAAGGGGAGGGAGGAGTGATCCCTCACCGATCGCGTTCGCGTCCCAATAGGCGACTCCCTACAAGACCCGGGCGCCTTCGATGTAAATTTGTTTATAATACCCGAATATTTATTTATACAGAGGGGGTTCTAACCCTCGTACGCGAATATAGGGGAAGGGGTGCTAATACAATAATTCCTCAGCTTTGGTTAACTCTCTTTATTATAAATTCCGTACTCAATACAATAACCGGTTCTCCTTACACGGTACAATTGGGTGACGCGAGGTCCGAAGTGTGGACGCGGCATGAGTTGTGCGAACGCGGCTGAAGCCCTGATCAGTGCTGTTAGATCGTGCCGGATTTCTCTCCCCACCACGCGACCGTAGTCTCACTAACACACGGTCAGTCGGTAGCAACGGTGAGACATCCCTACTCATGCGCAACTCCGTAGTCACGCACACCATTGCAGCGGTACGTGCGTGTCTCGGCTGCGTTCACTGGGTCTCGGACGGATTCGGCACAACTGCAGAGCGAGAGAGAGAGAGCAGTATAGTTTTCTCGGCCCTCTCAATCTCTCCCAATCTTAACTGTCTCTTAGCCAAGGAAGAGTGGCAAAATCCTTTTCAGCCGGCACGGCAAGTGCAGTCCAGTCAAATCAATAAAAATAATTACCAAAAAATTGTAAAACTTTTTTTTTTTAAGTGGTAAATCCTAAGGAGCGAAAATTTGCAAAATTCAAACTCCTAAGGGACTTGCTAATTGGGGGGGGGGGGGGGGTGAAAAAGGGGTAACCAAAAATAGTTCGACTCCTGTACTTCGTAGAATAACAATTTTTTTATTTAACTTAGAAAAATATTCTCTACAACTATTATCGGACAATATTTTTTGTAGCGAAATCGGTTAAAAAGTTATTCAGGAAAAAGGAAGACAAATTTTCCAATTTTAACTTATTTAATTTAATATTTTGAATCCGGCTATTTTAATCGAAAATAAGTTTAAATATTTTTTGTAGGGTATTTAATTAGCTAGAATCCAAGTTAGATAAAATATGATTTTTGTCAAATGGAACCTTAGGTAGGGTGCATCGCGCGAAGTTAATTATTTTAATGACATATTTTGCTCAGCGAATGAAGTACACATCTTTACTTGCTATTCGTTATGTTCAAACATTGAGCTCCTCGTGTTTTTAATATATTTACGAAAAATGCTTTAAATAATAAATTCTTTTCCACCCTACCCTGAAGGTAGAGTTGGAGGCGCATTTTTTTTAACGTGGTATCCCCAGAAGGTATATTCTACAGGAATGCTTTTTAAGCCAACTTTAACACAATTATAACGAAATTTGTTAAAGGGAACACTGCCAAAACGCGCATTTGGAAACACTGGTGGACTGGCCCAGTTTTGCCAAAATCATCGGATAGTATTTTATTTTAGTAGTATAATGTGCTAATAATTGCATTTCTTATTTATTATTGAGTCCAATATGTTAATGGTTATTAAAAAAAAATCCTTGCAATGAAAAAAAAAAAAAATTTAAGCTTCGCGTAGACACGAACACGAGCCCGCCGCGTGACAAACGGTACCCTTACCATCTGCGCTACAGCGCTCACTTGGTGTACCAGAGGCAAAAGAGCTTTTTAAAGACTTACTACAATTCTTTCATTAATCCGTCATAAACGATCAAGAATTAGCAGCAATAATAAATACATTTATGTACACATCATTAATGCACTAAATTTATTATGTTTTTCATTTGAAGCATATATTTTGCATGAAGATACGACAGTTTAAGGGTGTTCATGCAATACTCTAAATACAAAAATATTAACACGCTCAATTACCATTAATTATTCGACTACACGTAACATATATTATAAGATTACTCAATTGATTTACGATAATTGAGCATATGAATATTTTTGTATTTAGAGTATTGCATAAACACCCTTAAACTGTCGTATCTTCATGCAAAATGCATGCTTCAAATTAAAAATATAATAAATTTAGTGCAATAATGCTGCGTATATAAATGTATTTATTATTACAGCCAATTCTTGATCGTTTATGACGAGTTAATGAAAGAATTGTATTCAGTTTTTAAAAGGCTGTGTTGCTTATGGTACATCAATTGAGCGCTGTAGCGCAGGCGGTAAGGTTGCCGTTTGTCATGCGGTGGGCTCGGGTTCGAGTCTTGGTGAAGTTTAAAATATTTTCATTTTTTTTTCATTACAAGGAACTTTTTTTTTAATAACCATTAACTTATTGGACTCAATAATAAATAAAAAAATGCATTTGTTAACAGATTAATATAAAAACATTGAGTTTATTTTACCTCAACTCATTTGTTATAATAAAACGCATTTTTTGTATTTATTACCAAATCTAATTAATTAATGGCTACATTTGACCATTTTATCAAAATTAAAAATCAATTTAGGAAAAGCATTTTTATTTTATTTATTCACTTATACCATAAGTACATCAGCTGTCAGATAGATCAGAGCTGTCACTACTCCTTATTTCTTTATAACACATTATTTTTCCGTATACTAACATTTGTCTTCGTTCACGCCGTTCACGGTGACAGGCTGTGAATATAATACAGGGTCTTTTCCTAACGGCGTGACATAGGAGATTTCGTGTTATTTGACTATAGTACTTTTTACTATAGTCAAATTACTATTTTCCGTTTAATTTAAGTATTAATGGAAGTCACCAAGATTAATTAAGTAAAATGATATTTATAATAAATAATAGAAGCAATTAAACTAAAGTAACCATTAAAACTTAACTATCTACGCTTTTATTAATTATATTAATGTATAGTAAGTGCTTCAATGCTATAGTCAAATAACACAATCCTATGTCCCGCCGTTAGGAAAAGACCCTGTATATATACAGGGTCTTTTCCTAACAGCGGAGCATAGGAGATTCGTGTTAGTTGACTATAGCACTCGGAATGATCGAATCTGAGAGCGCTGATTGGTCAATATTACGTAGTACCAACAGATAATAAGCCGTTACCAATAGTTGGATACAAAAAATGAGATTCATCCGCCATATTGGTGTGGAGAAATGTTTACATGCTAATCCTAGCAGAAAGAGGTGTAAAATGGAGAAATGTCAAATGGTAAGGTTACTAAAGTAAAAATTGAAAATAATGAATGGAAAGTACGAATATTCTTCATTTTCATTCAAAGTATTCAATTTTTGCTTTAGTAACGACAACATTTGACACTTTTCCATTTTACACATCTTTCTGCTACGATCAGCATGTAAACATTTCTCCACACCAAAATGGCGGATGAATCTCATTTTTCGTATCCAACGACCTATTATATGTTGGTACTACGCAATATTGACCAATCAGCGCTCTCAGATTCCATCATTCCGAGTGCTATAGTCAACTAACACGAATCTCCAATGCCGCTACCCAATTTTTGATATATTACGTTCTGCATTTAAGATGGCTACTGACGTATTTCCGCTGGCAGTATACTTTGTGCAGTCTGCATTCCTTATATCAAAATTCGCTTACTATAGAGCGTAGTACTATTCAAGATGGCGGACTTGGCTACCTTGCTTCTAACAACAAGCATCAGCGCCGCCTACCGGCAAGGATTATTTTAGGACCCTGCCATGAGTGCCATGAGCAATCTCCCGTTTCATCTCTGGTATTGTAACGTCTCTCTTCCCCTGGGAACAAATACACAGTGGGAAATTGAATCGTGTGTGGTTCGGCTAATTTCACTCTGTAATTTAACATGGAAAATGATATACTACACTATAGTTAAAAGCACACACGATTCAATTTCCCACTGTGGATGTACTATAGCAATAAGCTGAACTGCTGAATTCAGAACAAGGTAGTGGGGGAGCTAAATCATGCGCCTTAGCTCAAAGCGCACCCCCACTCCGGGGGTCGGAGAGTCCAGCTCTAGGTTAAGAAAACGTAGCAATTAAGTTTGGATAGATTCATTCTAATTATTCCTTTGAACCAAGACACATTGTCACTTAAATCGATTTGTATTAATTTTTTTTGTATTACTTGTATCCAGTATTCTAACTAGCATTTATTTCATAGTTTTATCTAATTGTAATCACATTGTCTCTATTTTAATTATATGTACTATTTGATCATTTCCAAAAGTGAACCTATTGTCTATATTTTTCTCATCCTTCCATCTCCATCATCGACGAGGAAGCCCTTTCTCAACGTACAAGGTATATATCTCTGCAATTTTCATTTATCCAACGTTTCGAATCGCGACCGGTCCCGGGCAAACTAGTCTAACGTATAGTGCCCGAAACGGTAATTCTGCGAACAGCACGGGGTTTTGTATAGTAAATTCAGCCCCGCGAATCAGGACGTTACAGATATCATATCGCACTGATGCCAACTGCGCAACATAAAAATTCCAAACCCGTTAGGTAAACTTGGGTAAACTGTCGCCAACCCCCCGAAACGCACCTTTAGAGTTAGGCCTTTACAAAATGGCGGGTATGTAACGTTGTCGGTGGTTGAAAGTCGGATTAATTTTTAGAAACGCTCTAAAATTATAAACCATTATAAATTGATTATCATATATTAAAAGTACTTTCAATTTTTTTTAAGGCTAAAATGAATCAGGCAAATGTAGAAAAACTAATCTCTAAGTTAAAATTTACTTCGAAAACAAAACCGTATAAACTATCTAATCAGGATGGTCCAGAAGGACGTTTATGCAAAATTTCTAAAACACTTACAGCTTTATTAAAACATGAGAGGATTGAAGCAAATTACAATAGAGTGGATGAAACTAAAGAATACGTTGAGTTGGTATGTTTCCAAATGTTATATCTTAAAGCTTTATTATTGTCATTAATGTTTAAAATTTGATTTTTAGCTAATATCAGAAGCAATGCGTTATGGACCAGAACATAAAGAAACAATGGATTTAGCAAATTTTTGGATTAGAGAGAAGCAATTAGTTCATAAGCTTTTTAAAGTTCTCGTCCCACGATACCAAGATTATGCTACTAGTTATACATCATTGTTTTGTGTTCCTAGCTTGAATCCTGGCTTTGGAATAAAAAGAGGCATTTTGGAGCTTAAAGGTACTTTAAGATTTTTAGATAAATGTTGTTTTTTAAATTAAAATTATATTGTGTAGGAAATATATACCCAAGTCTGAACCAGTACAACCCACATGAGTATAATATGCTACACAATATTTTGTTAAGTGCTGCTAAAAGAGGTTATCGAATGGAGAAATATAAAGAATGCACAAATATAAGTAGTAATTTTGTAAATATTAATAAATGTACTTAATATGTTAAACATAATATATTATTGTATAAATTATACATTATCTCAGTAATAAATTTGGTCATTAAGTTCTAAACTTTTCTTTCTTTCAAATATGTTAATCATTATTTTATACAGAATTATGTTGTTCCAGTGGATAATATCTTTGACATGTTTGAATATGCTTCTCCATAAAAATCATTTGTTTTCTAAAATAACATACAAAATCTTAGAAAATTTATAAACAGTTTTGTAGTCTTTTTAAAATACCTTATGTGTTTTGGCATTTCATGATACACATCTGAAAATGTTTCTTTCCAATGAGGTTTCAGTTTTTTCTCTGCTGTAGTTAGTAGAGATAAAATATTTTTCTTTGTAAAACTAATTAATGTTTTATCTTGGTGCTCATCCCAAATTCCACAATCTTCTAAATATTTGCGAAATCTTAAAATTGGTTTACAGTTTTTCCAAAGTGCTATTTCTTCAATTGAGCGATAAGACATACCATCATCAGACGTGCTGTGTGGACCACTCCTGTAAATTGATGTGCATAAATCTGTTAGTTTTCAACATTTTAAAAATATTCTTTAATAAATTTATAAGTACCGGTATGTCATGGCTTCAATTAAAACAGGTTTATTTTGTTTTATACAGTAGTCTCTAGCATTTTTTGTTGCATAGTACATAGCAAGTACATCATTACCATCCACTCTTATTGTATCAATGCCATAAGCTGGACCCTTTGCTGCAATTCCGTCACCTCTATATTGTTCATAAGTTGGTGTTGAGACTGCATACCCATTATTTCGACTTAAACATGAAGTATAAATAAAAAAATTTTGAATTTCAACAACTAATATCTATCTGACCTTCAGTTGGTTAAATATAGCATACCATAAAAAAATAATGGGGCACTGTAATGTGGAAGCAAAATTAAAAGCTGCATGAGCATCGCCTTCACTTGCTGCTCCATCTCCAAAGTAACATATTGCACAATTATCAGTTTTACCTTTTTTAAAAGCTAATGCAGATCCAACAGCTAAATTCATTTCACATAATTAAACTGTGGCATTTTATGTACAATAAATATTTAGTTGATAAAATATATTAATATTTTACCTTGTGGTAATTGTGTTGTTAATGGTGATGATATGGTGACAAAATTTAATTTTCTTGAACCATAATGTACAGGCATTTGTCTTCCTTTAGCAATGTCATCACAATTACCATAACATTGATCCATAAATTTTATTAAATCTTGTCCTCTCCAAAGTAATACACCTATAAAAAATCATTATTTAATCTAGTACTAATTGTTTCATTTACTAGCAACTTTTTCAATGGACTGATCTACGTAGTAAATCCATGACTATAATTTACCACAGTTTGTAATGCTTAATGTATAGCAAAATGTTATCAGTAAGCAAATAGTCTATAAAAGAACAGCTTAAATTGATCATAACAGAAAATTATATACCAACTTCACGATATTGGGCATATATGATATCTTCCATCATTAAGGAAGCAGCTGAACCTATTTGAAGAGCCTCCTCACCAACATTTTGCATATAAAATGATATACGTCCTTGTCTCTGAGCTTCATACAGTATTTTATCCATTAAACTTACAGTAACCATGTTTTTATACATTTTTAACAAAATCCCATTATCTAGCTTAAACAAAAACCAAATTTGCATAACTGTTAAACATCTATACTTCTAATTCAAAAGCATGTTATAATTTTATTGTAAAATAATAAGTAAAAAAACCTCTTTATCTGGAAATGCTTGTACTTGGCCATTTACATCTAGAATTCTATATATTGGAATAGGCTCGTAATTTTTCTCGTTCGTAAATTTAAGTTTATTTGTAAAAGTATTTTTTATACCCATAAATTGAGGTTCATGTATATTTGTTAAATTTCTTTTAACCTAAAATTCGTTACACGTTTTATTATTATAATAAACACATTTATGAGCAGAATCTTAAAATCTTACGCTTATTTGAGCAGGTAAAAGCTTGAAGTAAATTTTTGTCAACAATATTCTTGCAAACATTATAACGAAATATAATTCTGCAATCTCGAATAAAATTAGCAACACAACTGAAGGATGAAATGGGATGAAACAGGAATATTCTTTTCTTCTATTATTCATGGACGTTAATTTTCAGGGATTAGATTCAGGCCGGGATTCATAAACAGAACTTGAGTTCAAGCTGGTAGGGGGGAAAGTGCCATAAAATTTAATAGTAATTTTCTAGGGACAGAACTTTAGTTAAGTTGAGTATATTCAAGCAATAGTAAGTTGATGGTTGTGCATGCGCACTTGTAGATTTTCTTAGTTACCCACACACGTAACAATTATCATGTACGTGTAAAATATCTTGACTAGTTTTAACATATGTAGTAAGGAAAAAGAAATTAGAAGTTATAAAATTAAGACCAAAAGTCAGAAAATTAAAATAGATAATAGTTATAATCATTAAAAGCGTACAAGAGATATGAATTATAACATTTGTATCTACTGTCTATATATATATGCTTTCGAAGGATAAATTTTAGATAAGTATTTTAAATTTAAAGTAATTATGTTACCAAAAATAAAAATATTATGTAATTTCTAAATTTATTTTATTCTATATAGTTACTGGGGTACAGCTGCATTATATTATTAATCTGCAGTTACTTTTAGTGTTTAATGGATTTTAAATCAGCTCATAAAGTAAAATGTATTTATGAAGTTTTTTCAGCTCTTTTGTAAAAAACTGGAAGGACTAATCGAGTAATTTTTAAATAACACATATATCTGGCTAGCCAAATGTTAATCAGATATAAATGTATCACTAATTTGTTAAGAGTTATATTAATTACAAGTATAATTTAACATGAACATATTTTTAATGACGTTGGTTTTTACAGCATGTTTCAATGATAGCTTTTAATATGGTACTATTTTAAAATATTTTCGTATACCTCTAGTATTGTAATTAAAACCATTACATGAATGTTTTTAAATGCATTTTATAATAATCAATATATTCATTAATGACAGTATAACTTTATTAATTATTTTCAATTTCTACAGGTTTCTAATAATATGATGAAAACGACTAGCATGGAATTCATAAAAGTCATATCATATATCTACTGCAATTGCTTTGCATAATTTTTTATGATTCATATAGTAATGTTTCATAAAGGTATTTTTATACTGAATAGATTGCTTTTAAGCGGCAATTGGTATTGCTATATTTCCATTATTCCCTGATACTGCAGTTTTGAAAATCAACGACCAACGAGAGTAATCAAACTTCTCAAAAAGTAAATGTAAGTTAATGATATATTACTTGTTAAAGTATAATAAAAATATCTGCTTTATGATTTAATAAATCAAAACATAATTTCCTTACATTTTATACTTCAGGGAAAAGAAGTTCAGCAATTGAGAAGAATGCATAAAAATTAAAATGAGCATTTTGGAAGTTGCAAAATGAGCTGCCAGGATTGATAAATATTGTTTTCTCTTGAATACACATTACTACTGCAGATAAAAAATATACAATATAGAAATAAAATACAAAATCTGTCGTCTAATATATAAAGATATAACATTTTAACAGAATTATGCAGTACTCAAGATACTCGTATAAAATATATTTTGTCACATTTCTAAGCTGTGTTAACTAAAGAATAATTGCAAGTATGTTAATGATTAATATTCTAACGGGAGGCATTAAACTATTAAGGCCAAGTCTTACAATAGTTTACTTACTTAAAGCGATATAGTATCCGCAATATGAACTATATCATTAATAAGCAATAGTTACTTAAAGCGGTAGTTCATGTTACAAATATTATACCACTTTACTACATTAAACTTTTGTAGAACTCAGCCTAAGCATTTTTGTTAAGTGTTGCATTACTTATGAAAAATATCGGTTACTGTCATATAAGTTTTGTGAGATTATAATTAACGGTTTTTGAATGAGATTTTAATAATTTTTTCTGCGTATGCACATAACTTGCATACATTTTGGTTTCGAACGTAAAAAGAAATTAATAATACAATTATAAAATAGATAATTCATTAAAATATTAATTTCTCCGAAACTTAATTAAAGTAACATTATAATTGCTGTTGCAAGATAATTATAAAATCTATCGTATTTTGAAACTGTAAGAAGAACTGGTTCTTTGAAAATAATTAACCCTAACAGAAATAAAATGGTAATATTTTTATTAAATCTTTGTGAAAGCAAATATTTTACTAAAATAATTACAACAGTGATGGATTTTTTATAATCTGAAAGTAACCTTCAAATATATTAAATAAACTATTATCTATTTATTGACATTTTTAAAATGATGGTTCCTGTTTTGCTTCCTTTTCCAATTATGTTACAGGCAGGAACTTTGTCCAAACTAAGCAAATCTAAATCAAAACGCAAAATTATGTATGTCATAAAATATTTATAATTCATTATTATCAGATGCAATATATATTAGAACATATGACTTATTGGAATCACTGTTATATATTTATACCTTTATCCCTTAAATATTTCTTAAATTTAATTCTCAATTTTTCTATACAGTATGTATTATTCAAAAAATTTGAAATTATCTGTATTTTCGTATTTTGTGGTAAAAGATCTATATTTTTCATTTTTTCAGATTCCTCCTGTACCCATGCATCAAAACTTTTTTCTGCCCTTCGTTTCTTGGTATATTTCACATCAATACCACATTTGAATTGATTGAGAGTTCTATAATTCGTCGTAATCAAATCTTTTAATGCGGCTGTAATGGATTAATTTTGTAATATACAATCGACAGAATTTAGTACAAAAAAGTTAGCCAAATTCTTCAAATAAAGTTTACTTACAAATGAAATTACTGAATGATGGTTTAGCACCAAGCATTTCTTTTAAGGTCCGATGGTACCTTTCTTGTGAGTTATTTGTTCTATCTGCTCTTTCAAAAGTACTTAATGTTCTGGGATTAATTGTGGTAAGCCAATACCTTTCATAATATTTGAAAAGTTTTTTGAAAATTTCGTTAACTTCAGGATCTTTAATATCTAAACTTTCAATAATTAATTGAAATCCCAAAAATATACAGTTAGGTGGGAGGAGCGCCAAATTGTACATCTTCCTTAATAAAATATTGCTTTTTCCGTAAGTTTCAGGCGTCTTTAATTTTAATAATTCGAAAAGCTTAAACTTTTGTGCTTGTTTACGAATAGTCTGAAATAAAAAAATTTAATACAGATTTTACTCTTGTCTCAAATTGGATGCATGTTATAAAATATAAATAAAGGAATTTGCAGCATCCTTTTTCAAGTTATAATATCGTTGAGAGAATTTTAAATTTATTATAATTCATATAAAATTTACACTTTTATATCAACGTATATAGAATGTTTCATCACAGAGACACCCTATAATATTACATTTTCATATACATATAATTTACTCACTGAAACATAATGAAAGTAGCAACCTTGAACATCACAACTAGGGAAAACAAGTTGTACAGAATTTTGTAATCCGATTTCGAAATCAGTTATTATTAGGGAAGGTGCAAACAAATCTTGAAACTTATATTTCAGCAGTTTTAATATATTTTGATAATTTGTTGATCTTTTATTAGACATTAATATCCAAATAACTGGGAGAAACTGTTAAAAGAAAGGTAAATAACATTTTAAGAAACAAATAAATAAACAGTTTTATATTTATATCTTTACGAAAGAACAATCTGAAAAAATTAAATCTTAAAACCTCTTATAACTTTCTAGGTTTCTTACAACTTTGAAAAACATATGATTGCCACTTGACAAAGAATGCCCAATATATATTTTCTACAGCTTCTGAATTTAAATAAATTTTACGTTTCAAATTTGTGGTGAATTTATTAAGTATAAAACCCATATTTTTGTTTAGCGTATTGTTAAAAAGTATTAAACAGGTAAAAGTAACGAGAAACATACACTTTAACGCTTAGGCGTGATTCATCGTTAAATTATTTGATAACTAAATAAATTCAAATTATTTTTCCATAATCCGATATACTCCCTTTAAAAGTTTAGTATCTGTCGATACTGCACACTGTATATTTAAGATATGAAGAAATTGTACCTTGTCATGTACTTTCACCATAATTGTCAGCAACTGATAAACTTTTATTATTCGGGGAACACATTCAAAAGTTCCATCAATACTCCATGCTGGACTGTTTAAAACTTTTCTTAATAAGCTCTCATCAAACATGGCTACGGAAATGTCGATTGCTTCTTCAAAGATTAACAATTTTAAATTGTGTTCTTTGTTATTAAACTTAAACTTTAAGAACTGAATGAAATTTTCATCATTTCCATAAATTGTCAAATCCTTTAAAGTTTTTATTTTTTTTATTGCATAATTGGTTTTTCTTTTTTTGAGAGTATCCTTTACTTTATGAAAGGGCAATAAACTCGAAGCTGCAAAATGTCTGTATTACAAAGAAAAAATATATATTTTTAAGTACATTTATTAATTTCTAAGTGAATCATAAACATATGCTATTTGCAATTAATCTGTTTACGATATGTAAAGAAACGAGAACGTATACACAATATATGCACAAAAAATCCAAAAGCTTGTCACTAGAAAATATAATTATGTTGCTACAAATTCAGAAGGTAAATCAGTTCCACATTACATGATTCCATTCTCACAACATACCATAAAGAAATTGCCTTGCATCTGACGCAAAAAATGAAATAGTAAATATAAAAATGAAAGGAACATTTAACAATTTATTTCGATTTAAATTAATTATAATCATCTTGTTATGAAATATATATTTTCTTACTAATTAATATCAGGCGGCCTGTAATGGCCGAATCTATAAATTTAGATAGTATAAATGTTTATAAGAACAAAATTATTATTCAATAAGCATTTCATTTAGCTTCAATCAAAAAGTTATTAAGGATTACAAATTAATTAATTTAAGCCTTTTCATTGGCGTTAGAAGTAGCCAGCTGGCAAAGTATGACAAATAGAAGGAGAAGAACAAATGGATAGTTCTACTAATTGTAAGCTTCGAATTAGGGTATTTTAATCCTTAATAGTTTTTTCATTAAGAGATAAATTAGAAATTCATAAATATAGGAGGTCTTTTCTGAATAATATTCATACTATGACAATATATAGATGTGTCTCATAAATAACCGCCTTAATGCACAATAACATTTTCCTAGGCTATCATTTTTGTTTTACATTACGTTTTCATTTACTGATTTATACCAGGCATTAATATGTAAATTCTTTTTCCATTTATTGTATAAAGCCAGGCATCCTAAACCATTGTATCTTTCTATTAAAAAATAGGAAATTTGATCATTTAAAAGCGCTCAAAGATTTTACTATTATGTAAGCCAAACACGTTTTATTAAATTTTTTTGTTAACGTCGAGTTGAAATAAAAATAAATGATTTAATAAACAACTAGTATTTATAAATGTAGCTGATTACGTTTTGTTACAGTCTTATGTAATAAATACTTTTAACAAAATGCATATATTTTTCCACACAACATGTAAATCTACAATGATACTACTTAACCCTTAAATGCATGATGATGTATTTATACATCAGTGTATTTGTCCTTACATAATTTCTAAACGGTAACTCAAACAGTATTTTTTGCTTTTATTAGGTGCTAAAAATTATACTTTTTGGAAAATAAATATTTTTTTCTTTATTTTTCCCTTTATCTATGCTTAATTATCTACCTGTGTCAATTTATGGTATTAAAAAAAGGAAAAATCATGCATTTAAGGGTTAATATTCCAGTGAGCATGATTAGCTTATAACAAATGTGTCTTTAGAGTTTTCTATTATTTTAACTTTAAATACATATATTCAAAAAATTTTTTTAAAAATTGAATATCTTACTTTTTTGATACCATGTCATATACTTCTTTAGAAGAAACAGGTACTTTATTTGCCATTTCAAGAAGCTCTTTCCTAAATTTTGCTTTGCATTCGAATGTTTCATCCCTCTGATGTGAATGTACCTTTGTGCATTTAAATGATTTATTTATCATTTTTGCTCGTCCTTTACATCCCATTACAGAACATTTTAAATAACTATTTGTAAATAAGAAAAAAAGGAAATGAAATTAGTTGAACTTTCTATATTAACCTTTATATTGCTTAAACCATCTATCAATAAATGCACATGAGGTTACACATATAGACTCGTATCACCTTCACAAGTACAAGTTTTGAAAAATAAATTTTATTGATAGCTTTAATTAGATTGCGAAGGCTATTTAATATACAATAATCAAACCATATGGTTTCATTTTTATACTAGCAATATATATCGCCCGCAATACGAACAATGAAATTATTAAAACTTTATTTTTTACTCATGTTTCATTTTAATAATTAAATTCTACGTAAAGAAATTTTCTTCGATTATATTATTAACACTAGAGATTGCTGGAATTAATCAATTTAACTCATAAACGGTTTTATTGCTTATGTAAATTTTATTAGAGATATTTAAATATATATAGAACTTACATAACTTCTCCAACTTTTGATATAAATCGACTATTTCTATAATATATATAACCATCGGGATATAAGGTTGAACCTGTTTTTAACGTTTTTTCCATTTTTATTGATTTATAACACCAATATAAACAATTAGTATAAATTGCGTTGTGTTGCAGTTGAGCAAAAGGACCATAATGCACTTGTACGTTAATCTTACTGTTATCATTGTTATTATCCTGCATGAACAAATGACTTACGAAGATCTCTTTCCTACAGTAGAAACAGGATACCCCGTTAACTAAAACACCTCATCATCAATTTTTTGGGAACCGATTCGATGTAAACTAGTTTATTAATACATTTATACGAAAGAATATACATTATCATTTTTGTATAGAATTTCTAAGCATAAAACTGAAAGTTATATTTCTCGCCAATGTTTCATAAATTTGTAAAATTTCCGTTGTTTCGTATATTGTCTATGCGACAAATTAATAAGATACCCTGTTTTACTATGGTAAAAATTAAAAATTTTGGTAAAATGAAAAATACCTAAATAATGTTTCTTATACAAACTTTAAATGTAGCTTTTAATGAATAAACTATTCTGGATTAAAAATGATTAATTCAAACGTTATGATTGGTATACAGCTTGGCGAAGTGTGATCAGTAGCAGAAAGTCACTGGATTGCAATACCAATAGGCAGTCTCTGATTAATCAATTATTAATCTTTAATAATTTTTGTATTAAGAGCTAGATGTAAAACTTCTACAGGAAATTTTATCTTCAAATTATTCATATTGGTGGCATTCGAAATCCTTAGCGCTAAAATAGGGTTGCATTATGATTGGTTAATTCCATCAATTTGACCAATCATGACACATCTTTAGCACAACGCTAACTCCGCGTTAAAACCTTTGAAGGCAGTCATTATTTAGAAATATAGATTTGAATATAGTTAACTGGTCACCCAATATATACGATGAGAAGCCAACTTTTCTCAATATTTTTAAAATATCATTTAAATATTTGGAGATATCATTATTATAATATTGGTTAATATATACACATTTTTATATGTTTTTATATATAATACTTGTTTTATATAGGAATCATTAGTGGTATTTGTAATGTATGCATCAGAGATGGCTCTGATGGCGCATAGTGTGGCGGCCGTAGCCGTAGCATGGCGACCGAGCCAGATGTTAACTAGTACTGGCGTTGAAGACATGGTTACATTGAAATAAAGAAGTAATTAATGAAGTAGTACGAACTATTAATATTATCCTCCTGTAATTAGTAGAAACATAACAGTATTCAGCAAAGATAACTGTTGAGAGAGCGATGTGTATTATTGGCTATTTCTCTTAAATCTTATAATTTTACTCAATAGTAGTAGGCGTTTAGAAAGAAAACTCAAGAGTTGCCTCTGCTGAATGCTAACATTTACATATATTGAATAAAACTAAGCGATACATATTAGTAAATAAAAATATATCAAGATTGTAATTATGAATAGAGGATTAGTGGATACAATTGCAATATAAATATTTCCAATCCTTAAAAAGTGAGTAGAGAAATAATAAAAAATGTACTATACTTTGTAGCAAATATTTGCCTCTTTTCAAGCAGGTATTCACTCCGTTTATACACAGAAATTTGCCCTCCTTCTTAGGATCTCGATTTTCAATCAAATCTTTCATAAATTAAATCATACCATATATTGAACATCCCATCATATATATGGTATATATTGCGATTACAAATGCTTTATCGTTATCGTGATCTATGCGTTTATTTCATTCGAATTCAATCTTTGCCTCTTCTTCCTAGATTATTTCATCTTCTGAAAATATTCACTATTAAATTTTATGCTTTAAACATCGTCACTTTACAGTTTAATATCTTACAGTATTTTAAAATATGTCTCTAATATGTTGGAAATAGAATAATTAGGATTTGTGCAGCAAATTTTAAAAATGATAGTGTGATAGATCAGTCTACTGTATCAGTATTGCTCCCATCATGTAATAGCATTTTTAAATCTTTTATATATATATATTAATATTACAATATAAAAACTATTTAATATACCTTGTTTTTATAAAAATATTTCTCCTACTATATTAATTATATAGAAGATCTCGAATAGTTTCTACTTTTCCCTAGATCATTCTTATAATAGTTACAGATACCCTCAGTTACTGCTGTTAAGATTTCTTATATTTTGATATATTATTCATTGAACTATAATTCAAAAATGATTTTATGTTTTAATTAGGTTTAGTTATATAAGAGCATACGCATTAAATTAATTCTCAAAACTGTAATCATAGCCTGAAAGATTTACTATTCTTAAGGTTTACTTAAATATTTTATATACAGTTCACACTTTTCTAATGAACAATAATACTTTAATAGTTTGTTTTAATATACTGCATTTATTAGTAATTTTGTTGAGGAAGCTCAAGGACACCATATAATCACATTTTGTACGCAATCGTAAAATCCATAGACTGGCTGATCATGCAATTCGATTAATATGAATACTACTCCTGTAACAAGTATAAAATAAATCCATAAAGTAAACAATACCTTTATTTTTGATAACATAAATAATCTGAATAGAAAATACTTATCTAAAATTTATCTCTTTAAAACCTATTACGTATATAGTATATACAAATATTATAATTCAATTCTCATTACTGCCATTTTTATAATCCTATTAATTATTTAATATTTCTTCATTCCTGTATCAGAGTTTTATAAACTATTAACCTTATCTGCTTTTATCAAAACAGTTTTCAAAATAAGTGATAGCTTTTATGTGTGTATGTATACTCAGTATAATTGTGTAAGGGATTATACCCTTTCAATATACGCATGCGCGGCTTATCATTTCACTATATAGTCAATTCCTTTAAAGTTCCTTAAATTTAGTATAAGAAAATATTATCGCACTTTCCCCCCTACCTTCAAGCTCACTTTAGGCGAGTTCGGAAATTGGCTCTACTCACTTGGTCGAAGCTTTCCCTAGAATTCCCTATTAGCTCGGTCTAGTATGTAATTCTGTGTTCGGACCAACTAGGACCAAGCGAATAGAGGTGAGTGAGCTAAGAATCCTAATGCAAATTGCCTAACAGGGCAAATGTGCAGGCTATAATCCATTTCCTTGACTGATACCACTGATATTTTACCAATCTTTAGAGAATCGTAATAGGATGATTAACTTATAAATAAATTAGAAACGTTATTAATATTCAAAATTTTAAATGGTCCCTGTTCTTGTATTTCAAAATCCCACTTTGTCAAAATTCAGTAAAGGGGACAGGCTTTTGGAAGGGGTATGATAAAAAAGAGTAAGCTCACTCACCTCTATTCGCTTGGTCCTAGTTGGTCCGAACACAGAATTACTAGACCGAGCTAATAGGGAATTCTAGGGAAAGCTTCGACCAAGTGAGTAAAGCCAATTTCCGAACTCGCCTCTTGAAACCTATGTGTTAACGGGATCCCTCAAGCGAGCTTTACTGACAGTACAAGTCAATAAACATTTCGTTTAATAAAAGTCAAATGCGAAGCAAATTGCCAAAACGAGCTTCTTTATGACAAGGTGCCAATTCTAATGAGTCAAACGAGATTAAAAAAACTCAAATCGGATGAAGAATAACGCTGTACCACTGTCCCGCGTTCTTGAAGTGGAAATAACCAAAAGTAACCTCTCTTCAAGAACGCGGCCCAATGGTACAGCGTTATTTTTCAATTAATTTGAGTGTTTTTAAGTTCGTTTGACTCGTTAGGACTGGCACATTGTCCAACAAATGCCCGATTGGTCAATTTGCTTTGCATTTGAATTTTATTAAACTAATTGTTTATTGACTTGAACTGTCGATAAAGTAGGCGTGAGGGATCCCGTTAACGGGATCCCTCAAGCCCTCTGTAGCCAACATTACGGAACGAAAAACGAGGGAGAATTGTCCAGCGCTATTTTTCAACCGATTTCAATGTTTTTGGGCTTGTTGGAATCGTTAGGACTCGCTTTTTGTCATAAATAAAGCCGTATTTTCCAAAAAACGTAAAAAAATAAAATTGTTTAAAAATTCGCATTAATAATGTTTAAACGCAAAACAAATCGAAAAATCGGGCTTCTTTATGACGAGGTGCCAGACCTAACGATTCCAACAAGCCTAAAAACATTGAAATCGGTTGAGAAATAGAGGCGTACCATTGTCCCGCGTTTTTGAGGTAGACGAAAACCAAAAATTTTTAGGAAGAAAGCTAGGCTTCCTCTCCTCTCGCGGCTCACGCTAACGTGTTCCCCCACTCCAGCATCGGAACTTACTGCAAAGCTTTCCTCATATTTACGCTATTCCCCTATCTGTAGCTATACACATATAAATATCGCTAAAATAATGTTGAGAACATTTCATTTCGCCGATATAATGAAATTGCTAAAAATGCAATTATCATTTTGAAATAAAATTGTAGAAAAAGAGATTTCGTAATGCTTGAAATATAGGGCATACGGCGAAACGCGGGACAATGGTACAGTCGTATTTTTCAACAGAATTTGATGAGACTAGTAATAATTAAAGCCATTCTTCATGTAGATTGTCCTAAAGGGCTCGCATTTGCGATAAAGCTTATAGTTTTTCAGCTATGAACGTTTGAAGTTGCACGACGCACAAATACATATTTCTTCTCTCGCGTAGATCAGCTGTTGCGCACGTCCATCTTTAATCGTTCATAACTGGAAAACTATAGGCTTTATCGAAAATGCAAGCTCTTTAGGACAATCTACATGAAGAACGGCTGCAGTTATGACTAGTTTCATCAAATTCTATTGAGAAATACGCCTGTACCATTGTCCCGCGTTTTGCCGTAATTTCAGGTCTTCAAGCGTCACTGACTCGTTCATTTTGCTATTTATTCCGAGCAAAGTAAAAATGCCCCAACAACTTGGGTGGCATCATTGAATAGAGCGTGAAAGGGGGAGACGCTTTTATAATAGTTTCATAATTTTGCAACGCTTCTTTTGGTCATTATATTGCAAAATGTAACAAGTTGCGTATTCGGAGTAAATAAAGTTGGCTTCCCCTCTCACCTCTACAGCTTGTTGCCTTGTCCAGCGTATGTAAATCAGCATAGTAGATCTACATACATACATACTGGTGCGACTGTGTTAGTGACTCGTGGAGTGTACTGTAAACAAACACACATAGCGTTTACCATGTATGTACGTAAGTCTTATTTTCAATAGCGAAATTGCCCTTCTAAATTTATTGCATTGCACCTTCTACGACAAGCTTTATAAGATTAAGAAATACTCATAGCAGCATGTACATTATCGAGAACTTCTAATGTAATTTTTCAATGTGCAATCGTACTTTTATTTGTTCCGATATAAATTGCAGAATGAACGAGTCAGGACGCTTGAAGACGTGAAATTACGGCAAAACGCGGGACAATGGTACAGGCGTATTTCTCAATAGAATTTGATGAGACTAGTCATAACTAAAGCCATTCTTCATGTAGATTGTCCTAAAGAGCTCGCATTTTCGATAAAGCTTATAGTTTTCCAGTTATGAGCGATTTAACCCATTAACATCCAAAATGTCAAAATTTCTTGCACGTTTTCAAAGTGATTTTTTCCTATGTAATTGGCGTTGAAAAAATTCTTGAACCACATATTCTGATGTAAAATTGCATGCTCTTTCAGAATCCGTTGCCAGAATCATGATAAAACTCACAGGAAAAGAGATATGCTCGATTGAAACAAAAAAAACACCTAAATTTTCGAAAAAAAAAATTTTTAGGATTTTTTTTCGAAGTGTTACGGTGAAGATATCACCTTGCGACCGTGATCAAAGGTGATCATGGGAGTTGAAGTTTAACAGGGAATTTTTTTGTTGACCTTGAACCATCGCTTCTTTACAAAATGGCGGAAAAAACGAATTTTTTTTTCAATCTTCATCAACTTTTTTCTCGAAATCTATGGTCTTTAGAAAAAAATTCATAAAAACAAAAATGCCTTAGAATCGCTCGAGGAACATTCTCAAATTTTTTCAGAATTTTTTGAGACAATTTTTGATTTTCCGGGAAATTTGTGAAATGGAATTTTTAAAATTGTCTCCAAAAATTCTGAAAAAATTTTAGGACGTTTCTCGAGTGCTTCTAAGACATTTTTGTTCTTATGAATTTTTTTCTAAAGTCTATAGATTTCGAGAAAAAAATTGATAAAGTTGAAAAAATAAAAATTCGTTTCGGCCGCTATGTGCTAAAAACCTATTGGTAAAAAACGATTTCTGTGCAAATTTTAGGAAGATTTTTTTACTCTTAGCGTTACCCAGAGACTACGGCATGGACGTGGTAAAATTCTGTCTCCTTTGGGGTGCTTTTTTCCCGTGAGTCCCCTTGCCTCTCACGTCTCGGGGTGCTTGTTTTCCGTGAGTCCCCTTGCCTCTCACTTATTCATACTTGTAGTTGTGCTTTTTTAGCCAACATTTATTGCAAATATTTATATTACATGTTTTGCAGAAAATTCTTGTTCTTATTGGACAGTTTCCATTCGAACAAATCCTCAATTTGTCACTATTAGATCGTCCATGTGCTTTACTTTTGCGACTACTTTTTTGTAGGTAGTATTTGGCAATCGAAATAGTGAACTCTTTTATTCCAACTTTTTTCTTTCCATCGTTAGCAGCATTGAAAATTACAAGAGAATTAGTAATTGACGCCTGTATAAGTCTCATAAAAACTACCCATGTCCATTTTTTTGATCGTATACTTGGGAGTATGTCATTGCAATGTCCGTCATGCAGGTCAACACCTCCCATGAATTTGTTATATAGGTGAAAAGCTTGCGGAAAAGGTATTTCAATTTTAGATTTAGCCTCTGCGCTGTATCTTTTTGAAATAGATAGAGGATTGACACCTGCTGCAGTTGAAGCTATTGAGACGGGCTTCGAATCCATGATAGTAATGAAATTTATGCCACTGTTTACGTCGTGCTTCACCACATATGTCCCTCTTGGAGCTTTCTTATCAAGCACATTTTTTTCTTTGACTCGATTATCTCTGATAGTACCAGTGCATTTCAAACGCAATTTCTTCAAATGTAATACCAAATCCATGTTCGTGAAGAAGTTGTCAAAGTACAGATGAAATTGAGAAATTTTGTTATAACTTATTATTTGAAAAAATGGTTGTAATAAATATAATACTACCCGTGAACCTAAAGCACATGTAGATAATTTATCTCCAATTTGAGAATTCTTGCCGCAATAAAGATCCAAATTCAGTAGATAGCCGTCCGAAGTACACAAGCCCCAAAATTTCAAACCAAATCTTATCGGTTTTCCTCGAATAAATTGTTTCAAAACAGTTTTTGCATAGGATTTGGCCATCATCTCATCAACGGATAGAGCAGTTCTCCATATTCCGAATTTCATGATGTTATTTTGAAAAAGTTTCAGTAGAGAACGAACGCGCCATCCTCGATCATTTGAATCTTTGTCTTTGTTTTTTGAAAACTTCAATTTAGATTTTGTGATTTCAAATTGTTGGCGAGACATTGCAGAAGAAACTACTTCATTAGATAAATACGGATCAGATGACCAGTAATCTCTCTGTGATTTTCTGGGATTGAATGTAGAAAAAATAACTATTCCAATAAAAGTATCAAGATCTTTCAATTTCAGATCATAACCATTGTCTTTACACGCATCAATAATATATTTTTTCATTTCAATAGAAAAAGAGGTTTCAAACAATTGAAAAGGTTCGCTCCTACGTATTTTCTTTTTTTGCGATTCGGACAATAATACTTTATCTTCACAAGAATCAGAGTGTAACTTTTCACCCTCAATCCAAGTGAGTTCATGACCTTTTTCAAGTTTATCTTGTTTTTCAGAATAATTTGCACGAGCTTTATTGTAAGTGATATTGGGTATTTCATGTTCGCAATCTGAATCAAAATCGGAACCAGAATCATCGGAACCTGAATAGTCAGGATCCGGAATCAATAGGTTGCGTTCTGAATCACTATCTGAAGAATCTGATTCATATTCAGAAGATCTTACACGTTTCCGCGACTTAATGTATGAAATTAATGATTTCGTTTATTTATCACTCATCCGTATGTACAAAAATACGAAAGAAGAGAACAAAAAAAGACGAATATTCATGAATACATGAGACCAAAAATTACGCTTATCTGCCGAAATGAAATGGAAATAAAGGATGAAATTTTTGTCGGAATCTATAAGTCTTTGAAAAAAGAATGAAAATAAGTTAGAACCATTCGAGCAATATTGTAAAATTTTTTCCGAGTTTTCGTAGACAGAACTTTTTTTTACCAATAGGTTTTCAAAACATCGGCCGAAACGAATTTTTATTTTTTCAAATTTATCAATTTTTTTCTCGAAAGCTATAGACTTTAGAAAAAAATTCATAAGAACAAAAATGTCTTAGAAGCACTCGAGAAACGTCCTAAAATTTTTTCAGAATTTTTGGAGACATTTTTGAAAATTCCATTTCACAAGTTTCCCGGAAAATCAAAAATTGTCTCAAAAAATTCTGAAAAAATTTGAGAATGTTCCTCGAGCGATTCTAAGGCATTTTTGTTTTTATGAATTTTTTTCTAAAGGCCATAGATTTCGAGAAAAAAGTTGATGAAGATTGAAAAAAAAAAATCGTTTTTTCCGCCATTTTGTAAAGAAGCGATGGTTTAAGGTCAACAAAAAAATTCCCTGTTAAACTTCAACTCCCATGATCACCTTTGATCATGGTCGCAAGGTGATATCTTCACCGTAACACTTCGAAAAAAAATCCTAAAATTTTTTTTTTTCGAAAATTTAGGTGTTTTTTTTGTTTCAATCGAGCATATCTCTTTTCCTGTGAGTTTTATCATGATTCTGGCAACGGATTCTGAAAGAGCATGCAATTTTACATCAGAATATGTGGTTCAAGAATTTTTTCAACGCCAATTACATAGGAAAAAATCACTTTGAAAACGTGCAAGAAATTTTGACATTTTGGACGTTAATGGGTTCAATCGCTCATAACTGGAAAACTATAAGCTTTATCGAAAATGCGAGCTCTTTAGGACAATCTACATGAAGAATGGCTTTAGCTATGACTAGTCTCATCAAATTCCATTGAGAAATACGCCTGTACCATTGTCCCGCGTTTTGCCGTAATTTCACGTCTTCAAGCGTCCTGACTCGTTCATTCTGCAATTTATTTCGGAACAAATAAAAGTACGATTGCACATTGAAAATTTACATTATAAGTTCTCGATAATGTACATGCTGCTATGAGTATTTTTTAATCTTATAAAGCTTGTCGTAGAAGGTGCAATGCAATAAATTTAGAAGGGCAATTTCACGATTGAAAATAAGACTTACGTACATACATGGTAAACGCTATGTGTGTTTGTTTACAGTACACTCCACGAGTCACTAACACAGTCGCACCCGTATGTATGTATGTAGATCTACTATGCTGATTTACATACGCTGGACAAGGCAACAAGCTGTAGAGGTGAGAGGGGAAGCCAACTTTATTTACTCCGAATACGCAACTTGTTACATTTTGCAATATAATGACCAAAAGAAGCGTTGCAAAATTATGAAACTATTATAAAAGGGTACAATGTCATAACACCCATAATTTTTTTTTGTGCGCATCCAATCTACACATTTTTATGAAAGTGGTGTAGAAATATTTTGAGTTGGTAGTACTGCTCTGTCGTCGGAAAGTGACGTTATTCATGGTACTACAGACAGACAAAAATATAGTGTAAGGTGAAAGTGACAGCTCGAACATAAATTTTTAGGAATGGGTTGTTATTTAAAAATTTCTTTCCGTTGGTTTTTTTTTAATTGAAGTAGTTAATACCTCAATGAAGCAGTTGATATAAGTGAAAAGTTATAAGTTAAAGTCTTTTGAGCTGTAATATGTTTTGACAATGACGTTTTCAAAATTGAAGTCTTCTTGATATCTTCAGATAAGTTTAAACTATTTAACAGCTACTAGTTAATTTATTTACTTGTAATATAAAAACAAGATTCTTTGTCAGTATATTTTGTATTATTTTTAGGTTAATGTTGAATAAAATAAGGTGTTATTATTGTCAGGTACATTTAATAGAAGAGTAATCGCAAATGTGCCACTTCTCAGCGATGAAGCAATGGGGAATATGATGGTAATCTCACCTAATTATATTGAATAGAGATTAGCCTTTATTTTATGTATTTAGTCTTCACTCCTACAAATCATCATGTAAGTAACTGTTTGCTAAACTATTTTCTAACATTATCTGTTATGTCTTCATATTTTATCAAATACGCGTTGAAGTCTGGCTTCAGCAAATATTTATTTTCTGTTTATAATTCATATGCATTATTGAATATAAATATCAACCTGGTAGCAGATCTTAAGGCTTTAGTTAATAAGCATCCATCCGCTATCAAAATATTTTTTAATGATTAATATAAGTAATATTATGCTTTAATTAATTTTCGTTTTAAGCCATATAGAATTTATTATATAATGGTAAGCAGATATGTCTTAAAATTTTACTTTGTTAACAAAGCTAAGCTCATGTAATGTTTACAGGCTAATAACGATCTAGTTGACTCAACGCGAAATACAGGAAAGTAGTTTATATATCGTACTACTTTATTAATGAAGTTCTGCGGTGCTAGCAATAAAAGTAAGTCTAACAAATATTTAATTTATTCATCAGAATGTTTCTGAACTTATAATAAAAGTAATTATTGCGTTACACTGGAAATATTATGAATGTGCCAACTTTAAGGTACCTTACTCATGATTGTAATATATTTTGTGATATATTATGCAAAATTTGTTAAGTAAGTAGAAAGTCCTTGTGGAAACCAAATCGTTCAATCTCTTTAGTTATTATTTTATTGTTAAATTAACTCCTTCTTTACATATACAAGCGAATATATATATATATATTTTGAGCTACCTATGCTTTTATTTGACACTGCATTCTTTTGGTATCTATATAAAAATTAAAAAGTTAAAAATATATTCATTACTTTCATTAAAAAATATAATATGCGATTTACATTGATGACATTACATATTTTGTTGTTTACAATGTTTTATTAACTTTATTAATATACCATACTTCTCTTATAACAGTAAATATGCAAAAATGCTTAAAGAATAACCATTTATTTTTAAAATGCTAATCATAATATGATAGTAGTTCTATATTTTGTTAACATATTGGCTTTGAAGATTTTAGATTCATTATTGTGTTAAAAATGGAATATTTTTTTTATTCTATATATTCTTACAGCTAATCTACAGACATTTTTGAAGTACTATTTTAAAAAACATTTTATGAGATTTAAATGAAATCTCGTAAAACATTAATTAAAATTTATTTTTGGCATAGTATGGGTCCTTTTAAAAAAACTCTTTATTGCCTAAGCATTTTACATATTTCTATTTCTAACTAACAGAAAAAAAGTTTACTGAGTTTATCACTTTTGATATTATTATTATATTTTGTTTCTCTTTCTCGTTGCCATGGCAGCATTGCAAATAATTTTAATTTCTCGCATGTCAATTAAGACAATGTTAAAAATGTTTAAAATTAGGAAAGGTTTAGATTCAATTTATAGTGATGGTTTTAAATATCACATTAAAGATTCATATAAGAAGAAAAATGGAATTATAACAACGTAATAAATATTTTTATTTAATTAGCTTCATGAATTTAATCTTCTAATTAACCATAATTGCTCTTATCATTCTATAGTTAGCTCATAATTTAATTTTTCAGTTATTTAAAATGCACTGAAAGTACCTGTAATGGAAGCGCGAAGTTTATTAACACGAAAGATAATTTTCATCCCATACGAGCGCACAATCATGTTCAACATACTAATATTAAAGAAGAAGCTGTGTTTAGACAAGAAACGTACAATTTATCAAGATTACATCCAGATTTAACGTGCAAGCAAATTTATGATAAGTCTTCATTAATGTATGATACTTTATTTTTCATTTTTAATGTTTTCATAATTTTAATTCAATTCCAAAAGTAATTATTCATAGCAAAGTTTTATATTTTTATGAAAATCGTAATAATTTATTAACGCATAATATTAGAAATTAAATAACAATAGCTTAATTAAACTGATAAAAAATTGAATAAAAAGGTAAAGTAATTAGGCATTCTATACCAAACAATTTTTATTTAAAAAAAAAAAAAAATTGTTAAGATTCATATATATATAAGTAGTAGCTTTAAACAAAGAGTCATTCATATCTGAAATTTTGTTTCAGAAATCACGAAGAATCGCAAACCTTGCCATTCAAAAAACTGGAACGTTCCATTAAAAGGTGGAAAGATTCCACAAATTTAATAGTGCCGAAAACTATGGCACAATGCGAAGCTTTAGACTCGAATGCATGGAAACGTTTCTTAAAATTTGACGTTGGAAAAAACCAACATACTTTGAAGCATTTCGTTTCTCTTGATGATCAACATAAATTTGTTATATTTTATGATACCATTTTATGCAAAAAATGATGAAAACCTCAATATTACATGTGGATGGTACTTTTGAAACAATTCCCAAATTGGACGATGCTTATCAATTAATAACCTTTATGGGTTATTATAAAACTAAGGTAAAATTAAAAGTATACTTTTCTTATGGTTTCTATTTTATGAGACGGCATAAATGAAAAAATATAAGTTCGTTAGCGTTACATTTTTAAAACTCATTCCAGCAGCTCTTTTACCAACGATATATAGTCCGGTGCAGCAAACGCTAGTGAAACGGGTATCTTTGCCATTTTTCATGCCTATATAGCACATATAAGGAAATGTAAACGTTTGCACGTTCCTGAAAGATCTCTGATATATGACAACTATAATTTTATATATTAGAGATGTTTCAAAGATGTACAAGTGACTGCAATTTTCTTAGATGTGCTATGTGGATGGCGCTCATCTGCTTTTTCTCTTTGCTACAACCGGCAGGCACACTGATCACACACATATATAAGTATGTCTGGCTTTAATGAAGATGAGAATTCCAAGCCACCACCAATATGGGAGTATCTTAAAAATAATGTTATGAAAGTGGTAAGGGTATTTGGCTAGCTAGATTTTGCCGCAATTGATTATATAACGTGAAAGTTGCACAAGTTTGCAATCATTATTATATTGATTTACATCGGATCATAACCCAAATCTCGGAAAGATTTCTAACTTTACCTGTTTACTAGAGTCACAAATAGGGATTCTCTATTAGCGACTATAGTAAGCAACCAAAAGTATCAAATCATTTAAAATCCTGCCATATAGTTTGAATAAACTTGAAAAGTTAACAAACTAGATATATGTTGTGGAGCATTGCATAATAAATTATGTTTTCAATCTGTAAATAAGAAATAATTGGAAACTTATGTTACTTACATTTTTTAAGTTAGGAAAAAACGCTTTTAAAATTTCACGAGAAGCAATTCTCTCAGAATCCCTTTAACTACCTACTCGTAAAACCCCATCGTATTAAGATTTACAATAGTTGGAATTAAGAGAAATCAGTATAACGACGTTACAAAGCGAAATTTGCGCCAAACGAAACAGTCTCATTTCTTAACTGATTTTCATGTTTGTGGAATTATGAGCTCGCAGGAAGATTATCTAGTGATCTACGTTGGCAGATTTAAAAAAAAAAAACGAAATGTGAAAAATCAGTCAACGAAGATCACTAGATAATCTTCTTACGTTTTCAAAAGGTCCAGAAACGTGAACATCGGTCAAGAAATGAGGCCGTTTCGTTTGGCGTAAATTTCGCTCTGTAATGTCCATATACGGATTCCCCTTATGTTCTTGATTCTAAGATCCTATATCTTCTTATTTTACTTTTCTACTATTTATATAATTGCACTAAAACTATAATAAAAAATCTTAGCTGTATAATGAAACTATATTTTAATTTGTATCTTAACAATCTCTGATAGACAATCACAATCGATTCAGTAATAGCAATTTTATAGAATTTACAAACCTTGTTGCTCCTATTAATAAGAATGTAAAAATTTTCTATTTACTATGATTATAATATTTACAAGGTACGTTTTCTTTTTATAGGCAGTACCGTTTATTTGGGCATTGACTGAAAATAAAACACAAAGCTTATATGATAAATTATTTGAATTTATCAAATTAAAAGTTGCGAAAAGTTTAAAACCTACTATTATTGTCTGCGACTTTGAGAAAGGTTTACAAAATTCGCTGAAAGCTACTTTTCCAGAAGTAAATATAAAAGGATGTTATTTCCATTATGTCCACGTATGTATCTGTATCTTAATATCTACTTTTCCTTACTATATTAATTATCTATTTATTGCACGAGATTTCTTGTTAATTTATGCAAAAGACAAGAAAGTCTATATAGACCGAATCAATTTAAGAATGAAATAAAAAGTTCATAAGGATTAAAAATTATATAATTTTACACTTCCTACAAGTATATGAGTATATATTTATTGTTTTTTTCTGTATGTTTTGAGTCTTCGCTTGGACAGTCTGAGAAATAGTAGGAATTTTCGATCGAAGTAGGAATTTGTAAATCCTTAAAAAATTTTCAAATAATAGCTAAATAAAGGGAATGTTTCAGATCTTTTTAAAAAATCTGTCGCTATATATTAATTTATCCGTTTGGTCTTAATTAACCAAAAACTTTTGTATAATAACAAAAGTGCATTTTTTATTTAATTCTTATTATTCACATACTGATAAAAAATTATACGTTTATAACATTTTATTAACCTTTACATGGTACACACGAGTCAAAATTATCCCAACATTAATT
This sequence comes from Prorops nasuta, assembly GCF_024137725.1. Taxonomy (NCBI): domain Eukaryota; kingdom Metazoa; phylum Arthropoda; class Insecta; order Hymenoptera; family Bethylidae; genus Prorops; species Prorops nasuta. Next base: position 989,223 of record NW_027116810.1, read on the forward strand.
TAATTGTTATTAATATTACGTATAACTATCTCTTCGTTCGGAAATTTTTAAAAGTATTATAATTTCAACTCTACTTAAAAATCTTTTCTATTCTGAATTTAACATTTTGAAGAGCTCTTTAATATCTATTCAATTAGTTCAACTTAGTAATTATTCTTCCATGATCATTTATTTTGTCGGGGTCTACCAGAGCGAGCTTCAGTATGCCACCTATATTTTACTCAGATAGTGTACCACTTAAGGGTTAATCATTGTATATATTTGCTTAAATTATCTAAATTCTCATCCTCTTATAATGTTGCTCTTCTGAGATCTATATTAAAATAATAACTCCTCGCTTGAAACCAGTATATCCCATACTCCCTTGAATCGAATTACTTTTATAAAGCAGTCGTACATTTGGAGAAAACAGTTACCACTAAAATTATACTAATGAGGCACAGGTGTTTATAATTTTAATAATGATAAATTCTCTCGAATAACGGATGGGTTTTTTTTTGGAAATAATCAATTTTTCAAAGCGTATGTGTTCTGTGTCAAAATAACGACTGTAAATCGTGACCTTTATTATTTATTAAACGAAACCTTAAAGCATGATCTTCCAATGACATTTCGTCCTCAGTCTCTTGAAAAACGTTCGTTTCTTTATTTATCCTTTAAGGTGTGCTTCGTCAAAAATAGGCCAGTTGAACTAACTCGCAATCAAGTGAGAAATTTTAAAAAGCCTTTTCCATAAGAGTTGTGTGACTTTAAATGGGACACAAAATACTATCATTGGTTTGAATTTACACTTAAATTGAAGATCATATGGAGCTTAATATAAGTTTTTTCAATCGAACTCTTAATTGATATTGCCTATTCTTGTAACTTGTCCCAAGAGTTACTTAAGACCTTCTTATCATTTTTTATTATATTCAGTTATTTACGAGATATTCCGGTTTGATTTTATATACAGGAGTGGGTTTGTTTAAAATAGTATGCGTGACCGCTGCGCATACACACGCTCAATCGCTCACTTACGTATATAATGTCTTGGAAAACTCTGGAGATAAGCTATAAGATTATGCAATATAAGTATGATGTTTCATTTGCAAAATTCAAGACTGTTTTTACGTCACCTTTAAATTGGGTGTCAAAATCAAATGTACACAAGATACTACCTGGTGTTCACCTCAAAGTCACACAACTCTTATTAAAAACGTTTTTCTATTTCCTCACATGGTTGCGAGTTATTCAGATTTCCTAATTTAGATGAGACACCTTTCATTGTTTCAAATTTGCATAAAGAGTATATATAGTATATATATATATATATATATATATATATATATACACACATGAACGACGGAGTTAACCCCCTCACAGGTATAACTTAGGACCTACATTACTTTTTCTTAAACCGCTCTAATAGTAGTTCTATGTGAAAAATATTACATTAAACATTTGTATTAATATATTTTATTTCTGCAATTACCACAAACACTATAAAATTGTTAAAGTATGTATGTTTTCATTAAGTGACTATCATCATAACTTTGTAACATGTAAATAATAAATAATTTTATATTTTCTATTTTAAGTATTAAACAATTTTTTTGTATATTCTTCTTCTTCTTCATATAGCATATACAGTACGTATAATGTTTCACTTGCATTTAGAAAACAATGTATTTAAAAACAAAATATGTAAAAAACTTTTAAAAATTATTTTTAAAGATTTATCAAGTATTTTTTTCAGTTCTACTTTGGGCGGAATGTCGAATGACAGTCGGTTTGAGTTTTTTAAAATAGAGCTCCTTATTTTTATTGCATATTCTTCTAATTTATATCATTCTTTCTGAAACTCCCTTTCTATTTCTTTATTTCATGCAGTTGTTTACAAGATATTTTAGTTTGAAATTGTTTGTAGGTGTGTGTATTACAGAAGTAGTGTGCTTCATCGCTACGCGTACAGGCGCATAGTCGTTCATCTGCAGAATTTAAATAAAAATATCTGCTTGTAATCGACGACATGAAATGTACAAATGAAAACAGGATTTTAAACTAATCTTGGAATAAGCGCCCAATAATGTGTAACAAAGAGTTCGGAGTATGGAAATGTCTTGTTGTATGATCTACAATACGTATAACTTAATATTAAACTGATGAGAAAACTACATGATAGATTTTTAAAAATATTTTCATTATAAAAAGCATTGTTTGCAAAATGTTCGTAACTTTTTAGACGCTCTGTATAATTCGAAAGATGCAAATCTTTAAAATGTTATATTTGTGATATAGTTATTAGTGAATTGGTGCCCTTATTTTTTTAGTTCTTATAAAAAATATATTAATATTACAGGGTGTTAGAAAAAGGGGTAAAAGATTACATATTTTTCGAAAATTTAAAGATTTTAATACCGTTAAGAAGTCAAAAATAACTTTGTATATGCAAAAATTGTACAACATTCCTCTTATGCCTGCTAATTTTATTAATCTTTCATTTAATATACTTGCAAAAGAAATTGAAGATGATAATGAAATAGCAGCAGATTTAAGGCCTTTATTAAATTATATGAGGAAATATTGGATTCGTAAAATAAATCCACAGGTTTTATCTGCCTATAATTCTAAAGGGAGAACAAATAACGTGATAGAACGTTATCACAGATATTTAAAAGAAGTCATGGGTCGTCATCCACCTTTCTGTAGATTTATTTGTAAGTATGTTTTAAAAAATGATATACATTCATTACTTTTTAATCTTTGAATTACGATGCAATAAGGAAAGTATTTATTTTCTTCGTTTTTACACAAATTTAAATAAAGATTTTTAATAAGGAACAACAATAATTATACACCGCCTGGGCTACCTAAGCATTTTCCTAAGATAAATATTTCCCATAATACAGGGAAATTGAAACGACCTGTAATTTAGAATAATAAAATTTAATTAGTTAGGTTCAAACTTAAAAAGAAAACAACCAATTTAAAAGATCGGAACATAAAATCATATACAAAGCCTGAATTTAAAACGATTTATAGCACGTATGCAAGAGGACATTGATCTCTAAATTAATCAAAGAATGCCCTCTCCCATAAGTAGTGGTAGCTAGGGGGTTCCTGTGACACGGTGGTGAGGGGAGTGCGGGTGTGCGGGGGGAAGTGTCTTGGGTTCCTGTGACACGGTGGTGAGGGGAGTGCGGGTGTGCGGGGGGAAGTGTCTTGGGTTCCTGTGACATGGTGGTGAGGGGGGTGCGGGTGTGCGGGGGGAAGTGTCTTAAGAGAGCTGGGGTATATTGGGAGATGAGGGGGGTGAGGGTGTGCGGGGGGAAGTGTCTTCTTAAGAGCTAGGGTTAATTGGGTGGTGAGGAGGGTGCGGGTGTGCGGAGGAAATGCTTTGGTTATGGGGAGTGAGAGAGAGAGAGATCCCTCTCACCCTCTCTTTCTCTCTTAGAGTCTCTCACCCCTCTCCCATCAGCCTAGGGCCCGGATGGTTAATTATCCTACGGGTCCACTAGTTCTCTAAGGCTTACCCCCTCTCCCATGTCACTAGGGTCCGGATGGTTAGTTATCCTACGGGTCCACTAGTTCCCTAAGGGTTACCCCTCTCCCATCACCCTAGGGCCCGGATGGTTAGTTATCCTGACAGTTACCCAGATAACTTTTTTTTGTATTTTAGTTAGTGGAGGAAAAAGTTCCAATTTTCTCCACTAGGTGGCGATCACGAAATTTACGGGGAACAGCTACACCGCTAGGGGGGTCCTCAGCATCTTACGGACTGCCATTTTTTTTTCTTAGACCTGCCCTCGGAGGCTCTTTTCTCCCCCCACATACTTATCTTAGACCCTCCCACTATTTTCCTACTATAGACCCGCCATTTAACTTGATTTCACATTTTTCCTTAAACAATGAGCACTAGGTAGATTTTTTTCTTTTATGAGTTAGTAACAATTATAAAGTGCTTTTTTCATTTTTTTCTTTTTTCTTTTTTCTTTTACGGATTAAATTAAGGGAAATAGGAGTAGGGGAAAAGAAAGAGACTATTAAATAACATTTATCATATAATTAAAAACGAACATGAAACTTATATAAAAAACTAATACAATTGAAACTTATATAAAAACGAATATACAATAATATTTAGCCCATTCAGCTAATAACAGCTTCTGAAACATAAAAAAATTTATTAATATCAAGTAAATTGCGAACTTAATTTTTAATATTTACCTTTTATTTGTTTCCGCACCCACTTTGCGAAAACATCTACCTCCTGTTTCACACAGTGGATAGGCTTTTGTGTTTTTCGCGTAATTTTAATTTTATGCAGCTCACAAGGAATAATGTCTGTTTTTATATATTCAATTAAGCAATCGAATTTTGGACAATTAAAATTTTCTAAATTGACATTATTAATATTCATTATATTTAATAAGTCACGTTCGAAGTGTCCACCTCTATATGCAACCACTGGTTGCACACTGTCACATTCAATGATTTTTAGAAAATCATATATTTCATTTTGTGAATATCTTTCATTTCCCGTATTTCCATATGCAATTCCGTGCACATTATTAAACACAAAAGATGCAGTTTTCCGGTCAGCAATACTTAAAGTGTTCATTGATCCACAAACTTTAAACGCACCATAATGTGTTAAGTTAGAGTATATATTTTTAATAGCCACTTCTTTGTACACTATCTTCTTATTAACGATAAATCCATCCACATCTATTATGTGCGTGATATCTCTTAAATGATGCATAATGTCAGAGTACCTGAAGATTCTGTGACTAAAACTGAGCTGAAGATTCTGTGGCTTAAACTGAACTGAAGACTACCCTACACGCTTCTCAAGATTTTTTAAATGCTGTAAGGGATGTGAAAAATTTGATCTGTGGTGGGAGGTGACTAACCAGACACTCTTAGATACACCATTGGTCCAAAGAGTGAATAGTTAAGGATAGTGGGAGAATTGAAATACTTGGTTTGAAGAGAAGGGGAAAACTTTAGAGAAACAAAAAAAGAATATATTTAAAATAACGGCAAAGTGTAATAAATTTAGTATTAAAAACGCTAACATGATGATCCCAACGTTCGTCGATTTTCAAGGATTCCATTTAATGGATAAGACATTTATAGTTAAAGAATTTGCAGTTTTACAAGAACTAAAAGTGCATCATATTTTATTTTCACCCCCCTTTCCACATACTTGGTTAAGTGAAGAGGAGAGAAAGAAAACAGAGTAAGTATATTTTATAAAAAACAACGAATTATTATTTTCAATGAATAAGGAATTTCTTTTTCAGTTCAATCTTTTTCAATCATCATGGCTTAAATTGGATGGATGGTTTTTCACCATATTATAAATATAAAGATATTATAAAAAAATATGTATATGAGGATACGGTTTTTGTAAAAGGGGTGGAAAAGTTAAATTGGTTAAAGAGTATTTGTGATTTAGAAATTAGTAATGTAGATGAATATGTGTGGGGAAATTATAATTTAGAAGATGGTTTATATAATTCACAACTTCCTATTTGCATGAATCATGAAGGTATATGCGCACTGAGAAATGTATATTATATGAAATATATGTATGAATCAAAAATCTAGAATATATGTATATTTTAAACTTGAATGCATTCTTTTTACTTCAACGCGAAACCTGATCCGTAAAGTATTTATGTTACTGAAGTGTCTCGGAGACTGATTATTTGAAGGGTTCTCCATCTAAGATTTTTCATTAGTTTCACGCTGATCATTTAAACGGAAAGAAGTACGATGTCGCTTCTAAATAGAGTTTTAAGTAGCCAGGATGAATATCGTGAGTGGGTACGTGATTGTCGCGATTACATTAAAAAATTGAGAGTTGCTAGCCGCAATGCACGTATAGGAGCAAGGCAGAAAATATTTACGGAAATTGCTCAGATACAGTGTCGATTAATCAGAGCAGCAAGAGAAAAAAGTTATTCTTCAAATCACGCTCTTAAGAATCCCGATTTAAGAACTCAGCATGATTATCGCGAGTGGGTTTGCAAGTGTCGTGATTATATTCGAGATTTGAGAGAATCCAACCGGAATGCAACTCCAGATGCTATACAGAAAAATCTTGCAGAAATAAAATGTATTCGAAAGTTACTTCTCCATGCGGCGAAAAATAAAAATTCAATTGGAGCGGGCATTAATGCGGAAAAGCTTATTTGGAAAGATCTTGATTCATCATTTAAAAGTCGAATGTGTAGTGGTATGATAGTAAACACTAATTATATCGAACCACATGAATTTCTATTGGCAGCATCAGAAATGCTGCAATGCTACATGAACAAAGTATTCAGTAAAGTAAGCGCTGTTAAGATAAATATGGTATTCAACGGACAATTTATTTGCAAGGAAATTAGTGATATCAAACATATTTCCACAAAAAATGTGATTTTATTCAAGACTGATACTTTTAGTGATTGGTATAAAACAAACGTCATAGATAAAATTTTAACAAAATTAGGTGAATTTCAAGAGCGTGATAGTGGGTGGGCTTTGGAAAAAATATTAAATTTAATTGTGAATATTAATCACTATAATCCACTACATGCAGGCTGTGGAATCGACCTTCCAAAATATATTAAGAACAAACATGCAGTGATAAACATACAGAGTGATGATAATACATGTTTTGCATGGGCTGTAACGGCTGCACTCTATCCGACTATTTCAACTAAAAACCCACAACGACAATCTTCATACCCCCATTTTAAATCTGTTTTCAACGTCAGAAGTATAACATTTCCAACCACATTAAGGCAGATACCTAAATTTGAAGAAGATAATGATGTGTCGATTAATGTTTTCACCATGGTGGATGAGCAAGAAGGGCAGGAGAATAAAATTATTGCACCTCTTCAACTCACAAAATGTGAGAAATCGAGACATGCGAATCTTCTTCTTCTCGAACATCAAGGTGCAGCACATTTTTTATGTATCACGAATCTTTCTCGCTTGCTAAAGAAACAACTGACTCGAAAAAAACAATCTCATCTTATTTGTAATCGGTATGTTATACTGTTTATATTTTAATATAATTTTATTTAATGTTTATATACTAATATGATTTTTCTCTTAGATGTTTACACTATTTCTTCAATGAGGATAAACTTCAATCTCATAAACGTGATTGCAGTCAGCTCAATATAAACGTCCGTATACTGCTACCTGAAGAGGACCGTTGGGTGTCCTTTAAAAATGACAAGAACAATGAGAGGACCCCATTCGTCGTATATGCAGACATTGAATGTTTATTAGAGAAAGTGAATGAAACGAGCGGTAATAGTAGTATTTATCAAAAACATTTACCCTTTAGTGTAGGATATTATTTTAAAAGCGTTCGTGATTCATCGCTCTCAACCTATAAATCATATCGTGGACTCGAGTGTATAGAATGGTTTGTGCGAGAACTCGATAAAATTGCTAGCATAGCGAGCGAAAAACTAAAGACTGTAGTGCCTATGAGAACGCTAAGTATTAGCGAAAATTTTCGTCATAACAATGATCCTGACTGTCATATATGTAAAAAGCCATTTCTTCCAAATCAAATACGTGTTCGCGATCATGATCATTTAACAGGTAAATATAGAGGACCCTCTCACAACAATTGTAATTTAAACTATAAAGATTCGCACGTTATTCCAGTAATTTTTCATAATTTATCTAATTACGATGCACATTTCATCTTCAATGCGATCGCAAACATGTATGAGGGTTCAGTATACCTGCTACCTGTACATAAGGAAAAGTATATTTCATTTACAAAATACATACGGAAATATAATATTCAGCTCAGATTTATTGATTCATTTAAATTTCTTGCATCAAGTTTAGACAAATTGAGCTCATACTTGGAGAGATCTCAATTGCAAAACTTAGAGTCAGAATTTTCGAATTTAAATACGGAACAATTTAATCTACTAACAAGAAAAGGTATTTTTCCTTATGATTACGTAGATAATCTGAATCGTCTGGAAGAAAATGCTTTACCGCCTCGCAAGTTATTCTATAACAAATTAACTGACAGTGATATTAGTGAAGAGGCATATAATCATGCTAAGGAGGTATGGATCAATTTTCAAATACAAACACTTGGGGAGTACAGCGATCTCTATTTAAAAACTGACGTATTATTACTGACAGACGTTTTTGAAAATTTTCGTGATAGCTGCATGGAAAATTATAATTTGGATCCTGCACATTATTTTACACTCCCAGGCTTCACTTGGGATGCAATGCTTAAATATACTAGAATAAAATTGGAACTTTTCACTGATGTTGAAATGTTGCTTTTCGTAGAACGCGGAATACGTGGTGGTTTGAGTCAGTGCTCTCACCGCTATGAAAAAGCAAACAATCGGTATATGAATGATTATGACTCAACAAAACCAAGCAAATATTTAATGTACTATGATGTAAATAATCTATACGGATGGGCAATGTGTCAAGCTCTACCTACTCATGGATTTCGCTGGATTGAAGATACTAACAACTTTGATATCTCTAGCATACCTATAGATTCATCTGAGGGTTTTATTTTAGAGGTAGACTTGGAGTATCCAAGCGTACTTCATGATAATCACTCTGACTTGCCATTTTGTCCGGTACGTGAGGCTCCGCCCGGAGCACGACAGAAGAAGCTACTTGCAACTGTCGAAAATAAGGAGCGTTATGTTATACATTATCGGGCTTTACAACAATGTATTCGTCATGGAATGGTACTGAAACGTATCCATCGCGGATTAAGATTCCAGCAATCTGCCTGGCTAAACAAATATATAGACTTAAACACACGTTTGCGAGCTGCATCTAAAAATGAGTTTGAGAAAAATCTTTTCAAACTAATGAACAATGCAGTGTTCGGTAAGACGATGGAAAATGTAAGAAATAGAGTTGATGTGAGGCTAGTTAGTAAGTGGGAAGGAAGATATGGAGCAGAAGCATTGATATCCCAACCAAATTTTCACAGTAGCGCCATATTCAACGAAAATTTGGTTGCGGTAGAATTAAAAAAATTAACGGCGAAATTTGATAAACCTATATATGTAGGTATGAGTATTCTAGATATTTCAAAAACATGTTTATACGAATTCCATTATGAATATATGCTTCCAACGTTTGGTAGTAAATGTAGAGCATTGTATACCGATACAGATAGTTTGATATACAGTATCGAATGCGATGACATTTACACGATCATGAGAGAAAATCTTTCAAGATTCGATACTAGTGATTATTCGCCTAATAACCAGTATAATTTACCTCTAGTAAATAAAAAAGTGCCTGGTTTGATGAAAGATGAGAATAACGGGAGAATTATGACTGAGTTTATTGGGCTGAGATCGAAAATGTATACATTTAAAATACAAGATAAAATTTTTAAAAAAGCTAAGGGCGTTAAGAGTTGCGTTATCGCTAGAAAAATAACGTTTGAAGATTATAGAGACTGCTTACAAAATTTTACTGTTCATATCCATAATCAAAATTTAATTCGTTCAAAATTGCATAATGTTTATTCAATTGTACAGCAAAAAATTTCTCTCAGTCCACATGATGATAAGCGCTATATTGTACAAGGTACTGTATCAACTCTACCATGGGGTCATTATAGGATAAATGAAATAGAATTAAGTGAAGTAGATTTAAATGAAGATTAAATAATTGCTTCTTTATTAATAAATTGTATGTTACAAAATATTGTTTTTATTTATCCATGAATTATGTGTATTATTGAATCCTAACCACTTTACAAAGACTTTGTCCCCCTTCTTACGTAATACCTTCTCAACTAGATATACATTAGGATTAGCAGTTTTTAAAAGTTCATGTTCGTAGAATCCACCATATATATCTGTACCACTAGAATCCCTTAGTAAATATGTAACAGGATTTGTTTTCTGCACTTTTATAATTTCAAATATTTCAGTTGTCCAATTTGGTGTGTAGCCTTTTGCAAATACATTCTTATATTTACTGATTCGTACAAAATCACCGACTTTGAACTTGGCACGACCAACGATCTTTATATTACTGAATACTGTTGCTAAGAGCTTATTAGCATGTTCAGGTTTCACATCGGCTGGACGCATTCCTATAGTACGATGTTTTCTTGAATTGTATTTGTCAACCAGTTGTTGTAGCATAGCTCTCCACTTGTAATTTCCATTCAACGTAAATCCTTTCCACATTTCTGTCTTCAACGTTCGATTCCAACGCTCGACTATGGTTGCTTTCAATACACTGTATGTTGAGTAATGATTTATTCCATGCTTTTTCATAAGCGATTGGAAATCACTATTATAAAATTCCTTGCCATCGTCGGTCTGTAGATTTTTCGGACATCTCCCACTCTTCAGGATTTTCAGCAATGCAGCTGTCACTTCCTTGCCTGACTTGGTTTTCAGGGCTATTGCCCAGCCATATTTCGACAATGCATCAATAACTGTGAGAATGTAGTGGTAGCCTGCGTCTGCATAGTTTCTCATGTCTACCAGGTCTGCTTGCCAGAGGTCATCGAAGCCTCGTATTATTACCCGTCTACGTAAAAAGTTCCGTCTGGCAGGCACATGCAACTCTTCTACCAATTGCTTCTTCTCCTCACTACTCATAATTATTCCACTACGTGTTATGTTTACAGCAGGTCATCAAGCACTGGCGGTAGTATAAGTTTCTTCAAGGCATAATTTATATCGTCTTCTCTATTCTTCTCATTTGCAAAATCTTTTTTTGCCAGCTGATTAGAGAAATATTCTACAACAATTTTCAATCCAACAATCATATCATTTCGTAATTCCTTGTCTTTTCGATCCAATTTATAATCATTATGATCGACTTTATCAACCAATTTATCGATTCTTATACCAATTTCATCAATTTCATCGATTTTTTTCATTAGAGTTGTAAATTTTTCCTCAAGAATGTTACATTTTAGGTAATAGTGAGTTAGCTTCTCACTGTATTCAAACAATTCTCTCATTAAGCTATCACGTACAGTCATCGAATTACGTAACAGAGCAGCCATATTCACCGCACTTGTCTCATCCGTAACATCACATTCTAAGTTTGAAATTATTTTCTTCTTGGCATTAAATGCATTCTTTTGTTTATCAAACTTTAACGTATCATTATCAATTTTGTGGAAATAATTTCTCACTTTACCGGTATTGAAACCAGCTCCAAATTTATTTATTGTCATAGTGAAGTAGTACGTGGAACTGAGAAAATCTTGAAACTGCAATCTCTTTTATATAGAATAACGCTTTCTTCTCTTATTTAGATCCTGCCAATTTGTAACTATTATGATCGATTTTATCATTCAATTTTTCGATTCTTTCATCAATTTCGTCGATACGTTTTTTCAACAGATTTGTCATTTTTTCCTCAAGAATTTCACATTTTAATGCATATTCATTCAGCTTCACACTATATTCATTCATTTCTTTTGTAAAGCTATCACGCAGTGGTGTCAAATTACTCATCAGAACACTGATATTCACCGCACTTGTCTCATCAGTAACATCAGATCCCAAGTTTGAAATTATTTTCTTCTTGGCATTAAATGCATTCTTATATTTATCAAACTTTAACGTATCATCATCAATTTTGTGAAAATAATTTCCCACTTTACCAGTATTGAAACCAGCTCCAAATTTATTTATTGTCATAGTGAAGTAGTACGTTGAACTGAGAAAATCTTGAAACTGCAATCTCTTTTATAAGATGATACCTTCTTCATGGAGCTCCTCAATTATTGACTGTATCTCATTATGGTGATTCGTATGACCAGCAGCAGATGATGCAATTAATAGTTTTAATCGCTCGACCAGTTCGTTTGGATCGTTCCAATGTACATAGCTCACGGGATTATTATTAACACGCATATATCCCTTGCCTTGTACAAGTTTTGTCTTCGGTGGAAATAATTCACTAATTATTTTCTTCCATTTATGTCCCTTATTCCCACGAAGCTTTCCTGTACTAATGTTATCTGCTCTGTGCACATTAGTTTGAGAAAGAATACTTTTATATGTGTCTAAATCATCTTTAGTATAATCTTCAGGTTCTTTCATGAAGATCAATTCAAATAGACCTTTCGTGCCAGGATAATACTCCTTATCGATAATAATAAAATTACTGTAATCATCAACATTAAAAGCACATTTCGCAAGCCACATTTTATTCGTCACTTTATCTAACTTAACTCCAAAATTACTGTCAATTTTATCCTTAGCATTATTCGTCAACAATTCTATATATTTGGATGCAATTGAACCAGACTTTATCGTACTTCGATTAGCATCTTTTACATCCTCGATGGATGTATGCACAGGTAATTCTATTTGTCTCGCTAAATCTTGCGTGCCATATTCATTATTCTTCTTCACCTTCTCCTCCTCCTCCTCCCCCTCCCCCTCCTCCTCCTCCTCCTCTTCATCATCTTCCAGAGAAAGGTACTGTGTTTCGTGCGACTGTGGATATTCCTGCTCATCATCCGATCAATGACCTTGAACGTTAATTCTGGAGCTGCGTATGAAATCTTTCCGCTGTGGAGTCGATGTGAGATAAGACTTTCTTCGTTTCATCGGAATTATGAAAGATTCCTCGTGTGAGAGAGATCTCTTTATAGGTTCCATTTTCATCTCATGTTTCGGTGCAACGAAAATTGCTTGATTATTTTCGGTGAGCTTCTTTAATGGTTCAACTATTGGTTTAAAAGTTTCATTTAAACTGTCTTCCATCATTACTCTGTCTGATTTGAGTGCGCGATATTTTTGACGAATTACTTCACTTGCCTCAGCAATCTTCTTTAGAAGCTTTTTCTCCTTCATTTTGTAAAGCTATTCTCTATTCAATATATAGACTTGTTCAACGTTCAAGGTTAAACTAACATTTTTGACCATTAACATCACTCTTTAATCACAGCATATTTATTGAAACCCTTTCGATATCGTCCATTTTGCATTGCACTGTCTTTATCAATTACTAAAAATCCATAATCACGCTTCCAACAATTTGAACACAATTCATAAAATTTTTCAAACGCCATATCTGTATTTACATGTTCGTTATATATATGTTTTAGGTTATTTCCATCTTGTTTAAAAATAATTAAAAAATTTGCATTATCACGTATTAGATGTTTTGGTATCCTTGCATAAGTCTGACAAAGATAAAAGCAATCAATCTTAGAATGTCTACCCATGGAGAAGTAGTCTCTTATATGGTCTTGCTTATCGGTTGCAACATCATCAAATATGAAAATTGAATTTGGTAGTGCTTCAGCTACTTTTATAACCTCACTATTATTAGAAAATTGGAAATAACTAATTTCTTCATTGTCCGATAATAGTCGCTCCAAGTATCGATATTTTGGTTGCTGCAACGATTTTGAATAAACGTATAGGTTTTCAAATCTCACACCCTGAGGGCTTTCTATAAGGCTCAGCAATACATTTGTTTTTCCACAATTTGAAGGGCCACAAACTATACAGCGTATGGTTGATGGGAGTAGAGGTCCGTGACGTCTCATGCATTTATCGGTTGTTCGGTAATCTATATTAGAAACACGAATACCGAGCGGCTGCTTTACGAAGTCCATGACTGAAAACTCTGTGGTCATACAACCTATTTATAGGAATGAAATGAATTGTTTGATCAGTTCTCATCATGCCGTTATTAGTGTTAGATGTGTCAAGTTTGGAGGTATTAACCGCTGAGCAGTTTGAATACATACCGAAAATTTTACTTTTAAAGTACTTTCCGCGTAGTATTCAAGAGGTTTGGAATAAATTGCCTGAACATATTCGTGCAGATCCTGAAGTACAACAATATCGCTGGTGTTTTAAACATCATAATCTACCTAATACAGATCACATTGATGGACCGCTCCCTTCAATAAAAGATTGCTGGGCTTGTCAGCAAACTCTGTGTGAGAAACAGAAAGAAAGTTCCACATGGTAAGCTACGGTTGTGGAACTTTTTTCAATAAAATACTGAATAAATTACCGTTCGAAGTACACATACCTGGCTACAATTATTGCGGACCAGGTACTCGACTTCGAGAACGGTTAGCACGTGGTAATCCTGGTATAAATCCTCTAGACGAAGCCTGTCGTGAACACGATATCGCATATTCAATATATAAGGATCTGCCACCACGTCACCAGGCTGATAAAGTTCTTGCACAGCGTGCACGAAAACGTATCACTGCTAGTGACTCATCTTTACGTGAACGAGCAGCTGCAGCAGCAGTCTGGGCATCCATGAATGTAAAACGAAAACTTGGCTTAGGCCTACAAGTGCATGGAAGAAGCATGAAGAAAAGAAAAATTCGTGTACCGAAGAAACGAGGAGGTTTATTGAGGAAAAAGCAATTTACTCAAAAAAAAAAAACGGGGGGGTTTATTACCTCTGCTCCCACTGTTGAGTGCAGTGGGCGCATTAGCTGGGGGCGCAGCAGGTATAACAAAAGCTGTAAACGATGCGAAAGCATCCAAGAGACAATTGGAAGAGATACAGCGTCACAATCGTGTAATAGAAAGCAGGCGTGGACATGGTTTATACCTAACCCCTTACGGACGAAGGGGAGAGGGTTTGAAAAGGAGGAAAAAAACCTCGCAAAAAAAAAAAAAATAAGCAACCTCCCGAAATCTGGAGCTACTAGTAATATTCAATTATTACATGCATGTCAGGATATACCACATTTTCGAGGAGTTTTTATGCGCACATCTCTACCGCAAACCGTACTATGCAATGAGTGTGCAATCGTGAATCTTGATGAAGATAAAGGTTCTGGTACACATTGGGTTGCCTACGTTAAACGTAATAATTACGTAAAGTATTTCGACTCCTTTGGAAATTTGAAACCTCCAATTGAACTTTTAGATTATTTTGGTCCTTCTGCTATAATCTACTACAACCACGATCAATATCAATCGTATGATACAAGCATATGCGGTCAGTTGTGTGTCAAGTTTCTACGTGAACAATGTCTTTAACGGTTACGCTGTCTGACCGCGAGTCCATATTAGAGGCAGATTTTTTCCCACCGATCAATCTTCGGGAGGAGCAATATGAACTTGGTCTCGTAGACTTTCAGAGCTTCAATTCAATCGCTAATGTTGATGAGTCGAACAATAAGTTTTACTACGATACTGAAGATCTGACTATACCTACAGGTTGTTATGAATTGAGTGCTATAAATGATCTTTTGCGTACATTGATGCATGAGGCGGATAATGAAGATGTCATTATTCTACGTGCTAATAATAATACGTTGAAAAGTGAAATAAAGTGTAAATATCTGATCGATTTTACAAAACCTAATAATATAGGCTCTTTATTGGGTTTTTCGTCAGATCGAATTATTCAGCCGAACACTATAGCCGAATCAGACCAGCCCGTAAACATTATAAGGGTGAATATTTTACGAATTGAATGTAATATTACTGCTGGTGCATATACAAACGGCAAACCTCAACATGTTATACATGAATTTTTTCCAAGCGTGCCACCAGGCTATAAAATCTCGGAAACACCGAAAAACGTCATTTACTTGCCAGTCATTGTGAAAGTAATTGACCGTCTTACTTTGCGCATTCTCGATCAGGAAAACCGTCTAGTAAATTTCGGTGGGGAAGAAATTACAATTCGATTACACATTAGAAAATGCTAATTTACAAGAATACTTATAAATCACCGATACCAGATGAGCCTATCATCAGTCCAACAGTTGCTGCAGGAGCAGATACATTGGGTGGGGATTACGTTAGAAGACCGCTAACAAGAAAAAATATAACCTTTCTTCAATCACTGGGTTTCAAGGTCAGAAATAAAAATGGACCTGTTGGACGTAACCGCACAACCTGTGTACGACAATCGCATTACTAAAATGGAAATACATGCTTACAATCCGTATGCAAATGCATCATTGGGAAATAGTGACGAAATTCGAATTCCAATACAACAGCAAGATTTAATTCTTCTACCATGTGAGAGTTACCTATACATAGAGGGAAAATTAATCGAGGGCACTCGTGCTCAGGGTGCAACAGTTCAAGATACAGTGGGACTTGACTGCAATTCCATGGCATTCTTGTTCGATGAAATTCGCTATGAATTGAATGGTATTGAGATTGACCGCAGTAAGAATGTGGGTATTACTAGTTCCATGAAGAATCTCATTTCTCTGACTGGGGAGGAGAGTACGAGTCTACACCATTCAGGATGGTTTCTATCAGATTATAAGCCTACGAAATATTTTAATTTTTGCGTACCACTGAAAATGCTGTTGGGTTTTTGTGAAGACTATAGAAGAGTCATAATAAATGCACGTCATGAGCTCGTTCTCATTCGAGCGCGTAATGATACGAATTCGATATATTCTTCAACGAAAATCACCGACTCCAAAATTGATGTTCAAAAAGTGCAATGGAGAATTCCTCATATATCATTGAATGAATACACAAAACTTCAATTTCTACGTATTATCGACCAAAACAAAAGCCTCACCATGGCTTTTCGATCCTGGGAACTCTACGAATACCCGCTTCTACCAGAAACACAGAGGCATACGTGGGCTGTAAAAGCTGCAACACAATTGGAGAAGCCTCGATACGTTATTCTAGCATTTAGAACAAATAAGAAGAATACGCAGCATATGAAGGTGCTTGACTTCGATGATAGTTTTGTTCGTGATATTAAAGTCTATCTTAATTCTGAATTTTATCCGTATGATCGACTTGATACTGATACTGAAAAATCACGATTTTCTGTACTATATGATATGTATGTTAAATTTATCCAATCCTATTATGCTGGAGAAAAACCGTCGAAACCAATGCTTGATTACAACAATTTCTTAGAATATGGCCCTCTCTTTGTCATTGATTGTTCGCATCAAAACGAATCTATTAAATCTGGCACAGTTGACGTTAAAATAGAGATCGATTGTTCTAAAAATATTGCAAGTAATACTACTGCGTATTGTTTAATTATACATGATAAAATTGTTGAATATAACCCGCTTACAAGTATTGTTAGAAATGTAAGTTAATCGTTAATAGTTAGTAATGTAAGTTAATCGCTAATAGTTAGAAATGTATGTTAATCGCTAATAGACTATAGTTAAGCTTATCATTATAATGAAGGAAAAAAATAATAAATAAGATATAATAATCATTTATTTGTGTTTAAATTATTCCTTACAAATGTTTTCTAAATTAATCTTCTGAAATTTGACTAACAATTGCAAATGTCATATTATTGTAATTTCCACCATGATACGTGAATGTTAATATTTGATTTGAAGCTGCATCTTGAAAATTCTTGAATTGTTCTGGTTTTTCCAGTAATGTCATCATCCTCGCAGGCAAGAAGAACCATTCCTTCGTAAGCAGCTTTGCTATTATTCTCTCCCCATATTTGGTTTTAATTTTCGATAATTCAGTTATTCGGTATGACCCCCCAATCTCCAAAGTATTCAGTTTTATAAAAGTTTTTGGTTCTACAGTTGCGAGTTCATTAATCTTAGTTAAATCCATTTCTATAATAATAAAATAATATTAAGAATAGAGAATAACGTAAAAAAGAAAAAATAATTCTTACCTTCTAAAGATTATCTACGACAATTACGTGACAATAAAAAAATATTCTATCTGCAACGTGAAACTGGTACTTTGCACTGCTTGAAGCTTCAATACTGCTATTACACCACAATAAAATATTATGACTGCAGCGTTACAGACTTGAACTTTCGACTGCTTCACGCTTCTAATCGAGACTGAATGAAATTTCCTAATTGCTAGCGTGGGTGACTTTGAATAATATCCTAGGAGGGAATAAGATATACACACTTGGAAATTGAGAGTAGGGGAAGTGTTGCAGGCAAACGAAACTTGGGTGGCTTTGAATAATATCGTAGGAAGGGATAAGGTATACACGCTTATTGGAAATTGAGAGTGGAGGGACTGTTGCAGGCGAACGACATTTTTGATGGGTTACTCACTCATGATTGTAGATTTCAAAGAGAATTCATTATTTTAAACCTGTTGATACATGTATTCTTTAGATCAAGTAGTTGTTAATTAAAATAAATAAATCCATTTAATTATATACACGTTCCTTATATAAAGTGACATCAGTCTAGAATATAAACTTTTCATTGTTTAAAAGCAAGTCGTGAGATACACGTTCTTCAGATCAAATAACCGTCATCTAAAACAAATATATTTAATTCAAACGTGTCATAACACGTACTAGATGGTGCAGATAGTCACGTTCCTCAGATAAAGTAATGACAGTTTAAAATATAAACTTTTCATTATTTAGAAACGAGTCGTGAAATATACGTCCATTATTACTTGGGTTGGGAATACTAGCATCTTAAGGACATATCCTAAGTGCAGCTTAAAATTTACGAGCGCATCAATTGCTTTTCGACAATCTTACGTCACACTGTGACTCTGTTTAGCACGTGGGATCATTTGTCTGCTCTGCTTGTGAGAAAAGTCTTGAGAAAAAAATAGCTAGAGGCTGAATGATTTGTCTGGTCTGCTTGAGGGAGGAAAAGTCACGAAAAAATAGCTAGAGGCTGGTTTAGAGGGTAAAATATGGTCAGAAAGTATCGAGCGCATCAATGGCTTCTTGACAATCTTACTTCACAACTGTGACTCTGTTTAGCACGTGGGCTCATTTATCTGACCTGTTTGTGAGAAAAGTCTCGAAAAAAAATAGCTAGAGACTGGTTGAGAGGGTAAAATATGGGCAGAAGGTATCGGGTCAGTTTTAGAGAGCCCTGGGAAAGCTCATAGGAGGAACATTGGGTGGTCCCTAGAATTTCACTCCCCATTGTTTCGCAAAAGGAAAAATAATGTCTGTTAACTATGTGACATGTAGAGCATGCTTACAGGAAGATGTAATGAATAATCTATTCATTTATAATATGCTTACAGTAATTTTTATTCAATATTCAAAAGATTTAACATATAATACTTTTATTCAATATATATATATATATATATATATATATATAACTAAAAAGAGTTTTAACATATAATATTTTAAAATATCAAGCTATTCTTCTGCCCTTGCTACCTCCATCGTTGTCTCCTCCTCATCCTCCTCCTCCTCCTGCTCCTCCTCATCTTCCTGCGGAATTATCCCTGCCTCTATCTCAATCATTCTGATACCTCTCATCAACAGTTGTATACAGCGTGTTACTGTAAAAAATCATCAGATTTTAGAAAAATGTATGATGCAATCTCATTCATAATAACTTACTATTTTCATACTCCATTCCATGCGTCTCGATTGTTTCTTCATTTACCGCTTGTGATAAATTTTGCATAATTTCATCTATTATTCTTGTAATTATATGAATTACTGGAGAATTCTGTCTATACGCTAAATTAATAATCACTTGATACTGCATATTTTTTCACTTTATATTTATCGACAGCTTGTATAAGAAAAAAGGAATCTGTACCCAAGGTTCAAGAAAGGTATAATGTGAAATTAAAAGAAGGACCCAAGGAGGAAAATAGTAGGAGGGAATAGAATGGGTATGTGGAGGGAAAAAGACCCTTCAATGGTGTAGAGGTAGATTGAGAGGGAAGAAAAATGGTTAAATGTGAAATCAAGTTAAATGGCGGGTCCATAGTAGGAAAATAGTGGGAAGGTCTAGGATAAGTATGTGGAGGGAGAAAAGACCCTCCGAGGGCAGGACTAAGAAATCAAAAATGGCAGTCCGTAAGATGCTTAGGACCCCTAGCGGTGTAGCTGCCCCAGTAATTTTCGTGATCGCTACCTAGTGGAGAAAAAAGAAACTTTTTCCTCCACCAACTAAAATACAAAAAAAAGTTCTCTGGGTAACTGTCAGGATAACTAACCATCCGGGCCCTAGGGTGATGGGAGAGGGGTAACCCTTAGGGAACTAGTGGACCCGTAGGATAACTAACCATCCGGACCCTAGTGACATGGGAGAGGGGGTAAGCCTTAGAGAACTAGTGGACCCGTAGGATAATTAACCATCCGGGCCCTAGGCTGATGGGAGAGGGGTGAGAGACTCTAAGAGAGATAGAGAGGGTGAGAGGGATCTCTCTCTCTCTCTCTCACTCCCCATAGCCAAAGCATTTCCTCCGCACACCCGCACCCTCCTCATCACCCAATAAACCCTAGCTCTTAAGAAGACACTTCCCCCCGCACACCCGCACCCCCCTCACCACCATGTCACAGGAACCCAAGACACTTCCCCCGCACACCCGCACTCCCCTCACCACCGTGTCACAGGAAAACCCAAGACACTTCCCCCCGCACACCCGCACTCCCCTCACCACCGTGTCACAGGAACCCCCTAGCTACCACTACTCCCATATAAAGCTTTTTATTTTTGAAAATGTTGTTTATTTGCATTTAGAAAGATTTCTTATGTGTATGCACTTTAAGGCATGAAATTAACGGCTTCTGTATATTATTATTCAACTGCTGACGTTTATGTAAATTTAGAACCTTTTACAAGTAGCTTGATAGAAAGTCTTTAACAACATTCTATGATATGATGGAACTAAATTCAAAGATTGAATGTATTTTAATTTTATAATATATTTAAAGAAAATCAATTTAAAACGAAACTAAATATATTGGCATAATGATACTCAATCTAATTAATGTATTGCGCGCAAAAGTTTAATAACCGTCAAAACAATATCAAAATTTGTAAATGTTTTCAATCCTTCTTTGTACTAATTTGATTATTGGATTTAGTCCTACTCTCGTAAATATTTTTTCAACGCTTTTGGTCTGTATATCTTAAGGTTTTACGTCCCCCTATTTTTTACTCTGTCTATAGAATGAAAAAATTAAAAAACAAAAATACTGAGGTGACAAACCTTTTATTTCTTATTTTAATCATAAAAGGATTAACGAATACATATTTCTACATAATTTGTATTAAATTAATACAGCAACTTAATAAGAAAATAGTTTATTTTAGTCAGGACACAAACATTCCAGATTTACAGAAAAAAGGTTTAACGCCCGCGGCAAACTATACTGAATTTAAAGCTGGTTTACTTCTTAGATTTGTTAGGACCAACAATATTTTTACATTTACTTCACAGCTGATTTACTTCACAGCTGAATAGTTATTGGTCTTCACAAATCTAGCGAGCAATCTGGCACGAAGTTCAGTATGGTGTGCTGTGAGCTTAAGACAGTTTTCTAGATTTCTATGTACTAACATAGGTTTTGTACTCAATGTCTCAATTATTACTAATAAGTTCGCAGTTATGTCACACATACTCCAATATTATTATAGAAAGCTATCAAATCACAATATATTCATACATGTAAAAATTGTCTATTTCAGCTAAATTGATGTACATAATAAGAATAATATTTATACAAGTAATTAATAGCTGAGGGCAAATTTTGAAATTTGTAAATAACAAAAACTTAAAGCTAAATAAATGGCTTAAAGTAAATTGGAAAAAATTAAGGAGTTCCAATCTATCAAATGGAAATAAAGAAATATCCACTTTTTTAACTCGTGCAGCATTTAATAACGAAACATGCATGAAGAAAATAAATAAAATTATAAATAATAAAGGTAATAATATAAAAAAAGTACTATATTATTATATTAAGCTACTGGTAGATAATAAACCAATGAAACAGTACAAGGGTATAAATGTATTTAATTTAATTACAAAGTAGAATAACCCTTTGTCTTTAAACCGGTCTTCTGTGTATGGGGTAAAATAAGTAAATAATTAATTTTCTACTAAATTGCTTCATTTATTTCATAACATGAGAAAATGTATCCTTCAAATATTTATTTATGATTGATACGCGAATTACACGACTCCGAACATTACAGTAAAATCTGTTCTAAATTTCTCGAGATTACTGACAGAGTTAAGATAGACGAGCACGAAAGATAGATTTACAGACTAACATTGCCGAAAAAAAGTTTAAACACGAGAAGTTAATATTTTTATTCTATTTCAGAACACTTGATGCAAATGGACTACGGAAACATAGTCAAATTATATAAAGATTGGTGATTTATATGAAAATAATAGCACACAACAATATACAATTCATGTTAATTTTCGTTATAACTAACTTATAATACAAAAATAAAATAAATTAATAATAATAAAAATATCTTAAAAATCAATTTATTTGAAAAGATAAGTATAATCGATGCATGACATAAAATTGAGAAAAGTTACAAAAAGTTTTCAGCGTATTTAAAAAATTGTAAATAATGAACCTATAGTAAAATAAATATTTCTCTTGAGCTGGAAAAACAATTAATATTGACATAAAACTTTACAAAATTCTAACTAGAGCAATTTTGATAATCAATGTGGCTGCGGAGTAAAATTTATTATCAGCTTATATAGAAAACATTAATTCTTCTTTTCTAATAATAATATGTATAAGCTGACATTTCAAATAACATAACCCATTCCTACAAATTTATGTTCGAGCTGTCACTTTCACCTTACACTATATTTTTGTCTGTCTGTAGTACCATGAATAACGTCACTTTCCGACGGCAGAGCAGTACTACCAACTCAAAATATTTCTACACCACTTTCATAAAAATGTGTAGATTGGAAGCGCACAAAAAAAAAATTATGGGTGTTATGACATTGTACCTATAAAAGCGTCTCCCCCTTTCACGCTCTATTCAATGATGCCACCCAAGTTGTTGGGGCATTTTTACTTTGCTCGGAATAAATAGCAGAATGAACGAGTCAGTGACGCTTGAAGACCTGAAATTACGGCAAAACGCGGGACAATGGTACAGGCGTATTTCTCAATAGAATTTGATGAAACTAGTCATAACTGCAGCCGTTCTTCATGTAGATTGTCCTAAAGAGCTTGCATTTTCGATAAAGCCTATAGTTTTCCAGTTATGAACGATTGAAGATGGACGTGCGCAACAGCTGATCTACGCGAGAGAAGAAATATGTATTTGTGCGTCGTGCAACTTCAAACGTTCATAGCTGAAAAACTATAAGCTTTATCACAAACGCGAGCTCTTTAGGACAATCTACATAAAGAATGGCTTTAATTATTACTAGTCTCATCAAATTCTGTTGAAAAATACGACTGTACCATTGTCCCGCGTTTCGCCGTATGCCCTATATTTCAAGCATTACGAAATCTCTTTTTCTACAATTTTATTTCAAAATGATAATTGCATTTTTAGCAATTTCATTATATCGGCGAAATGAAATGTTCTCAACATTATTTTAGCGGTATTTATATGTGTATAGCTACAGATAGGGGAATAGCATAAATATGAGGAAAGCTTTGCAGTAAGTTCCGATGCTGGAGTGGGGGAACACGTTAGCGTGAGCCGCGAGAGGGGAGGAAGGCTAGCTTTCTTCCTAAAAATTTTTGGTTTTCGTCCACCTCAAAAACGCGGGACAATGGTACGCCTCTATTTCTCAACCGATTTCAATGTTTTTAGGCTTGTTGGAATCGTTAGGTCTGGCACCTCGTCATAAAGAAGCCCGATTTTTCGATTTGTTTTGCGTTTAAATATTATTAATGCGAATTTTTAAACAATTTTATTTTTTTACGTTTTTTGGATAATACGGCTTTATTTATGACAAAAAGCGAGTCCTAACGATTCCAACAAGCCCAAAAACATTGAAATCGGTTGAAAAATAGCGCTGGACAATTCTCCCTCGTTTTTCGTTCCGTAATGTTGGCTACAGAGGGCTTGAGGGATCCCGTTAACGGGATCCCTCACGCATGCTTTACCGACAGTACAAGTCAATAAACATTTCGTTTAATAAAAGTCAAATGCGAACCAAATTGCAAAAATGGGCTTCTTTATGACAAGGTGCCAATTCTAACGAGTCAATCGAGCTTAAAAAAACTCAAATCGGATGAAGAATAACGCTGTACCACTGTCCCGCGTTCTTGAAGTGGAAATGACCAAAAGTAACCTCTCTTCAAAAACGCGGCACAATGGTACAGCGTTATTTTTCAACTAATTTGAGTGATTATAAGTTCGTTTGACTCGTTAGGACTGGCACATTGTCCTACAAAGGCACGATTGTTCAATTTGCTTCGCATTTGAATTTTATTAAACTAATTGTTTATTGACTTGAACTGTCGATAAAGTAGGCGTGAGGGATCCCGTTAAGCCTACGGCACACTATGCTGGATTTTGTGCTAGAATGCTTGCTAGAATTGTGAGGACCAATGAGATTATTATATTTAATTCACAACTGAATCATCATTGGTCTTCACAATTCTAGCAAGCCATTCTAGCACGAAATCCAGCATACTGTGCCGTAGGCTTTAAGTAGGGTGCATTCCAAATTACGCATGAAGCGCATAAAATGTACAGTTTATGTCACATTTATTATAGAATTTAAGTTCTTACTGCGCGCATATGCGTGACTCGGAACGCGCCCGTAGACTATTCGCTGTCACACGCAAAGGTCAGCGCCAACTGGTGGCGAATTCAGAACTGACTTAGAAAGGAAAACATTGAGGGTATTCCGAACCAAAGCTTTTCGGTTAATTATGTTTTCCAAATGTTGGCAATGATTAGCTAAACCTGAAAACCGTTCCGAACCTAGTGAAGTTTTTCCTTAGGTTGGTTTCGTTACCCAACTACAATAAGTGTTTCGAATTTGAACTTGACAGCTCTGACAGATAAAATATTGCATTTTACTTTAGTTGATAAAATTAATAAGTTCTGTATTTATTGATTGCGAGAAATAGAAAAGAATTAATTTTTTCAACTTTTTATACAGTTTATTTTAATATCCGGAAAGAAATGGAACATCTGGTTGACGTATTATTTGCAAGTTCTTCTAATAGTGACAGTGATGATGAGGATATTGAAATTTTCTTTACAAATCGAAACGATTGTACTATTATTAGGCCAAGAGTAAGAAATTTTATTGAAAATGTTATTTACGTCTACAATGATGAAGAGTTCAAAAGACATTTTCGGTAAATACATACATAATTACATGACACCTTTCATTTTAAAATAATCCAATATCTGATATAAATAATATTTGCAGAATGAGCCATAGTACTTTTTATTTTCTATTAAATATATTAAAACCATATTTAACCAATTCTGAAAATAATGGACCTCTCATATCACCAGAGAAACAATTATACATAGCTTTATATGTGTTAGGAACACCAGATTCATATAGATAAGTATTAATTATTTATTTGTTGTATTTTCTTGGATTTTATTTGAATCAGAATAATATGAAAATAATACTCGTTTGTTTCTTTTTGTTTTTTTACATCTGTAGTAACAAAAATTTGATGTTGGGAATGCTACAGCCTGGAGAGCCACGAAAAGGGTGGTGAAGGCCCTATGTATTTTGAGAAATACTTTCATTCGCTGGCCTACATTACAAGAAGCAGAATCTACTGCTAATACCATTGAGGAAAAATATAAATTTCCAAAAGTACTTGGATTTGTGGATGGAACGCATATAAGGATTGCTGCTCCAAAAGAAAATTCAGTTGCTTACGTTAATAGAAAAGGATTTCATTCTATACAGCTACAAGTATGAAAGAATTAAAACCATTTAGTTTCTATAGTGCTAATTTAATTTAATATGTTGTAGGTAATTTGTAATGAAAAAAGAGAATTTATTCATTGCTATGCAGGTATGCCAGGTTGTGTTCATGATATGCGAGTATTTAAATACTCTGGAGTACAACAAAAATGTACAGAAGTTTATTTTGCTGATAAACACCTCTTAGGTGATTCAGTTTATGTAATTCAAAAATGTGTTCTTACACCATATAAGAATAATGGACACTTGTCAGAGGAAGAAGTCAATTATAATTACATTCTATCTCGTAGTAGGATGATAATAGAGCGAGCTATAAGACTTTTAAAAGGAAGATGGAGATTTATTCTTGATAAATTACCCATGAGGAGAACAGATTTAATTCCATATTATATTATCGCCTGTACAGTGCTTCACAATATATGCTTACTAAATGGTGACGAAGAAATCGAGTATCCAATTATAGTTGCAAATGAGATTGCAGATCCTGGGCTATCAGAAGTAACATTGGAGCAGCATCAAGAAGGTATAATCAAAAGAAATGAAATGAAAAACTATTTAGCTACATTAAGATAATTAAAATTTTATTAATATTTTGAAAAAATAAAATAACATTGATTTTGTAACAAATAAACTATTTTTTAAATAAAGTAGTAAATATGAAATATATTGGAGTCTTTTGCACTTTTACTATAATATATTACACTTCGGTTATATTACTAAGCAGCAAAGTTACTTATTATTATATCATAGCACATATATTTAATACTCAAAACAGTTCAAAATAAGAAGTATACATATGTTGACTTTCTGTATTTTAACACATTATAAAGATCTTATTGTAAGGTTATGTTTATATATCAAATAAATAAAATATGTAGGAACTATATAAAGCTATCTAATTTGTACTCCAATATTTTGTTTCCATCGTAAATACTGTAGTAATAACTTATAGTTTATCTTTAATTTCTCTTAATATATTCAGTTTTTCATTTTGGTAAGCTTTGTCAATTTCTATTTTTCTCTTTTTAAGATCAATTATTTCCTTTAAATAATCATTTTTATTAGATTTATAATTACGTTTAACGCCTGAAAAAATGTTTTATACTTCTATATCAACAATTCAAGCTTATAGCTGTACATACATACACATAGACAATCAAAATACTTACTTAAATTAGATTGCCGGTTTTCATCAAAATGATGGCCAAGGGGCATGTCTGACCCAGCAGTAGTTAACGGTTCTATCCATCGCGTTTTACCAAATAATTCATATAAAATCTGAAGAAACAAAATTTTAAATAGTTGAATTAAATAGTTATATCTTATACCATTTACAATAAACTTGCTTCATAATGATCAATTGTTTTTGGTGAATTTCCAGTTTGACGATTATGATCCACACATTTCTTAAATGATTTTTTCATATTTTCAATTTTGGCACTACACTGTGCTGGAGTAAATGAATATCCCTTCTCATTCATTTTGGATGCCAAACTTTTCCAAGCATCATGGTTTCTTATTTTTCCATTTTGTAATTGTTTGTTTATATCAACAAATGTAGATAGAAGCAGTTTGATTTCACCGTTTGTCCATCAATGCTTAACATTTCCTAAAAATAAGAAAAATACGCAATACTACTTAAAATATTATTAAAATAACAAATATTTGTAGAATTTTAAATTACTTACTACCAGTTAATTCACCAGGATCATCCATAATCTCTTCAGTTTCATTTAAATCGCTTGAAATATTAGTAGATATACAATAAGATTCCTGATTTCCTATTTCACTCTCACATATTCCAAACACATCTGTAGAATACACAGAATCTGTAAAAATTAACATAAAATTATTTATATATATATATATACATTAATATAATGCATACAATCTATCTTTTTATATAAAAATTTGATGAATATTATACATTATTAGACATAAGTTAAATAATTTTATGTACCTCCTTCGACTTGCTTATTACGTCTATCAAGCAAGATTTGATTTTTCTTTCTTTGTTCCTCAGGAGACTTTTAGCATATGTTGGATCTGTGAACCAAAAAGAAAAATTAACTTAATGATAAGAAAATTATTAATTTTATTTTAATTTTTTATCACTAAATGCTAAATCGTAAATATCTTTTGTTACTAAAAACTTATAAATGAAATTATTGTCATCTTCTTGTATTTCCAACTGGTACATTTTTGCTGACATTTTTATAAATTGTAATAGTTTAATTTTTCCAAATGACTTTCATAACCAATAAGTGTATGACAGCACTGGCAAGCACTTTCATTTTCCCGCAGTTTTCTATAGAAACATGTTACTAGGTTCGGAACACTTTTGGAAGATTAGTTTATCAATACCAACCTTCGCAAAAAAAACAATAGCCAGAAAGCTTGGTTCGGAATACCCCCATTGGGTGCATCCAGAAGCACAACCGCTCAATGAGCGCTCGCCAAATCCCCTAGACAAAAGTACTGGATGAAACTGCTCATTAAGCTGCTCAGAGTGAGCGCCCGCCATTTTCGTGAGCCTAATTTTCAGTCGCTCACTCAGCCTCACTTTCTGCTCACTCTGAAGTTTTCGCGCGAAATTTAAAAGTTACTTAACATCCCTAGATCAGTAAAATAAATTTGAAATGGTTGCAAGTAGTCTGGGATACCTTTTCGTTGTAAAAAATTTCCTATTTTCTTTTAAAAGTGAAGAAACTTTAATTAACTTTTTAGAAAATAAAACATGGCATTTGAGCAGCAATACAATATTAATGAAATATTATATGCAATTACAGAAACGGAGGATATTAATGCAAGAATAAATAATGGTAAGGTTAAAAGATAAAAGCTCATTGAAATCCAACTATTATGGCCGTTTTCCTATTATAAAGATTGCTACAACACTGTGCATCACGGAGTAACACAGTGCAGCAAAAAACGTTTTTTAATAGGAACATTGAAATAATACTAGATGAATTTTCTCAACCGTTCAGTAATCTGGTAGATTGGATTTTGTCCTAAATTTCCCTAGGGCAAATGGTGAAAGAGGCATGGTCATCTACTAAAAGATGAATGTGGTGCGCATCTTTGATTGTGGCTCCACCAGTGAGTAAGATTTAAACTTTAAGTAGTAAACAAACAAGACAGCGTAAAAGAAATAAGAGGTTAACCGGTGGCTGTCAAAAATTCGATTTATTTAGCGAAATGAGAAAGTGGATAAAATACAAACATGTAAACGAGTAGTATGAAAATAATTATAAGCGGAAAGAATCTACATTAAGTATTAGATACAACTACGTAAAAGTTTTAATTAGTAGTATTTAGTGAAATATTTACAGTAGTATATGCAGAACAATGTAACAACTGGTTTCAATTAATAATGCTAATTTAAACAAGTCTTTTCTATGAGGAAAAAATATTTTCAAACGTGTTATTTAAGTTTAGCTAGCTGTAGTATTCATTTGGTAGCTATTGCTGTACAAGCAACCAATGTTATTACTTTGTGTTACATGAAAAACTATATGTTATTGAAAATAAAAGTGAGCAATTTTATATTATAATTTTGAAGATATTGAAGGTTTGAAAATCTTATTCATTAATAAAACATAGGATAACATATAATTTTGTTTCGCAGGTATAATTTGTATTTAATAAATGCAATATTAAAACATTAATAACAATTTTAATGTAGCGGTGCATAATGAGAAGTTAAGATATTTGTGATATTGAGGAGTCGATATACTGGATCTATGGTCACTTAGGGCAAAACAATTTCCAAGAATAATATTAGAACTTTTTAAATGATTGTCGTACAGTAATCATACATGGCGTAGATTTTATAACTCAATTGAATGATTTCTTGGAAAGAGAGCGAGGTCACCATCATTATAACGTATGAAGTAATGAGATTGAATACGGATTTACTAATCCAATATCAAATAAATATCATGTGTTATTACAAAATCATCTTTATAAAAATTTCTTTTTAATGATGGATACTGAATGGCTATTTCAGGCAAAATTATTATCAAATCATACAGCGAACATAGCTGTGAATGCATTTGAGCACTGTTAGTGAAGCAATATTTCTACAAGAAGTAGGTAAAATATTTTCTTTCTTTTTTTATTAATACATGGGTAGTTAATTTAATAAAAGATCATTTTTAATTCACTTTTCTTAGGCTTCGTCCCGACATATAAAATGATATAGAAGAAAATTAATTCATTGTTATATTAGGCTACCAATTAGGGAAGATTAATGTATGTTATTGCCATTGGACTAAGGAATTCTTGAAAAACTTATCGATAGACTTTGGCCACTGTTACTAGTGTAACTAGTCTAAATACAGTGAGTAAATATATGTCTAGTCTTAATAGCTGAATCATTTCTACTTGCATAAGTTATGATATAAAACCTATTGCAGATTATAACAAAATTCGGAAATATATTAAACTTTTAATAAATTAATCTTTTAAATAAATGAGCTATAACTTAATATTTTAATGTAAATTTAATTTGCACGCTCATGTATGAAATAAATATCAAACATTATTTTTCTAGACTTAAAATTCAACAAGATCAAAGATTTTATTAATTTAAATGAACTTCATCTCGTATAATGTATGTTAATGAAATACAATATTATGATAGATTTTTAATTTAGATCAATTATATTGAGGATTGTTTCATTTTAATGCTCCACAATTAAATGATGTCATTCAATTATCAATATTTATCAATATAGTGACGTAAATTTTGATGAGAAAATGTTTATAAATATGTTGCTTGATGAATATCTAATATTTCAACTATTATAAAAGACGCACACAACCTTGAAATTTTTTAAAACAACTATGCCAAATAAGTCGTATACTATGAGAGCTAACTGTTTCGGATAATCTATTTTATTTTTTCAACTATATCTTTTCGCAGGTCATTATGAAGTTAATTTAAAAATCCAGTAGAATAATGATAATAAATAAAGCAAAGCGAAAAGACAAGAATTTTTAATTAACGGTCAGGAGACATTTGACAAAACTGTGAAGAGATAATTACGGGTCGTCTTATTTGTATATTGTGGTATTGGAAGTGTTTCGTATAAAAACAATAATAGCGAAACTTTATATTAAGATAAGTATATTCAACTTTTATACTAGTTTATATAAAATATTAATTACAATATTACCCAATTCTAATCAATTTTCTGTATTTCAGACTTGCTAGAATGATGGATTTTAATTTGTACGTACGATGCGTTACTTATAAACATTAATATTATGAATTCAGACTTGGCTTGTCTACTGCTCGACAGACTGAAATCTGAAATATCAATTTAAGTATGGAGATTTGTCACACTCCTGGAAATAGTTTGACGAGTAAAATAAATATTTTTTTAATTGTACAATTTCAGCTTTATGGTTTCTCCAAATATTAACTTTTTCCAGAACTATCCTGATTGCGAAATAATTAGTTCCGCTGATGAGAATAATTAAAAGCAACTTCAAGTGAAATTATATAAAGTGAGAGAATCGGGGCTATACTTCTATCAAATATGAAGTTGTCTATTGATTAGGCAATTTAAAAAAAACAGCCATATACACTCTTTACCTTTATACTTATTTTTCATTTTACACATGTTCGTTTAGTGAAGAATAGCTGCCACTTTCTACAATAATTAAAAGGAATACCAGCTATGTACTGACGTTTACTATAATTTTGGTTCGTACTTCCGTATTACTTGCATTTTCTGACATTGTGCTCTTAGTGTGATAGATACGACCCCGTACAGTAAAAGTGACTTGACATTTTATAAGACGCTTGTACTGTATGAATCTATAAAAGATGTTTAAATTTAAATTTTTATTTGTTTTTAATAAATATATTTTTTTTCGATATTATCCACACAAAAATTATTTTTAAAAATGATACAGAAAAACAGAAAGTAATAAATCTTTTGAGTATAAAGATACAATTTATATTTGTCGTTATTTTATAAGAATAAAATTTAATTCTATATTCTTCAAGTTAAGGAAAGTAATAGAGATACGAAAAGATTTATGATTATTACCAATAAAAATGTAAAACCTTGTGGGAGAAGAACTCTACCCCATGATTTTTGTCGGTACATTATAATTGAGCTTTCTATATATAGGCATTTTATGAATCAAATTTATTTTGCTAAATGTCTACAAAAATTAAATTATAGATGAACACTTTCAGTTGAAAAATTCACTGCTTTTAAATAGGCTCAATCTTTTTTACAATTCATGATATTTTTTAATTCATTTTATTAATGGGAAATGCAGCGATTACAATTATTGATAGTAATATGAATTTATTTTCAAGGTTTTATACTAAAATTTCTATTTATTTAATAATGTATTATTAGAGTGGATATTTCATTTTCATAAAATTTATTCAATATATTTCGAAAAATCGATACAAATTTATGTTGTTGCAAGATATTAAGCCGTTTAAAAATGAAAGAGTTATATAATGAAAGGTAAGTTATATATAAAATATTTAATATTATATGAAATTCATATATTCTTCAATTTATAATAAGTTAGTATATGTCAAAAAGCTTCGTTTGAATTCTGCTTAGTCTTAATTGTTTTAAACAGAAAATTGAAAAACTTTTCAGATAAGAATATGTGCAAAATATGCAAAAATATAATATAAGGATTTTTATTTTAAAAAATATCAAGGTTACCTATCAACGACTTCGAAAATTAAATCGTAATTTCGTCAATGTAACTTCCCTTCTTATTGGTAATTAATTTAGTTAGAAAAGGAAAAGCCTTGTGATTGGAGGATATTGTAGTTATATTGTTTTTTATATATATTCAACGAAGATGCAAGACAAAACACGTCTTATGTCCATCTTATGCATCGACGTAAAGTGTATATTGACATCTGGGCTGTTGTTTTAAAAAGTTTATATATAATTTTGTTTCCATAAGTTTTTATTACGAATAGCAATGTCGGGTATTAATAAGAAACTATATAAAACGTTAGACGTTCTTTATCCAGATGGTTATATTTATTATCAAAGAAATAAAATTAAAAGCAAGAATGGTGAAATCACAACGTAAGTTATATTATTATTATTGACCGCTCCAGAATATTTAATAATATATCATGCGCATTATGTCCTACATATATATATATATATATACATATTATGACAACTATTTATAGTTCTATATTATATATACTGCTGTGTTAAGAAGGCAATACGTTTGTAATTTTATATTGTATCAGTTTTTGGCATCTATAAATTTATCATAACTAAATTCCGATGTTGCGTTTAGCCTTTCTCATTTAATTATTTATAAAATCTTAATACCATTTCGAGCCATCAATGTATGTTTTTAAATTTGTGAGCGTTCAAGTTTTTCGAAATATTATAAGCATTATTTATAACATCTTTCTATTCTCACGGCAACATAAAAAGAAAAGGATAGAGAAATATATAATCTAAAAATATGCTATCTAGGATGCATTTTCAGTGTTTTCTTATTAGGGAGAGTTCATGATGTTAAGTTTTTTTAAAAAATATGTTTGTCAAATGAAAATTATAAGGGCCAATAATATTGTCGAAAAGAAATAGGCATCGCTTAATATGTTTTTGACAACACATAAATCTGCTTATAAAAATATTAAAATATAATGCAAATATTCATGAGATCTCTATTACTTTAATACCATATAAAAAAAAGAAGCAGAAGAACCGTGATTAATGAAGGAAATGTAATTTTTCTACTACTTCCTCAATTGGAGAAAGGTCTTTATTTTTAACAATAATAGAAGCCTCCGCTTAATATTAGAAAAAGCTACTTATATTTTCGTCGTATTAAATGTTTCAAAGCCTTCTACTTTTCTTGCAAACAATTTCTATAACATTTTTGGAATTCTTAATTATATTTATATGATAACCACGCAGTATATTAATTACAACTTTTTATATACGTTCATAATATTTTATATTGTCAGATATTTACGATGCAGTAATAATAATTGTATAGGAACTGCAAAAATAAAAAATGACAAATTTGAAAAAATGACCAATCATACCTGTGAAAAAAAGGATCTTCTATACAAAGAACAGTGCAAGTTTCGCAATTTGGCTTTTGAAGTAATTACAAATACCCCCTGTACTTCAAAAGAAGCATACGATCATGCAGCAAAAAGGTAATCAATTCTTGATAATAAATTAAAATTATATTACATCTTCTTTATAACTTATTATAATTTATTTATATAATTTTAAATAATAATATAAATATTTTGATTTTTAGTTGTCCATTTGGAGCTGAAAGTATACCTTTCCAAAAAATTAATTATACATTAAATAAGTGGAAAAAAAAGAAATATCCAAAATCTCCTAAAAATATAAAACTATTAGAAGCAACTCTCAATTCATCAACAAAATTTATGCAATTTAAAGTAGGAAATCGTAAGGACAAAATAGAACATTATATATATAAGGAAGATAAAAATATTTCTTTCATTTTCTATAACAAAAAAATGGTGAAATGTTTGCGAGATGCTCAAACCATATCAGTAGACGGCAGTTTTGATTTAACGCCAAAAGTAATAGGCATATACCAACTTTTTATAATAATGGCGAAAAAATTTGAAAAAGTATAATTTGCCAAATTCTTTATTTCTAATAAATATTCTGTATATTAAACTTTAATTATACGCTTTTCATTATATGTGTTTGCAGAGCTTTCCAATAGTATGGATTCTTATGAATAAGAAAACTGAAAGTGCCTATAGAGGTGTTTTAAATTTTGTGAAATTTAAAATATTGAATAAAATGAATCCTGTATATGTTCATTGCGATTTCGAAAAGGCCATTCAAAATTCAGTGAAAACTATATTTCCAGAAACAGTTATAAAAGGCTGCTATTTTCATTACATTCACGTGAGGAACATACGTTAATATATATTCTTATGATGTGAAATTCATAATTTTTACTTTGCATCTTTAATTTCTAGAATATTATTAAAAAAGCAAAGACGTATAAATTAACGGGGACACGAAATATTAAAATTAAAGTGGCATTAAGGAAAATTTATAATATACCCTTATTGCCCGCAAACATTTTGAAAGATGGATTTTTCTTAATTAAAAATGACATAAAAAGAGACATTGAATTGTATAAAATATTAAAACCATTGTTAAAATATGTACAGAATTTCTGGATTAAACGAGTTGATGCTGATAGTCTCAGCGTATACAATATGGATTCTCGTACTAATAATGACCAAGAAAGGTTTATCAAATATCTTAAGCGGAAAATGGGACTGCATCCATCTTTCTATAAATTTGTTGGCATGTATTTATAAAATATTCGTTTCATCTAAGTATTTTATTTTTAGTAAATACGATGATATATGCATTTTACACATCTTGTAGATAAACTTATAGATGTTACAAAAGAATACGATATCTGCTATAAACAACTGGATACTGGACTTAAAAAATCCAAAATTAATATAAGAAAGAACGTTAAAATATACAACAAATGGATTAAAGAATTTAAATTTCAATATAAATTATTGCAGTCAAAAGAAGCAAGGGATGAAGTGATAGATTTCATAAATTTAACTATTTACAAGAACATAAATTTCATGAATATTATTAGGAAATTATGGAAATTTAATGGTAGTTATAAATATACATTATAATATATTCTCTTTAACACATTCAAACATTATATTTCAATCTACATTATTAGAGATGATATGCAATCGATTACGCTACTGAACTCTTATTTTGTTAAGAATTCAAACAAAAAACAGAAGTTCAGTTGGCTTGAACAACTAAGTAGTTTTTTAAGATATTTCTAACAAAAATTTTATTTATATAATCGAACACATCATTTCATACTATACAGGGTGAGGCACTTAAGTCGCCCCAGAATACGAATGCAGAAAGAGGTGTATCTCTTTAACTATAACAGATATTCAATTTTTCCATAGGACATTTTCGAAGCCTCTTGTTATTTGCTTTCAGAAAGGTTCTATGCAAAAATTGAATATCTTTTATAGCTGAAGAGATACGCGCCTTTCTGCATCCATATTCTGGGGCGGCTTAAGTGCCTCACCCTGTATATATATATATTGATATAAACAAATATTTTTTTGTAGATTATAAACAAATAGATTGCTCCAGAATAGAAAAAGGAAAAGTTCCTGGTACCGTAATTATAAATTTACAGAATTGTTAAACAAATATATTTTATATATTATTAATTATTGACCCATTTAATTCGTATTTAGTTATAGAAACAATGAAACACATATTTTAACGTTTTATTCAGCTTATTTTATATTTAAATAAATAATTGAAGACTTTTAACTTTCCTCTTATTATTATTTTAATCCTTTTCGTTTACATATTTGTATTTTATCCAATTTCTCATCTCGTTAAATAAATCAAATTTTTGACAGCCACCGGTTAGCCTGTTATTTCTTTTACGCTGTCTTGTTTGTTTACTACTTAAAGTTTAAATCTTACTCACTGGTGGAGCCACAATCAAAGATGCGCACCACATTCATCTTTTAGTAGATGACCATGCGTCTTGCACCATTTGCCCTAGGGAAATTTAGGACAAAATCCAATCTACCGAAGCGGAGTTGGAGAAGTGGTTTTAGGGAAGGGGAAGTCTCCTTACCCTTCAGCCTCCTTCTCCAAGACTATGGTGGCTCCGAGCCACCCCAACCTCTAGGGTGATTCTACCCCTCCCACTACCCGACTCTGTCGAGAGCCCTGGAGTTTAGGGTCGGAACACTGGGTCCGAGGTAGTCCTCGGAGGCAGTGTGGAGGGGAAGGAGAGGGTTAACTTCTCCCGGGAAGTCCCCGGAGAAATCTCCCTTACGAGGGAGGATATTGCCGCAGAGGGGTAGTCCCCTCTTGGTAGGCAGTGGGTGGTGGGTGATACTTACCAAAGTATTTGCCCGATGAGTTCGCCGGTGGAGGCGCTCTTCAAGATGCCGTTGAGGCTAAAAAGGCTGCTTCGTTGCTGCGGTTGCTGCTGCTACGCAGTCGGTTGAGCAAGGCTGAGGTGCGATGGGTCCTTATCAAGGACCCATATAAGTAATTCCGCGGCACGAAACTTGCCAGCGAGAGAGCTGCTCGTGGCGCTGGCCACCTAGTGGCCAAGCGCACAAGCTGTGCCGCGGCCGCGACGCGCCATGGCCAGTAGACGCGTAAGCGCGCCGTGGTGAGAGATAGAGAGAGACAGATGGAGCGGCTAAACGCTGTTGTTCTAGCCGTCCTCTGTAAGCGCAATAGAGATAGGGAGATATAGCAGAAAATGTGGAATCTACTTCTCATCATTTTTGCTCCTCCCGATCTCGAACAAACTCCCCCCGTTGACGCGATGGCGTCAAGAAAGGAAGAATAAAGTGAATTCAGATTTAACGGATTTATTTACAAACTGAATAAAATATAAAAAGATATAAAACAGATAGGGACGAGACGACTAAGTTTTCAGTTTCATGTGGAGCTTCGCTGAATGAAGCTCCAATGACGGAGACCACCGCAGGGTGATCTTGCCCTGTGGGGCCCAGGCCTTCCATCTCCGTAGCTTGAGGGCCGTATAGAGAGGCACCTCAATCTCCTGCCCGAATGCGCGGACTCTGATTTTTTGAGCATTGCGCTCGAGCTCCCTGGCGCTGGGATCGTCTAGGACTTTCCCAGCCCAGTTCGCCGAGGCAATGCTCTTTTTAGAGGCGATGACGGGCTTCTGCCGTCTCGCCCGTGGTCGTGGTGCTGGAGGTGGAGGTGGTGGTGGTGCCGGCTTCTCTTTTTGCCCCGCCGGGAGAACGTGGCCGAACAGCCGTCGAAATTCCGTTTCCTCCCGGGGCGCATGCAATTCGAGGACATCGTCCCCCTCGTCCTCATAGCCTACGCCCAGGAGGTGGGCCCACGAATAATCCGCCATGCTCAATATCGCTGCGCCAAAAAGGACAAATGATGAGTACGAAGACTCAGTAAGTATGGTTGGAGATTTGGAAGAAAAGACATGGCGGATATCTGAAGTGTTCCAGAAGGTTTGGAACAGGAAAGAGGGCGACCTGAAGAGTCCCAGGACGCCCGAGAGAGGAGGTGGTAACCTGGAGAGTCCCAGGAAACCAGGAAGAGAATAAGCAACCTGAAGAGCCCCAGGAAGCTTGCGAAGGAAGTATGGCAACCTGAAGAGTCCCAGGATGCCGGAAAGCAGGGTGAAGATAGACCCTGATACTACCCAAAGTGAGGGCTAAGAAGGGAGTTTACAGAGCTGCGAGAGACTCCGTTGAATCTCTTTTCTCGCGGTTTTAACTATCGCTACGCGAGCTACCCCGTCTACTCCAGGAACTAGTTGGAGAATCCGCCCCAATGTCCACATGCGGGGAGGATTGTTAGGTACTTTGACAAGCACTAAATCTCCTTCACCGAATTCCGAGTTAGAGATCTGCCATTTTGGCCTATGCTGCAGAGTATGTAAATATTCGGACGACCACTTCTTCCAAAATGTCTCGGTGATTCGATTCACGGTTTGCCAACGGTTTAATGATGATTGGCGTAAATCCAAGGTGGAAAGTTCAGGGGGGGAATTTAATGCCCGTCCTGACAAGAAATGCCCCGGAGTGAGTACGTCCAACGACTCTGGATCATCATGTAACCGCGATATAGGTCGTGAATTTAAGCAGGCCTCAATCTTGGTAAGTAGTGTGGTCATTTCCTCGAAATTAGGCACGAGAACTCCGATGGAGCGCTTCAGGTGGTGCTTCATACTTTTTACAGCACTTTCCCAAAGACCACCCCAGTGGGGAGTAGCGACCGGGATGAATTTCCACTCGATTTCGCTGAGGGAATCTGTTTTCTGAGAGCGGGCGGCTTCTAAGGAGCATTGGTAGGCGCGTTTTAGCTCAGCGTCTGCCCCTTGGAAATTAAGGCCGTTGTCTGAGTACATGACGGCGGGTTTTCCACGACGAGAAATAAATCGAGACAGCGCGGCGAGGAAGGCCTCGGTATCCAATCGAGAAACAAGTTCCAAGTGAACAGCACGGGTAGATAGACATACGAATACCGCCACGTAACATTTGATGGACTTGGCATTGCGACCGTGATGTAATTTCACTATGAATGGCCCAGCGTAGTCTACTCCGGTGTGTTCAAAAGTAAGACTGCGAGAAACCCGAGCGGCAGGAAGTGATCCCATAAGCTGGCTACCGAGTTTAGCGCGTTCGCGAACACACGTGATGCATTTGTGAACGCATGATT
The DNA here is from genome assembly GCF_024137725.1 of Prorops nasuta. Lineage (NCBI taxonomy): Eukaryota > Metazoa > Arthropoda > Insecta > Hymenoptera > Bethylidae > Prorops > Prorops nasuta. The sequence continues at coordinate 1,028,104 of NW_027116810.1, forward strand.
TTACTAGATTCCGCGCATTTATGACCCAAAACTTTTGTCGCAACGTGGACAAAGTTAGTTGGAGCCCCCCGTGAAGTGTATCTAGGTGAGTTTGCCTAATAAGAATGGCCGTTAAGTGGCAATTCGGAAGAATAATGGGGTGTTTCATTTGTTCAGAAATTTCGGCGTTCCGAAGCCGCCCCCCTATTCTTAGGATTCCTTGTGAATCAATTACCGGATACAATGAAAGAAGCTTTGAGCGCGACGGTATACGTGACCCATGATTCAAGGCTGAAAGCTCGTCGGCGAAGTGTGTCCGTTGAACCACCTGTACGATAGCGATGATAGACTCGCGAATCTCTGATGTGGACAGGAGGGAGTCCTCCCATTGACCGGTTTTCCTGGTACGCTGGACAAATCGAAGAACATAGGCCATAACTCGGACCAGTTTAGACCAAGACGAAAACTTATCGAAAAACCAACACTGAGTTGTGCTTAGTTGAGCGGTTAACGCGACCTTCCGACTTTCTTCCGCGGTTTCAAAGACCTGTACAAGGTTAGCGGTGTGTTCACGGAGAAAAGCAGGCCCATGCCACCAAAGTGAGTCCTCTGATAACTGTTGAGCACTGGTTCCTCTTGAGCACAAGTCTGCAGGATTCAACTTAGTGGGTACATAATGCCAGCTGGCTTCCGATAAATGCGTTTGGATATATGAAACGCGATTAGCCACAAACGTCTTCCAATGCACGGGTTGCTTTGCTATCCAGGCTAAAGCGACCTGCGAATCTGAATAGCAACGAATCGCATCACAACTCCCGACCAAGCTTCCCTTGACGTGAACCAATAACTTGACTAGAAGGGCAGCTGCGACCAACTCCAGACGAGGGATTGAAGTGGTCTTGATCGGAGCGACCTTTGTTTTGGACATTACTAAATGTACCGAAAGATGACTGTTTTCGTCCGTGAGACGTTCGTAAGCGACCGCGCCGTACGCAACTCTGAGGCGTCGCAAAAGCCAATTAATTCACGTTTTCTAGTATTAGGCGTTTGTCCGGTCCATCGTGGAATGCGCAAAGACTGTAGATCTCGGAGCTGCTCATAGCACTTGAGCCACTTCGATTGGACCGGTTCAGGGATCTCTTCATCCCAAGAGAGTTTGAGTAACCAAGTGGATTGCATTAACTGCTTTAGAGTAATGACTAGAGGAGAGATCCATCCCAATGGATCAAAGATTTTAGCATTCTCTGATAAGAGGATGCGTTTGGTTAATACACCAATAGATGAAGGAGAAACACGGAAGCGGAAGCTATCATCCCCGTGATCCCAATATATGCCCAAGACTTTACTTGATCCAGCAGGATCCTCAAAGAAAGAATGCAGCTCGGTAGGTTCAAGCGGGGAAGACCCCGGTTGATTGAATGCCCATTTGCTTAAGGAGAAGCCCCCTTTTGCCAGTAGAGCGATGATTTGTACCCTGACCGAACTGAGTTGCTTTACGTCATGGGCCCCAAAAAGTATATCGTCTACATATGTAGAATTTAACAAAACATCCTGCGCGAAAGGGAAGTTAGCTCCGTCCGTGGAAGCGAATTCGCGCAAAACTCGCGAGGATAAGAAAGGTGCCGGTCCAGTACCGTAGGTCACCGTGTTGAGTTCGAAAGCCTGAAGCTCACCGGAATCAGTCTTCCATAAAATGTTCTGATACTTGCGGTCCTCAAAACGCACAAGAATCTGTCGGAACATTTTAACAATGTCCGTCACGCCAACATATCGAAAGGCACGCCAATTCATTAGGATCCGCGTGATGTCCTGCTGGATCTTGGGTCCAATGAATAACGTGTCGTTAAGCGATACGCCAGTAGAGGTTTTAGAAGATGCGTTGAATACAACGCGAATCTTTGTCTTCTGATTCTCGGTCTTAAATACTGCATGATGAGGCAGGAAGACGCGAAAATCAGAGTTCATAGGAACAGGAGACATATGTCCCAACATAATATACTCCTGTAAGAATTGAGAATAACTTTCAGCTTGGTCTGGAGAAGTTTCCAATCGCCGAAGTATCCGTGATAAGGTTTTCTCTGCTACCCGAGAAGAAGAACCTAGACTATGCTTTTCGATGTCGGATCGAAAAGGTAAAGCGACGACAAAACGCCCCGAGGGGGTGCGTGTTACCGTATCCACAAAATGTTGTTCACAGAGGGAGTCCTCTGTGGACATGGGTTTGACTTCAGGAACTTCTTCCAGTTCCCAGAAGTCGCGAAGAGTGTTCTCTAGGTCAAAGCAATGATGAACCGTGAGGCTATGAGAGTGACCCGCCTTAGGTACGACTCCAGCTACGATCCACCCGAAAATAGTCCGCTGGGCTCGCAACGAATTATCAGAAGAATTAATGTACGGGCCTTCTACCACCGACGTGAGATAATCTGCACCAATGAGCACATCAATTGGAACCTTGGTTGAAGCGAAATTATCAGCGAAATCGATTCCACTAAGCGATGGAAAAGACGATCGAGAATAAGTCGGAGGGAGATATTGAGTAATCATTGGTAAGATTATTGCAGTTACATCCAACGAAACACCGTGTCTTGAGAGAGAATGAAGGGTAATCTGTGCCTCTGCTCGAACGTTTTGAGCCGAAGTCAATGCAACACCATGAATGGTAGCATTGATACGTTTTCGCGGTATTCGTAACTGCTGAGCTAAATTTTCTGAGATAAAGGAAGTTTCTGAGCCCGTGTCAAAAAGTCCGCGGACTATGATACGAGAACCGTCAGGAGCATCGATTCTAGCAGAGAACGTGTCCAACAGAACTGAACGTGTATCGGTAACGCTGAGATGCGTTGTAGAATGCGAGCTAGAGGGTTCAGGCTCGGAAGCGGAGTTTGCCGCAGGGGTAGTCCCCCGTGACTTGCTCCCCCCGGTGCCAGATTTGTCAAAATGCAACAACGTATGATGCATTTTACTACATTTCCTGCAGCGTGACGAAGAAGAACAATTGGAGCAACTATGCCCTGGCCTCAGGCAGTTGATGCATAGGTTCTGTGAAAATGCAAACTTTGATCGAGCCTGAGGGGTCAATGCAAGGTAGTCCTTGCCAGGGGGCGGAAACTCTCTGCAAGATAGGTAAACCCGTAAAGCGTAGTTCGTCCAAATTTTCGAGTGGTGAGATGGCGCTAGAAGCACAGGAACTCTTTGCATGTGTAAGTGTGTCCGTTTATGTGTGTGTATATATATATGCATACGTAGAATATATACTATATATATAAGTCAATCCAAAAGAAAACACCAAAAAATTTAATTTAAATTTTTATATTTTTAAAATATCAAAAATACATTTGCTTTCTATAAATACATATATAACAAGAATATTAACAATAAATATAAAATTAAACATATTTTCCTTAAAAATTCATATAAATAATCAATTATCACAATAGTCATTTAAAGAGTGATGGAAAATGTAATCAAACTTCACAATTTTCTGCAGTTTGCTTGATGTAATTAATTAATCGAAGTTTTCAGTCTTTTGTTAACATTTATATTAAATAGCGAAGTACATAATCTAGGTTTTGATAATTTTTCATGTCACTCTTCAATTATAAAATTTAATCTCCCAAAGCTGCTCTTGTGCTCTCTTAAAGGTAATTCTAGATATTTTAGTGGAACTGGTTGCTGACTAGCTGTCCATATATAATTAACTATACTCATCTTTTGATATCAGACTCTTTGAAACAATAGTTTATTATGGTTTGATTTTATTCTCACTTTTGCTTCTGCGTTGATTGCTGCTCTTTTAAAGGTCTCTGTACTGTTCCTTTTTTTCACCTTTTTTCTTTTCACCTTTTTCCTTTTTTAATGTTTTCAAATATTTATTTTGTGCTTCCTTTGCAAATAAATTATTTCCCACTCGTTGTTCTTTTCCTTGCAATATTCTATTAATATTGGTGCACCATCTCACAATATATTGTGCTAATATCACTTGCATAAGCAGTGATTTTAAAAGAATATTGTGTTTCTCACAATTAATCCATAGTAAATCAAGCTCTATCCATAACATTGTCTCTAATTTTGTCCATAAATTTTTTGTCTCTACATTCTTTTTCATGTTTTGTTGTAAAACTTCTTGCGCTTTTTGGAATACTTGGACTACATTGTTGGTGGGCTGCGTTTCATTATTTACTAAACTTTTTTCACAATATGAACAATTTTTTATCTCTGTATTTTGTAATAGTTTTATGACCATTTTATTTAGAGTCGTTATCTTCTCCTTATTCATATTATTAATATATTTATCTATTTCCTCTTTGGCATCATCTATTATAATTTCTTCAAATTCATCTTCATTGTCTTGTTTATTAATCTGTTCATTTTGTAACATAGATTTTAATGTGAAGAGCAAATCTCCATTGCATACATCTTCACAATTTGTCTTTCGTGTTCTCTTTGTTGTCAAGTTATTAATTAACAATGCTTTGTAATATGTTTCAAATTGAGTGCAAGTTGGAATGCTGTTGTTTCTTCCAAAGGTTCTTATCTGACCAAAAAAATTCTCCAGTAGATCTTGATTGATCATCCTGGGTTTTAAAGAAAGAAATCCTTTTTCTTTCATCATGTGCCATAATTTTTGGAAGCCTAGTATTGTACATTTCCAGTTTTTTAAACATGGTGGGTTCTTCACTGGCTGTTTGGTTTTTTTATCAACGAATCTCATATCTTCTAACTTAACTATAGCACTTTTCCAGAACTTTTCATGTTTACTATTTACTTTCACTATAGTTCTCAACGGTGCTTCTGGTGTCTTTGTGGTATATCCATTCACTGAGTCAAAAAGATCATTAAAAAATTTAAGCATTTCCGCAGTGTTTTGGCCTTCTTTCTTTGGAATTTGGAGGGGACCCTCTTTGGAAATTATATGACCTATAATTTAAAGAACATCAGAAAATAACTTAATGAAAGCTCACAAATATAAAGTAATAGAAAAAAAAACAAAAGTTTACCTTTAAGCTTTGTATGGTACATGATAAAACTAGCCATAGTTTTACTTAAAACTTGCGCAGCATGCTTTACTCTCATTTTTTTTATTTTCTTAATCACCACATGCTCCGCTATAATTTTAGGCATCAATTTATATAAATGATCCATTGAATCCATCTTATATGCTGTTTGAACTATATCCCATGAAGCTATTTGCCTTTCATTTTCATTTTTATTCTTAAAGTTAATTTCCAGATCTTTTGTCAACATATTATTTCTTATAGACTTTATTAAGTGCGGTGGGTCATATATTGGTACAATTTCCTCTCCAAATAATTTAATGCAGTAGTCTGTCAAAATAAATTTTGTTTTAAAAAATTCAGTTTACATGTAAAGAGTTATTATTCGTTATAAATTAAGTACAATAAATAAAAACATACCATTTTCATTTTCACTGCGGAAAGATTCCCTTTTCAATTTATTTATAGCAGCAACATTTGTTCCTGCTTGATCGCAGACAAAAGCAAGAACATGAAGACCAGATTCTAATACTGATTCCAATACTCTTTTAATGCAATCAACTAATTGGTTAGTTTTAGTTGCAGCATCACAAAAGAAATAGGCTAATGGAAACTTCCATCCAGAATGTATGCCACGTACCATGAAAATTAGAGCATGGTCAGCAAACTTTGGTGTTCTTACAAATCCAAAGTCTTCAAATCCTGTTATGTAAGTTTTCGTGCTGTTATAATCAACATGTGCACTAAGTGCTACTTCATCCCACATTAAAGCGCAATACTTTTCTTTCTCTGACATTTGTGTCACTGATTCCTTCAAATGTTGATTTATAAATTTCATCGGACCAGGATAAGTATTAATTTTCTGCAGCATTGTACATAATGTTCTAGTGGCAGGAAGATGGAACATTTCTCTTAAAAATAAATATGCTCTTGATGATTGTTTCCATAATGAAATAGCTAGGATCTTTTCATCCAAAGTATATCTTCGCCCCTGCAGGAAAGGTTAAAAACATATATTTGTGTGTACATTTTCTATGTGAATTTATTCATATACGACAGTACATAACATTTATAATAATCTAATTTCTTAAATTTTTTAATTTTCACAGTCTTTTATAACGTATATTTATTACTATACTTATTACAGTATTATATATAAATATATTTAATTAATATAACTATTCACCCATAATTGTAGCTTAAGTATTATTTTATATACACTTAGTTAAAATATTATGTCTGTCATAATTAATTTATTCTATTAATTTGTATGTATTTAGATTTTAAAGAATCTTAATAACATATAAGAGAAAAGACTTCAAATGCACTACTTTTTTTATAAAAAACAGGAGTGTGAACGTAATTTTATACTTTTGATACTAATCATCTAATTGAGGCACTATTGTACCTCTTAATGATGCAGTTTAAGGAAGGCAAAATGACAATCCTTTATACAGGACATCATTTATATCAAAACCGAGTGCTTTAGCTTTAGCTATATTATAATATAATTTTTTCCATACCCTTGGTGCATATGCAGATGCCTTTATTTGCATATAAATAAAATTTCGTTGCTGTTGTGTTATGTTATGTACATAGAATAAACGTACATAACTCATTGCTACAATAAGCATTATATAATTAATATTATTAATATTATTATCATTTAAAGATATAATTAATAACTCTAAATCTATCATAATTATATTAAAATATCAATAGCCTCATTGTAAAGGAGAGATACTCCTAAAAGCGACAAATTCCTAAATGTAATACGAAGCGCCAGACGCAGCTCGTTCACACAGTCGCCAAGGCTAAGTCCCGACACGTGGCAAAATGCACTTCGACGGCAGTCGAATGTTCTAGAACAATGACGCATTTGACCATTGGGACCCGCAAATGTTACCATATAAGGTAATGTTTGACGCTGCACTTTGAGGGTAGGAGCCCCAAACGTGCAACCCCAAAAATCAGTTCGAGTCAAAAGCTAGAAGGAACAAGTCGAGTCTCCTAGGACCTTCAGTCCTCTTATCTCTTAAACTTATCCAGGCAATCCTTTGTCTCTTAAAACTATAATTATCTAGCTCATGGCTCTGGTTATCAATTTGTATAAAGAAGAAACATTGTAAATCAAACGTCAATAAACTTTATTATACAAAAGAATTTCGAGTTTGTCGTGAATCAGCGATAGAACCACAACAGTTAGTTGACTCAGTAATTTTTCAATAGATTTAGATTTACTATATTTTTCTGCTTCTTTTAATCGCTGTTTTAACAACATATTTTTTTTCTGAGTATCTCTTTCCTTTTTTTCAAACACTTTAGCTATTTTGTACAGTTTCCTTTCTCTTCCACTCAGATTCTTCATATTTGTCCTTTTAGCTAATAAATAATTTCGTGGGTTTCCCTTCTCACTTACAATTTCTATTGTGCTTATGGGTACTTCCACATTAAACTCTCTTGAAACATCTACAATTTAAATTAAATTAAAGTTAAATTTTATAGAACAAAATATTTTCTAAAATTTATAAAACTGCTTGAAATACTTGCCAATTTCCATTACATCATCATTTATAGAGTCATGTGGCTCCAAGAAAGTTGATAATGAATAATTATCTGTAATCAAAATTAATTAATTTGAAACAGTTATTGTTGCACACTAGTTTTAATCAATGAAATATACTTTTATATTTCTTACCAGTATTCAATCTTTCTTTAGATGTTGAGCATGGTTTATTGGATGATACAGCTATCTCAATTGGTGATAAACGATCATCAACTGTAATTAAAACAATCAAAATATAAATATTATGTTACTTATGAAAACTTTATAATATAAAATTGAAAGAAAAAGAATAACTCACCTGATTCAGTCTCTACAGATTGTATCGTGTAATCAGTTATAATATTAATACTGGGTTTCGCAGAAGATTTTAATTTTTTCTGTTTATGTGTTTCTTCATAATCAGATTCTTTAAAGTGTCTGTAGCACACTACACACTTTTTTAGACCTTCATCATCTAAATGTGCCACTTTTGAAGAATATATACATTTCTTCCACTGAGCAAATCTTGTGGCTACTTTTGGGAAAATATGTTGTGGTGCATCCCATCTTGAAGGGCATCCCAAAACACAACAACTTTTTCCCATTGCAACTGTTAGTGTTTCCTAAGAAAAAACAAGATTTAATTATGCAACTACTTGTATATACGTTATTGGTAAATGAAAAAGTTAATAATATTTGAGCTGAACTAACCCACGCAACAATTTACACCAAACTTCACACTTTCTCCACTAAAAAAATGAAGGTATAATAGTGAAATTGTTTTATCCAGTTGCCTTTCTTTCTTTTCTACACACAAATTATCACTTTCTATTCAATTTTATGCGTCTTTCTGCAAAATTAAGACCCGATAAAAATTACACGTCTACTCTATACGGCTGAAAGGCAAAGCCCCGCGGAATGGAGTTTTGGCGCCAAAAAAGCGCATCATATGCTATCATACAATAATTTTTTTTTAGGCAAAATTAACACATATCTTGTATCTAAACAAGTAAAAAAACTTAAAAATTTAATTTCAAAGGCTTTTTAAGTGTTAATTATTGTTAATTAGTATTAATAAATAAATAGGTGAATAAAAAACTCTGTTTCACAGTTCTGACACCTGGCGGCGCCACAGTCATCGATCGCAGCGCCATCGCACCACTCGAAAATCTGGAGGAACTAAGCATTACGGGTGAATTGTGTATATGAGAGTTTCCGCCCCCTGGTCCTTGCACTGATACAAGAGATGGTTACTACCACAATGAGCGCAACCGGTACTATTCACACTCGCAGCGTGTGACTTCAAGGATCTCCCGGATTCCTTTTTGGAAGTTTTAGGTTTGTTACCTAATGATTGCAATGAGTTAATGTGTCGCGTCAAGAACTCCGAAAATTGAAGAAAGGTGGGATAATCCTTGCTGCTTCCTAGATACATCTCCCAAGCTAAGCGGAGGGTGTCATCCAGTTTGTTCTTCAGTGAATGAACAATGATGGGATCCCAATGATCGACGCCGTAACCCATAGTTTTAAGGGCGTTGAGAGCAACCGTAACAGAGTCCCTAACTTCTTTCAGAACTTTAAAATTGTCACCCCGAAGCGTGGGTACTTGCGAGATCTGATCTAAGAACGTATCCGTGATCATCCGTTTGTCAGTGTACCGAGCTACCAGAGTGTCCCATGCTATCTCATAGTTCTCGGAGGTGATCGCTAAAGATTTAATGACCGTTGCTGCTTCTCCTTGCAGACAGGATTTTAGGTAATGGAAATTATCCCGACCGGAGACATACACTTTGTCGTGAACAATGGAACTGAACGTTTCATAAAAGTTGTTCCATTCTAAGTAATCCCCGGAAAACTTTGGTAAATCGATAACTGGAAGCCTAATGTGGTTTATTTCGCCTGAAGGCGCAGTGGGACCTGATGCCGACATACCCTGATTGGGTCGAAGTTCATCTAGATGTCCTAGGATGAATTCTTCCGCGTCACTATGGGCATCAAGGGCCGCTTGATACCAGCTATCGGTTACGTACTCCATTTTAGCTAATTCGGCCGGTTTAGTGTGAGTAATGATCTTAACATGAGTTTTATGCAACGCCTTAAGCCACTTCTCGACGGCCGCAAGCCTATCCTCCAAGAATGGGAGGGTAAAGTTGTGGACTCCACGCTTCTTAATGTTAACGACCAACCGAACGAATTCATCCCGAATCATGGGCACGTAATTGATCGCTTCCAGTAATTCCCCGGAGCTAGGCGTAGTCATCTTGAAACTCTATTCCAGAACAAAACCACAATCCAAAACACAGCCCGGAATACCCACTCAGGAACACTGATGCACTTCGAACGTTTTTTGCCGGAAATCCGGCTCGAAGGACCAAAAATTTGTGCGAAACAATGTCCCAAGTTGGCTCCGAACCTGTGGTCAGAAGGGAAGGTCTTATTCTAGAATAAAATATTCAAAGCCAAAGGTAAGAGGTAAAAGGAGTTTTTATTTAAATAAATAAACTGTACAAAATTTTACAATATATTTACAAAAGAACCGCTAAACTAAAATTATCGACTTCCTAGGGAATTTGTCGTCGTCAAATTCTAGGGAATTTCGGTAACCGAAGATTCCCAAGAACCCCAGAGACTAGAATTCCCCAGAAAGGAACGTGGACTTATAAACTCCCGGGCTGGACAATTTTCCCTAGGGTATTCCCTAGTAAAATCCCCAGCCACGGGAGGAAGCGGAGTTGGAAAAGTGGTTTTAGGGAAGGGGAAGTCTCCTTACCCTTCAGCCTCCTTCTCCAAGACTATGGTGGCTCCGAGCCACCCCAACCCCTAGGGTGATTCTACCCCTCCCACTACCCGACTCTGTCGAGAGCCCTGGAGTTTAGGGTCGGAACACTGGGTCCGAGGTAGTCCTCGGAGGCAGTGTGGAGGGGAAGGAGAGGGTTAACTTCTCCCGGGAAGTCCCCGGAGAAATCTCCCTTACGAGGGAGGATATTGCCGCAGAGGGGTAGTCCCCTCTTGGTAGGCAGTGGGTGGTGGGTGATACTTACCAAAGTATTTGCCCGATGAGTTCGCCGGTGGAGGCGCTCTTCAAGATGCCGTTGAGGCTAAAAAGGCTGCTTCGTTGCTGCGGTTGCTGCTGCTACGCAGTCGGTTGAGCAAGGCTGAGGTGCGATGGGTCCTTATCAAGGACCCATATAAGTAATTCCGCGGCACGAAACTTGCCAGCGAGAGAGTTGCTCGTGGCGCTGGCCACCTAGTGGCCAAGCGCGCAAGCTGTGCCGCGGCCGCGACGCGCCATGGCCAGTAGACGCGTAAGCGCGCCGTGGTGAGAGATAGAGAGAGACAGATGGAGCGGCTAAACGCTGTTGTTCTAGCCGTCCTCTGTAAGCGCAATAGAGATAGGGAGATATAGCAGAAAATGTGGAATCTACTTCTCATCATTTTTGCTTCTCCCGATCTCGAACAGGTATATATACTTTATACGCGAAGACACATAATATATTCCTTTTATTTGTACAAGTAACAGTTTTTATAAAATAATTAAGGTTCGCATATGGAGTTATTTTAAAAAGCTAATATTTATTTGAACATACGCAGGAATGATTTTATACTGTTCTTGATATCCTTCCAGGTTTAATGCTTGCGCCAAATTTCTAGCTTCCACTTGTATGAAAATATCTGCCTTCTCCTCGAATTTTATTTAAATGATTACCATTTAACAATATGCAGCGTAAAGCTAAAAAATATCGTTAGACGAAAGAAGAACGTCTTCTGCCTCCAATAATAATATTTCGTCAATCAAAAGAATCGGCCAAAAACTATGAAAACGAAACGTAAAGCTTAGTATTCTTATTAGATATACAAATTGTTCCACAACACCAGTTATATATGAATATACGTCATATGCCCCCACTACTCTTTCCAGTCACTCAATGTAGAAACTTCCCCAGGCGGGGAAAAATCCATGGGGAATGTATGGTTCCTAAAGGCATCAAAAAAATCTTGCAGGCCATTAGTGGCGGTCGTTGGACATGAATCAATTTTGCGAGAAGCATTTTTGCTACAAGATAGTATAGGGAAGCAGAAACTATACCTGTACATGATTCAGTTTTGAACAGGTACCGAAAGTACTACATTTGGCAACCTTGACTGCCACCTGAAGACTGTACCGACTGTGTACATACATAATTACAGTATTTTTCTTTTATTATGTTGATATTAGTGACATTTAACTCTGAACTTCTTAGAATTTGACTGTGTTTCAGGGTGTTGGAAGAAAAATTAATAGGAACATAACTTGTGTTAGAATGTGTTACACAGTGCTACACTGTGTTGCTAGTAACTTCAATAGGAAAGCAGCCTATATATATAAAAAGTATAGCTGTAATATTATGTGCCTTTTATGTATGAGTGAGCAATAAGCGTAATGTCCACACGTCCAGTATATCGCTTAGCGATCACCAATCGGCTACTTGTGAGCGCTCAGTAAGCGCTCACTGAACAGCTATGCTTCTGGATGCACCCATTTAATAATTAACATGCATTTGAAATCAGGAACAAGGTTGCCAAGTGTAGTACTTTCGGTACTACCGTAGTACCCAAAAGCGACATATCCTATAGCGTAGTACTATTTTGGGTACTACGCTATAGTCGCTGCTGATACTACTGGTCGGCGGAAATACGTCAGAGGGTAGAGACTGTAGAGGGACCGCAATATAGATATTTCTAATTACTAATTTCAAAATACATAATGCATGGTCCGTGAGCCAAGACAAATGTTACTATATACATACCACAAGTTATAAAGTAATATAAAGAAATAAAGTGACAGTTTTAATCTTACTGACAGCTGATATACTGATGGTATAAGTGAATAAATAAAGTGACGAAATTTGTAAAATGTACATAAAAATAATTTTTAAAAGTATATAAAGGACTGAACATTTTAGATAAGTATAACAATAAATTTTATAATATAAAATGTAAGATATAAATATTTTGTGGTACTTTGTGGGATTTTATTTCAGACTAAATTATAGTAATGTGTTTACTATGTCACTGTGCTGAGAATGGAGCTATGCAGATTTTCAAAATTAAAATAAAGGAATAGACTAAACATAATGTGGTTATTGTGTCACCGTTGAGATTCAAACTATGTTAATTGAGACGGATAATAAAATAAACGAGTGAAAAAACTGGGTAAATACAATAATAAATAAAGAAGCTGACAAATTAGATATATAATATAAAATGTAAGATATTTTATAGTACTTTCTGGGATTTTATTTCAGATTAAATTATAGTAATGTGTTTACTATGTCACTACTGAGGATGGAGCTATGTGGATTGAACATTAAAATGAAAGGAATAGATTCACCATATTATGGTTACTGTGTCATCGCTGAGGATCAAACTGTGTTAATTGAGATGAATATTAAAATAAACAAGTCAACACAATGGGTAAGTACGATACAAATAAAGAAGCTGACAGATTACATTTGTAATTTCAAATGTAAGATTTTATATAGTACTTTTTGGGATTTTGTTTCAGATTAAATTATTGTAAAGTGTTTACTATGTCAATGCTGAGAATGGAGCTATGTGGATTGAACATTAAAACAAAAGGAATAGATTCACCATAATGTTGTTTCTGTTTCATCGCTGATGAGGATCAAACTGTGTTAATTGAGACAGACATTAAAATAAATGAGTCAGCAATTTGGGTAAATACAATAATAAATAAAGAAAATGACAGAATAGATATATAATATAAAATGTAAGATGTTTTATAGTACTTTGTGGGATTTTGTTTCAGATTAAATTATAGTAATGTACGTGTGTTTACTGTATCACTGCTGAGGATGAAGCTATGTGGATCGAACATTAAAAAAAAAGAATAGATTGACCATAATGTGGTTACTGTGTCATCGCTGAGGATCAAACTGTGATAATTGAGATGAATATTAAAATAAAGAAGCTGACAGATTAGACATATAATATAACATGTAAGATATTTTACAGTACTTTGTGGGATTTTATTTAAAGTTAATATATGTAAAATAAAATTTTTGTTTTCTTTTTACAGTTGTATCTATATTAATTACTATATGTTGCAATCTCTTAAAATTAAGCCTCTGCTTTTATTAGCAAACTAATAGTTCCACACGGCAGTGATGCCAGAATTAAGCTTTTAGCAACAAAAATGAAGATAAGCGCTAGCAAGCAGCAGTATAGAAAATTTAAAGGGAAGCGGTACAAACACAACTATGCCTGGAGAGCATAGGTGTGATTTGGACTTCAGGCAACATTGGCTTTAGAAGAAGAGCGACTACCGCTAACCGTGACATTTTTACGTGTCATCCGTGTGAGGTGGTGCTGCGTTTACCTAAAAACTCAAAGCAAATAAAAATGCTTTTCCTAAATTGATTTTTAATTTTGATAAAATGGTCAAATGTAGCCATTAATTAATTAGATTTGGTAATAAATACAGAAAATGCGTTTTATTATAACAAATGAGTTGAGGTAAAATAAACTCAATGTTTTTATATTAATCTGTTAACAAATGCATTTATTTATTTATTATTGAGTCCAATAAATTAATGGTTATTAAAAAAAAAATCCTTGTAATGAAAAAAAAAATAAAAAAATTTTAAACTTCACCATGACTCGAACACGAGCCCACCGCATCATAAACGGCAACCTTACCGCCTGCGCTACAGCGCTCACTTGATGTACCAAGAGCAAAACAGCCTTTTGAAGACTGACTACAATTCTTTCACTAACTCGTCATAAACGATCAAGAATTAGCTGCAATAATAAATACATTTATCTCCACAGCATTATTGCACTAATTTTATTATGTTTTTAATTTGAAGCATATATTTTACATGAAGATACGATACTTTAAGGGTGTTCATGCAATACTCTAAATACAAAACTATTCATATGCTCGTTTATCATAGTTATTCGACTACATATAACAAATATTATAATATTACTTAATTAATTTATGATAGTTGAGCATATGAATAGTTTTTATATAAAGTACTGAATGGTTACCCTTAAATTAACATATCTTCATGCAAAATGTATGCTTCAAATTAAAAACAATAAATTTAGTACAATAATGCTATGTAGATAAATGTATTTATTATTACAGCTAATTCTTGATCATTTATGACGAATTAATAAAAGAATTGTAGTCAGTTTTTAAAAAGCCTGTTTTGCTCTTGGTACATCAAGTGAGCGCTGTAGCGCAGGCGGTAAGGTTGCCGTTTATCATGTGGTGGGCTCGTGTTCGAGTCTTGGTGAAGATTAAAATTTTTTCATTTTTTGTTTCATTACAAAGAATGTTTTTTTTAATAACCGTTAACTTATTGGACTCAATAATAAATAAAAAAATGCATTTGTTAACAAATTAATATAAAAACATTGAGTTTATTTTACCTCAACTCATTTATTATAATAAAACGCATTTTTTGTATTTATTACCAAATCTAATTAATTAATGGCTACATTTGACCATTTTATCAAAATTAAAAATCAATTTAGGAAAAGCATTTTTATTTTATTTATTCACTTATACCATAAGTACATCAACTGTCAGATAGATCAAAGCTGTCACTACTCCTTATTTCTTTATTACACTTTATTTTTCCGTATACTAACATTTGTCTTCGTTCACGCCGTTCACGGTGACAGGCTGTGAATATAATATATATAATTTTTGATATATTACGTTCTGCATTTAAGATGGCTACTGACGTATTTCCGCTGGCAGTATACTTTGTGCAGTCGGCATTCCTTATATCAAAATTCACTTACTATAGAGCGTAGTACTATTCAAGATGGCGGACTTGGCAACCTTGATCAGGAATGTAAGTTTTTTTGACACTAAAACTCTTGTAAGTATTATTTAGGACTAGAAAAACATTTATTTTTAATTATAAGTATATTAAAATTCAATGTATTTATCATTTTAGACTAACATTCAATTATGTCAGGAAATGCAAGTAAAAGTTACTGTTCAGTTCCTCAATGCAAAAACTATTTGAGCAATAACATTAGCATTTTGAAATTTCCAAGAGATAAACGTTTGTTCAAAACATGGAAAACAGTTCTAAGAATAAATAAAAATATTACGTCAGGAATGCGAGTATGCTCAGGTCATTTTACAGAAGAAGAATTTTACCCAGATTTTTATATATTATTATTTGATAACCAAGCTGTGTAGATAAATTTTTGTATTATAGTTTTTGTTATTGTGCAAATAGCTAATGATTATACTATGAGAAGGAGGTTAAAGCCAAATGTCATCCCATCAAGAAACATTCCATTGCGCTCTTTTGAATATAGAAAAGAGTGCAGTAACAGGAGTGAAAGATTAAATACCAGGAATAAAAGAAAATATGATATTGAGAAGCAGGAAAATACTTCCAAAAGGCAAAAAAAATCGAGACTAATAATGACATAGGAGTAAACAATATAATAGAAACTGAACAGACAAATATTACAACTAACTGTTCTAATATTGTTGAAGTAGATAATGAACATATACAAATGTGTCAGCCACAAAAGGAAGACTTCAATAACAACAAGAAACACAATAGCAACTTTGATATAATCATGCTAGATAAAGAAGTTCAAGTGAAAAGTTTAAGCTTCAACAATTTTCTAAATTTTATTTTTTCATGTGATAAAATATTCAATCAATTTACTGGAGTTAATACAGGGTCTTTTCCTAACAGCGGAGCATAGGAGATTCGTGTTAGTTGACTATAGCACCCGGAATGATCGAATCTGAGAGCGCTGATTGGTCAATATTACGTAGTACCAACTGATAATAAGCCGTTACCAATAGTTGGATAAAAAAAATGAGATTTATCCGCCATACTGGTGTGGAGAAATGTTTACATGCTAATCCTAGCAGAAAGAGGTGTAAAATGAAGAAATGTCAAATGGTAAGGTTACTAAAGTAAAAATTAAAAATAATGAATGGAAAGTACGAGTATTCTTCATTTTCATTTAAAGTATTCCATTTTTACTTTAGTAACGACAACATTTGACATTTTTCCATTTTACACCTCTTTCTGCTACGATCAGCGTGCAAAAATTTCTCCACACCAAAATGGCGGATGAATCTCATTTTTCGTATCCAACTATTGGTAACGGCCTATTATATGTTGGTACTACGCAATATTGACCAATCAGCGCTCTAAGATTCCATCATTCCGAGTGCTATAGTCAACTAACACGAATCTCCTATGCTCCGCTGTTAGGAAAAGACCCTGAATAAATTATTCTATGCCATACGTTCATGTAATTTTAATGTATTAAAAGCTGAATTTGTGCATTTTAATCTCAGCATAGAGACTGCCATAATAATGATTTTAATGAAATTAAAACATAATTTTACATATAGATTTTTATCTGTACTTATCGATTGCAGTGAATCTACCATCAGAAATTATATACAAAAAGTTCTACCAATATTATCCTGTGCATTGCGATCAGCTATATATTGGCCTACAAAAGAAGAAACTATGAACAATATCCCGCAGTGTTTCGATAAATTTAAAAAAACTAGGATCTTATTA
Source organism: Prorops nasuta (assembly GCF_024137725.1). Classification (NCBI taxonomy): domain Eukaryota; kingdom Metazoa; phylum Arthropoda; class Insecta; order Hymenoptera; family Bethylidae; genus Prorops; species Prorops nasuta. Next base: position 1,045,212 of record NW_027116810.1, read on the forward strand.
GATTGTACAGAAGTACATTTTGAAAAAACCAATTGTTTAAAATGTAGAATACGTACATATTCTCACTATAAATCAGGGCATACAATAAAATTTCTAATTGGAGTCACACCATGGGGGTATTCCGAACCAAGCTTTCCGGCTATTGTTTTTTTTGCGAAGGTTAGTATTGATAAACTAATCTTCCAAAAGTGTTCCGAACCTAGTAACATGTTTCTATAGAAAACTGCGGGAAAATGAAAGTGCTTGCCAGTGCTGTCATACACTTATTGGTTATGAAAGTCATTTGGAAAAATTAAACTATTACAATTTATAAAAATGTCAGCAAAAATGTACCAGTTGGAAATACAAGAAGATGACAATAATTTCATTTATAAGTTTTTAGTAACAAAAGATATTTACGATTTAGCATTTAGTGATAAAAAATTAAAATAAAATTAATAATTTTCTTATCATTAAGTTAATTTTTCTTTTTGGTTCACAGATCCAACATATGCTAAAAGTCTCCTGAGGAACAAAGAAAGAAAAATCAAATCTTGCTTGATAGACGTAATAAGCAAGTCGAAGGAGGTACATAAAATTATTTAACTTATGTCTAATAATGTATAATATTCATCAAATTTTTATATAAAAAGATAGATTGTATGCATTATATTAATGTATATATATATATAAATAATTTTATGTTAATTTTTACAGATTCTGTGTATTCTACAGATGTGTTTGGAATATGTGAGAGTGAAATAGGAAATCAGGAATCTTATTGTATATCTACTAATATTTCAAGCGATTTAAATGAAACTGAAGAGATTATGGATGATCCTGGTGAATTAACTGGTAGTAAGTAATTTAAAATTCTACAAATATTTGTTATTTTAATAATATTTTAAGTAGTATTGCGTATTTTTCTTATTTTTAGGAAATGTTAAGCATTGATGGACAAACGGTGAAATCAAACTGCTTCTATCTACATTTGTTGATATAAACAAACAATTACAAAATGGAAAAATAAGAAACCATGATGCTTGGAAAAGTTTGGCATCCAAAATGAATGAGAAGGGATATTCATTTACTCCAGCACAGTGTAGTGCCAAAATTGAAAATATGAAAAAATCATTTAAGAAATGTGTGGATCATAATCGTCAAACTGGAAATTCACCAAAAACAATTGATCATTATGAAGCAAGTTTATTGTAAATGGTATAAGATATAACTATTTAATTCAACTATTTAAAATTTTGTTTCTTCAGATTTTATATGAATTATTTGGTAAAACGCGATGGATAGAACCGTTAACTACTGCTGGGTCAGACATGCCCCTTGGCCATCATTTTGATGAAAACCGGCAATCTAATTTAAGTAAGTATTTTGATTGTCTATGTGTATGTATGTACAGCTATAAGCTTGAATTGTTGATATAGAAGTATAAAACATTTTTTCAGGCGTTAAACGTAATTATAAATCTAATAAAAATGATTATTTAAAGGAAATAATTGATCTTAAAAAGAGAAAAATAGAAATTGACAAAGCTTACCAAAATGAAAAACTGAATATATTAAGAGAAATTAAAGATAAACTATAAGTTATTACTACAGTATTTACGATGGAAACAAAATATTGGAGTACAAATTAGATAGCTTTATATAGTTCCTACATATTTTATTTATTTGATATATAAACATAACCTTACAATAAGATCTTTATAATGTGTTAAAATACAGAAAGTCAACATATGTATACTTCTTATTTTGAACTGTTTTGAGTATTAAATATATGTGCTATGATATAATAATAAGTAACTTTGCTGCTTAGTAATATAACCGAAGTGTAATATATTATAGTAAAAGTGCAAAAGACTCCAATATATTTCATATTTACTACTTTATTTAAAAAATAGTTTATTTGTTACAAAATCAATGTTATTTTATTTTTTCAAAATATTAATAAAATTTTAATTATCTTAATGTAGCTAAATAGTTTTTCATTTCATTTCTTTTGATTATACCTTCTTGATGCTGCTCCAATGTTACTTCTGATAGCCCAGGATCTGCAATCTCATTTGCAACTATAATTGGATACTCGATTTCTTCGTCACCATTTAGTAAGCATATATTGTGAAGCACTGTACAGGCGATAATATAATATGGAATTAAATCTGTTCTCCTCATGGGTAATTTATCAAGAATAAATCTCCATCTTCCTTTTAAAAGTCTTATAGCTCGCTCTATTATCATCCTACTACGAGATAGAATGTAATTATAATTGACTTCTTCCTCTGACAAGTGTCCATTATTCTTATATGGTGTAAGAACACATTTTTGAATTACATAAACTGAATCACCTAAGAGGTGTTTATCAGCAAAATAAACTTCTGTACATTTTTGTTGTACTCCAGAGTATTTAAATACTCGCATATCATGAACACAACCTGGCATACCTGCATAGCAATGAATAAATTCTCTTTTTTCATTACAAATTACCTACAACATATTAAATTAAATTAGCACTATAGAAACTAAATGGTTTTAATTCTTTCATACTTGTAGCTGTATAGAATGAAATCCTTTTCTATTAACGTAAGCAACTGAATTTTCTTTTGGAGCAGCAATCCTTATATGCGTTCCATCCACAAATCCAAGTACTTTTGGAAATTTATATTTTTCCTCAATGGTATTAGCAGTAGATTCTGCTTCTTGTAATGTAGGCCAGCGAATGAAAGTATTTCTCAAAATACATAGGGCCTTCACCACCCTTTTCGTGGCTCTCCAGGCTGTAGCATTCCCAACATCAAATTTTTGTTACTACAGATGTAAAAAAACAAAAAGAAACAAACGAGTATTATTTTCATATTATTGTGATTCAAATAAAATCCAAGAAAATACAACAAATAAATAATTAATACTTATCTATATGAATCTGGTGTTCCTAACACATATAAAGCTATGTATAATTGTTTCTCTGGTGATATGAGAGGTCCATTATTTTCAGAATTGGTTAAATATGGTTTTAATATATTTAATAGAAAATAAAAAGTACTATGGCTCATTCTGCAAATATTATTTATATCAGATATTGGATTATTTTAAAATGAAAGGTGTCATGTAATTATGTATGTATTTACCGAAAATGTCTTTTGAACTCTTCATCATTGTAGACGTAAATAACATTTTCAATAAAATTTCTTACTCTTGGCCTAATAATAGTACAATCGTTTCGATTTGTAAAGAAAATTTCAATATCCTCATCATCACTGTCACTATTAGAAGAACTTGCAAATAATACGTCAACCAGATGTTCCATTTCTTTCCGGATATTAAAATAAACTGTATAAAAAGTTGAAAAAATTAATTCTTTTCTATTTCTCGCAATCAATAAATACAGAACTTATTAATTTTATCAACTAAAGTAAAATGCAATATTTTATCTGTCAGAGCTGTCAAGTTCAAATTCGAAACACTTATTGTAGTTGGGTAACCAAACCAACCTAAGGAAAAACTTCACTAGGTTCGGAACGGTTTTCAGGTTTAGCTAATCATTGCCAACATTTGGAAAACATAATTAACCGAAAAGCTTTGGTTCGGAATACCCGCCATGTGGAACAATTACTTATGTCAGTCCTGCATACGGCGGAAGTACCTCTGACAAAGCTATCGTGAAAAATGAAAATGTTTTAGATTTATTAGAACCATACATTGACGCTGTTATGGTAAATAAGGGTTTTCTAATAGAAACTGAATGCTTAGCCAAAAACATCCAATTAATCAGGCCGCCTTTCTTAAAAAATCAAAAACAACTCCAAATTTGATACTGTTTACACTGCAGATGTAGCTAGAGCAAGAGTTCATGTAGAAAGGTGTATACAACGGTTTAAGATGTTTAAGGTATTCTCAGAAAAATTGCAGTGGTGTTTACTCCCATATGTCGATTATATATCCATAATTATTGCTGCCCTAGTAAATTTATCAGCTCCTATCTTAAGTAACGATAAATTTTGAGGAAATATAACTTAAAATAATGTTGCATTATTTTGAACAGGTCTTGAAAGAAGAACATATACCTTAATTTTTAATTATTTTTTAATATTACTTTATTTTTGCAAATATGACAATGCATTATTATGGTCTTTATCTATGTATGGTAAAATATAATGTGAATAAACAGAACTTAAATTTAATAACATTTTTCTTGTAAATTTATCATCAAATTCCTCAATAATAATAACGCAAGTATTGTCAAAAGAAGAATAAATAACAAAGTGACAGATTTTCACATTCAACACAGCCATTGCTAACTGTATTTGTCAATAATATATATGATTTTTTTTTAATTGAAATAACGAATTCTCAAATTTTACAAAATTTAAGTTTTCCAATATTTCTATTGCTGTATTCTTTTGGCCAATGATAGGCGACTTTATTTATACCAATATTTCATTATTTACGATACCATCTGGACTAACAGCTATCCATGATGCTAATAGATTTATAACTAATCCAGAAGTACTAATAATATTTTTTGTGTGTAATTCATAGCATTTTCTTGCTGGCTCTTCTTGATTTAAGCCATAATTCGTATGAATATTTCCAGCAAAAGTTTTAAATAAATAATCATGAATTTCTTTCATCCAATCAGGGTTTCTATTTGCACAGTAAGTATGTAATTCATAACAAGTACTACTTGTAATTCTGAATCTTCTGTAAAGTTTCAAATCCTCATTTCCTTGGTTATCAACAGTTAATAAATATACTTCTTTGCATTGTTCTTCTGTTAGCATCAAATACGTATTATAAAAGAAGGTAGGCTCAATTACTACATTCATCAAAGCAATATTGTTTGTTGTGATGAAAGAAAATAGCCTATTAACTGATCCAGAAATATGAATACTTATAGGACTAGAAGAATTTGTACATGCACCAACATTTTCTAAATTTAAACTATTTTCCTTATTTGAAAAATTATGGATATCATTACTTATTGTTCTTTCAATATTGAAAATGCTTTCTTCTCCAGCTCTTGCAAATAATCGGGATAAACTTGATTCTGGTGAACCTAACATAATTATAGATTTAACTAAATAATTATATCTTATGTAGTAAATATACTTTTCAATAGCATTATGATAAAAGGTATATTTGATAAAAATAATGAAAAGTATATTTACTATCTTGCATAACAATATCATGATCCTGCAATACTATTTCATTTATTAAAAGTGACGCAAAACTTTTGCCACACCAAAATTATACATTTGATGATGTTAAATTTTACATTTTGAGGACAAATCAAACAAAAATTTAGATACTTATAGGTACTGACTGTAAGATATTAAATTTAAGAAAATAATTAAAAAACTTAGATTTCTATGCAAAAATAACCTTATTTACTCCTAACCTTCTAAAAGAATTTTTCTATTTATTAAATCTATTTCATCTGAGACTGTTTTTTGTTTACATTTGTTTATATGACAATATTCTTTAATTCTTATTGCAGTCTTATATTCATGTGTAATTTTAGATATTTTATTATGTTTACCTCATCTCTGTTCAATGTCAGTACAGCTTATATATGATAGCTCATTGCTACAATAAAAAATCAATCAATTTTAATAAATATACTTATAAGTAAAATAGTAATAAAGTTAGCTTCAGAACAAATATACGTACCTATTTATATATAATAAAACAGCTATTATATGCTTGCAAAAGCCCCCTTCTCCTGCTTTACAAGAGCACTTGCACTTCCAGTGTTTTACATCATCGGACAAAATTATATTTATTGTATGAGGACTTTTATAAATAGCACTAGTTTGTAAAACTTGTGCAAATATTTCGTTTTTAATACCATTTAGGTAACCACATACAGCTATGTGTTCTGCTTTATATACAGCTTCACCTTCCACTAACGGTCTTCTGCGTGAGCCAATATATAAAAGAATATCCGCAAAAGATAATGACATGATTTTATTTAGATATACGAATAATTTAGAAAGATTGCTGCAGTAAGTAGTAGTGAGTACATTTTCAATGTTTTCCTTTCTAAGCGGCCATTTTTTTCATCGTTCGACGCACCACCTAGTGAGCGTTGCGATGGCGAATAGATTTTACCCTTCTTCAGGGGGGAAACCTTTGACTATATAACCATGGACTGCTAGCTCCCTATACCTGCAATGGTAAAATAACGATCCAGAATGTAGAGACACTAATCCCCGGTGCGGCGAGTTTGGAACTAATTACTGAGTAAGTTGATTATTAATACCGCAAGATGGTGGTGTAGTAGAAGCTAAACAATAACACACTGTCACATCCCGAAAGCTAGGACGTACAATTTTGCATTAAAATTTTCCTTTTGTGTATAACTAAGAGACACGGTATTATACTATCTTCACGGCAATTTAATATATTAAATTAGTGACATGGGGAAAACTCTGTATTGTTGTGTTGAATTGTGCAATAGTAAAAGATTTTCAAATGTAAGAGAAAACGTTGCAACATCAATACCGTTATACAGGTAAACTTTTTTTATTATTTTTCATAATTTTGTAACGCTACACCTTTAAATGTTATGTTAATTTAACATTACTGAAACAGGAAGCTGCATAAGCGAACAAGTCGAAGTCACCTAAATTACTTAATATATTCTATTCTTATCTTTTTATAAACTTCAAACATTTGTTTATTTTTCTTATATTTTACTTTTTAATAGATTTCCTAATGACCCAGGGTTAAATGAGAAATGGATGCAAGCTTTGGTAAATTTAAATAAGCAAACTGATATTTTAAAGTTGCCAAAGAAGGCATATATTTGTGCAGAACATTTCACAGAGGAATGCTTACACAAGGTTGGATTCTCTGCTGTACGATTGAAATCAGGATCAATTCCAACTCTCTTTCCACGTGCACAAATTACACAGTATGTAATTTAACATACACTGCACCTATTAATAACCTTTTTGATCAAAATTTTTTAACTTAGAAATTCAAATTATAAGGTTTGAAAATAGTATAAAATTATCCTTTTAAGTTGTTGAAATTGTGAGTAATACGAATCTATAAACTGTTATTTTCTTAAAACAATCATGTATTATTCATTTGTAAAGACATTATAGTTTTTAAAAATATTTAAGCAACACATTGAACAGGTTATGAAAATTGATGTGATCATTAGACTACGCAGTGATTGGAAAAGTTAATAATTGAGTAATATTGATGGAATAGATTATTATTTTCCATTTTCAGGTCAGAAGAAGAAACAGCAGATGCAGAGAATGTGGAAATGCCAAGTGTGCAACTACTGACAGCTGAAATGTCAGGTGCAGCAAGGTAAACTATAATGGAAAATATTTCAAGTTAAAATAGGGAGCATTATCTTTTAATTAATATTGAACTAAAATCATAATATTATTTTTAGCGAAATGCTTCATGAACCTGAGGTGATGGAAATTACGGAGTCACCATTAGAAGAAGCTTTTTGTTCAAGTAATACTGTTAGATACCCTGGTGATCTAACTGAACAAAAAATTGCAGAAATGTCTCCTACAAAGTTAAGAAAGTCTCTTCTGTTACTGAAGAAAGCATGCATGCAAAAAGATCAGAAGATAAAACGGTTGCAGTCACAACAAAATCGGCAAAAGAAGAAAATTGAGTCGCTACAATCTTTATTGTTTGATTTAAGAAAAAAAGATTTGATTTCTTCTAATTCTTGTCATATAATAGAGGTATAAACTATTCTTATATATAATTTTTTTTTTAATACATATATAGACGATACCTTAAAAGCCGAATTCATAAACGCATCTTGAGCATAGCGCTAACTTCCCTAAAATCTGCTTGTCTCATTTTAACCATAAGTACAACGCTTTTGTTCAATCTTTGTCTGAAGCAATTGCAAAGCTAAAATTTCAGTTTAATTCGGTTTATGAAATCGGCGGCCGTAACCAAACTTATATTTTTTTATTCTTTAATTAACTCTTATCTTATAAAACTACGGAACTTTATTAGAAGGATAATTTTTTAAAATCTAGGTATTTTTATCATTAAAGGGAAAGGATGAAGTAAATGGTAAACTTAAATTTGTAATATCCAATAGTACAATTTACATTTAATTTGTACAGTAATGTTTGCATTGGTCTTCTGAAATTAAGCTCCATGTCATTCCAGTCTTTAATCACACATTGTAAAATAAGCAACAGTTAAAGCAACATAACACTTTTTCCATTTGTATATTACAGTGTTCTTCTGATGATAATATTTTATTGCATCAAATACAAAGAGGAGGAAAAGTAAGAGGAAAGTATCCTCCTGAAATTCGTGCTTTCGCTTTAACATTAAATTTTTATAGCCCAAAAGCCTATAATTATGTGCGTCAGGCTTATCAAAATAAACTACCAGCACCAGCAACAATCAGATCTTGGTATGCTAATACAGATGGATCGCCAGGCTTCACTAAAGACGCAATAGATATTTTAAAATCACGATGTGAGGCACTTGGCGATAAAAAGATTTATGCTGCATTAATGATGGACGAAATTGCAATAAGAAAACAACTTGAATGGAGTCATTCAGGGAAAAAATTTATTGGCTACGTAGATTTAGGAACTGTTATTCCAGATCCAAATAGTATGCCATTAGCTAAAGAAGCATTAGTTTATTTGTTAACAGGGGTGAATGAAAGGTGGAAAATACCTGTTGCGTATTTTTATGTAGATGGCTTAACAGCAGAAGAAAGGGCAGCTATTACCACAAACGTACTGCAATTTATAGCAGATTCAGGTGTTAATGTAATATCATTAACCTTTGATGGCCTCGCAGCTAATATTAAAATGAGTGCAATATTAAATGCAGATGTTTTTAATCACAAAGCATTTTTTAAACATCCAACTCAAAATCATGATGTCTTTTTATTCCTCGATGCTGCACACATGCTAAAATTAATTAGAACTGCTTGGGCCAGTAAAGAAATACTTTACGATGGTAATGGAAATGCCATATATTGGAATTTACTAGAAAAACTAGTATCCTTACAAGAAGAAGGCTGTTTTCACTTAGCAAATAAAATTAATGCTAAACATATGCAATGGCAAAAAAATAAAATGAGTGTTAAGTTAGCAGCGCAAATATTTAGTAACAGCTGTGCCGATGCTTTAGAGATTCTTATGAAAAACAGACATCCTGATTTTCTGCATTCGAATGCAACTATACAGTTTATAAGGATGGTGAATAATGTGTTTGATTGCTTGAATAGTCGTTCTTTGTTTGCGTTTGGTTTTAAAAGACCCATCAAAACTGAAACGTGTTTACAAATATTTCAATTATTTAATGAAGCCAAAAATTACTTTTCCAGTATAAAGGTAACCTATTCTGGTAATTTAATAATAAATTCTAAATCAAGAACTGGATTCCTAGGTTTTATAGTGGACATGGAAAATTTTAAACAAATGTATCAAGACTATGTTGAATCTGGATATTTAAAATATATTTTATGTTACAAGTTTTCGCAAGATCACTTGGAAACATTTTTTTCATGTATCAAAGCAATGGGAGGATATAACAATAATCCTAATTGTTTACAATTTACGTCAGCATACAAACGTCTGCTGCATCATAATGAAGTGAAATCATCAGCAGAAGCAAATTGCATGATGCTGGATAAAACCAATTTATTAAATATTTCGTCAATTAGAATTAAAAAACATAATATAGAAATAAAAGAAGAAGACGTTGAAGATGAAAGCATTGATGAAATTCCCATTGAAATAATTGATAAAAGTCAGAATAATGCAGTAGAATACATGTCAGGCTTCGTGGAAAAGAAATTAATTGCTGCATTAAAATGTGACACTTGTATTTGTTTACTAAATTCATTACCACATATAACCTCAACATTCATTAATATTAAAAGTTGTGGATATCTACGTGTCCCAAGAAAAGACACTGTTAGTGTAACCACTATTGCAGAAAAGTACTTTAATATTTATAGAGTTGAAAATAAGTTAAATATAAAATTTGCATTTCACCGCCTTGTCATACTTGTCATGAGAAATCTTAACTTTAATATGATTTTCAATCATTTCGAAGCTCATGACCTTGATAATGACATTTTAGAAAGTCATAAATATATATTACTTAAGTTGATTACAGAATTGTATTTAAAAATTAAATTCCATTATTATTCAAAACATTTAACTAGAAATATTCATAAAAATTATGTACGAAAACAGTTAACAAAAACAATTTTATTTGCAGGTCAATAAAATCTTATTTTTCTAATATATGTATAAATCATTTCCTTATACTTAGTATATAACATTTTATTTCCTTTGCCAAATTCATTTTAATTATTGCTTTATCTTACTTTAATTTAGGCTGGTTATAGTATATTCTTTAATAACATTGTGTGTATATTTACTTTATTTAACTACCATTTACTGACGTTTCTCAAAAACTTAAGCAGATTAGTTCACTTATTCGCCGCAACGGGGATTGGTGTCTCCACATTTTGGATCGCACAATGGCGGACTACTAGCAGTCCATGGTTATATAGTCAAAGGGGGAAACACTCTCATAGGCGAAGTGGGGCAGCGTTATAGTTCCTCAAAAAATCTCAGAGTTCCTAGGTGGCGCTAGTGTCGCTACTTTGACGACGCCGATATCCCGCCATTTTCCGACCGCCATATTTCATGCTGCTTGAAAGAGTTGAAAGTCTTTTACCGTAAATGTGTATAAATATACTCTTAAAGTAAAGTTATTTCGACAGTAATTTTAAATACTGAAAGATGTTTGAAAGTTGTTTTTAAGTGTCAGCAGCTACAAGGGCAATTATATAATAACAACTTCAACCTGATTTTCTTTTTTTTGAAGTAAGTAAAGTTCAAACCCCTTCTAAAGCGAGGAGAGCTAATAGGCCTGTCCTTGTCTAACGTAGTGTGAAACTTTTCCGTCGGTAAAACAGTGTAAAACTTGTCTTTCAATAGCTAATTTAGTTTTTCAAAAAAATCTTCCACATTTTTAGGAATATTTGTTTCTTCTTGGTCTCAAATTAGTCATAGAACTTTTCTTTAGCGCGCTACAAGGCCTAATTTTCAATATTATTATGACCAACAAAATTACAAGTATTCATAATTTTTATGAAAATTATTTTTTATAATTTTGAGAAACCGAGTTTGTAGCGCGCTTCAGTACAGTCAAAAGAGTAAATTTAATCTCTACAAAAAAGTTCATATTCCTTATAGTTTGGAAGATAAATTTGAATGAATGTTTGAGTAGCTCAATGCATCCCCTTAACGTAAGAGGGGGGGAGGTCACATGTGTACCCCACACCAAAAGAGTTTAACGTGGGTGACACACAATGCGCACAACCGCACGAGGAGAGGGGGCCCTTACTTCCCTTCCACCCGGGGACCCCGACCCCCTCGCCAATCGGTCTCAGCCGAGGAGTGGGGCAATTCCCCTGCTTCCCCTACCCCCGCGGAACCCCGATCCCATCGCCACCCTGTCCCAGAATCCCCTTAGCCACACTACTTACGAGTGATTCCGCAACCTGGCTGCTCGCGAAAGACATAAGGCCCGATTCTAAACGAATACAAATGGTTCGACAGCTCGGCTGTTTGGAAAAATGGCGTGACTCGTGCTAAACGATAATATGTACGAAATGTGGAATGATTCGCCAATTGAATGCGAAAATGCGTAACAGACATTGTAACCGGCATACGGATTAATTCATTGCACGATCGTATATCATTTGTAATCGTGATTAGTGTAAAAGGTGTATAAAACAATAAAAAGAGTTTTTTGTGCTTTCGGAATTTTTTTCTTAATTTGTATACATTTTATTTATTTAAAAACTAAGCAGTTCCTTCATGCGGAGTTGCCCCCCAAGCATAGCCTTCTTTGCTAATGAACAGTCTCTATTTTTTAAAATTATAAATGGGTAATAAAATATATACATATAATTACACAGGACAACAAAATTAGGGGTTTTAAAAGATGTTTGAGACTTCGAAGTATAATTTTATATAAATTTTCTCGCTGAATCCAAATTTGGTTCTAAAATTATTACATCATCTGCACTTTTCAAGATATTAAAATTTTCAGATGTAAAAAAAATGTGTTTTGGTATGTTGATTAATCTACAATGTTACCAGCATTAATTATGCTGCGCAACTCTATATCCTTCCAAATAGTACTTGAATAAACGTTTAAAAAAATATTGTGTTCATAGCGATGTCTGTTTTACATACTTAGATATATCAATCAAAATTGCTATGATAAAAACACGATTCTTAATGCCAATGCGACTATAGAACAATTTTCGGTTCTTTTGTTATGCTTAAAATGAAGAAGAAAGTATCATATATCTTTTAATTACAAATCATCACCCTATAAAAAAAATATTTTCTTCTTATTTTGACGTAAACAAAAGAACCGAAGATTGTTCCATGATTATATTGGCCTTAAAAATTGTTTTTTATCTGAGAATTTAAAAAAAAAATGAAATATGATGTTCACTTTGAAAAACTAAAAATTTTACTTTGATTCAATGCAAAATAAATATATAATAGGGAAATTATTATTTAATATTTTTTTACAATAAAATTCAATTCAAGATGAGGAAATTGGCATGCCGAACATTGAAATATCTTACTTCTTCTTTTAAATATAAACATTTAAAACCTCGGAATCGTTAAAGCGTTGAATTTTCAACAATTCACAAGTTTTTTTAGAATTAATGAAAAATTCTACAAATTTACACGGAAGTTTATATCAAAAAGTTCTACACAGTAAACAATTTTCAAGAAAATAAAAAGTAGTTTGTTTCTGAGCTCTGTGATTTGATGAGGAATGCCCCATGTTTCAATTAGAACGTTTAATCGGAGTAATAACATTAAAGGACAACCTTTAAAATATTTTATATATTCTTTTATTGTAATCATTTAAATAAATTTATGATATGTAGAATAGTTAGTTGCAATTCATTTAAACGATTTTCGGTTCTTATAATATTTTGGTATTCAGTTTTCATTAAAGCTGGCTGCTTTCACCATATTATCGCATCAAACTAAAAGCATTGGATTTTTAATTATTTTGTTACTTTAAATATATTTTTTACTGTGCATTATAGATAACATTTTGTCTCAAATAATTTTATTCATTACGTTTAGTACAACTAAATTAAACGAAATTTGGTAATATTCCTATAGTGAATTATGCTATAGTTAAGTAACAAGATATCGTCCTTACTAACCTAACGTGACCATTTTTCACCCAACGCATCAAGCATTGCTACCAACTTAAATACTGTATTTTCCTCAATTTTAACATTTTTTAGTTGGTTAAGGACCGGTTCCACAAGCCTTGTTTAAACTGGATCAAGTTAATTATGCTATATTCTATGTGACATAAAATATAGCAAAATGAACTTAATTCAGATCAAAAAAGGCTTGTGGAACCGGGCCTAAGAATTGCCTTCGGTACAAATAATTCGAGGCTTCGAGGCTTGAGTGTCCAGCCCCCTGGACGTACTCAGACGTGATCGAAATTCAAAACAGCATTGGTAAAATTTTAATAAGCAAATAAAGGTAAACTTAGTTATAAACTTTTATTATTAACAGTGAAGTGTCAGGTTAGCAAGTGGCAATAGTGAGTAAAATGTGCAACTGAACCTCTATATTTTTTATTAATTTATTAAAAAAACTTATAAGTGATGAACTTTTATTAAAATCATGTTGTGTTATTAATATGTATGAAAAACATGTATCTTAATTTTAACCTATTATTGTGTAACGTATGGTGTATAAAAATAATTGAAAATATATATTTTAAATTAAATTTATGTTGTTGATATTTTTTCAAGAATAACACATCATTAACTTTTATATTAATAAGAAGAAGCTATATTCTTGAGTCGTAAAGTCCATTGGAGCTTGCAAGTCAATAACGGTTCCCAAACTTATAGCAATAAGATTCTACGAATAAAGAAGATGCAATTCATTGTTAAAATAGATAATCGTTAACTCAGATTTTTTTGCAGAAACCTAATATCAATAGTGACAAGCTTTCGTACCTATTTCCAATTGATGAGGCTGGAACAGAACCTCTGAGTGCTCTTGACAGCTCTACTGCCACAAGTCCAAGAAACAGCTATTTACGTAAATCTGTCCAATGCCATGTGTAACATCCTGTTCCTTGGGAGCACATATTATAGCAATAACGCTCCTCGTAAGATAGTGGAGAGGGGCACAACCTCATGCCCGTTAACCCAACGCGCACACCCCCACTCCGAGGGTCAGAGAGTCCAGCCCTAGGTTAAGAACGTAGCAATTAATTTCGAACCACACATTCATTCATTTTACTTCTTTTAACGAGGTCATACTTTTATTTTAATCGATTGTTACTCTTCCTTTTGCACTACTTGTATCTCGTAGCATAATTATCATTTCATAACTAATTGTAATCAATTTTTGTATATTCAATAATTATATTATTTTAATATCTTCCAAGTACAATCAGTGTGTATTATTCTTTCCGCATTTCCACTTCCCATCGATCACGAAGAGGCGTATCCAGACGAAAAGGTAAAAATCTCAGCATCTTTCCACACCACGAACGAATCGAATCGCGACCGGTCCCGGGCAAACTAGTCCAACGTATAGTGTCCGAAACGGATTATTCACGAACGAGCCGATCCTCCATATTGAAATCCGTCCACGCGAACCGGGACGTTACAAAATTGGTGTCAGAAGTGGGATACCGCGATTCGATAATCAATTAAATAATAAGCGAAATAATGTCGAATGGTAAAGGCTTGACTCAGGTCCATTTTGACCAGTTACAAGCAGAACTAGTAACTAGTAACCGTAGGATTAGAGAATTAGAGTCGGAATTGGAGAAGAGAAAGAGCGGGCTGTCGCAAGACGAGGTCGAACTGTTGCGAAGCGAAAGACAGAGCAGGGATAAAAAGATACGGGAATTAAAAAACAGGGTTGAAGTGTTAGCCGCGGAGCGATGAAATCCTGAAGAAATGGAAGAACTTCGGGCGAAAATTGACAGGCTAGAGAAGGAAATCGGGGAAAGAGATAGGCGGGAAGAAAATCAGGAAGCCACTATAAGCAGACTCAGAACTCTCATTGTACAGAACGACCGTGAGCGCGCCGCCGAGTATAACGGAGATAGGGGCGACAGAATAGACAGAGAAAGAACGCCGTTTAGCGTAAACTCCCAAGATCCGTATTTGAGCCCTTACAAAGCTATCAAGCTCGTAACTCCCTTCGATGGGAAAAGCAGCGCACTTCGAAAACACCTGATGAGTTGCCGACGTATCAAGGCACAGGTCGCCCCCGAAATGCACAGAGCTTTCGTGGAACTGTTGGCGAACGACCTACAGGGAGCGGCGGGAAAAGTTACGTTGGGAACCCGATTCGATTCGTACGAAGAGTATGAGTATCACCTTAAAAGGCTATTCAGCATAAACAAGTCGGTGAATCGGTGCTTAGGAGAATTAAGTATTATGAAACAACAACCTCGTGAAACCCTATTCGACTATATAGGCCGCTTTAAATTAATCTCCACCGCGCTAATAGAAGGGGTAGAGGACGAATGGCAGGGCTCGCCACCGGTAGGCACTACGCGGAAACACGAAGACGATATCCTAAAGTCATTCGTTGACGGCCTACGGGACGATTTACATTTGAGAGTGCGAATGTCCCGCTACGGAGATTTAAAGGAAGCAATTTCCAACGCCGTCGAGATAGACCGTGACTTACAACCGGAAAAAGGATCAAGAAACGCTGACCAACGGCAAACAGCAACACCACCTCAGACCGGGAGGAATAACCAGAACCCTTCACCACCTGAGGTTCGGGAAATATGTCGTTACTGTAAAAATCAGGGTCACGATATATCGGTCTGTAGGAAGCTCGCTTATAGTAAAGCCATGCAAGGTCCCAACCCCCATACTGTCCCTTTTACACCTAATCCGTCGAGTAATCCGACTAATCATAATAATAGACCGAACCTCGCGAATCAGAATAACCAAGCATGGAATGATTCTAATAACCCGCGATATAACCCCTCACACCCTTCCCCGGGAAACAACCGACAATACCCTGTGCGGTTCATGCAATCGGACCAACCAATCCTCGAAACAAACCAAAGCCCAATAAACGAGTATCAACACCCCCCACAACCATCAGAACGATACCCGAACGAAAACGCTCACAACTACGTGAGCAATTATAATAGTAATAACGAGCCTCAACCCGGCCATTTTTTAGACCAAGATCTGCCAGAACTCTCGTCGAATCAGAGTTAAAAATTGCCACTATTAGGTTAAACCGCAATAAACACCGTAGTGTCGAATGCATAACGAATTCACTAACAAACACGACGGAGTATCTATTAGACACGGGGGTCCAGGTGAACGTTATAAAACTCCATAAGGTACCGGATCATGTACTCGATAATTCCGAAATCTTATCATTGACAGGGATCACCGAGGGAAAATTAGTTACTCTAGGCTCGGTTAAATTAAACCTATTCGGAACATCTGCCAAGTTTCACGTAGTTCCAGACTCTTTCCCTATTAAATATGATGGAATCCTCGGGGACGAATTCTTTGCACACAATGAGGTGCAAATCAACTACGATGGAAAATGCTTGAAGATGAACGGCATTACTATACCGTTTAAGATTCCGGAATTAATCTCGCTGCCTGCTAGGACATGCAGCCCCTTTAAATTTCGAATAGGCAACCCGGAAATAAAGAAAGGATGGGTCCCCAAGATTAATCTTCTCCAAGGGCTATACGTGGGAGAAGCCTTAGTTACTAACACTAATGAGTATGCCCATGTCGCTGCCCTCAATATTAACGAAGACGATGTGATGGCCGAAGTTCCTACCGTAGAGCTTCTCGAATACTACGGGGTGACTAGCAAAGCACCACCGTCCGCTGAGTTTCCTAAAGCCATTGAGCTTTCCAAATCCTCTGAATTCCCTGAATCCACCGCATTTTCTAAATCCACTGAGTGCACTGAATCTCCAGATTTTCGTAGTATTAATCAAATTAGGAATAGTAAGGAATTAGGGTTAGAACTAGACTTAGAGGGGCTAAATATCGAAGAGAAGGAGTATATAATAGACTTAGTCGCGAAACATATGGGGAATTTCAAAGTGCCGGGGAGACAATTAGGACCCGCCAACACGGCTAAATGCTCTTTCGACACCATTGATGAGATCCCTATCCATACTAAACAGTATAGATTTCCTCCTATCCATAAGACGGAAATAAATCGACAAGTACAAGAGTTGCTAGATAACGACATCATTGAACCCTCATTCTCTCCTTTCAATTCACCCGTTTGGATTGTCCCTAAGAAGGAAGACGCCGACGGTAATAAGCGTTGGCGCATGGTGATAGACTTTCGCCATTTAAACGAAAAAACCATAGCTGATAGATACCCGCTGCCTAACATTACTGAGATCTTAGATCAATTAGGAGAGGCTAAATATTTCACGATATTAGATCTGGCATCGGGCTTTCACCAAATCGAAATGTCTAAAAAGGACGCTCATAAAACCGCATTTTCTACCCCCCACGGACACTACCAATTTAAAAGAATGCCATTCGGCCTGAAAAATGCCCCAGCTACGTTTCAACGCGTCATGGACTCGGTGTTAGCGGGGTTACAAGGGACAGAATTGTTCGTCTATATGGATGACATCGTTATTTATGCCAGAACCCTCCAAGAGCACACAGTAAAATTTGAAAGGTTGATGAAAAGACTGAGAGACGCTAATCTCAAATTACAGCCGGAAAAATGCAGTTTTCTGAGGAAAGAAGTGGTATATTTAGGGCATGTCATTAGTGAGGACGGAGTTAGAGCAGACCCAAAGAAGATAGAGGCACTTCAGACTTTTCCCTTACCGAAAACCCCCAAGAATATAAAACAGTTCTTGGGACTCGTAGGGTATTACCGACGATTTATCCCCGGTTTCTCTAAAGTCGCGAAACCCTTGACGGACCTACTGCAAAAAGCGAAACCTTTTGTCTGGACTCATTTACAACAAAAAGCTTTCGAAACTTTGAGGGACGCCCTGTGTACAGCTCCGATACTCCAGTACCCGAATTTCGACAAGCCGTTCATAATCACGACGGACGCATCAGGTTACGCGATAGGCGCGGTGTTAAGTCAAGGAGACATAGGCAGGGATCTGCCAATTTCGTATGCGTCGCGTGTACTAAACAAAGCCGAGGCGAAATATTCCACCATAGAAAAAGAATTTTTAGCCATTTATTACGCCATTTCCACCTTTCGACATTACATTTACGGGCGTAAATTCACGGTGATCACCGACCATAAGCCATTGGTGTGGCTCAAAAACGCAAAAGACAAATCATCTAGACTCTGGAATTGGTGGCTGAAAATCTCCGATTTCGACTTTGAAATAAAACATGAACCCGGAAAAATAAACGATAACGCGGACGCCCTTTCTAGAAACCCTCCGGAATATGTCCTTTTCAGTCGTGTTATTTATTACCCCGACTGCAATAAACCTCAGCTATGCGGACCCCCCGTTAGCCTCTTTACGGACCAAGAGACAGAAACCGGCACACACTGTTTAGACTACGAGGAACCTGAGCCGACAAACATACGGGACAAAGCCGAAATCTATGCTCTCCATGAAGACCCCAGTAGCGACGAACTGACCGACGATGAAATAATAGACGATATAAATGACACCGTGCAGACTACTACATCCGAAAACATCGACTCGCCTAAGTTTGTTGAAACACGCGACTGCTTGACAAATCGGCGTGATAACATCGTTATTTTTACTGATTGCGAAGGAGAACCCGTTGACAAAGGCGCTCTGAAATTACGTGAGGAGAACCTTTTGCCCTCTTATCAAGAACTAACACTAACTGAAGCTCATATAATTTACCAAAATCAGAAGGTCCTTGTAACTCTCCCAATAAAAAGGGAACACAAAGATTTACTCACAGACGAAGATTTAAATCTAGCTTTGTTATCATTATTGCAAGTACAGGACACTTTCAAATTTAAGACCATATGCTTAGCCAAAACAGAATCAATAGATGACACTCCTTGGAAACGAATCGTAAATCTACTAAAACGACTTTTTATTGGAAGAGAGATCACCTTCATAGTCTGTAAGCAATTGGTAGTAACCCCAAATAAAGAAGCACGGAAAACCTTAATTAAGGAATATCACGAGTCTAGCTCGGGAGGGCACAAGGGTATCTCGAAAACGTATAACAGAATGCGGCCTTACTACCATTGGAATTCCATGAAAAGGGATATCCAGGAGTTCATTCAGAATTGCCGGGGCTGTCAACTCCGCAAATTAATTCGAATAAAAACCAAGCAACCGATGGTCTTAACGGACACGCCGGGAGCTTCATTCGATAAAATAGCCTTAGATATAGTAGGACCGTTACCTGAGACCCTTAAGGGAAATAAATACATCCTAACAATGCAGGACCTTTTGACGAAATTCCTAATTGCAGTACCACTACCTGCTGCCAATAGCATCGAAACGGCACAAGGATTACTGAAAAGGTGTATCTGTGTATTTGGAGCACCAAAAGCTTTATTAACGGATCAAGGGTCAAATTTCCTGTCTAGTATTATGAAAAGCGTAGCAAAGAAGTTCAATATCAGACAATTTCGGACTACGGCCTATCATCCACAGTCAAACGGGTCTTTAGAGAGGTCTCATCACGTGTTGGTAGAATATTTGAAAGCTTATGTCAATACCAATTACACCGATTGGGATGAGTGGCTGGAGACCGCCACGTTCTCGTATATCACTAGTGTACACGAGAGTACCCAGTTCACGCCCTATGAATTGATATTCGGTAGAATAGCCAGAATTCCGGCATCGGACCCCCCGTTAGAAGAGTCTACTGAACATACGTATGTCGAATACGTTACGGAACTATTCCACCGCGTAAATAATGTTCAAGCTCTGGCTAGAGAAAATTTGCAGAAATCAAAAGAAAGAAATAAAAGGTATTACGACGCGCGCGTTAAACCCGTCACATTCAAGGAAGGGGACTGGGTATATGTGATAAAGGAGCCTCGAGTTGGAAAATTCGCGAACCAATACGAAGGACCTTTCGAAATCTTAGAGATTCTCTCTAACAATAATCTTAAGATTAGATATAAGAATAAAATGCGTGTTATACATAATGATAAAGCTAGACTAAGCAAGGACGTTCCTGGATTGCAGGACGCATCATGTACATCTCATCTCCCCACTTCTTCCTCATCTTAACATTCGCACGTCTCTGCGCTGGGCTGATTGGTTACGACTGCCGAGGGCCCCACCTAAACGTTACCACCATCAGCCTATTAGATGTAGAAGACTGCAATATAAAGAACATCCAAACCGAAACCACTCCTACCTATATCCAAGTCCTCCAAATCGCTGATTATCAACCCATCGAGATCATACAATGTTTGGTCCATTATTCAAGAACCGTAAAATACTGTGGAATGCACTCACACACCTCTGAAGTGCACAACGGGTTCGTCTCCTACATCAAGGAAATCAACGAACAACAATGTACCCTACACTACGCCGAACTGAAAGGTCCATGGATCTTCGCAGGGACGATCTCGATGGGCAAAATAGCGCTCAAAACCCCTATCCTCCCAGTGCACCGAATAATCATAGCTCGATATTCCTAGACCTCACTAGAGCTTAATCACATCACACTAACGACTGCTGACATTACTAACCACCCTTTATTTCAGTTTCCCTTCCAGATTTCTATAATTTTCCATCGCAGTACAATCATGGACAACGGGCAGTTCTACATCAAAGGGGCAGCCAAAGTATATTGTACGAGGGGTGCCCACATTGTATTAGACGGAGATGTTGCCAGCCCGGGGCTCATTTGTCACCGGTGTTTCGATAACAAGGATCCGGAGCTGAAACAACTATACCACGCGCGGGAATACATACAGATCTCGAGGTCCACCCCTGCAGAGGAGATAAAGTGCTTCGAATGCAAAGGGAAGATATACACCAGCTACCCCCGATGCCCGAGTTGTCTCATGTGTTTCATAATAGACAATTGGTGCAATAACTGTATGGTCCAAGACCCTCAGTACAGTTTCCACAAAGTATGCAACATATGCGAGGCATACATAGACGATCCTAGGGATGAATGTCCCCACTGCATCAAATTCATCCTGGAAAGCCGTACCAGGCGACTGAAAGCAGAAGAAGATGCTCGGGCCCATACCTCAGGAAATCAGCTTTAATTCCCTAAGTAGAGTAAAGCCCTTGTGGCTAACAATGGGCTCCCTGACCCCACTAGCATAAAAGAATTCTTCCAATTCTTTTATTTTTCCCAGGGGGGGAGGTGTAACATCCTGTTCCTTGGGAGCACATATTATAGCAATAACGGTCCTCGTAAGATAGTGGAGAGGGGGACAACCTCATGCGCGTTAACCCAACGCGCACCCCCACTCTGAGGGTCAGAGAGTCCAGCCTTAGGTTAAGAACGTAGCAATTAATTTCGAACCACACATTCATTCATTTTACTTCTTTTAACGAGGTCATACTTTTATTTTAATCGATTGTTACTCTTCCTTTTGCACTACTTGTATCTCGTAGCATAATTATCATTTCATAACTAATTGTAATCAATTTTTGTATTTTCAATAATTATATTATTTTAATATCTTCCAAGTACAATCAGTGTGTATTATTCTTTCCGCATTTCCACTTCCCATCGATCACGAAGAGGCGTATCCAGACGAAAAGGTAAAAATCTCAGCATCTTTCCACACCACGAACGAATCGAATCGCGACCGGTCCCGGGCAAACTAGTCCAACGTATAGTGCCCGAAACGGATTATTCACGAACGAGCCGATCCTCCATATTGAAATCCGTCCACGCGAACCGGGACATTACACATGCAATACATTTTCCAGAAGCCAGTCTGCTATTATCCAGCTAATGTTTCTACGCAATATAATTAATTTCTTGTTAAGTTTCAAATATACTATATACGTTAAGAGGAAAAAGCCAATATATTAAAATCCATTTACTTACACCACATCTCATTACGTAACCATGAGTCAATATTTTTGAATGTTGATAGAACAGCTTAGAGTTGCAAAATCACAATATGTGCCTGTGAATAATGTTGCTGGGTCCTTGGTCTTTCGCAGTATCCTTAAGCAGCAAATTTGCAATGTTTTTTCAATTATAGCCTATATTCGAAGAAAACTTTGAAACTTAAGCTTAAATTCAAGAATATTCAAATGATTAATAGTAACTCCTTACCGATTAAGATGTTTTGTATTATTTCCAATTTCTGCTACCAGTGCGTATTGGCAAATTCAATGGTAAATTGTTATTCTCACCACGTAGAGCTTGTTAATCCTGTAAATTACGTAGCATTTTAAAGCGGGCAAACAAATTTTTGTGTTGCAATATTACTCTTCTCTTCCTTTGCTAACTTTTGAAAATTCAAATAATACTATTATCCATGAGCATATTCACCCAGTGGCTAAGAATATTAAAAAGAGTATGAAAATTCATTTTAAAAGTAAGTGTAAGTTATTTCCATACTCATAAAGACATACATAACTATCATATTATTTAACTTGTTGTGAGCTGCCACGAAGACATCCATGTGCAATGTGCCTGCCCTCCTTCCTTTTTAATTCATGTGTCCAATTTAAAGTTCTACGTAACCTGTAGGATTTGCAAGCTCTACATGATGAGAATAACAATTTACCACTGGATTTGCCAATATGCACTGGTAGCTGAAATTGGAAATAATGCAAAATATCTTAATCGGTAAGGAGTTACTATTAATCATTTGAATATTCTTCAATTTAACGGGATCCCTCAAGCCCTCTGTAGCCAACATTACGGAACGAAAAACGAGGGAGAACTGTCCAGCGCTATTTTTCGACCGATTTCAATGTTTTTTGGCTTGTTGGAATCGTTAGGACTCGCACCGTGTCATAAATAAAGCCGTATTTTCCAAAAAACGTAAAAAAATAAAATTGTTTAAAAATTTGCATTAATAATATTTAAACGCAAAACAAATTGAAAAATCGGGGTTCTTTATGACGAGATGCCAGACCTAACGATTCCAACAAGCCCAAAAACATTGAAATCGGTTGAGAAATAGAGCCGTACCATTGTCCCGCGTTTTTGAGGTGGACGAAAACCAAAAATTTTTAGGAAGGCAGCTAGGGTCTAGGCTTCCGCCCCTCTAGCGGCTCACGCTAACGTGTTCCCCCACTCCAGCATCGAAACTTACTGCGAAGCTTTCCTCTCATATTTACGCTATTCCCCTATTTGTAGCTATACATATATAAATACTGCTAAAATAATGTTGAGAACATTTCATCTTGCCGATATAATGAAACTGCTAAAAATGCAATTATCATTTTGAAATAAAATTGTAGAAAAGGAGATTTCGTAATGCTTGAAATATAGGGCATACGGCGAAACGCGGGACAATGGTACAGTCGTATTTTTCAACAGAATTTGATGAGACTAGTAATAATTAAAGCCATTCTTCATGTAGATTGTCCTAAAGAGCTCGCATTTTCGATAAAGCTTATAGTTTTTCAGCTATGAACGATTGAAGTTGCACGGCGCACAAATACATATTTCCTCTCTCGCTTAGATCAGCTGTTGCGCACGTCCATCTTCAATCGCTCATAACTGGAAAACTATAAGCTTTATCGAAAACTCGAGCTCTTTAGGACAATCTACATGAAGAATGGCTTTAGTTATGACCAGTCTCATGAAATTCTATTGAGAAATACGCCTGTACCATTGTCCCGCGTTTTGCCGGAATTTCAGGTCTTCAAGCGTCACTGACTCATTCATTCTGCTATTTATTTCGGAACAAATAAAAGTACGATTGCACATTGAAAAATTACATTAAACAAGCTCTCGATAATGTACATGCTGCTATGAGTATTTCTTAATCTTATGAAGCTTGTCGTAGAAGGTGCAATGCAATAAATTTAGAAGGGCAATTTCGCGATTGAAAATAAGACCCACGTACATACATGGTAAACGCTATGTGTGTTTGTTTACAGTACACTCCACGAATCACTAACACAGTCGCACCCGTATGTATGTAGGCCTACTATGCTGGTGTACATACGCTGAAGAACAAGGCAACAAACTGCAGAGGGGAGAGGGGAAGCCAACTTTATTTGCTCCGAGTACGCATCTTGTTACAGTTTGCGTTATAATGACCAAAAGAAGCGTTGCAAAATTATGAAAATATTATAAAAGCGTCTCCCCTTTTCACGCTCTATTCAATGATCCCACCCAAGTTGTTGGTGCATTTTTACTTAGCTCGAAATAAATAGAAGAATGAACGGGTCAGTGATGTTTGAAGACCTGAAATTACGGCAAAACGCGGGACAATAGTACAGGCGTATTTCTCAATAGAATTTCATGAGACTAGTCATAACTAAAGCCGTTCTTCATGTAGATTGTCCTAAAGAGCTCGCATTTTCGATAAAGCCTATAGTTTTCCAGTTATGAACGATTGAAGATGGACGTGCGCAACAGCTGATCTACGCGAGAGAAGAAATATGTATTTGTGCGCCGTGCAACTTCAAACGTTCATAGCTGAAAAACTATAAGCTTTATCGAAAATGCGAGCTGTTTAGGACAATCTACAAGAAGAATGGCTTTAATTATTAGTAGTCTTATCAAATTCTGTTGAAAAATACGACTGTACCATTGTCCCGCGTTTCGCCGTATGTCTTATATTGCAAGCATTACGATATCTCCTTTTCTACAATTTTATTTCAAAATGATAATTGCAGTTTTAGCAATTTCATTATATCGGCGAAATGAAATGTTCTCAACATTATTTTAGCAGGATTTATATATGTATAGCTACAGATAGGGGAATAGCGTAAATATGAGAGGAAAGCTTCGCAGTAAGGTTCGATGCTGGAGTGGGGGAACACGTTAGCGTGAGCCGCGAGAGGGGCGGAAGCCTAGACCCTAGCTGCCTTCCTAAAAATTTTTGGTTTTCGTCCACCTCAAAAACGCGGGACAATGGTACGGCTCTATTTCTCAACCGATTTCAATGTTTTTGGGCTTGTTAGAATCGTTAGGTCTGGCATCTCGTCATAAAGAAGCCCGATTTTTCAATTTGTTTTGCGTTTAAATATTATTAATGCAAATATTTAAACAAAATTCTTTTTTTTTACGTTTTTTGGAAAATACGGCTTTATTTATGACACGGTGCGAGTCCTAACGATTTCAACAAGCCAAAAAACATTGAAATCGGTCGAAAAATAGCACTGGACAATTCTCTCTCGTTTTTCGTTCCGTAATGTTGGCTACAGATGCTGCTTTAGGATACTGCGAAAGACCAAGGACCTAGCAACATTATTCACAGGCACATATTGTGATTTTGCAACTCTAAGCTGTTCTACCAACATTCAAAAATATTGACTCATGGTTACGTAATGAGATGTGGTGTAAGTAAATGGATTTTAATATATTGGCTTTTTCCTCTTAACGTATATAGTGTGACCATGTACTATTTTAAGATAGTACATGTTCACTAAAGAGATATATATATATCTATCTATAGAACATTGAGACATATTATGGTCATATTATCAAGGCCATAATATCATGTCCTATACGCTTGGCCTACCTATCATCGGAAATACCGTATAACGTTCGGTGATTGATAGGTCATAAAGTAGAGTAACGATCGTGGCCCATAAGTCGTATGTTAAATGGGTCTAACGAACTACGGCCTTCCGCGGCTCCCGAATATTCAAGTTGAATTTTCGGAAGAAGTCAGACCTTGGATCTGATTGGTAGTACCAATAGCTTAATCGGCTTCGCCAATTAGATTTAGAGTTACGAAGAGTTGGGGATAAGGGACCAACAGCTCGTTGCTGGTGTCTCCCGATTTTTGCGACACTCGTATCTTAGTTCTGAAAAGGATCAGACGTATTTTCGGCAACTCGTATCTTAGTTCTGAAAAGGATCGGACGTATTTTCGGCAACTCGTTACTTAGTTCTAAAGAAGATCGGACGTGATTTTCGGCAACTCGTATTTCGGAAAAGACGTAGTGAATAACTGTGGAAGCTGCTCTGCTCTGCTCCTCGCTGCTCTGCTCTGCTCTGCTTCGACCTGCTCTGCTCATCTCGGCTCTACGCTGCTTGACGCTGCTCAGCTCCGCTCTGCTCTGCCCTGCTCGACGCTGCTCTGTCCTGCTCTGCTCTGCTCGACGCTGCTCTGCGCTGTTCTGCTCATCTCTGCTCCGTCCTGCTCTGCTCTGCTCTACCCTGCTCCGATCTGCTCTGCTCCGATCTGCTCTACTCTGCCCTGCTCTTCTCTGCTCTGCTCAGCTCTGCTCGACGCCGTTCTGCCCTGCTCGACGCCGCTCCGCTCTGCTCTGCTCTGCTTTATCCTGCTCAGCCGTCGTTCTCCAGCTCCAACGGAAAAGGTTAGCGGGAGTCCCAGCTCCTAGAAATCCTTATATCATGAGTAAACTTCGGAAAACGCGCTTAATAGCCGTGAAATCGTCAAAAACCACGAATTACGAGTTAAACATACTCCCCAAAGTGCGTGGATTGGGAATTAGGGACATAAATGAGAAATTGGAACAATAGTCTAATATCGAGAAACTTTGAGATTCGCTAGTAATTCAAGGACACAGTCGTCTTTGGGTTTTCGGATATGAAATGTACATAATTTTTATCTATAACTTACGTTAAGTCCTTTTATCGATTACCGTGTATATAATGTCGTATTAAAGTATTGTATTTTCCGAGAAATTGGTTATGCGCTTACAGTATAGTTGATGGGTCGAATTCGGGTATAAAGAGTGACCGGGATATTCGTTCAGTTTCGAATTTCAGTTACGTTTCGTACAGTTCGTCGCGTTTAACCAGGGGTGCATCCCGAGGTAGAATTCTCCCCGAAAGGAGCTACCTCGTTCGATCACCTCGTGGTAATACAGTTCGTTTTCTCGTCAGAAGGAACCCCGGAGGTGAATTCTCCCAGAAAGAGCTACTCCGTTCGGTTCTCTTCGCGAGAGTATAGTTTCGTTTAGTTAAAAGGTCGCAGGAGAAACACCTGCCTTGGGTAGGCCTTTATTTGATTAGTTAGTTGTTTAGTAAAGAAATTCGTTGGATTGATCCCGAGCACTCCGGAAAACCGTTTTCTACGCCATTTCGAGTTATAGTTTTGTAGAATACGAATAACGATCTATGCGCTATGAAGTCTGACAAATACAGCAAGGTCTTTTTGGAAATATAGACACTTTATTATCGAATATAGTATGTAGTGATTTGACCCGAACTGCCAAATCCTTTTGCATTTCACGTTTCAGGAACTCACCCACTCTCCGCTTCCGCAATCCTACTCATATATTCACTGAGCTAGTTGGCATTTTAGTTTGACGAATACAGTATTTTGCAGTCACTACAGTACAGTGGTTCTTTCGGGAACCTGGCGCCCAACTTACGTTACAGATTTTGATTTAGTTACAGCGTACGAATATCTTAGGGTATGCCAAAGTTTTTGTAGTGTAGCAATAGTATATTTGAAACTTAACAAGAAATTAATTATATTGCGTAGAAACATTAGCTGGATAATAGCAGACTGGCTTCTGGAAAATGTATTGCATGGCATTGGACAGATTTACGTAAATAGTTGTTTCTTGGACTTGTGGCAGTAGAGCTGTCAAGAGCACTCAGAGGCTCTGTTCCAGCATCAGCAATTGGAAATAGGTACGAAAGCTTGTCACTATTGATATTAGGTTTCTGCAAAAAAATCTAAGTTAACGATTATCTATTTTAACAATGAATTGCATCTTCTTTATTCGTAAAATCTTATTGCTGTAAGTTTGGGAACCGTAATTGTCTTGCAAGCTCCAATGGACTTTACGACTCAAGAATATAGCTCCTTCTTATTAATATAAAAGTTAATGATGTGTTATTCTTGACAAAATATCAACAACATAAATTTAATTTAAAATATATATTTTCAATTATTTTTATACACCATACGTTACACAATAATAGGTTAAAATTAAGATACATGTTTTTTATACATATATATAACACAACATGATTTTAATAAAAGTTCATCACTTATAAGTTTTTTTAATAAATTAATAAAAAATATAGAGGTTCAGTTGCACATTTTACACACTATGGACACCGTGCAGGGGGGCGTGGTTTAGTTCAAATTGACAGACAGCGATCACTGCGGCTAAACGAATCATTTTTTCAGTGTACTTTAACGTTTAAGAGGTACTAACAAAAGTATAAAAATTATATTTTTATTATATTTGGTTATAAAATTAAAAATCTTTACTGTTATAAATTCTTGTAATTTTCAACATCAACATTTAAATTTTTTTGAAAATTTATATTATTATAGTTTTCAGATATCAAAATTTGCATTAAAATAACCTAACTTGTAAGAAAATGTCATCAAAAGCTGGAACCCACTGCTGCGTTATAAACTGCTCAAATAATAGTGTAAATAAGGGTGAAAATCTCAAATTTTATAGTTTTTCTATTAAACCGCATAAAGCTGAACAAACTCAAAAGTGGATTTCTGCTATACGCAGAATAAAGTAAGTATTAAGTGTGGTTTATTCAGAATTATTTTTAAATGGTTTAAAAAACTGACAT
Source organism: Prorops nasuta (assembly GCF_024137725.1). Lineage (NCBI taxonomy): Eukaryota > Metazoa > Arthropoda > Insecta > Hymenoptera > Bethylidae > Prorops > Prorops nasuta. The sequence goes on from NW_027116810.1 coordinate 1,073,907, forward strand.
TCTTAACACTTTATTAATATTTTATAGTGCTGACGGCTCTCCATGGAAACCCTCTAAATATTCAAGAATATGCAAAAAGCATTTTATTAATAATGAGAAATGTGATTCTCCATTGAGCCCTAGCTACTTACCAACGATTTTCCCAGCTGTATATAAGAAATCTAATTTATCAGAGAATTTTATAGAAAGTACTACAAGAAGGTATAACTTCATAAATTTGTTTTAAATGTATACTGAATTCCTTACATTTATATAATTATATATATTTACTGTATAGGTGCAAAAAGTGTATACTGAAGCGTACTAATCCCGTAGAAGATGTAATTCCACTGAAACGTTATAATATAAACAATGAATGATCTACAGACATCATCAATAGCTTTAATACTGACTGTATAAATATACTACAAGAAAATATTGAAAATAGATGTCAAGAAACACAAGTGGACTTCTTACTAGAAACGAATTCCATTATTTCCAATTACAATATGTTTATTTGTAAAACTTATAATAGTAACGATAAGTGTGAAGGAGAGACTCAGGCCAATTTTGAAAGAAGTGTTAGTGCAAAACTGTTAAATTCTAAAAGAATGAAAGATGTAATTTATGGAAGTGACATCACATTTGAAGATAAATGTGTTGGCCCAGAGGATTATAGTGCAAAAAGAAATTGTATATCTAAATGTAAGAGTGGATTTCATGGATATGAATCTATTGTAAGTGATGAAGAAATGAATAATTTAGCTGGCGTACGAATAAAAGTATTTCAATTATTATTAACACTTATTGTAAACGTCAGTTCTGAAAAAATATCTAAAGAAAATTATTTGCTGCTTTTCTTTATGAATATAAAATTAGGATTGTCTTCATCTGCCCTAGGAGTATTGTTCAATATTCATAGAACTACTGCTTCTCGTTATTTTAAAAGTAGTTTGCAAATATTAGTAATAAAATGTAAAGATTTGATCACTTGGCCATCAAAAGAGACTATTAAAGAATTATTGCCAGACGCTTTTAAAGATAAGTATAGAAACTGTAGAATTATCATTGATTGCACTGAATTTCCAACGGAGCAGCCTGCAGAAATAAGTCAAAGAGTGCAATTTTATTCCCATTATAAGAAAGGCTTCACTATAAAAGTGCTAGTGGGATGTACTCCTAATGGATATATTTCATTGTTGGTAATAATCTCAGTTCTGGTGGTAGCACTGCTGCGTTCTATTGCAATGGACTTAGGCGCATGCGCAATGTAATAGGATAGTCGAGGTTTAGAAGAAGTTAAGTTTTAATATTAATGTGATAGTAGAAAGGAAGGGAACCAAAAAGAATCTCGGCATTAAAAAGTGTATTCAATCAGAAGGAGAGTATTTAATACCTTCAATTCACAAATAAAACATAATATAATATAAAATAATCACGCTTTACTTCTAACCCAAAAATCCATCAGGTTATGGGCCCAGGACGTTCGTGGAAACGTGCCAAAGTGAGGTTAGAAACGTGCGTGAATATAAAATAATAAAAACTCTTTAAAATACTAAAAATATATAAAACTGAAATAAGAAAACAAAGAAGAAAAATGAATACTGATGCTACAATGCATGGCCAAGGGGACTCGATCGAAAAATTAAAAGATGTCAACGGATTTCATCTGTGGAAATTCCAGATAAAAATCCACATGGAAGCAGCCGACCTAGTCCAAGCTCTAGAACCGACAAATAGTACAGACAGAAGTGATGCCTGGAAAAAAAAGGATGCGAAAGCAAAACGACTTATAGTAAGTACTCTAGATAAAAATATTCTAATACACATTATCACATGCAACACAGCATCAGAAATGTGGATGAAACTAAAAGCAATATTTGAAAGAGATTCTAATCAACAAAAATGTGCAGTGATGCAAGAATTTTTTAAATACAAATTCAAAAAGGGTTATGATATAGCCACACACATTTCGGAAATTAAAATATTGCTTATAACATAAATTCTCTTGGAGAGCAGATAAACGACAATATGGTGATCTCTAAAATTCTAACAACTCTTCCAGAAAAACACACCAATACTTTATCAGTGCATGGGAATCCACATCACTGGAAAATCAAACACTATCAGAACTAACAGCTAGATTAATTAATGAAGAAACAAGACATAAAGACGACCAAGAAGAACAGATTGCACTGAAGACAGAAGAAAGAGAGTGCTATATATGCCACAAAAAGGGACACATTGCTAAAAATTGCATATCTGAAGGAAACATCTCATCTAATAGGCAATACTGTAGACTGTGTAAAAAAACTGGTCACAGCCAAAAGAACTGCCGCAAAAACCATCCTGCAACACAATGCAAGATATGCAAAAAAACGAACCATACAGAAAATAATTGTTTCTTCAGAAAAACAAGCCAGGAGTCCAGTCAGGTCGCCTTCGTAGCAGCTGATAATAATCTAGATAATTGGGTGATTGATTCTGGAGCTACATCACATATGGTGAATGACTTAAGCCATTTAGAGAAGAGAGAACCAACAAATACAAAAATTCGCATCGCCAGTGAAGATGGAGAACTAACTGCTGAATGCGTTGGTGAAGTAAATCTAAAAGCATGCAAATTAAAAAGAGTTCTGTACATACCTAACCTTCAGGCAAATCTCCTATCTGTCAATGAAATTACCAAAAATGGAGGTGAAGTCTTATTTCAAGAGAGCAAAGTTATAATTATGAAAGACAAAAGGGTCATCATTAAAGGGGAGAAAACAGAAAGTGGTTTATACAAGTGTAACCTACAATTTTGTGAAAAAGCTCTAAAAGCTGAGTGTAGTGAATCGACAGAATTATGGCACAAAAGGTTAGCCCATCTTAGAGTCGACAATATGAACAAGCTACTTAATATGTCACAGGGCCTGAAGATAACCTCAAAAGAATTGAAGAATCAAATTAAATGCAACATATGTCTTCAAGCAAAACATCCAAGACTGCCTTTTGGAAATAACAGAGAAAGAGCTGGAAAACCACTGCAATTGGTACATAGTGATGTTTGTGGGCCAATTGAACCATCGACATGGGATAAGAAAAGGTATTTCCTAACTTTTCTTGACGACTATACAAATTACACTGTAGTGTATTTATTAGAGCATAAAAATGAAGTTTTTGAAAAACTAAAAGAATACACGCAGCTGGTAGAAAATAAATGGGGCGCAAGGATACTCAAGTTAAGATGTGACAATGGAACAGAATACTCGAATAAAGAGTTGAATAAATGGTGTAAAATTAAAGGTATTCAAATTGATTTTACTCCTCCCTATACTCCTCAACTAAACGGCAAGGCCGAAAGGTTAAATAGAACACTTGTTGAGAAAGTAAGAGCACTACTATTAGACAGTGAAAACAAAAAATTTCTGTGAGGAGAAGCTGTTAGAGTGGCCGCCTACCTATATAACAGAAGTCCCAATAAAGCGAACAATAAAACTGCATATGAGATGTGGAACGGAAAACCACCGAATTTAAGCAACTTAAGAGTATTCGGATGCAATGTCTGTGTCAAACAACTTGGACAAAAGAAGAAATTAGATGCTAGAAGTACACATGCAATATTCGTAGGCTATACAGAAAACGGATACAGATTGTGGAACACGGAGACAAGAAAAATCATAACTTCAAGAGATGTATTCTTTCTGGAGACTCAAAAAGAACTTAAACACGATACCCCTCAAGAAGCTATAATTGAAGAAGATGCTGAACAAGAAGAAGAGGAGAGTGCAGCCGAAGTAACAGAAAATATCAGCTTCGAGAGCTGTAATGGTGACAACCATGAAGACTTAACAAATGACAGTGAAATAAATGAGCAAAATATCACAATAGTATCAAGCACCCCAAGAAGTTCAGGAAGAGAAAGGAAGTATCCTAACAGGTATGCTGATTATATTTTCCTAACCTATGAGGAAGTAATGGAAAGTCCTGAAAAAGATGAATGGATAAATGCTATAAATAGCGAAAAACAATCACTAAAACATAATAATACCTGGACAACGGTTAGCGAAGAAGAAGCTTTAAAACAAAGATGTTTGTCCACCAAATAAGTTTTCAAGAAAAAGGAGAATGGAGCATATAAGGCAAGATTAGTCGTAAGAGGCGTTGAGGAAAAAGAAGAAATAGATTATGAAAGGCTCTATTGTCCAGTCGTCAATAGTGCTACATTAAGAATATTATTTGCTCTGGCATGCAAAAACAAATGGAAAAGTATAAAATTTGATGTCAGTACAGCATTTCTCTATGGAGAATTGGATGAAACGATTTATATCAAGTTGCCTCAAGAATATAAAAAAACAGAAAAATTTGCAAAATTAAATAAGGCTCTTTATGGTCTAAAACAAGCTCCAAATTGCTGGAACAGAAAATTCACAGAAGCTTTAAAAGGATGCGGGTTTCAGCAGCTAACAACAGAAAAATGTATCTTTCGAAGAGACAAAAATATAGCCATACTAGCCATTCACCTAGACGACGGAATTATATTCGTAAAACATGAAGAAGACTTAAGGAATCTTATAAAAAATCTAGAAAAGCTCTTCAGTATTTCCTTTTGCTCTAATCCTGCTTCTTTTCTTGGTCTAGAGATTGTAGATAAAATGGAATCAATTAAGCTTTGTCAAGAAAGATATACAAAGAAAATTTTAGAAGCCTTTAATATGAAAAAGTCAAAATCGGTGAATACACCTATGATAGGATCCATAAACGATGACGAGGAAGACAAAAGAATAGTAAACAATTTTCCGTACACAGAAGCAATAGGGTGTTTAATGTACCTCTCATCAAAGACAGGACCTGATATATGTTATGCCACTAATGTCTGTAGTAGATCTATGAAACATCCGACAGAATCAAACATTACACATGTTAAAAGAATTTTCAGATATATCCAAGGTACATCGAATTTAGGAATCAACTATAACAGCACGGAAAATGGAGAGACGCTAATATGCTATTGCGACGCAGACTTTGCGGGTGACAGAACGACTAGAAGAAGCACAACTGGATATATAATAAACCTGTGCGGAGGACCCATCAGCTGGGCATCAAGGAAACAGCCAATCGTCGCACTATCAACAACTGAAGCCGAATTCATTGCAGCCGCCGATTGCTGTAAGGAAGCGTTGTTCTTAAAGAATTTTTTAGAAGAGCTATTAGCAAAAACTGTAAATATAGAGATTAATGTAGATAATCAAAGTGCGATAAATATTATAAAGACAGGCACTTTTAATGGAAGATCTAAACATATCGATGTACGATATCATTTTTTAAGCGATCAAATCAAGGCTAACAAAATTAAAATCTTTTATTGTAACACTGAAAATCAAATAGCCGACATACTGACTAAACCTCTGGGACCTGTAAAATTCGAAAAATTCAAAGCTGAATTGGTACAATAAATATACTTGCGTGTGTAACTAATTTAAAACATGTAAACCAGAACCGAGATTAAAGGGGAGTGTTGGTAATAATCTCAGTTCTGGTGGTAGCACTGCTGCGTTCTATTGCAATGGACTTAGGCGCATGCGCAATGTAATAGGATAGTCGAGGTTTAGAAGAAGTTAAGTTTTAATATTAATGTGATAGTAGAAAGGAAGGGAACCAAAAAGAATCTCGGCATTAAAAAGTGTATTCAATCAGAAGGAGAGTATTTAATACCTTCAATTCGAAAATAAAACATAATATAATATAAAATAATCACGCATTACTTCTAACCCAAAAATCCATTATTCATTAATATCAAAATCATATGGGGGAAGAACAACAGACACTCAAATAACTAATGAAAGCGGTTTATTAAATTTATTAGAACCCGGAGATATGGTGCTAGCTGACAAAGGATTTCCATCTATAAAAGCTAAATTAGATGAGTTAGGAAATGGTGTTACCTTAGTAATGCCTCCTTTTTTAAAAAATAAATATTTTTCGGCAGCTGAAGTAAATGAAACGCAAGAAATTGCAAGTATACGTATAAATATCGAAAGAATTATGCATCGAATAAAAACATACCGAATTTTAAATAAAGTAACTGTAAGCTTATTACCATATATTGATGCTATAATTTATATGTGTGCTGTTTTAGTAAACTTACAGCCTCCAATTATTAAAAGTGCATTACCTAATATGCAAAAAATGACTTTGTAATTTTATTATAATATATTGAGTTTATTATTACTATTACGACAATGAAAATGAACAACTGTATACATAGAATAAGCATTTATTACATCCGTTTCTGCTACACAAATAAAATTGAACATTTTATGTAACATTATATCAATTTCTTTCAAACTTTAAAAACGTATTTAGTATAGTCAGTCAATCAACCTGCTCTCTTTCTGTCTCTTACTTAGCTTTATATTACTATATCACAATTGTCATCACATAATATAGGTAAATAAAAATTTAAAAAAAATGATGTTAATTTGGGTATCAATATTGATAAAAATGCATAATTTTTATGTACTTCGACTTTACATGAACTAATTGGGGACCAAACATAAAAGTCACAGACTCTCATACCAGTACAATTTAATTGCAATTGAATCTGTGTGTAGTAAACATGATTGCATTTTAATTCTATATTATTATTATTAAAAATCAAATAAGGTACATTAATAATATTCTTTATTTGATCATATATTGGTTTGTTCTTGCATGTAATGGGACATTTTACTTCTTAAATCTTAATTATACTTCCATCTTTCATAACAACACCATCAACCGAAACTCCTAGCCATGGCTGAAGAGGTGAAATGAAAAATCCAATTCTTTGGACTTCAACTTTAAAGTTTTTCTTATATTCATGTATAGCTATGATTTCTTTTTGAAGTCCATATTGGAGATTTTTATGCTGCATTGTACTGCTTTTTGTTAAGAATTCCTTAGCAAGATTTATTGCAGATTTTTTTTAAGCTGTTTTATTTTATGAGCTTTTAAACTAGCTGTTATGCGTAAACGTCTACACTCAATCCATTCCTCACACTGACTTTGATTTTTTGTTTTTATACACACTTTAATAATTTCAGCCTCAGATAATGCAATTTTATTCAAATAATTTTGTTTTTGATGTTCATCAAAAAAGGAGAACTTTTTTCCCCAAAGTGGCATCTTACAAAAGGACTCTATAAAATATTTAGTACAAGCCACAATATTTTCCTGCTCAACTAATTTTTGCCTTCCTTCATTAGCTTTCCTAGCTACCATGCTATTATCTTTGTCAAATTTGTTTTTACTTTCTATAGCAACTATATTACAAGCAGCACAATTGATTCCAATAAAATTATTGGAAGAAAAATGTGCTATATTATTATTGTTCTCATCCAAAATTACTTTTTGTATAATTAAATCACTGACTTTTTTTCCTTTTGAATACATTTAGTTTGGATATTTGTGATGCTGACGGTTTCCCCCATTGCTGTTCGTAGCTAGTTTTTGTTAAACTTTGATGACACTTTATATAATGTATCAAAGCATAAATATGTTTATAGCACTTGTTACTTCAGGCCACACAAGTACAGGATACATCTTTAACATTTCGGCTGTTATCCATCTATATATATATAAATATAAGATTAAATATTTTAGAGGACATAAGTTTACATTTATGAATTTCTTGCAACTTATTACTTACATCAATCTGAACGTGATATGGAGCTTAGTGTACAGATGTTTGGCGAATGCAAAATCCATCTATAATAATAGTATTATCTGCTTTTTGAATTTCTCTTACCGAAGTCATATGATTAGATTGAATCAGTTTTATTCCCTTTTTTTAGTATAATCTTTAAATTCAATCCAATAATTTATATCAGAAAACCCTGTTTCTAAAATTATAGCACCTATAAGGAAGATATATTTATTAACAACTTGAGACTAGTTGACAACAATATTATTAGTTAAAATAAGTAAATCAAAACCAATTGCAAGTACTCACTATTTGAAGTATTCATTATTAATTTAAATGCATACTTAAATTAATATTTAATAGAAATTTCAAATTTTTATTATGTGATTCGGTACTCGATACACTTAAAAAATGCCAAATCTTCCCAGTGATGGCGCCACTAGGTAAGCTGCACGCAGCGTTGCCAAGTCCGCCATGTTTGAAGATACTAAGCTGTATAGTTTGTTGGCGAGAATTGAATATACCACGCAAAATGTATAGTAAGTGTGAAACGAAGTATAGTGTTTTAGGTATAATAAGCTCTCAGTGCTTTCGGACGTGTTTTGGCCATTAATCTTGCGTCGCGGCGTTGTGTAGTTAGAATCAGAGGGGCGAGGGGATTTCTAGGGAGTTTGTACGTAGCTGTCAAATGGCGCGATTAACCCTTAATTTTATATCATCAACAAAAATAATATTTTCGGAAAACGATTGTGGAAAAGAAGGAAGGATTTTAATAAATAACAGAGAAGACAAAATATATCAGATGAGTATAAATTAATAAAAAAAATGAAAATTATTGTGAATTTTTAAGAAAATATACTTTGTGGTTATTTTTTTTTAGTTACAGTTGAAATCCGGTTATGATGACTTTCAATTAAGGAAAAAAGTAATTACAGACCAATAAATGAAAAAGTATTAATACATTAAGCATTTCTGTACGGCCCAGTCATTTCAATAATTGTGACTTAATGTTATAATAGTGAATGTGTAAGCGATTAGTGCATATACAACAAACTCTTATTGTAAATTTAATAATCTTGTATGACAATGTTTTAATTGCTATTATTTTAAATTAAAGCTAGTTTAATTAACATATTTTTATTTCATCCCTTTCTCAAAATTCTTAACACACATGGTAATTACCTATTCTTGTAGTAGTCATACATTCGTTAAATTACATACAAAATTACAACTGTTTTATATTTGTAAAGCATAGCTGTTTGTTGCAATGATTTTTATTATTCAATGTGAGACAAATCGCATTTTGTTTAGGCAAATGTCTTATTTATCCGCCACATCCTTCCATATCTTATGTAACATTTATTTGCCTTGTTAGTTCTTTCTTTTAGTTTTCAAAATATACGATTAATTTTTTGCTATTTTTATATACACTCAGATATAGCTATTCTATTGACTAATTAATATTATAAATGTCAAGATGATTGGTAAACCATTGTTCTATTAAAGTTGAAGAATGGACACTTGAATTATTTTACTTATAATGTTTGGCATCTCTTCCATAGGATATCTTCTCTTTAAATTTGAGAGGATGTTGTTCTCCAATACTTTTAAGGATACTGCTGAATTTATCTTGCTTTTAGCTTCAAATAATTCACATTTGGATATCCTTCCTCAATATATAATACTTATTTTGTTAGTCCTATTTGTTTGTGAAATTTATCTGTTCTAAAACCTTAATTAATCCAGTTACTAGATATATAATATATCATTTTCAAAGAATTGATATCTTTCTATCAATCTTAACAATATCATAATAGATGTAATGAAATATGTATTCTATATTCAAAGTAGATATCCATGCGTGTAGTTGGAAAACTATTTAAAGCTGAAAACAAGATGAACTCAGCAGTATACATATACCTTTTAAAGAACTTTATCTTCACAAATATTATCAGAACATATCTCGCAGAAAAGTTGCCAAATTTTACTAGTATCATTCAAATGTCCATTTTACAAATTAAACAAGATAATGGTTTAACAATCATTTCAACAATTACAAAAATAATTGCAGATCAGCAGTATTATTAGATCTGTATGTATGTATAAATGATTAGAAAATTAATGTTATATGATATAGACTGGAAGAAAATAGTGCAACGGAGCCAAATAAATGTCGCATAAGATATGGAAGGATGTGGCGGATAAATAAGACATTTACCTAAACAAAATGCGATTTGTCTCACATTGAATAATAAAAATCATTGCAACAAACAGCTATGCTTTACAAATATAAAACAGTTGTAATTTTGTATGTAATTTAACGAATATATGACTACTACAAGAATAGGTAATTACCATGTGTTTAGAATTTTGAGAAAGGGATGAAATAAAAATATGTTAATTAAACTAGCTTTAATTTAAAATAATAGCAATTAAAACATGGTCATACAAGATTATTAAATTTACAATAAGAGTTTGTTGTATATGCACTAATCGCTTACACATTCACTATTATAACATTAAGTCACAATTATTGAAATGACTGGGCCGTACAGAGAAGTGCTTCATGTTTTAATACTTTTTCATTTATTAGTCTATAATTACTTTTTTCCTTAATTGAAAGTCATCATAACCGGATTTCAACTGTAACAAAAATAAAATAACCACAAAGTATATTTTCTTAAAAATTCACAATAATTTTCATTTTTTTTATTAATTTATACTCATCTGATATATTTTGTCTTCTCTGTTATTTATTAAAATCCTTCCTTCTTTTCCACAATCGTTTTCCGAAAATATTATTTTTGTTGATGATATAAAATTGAGGGTTAATCGCGCCATTTGACAGCTACGGACAAACTCCCTAGAAATCCCCTCGCCCCTCTGATTCTAACTTCCCCTCGCCAAGACTCAAGATTAATGGCCAAAACGTAGTATCCCGCAAGGACAGAAACTGTAGCGTAGGATTCCGCAGTGAACAGAAACTATAGCGTAGGATCCCGCAGGGAACAGAAAATGTAGCGTAGTATCCTAAGGATACTACGCTATAGGAAAATTATACTACGGTAGTATAATTATACTACACTTGGCAACGCTGGCTGCACGGTGTCTATTGGCACTTGCTCACCTGACACTTCACTGTTAATAATAAAAGTTTATAACTAAGTTTACCTTTATTTGCTTATTGAAATTTTACCAATGCTGTTTTGAATTTCGATCACGTCTGAGTATGTCCTACCTTAAGGACGCCTTAATCACTAGGCAAGGAATGAGCCAATCACAATGGGAATAGCGATGACTCTTTCATTGTGATTGGTTGATTGTTTTATGCTACAGTCGGCTCAATACTACTTTAGTATACTTTAATTAGATATAGATATGATTTTTTGCTTCCTTTTTTTAAGGAAGGTCTGAGGCTTCCTTGAGGATGAGATTCCTTTACTTACAACTTTTTATGCCGTATGGTTGGCTGCATTGGTATATAGGCATAATTTGCTATAGTATATTACTTTTATACAGTGTGTGTCATAGCTGACAGCTGTCAAATGGTGCGGTTAACCTTTATTTTCGAATCGTAAACAAGAATAATATTTTCGGAAAACGATTGCGGAAAAGAAGAAAGGATTTTAGTCAATAACAGAGAAAGAAAAATATATCAGAAGAGTATTAATTAATATCAAAACATAAAAATTATTGTAAATTTTTAAGGAAATATACTTTGTGATTATTTTATTTTTGTTACAGGTGAAATTCTGTTCCTGATGAATTTCAATTAAGGAAAAAAGTACTTATAGATCAGTAAATGAAAAAGCATAAAATTATAAAGCATTTCTGTGTAGTCCAGTCATTTCAATAATTGGCACATAATGTTATAACAGTGAATGTGTAAGCGATTGGTGTATATACAACCAAGTTTTATTGTAAATTAGTAATGATGTACGATAATGTTTTGATTGCTACTTTTATAAATTAAAACTAGTTCAATTAACCTATTATTTATATTTCTTCCCTTATTCCAAATTCTATATACACATAGTACGTAATTGCATATTCTCATATTAGTCATATATTCTTTAAATTACTAACAAAATTACTATAATTTTATATTTGTAGGGTATAACTGTTTCTTGCAATGATTTTTATTATTCGATCAATGTAAGACAAGTTGCATAGGGTTTCTGCTAATGTTTTATTGATCCACCACATCCTTCCACATCTTGTGTGACATTTATTTGGCTCCATTGCACTATTTTCTTCTAGTCTATAACATATAACATTAATTTTCTAATCATTTATACATACACACAGATCTGATAATACTGTTGATCTGCAATTATTTTTGTAATAGTTAAAATGATTGTTAAACCATTATCTTGTTTAATTTGTAAAATGGACATTTGAATGATACTATTAAAATTTGGCATCTTTTCTGCGAGATATGTTCTCATAATACTTGTGAAAATAAAGTTCTTTAAAAGGTATTTGTATACTGCTGAGTTCATCTTGTTTTCAGCTTCAAATAGTTTTCCCACTACACGCATAGATATCCATTTTGAATATAGAATACTTATTTCATTACATCTATTATGATGTTGTTAGAATTGATAGAAAGACATATCAATTCTTTGAAAATGATATAATATATATCTAGTAAAAAGATAAATTAAGATTTTAGAACAAATGAGTTTCACAAACAAATAGGAGTAACAAAATATGTATCATATATTGAGGATGGATATCCAAATGTGAAGTTGGATAATTATTTGAAGCTAAAAACAAGAAGCATTCAGCAGTACATTTAAATGTATTGGAGAACAACATCCTCTCAAATGTAAAGAGAAGATATCCTATGAAAGAAGTGCCAAACATTATAAGCACAATATTCAAGTGTCCATTTTTCAAATTTAACAGAACAATGTTTTACCAATCATCTTAATATTTATAAAATCAGTTAGTTAATAGAATAGCTATATCCAAGTGTATTTAAAATTGGCACAAAAATATTGGTATATGTTGAAAACTTGAAAAAGGGACTAACAAGGAAAATAGATGTCATACAAGATGTGGTGGATCAATAAGACATTTGCAGAAACCCTTTGCAATTTGTCTTACATTGATCGAATAATAAAAATCATTGCAACAAACAGTTATGCTCTACAAATATAAAATTATGGTAATTTTATTAGTAATTTAAAGAATATATGACTAATATGAGAATATGTAATTACGTACTATGTGTATATAGAATCCCACAAAAAACAGACTTCGCCTGTAAAAAAAGGCGGCAAGTACATAAACCATCTAGCATAAATAATATAGTAAAATTATCTAATTAAAAAAAGTAGTGAAATCCAAATATTAGGCAAGTATATTTTTTCACCTTACCAAAGTTAAATTTTCGAAAAAAAAGGAACAAAAAAGTTACTTGCCGGGCCCGTAATGTCCATGCACAGTGGAAAATTGAATCGTGTGTGAGATTCAGCTATAGCGTAGTATAGCAAATGTCATGTTAAAATACAGAGTGAAGTTAGCCGATCCACATACGATTCTATTTCTCACTGTGCATGGATTTTACGGGCCCGGCAAGTAACTTTTTTGTTCCTTTTTTTTCGAAAATTTAACTTTGGTAAGGTGAAAAAATATACTTGCCTAATATTTGGATTTCACTACTTTTTTTAATTAGATAATTTTAGTATATTATTTATGCTAGATGGTTTATGTACTTGCCGCCTTTTTTTACAGGCGAAGTCTGTTTTTTGTGGGATTTCATAACGTTTTGTAAGAGTATAATATTTAAAAAATTAAATTATTCTTTTAATTTCTACAGATTTTAAAGAAAATCTCCACCCTTCTCATGTTTTGAAACAGCAGCGCTTAACTAATAAAAATATATATATTTATATTGAAAAAATATCGCAGTCAACACATTAATTTTATTGATATTTGTAATGTATTTTGTATAAATGAACTATAATTAATGCTCAGGCTAGTTTTTTAGTGTTTTCAGTTTCACCATAATAAAAGTATGATTAAATTTTTCATAATCAATAAACATACTTTCAACATATAAAAATAATGAAATAAAATGTATATATTTTAATTAATTTACATTTTCTGTTTATGAACATTTGACTTGTTACCAACATCTAACTTTGCCAAACTTCAGTAACTCCCTCAGCTGCTTCAGGTGATACAGGGGCAAGACTGGAATTTTTCATAATCAATAAACATACTTTCAACATATAAAAATAATGAAATAAAATGTATATATTTTAATTAATTTACATTTTCTGTTTATCAACATTTGACTTTTTACCAACATCTAACTTTGCCAAACTTCAGTAACTCCCTCAGCTGCTTCAGGTGATACAGGGGCAAGACAGGAAAAGCAATTCGTAAATCTTCAAATAAGATACAATGAAGCATATAATCGAAGTTGGCATTGTCGTTTTGCATACGCCGTTTCTTTTTAGCACCAATCATTGTCACCTTTATGCTGTTAACACTTGACAAAGGTGACATGAGAGATACATTGGCAAGTCGTCCTTATAACATTTCCTGTGCCAAAGTCCTCAAATTTTCGTTTCGTAAATTTCTATACACTTGAAACGGGTCTGATTTCTGGTGCTGCAAAATGCAGTCGAAACAACTAATTTTTAGACTGAGTTTTTTTCCATTGAGAATAAACGTGCATTTTTACATCCATACCAATGACCAGTATACTGCCTCTCGTCTTGAATACTTGCATAGGTAATGGAGAAAAACAATCAGCAGCTATTAACTGCATTTTATATCATTTCATCCATTAAATCTCATACTTAAATTGTGTCTGAGCAATGGACGACGTTTATCTGAAAATTGGCTTATTCTTACTTTGCCAATCTTTCAATACTTTTTATATTTGCCTGTTTCAAGTCTCAGAATACAGGAGCGAAAAGCATAATCTTTGATCCAACTCCAATAGTCAGTATGTGTGCGAAAAATCCTCATTGGATTTTTAATTGAATTGTACCGAAAGTATTTAAGTCAAAGCACAAGTATTAGTGTTTGCTATAATACACTTGCACAGTGACTGTAAAATACTAAATGATAACACTATGAGTAAGCCTGAAATCAAATTCATCATTTAAGAATTATAATTCCTGAAAGAAAATAAATATTTGAAGGTACACGAAGCATCTTATTTGCTTACCGACATTTGACTTTCTATCACCATCTGACCTTGCCAGACTTCACTGGTTTCATCAACTGCTTGAGATGATACTGGGGCAAGGCTGGACAAGCAATTCGCAAAGCTTTGAATAAGCTACAATTAAGCATATAATCAAAGCAGACATTGTCGTTTTGTATACCACGTTTCTTTTTAACACCAATCATTGTTAGATTTATGCTGCTAACTCTTGACAAAGGTGGCATGGGAGATACATTGGCGAGTCGTCCTTATAACATTTCCTGTGCCAGAGTCCTCAGATGTTCATTACGCAAATTTCTACGCACTTTTGAAACTGGTCGGATTTCTGGTGCTACAAAATGGAGTGGAAACCATTAATTTTTGGACTTTGCTTCAATTGAGAATAAACGTTCATTTTTTCATCCATACCAATGACCAGTATACTACCTTTGGCGCAGAATACTAGTATAGGTAACAGAGGAAAACAATCACCAGTTATTAACTCAATTTTACAGAATTTCATCCAATGAGTCTCATCCTTAAATTATGGCTGTGCAATGGATGACGTTTTTCTGAATATTGGCTTATTCTTACTTTGCCAATCTTTCAATGCTTTCATCTTTGCCTGTTTCAAGTACCAGAATGCAGGAGTGAAAAGCACAATTGTTGATTCAACTCCAATAGCCAGTATGTATGCGAACCTTCCTCCTTGGATATTTAATTCAATTGTACCAAATGTATTTAAGTCAAAGCACAAGTATTACTATTTGCTATAATACACTTGTACAGTGACTGTAAAATAATAAATGTTGACACTACGAGTAAACCTAAAATCAAATTCATCATTTAACAATCTCAATCTTCAAAGAAAATAAATTTTTGAAAAAACATGAAGCATCTCAGTTACTTACCAGTATTTGATGTTGCTCCATCTCCATTTTCTTTAGTGCTTGGTGACTTAACTTCCTTGAGACTAAAGATCTGTAATATTTGGGTGTCTTTGCGTCTTTTGTAAACATCTATTATTGTATAATTAGCTTAAATCCAAACACTAGTCAACTGGTACTCTACGTAAATGAAGGTTCATCGGAATGCTTCATATTTTCCAAACAAGCATTACTATAATTTAGTCTGAAATATTTGTACGCATATATGATATTTGTTTTATTTAAAATCTTCCTTAATCTGCATCCTCCAATAACAGGGTATTTCCAAGATTTGATACATTATTTGGCACTGGTTTGGCATCATACTGCAAACTATGAAATGGTGCCTTATATATAACTTTATTTTAGTAAAACAAACTTTTTTTACAATGCACTTACTTTACTTAAAAACCTTTATGTTAATTGCTGTTGAGACAATACCATGTGTCTTGATTATGAGTGAACGTAACAACCTCATCCTTCTCTGTTTCATTTACAAACTTCCTTAATCTCCATTCTCCAATAACAGGGTATTTCCAAGAATTGTTACGTTATTTGTTTCATTTACAATCTTCGTTAATCTGCATTTTCCAATATCAGGGTATTTCCAAGAATTGTTACATTATTTGGCACTGGTTTGGCATCAAACTGCAAACTATGAAATGGTGCCTTATATATAACTTTGTTTTAATAAAACAAATTTTTTTTACAATGCACTTACTTTACTGAAAAACGTTTATGTTAATTGCTGTTGAGACACTACCATGTGTCTTGATTATGAGTTAACGTAACAACCTCATCCTTCTCTGTTTCATTTACAATCTTCCTCAATCTACATTCTTCAATAACAGGATATTTCCAAGAATTGTTACAGCATTTGGCATTGGTAGGACTTCAAATCAGAGCTGCATACAAGGAATATGCATATAAGGAATATTATATAACCTGCAATAAAAAAAATCCCACAAAGTACCACCAAACATTAAATTTTATACATATTTTTCAATACAATGTGACTTATCTGATAATCTTGCTGGCTCCTTCATGTTTCTCCCTTAAATTATCCGTAGTTTTGATTATATTACACTATTACACTATCATTACAGCCAATTCATTTTTATAAAAATATTAAGGTTATACCGGTAAACCTTACAATTCAATTGACATTCAATTGACAGCTAACAGTAGTCGCCATATTAGTTATCGATTATATCGATTATTTAAACGTCGCGTTTGTAAAAATTACGTCATTTTCTTTAGCGATTAACTTCAGCCCGAGACATACATTCTGGCTGGAGAAGAAGAAGATGACGGAAAGAAATTAAATTCGTTATATATTGTAACGTGGTGGAAACCCGTTACAGAAAAATGCTTATGGTTAGCTCTTCTTCGGTCTCCCCCTTAGTGCCTCCCGTCCCCTTGAGTATGTTTGTGAGTGAGTGAGTGAGCATAGATGAACCTTCCGTGTGATGGTAATGTAGTTACCCGCTGAAGGGATATTGTAATTGCCATCCACGGAAGGAGAGTAAATGTTTTTAGGACATGGTATGATTGCGGATTGAGCGAATGTCAGTAGGTTGTATATTATTTAGGATTAAATATTATATTCCTAATGGTAAATTTTATTCGTAGCTTATAAGACCGATTCCCTGCTCCAACATGAGCTAGAAAACTGTTATTGTCCTATCCTTTACGCTCCCATGCCCGAATGCCTATAATGCCCTCTCTCTCTAACCTTCCTGCCGAGCGCGGTTGTTTACGCGACGCTCCTACCGTCCCCTTACCCAGTCTCCCCGCCGAGCGCCTCATCGGTTCCTTCCCGTTACCGCGCCGCGCCTCGAGCGCCAGGCAGCGAGTCCCAGTCCCCTCCCCTTACCGCGCTGACGCCTCGCGCGCCTAGCTGCGTTCTCCCCAGCCCGCGCCACTACCGGCCCATCGTTGCCGACCCCGCACCGCATCGCCCCGCTGCCGAGCCACGAAGCTACAGTGTCGTCTGCTGCTAAGGACGACCACGCAGGATTCTAGCGCAGGAGCTAGCCAGCCGGCTATCATGCCAAGTATATGGGTGATTAGCCGGAACGGCGAGAAATATGGATCGCGGATCCATACCTAATTAATGATTGGTCCCTGGATCCCGATCACAACTATGAAACCCCGGAATGAGGGAAATGATTGAGAGGACGGAGGAATATCCGTCAAATTGGGCCAGATCTTGTTCTACTGTCAGAGCATCAGTACGTGGTTTAAGTAGAGAGCTGGGTCGTCGCCGCAATTATTGAAATTCGGTGTAATTCAATATTGCTGGCCCCAGCCATCGATTTACCGAAGTTTTGTGTGGAGTTTTCGTGGCGGACGTCGTGGGATCGCCGGATTTCATCGTCGGAGCCGCCGGAGAATTTTTCCTCGCCCCGTTCCCTTCCCCTTTTCGCTTTCCCTGAGTTTTTCCCCAGTTTTCCTTATAGTTAGTGTTAATGAAATCATTGTGCGCGTATAATAAGTGTGCCAGGACATCGCGGGAGGCCTCTCCCCCCGAGATTTTAGTTTGCTTCAATAAATATTGTGTCCTGGGATTTTTGCCGTGTGATTCTTGACTATTTTAACCCGGAATTCCTTTCCGCGCGTTACAATATATAGCTAACAGATTATGAGATCTCTGGATTGCGTGAACCAATTTTGATGTTTATGGGCTCAAATAAAAGCTTGTTCCAAACCATTTCAAGAAAAGCTTTACTGAAATCATGACAGTGTTTCATTTACGGAGAAAAATCTATTTAAAAATTGAGACAGCCAAACTTGCTGTATAAGATACAGTAGTGCCTCGACGGCGGTATAGACATGTCTATACCTACTTTTATGTACTTGCCGTCGAGACACTACCGTGTCTCTTGATTTGGATTAAGGGAAGAAATATAAATAATAGGTTAATTGAACTAGTTTTAATTTATAAAAGTAGCAATCAAAACATTATCGTACATCATTACTAATTTACAATAAAACTTGGTTGTATATATACCAATCGCTTACACATTCACTGTTATAACATTATGTATCAATTATTGAAATGACTGGGCTACACAGAATTGTTTTAAAATTTAATGCTTTTTCATTTATTGATCTATAAGTACTTTTTTCCTTAATTGAAACTCATCAGAAACAGGATTTCAGCTGTAACAAAAATAAAATAATCAAAAAGTATATTTCCTTAAAAACTTACAATAATTTTCATGTTTTGTTATTAATTAATACTCATCTGATATGTTTTTTCTTCTCTGTTATTTACTAAAATCCTTTCTTCTTTTCCGCAATCGATTTCCGAAAATATTATTCTTGTTTACAATTCAAAAATGAAAAGGTTAACCGCACCATTTGACAGCTAAGGACAAACTCCATTTTGCTACAGTTAAAATTCCCTAGATAAGGAGTCCTTAATCTAAGGAGCTCCTTAACGGGAATCCGTATACCGACATTACAGGGCGAAAACTATTTCGCATGCAGCGTCGTCATTTGTTGACGGATTGTAAAGTTATTACAGGTTTTTGGAAATGCCAGAAGCTTATCTACTAAGTTACGTTAGGACAATTAACAAAAAATGAAAAAAAATTTTTGTTTAAATAAATATATTAACATTATTGAGAAACAACAATTAAATCGCAAAATTCCCCAACGTACTTTACTAGATAATGTTCATACGTTTCCAAAAAGTCCATATAAATGCAAATCCGTCAAGAAATGACGATGCTGCATGCGAAATAAATAATGGAAGAATTTCGTGTTCGGGAAGTCGCTAACACGAAATTCTTCCATTATTTATTTCGCATGCAGCATCGTCATTTCTTGACAGATTTGCATTTATGTGGACTTTTTGGAAACGTATGAACATTATCTAGTAAAGTACGTTGGGGGATTTTGCGATTTAATTGTTGTTTCTCAATAATGTTAATATATTTATTTAAACAAAAATTTTTTTTCATTTTTTGTTAATTTTCCTAACGTAACTTAGTAGATAAGCTTCTAGCATTTCCAAAAATCTGTAATAACTTTACAATCCGTCAACAAATAACGAAGCTGCATGCGAAATAGTTTTTGCTCTGTAATGTCGGTATACGGATTCCCGTTAAGGGTGATGACAGACGAGTCGGCGGAAGCAATGTAGTAGCCGTAAACGTAAACGTGACTCAAAGCAGACGAAAACGTAATGTAAGCGGATTGGTTTCAAACGGAAAATTTTTGTCCAACGCAGCAGTCGGAACTAGGGCCTGTGAAAATTTAATAATATTTGTTTGTTAAAAAGAAAACGAAAACTGTAAGTATATTTTTAATAAAATTAATTTAATAAAATAGTTAAGTTTTTATACTATTGTATATACTAAATGAAGTATACATTGTGGACAAATATTCGTTTTATTAGGTTAGAATTTTTCTACACCACATGATTTCAAAAGTAGAAAAGATAATGATTTAAATTTTCAAATTTTATTTTACTTTCCTGAAATTTTAGCAATATGGATCACGTAGATTATTGTAGTGAATATTCTATAAACAGCTTTCCTGACGAAGAAATTGTGGATGATCCTACAAGTTTTAATTCAGACAAAATTAACACAAAAAATGGTGATGAACTTTTAATAGAATTATATAAAGAGGGACCATTTTTATACGATAAACAGGACAACAATTTTAAAGATATAATAATGAAAAACAATGCTTGGAGCGAAATTTTCAAAATTATGAATAATATAAATAAAGGTTTGGTGTAATCCAATTATTGCTATTATAATTTACACAAAAAGCTATTTAGTTTCTATTGATGTCTCCGTATACATTCAGATAATATTTATACCCAATTGCCAAAAGCGATGCAGTGTGTTAAGGGACAGGTACAATAAAGAGAAAAGAAGACTTCGAGAAGAATGTAAAAGCGGCAGTGGAGCAACAAAACGTTCTACATTTCCGTTTCTTTCTCAATTATCATTTTTAGATAAAGTAATAAAGAGAAGAAGGTAAGATTGTGTAGTAAGTTTCTTTTCTTAATTTTATATATTTCATGATATATTATTCATTTTAGAAGCTATACTAACAGTCAGTATTGTGCTAGCAATGAAAGTGATTTCATCAGTGCGGAAGCTTCATTGCATTCTAACAATACTGATGATAAGGATAATGAAACTTCCAACGAACCGAATAGGAGCTCCATCTTATTTAGCAAAGAAAATATTACAACAAATACAGAAAAGCGTAAAACTAATGAGACAAAATCATTAGAAACAGCAATTTTAAGTATGAGCAGTTCTATATCTGCTTACATGGAGAAAAAAAAGGAAGAAACATATAATGCAGATGATGCTTTTCTAGATTATTTAAAAGTGCAATTCAATGCTTTCCCTGAAAATGAAAAGCTCATAAGGAAAAAGATGATTCTGGATGCAATTTTATTACCAATTGAGTAATTGTGATATCTTTATATTTTATAACATATTATGTTCACTTAAATTATAATTTCACTCACTGTTTTTCTAAAATTACTTTATTTCTGTTGAAATTTTTGCTGCATGTCAGGACAAATGTTAAGAATTTTTATTTGTTTAATTGACTGACAGAAAAGAATTTTTTATAGTATTTTATATTTAATATTTGCAAGAAAACATGTTATTTAAAACGTATGCAATTATTGCATGAGAATTGTATACATTTTCTTGCTATTATAGCTCTTTGTAAGTAACTTAGATGTTTATATGAGTGGTTATATAAGACTGAATCGAAAACAGATAATATATTGCTAAATAGTGTGTACAAGAAATGTATGCAATATATATGTTACAGAAAAACTATTTATTTTGTTTATGGGCAATATTTGCTCTGTGATATTAGTAACTGATATTATTTGAAGATATAAGTTAAAAAGTATAATGGCTTATAATTTATTTTGTATGCACATAGGTGTATAGAATTTTTTTATCCAAATATACAGTATTAACGTACTTTAATCAGTTTCTACAAAATTTAGAACATTGCCATGCATATGCATGTTCGCCTTAAAACCTTTACTAATACAAAAATCTGAAAAACATTGTGATGAAATCTTTTATAAGAATATCCATGTCTTGTTGATAAGGCTAGATAATCCTTTCAATATCATGTG
The DNA here is from genome assembly GCF_024137725.1 of Prorops nasuta. NCBI lineage: Eukaryota > Metazoa > Arthropoda > Insecta > Hymenoptera > Bethylidae > Prorops > Prorops nasuta. The sequence goes on from NW_027116810.1 coordinate 1,095,788, forward strand.
CTATTAGGTATAGAACCTGCTTATGAATTAAAAAATTAGTCAATTTTAATTTCATAGATTTGCATTGCATTAGATGGGACGTATCTATAAACAGTTAAATAATTCAGAAGCCTAGCTTTTACTACGCAAAAGAAAATGTTTAATATATATGTTTAATGGCTTTCATGGATACACATTTTTTTAATAGTTAAGATGAGGTTCATGAAGAAAAAATACCTTAGTAAAATGTAATTTTATTTACTTACAATATAAAAAACATTTGTCAATAAACATTATTAGTATGGTCTCAACGTTGATTCTTGTAACAATATTTTTTATTTATTATTGGTTTCCATTAGTACCCCTTTGCACATATTCATGTTGCCTTTCCACACGACCTTCTGCTGATTTAAAAAAATTAGTTAAGGTGGTTTTCAATTTTTCACCTGTTATTACATTGTTAGTATTGTAGGTTATTTCACAATAATCACTCTTATGTTACCGTATTCCAGCCACTTTATTCATTTAACTATTTTACATAGAGTATCCTATCCGATACAGGGATCCACATGGATCCTTTTTCGACCATTGATCTACACCGATCAAACACCTACTGCTCGATATCTCGCTCGCCGTTCTCTCTCTCTCGCTTCCCCCTTCTAGACCTTACGCCGGCGTATCCTGCACTTGCCGAATACGTTAGTTGGAGCGGGAAGTTTAACTGTTTCTTACAGTATGTTCACTATGAGTATTTTCATTGGGAAGTGTTAACCAAAGTGTATTCTAAAATGAGTAAAAAAGATATAATTTGAATTGTTATATAATTGGTTTTTCTTATTTACCTGATTAGGAGGACAGCTTGATTCTTTATTGTACATTTTAAATCCAATTTCCTGCTCCTCCTTTAAAACATAATTATGTAAGCAGACAGAAGCACTTGTTATCAGATCTGCTGTTTCTGGAAGTACAGTAAAGGTTGTATGAAAAATTCTACATTTATTAGAGAAAATGCCGAAAGCGCTTTCCACTGTTCGCCGGGCTCTCGAAATTCTATAATTGAAAACTTTCTCGTCATAGGTTAGATTTTGTTTAGAGTAAGGCTTTACAATCCTATGTGATAATTGAAAAGCATCATCTGCTACAAAATAAGCGGAAGTTTTCAAATTGCTATTAGGAAGAGTCATTTCTTCTTTCGGCAAATGCAATTTTTCATTTTTTAGATTAATTCCTATGTTTGAATCTTTAAAAATACCTGCGTCATTCATTCCTATAAATAAAATACAACTTAAAACAAATTTGAAATATGTCTAACACTAATTTTATTTACTATTGCTTACCACCGAATGCTCCAATATCCACTAAAGTGAACCTATATAGGTGATCGGAAATTGCCATTAAAACAATGCTATGATATTTTTTGTAGTTGAAAAATAAGCTGCCAGAATTTGGAGGTGCACGTATTCTAATATGTTTGCCATCAATGGCACCTAAACAGTTTGGTAAGTTCCATTTATTCCAAAATCCTACAGCACACTTTTTCCATTGCTCTTCAGTAGCATCAGGAAGGTATTTTGCTTGTAAAACTTTTATTATTACATGACAAACTTCTTTCACCACATTTCTAATTGTAGATTCGCCAACTGTGAAAGACAAAGCTAAGGTATTTGGTGACTTTCCAGTAGCAAGGTACCTACAAAAATATATATTACTTTTTAAAACATACTATAAATTATACATTCATTTCATGAAATATGAAAGCAAATATATATACCGTATAGCAATTAATAATTTTAATTCTGGATTAAGTGCTCGCCAATTTTTTTTATGCAAATATGGTTCAATCAATTTGAACAATTTTTGAAAATGTTCTATAGACATTCTTGTATACCAATAAAACTGTTCTGGATCATTTCTTATCTCTGGAAATAAATTATTGTAATCTCCTTTTGATTCTCTTAATTGATTTAAAGGGCTGACAAGCCATCGTCTATTAACCCATCGTTTTTTTTTCAATAAGTAAAGAATACTTAAAGCTGACACAAAACTCACTCCAATTAAGACATCATCCTCCAAGTGGCTTTTATTATATTTAAAACTATAATCATCGCGATTCATATTATCTAAAAATCACATTTAAAATATATGTAGAAAATGCGTATTTAATAATGGAATCAAAGAGTAATATTACATAATTACTATATATCATTTACAATATTTTTTTAGCACTATAGCGTAGCCCTATCTTTTGAGCATAAAGTGTAGAAAAATTCTAACCTAATAAAACGAATATTTGTCCACAATGTATACTTCATTTAGTATATAAAATAGTATAAAAACTTAACTATTTTATTAAATTAATTTTATTAAAAATATACTTACAGTTTTCGTTTTCTTTTTAACAAACAAATATTATTAAATTTTCACAGCCCCTAGTTCCGACTGCTGCGTTGGACAAAAATTTTCCGTTTGAAACTAATCCGCTTATATTACGTTTTCGTCTGCTTTGAGTCACGTTTACGTTTACGGCCACTACGTTCAACTACGTTGCTTCCGCCGATTCGTCGGTCATCACCCTTAAGCAATAAGATGAAAACGAACCAATCACAGTTTAGCCATTGCCGAAATTTTCAACAGTGATTGGTTCGTTTTCATCTTATTGCTTAAGTCTTGCTTAAGTTTTTCTGTGTGCCATAGCCGTTATAGAGCTCCTCGCCATCAATAACTCAAGACGGAAAAGCGCGAGTTAGCATATAGCTTATATAAAAAAAAAACTTAAAATAATAAAATTTAAAGTTTCTTAATTAAAAATGTATGAGATTTTGCGCTATTTCGTCTTGAATTACTGGTGGTGAGAGGAACTATATATAACGCGAATCCTAAATGCATCAACGGGCGGTATATATGCCGGTCAGTGTTGAAAAATCTAAATTTAAATCCTAATTTAATTGAAATTTACAACAATGCTTAATTGGAAAACCGCCAATGCATTGAAAACCAAAATTAAAAATAGAAAAACTAATTTATTAACTTAGATATCATAACAATTCTTATCATATTTGTAAGTAAAATTGTTATATTTATATATGACTCTCAAGAAATATAAATATTAAATAATTTTATCATTTAACATAGAATATATATAAAACGAGTTCTACTGTTACCTCTGAATCAAGCGAGCACGATGAGGAAATTTTATTAAGTGTTCCAAAAAGGTACATAAGAAATAAATTTAACCCATTTGAGTACTATACTGAAATTCAGTTTTGACAAAGATATAGGTTTACAAAAAATATTGTATTAAATGTACTGTATCCATTAATACAAATTGATTTAAAACAATATTATAATAACAGAGGACTTCTTATTTCTAAAATGACTAGAATATTAATTGCATTGAGATTTTATGGGTCAAATGGTTTTCAGGTATGTTAACATATATGTAATCTAATAAGTTATGAGGCACGAAATAATAAACTAGGCTTGTAAATAAATTTCGTATTATTTTTAGAGGATTAGCGGTGACTTAAAAAGTCTTTGTCAATCAATAATTTCAAACGTAGTAAAAGAGGTTTCACATTGTTTTGCCATACATCTGGGCCATTCCACGTCAAAACAGACAGATTTCGGAGTACAACACCGATTTTTTTTTAAAAAATATGTGTTAATATATAAGAAAATACAAGTCTTTTGGCGCTAGTTTGAGTCAAAAATCTTTTTTCGTTTCGGAGATACGAGCTGTCAAAGTTTGCAGTTTTACTGTTTTTGGTAAAAACACGTAATCTTTGAAAATTTATATCTCCTAAACGAATAAAGATAGAAGACTCTGGCTGGAACGAGTGTACTCAGAAAGAATCATACTTTATTAGAAAAATATAAAAAAAGACAGTTTATTTTAATTGGTTAAAACTATTAACAATTAAAATAAACATTTGAATTAACAAATGTGTTGTCATGCTCTGACAATTATAAAAAAATATCAGGAATGTTCCTTGGAATGTCCTCTACAAAGAAAAAAATTAAAACGCGTATACTCTCTTGGTGTTCATAGTGAAAAAAAATATTTTATCACGACGCGCTCGGCCAGAAGCGTCGTTCGAGCGGCGTAAACCGGTGAAGCGCATGCGTAACTGAGCGCGACTAGTCTCTACATGTCGGAATCCATCAATCTATGAATAATGCGAGCTAATAACATGTTTTAATTGTTTGTTTATGTTTTTATAAATATTATAAATTAACAATATATTTATTATTATTCTGCTTTATAAGCAGTCGTTATTTATTTACAAAATAATTAGCAATAAGACATTTGAACATGGCATTGAATATACAAATTATATACTAATTTATATTTACATATTTTATTAAATTATGGCAGAAGAAAATATTAGGAATATGAAATTTCTGTACTGAAAATATTTAACAAACTTTAACATTTGTATAATTATCTGATTGAGGAAAAGCTTTAGTTTGTAATTGTGTCTTTGAATCTATCGTTAAAAATGCACGATAATTTCAAGTTCCTTTAACTATTTTCACTTTTCAAAAAATCTCGTACGAAGTGTTTTAATAAGCATTAAAATAATTTAAACGAGATTTTTTTGAAAAGTAAAAATAGTTAAAGGAACTAGAAATTATCGTGCATTTTTAACGATAGATTCAAAGACACAATTACAAACTAAAGCTTTTCCTCAATCAGATAATTATACAATTGTTAAAGTTTGTTAAATATTTTCAGTACAGAAATTTCATATTCATAATATTTTCTTCTGCCATAATTTAATAAAATATGTAAATATAAATTAGTATATAATTTGTATATTCAATGCCATGTTCAAATGTCTTATTGCTAATTATTTTGTAAATAAATAACGACTGCTTATAAAGCAGAATAATAATAAATATATTGTTAATTTATAATATTTATAAAAACATAAACAAACAATTAAAACATGTTATTAGCTCGCATTATTCATAGATTGATGGATTCCGACATGTAGAGACTAGTCGCTCTCAGTTACGCATGCGCTTCACCGGTTTACGCTGCTCGAACGACGCTTCTGGCCGAGCGCGTCGTGATAAAATATTTTTTTTCACTATGAACACCAAGAGAGTATACGCGTTTTAATTTTTTTCTTTGTAGAGGACATTCCAAGGAACATTCCTGATATTTTTTTATAATTGTCAGAGCATGACAACACATTTGTTAATTCAAATGTTTATTTTAATTGTTAATAGTTTTAACCAATTAAAACAAACTGTCTTTTTTTATATTTTTCTAATAAAGTATGATTCTTTCTGAGTACACTCGTTCCAGCCAGAGTCTTCTATCTTTATTCGTTTAGGAGATATAAATTTTCAAAGATTACGTGTTTTTACCAAAAACAGTAAAACTGCAAACTTTGACAGCTCGTATCTCCGAAACGAAAAAAGATTTTTGACTCAAACTAGCGCCAAAAGTCTTGTATTTTCTTATATATTAACACATATTTTTAAAAAAAAAATCGGTGTTGTACTCCGAAATCTGTCTGTTTTGACGTGGAATGGCCCATCTGTCAAAGTTTATAAACTTTCCAAGAGATGAGGAATTAGTGCAGACAAAGGAAAATTTTTACAATATTGCACAGTTCCCGAATGTTATTGGCGTCTTGGATTGTACGCATATCTTAATTGTTAACCCAGGAAAACATTTTGGCGAAGTTTTCCGTAATAGGAAAGGATGGTTTTCTTTAAATGTACAAGTAAGATTTTTTTACAATACAAATTAAATCAATAATAATAATGACAGTAGAGGTGCAATGCGGTTCCGATGACAGGGAGTGGGGGAAGCTGTTTTGTGGTGTGGAAGGGGGATGGGTGGGGATAAGACTCTCTTAGTATGGTAGTGGTGGGGATGAGGAAGGAAAGGGTCTTATAGTGGGATCGAGTTTGGTTAGGGGGGTGGGGGTATTTTTCACCCTATTTCACAGTTGGAAGGTCTTATAGTGGGCCCGAGTTTGGTTAGGTAGGGGGTATTTTTCACCCTATGTCACAGTTGGAAGGTCTTATAGTGGGGCCGAGTTTGGTTAGGGAGGGGGTATTTTTCACCCTATGGTACCGTTGGTTAATTATCCTACGGGGACCTAAGTTATCCTACGGGGCCCTAGTTGAGGGAAGGTTTTTTCACCCTTCGAAGTCGATGGTTAGTTACCTTACGTACCCTAACTATTTCCGACTCTGCTACACAGATAAACTAGGTTGAGTTAATTGCTAGTTCCAGTAGTCACCGCTAGGTGACTGCCTTCCTTAATCTTCTTTCGCGCTAATGGTATTTTAATATTACGTAATTACAAACACGGGTGAACTAGTTCAATTTAAAAAAGATGTTTGACTAAAATTATACATTCGCGGTACCACGGGATACGGCTATAGAGAAGCTAGCCTTCAAGAGGAGGATGTGGATGAAAAAGGAGGAGGAGGTGGATGAGACATGGAGACTGGATGAGTAACTGATAGTAAAACTTTAGTTATTGAATAAAAAACAGTTTTAAGAATTTTTTTGCCTTCCCTGACTTATCTTTTAGCCATTTTTAGCTTTTCAGGTAAGCATATCATACGATCCATCTAGCAAGCAGGCTAGGTATTAGAAAGGGAAAGAGTTGTCAGTGCACTTCATTTTTTTGGAGGGGTAGGTAAAGCAAAAAAAACATAACTTTTACCTAGACTTTAAGAAACTGTATTGGCACCATTCTAGCGATTGGAGAACTGATTGTAGAGTGTGCAGATATCTTCTAGAACGGATATGCTCGAGCACCGGACGTCTGAGATCGTGCCATGACTTGTTCAAAACAAACGTCTAGACTAATGTTACTTGATTTATGACCCCTTTAGAGCCCCGATTTTTTCGTATTCTCTCATTTTTTTATATGTCTAGCTATCGAGAGGAATGTGCTCGTAAATTTTCCCGTTTCACTTTTCACTTAAGAAAAGTCTGCAACACGTTTATGCAATTAAAAGAATCCTGGAGAACCCACTGGTAACGTGTCATGACTTGTTTAACGCAAATTTTCCCTAGTTCACTTTAGAAAAGTCTACAACATGATTATGCAAATAAAATAATTCAGGAGAAACCGCTTTTAACGTGTTACGACTTGTTTGACGCAAATTTCGTAGGCGGGCAAGAATACCCAACCACCCAAATATTAACTTCCAATAAGAATGCATCTCATCCCCTTCCATGAATGCATCTCATCCCTTCCACCATTTTTAAACCCCTTGTTGTTAGCAATCGGGAAATTTCAGTCAGTCAGTTTTCATTAGAAGCTTCAAGGAGGTGAAAGATCCAGTGCAAAGCTATATTCCGAATATTTTCCTTGCTGTACCACAGAAACTCTTTTGGGTGGTAAGAATTATTCTTTTATTATTATTCTCTTTTCTTGCTATTCTATTTCAATGTTTTTCTTTTCTCAATTTCTATGTTTTTTCACAGAAAAATGGATTTAACCAAGATCAATGCACTTGCAAGTGTAACTTACGAACCTAAGACTTTCGTAAAGCTGAATACTTTTGAGGAGAATAAGGAGTATCAAATCACTGAATTAGTGAAAATTAAGACCAAATATGGAGAGAAATTAATAGCGAAGCTGGCTACCGACGAATGGTTCTTCCTACCCTCAAGGATGATGAAATTACTGGAGTCGTCTGAACTAATCAAAGAACTTCAAAATGCTGCATCAGCGAATACATTAAAAATCTTATATGTTGGAGGACGATACAATAATTTAGAATTTAAAGTTACCCAATGATAATCATAAGATAAATTTTGGAAATGTTTGTAAGGAATGTTTTTAAGGAATGACATCAATAAATGTTTATTATATCTTATTTATTTATTTTTTCTTTATCCCTCACTACATTAGTAAGATACATATAAATCTAGTCTATTAACTTACATTTCTAACAATACTAGTAAGCGGGTTATATTCAACGATTTTATCATGTATAATTAAACAAAACGCAGTAGTATTACTTGGAATATTTCTAGTACAATCAATCTCAATTTTAACATCAACAGTGCCTGACTTTATAGATTCATTTTGATGCGAACAATCGATGACGAAGAGAGGACCGTATGCCACAAAGTTTTTGTAATTAAGCATTGGTTTCGACCGTTGTTCTCCTGCATAATATGAATGGATAAATTTAACATACATATCATATAGTACAGAATAACGGTTTTTTTCGCTATCACTATCAATTCGGTCATATGGATAAAATTCTGAATTCAGATAGACTTTAACATCACGAACAGAACTGTCATTGAATCTAAGCACCTCCATATGCTGCGTACTCTTCTTATTTTGTCTAAATGCTAGTATAACATATCGAGGTTTCTCCAATTGTGTTGCAGCTTTTACGGCCCATGTATGCCTCTGTGTTTCAGGTAGAAGTGGATATTCGTAGAGTTCCCAGGAACGAAAAGCCATGGTTAAACTTTTGTTTTGCTCAATCAAACGTAGAAATTTAAGTTTTGTATAATCATTCAGTGATACATGAGGAATCCTCCATTGCACTTTTTGCAAATCAATTTTGGAGTTGATGATTTTTCTCGAAGAATGTAGTGAATTTATATCACCATGTGCTCGAATAAGAACGAGTTCATGACGTGCATTTATTATAACTCTTCTGTAGTCTTCACAAAAACCCAACAGCATTTGCAATGGTATACAAAAATTGAAATGATTCGTAGACCTGTGATCTGTTAGAACCCATCCTGAATGACGTAGACTTGCATTTTCCTCAGCAGTTAAGGAGATGAGATTCTTCATGGAGCTAGTAATACCCACATTCTTACTGCGGTCAATCTCAATACCATTCAATTCATAGCGAATTTCATCGAACAAGAATGCCATGGAATTGCAGTCAAGTCCCACTGTATCTTGAGCTGTTGCACCCTGAGCACGAGGGCCCTCGATTAATTTTCCCTCTATGTATAGGTAACTCTCACATGGTAGAAGAATTAAATCTTGCTGTTGTATTGGAATTCGAATTTCGTCACTATTTCCCAATGATGCATTTGCATACGGATTGTAAGCATGTATTTCCATTTTAGTAATGCGATTATTGTACACAGCTTGTGCGGTTACGTCCAACAGGTCCATTTTTATTTTTGACCTTGAAACCCAGTGATTGAAGAAAGGCTATATTTTTTCTTGTTAGCGGTCTTCTAACGTAATCCCCACCCAATGTATCTGCTCCTGCAGTAACTGTTGGACTGATGATAGGCTCATCTGGTATCGGTGATTTATAAGTATTCTTGTAAATTAGCATTTTCTAATATGTAAACGAATTGTAATTTCTTCCCCACCGAAATTTACTAGACGGTTTTCCTGATCGAGAATGCGCAAAGTAAGACGGTCAATTACTTTCACAATGACTGGCAAGTAAATGACGTTTTTCGGTGTTTCCGAGATTTTATAGCCTGGTGGTATACTTGGAAAAAATTTATGTATAACATGTTGAGGTTTGCCGTTTGTATAAGCACCAGCAGTAATATTACATTCAATTTGTAAAATATTGACCCTTATAATGTTAACGGGCTGGTCTGATTTGGCTAGAGTGTTCGGCTGAATAATTCGATCTGACGAAAAACCCAATAAAGAGCCTATATTATTAGGTTTTGTAAAATCGATCAGATATTTACACTTTATTTCACTTTTCAACGTATTATTATTAGCACGTAGAATAATGACATCTTCATTATCCGCCTCATGCATCAATTTACGCAAAAGATCATTTATAGCACTCAATTCATAACAACCTGTAGGTATAGTCAGATCTTCAGTATCGTAGTAAAACTTATTGTTCGACTCATCAACATTAGCGATTGAATTGAAGCTCTGAAAGTCTACGAGACCAAGTTCATATTGCTCTTCCCGAAGATTGATCGGTGGGAAAAAATCTGCCTCTAATATGGACTCGCGGTCAGACAGCGTAACCGTTAAAGACATTGTTCACGTAGAAACTTGACACACAACTGACCGCATATGCTTGTATCATACGATTGATATTGTTCGTGGTTGTAGTAGATTATAGCAGAAGGACCAAAATAATCTAAAAGTTCAATTGGAGGTTTCAAATTTCCGAAGGAGCCGAAATACTTTACGTAATTATTACGTTTTACGTAGGCAACCCAATGTGTACCAGAACCTTTATCTTCATCAAGATTCACGATTGCACACTCATTGCATAGTACGGTTTGTGGTAGAGATGTGCGCATAAAGACTCCTCGAAAATGTGGTATATCCTGACATGCATGTAATAATTGAATATTACTAGTAGCTCCAGATTTCGGGAGGTTGCTTATTTTTTTTTGCGATGTTTTTTTCCTCCTTTTCAAACCCTCCCCCTTTCGTCTGTAAGGGGTTAGGTATAAACCTTGTCCACGCCTGCCTTCTATTACACGATTGTGACGCTGTATCTCTTCCAATTGTCTCTTGGATGCTTTCGCATCGTTTACAGCTTTTGTTATACCTGCTGCGCCCCCAGCTAATGCGCCCACTGCACTCAACAGTGGGAGCAGAGGTAATAAACCCCCCCGTTTTTTTTTTGAGTAAATTGCTTTTTCCTCAATAAACCTCCTCGTTTCTTCGGTACACGAATTTTTCTTTTCTTCATGCTTCTTCCATGCACTTGTAGGCCTAAGCCAAGTTTTCGTTTTACATTCATGGATGCCCAGACTGCTGCTGCAGCTGCTCGTTCACGTAAAGATGAGTCACTAGCAGTGATACGTTTTCGTGCACGCTGTGCAAGAACTTTATCAGCCTGGTGACGTGGTGGCAGATCCTTATATATTGAATTTGCGATATCGTGTTCACGACAGGCTTCGTCTAGAGGATTTATACCAGGATCACCACGTGCTAACCGTTCTCGAAGTCGAGTACCTGGTCCGCAATAATTGTAGTCAGGTATGTGTACTTCGAACGGTAATTTATTCAGTATTCTATTGAAAAAAGTTCCACAACCGTAGCTTACCATGTGGAACTTTCTTTCTGTTTCTCACACAGAGTTTGCTGACAAGCCCAGCAATCTTTTATTGAAGGGGGCGGTCCATCAATGTGATCTGTATTAGGTAGATTATGATGTTTAAAACACCAGCGATATTGTTGTACTTCAGGATCTGCACGAATGTGTTCAGGCAATTTATTCCAAACCTCTTGAATACTACGCGGAAAGTACTTTAAAAGTAAAATTTTCGGTATGTATTCAAACTGCTCAGCGGTTAATTCCTCCAAACTTGACACATCTAACATTAATAACGGCATGATGAGAACTGATCAAACAATTCATTTCATTCCTATAAATAGGTTGTATGACCACAGAGATTTCAGTCATGGACTTCGTAAAGCAGCCGCTCGGTATTCGTGTTTCTAATATAGATTACCGAACAACCGATAAATGCATGAGACGTCACGGACCTCTACTCCCATCAACCATACGCTGTATAGTTTGTGGCCCTTCAAATTGTGGAAAAACATATGTATTGCTGAGCCTTATAGAAAGCCCTCAGGGTGTGAGATTTGAAAATCTATACGTTTATTCAAAATCGTTGCAGCAACCAAAATATCGATACTTGGAGCGACTATTATCGGACAATGAAGAAATTAGTTATTTCCAATTTTCTAATAATAGTGAGGTTATAAAAGTAGCTGAAGTACTACCAAATTCAATTTTCATATTTGATGATGTTGCAACCGATAAGCAAGACAATATAAGAGACTACTTCTCCATGGGTAGACATTCTACGATTGATTGCTTTTATCTTTGTCAGACTTATGCAAGGATACCAAAACATCTAATACGTGATAATGCAAATTTTTTAATTATTTTTAAACAAGATGGAACTAACCTAAAACATATATTTAACGAACATGTAAATACAGATATGGCGTTTGAAAAATTTTGTGAATTGTGTTCAAATTGTTGGAAGCGTGATTATGGATTTTTAGTAATTGATAAAGACAGTGCAATGCAAAATGGACGATATGGAAAGGGTTTCAATAAATATGCTCTGATTAAAGAGTGATGTTAATGGTCAAAAATGTTAGTTTAACCTTGAACGTTGAACAAGTCTATATATTGAATAAAGAATAGCTTTACAAAATGAAGGAGAAAAAGCTTCTAAAGAAGATTGCTGAGGCAAGTGAAGTAATTCGTCAAAAATATCGCGCAATCAAATCAGACAGAGTAATGATGGAAGACAGTTTAAATGAAACTTTTAAACCAATAGTTGAACCATTAAAGAAGCTCACCGAAAATAATCAAGCAATTTTCGTTGCACCGAAACATGAGATAAAAATGGAACCTATAAAGAGATCTGTCTCACACGAGGAATCTTTCATAATTCCGATGAAACGAAGAAAGTCTTATCTCACATCGACTCCACAGCGGAAAAATTTCATAGGCAGCTCCAGAATTAACGTTCAAGGTCATTCATCGGATGATGAGCAGGAATATTCACAGTCGCACGAAACACAGTACCTTTCTCTGGAAGATGATGATGATGAGGAGGAGGAGGAGGAGAAGGTGAAGAAGAATAATGAATATGGCACGCAAGATTTAGCGAAACAAATAGAATTACCTGTGCATACATCCATCGAGGATGTAAAAGATGCTAATCGAAGTACGATAAAGTCTGGTTCAATTGCATCCAAATATATAGAATTGTTGACGAATAATGCTAAGGATAAAATTGACAGTAATTTTGGAGTTAAGTTAGATAAAGTGACAAATAAAATGTGGCTTGCGAAATGTGCTTTTAATGTTGATGATTACAGTAATTTTATTATTATCGATAAGGAGTATTATCCTGGCACGAAAGGTCTATTTGAATTGATCTTCATGAAAGAACCTGAGGACTATAATAAAGATGATTTAGACACATATAAAAGTATTCTTTCTCAAACTAATGTGCACAGAACAGATAACATTAGTACAGGAAAGCTTCGTGGGAATAAGGGACATAAATGGAAGAAAATAATTAGTGAATTATTTCCACCAAAGACAAAACTTGTACAAGGCAAGGGATATATGCGTGTTAATAATAATCCCGTGAGCTATGTACATTGGAACGATCCAAACGAACTGGTCGAGCGATTAAAACTATTAATTGCATCATCTGCTGCTGGTCATACGAATCACCATAATGAGATACAGTCAATAATTGAGGAGCTCCATGAAGAAGGTATCATCTTATAAAAGAGATTGCAGTTTCAAGATTTTCTCAGTTCAACGTACTACTTCACTATGACGATAAATAAATTTGGAGCTGGTTTCAATACTGGTAAAGTGAGAAATTATTTTCACAAAATTGATGATGATACGTTAAAGTTTGATAAATATAAGAATGCATTTAATGCCAAGAAGAAAATAATTTCAAACTTGGGATCTGATGTTACTGATGAGACAAGTGCGGTGAATATCAGTGTTCTGATGAGTAATTTGACACCATTGCGTGATAGCTTTACAAAAGAAATGAATGAATATAGTGTGAAGCTGAATGAATATGCATTAAAATGTGAAATTCTTGAGGAAAAAATGACAAATCTGTTGAAAAAACGTATCGACGAAATTGATGAAAGAATCGAAAAATTGAATGATAAAATCGATCATAATAGTTACAAATTGGCAGGATCTAAATAAGAGAAGAAAGCGTTATTCTATATAAAAGAGATTGCAGTTTCAAGATTTTCTCAGTTCCACGTACTACTTCATTATGACAATAAATAAATTTGGAGCTGGTTTCAATACCGGTAAAGTGAGAAATTATTTCCACAAAATTGATAATGATACGTTAAAGTTTGATAAACAAAAGAATGCATTTAATGCCAAGAAGAAAATAATTTCAAACTTAGAATGTGATGTTACGGATGAGACAAGTGCGGTGAATATGGCTGCTCTGTTACGTAATTCAATGACTGTACGTGATAGCTTAATGAGAGAATGTTTGAATACAGTGAGAAGCTAACTCACTATTACCTAAAATGTAACATTCTTGAGGAAAAATTTACAACTCTAATGAAAAAAATCGATGAAATTGATGAAATTGGTATAAGAATCGATAAATTGATTGATAAAGTCGATCATAATGATTATTAATTGGATCGAAAAGACAAGGAATTACGAAATTATATGATTGTTGGATTGAAAATTGTTGTAGAATATTTCTCTAATCAGCTGGCAAAAAAAGATTTTGCAAATGAGAAGAATAGAGAAGACGATATAAATTATGCCTTGAAGAAACTTATACTACCGCCAGTGCTTGATGACCTGCTGTAAACATAACACGTAGTGGAATAATTATGAGTAGTGAGGAGAAGAAGCAATTGGTAGAAGAGTTGCATGTGCCTGCCAGACGGAACTTTTTACGTAGACGGGTAATAATACGAGGCTTGGATGACCTCTGGCAAGCAGACCTGGTAGACATGAGAAACTATGCAGACGCAGGCTACCACTACATTCTCACAGTTATTAATGCATTGTCGAAATATGGCTGGGCAATAGCCCTGAAAACCAAGTCAGGCAAGGAAGTGACAGCTGCATTGCTAAAAATCCTGAAGAGTGGGAGATGTCCGAAAAATCTACAGACCGACGATGGCAAGGAATTTTATAATAGTGATTTCCAATCGCTTATGAAAAAGCATGGAATAAATCATTACTCAACATACAGTGTATTGAAAGCAACCATAGTCGAGCGTTGGAATCGAACGTTGAAGACAGAAATGTGGAAAGGATTTACGTTGAATGAAAATTACAAGTGGAGAGCTATGCTACAACAACTGGTTGACAAATACAATTCAAGAAAACATCGTACTATAGGAATGCGTCCAGCCGATGTGAAACCTGAACATGCTAATAAGCTCTTAGCAACAGTATTCAGTAATATAAAGATCGTTGGTCGTGCCAAGTTCAAAGTCGGTGATTTTGTACGAATTAGTAAATATAAGAATGTATTTGCAAAAGGCTACACACCAAATTGGACAACTGAAATATTTGAAATTATAAAAGTGCAGAAAACAAATCCTGTTACATATTTACTAAGGGATTCTAGTGGTACAGATATATATGGTGGATTCTACGAATATGAACTTTTAAAAACTGCTAATCCTAATGTATATCTAGTTGAGAAGGTATTACGTAAGAAGGGGGACAAAGTCTTTGTAAAGTGGTTAGGATTCAATAATACACATAATTCATGGATAAATAAAAACAATATTTTGTAACATACAATTTATTAATAAAGAAGCAATTATTTAATCTTCATTTAAATCTACTTCACTTAATTCTATTTCATTTATCCTATAATGACCCCATGGTAGAGTTGATACAGTACCTTGTACAATATAGCACTTATCATCATGTGGACTGAGAGAAATTTTTTGCTGTACAATTGAATAAACATTATGCAATTTTGAACGAATTAAATTTTGATTATGGATATGAACAGTAAAATTTTGTAAGCAGTCTCTATAATCTTCAAACGTTATTTTTCTAGCGATAACGCAACTCTTAACGCCCTTAGCTTTTTTAAAAATTTTATCTTGTATTTTAAATGCATACATTTTCGATCTCAACCCAATAAACTCAGTCATAATTCTCCCATTATTCTCATCTTTCATCAAACCAGGCACTTTTTTATTTACTAGAGGTAAATTATACTGGTTATTAGGCGAATAATCACTAGTATCGAATCTTGAAAGATTTTCTCTCATGATCGTGTAAATGTCATCGCATTCGATACTGTATATCAAACTATCTGTATCGGTATATAATGCTCTACATTTACTACCAAACGTTGGAAGCATATATTCATAATGGAATTCGTATAAACATGTTTTTGAAATATCTAGAATACTCATACCTACATATATAGGTTTATCAAATTTCGCCGTTAATTTTTTTAATTCTATCGCAACCAAATTTTCGTTGAATATGGCGCTACTGTGAAAATTTGGTTGGGATATCAATGCTTCTGCTCCATATCTTCCTTCCCACTTACTAACTAGCCTCACATCAACTCTATTTCTTACATTTTCCATCGTCTTACCGAACACTGCATTGTTCATTAGTTTGAAAAGATTTTTCTCAAACTCATTTTTAGATGCAGCTCGCAAACGTGTGTTTAAGTCTATATATTTGTTTAGCCATGCAGATTGCTGGAATCTTAATCCGCGTTGGATACGTTTCAGTACCATTCCATGACGAATACATTGTTGTAAAGCCCGATAATGTATAACATAACGCTCCTTATTTTCGACAGTTGCAAGTAGCTTTTTCTGTCGTGCTCCGGGCGGAGCCTCACGTACCGGACAAAATGGCAAGTCAGAGTGATTATCATGAAGTACGCTTGGATACTCCAAGTCTACCTTTAAAATAAAACCCTCAGATGAATCTATAGGTATGCTAGAGATATCAAAGTTGTTAGTATCTTCAATCCAGCGAAATCCATGAGTAGGTAGAGCTTGACACATTGCCCATCCGTATAGATTATTTACATCATAGTACATTAAATATTTGCTTGGTTTTGTTGAGTCATAATCATTCATATACCGATTGTTTGCTTTTTCATAGCGGTGAGAGCACTGACTCAAACCACCACGTATTCCGCGTTCTACGAAAAGCAACATTTCAACATCAGTGAAAAGTTCCAATTTTATTCTAGTATATTTAAGCATTGCATCCCAAGTGAAGCCTGGGAGTGTAAAATAATGTGCAGGATCCAAATTATAATTTTCCATGCAGCTATCGCGAAAATTTTCAAAAACGTCTGTCAGTAATAATACGTCAGTTTTTAAATAGAGATCGCTGTACTCCCCAAGTGTTTGTATTTGAAAATTGATCCATACCTCCTTAGCATGACTATATGCCTCTTCACTAATATCACTGTCAGTTAATTTGTTATAGAATAACTTGCGAGGCGGTAAAGCATTTTCTTCCAGACGATTCAGATTATCTACGTAATCATAAGGAAAAATACCTTTTCTTGTTAGTAGATTAAATTGTTCCGTATTTAAATTCGAAAATTCTGACTCTAAGTTTTTCAATTGAGATCTCTCCAAGTATGAGCTCAATTTGTCTAAACTTGATGCAAGAAATTTAAATGAATCAATAAATCTGAGCTGAATATTATATTTCCGTATGTATTTTGTAAATGAAATATACTTTTCCTTATGTACAGGTAGCAGGTATACTGAACCCTCATACATGTTAGCGATCGCATTGAAGATGAAATGTGCATCGTAATTAGATAAATTATGAAAAATTACTGGAATAACGTGCGAATCTTTATAGTTTAAATTACAATTGTTGTGAGAGGGTCCTCTATATTTACCTGTTAAATGATCATGATCGCGAACACGTATTTGATTTGGAAGAAATGGCTTTTTACATATATGACAGTCGGGATCATTGTTATGACGAAAATTTTCGCTAATACTTAGCGTTCTCATAGGCACTACAGTCTTTAGTTTTTCGCTCGCTATGCTGGCAATTTTATCGAGTTCTCGCACAAACCATTCTATACACTCGAGTCCACGATATGATTTATAGGTTGAGAGCGATGAATCACGAACGCTTTTAAAATAATATCCTACACTAAAGGGTAAATGTTTTTGATAAATACTACTATTACCGCTCGTTTCATTCACTTTCTCTAATAAACATTCAATACTGCATATACGACGAATGGGGTCCTCTCATTGTTCTTGTCATTTTTAAAGGACACCCAACGGTCCTCTTCAGGTAGCAGTATACGGACGTTTATATTGAGCTGACTGTAATCACGTTTATGAGATTGAAGTTTATCCTCATTGAAGAAATAGTGTAAACATCTAAGAGAAAAATCATATTAGCATATAAACATTAAATAAAATTATATTAAAATATAAACAGTATAACATACCGATTACAAATAAGATGAGATTGTTTTTTTCGAGTCAGTTGTTTCTTTAGCAAGCGAGAAAGATTCGTGATACATAAAAAATGTGCTGCACCTTGATGTTCGAGAAGAAGAAGATTCGCATGTCTCGATTTCTCACATTTTGTGAGTTGAAGAGGTGCAATAATTTTATTCTCCTGCCCTTCCTGCTCATCCACCATGGTGAAAACATTAATCGACACATCATTATCTTCTTCAAATTTAGGTATCTGCCTTAATGTGGTTGGAAATGTTATACTTCTGACGTTGAAAACAGATTTAAAATGGGGGTATGAAGATTGTCGTTGTGGGTTTTTAGTTGAAATAGTCGGATAGAGTGCAGCCGTTACAGCCCATGCAAAACATGTATTATCATCACTCTGTATGTTTATCACTGCATGTTTGTTCTTAATATATTTTGGAAGGTCGATTCCACAGCCTGCATGTAGTGGATTATAGTGATTAATATTCACAATTAAATTTAATATTTTTTCCAAAGCCCACCCACTATCACGCTCTTGAAATTCACCTAATTTTGTTAAAATTTGATCTATGACGTTTGTTTTATACCAATCACTAAAAGTATCAGTCTTGAATAAAATCACATTTTTTGTGGAAATATGTTTGATATCACTAATTTCCTTGCAAATAAATTGTCCGTTGAATACCATATTTATCTTAACAGCGCTTACTTTACTGAATACATTGTTCATGTAGGATTGCAGCATTTCTGATGCTGCCAATAGAAATTCATGTGGTTCGATATAATTAGTGTTTACTATCATACCACTACACATTCGACTTTTAAATGATGAATCAAGATCTTTCCAAATAAGCTTTTCCGCATTAATGCCCGCTCCAATTGAATTTTTATTTTTCGCCGCATGGAGAAGTAACTTTCGAATAAATTTTATTTCTGCAAGAATTTTCTGAATAGCATCTGGAGTTGCATTCCGGTTGGATTCTCTCAAATCTCGAATATAATCACGACACTTGCAAACCCACTCGCGATAATCATGCTGAGTTCTTAATTCGGGATTCTTAAGAGCGTGATTTGAAGAATAACTTTTTTCTCTTGCTGCTCTGATTAATCGGCACTGTATCTGAGCAATTTCCGTAAATATTTTCTGCCTTGCCCCTATACGTGCATTGCGGCTAGCAACTCTCAATTTTTTAATGTAATCGCGACAATCACGTACCCACTCACGATATTCATCCTGGCTATTTAAAACTCTATTTAGAAGCGACATCGTAGTTCTTTCCGTTTAAATGATCAGCGTGAAACTAATGAAAAATCTTAGATGGAGAACCCTTCAAATAATCAGTCTCCGAGACACTTCAGTAACATAAATACTTTACGGATCAGGTTTCGCGTTGAAGTAAAAAGAATGCATTCAAGTTTAAAATATACATATATTCTAGATTTTTGATTCATACATATATTTCATATAATATACATTTCTCAGTGCGCATATACCTTCATGATTCATGCAAATAGGAAGTTGTGAATTATATAAACCATCTTCTAAATTATAATTTCCCCACACATATTCATCTACATTACTAATTTCTAAATCACAAATACTCTTTAACCAATTTAACTTTTCCACCCCTTTTACAAAAACCGTATCCTCATATACATATTTTTTTATAATATCATTATATTTATAATATGGTGAAAAACCATCCATCCCATTTAAGCCATGATGATTGAAAAAGATTGAACTGAACAAGAAATTCCTTATTCATTGAAAATAATAATTCGTTGTTTTTTATAAAATATACTTACTCTGTTTTCTTTCTCTCCTCTTCACTTAACCAAGTATGTGGAAAGGGGGGTGAAAATAAAATATGATGCACTTTTAGTTCTTGTAAAACTGCAAATTCTTTAACTATAAATGTCTTATCCATTAAATAGAATCCTTGAAAATCGACGAACGTTGGGATCATCATGTTAGCGTTTTTTATACTAAATTTATTACACTTTGCCTTTATTTTAAATATATTCTTTTTTTGTTTCTCTAAAGTTTTCCCCTTCCCTTCAAACCAAGTATTTCAATTCTCCCACTATCCTTAACTATTCACTCTTTGGACCAATGGTGTTTCTAAGAGTGTCTGGTTAGTCACCTCCCACCACAGATCAAATTTTTCACATCCCTTACAGCATTTAAAAAATCTTGAGGAGCGTGTTGGGTAGTCTTCAGTTCAAGTTAAGCTAGTGACTCTTAAGCTACTCTGGCACAATGATACGTTTAAACGAAATTACGCATATTATTGACATTGTTGGCTTTATGGTCAACAAAAAAATTATCTACAAAAAATAGCTATAAAAAATTTGGCTAATAATTATACGCATTACGGGGCGTTTAGGGTCAGAGTGCCCTATGAAAAATTAAATTTGAGTGATAAAAAGACAGTGAGTTTTGTGTTTAAAAATATACACGGAATTGAATACGGAATGTTGGTTGTGAAAAATACAACCAACATGACGTATTTGATTTTATCAATCAAATCAACAACGACTGTGAACGGCTGATAGTGGCATACAAAGGAGGCCACATTGAACGAGATGTTCTGAATTCACTGGGGATTATCAGTATGAACTTAGAAGCATACAACTGTCCCAAATTCGATATATTAATAAATGAATATAGAACGTATACGCAAACATGTAGTTTGCATAAATTATTGTATACGAGAAAGAACAAGCCAGTCCACTGTGTGGCCCAAGAAGTGGATATTTTCGCAAAGTGGGTGAGGAAACAAATAAAAGGTAAATATTAAAAATTAAGTTCGCAATTTACTTGATATTAATAAATTTTTTTATGTTTTAGAAGCTGTTATTAGCTGAATGGGCTAAATATTATTGTATATTCGTTTTTAATTATATGATAAATGTTATTTAATAGTCTCTTTCTTTTCCCCTACTCCTATTTCCCTTAATTTAATCCGTAAAAGAAAAAAAGAAAAACAGAAAAAAATGAAAAAAGCACTTTATAATTATTACTAACTCATAAAAGAAAAAAAAATCTACCTAGTGCTCAATGTGTAAGGAAAAATGTAAAATCAAGTTAAATGGCAGGTCTATAGTAGAAAAATAGTGGGAGGGTCTAGGATAAGTATTAGGAGGGAGAAAAGACCCTCCGAGGGCAGGTCTAAGAAAAAAAATGGCAGTCCGTAAGATGCTCAGGACCCCTATCGGTGTAGCTGTCCCCAGTAATTTTCGTGATCGCCACCTAGTGGAGAAAAATGAAACTTTTTCCTCCACCAACTAAAATACAAAAAAAGTTATCTGGGTAACTGCCAGGATAACTAATCATCCGGGCCCTAGGGTGATGGGAGAGGAGTAACCCTTAGGGAACTAGTGGACCCGTAGGATAACTAACCATCCGGGTTCTAGGGTCATGGGAGAGGGGGTAAGCCTTAGGGAACTAGTGGACCCGTAGGATAATTAACCATCCGGGCCCTAGACTGATGGGAGAGGGGTGAGAGACTAAGAGAGAAAGAGAGGGTGAGAGGGATCTCTCTCTCTCTCTCTCTCTCACTCCCTACAGTCAAAGCATTTCCTCCGCACACCCGCACCCTCCTCATCATCCCAATGAACCCTAGCTCTTAAGAAGACACTTCCCCCGCATACCCGCACTCCCCCTCATCTCCCAATATACCCCAGCTCTTAAGACACTTCCGCCCGCACACCTGCACCCCCCTCACCACCATGTCACAGGAACCCCCTAGCTACCACTACTGGAATCCATGGGTGAGCAGCGGCTGACACATTGCCCACCCATACAGATTGTTTACGTCGTAATACATGAGATATTTCGACGGTTCCGCCGGATCGTAGTCCTGCATATACCGATTGTTGGCCCTCTCGTAGCGATGGGAGCACTGACTCAAACCACCGCGTATACCGCGCTCTACGAACAGCAACATATCCACGTCCGTGAAAAGCTCCAGCCTGATTCCCGTATGCTTCAACATCGCGTCCCAGGTGAAACCCGGAAGCGTATAATAATGGGCTGGATCCAAGTTATAATTTAGCATGCAACTATCGCGAAAATGTTCGAAAACGTCGGTCAACAATAGGACATCGGTCTTCAAGTACAGATCACTGTACTCCGCAAGAGAGCGCAGTAGATAGGCTAGGATGGTTCTATGACCGCGTGGCGAGGGGGTCGGGGTCCCGCGGGGACAAGGGAAGTAGGGGAATTGCCCCCTCTCCTCGTGTGGTTGTGCGCATGCGGTTGTGCGCATTATCGCGTTCCCCCGACGTTAAACTCGTAGGGTACACAAGTGGCCTCCCCCCTCTTACGGTAAGCAGTGAACGCCTTAGAGAGAGAAGGAGAGAAACTGCCATGTGCGAGCCAAGAGAAGCAGTTGGTTACTTTAAACGATAAGACGCGTTACTTAATACATTATCGCGCTCTGCAACAATGTATGCGAAATGGACTCGTACTGGAAAGAGAAAGAGAGAAAGAACATTCGTAGAGAGCGATGCAGTGATCGCTCCCCCTTATTTATGTTACAGTATCTTTGACGATCGTCATATTCATTTGTATATCTATCGTCGCAGATACTTACCATCCGCTCTGTAATAAGAGCGGAGCCTACGTGACCTTAACTTCAGAAAAGTGGTTGGGACGTATGTGAAAAACACGACAACATTCAGAACAGTTTTCAAGCTGTAGATCCCCCTGGAATATTTCAGTCGAAGCATCGTCCGATGTCGGTTGAATGGAAATCTTCAAGGGTTTTATGTTATGATTTACATTTTTTTTTTTTTCTTTTTTATTTGCAATACTTATATATTACAGGGTACAGTGGATTGGTGGAGAGGTAATTGAAGAAACACCAATGTAAGGGAAAAAGCCTTTCGGCATAAAAAACCCTCTTTATTGAAATACAAATTTACTTATAAAAATATATAAATAAACCAGGAATTGTACGTCCTGTAGAATTCCAATAAAAACAGCAACAGCAACAGCAACAGCATCTATAATTAAAAAAAATTATTTAAGTAGCTTCTATACTACATTAAAAGCACTCTTTGTCGAACAAAAGTAGTACTACGATTTAATAAATCGCTGCGAGAGAAAAAGTGAATGCGAGATTCCTTCGCTATTAAGCCATTTTTTTTTTTTTTTTTTTTTATATTTTATTAGTCTTTGACTTTTATTAACTCTTACCGATTTGGTGGTGGTGACTGTCTGTCATACAACCCACAAGCTCACATAGGCTGCATATTACGTAACCGTAATAACAATTGCCTCCTACGCGAGACTGCAGGTTGCTCCCCTGCAGGTTGCTCCGCTGCAGGTTGGTCCGCTGCAGGTTGGTCCGCTGCAGGTTGCACCGCTGCGGGCGGCATCTGCAGGGCTACGGGCAGCGAATGTGGTCGCCGCAGTGGTTGCTGGTGCTGCTGCTGTTCAAGTATCAAGCGATACCCTCTTAGAACTGATTGCTGCTGCTGCTGCTGCTGCGGCTGCTGCTGCTGTTCTTCATTATGCCGAAATGGCCTTACTATTGCAACTGGTTTGCAATATTTTTTTTCTAAATCCTTTAATGTTAGTTTCTTGTCAGGTAAGCTTATTGGTCGTGTGGAACTCATGATGTCTCACTGAAGACTGAAGTGAAGAGTGCTCTCCTCTACGTATTCCAGATGAAGTTTACATATCTTTATCAATACATATTAGCTTTCTCTCTCCACTTCGGATGAAGTTTACATCTCATTATCAATGCGGAGAGAAGTTTATATCCATTTCTCAATACGTATTAGGTTTCTTTCCGTTAACTCCAGATGAATTAGTAAAAGGTATATTTACAATAATATTTTTCAATTTATTTGATAAAAGAAATAGTAGAGGTTAATTTACAATGATATTTTTTCAATTTGTTAGATAAAATAATTTAATAGTAAAAGAAAAAGAAATGTGGTGGTTCCTCTTCTTCTTCTCTCTTAGTCTGCTTTGAAGCAATATCTTTTTCCTCCTCCTCCTTCTCCACTACTTTTTTCTCCTCTTCCTTCTTCGTTTGCTTTGACTCAATATCTTTCTCCTCCTCCTCCTCCATTTTTTTCTCCTCTTCTTCTTCCTTCTTCATATCCTTTGACTCAATATCTTCCCTAGTCTCTTTCTCTTCGTCTTTCTTCACTTTATTTTAAAAATACAAACAGGTAATAATAATAATAATTATGAAAAGGTAAAAAAAAGATAAAATAAATACTTACATTCTTCCTCCTCTACTTTTTTCTCCTCTTCCTTCTTCGTCTGCTTTGACTCAATATCTTTTTCCTCCTCCTCTTCCTTCTTCGTCTCCTTTAACTCAATATCTTTTTCCTCAGCCTGTTTTTCTTCGTCTTTCTTCACTTTATTTAAAAAAAAAAAAAACAAAGAAACAAACAATAATTATGAAAAAAATGTAAAAATAAATACTTACAGTTTTTATGCAAATAAAGATGCAGTTTCCGTTCATACTCTTCGAAGTAACGATTGAAAAAATCGTTAATTCGATTGACGTATTCCTCTGTCAATTCTCTGGGAAGAGTGGGTGAAAGAGGAACAATATCCTCTTGAATCATGATTAATTTACACTTTTCGCAGCTCATTTTTTTTTTCCTGTGTGCAGCACCGACAACGGTATAAGATTGAATGAAGAATTGAGGACTTGTGTTCTCCTCTTTATTTCTCTAAATAGTTTTTAAAGAATCACATATTTGCTTTTATCCACTTGGCAAAAACTGACACCTCCTCGTAAGGACAGTGGATACGTTCATTGTCCAAGTTCTTCTCTCGAACGTGTAAATTGCACGGAGTTTTTTCAAAATCATATAATTTAATTAAATCCTTAAACTTAGGACAACCATACACTTCTAAATTAATATTATCCACATTCATCCTATTCAATAGATTTTTTTCAATGTTCCCTCCCTTGTAGGCTACTACGGGATTCTCGCACGTTAGGCAACCTCTAATAAAATCTTCCACATCCTCCTGCTCGTATTTCTCGAATCCCGTATCACTATATTTTATACCATGAACCATATTGAGCAAATACCACACAGTTTTTTTGTCTTTCTCACTAAGATTTTTCATACTGTCACGCAAACGAAACGATGCGTAAGAAATTTGGTTACTTTTTAAATCAATTATAGCTATATCTTTATATTTAAGTTCTTTTTTATAAACTAAGAAACCTTCTACATCCATTATGTGAGTTATTCTATACATTGTTGCGCTCGTGCTATTCTCGATGAAGAAAAAAACTGAAATGAAACATTCGAAGAAATATCTCCGTAGAGAGAAAGATTTTATCGTTTCTTTAAAATATAAAGTTACATTTGATAAGAAGTCCTTTCTTTCTTAATCTCTAGAAGATATTTTTTTTCCTATTGTATTATACTGTGAAGAAACTATAGGTAACAATGGGGAAAAAATTTTCTTAGAAATTATCCCCTCCTTTTAAAAACATTAAATTTTAATACGTTATTTGTTCCCCTGTTGGAGGGGGAAAAAAATTTTCTTAAATGCGACAAAAAAAAGATCGTTCATTCTTGCATCGAGCGATTGACGACGACGACGACGACGACGATAATGACACCGACATTCGTTGATTTTCAAGGTTTTGTATTGACCGACAAGAGTTTTATAGTTAAAGAATTTGCGGTGTTGCGTGATAATGAAGTGTATCACAATGTATTTTCACCACCATTTCAAGAAGCTTGGTTGAGCGATCTCGAGAGAGAACAGAACGAGTAAGTATTTTTTTTTAAAAATGTAATGTTTTGTATATAATTTTTTTTTTTTTAAAGTTGGCTTTATTTTAATCGACATGGATTCAATTGGACCGACGGTCATTCACCTTATTACAAGCATAAAGATGTAATAAGAAAGTATGTAACGTCGTACGAGGGAGAGGATTGGATTTTCGTGAAAGGACGGGAGAAATATGATTGGTTGAGAAAAATTTGCAACTTAGAAAATATATACAATGCGAAGGAGTGTGAGTGGGGTAAATTTAGTCTTGGATGGAGTAAAAATTTCGAACCACCGTTACCCAAGTGTATGAATCATTATGGTATATGTTCACTGCAAAATGTTTACTTTATGAAATCTGTATATGATCAATATATAAAGGAATAAAAGACTTCTGAAAAAAAAAAAAACAATGTATATCAATGTCAGTATGCATCTCAGACGAAACAATGGGATGTGTAGATACCCCTACTTCCATTCTCTATTCGATATATATAAGCGTTACTCTTCGCGAGAGACGCATTCGCAATTATTAATTTATTGTTGTTGTTGTTCACCGTATGACATAGTCATTTCTTTAAGAAACACACAAAATGTCGACGGAATTGCGAAGAAAATTTTTTACAATTAATAGTGCGAATGAGTACGACGCGTGGGTACTGGAATGTCGCGAGCATATTCGACGATTGAGCAGCGCGGATCAAGCTTTACCCGTTGGAACGCGTCAGAAGAATTTCGCCGAAATCGCGTGTATAAAGTGTCTGTTGCTACGAGCGCAGAGAGAATTGAATTATATTAAATCAGGGGCTGGTTGTAGCAATGACGTACAAGGACTTACCTGGGAGGAGCTTGATTCAGCGTTTCGAAGTCGAATATGCAGCGGCATGGTAGTTAATAGTAATTATATAGAGCCTAAGGATTTTTTAGTAGACGCGGAAGTATTAGTGCGTACGCGTATAGATAAGGTATTTGTTA
The DNA here is from genome assembly GCF_024137725.1 of Prorops nasuta. NCBI lineage: Eukaryota > Metazoa > Arthropoda > Insecta > Hymenoptera > Bethylidae > Prorops > Prorops nasuta. The sequence goes on from NW_027116810.1 coordinate 1,122,443, forward strand.
GTGCAAATAGTGTTAAGGTTAATTGTGTATTTAACGGACAATTCATCTCTAAGGACCAGAGTGATGATAAAAACATTAGTACGACTAATGCTACATTGTATAAGACTGATAATTTTAGTGATTGGTATAGGAAAAACATTTTAGACGTTATTATACAAAAATTAAGTGAATTTCAAGAGCGTGATAGTGGATGGACTTTGCACAAAATTCATTATTTACTAGTTAACATTAATCGTTTTAACCCGTTGCACGCGGGTTGTAAAATTAATCTGCCATCCGCTATCACGAGTAGGAAAGCTCTGATAAATTTAGAAACCAGTGATAATGCATGTTTCGCGTGGTCCGTGACGGCGGCACTCTATCCGGCAAAACCTACGGCTAATCCAAAGCGCACGTCCTCTTATCCACATTTTCGGACGGTTTTAGACGTCGGTAGCCTAACCTTTCCGACTACGCTAAAACAGATTCCGAAATTCGAGGTGGATAACGACGTGTCGGTGAACATCTTCACCTTGGAGAATGAAGAGCAAAATAGCGACGCAAAAAGCAGAATTGTGCCTCTTCAGGTGACGAAGAAGAAGAGATCGAGGCATGCTAATCTTCTTCTCGTCAACGATGAACAGGGAGCTGCACATTTTATGTGCATAAGGAATCTCTCGAGACTGGTGCGAAGCCAATTCACCAAGAGAGAAAATGCTCATTATGTATGCGATCGGTATGTATTAATAATAATAATAATAATACTGAAAAAATACAAATATAACTGCATATGTTTTATATTAAATTTTTTAGATGTCTCCACTACTTCCGCACAGTGGAGAGGCTCGAGTCGCACGAGCAGGATTGCGCGCAGCTCAACGATAATCTCCGCTTGATGTTGCCGAGCAAAGCCGAGGATCGCTGGGTTTCCTTCAAGAACATCAAAAATGGGGAACGAGCGCCATTCGTCGTATACGCGGATCTCGAGTGCATATTATTGAAAGTTGAACAATCGAACAGTAGTAGTAGTAGTAGTGATATTTATCAGAGACATGAACCTATTAGTGTAGGCTATTATTTAAAAAGTGCTCGCGATGCGTCACTCTCGAGGTACGACGCTCGTCGGGGTGCCGACTGCATCGAATGGTTCGTACGCGAGCTCGAGAACATTGCGCGCATCGCGAGCGAGACGCTAAGTACTATCGTGCCCATGCATAATCTTAGTTTTAGCGAACAATTGCGTCACTATAATGACCCCAATTGTCATATATGCAAAAAGCCGTTTCTTCCGAATCAACTACGAATTCGCGATCACGATCATCTGACCGGCAGATACAGAGGACCGGCTCACAATAATTGTAATTTAAATTTCAAAGATTCGCATGTCATTCCAGTAATTTTTCACAATTTATCCGGCTATGATTCGCATTTTATCTTCGAGACGATCGCTAATTTGTACGAGGGATCGGTACATCTGCTGCCTGTACATAAGGAAAAATACATTTCATTTACCAAATATTTGCGAAAATATAATATACAGTTGAGATTTATCGATTCGTTCAAATTTATGGCCTCCAGTTTGGACAAATTGAGCTCGTACTTGGCGGAATCTCAGCTGACAAATTTGAGGTCACAATTTTCGGAATTGAGCGTCGAGCAGTTCGACTTGCTTACGAGGAAAGGTATTTTTCCTTACGACTATGTAGATAGTGCGGCTAGATTGGAAGAGACGGCTTTACCACCGCGCCAGTCGTTTCACAACAGACTGACCGACAGCGATATCAGCGAGGAAGCATACAATCATGCCGTAGAGGTATGGACCAAATTCCACATGCGCACACTTGGGGAGTACAGTGACCTGTACTTGAAGACCGATGTCCTATTGTTGGCCGATGTTTTCGAAAGTTTTCGCGATAGTTGCATGCTAAATTATGAGTTGGATCCAGCCCATTATTATACGCTACCGGGCTTCACCTGGGACGCGATGTTGAAGCATACGGGAATCAGGCTGGAGCTTTTCACGGACGTGGATATGTTGCTGTTCGTAGAGCGCGGTATACGCGGTGGTTTGAGTCAGTGCTCCCATCGTTACGAGAGGGCCAACAATCGGTACATGCGGGACTACGATCCGGCGGAACCGTCGAAATATCTCATGTATTACGACGTAAACAATCTGTATGGGTGGGCAATGTGTCAGCCGCTGCCCACCCATGGATTCCTATGGATCGAGGACGCTGCCAATCTCGATGTCTCCGCTATACCCACGGATCATCCCGAGGGTTATATTTTGGAGGTCGATTTGGAGTATCCGCGCGAGCTTCACGACAAACACGCGGACCTACCGTTCTGCATGGTGCGCGAGAAACCGCCGGGCGCTAGCCAGGAGAAGCTGCTGGCCACTTTAAACGATAAGACCCGTTACGTAATACATTATCGCGCTCTGCAACAATGTATGCGTAATGGACTGGTACTGAAGCGTATACATCGTGGTTTAAAGTTTCAACAGTCCACCTGGCTACGCGATTACATCGAGCTGAACACGCGTTTGCGCACCGCGTCCACCAATGAATTTGAGAAGAATCTCTTCAAATTGATGAACAACGCGGTTTTCGGTAAAACAATGGAGAACGTGAGGAATAGAGTTGACGTGAGGCTCGCAACCAAGTGGGAGGGAAGATACGGGGCGGAAAGCCTGATTTCCAAACCGAATTTTCACAGTCTCGCGATTTTCAAGGAGAATTTGGTCGCGATTCAATTATCGAAATTGTCCGCGAAATTTGATAAACCCATTTACGTGGGAATGAGTATTTTAGATATTTCAAAAATTTGCTTGTATGAATTTCACTATGACTATATGCTTCCTACATTCGGCGGTAAATGTAGAGCGATGTATACCGACACGGACAGTCTGATATACAGTGTCGAGTGCGACGACGTTTACTCGGTCATGAAACGCGATCTCGCGCGATTTGACACCAGCGATTATCCTGACGATAATCGGTATGACTTGCCACGCGTCAACAAAAAGATACCCGGTCTGATGAAGGACGAGAACAATGGTCGTATCATGACCGAGTTCGTAGGACTGAGGGCAAAAATGTATACTTTCAAGGTGCAGGACTGTGCGAGAATTACCAAAAAAGCCAAAGGTGTCAAAGGTTACGTTATCGATAGAAATATAACATTTGACGACTACAAGGATTGTTTGAACAATTTCACCGTACAGTCTCGCAGTCAAAATTTAATAAGATCGAAGCTGCACCGAGTTTTCTCGATCAGTCAGCGGAAGGTCGCCCTCAGTCCGTACGACGACAAGCGTTTCGTTACACCCGACACCGCGGCGACTCTACCCTGGGGACATTATAGTCTAAAATTATAATTTATTTATTGTTTTTATTTATTCGCTTTATTTAGTTATTTATGTATTTATTCTATATTTTGATACATCTTAATAAAAGTTTTTATAAAACATTGCTCTTATTTATCCAGGAATTGTGCGTACTGTCGAATCCCAGCCACTTAACGAACACTTTTTCGCCCTTTCTGCGCAATACTCTCTCCACCAGATACACATCGGGATTGATGGTTTTCGAAAGCTCGTATTCGTAAAATCCACCCAACAGTTGCGTGCCCCTGGAATCCTTGAGGAGATACGTAGCGGGATTGGTACTCTGCACTTTCGCCACCTCGAATATTTCGGTCGTCCAATTTGGCGTGTAGCCTTTGGCGAACATCTGCTTGTATTTACTGATTCGTACGAAATCGCCGACTTTGAACTTGGCACGACCTGCGACCTTGATGTTACTGTATACTGTCTTGAGTAGCTTATCTGCATGCTCGGGTTTCACATCCACGGGACGCATTCCCGTGGTACGATGCTTTCGCGCATTGTACGCGTCCACCAACTCTTGCAGCATAGCGCGCCACTTGTAATTACCGTTCAACGTAAATCGTTTCCACATTTCCGTCTTCAACGTACGATTCCAGCGCTCGACTATCGACGCTTTCATCACGCTGTAGGTCGAGTAGTGATTTATCCCGCGTTTCCTCATCAACGCCCGAAAGTCACTGTTGTAAAACTCCTTGCCGTTGTCGGTCTGTAAATTTTTCGGACATCTGCCGTCCTTCAGTAGGATTCTCGTCATTGCCGTCGTCACTTCTCCGCCGCTCTTGGTCTTCAATGCCACCGCCCAAGCGTATTTTGAGAGGGTATCGATTACAGTGAGAATGTACTGGTGACCCGCATCGACGTAATTGCGCATATCAACAAGATCGGCCTGCCAGAGATCGTCGAAGCCGCGCACGATGACTCTTCTGCGTGGAAAATTTATCCTCGCCGGTGCGTGGAGCTCCTCCACCAACTGTATCTTTTCTTTGCTCATTTTTTTTTTTTTTTTTTTTTTTTTTTTCGAAATTCCTAATGAAAAGTGTTGCTAAGTATTGCTCTTTCCAGATCTCTTTTACTCACTTTATCATCCAATTTTTCGCAAATTGTTTGAAAAATTTGGTCCATCTTTTTCTCAAATTGTTCATTATATGTATTCAATGCCATTGTCAGATATTGCTTGAATTCAAGCAGTAAATGCTCTAAATTGGGTTCGTGTTTCCTACTCTCACCATCCAGTCCAATTCCAAATTTATTTATCGACATTTCAAATGCACTACTTTGTATTTCAAAAATCAGTCTCTTTTTCCTCGCTATTATTCCTCTTTTTGATGGCTCGTAATGTCGAGAGTAAACATTCTACGATGTATGTTAAACAAATGCAAATTTCACAACAGCAGGAATCAGACATTTAATTTTTTTTTTTTTTTACCTCGTACTACCGAAAGACGTTGATATTACACTGAGGTAAGAGTGTAACGTGCAACTTTCTTTATACGATGAGATCCTCCTCGCGCAACTCCTCGATTATCGACTGTATCTCGTTGTGATGACTCGTATTACCGGCAGCCACCGACGCGATCAAAAGTCTCAAACGTTCGATCAATTCATTCGGATCGTTCCAATGTACGTAGTTGATTGGTCCCTCGGTGACACGCATTAGTCCTTTACCCCTTTTTTTCGATGCTGTTGATGCTGCGCCTGACGGTTTACTTGCGCCCGACGGTTTACTTGCGCTAGACGGTTTACTTGCGCCCGATGTTGACGCGTCAGAAGTTGACGATTTTCTTGCGCGTGATGTTGATGGTAACCGATAAGGTGGTAAAATAGGTTTTCCCAATAGCAATGGTTTCATAATTTCTGTATATTTTGCACCTCTATTACCTTTGATTTGTTTTAGACTATCGTTTAACAGTTTATGCGCTTTAGTTTGATTGAGAATACTCTTGTATCGTTCCAAATCGTCGGGTTCTATAATGGCTCGATTGGGTTCTCTCATGAAAATTAGTTCATAAGTACCTCTTGTACCGGTGTATAACTTCTTATCGAGAATAATATCTCCCTCATGACTTATTTCAAATTTACATTTACCAAGCGTCAGTTGATCATCTTCATAACGAGGTCCAAAAGCATGATCAATCAAGTTCTCCCTATCAGTCAGAAGTAATTTAATATACTTGCCAGGGATCGGATGTAATTTAATATGTTGAAAGACATGTTGAAACAAGCCTGGTTCCTGTTTTTCATCAACATTTAATTTTTCTAGCAAACTTTTTTTTGAATCGGGCGACGGTTGATCGGTTATAGAAGACTCGTCGTCGTCGTCGTCGTCGGTCATGAAATCCAATGGATTCGTAATAGTTTCACTAATATTACTACTACTAAGATTCTTTGCTCGTTTATGCGGTGTCGATGTGAAGTAGGCTCCCCTCTTCAATTTATCGTTGTATTTGACAAACGAACTATTATTATTATTATTTGTGTTATCCTCCGTTTGCGAAACGAGTTTCTTCAATGGTTCGACTATCGGCTTGAATGTCTCGTTCAAACTGCTCTCCATTATCGCCTTCTCCGATTTCAAGGCACGATGCTTGTCGCGAATCACCTCGCTCGTCTTGGCGATCCTCTTCAGAAGCGATTTTTCATCCATCGCGATGCTGTATAAAACAGCTTTCCCCCGAATTGAACGGTTTTTAACCGACCTGTTGCGATGCTGTATTCTCCCCGAACCGACACGGGTTTTAACCGACCTGACACGGTGATCCGAACAGCCTGCGCTCCAGTATCAAACTGACACTCAAGGCCGTGATCGTGAAACCTTACCGGCATGATTATCGACATTCACAAGGCCGAAACCTTACCGGCAAGGTCGAAACCTTACCGGCCTGACAAGACCGTTCACTCGATCGTGGCGTACTCGTTGAAACCTTTGCGATAACGACCGTTCCTCAGAGAGCTATCCTTGTCTATTACTAGGAAACCGTAATCGCGACTCCAACAGGTCGAACACAATGTGAGAAATTTCTCATACGACATATCACTGTTGACGTGATCGTTGAAAATATGCTTCAGATTAGTTCCATCCTGCTTAAATATTATTAGCAAGTTTGCGTTATCTCGTATCAGATGCTTCGGTATTTTCGCATAAGTCTGACAGAGGTAGAAACAATCGATGTTGGCATGTCTACCCATGCAAAAGTAGTCCCTTATATTGTCCTGCTTGTCGTTGGCCACATCGTCGAATATGAAAATGGAATTCGGCTTTGCATCCGCGACGTTCACAACCTCGCAATTGTTGGAAAATTGAAAGTAACCGATTTCCTCCGTTTCCTGCAGAAGCTGCTCCAGATATCGATACTTCGGTTGCTGCAGCGATTTCGAGTAGACGTACAGGTTCTCGAATCTCACACCGTGCGGACTCTCTATGAGGCTCAGCAGCACGTTTGTCTTACCGCAATTCGACGGACCGCAAACTATGCAGCGTATCGTAGATGGTAATAGCGATCCGTGACGTTTTTTTTTTATTTGCGCGGTAGCATTGTGAGCATCCAAATTTGTCACGCGAATAGTCGGCACGTGCTTCACGAAATGCATCCTCGCTATTGACCTTCGGCAACAGCCGTATCGTTCATTTATATTTCGCGATTCACGGAACTATTCGGTCAGTTGCCATTACGATGGCGTTCATGCTAGTCGTCGTCGATTCCCTGCATAACTTGACGAATCATCAGCTCGAACACATACCGAAGATCGTATTGCTCGAGTACTTTCCAGACAGTATCGCGAGTGTGTGGGAAAGATTACCTCGGCACATTCGCGCGGACTCGGATGTGCAGCAATATCAATATTGTTTGCAACACTACAATCTACCTGATACCACTCACCACGACGGACCACCGAGACGGATAAAAGACTGTTACGTTTGTCAGCAAGAGAAGCAGTTGCTCTAAATGTCTGGATCGTTCTTCAATAAAGTCTTGAAAAAATTGCCATTTGAGCTGCACGTGCCCGGTTACAATTATTGCGGACCCGGCACTCGACTTCGCGAAAGATTGGAGCGCGGCGATCGTGGTATAAATCCGCTGGACGAGGCCTGCCTCGATCACGACTTAGCATATTGGCACAACGAGGATCTACCGGAGCGTCATCAGGCCGATAAAGTGCTAGCGAGGAGAGCGCGTGAACGTATTAACGCAAGAGACGCGACCTTGGGTGAACGCGCGGTCGCCGCAGCCGTATGGGCATCGATGAATGCTAAGCGTAAACTTGGCTTGGGATTACATAATATTGTTGCGATGAAGAAAGCAGTAGCGGCTAAAAAAAAGAACAACAACAAGAAAAAAATTGGTATTACGAGGAAGAGAAGAATTCGAATGCCGAGGAAACGGGGTGGTATAATACCTATACTTCCACTACTAGGTGCAGTCGGAGCATTGGCAGGTGGAGCATCGGGTATAGCGAGTGCTGTAAACCGTGCAAAAGCTGAGAGAGAACGATTGCGGGAAATGCAACGTCACAATCGCGCGATGGAAGCGTCGCGCGAGAGAGGCCGAGGTCTTTATCTGAAACCGTACAAGCGAGTCGTCGGAGCGGGTATCCGTGGAAAAAAAAAAAAAAAAAACAACAAAAAAACGGTCGAGGAAGAAAATGAATGAGGGAAAATTTCGTCGTCGTCGCGATGCTCTCCCGGATTCAGGTCCTACTAGTAACGTACAATTGGCACTCATCTGCCGACGCATACCATACTTCCGTGGAGTCTTTATGCGCACATCTCTGCCGCTAGACGGACCGCGGTGCAACGAGTGCGCGATCGTGAATCTCGACGATCAATGCGGTCCTGGTACCCACTGGGTAGCCTACGTCAAGCGTAACGACATCGTCCTATACTTTGATTCCTTCGGAAATTTGAAACCGCCGAAAGAATGTGTGCGTTACTTTGGCCCTAATGTTACAATCTACTACAATCATGATCGATATCAATCGTACGATAAAAGCAATTGCGGTCAGTTGTGCGTGAAATTCCTGCGAGAACAGATACTTTGAAACAAAAATGTCTTTCACCGTGACATTATCGGATCGTAAATCAGTATTAAATTCAGATTTCTTCCCCCCCATCAATCTGCAAGACGATCGCTACGAGATCGGTCTCGTGGACATGCAAACGTTCAACTCGATAGCCAATGTGGACGAGACGAATAATAAGTTTTACTACGATAACGATAAGGTACTGACGATACCCAGAGGCTGTTACGAGTTGAGTGCCATAAATGAATTTTTCCAGTCTGAAATTTCTGCGAGACATGAAATTAAAGACAACATTGACAGCGTCATTCTTCTACGAGCGAATAACAATACACTGAAGAGTGAAATATTCTGTAAATATTCGATTGACTTTGGAAAACCGAATAACATTGGCTCGCTACTGGGCTTCTCGTCGAATCGCGTGATCGAGCCGAACGTCCAGGCTGAATCCGACGATACCGTGGACATTGTGAAAACAAATATTCTACGCATCGAGTGCAACATTGCGGGTGGTGCGTACACCAACGGTAGACCACGACACATTATTCACGAGTTCTTTCCCAGCGTACCACCGGGCTATAAAATCTCGGAGGCACCGAAAACCGTCATTTATCTACCGGTCATCGTCAGAGTAATCGACCGTCTCACGTTACGTATCCTCGATCAGGACGATCGTCTCGTAGACTTTGGACGTGAAGAAATTACCATAAGATTACACATTAAGAAATGTTAATTTACAAAAGTAGTAGCGAGGATTATAAAGCGGTGAAACTGGATGAAACGTTCGCTAGTCGTTCGTCCTACGTGGAGTCGAATACACCGGCTCGGAGTGAAAATCGCGACAAGAGGAGCTTCCTGCTAACGAGAAGAAATATCGAATTTTTACAATCATTGGGATTCACCGTGAAGAGATTGGGCGAAGGTAGTACATAGTGGAACAATGGCAGATCCCTTGAACGTCACCGCACCGCTGACCTACGACAATCGCATCACGAAAATGGAGATGCATGCCTATAATCCGTATGCGAACGCCTCGTTGGCGAACAGCGACGAGATTCGCATTCCCATACAGCAGCAAGATTTGATACTCCTGCCGTGCGAGAGTTATCTCTACGTCGAGGGCCAGCTGGTGGAGGGTACGCGTGACGCGAGCGCCACCAACGATGATACAGTTACGCTCGACTGCAATTCCGCGGCTTTCCTCTTCGACGAGATTCGTTATGAATTGAACGGTATCGAGATCGACCGATGCAGAAACGTCGGTATTACCAGCACTCTGAAGAATCTCGTTTCCCTGAGCACCGAGGAGAGCGCCAGTCTACGTCATTCCGGATGGTTCGTCGCTACGGCCAGAGACCGGCTCAAAAAGGAGGTGGCTGTTAAGAATTTCAGCTTTTGCGTGCCCCTGAAAATGCTGCTGGGATTCTGCGAGGATTATCGGCGAGTCGTCGTTAACGCGCGTCACGAGCTCGTTCTCATTCGCGCGCGCGACGATACAAACGCCATTTACTCGGCGGTGAAAATCACCGATTCGTCGATCAAGCTGCTACGAGTGCAATGGAGAATACCCCATGTGACTCTGAACGAAATTACGAAACTCCAATTTCTCGGTATCGTCGAGCAGGACAAGAGTCTGTCACTCGCTTTTCGCGCCTGGGAACTTTACGAGTATCCCCTTCTGCCCAAGTCGCAGCGACACACGTGGTCCGTGAAAGCGTCCACGCAATTGGAGAAGCCGCGATACGTCATTCTGGCGTTCAGAACGAACAAGAAGAGTAATCAGCACGAGGATGTGCTGAGATTTAATCATTGCAAAGTCCTCGATGTCAAACTCTATCTGAATTCCGAATCCTATCCGTACGATCGTCTCGACACTGATTTCACGAAATCCCGCTACTCCGTCCTCTACGACATGTATGTAAAGTTTTTCACCTCCTATTACGCTGGTGAGAAACTCGGGAGACCCATGCTCGACTATACGGACTTTTTGACGTACGGGCCGCTCTTCGTCATCGACTGCTCGCATCAGAACGAGTCCATAAAAACCGGCACGGTCGACGTTAAACTCGAGATCGAGTGTATGGAAATCATTCCGGATAATACTACAGCCTATTGTTTAATCATACACGATAAAATTGTACAATATAATCCTCTTACGAATATTGTTAGAAATGTAAGTTAAAAAAAAATAAGAAAACAATTTTTATTAAATAAATATATAATAAACAACAAATTTATTCATTATTTTTTGATACAAAATACCTATCAAACTTTAGACTTAAATTCCACGTTGTGATATTTTCCTCCTTTATATAACATTATTAAATTATTGGATGTTGCAGCCTTTTGTAGGTGCTGCAACTGCTCCGTATCTTCCGCCAATTTTGCCATTCTCCCTGGCAAGAATACCCAATCGGTTGTTGACAGCTTTACAATGATTTTCATTCCATATTTTGTCATAATTTTGTCCACTTCGGAAATATCGTACTCTTGATTTTCCGTCAAGCTATTTAATTTCACAAAATTTTTTGGAATGACGCTTCCCAATTCATTGATTTTATTGAAATTCATTTTTATCTCTATGAAAAAAAAAAAAAAAAAAAAAAAAAAAAAATGATTAGTCTCATTAAAGTTAAAAACTCAATTAAATAATGCATGTACTAATCGAATGAAAAAAAAAAATATCCTTACCTTTTTTATGTAACAAACAAGTTTCTTTTTAATGCGTTCAAACACACACACAAACTTATTTTTTCTTAATAGTTTAAGCACGCGTGGTACGACTATGCAGCTCTCGTTTAACAGACTGACTTTTTATATGAACGATATTGTCATATATTAAGCGTATGCAATGTTTGGAAGGGGTAATTTTTGTTTATTTTTTTTCTTTTTTACTTGCGATGAATTTCCATTGTGATTGATCTATAGGTTTATCACAGTATAACACAATAGGAAAAAATATCTATGGATATCACTATACGGGGATTATTCAGAGGGTATAGTGTATCCTTCTTAATTAAGAAAGAAATAATGGAAGGGGTAATTTTTTTTTTTATTTGCGATAAATTTCCATTGTGATTGACCTGTAGGTTTATCACAGTATAACACAATAGGGAAAAATATCTATGGATATCTCTATATACGGGGAGGGTATAGTGTATCCTTTAAGAAAGAAAGAATGGACTTCTAATGTAATTTCATATTGAAAACAAACGATAAAGACTCTCTCTCTCTCTCTCTCGACGGGATTTCTTCAGAGGCTGCATTCAGTCCTCGAACGTTCATCAGTGCGGATAGTAAAGTAGAAAATTAAAGAAATGGAAAGTGAACGTTGTTTAGTGACAATAAATCTAGTAGAGGAGGAGGAGGATAAAAATCAAGCAGAATCGATGTCTGATTACATCAAAAGAATTAACGATTCTCATAATCGTTATTTTGAAGAATATGAAGCAATGCTTCATCATAATATGCACATGAACTGTAAGTACTTATTTTAATTTCTTTTAAAGAAAAAAAACCCTACCCATCCATACAGATTGTTTATTTCAATAAATAGAATCATAAAAGAATTTTACGACACATATATTTGAAAACTGTTAACAATCCCACTATTTGACCAATTTTTTTTTTTTTATTATTATTCAAAACGAAGAATTACGAAAAAAAAATTTTTTTCTTTTATTTTTTACCAGCCATTGCTTTAGAGGAGAGGGAGGAAGAAGAGGAGATGGTGGAAGAAGAGGAGATGGTGGAAGAAGAGGAAGAAGAAGAAGAAGAAGAAGAGTTTGTGATTTTTGTAAGTATATTTGCTTTGTTAAAATAGTTATTACAATATCAAAAAAAAAAAAAAATAACAAAATGTTTCTCAAATATGTCCCAGGTGAAAAATATGGCCACACAAACGGAGTCCATTGCTACAAGAACTGAGGCTACGCAAATGGAGCCTCAGATAGATCTCACACCACATTACTGGTGTACAAATTGTACAAAATATGGTCACCTACGCATCAATTGTTCACTACCAGAGTGGTGTAGCATTTGTCATAAATATATACATCATGCAATTGAATGTAAAAAAAATTTCTAAAAAAAAAGCATTGTAAATAAAACCTTTTTAATACTTCAATAAATTATAATTAAAAAAAAAAAGATTCCCTTTTTTCTAACTTACGAAAAAAAAAAAAAAAAAAATATGGGGGAGCGATCACTTGATCGCTCTCTACGAGTATTCTCTCTCTCTCTTAGACGTACACTGCTTAACGTAAGAGGGGGGGGGGGGGGGGGGGGAGGTCGCATCATCGCACTACTCTCTCTCTCTCTTGTATGGCTTAACGTAAGGGGGATGGGGGGCTCTCTCTCTCTTGTACGGATAAACGTAAGAGGGACCACGTGTGTACCCTACGAGTTTATTCTGCTGGAATCTCTCTCTCTCTCTCTCTCTCTCTCTCTCTCTCTCTCTCTCAGGCGTCCACTGCTTAACATTAGAGGGGGGGAGGTCACGTGTGTACCCTACGAGTTTAACGTCGGGGGAGGACGATGCGCATGCGCACAACCGCGCACGAGGAGAGGGGGCAATTCCCCTACTTCCCTTGTCCCCGCGGGACCCCGACCCCCTCGCCACGCGGTCATAGAACCATCCTAGCCTATCTACTGAGCGCATCTGGAATTTGGTCCATACCTCTACGGCATGATTGTATGCTTCCTCGCTGATATCGCTGTCGGTCAGTCTGTTGCGAAACGACTGGCGCGGTGGTAAAGCCGTCTCTTCCAATCGAGCCGGACTATCTATATAGTCGTAAGGAAAAATACCTTTCCTCGTAAGCAAGTTCAACTGCTCGACGTTCAAGTCCGAAAGTTGTGACCTTAAATTTGTCAGCTGCGATTCCGCCAAGTACGAGCTCAATTTCTCCAAACTGGAGGCCATAAATTTGAACGAATCGATAAATCTCAGCCGTATATTATAATTTCGCAAATATTTGGTGAATGAAATGTATTTTTCCTTATGTACAGGCAGCAGATATACCGATCCCTCGTACAAATTAGCGATCGTCTCGAGAATAAAATGCGAATCATAGCCTGAAAAATTGTGGAAAATCACTGGAATTACATGCGAATCTTTCAAATTTAAATTACAATTATTGTGAGCCGGTCCTCTGTATCTGCCGGTCAGATGATCGTGATCGCGAATTCGAAGTTGATTCGGAAGAAACGGTTTTTTGCCTATATGACAATTGGGGTCATTATAGTGACGCGATCGTTCGCTAAGACTAAGATTACGCATGGGCACGATAGTGCCCAGTTTCTCGCTCGCGATGCGCGCAATGACCTCGAGCTCGCGTACGAACCATTCGATGCAGTCGGCACCCCGATGAGCATCGTATCTCGAGAGTGACGCATCGCGAGCACTTTTTAAATAATAGCCTACACTGATAGGATCATGTTTCTGATAATTATTACTACTGTTCGATTGTTCAACTTTTGATAATATGCACTCGAGATCCGCGTATACGACGAATGGCACTCGCTCCCCATTTTTGATGTTCTTGAAGGAAACCCAGCAATCCTCGTACTCTCTCGGTAGCATCAATCGGAGATTATCGTTGAGCTGCGCGCAGTCCTGCTCATGCGACTCAAGCCTCTCCACTGTGCGAAAGTATTGGAGACATCTACAAAAAAAAATATAAAACATATGCAGTGTAACTCTTTACTCGTGTGGTGGAGGAGGAGAAATTAATTTTACTGTAATAAGAGACTAGAATTTACTGTTTTCTGGCGGCCCACAATCTGGTGCTCGCCTTCTCTTTATTTCCAAAGTCTAGGTTCCGTTACATCAAAATCATTCACAAATTTCGTGCTACGCCTCTCCACCCAACCCGCCTAAGGGGGAAAAACAGGCTAGGTTTTTCTTCCGAGTAGTTACTAATACGTCAGTGTCCTATCACGCCGAATAACGCCTGAGCCTGGGAAATCTATCCTCGTTCAGGAGCAAAAATTTGTAATTCCAAATACGTAATATGCGGTGGGCGCCAGGCCCTTTTTCTCGGGACCGCTCCTGTCTTTTAATTTTTCCCGATCTCGCGTTACTCTCCCATATGCTGCCGGAAAATTCCGCTGGAGAGTTCAACCTAGGCTCAGACAAAAAATTCGTTGACCCGGTGTCGCTACTGGCCTCAGGGCCGCCCGAGTTGGTAAAATTGGCTGCTCTAATTCCGTTATTTGCTTTAATCAGGCTAAAAATTAGCCGCAGGTATCTCGCCTCTTATTTATTTTTTTTTTGTAAGTTTGGCCGATTCATCGTTTTTCTTAATCTACGACTCTCCCCGACGGGTTACTCGTTCGGGCAGAGTGTGCACTCGCGATAATAACCTCTTAGTTTCCTACCTTAGGTTTGTTCGCTATGATCCCCTTTTCTTGCCTCGCTTTTCGTATCGTTTGGCAGAACGCAAAAGGAAGGGACTTCTGGGCCCAGAATTCGTCACCTCGCAACCTTTTTTTTTTCTCACTAGATGCATTCCTTTTATATAATCTCCTAATACTTCTTTTCTATCCTGGCAAGCACAAATTCGGTCGCTTTTTTCACGCTAGGCTCTCTACGCAATGAATCTCTCCTGCCTTCGCTTCTCAGGATCGGTTCTTGGCGGCGCCACCAGGCTATAGGCGACACTCAGCCTCACTGCTCTAGAGCGCGGAACTTAAATTTCTGTACGTGCAGGTTCACCTCGAACCTACCACGTTACAACTCCTCCTCCCTTAGGCCTTACTAGGATTTCGTTCCACGGGTGGGATGGGATGAAGGATACCAGACACGTAAAGAAAAATGCAAATCTATTTCAAATAGGCTTTACAATAAACTGCCTTTTTAAACATATAAAGGTAACCAAAAAAAAAAAATTAGAATACATTTACTGTTATGTGCCGACTACCGGGCGATTCTTTAAAGTGAACTAGTATACCGAAACATCAAAACAACAAAAAAAAAAAATATTCTCCTCTTCCTGGGGTATCCTTTTCGTAAAAAAAAAAAATCTTCGGAGGTCTCGTAACAAACACAAAACTGGTTCTCTTGGTGATAACCTTATATCTCTCAAGGCTTCTCGCCTCAATGCCTCCTAGCGAAAAGAAAAATTTTTTTTTTTTTTTTTTTTTTTGTTCTTTTTAATTGCCATGTAGGGCCCACCATTCGGCACGTCGTGCCTCACAATTACGGCCTCCAGGGCGACGGCCTGTGAGTCTTCCTGGCATAGGGAGATTAGCAGTCCAGGCTAGGCTCTCCGGCCTCTGCGGCGGGGGAAGCCGCATCTGTCCCCAAAACTTTGGGCCACACCGAGGACAAGTCGCCCGATTTTCGTAGGCCCACCCGCACCCTTTGCAGAAGGGTCTGATCGGGACGGCACGGCATCGTCGATATGTGTGCCCTCGGTACCCGCAGGCCCAACACTCACTATATGGGCGAGGCCCCCTCATCCATGCTCTCTGTTTTTGAGCCAGATTTTCAGGCTCAAGCGGTGGCGCAGGCTCTTCTATCGGATCATTCCCGTCTACTTCTGCCTCTGGCTGCTGCCAGAAGTCACCCGGGCGGACCAGGAGTTCCCCTCTTACCGGGCTGAGACTACAGCGCCGCCGTACGGGGCCGAAGGCTGCGATTTGGGGTATCTCCTCCTCCATGTTATTTTCTGGTGCCGATTTCAGCTCGCCGGCTGCTTCCTTCCTTCCAGGATCCGCTCTGGGGGGTACATAAACACACCGGCCTTCCCGGTAATGGCCCCGTGTTCGCTGCATTCTTGCCTTCTTTGGCCTTCTCTTTTTCTTTTCTTATCAATCAATGCTGTTAAAAAAAATAAAAAAAACAATTATAGGCGCATCATTATTAAGCCTCTAGCGGTTCTTTCGCGGCCTCAAGCGTGTCCTCCAGGCTAACGGAGCCTTCCCGTCCTGGTTTTTACTTCCGTCCCTTGTATCGTCTGCTAATGGATCTTTAAAGTGAACCTTTTCCCCTGAAATAGTCTGGCCGGAAGGGCAGGGAGTGGTATAGGGGGTAGCGGAGCGGACGTTTGGAGTTTCAATCTTCCCCGGGAAGGATTCGCTGCTGATCGTGGCGCGGAAAGGCTTGAGGTCCGAAATATGAGCCTTAGAGATAATTCGCCCGCTGGCGTCGCTTAATTCATATACTGTCGCAGACAACGCTTTCCTAATAGTAAACGGTCCTACATAAGTAGGCGCAATTTTCGCATTAAAGCTGTCGGCGGCGGATGACAAGGCGTGATTACGTTTCCACACCAAGTCATCTGGCTTAAATAGTAGGCTCCTTCGCCCTTTATTATAGTATTTGGCCTGTCGGGCACTCGCTCGCTCAATATGAACCTTAACGAGGTCATGCAGAAGGCGCAATCGGGACATTCGGTCTGCCCACGCAGCTGGATCCGTCTTCTTCACCGACACAGGTTCTTCTATCTGCCTCCGTAGGTTGTTCCCTTCTTCGGGTTGTCGTCCGAAGTTGAGGTAAGCTTGTGACTCCCGTGTTGCTTCGTGGACTGCACTGTTGATAGCGAACCGGAACTCGTGGAGATGTAGATCCCAGGCCCGATGGCTTTTTCCAATGTAAGCGGATATCATGCTTTTGATTACTCGATTAACCCGTTCCACCGGATTAGCCTGCGGATGGTAGGGAGGCGTGGTGTAATGCCGAATCCCTTGATCCTTAAGAAAACTATCCAAATACTTGTTGCTGAATTCGGTGCCATTATCTGTGAGCAGTATCTCTGGAGCTCCCCATCTATAAACTACCAACTCTTCGAAGGCCTGAGTGATGGTAGGTCCTGTGGCACGACGTAGAGGCTTAAGTTCTACCCATCGGCTAAAGTTATCCAAGAAGACTACGATGTACTTGTATCCATTTTTGCTCGGCGGCAATGGTCCCATCACGTCTGCTGCAACGACTGACCAGGGCTTTTCTACTATCCGCCCATCCATTAGTCCTGCGGGTGCTTCCTGGCTGGGTTTGGTCTGTTGACACACTTGACAACTTCGGACGAAAGATGAAACTGTTCGATGCATTCCAGGCCAATAATACCGGGCTAACAGGCGCTTGTAAGTCTTACTTACGCCTAAATGCCCCGAGGTAGGCTCGAGGTGTGCCTCCTCCATTGCCTTGGTTTGCAGGTCGTTAGATAGTACCAGTTTCCAGGCGTTGTAGTCCGAGCCTAACATCTCATGAGTCGGGTCAGGCCGGTGAACGTACAGTCTGCCTTTTTCTGTCTTCCAATCTGGGTATGCCCTCGGATGTCGTGCCAGGTTCTGTATCCTGTGCCGATACCAATCGTCTGCAGAGTCTTGCATAGCTGCTATTGCGTCAGCAAGAGGCTTCTCTGCCTTGACTGCCGATTCCATGGCTCTCGACAGTGCATCAGGCACGTGGTGTAAAGCTCCTTTCCTATGTATTATAGTATAATCACAGGCTTGCAGTGACAGAGCCCACCGCGCTAGACGGCCAGTTGGATCCTTGAGGTTATTCAACCACCTAAGGCTACTGTGATCTGTAACAACGGTAAAAGGGTAGCCTTCTACGTAGGGGCGAAGCTTCTTGATGGCCCACACTATAGCAAGGCATTCCTTCTCTGTGGTAGCATATTTCCTCTCGGCTGATGTCAATATTCGGTTTATGTAAACAATCGGGTGTTCCTGGCCTTCAATCTCCTGCACTAGAACCGCACCGATGACATAATCACTGGCATCCGTCTGGATGACAAAAGGCTTTGTAAAGTCCGGCCTGGCTAATACTGGAGCAGAACAGAGAGCCTCTTTTAACTTGACGAAGGCCTCCTCTTGTGCTCTCTCCCAGTGCCATTTTACATTTTTCTTCAGCAATTCTACCAACGGAAGCTTGTAGCTGGCCAGACCTGCGAGGAATTTGGCATACCAGCCAATCATTCCCAAAAACCTTCTTAGCTGCTTCAAGTTTTGTGGTGGTGGATACTCCAGTATAGGCTTCAGCTTCTCCGGGTCCGGTGACAGGCCTTCTTTATTCACTACGTAACCTAGGAAAGTAACCTCTGACCGGCATAGCTTGCTCTTTTCCCAATTAATCTCGAGGTTCGCCCGCTCGATTATGGCTACTACTCGTTTGAGCCACTGCATATGCTCCTCGAAAGTTGTCGTGACGATTATCAAGTCGTCCAGATAGGCGAAGACGTTAGGCTCCAATTCAGGCCCAATCAAACGATCCATCAGCCTCTGGAACGTTGCAGGCGCGTTGGTAAGCCCATACGGCATTCTCTTGAACTGGAATAGTCCTTTTCCCGGTACGATGAAGGCTGTAATCTCTCTGCTGTTCTTTTCTAACGCCACTTGGAAATACGCCTGACTGAGATCAATGGTAGAGATGTATTTGGCGGATCTTAATTTATCTAGTATAGCCTCCATATGAGACAAGGGATAAGCGTCTTTACGAGTGACCTCGTTGACAGCTCGATAGTCAATGCAGAATCTGTGCTTGCCGTTAGGCTTCGGTACAATAACTGGGCAGCTAGCCCATGCACTTTCTGACTTTTCAATGATCTCTGCTGCTAGCATTTTATCCACCTCAGCGTGTGCTATCTCAAAAATCTTTGGTGAAATTCTCCGAGCTCGTTGTCTTATCGGGGTGCTACCTTGCACGTCTATATAATGTTCAACTAAACTCGTGATCCCAGGCGTATCCGATACAGGCTTGAAATGCTCGGCCTCCCAGGCCTTTACTGTAGACTGCTGCCAATCGGTTAAACCTTCCAAGGCAGCGCAGGCATGATACTTAGGTCCCTTCGTATTCTTGGCCTCTTCCCCCGCAAACGGGCACCACTGGCCTTGTCTAGCTCGCCAGAGTGATTTAGCCAAATTCACTTCCAGCTCGAAGGCTCTAATGAAATCCATGCCTAGTATACACTCGTAGTCCAGTTTGGGGGCGACTCTCATCCGTAGCGTCTTCCTGAAGTTGTCCACATCCAACTCCAGAGCAACGTCACCTACGGTTTGGCTTAGGCTGCCATCACCGAGTCGTATGCCTCCCGCTGCTGACCTATCGATTTCCTCTTCTATCAGGGGCACGACCTGCTGTCCCAGATATGATCGAATGGTCCCCGTATCCAGCAAGGCTCTAATTCCTCGGCCTAGTAAGAATATCCATAAGAACGGTCGACTGTCCTGGTCTTCCTCGTCCTTTCTCACTGACCCGTTCACTGTAGAAACTTTGGCTAAGACTGAGATGTCTTCATCTTACGGCTGAGTCGACCCCTGGCATACTGCGTAGGGGAGACTTCGTCCATTACCCATTTGCCAAGTTTCGGTGACAGCGTCCACTGAAATCTGGAATTTTATAAGGAAATCCATCCCTAGA
Organism: Prorops nasuta; assembly: GCF_024137725.1. Taxonomy (NCBI): domain Eukaryota; kingdom Metazoa; phylum Arthropoda; class Insecta; order Hymenoptera; family Bethylidae; genus Prorops; species Prorops nasuta. Next base: position 1,142,197 of record NW_027116810.1, read on the forward strand.
ATGACTTCTAAGGCCAAATCTGGAGCTATCAAGGTACTTAGCTCCTTCTCTGTGTCACCTATAGTCCAACTCATAGGTAATTCGCGAGCTATTGGAATAGGCCTTCCATTCGCCATTTGAACGTCAGCTTTCACTGGATCTCGACGGTCAGGTGCAAGCCTCAATGCTAGCGCTCCTCCTACAATCGTCTTCACTGATCCAGTGTCTATTAGCCCATGGACATTTCTTCCATCCAATTTTACTCCAATACAGGCTCGCTGGTCTCCCCTGTCTGGAATTCGCCTTCCAGTACTGGGAGGAGTTACCTTAGCCACCACGGCTATAGGCTTCACCATGCCTCTCGACTCCTGGACTTCGTTCTTAGCTGGTAGGGTCTCGATGTTTTCTTCAGAGGCGGCGATGACCCGGTTCACTCGCCTCTTGAATTGTTTTCCGAATGCTGCGTGACTGGGTTTGGGCAGGCTTGGCTGACTTCTTGCGTCAGATTAGGCTTTTTCCCCTGTAGGACATAAGGGCATTCGGCCTTCCAGTGACCCAGTCTCCGACACCTATGGCAAGGAAACGTTTCCTTATCCCGCCTGATTTTAGCAGCCCTTTCCTCAGCGGTTAGAGTATTCCACGCAGGTTCTCTGTTTTGAGGGGTTCCTGTCTGGGTGGAGTAGTCCTTGGACGCCTCTTCCCGCTGACTTAAGTTGGTTGGTGAAGTAGGACGCTCGGGGCTGCCCGACTGTTTCGACTTGGCCTTAGGCGTCTTCTTCTTCCCAGCCTTATTGTCCTTCGTTGTCGCTTTTCCTTGGGTTGAGTCATTTTCCATGGCTGCGCACTTTTCCGCGATGCGCTTTCCTCCTACATACATGGCAGAGGGAACTGGCAACACTGCAGTAGTAGCTTGACCCTTGCGCTGTTTTTCTTCCTGCCGAATTCCTTCCAATTCTTCTCCGAGCTTTCGAAGTTTCCTGTACGACGAGAAAGTACTTCTCAGGAACCTCTGCCTGTACCAAGGCTTCAGATTCATGTACTCTATGCCCAACTGCCTTTTCTCTGAGAGAGGGGGATCCATATAAGAGAATATAGTTTGCATATTCTCAAGGAATTCGACCATGGTTTCCTGGTCCCCCTGGAGGCGATCATTGGCCTGCTGTTTGACCTTCCTCCTGGCATTTTTGGTCTTGAAGCGGCTTTTGAACTCCTTCTCAAAGTCTTTCCATTTCTTGCAATGTTGTCCTATTAGATGATGCCATTTCTCTGCCTCCCCGGTCAATACTACGGACAGTGCACTCATTATGGTCCTTCGGCCCAGGCCTGAGCCTTTTCGGCATCGTTCTAGCCGCGCTAGGAAGGAGTCAGCGCTCTCCTGCTTCTCATTACTGAAGGAGATGCGCCATTTGTTTAGGACATCCACTGCCTTAGTTCCTATAATTTTAGAAGGCTTCCTCTTTCTTCTTCTTTGGTGAGCTGACCTCCTACTACCCTGACTTTCATCAGAGTCTTCAGAACTTGACGAAGACGAATGTCGATCGTCTGGGTCGGACTCGTCATTCGATTCATCGGAGGAGCTGTCTTCTTCACTGCTGCTGCTACTGGAGCTATCGCTGTCTTTATTTCGGTGTTTCCGGCGTCCTTTCGGTATTTCAGACTTCTTCTTATTTCCTTTGGTACTTTGTCGGCGTTCGGCTGCATCCTCCCTCTTCTTCTTCTTGCGTTTCTTCTCACTAGCCTCGTAGGATAGTCGAGTGAATAATTCCAAGGCTTTCCTCGCGGCCTCCCTTTGATCCGTATCGTAGTTTTCATCAGGCTGTTCCTGCCTGTGAGTGGAGGTGAGTATTGGCTGGGATCTGGTGGTGGTAGTTGCTGAAGACGAAGTCGGCAGGGCCTGTACGTCGCTATGTTCAGTGGTCACCAAAGGCCTTGTTATTGGCGATGGTAGTTTGGTGGAAACAGGTGCTGGAAGTCGCCAGAATTCTTCCGTTGTTCTTCCTGTACTCGGCGATTGCTCTACCGCTGAGGCGATCGGACGGCCTAAAGAGGTTGTAGGATGGGTACTGGTCATTGTCGTCGTAGCCAAAGCGATGATGGAAGTAGTCACAATAGTGGGCACTGTTACTGTAATAGGTGGGCCAGATACTCCTACTCCATCACTCAAGACTCCTTCATCTTGTGATGTTGGGTTATCACTCCCTGTCGCGGCAGTGGGTGAGGCTTCATCTCGCCTACTATCCCACCTGGCTGCTCCCGCTCCTTCCTGCTGTATCATCCTGTATCTCCTATAACGATCCTGCAGCACCGGCAGTGTAGAATCTGTGTTTAGGCCTTCAGCTTCCATCGTCCTTTTCAATTCCACCGGCGATAGTCTCGCTATTTGGGCACTTAAAGATTCCCAGGAGGTTTTCCGCTCCAACCGGGATTGTGCTCTCTCGTCGCGGCCTTTGGACTTATTATCCTTGCCCATGGTTTCCAGATCTCCTCCTACTTCTGAGTGAGATGATCGGCGACTCATGTTACACTCCCTCAGTGTGATGACGCGATGCTCCCTCGATAAATCTCGCTTACCTTAGGTTTTAAGGGTTCACAATAGAAGGTTGACCAGTTTGGCCTTATTTTTATTTACAATATTGATCTACTTAATCATAGGCTTACATGAAATAAAAAAAACAACTATTTACACGCCTTCTTCAGGCTCATACTTAATTAAACTATCACTAAGGACCTTTTAACAGGCTAATTTTTCGCCATATGTCTGGCCCATACGCCGTTACAGGCTAAAGCTTTTCCTCGGTGATGAGAGAAGTTCAGGGCAATATAGTATATATAGAAAATAAAGAAAGCTCTTCTTAGCTATTGTTTTTCTCAATGTCTCGACCCCTCTGGTACTACCACGATGAGGCGACTATTCACGAGATAAACTATCCAGGCTAACCGAATTGCCCTTACTCTTTTATTAATCCATGCGCCACAGGCTGCACTGAAGGGATATTGCGGGGCAGTCCGCGAGATCTCCCTCTTTCATCACCAGGAAAAATAAACATATATCTATCTAACAGTTAGATAAAAAAAACAAATTTAATTACTCCATCTCATTAGGCTTCGCCTAATTACTCCGCAATTTGTGCCGCTCGCTTAGGCTGGTTATTTATCAATATCACATTAATATAATTTTTATTACTATATGCGGTATACTGTCTTGTCCGAATAAATACGGTGGTAGAAGGACGGGTACGATTTCTCTATACGGCCTTATGGTTTTGACCCAGTTAGTATCATTCTCAATAATACAAATTCTAAGTAATAATGTACTTAAAATTTGTTATTGTCTCCGGGCGGTGCTCGACTCTCCGCCGCGCCGCCTGAAAAAACGTAAACACCGCGTCGCGGTTACCCAGGCCTGGCCGAAGTACGCCTCGCGCCCACCGACTCTAACTCGTTGAAAAATAAATCAGTGACGAACTATTCTCCACTCACTAATTTATTTCAACAATTACCTGTAAGAGAAGCAATTAATGCGCCAAAGGCTGCACTAAAGGGTGTCGCGGGGAAAAAAATTTTTTCCGAAGCCTTCCATCACCGTAGTTATCGTTTTATTTCTTTTCGCTCATCACTAAACTTATCTTTCTACTCGAAATAGGCCAAATTTTCTATCGCAGCCAATTCCCCTTTACCAACGATCGCCCCACGTTGGGCGCCATTTGTAACTCTTTACTCGTGTGGTGGAGGAGGAGAAATTAATTTTACTGTAATAAGAGACTAGAATTTACTGTTTTCTGGCGGCCCACAATCTGGTGCTCGCCTTCTCTTTATTTCCAAAGTCTAGGTTCCGTTACATCAAAATCATTCACAATTTTCGTGCTACGCCTCTCCACCCAACCCGCCTAAGGGGGAACAACAGGCTAGGTTTTTCTTCCGAGTAGTTACTAATACGTCAGTGTCCCTATCACGCCGAATAACGCTTGAGCCTGGGAACTCTATCCTCATTCAGGAGCAAAAATTTGTAATTCCAAATACGTAATATGCCGTGGGCGCCAGGCCCCTTTTTCTCGGGACCGCTCCTGTCTTTTAATTTTTCCCGATCTCGCGTTACTCTCCCATATGCTGCCGGAAAATTCCGCTGGAGAGTTCAACCTAGGCTCAGACAAAAAATTCGTTGACCCGGTGTCGCTACTGGCCTCAGGGCCGCCCGAGTTGGTAAAATTGGCTGCTCTAATTCCGTTATTTGCTTTAATTAGGCTAAAAATTAGCCGCAGGTATCTCGCCTCTTATTTTTTTTTTTTTTTTTGTAAGTTTGGCCGATTCATCGTTTTTCTTAATCTACGACTCTCCCCGACGGGTTACTCGTTCGGGCAGAGTGTGAACTCGAGATAATAACCTCTTAGTTTCCTACCTTAGGTTTGTTCGCTATGATCCCCTTTTCTTGCCTCGCTTTTCGTATCGTTTGGCAGAACGCAAAAGGAAGGGACTTCTGGGCCCAGAATTCGTCACCTCGCAACCTTTTTTTTTCTCACTAGATGCTTTCCTTCTATATAATCTCCTAATACTTCTTTTCTATCCTGGCAAGCACAAATTCGGTCGCTTTTTTCACGCTAGGCTCTCTACGCAATGAATCTCTCCTGCCTTCGCTTCTCAGGATCGACTCTTGGCGGCGCCACCAGGCTATAGGCGACACTCAGCCTCACTGCTCTAGAGCGCGGAACTTAAATTTCTGTACGTGCAGGTTCACCTCGAACCTACCACGTTACAGCAGTTATATTTGTATCATTATTAATATATACCGATCGCATATATAATGTGCAATTTTGATCTTGGTGAACTGGCTTCGCGCCAGTCTCGGCAGAATCCTTATGCACATAAAATGTGAAGCTCCCTGTTCATCGTTGACGAGAAGAAGATTAGCATGCCTCGATCTCTTCTTCTTCGTCACCTGAAGAGGTACAATTCTGATTTTTGCTTCGGTATTTTGCTCTTCATTCTCCAAGGTAAAAATGTTGACCGACACGTCATTATCCGTCTCGAATTTCGGGATCTGTTTTAGCGTAGTCGGAAAGGTTATGCTACCGACGTCTAAAACAGTCCGAAAATGTGGATAAGAGGACGTGCGCTTTGGATTAGCCGTAGGTTTAGCCGGATAGAGTGCCACCGTCACGGACCACGCGAAACATGCATTATCACTAGTTTCCAAATTTATGAGAGCTTCACTACTTGCGATAGCAGGTGGTAGATTAATTCTACAGCCAGCGTGCAACGGGTTAAAACGATTAATGTTAACCAGTAAATAATGGATTTTTTGTAAAGGCCATCCACTATCACTCTCTTGAAATTCACTTAATTTTTTCATAACAACGTCTAAAATATTTTTCCTATACCAATCACTAAAATTATCAGTTTTATACAATGTTGCGTTAGTCGTACAAAGGTTTTTTTCATCACTATTGTCCTTGGAGATGAATTGTCCGTTAAATACACAATTAACCTTAACACTATTTGCACTAACAAATACCTTATCTATACGCACACGCACTAATACTTCCGCGTGTACTAAAAAATCCTTCGGCTCTATACAATTACTATTAAGTACCATACCGCTGCATATTCGACTTCGAAACGCCGAATAAATTCCTCCCCGATAAGTCCTTGTACGTCATTGTTAAACTAGCACCTGTTGTAATATAATTCAGTTCTCTCTTGGCTCGTAGCAATAGACACTTTATACACGCGATTTCGGCGAAATTCTTTTGACGCGTTCCAACGGTTAAAGCTCGATCCGCGTTGCTCAATCGTCGAATATGCTCGCGACATTCCAGTACCCATGCATCGTATCCGTTCGCGCTATTGATTGTAAAAAACTTTCTTCGCAATTCAGTAGACATTTTTGTTTCTTAAAAAAATTTAAGATTCTGTCATACGGTAGGCAACAATAAATTAATAATTGTGAATGTGTCTCTTGCGAAGAGTAACGCTCATATATAGCGAATAGAAAATGGGAGTAGGGGTGATATACACATCCCATTGTTTCGTCCGAGATGCAATCGATATTCTTAGATATACATTGTTATCAATTTTTTCACAGAATTCATTTATTTCTTTGATCATATACAGATTTCATATAGTAGACATTTTGCAGCGAACATATATCATAATGAATCATACACTTGGGTAACGGTGCTTCGAAATTTTTACTCCCTCTAAGAGTGAATTTACCCCACTCACACTCCTTCACATTGTATATATTTTCTAAGTTTCAAATTTTTCTCAACCAATCATATTTCTCCCGTCCTTTCACGAAAATCCAATCCTCCTTCTCCTCCTCGTATGACGTTATATACTTTCTTATTACATCTTTATACTCGTAATAAGGTGAATGACCATCGGTCCAATTGAATCCATGGCGATTAAAATAAAGTCAACTTTAAGCAAAAAATTATATACAGAACATTATATTTTTTTATCGTTTTTGAAAAAATACTTACTCATTCTGTTCTCTCTCGAGATCGCTCAACCAAGCTTCTTGAAATGGTGGTGAAAATACATTGTGATACAATTCATTATCACGCAATACCACAAACTCTTTAACTATAAAACTTTTATCGGTCAATACAAAACCTTGAAAATCAACGAATGTCGGTGTCATTATCGTCAGTCGCTCGATGCAATACTGAACGATCTTTTTTTTATTTCATTTAAGAAATTTTGTTCCCTCTCCATCAGGGGAACAAATATGCTAAACGTATTAATATTCAATGTTTTTTTTTCTTTTTTTTTGGAGGGGATAATTTCTAAGATTCTTTCCCATTGTGATTAAGAAAGAATGGACTCCTTATCAAATGTAACTTTATATTTTAAAGAAACTATAAAGTGTTTCTCTCGACGGAGATATTTCTTCGGAGGCTTCATTTCAGTTTTTTTCTTCGTCGAGAATAGCGCGAGCGCAACAATGCATAGAATAACTCACATAATGGATATAGAAGGTTTCTTAGTTTATAAAAAAGAACTTAAATATAAAGATATAGCTATAATTGATTTAAAAAGTAACCAAATTTCTTACGCATCTTTTCGTTTGCGTGACACTATAAAGAACCTTAGTGAGAAAGACAAGAAAACTGTTTGGTATTTGCTCAATATGGTGCATGGTATAAAATACAGTGATAGGGGATTCGAGAAATACGAGCAGGAGTATGTTGAAGATTTTATTAGAGATTGCTTAACCTGCGAGAATCCCGTAGTAGTCTACAAGGGAGGGAATATGGAAAAAAATATATTGAATAGGATGAATGTGGAAAATATCAATTTAGAAGTGTATGGTTGTCCTAAGTTTAAGGATTTAATTAAATTATATGATTTTGAAAAAACACCGTGTAATTTACAGGTTCGAGAGACGAACTTGGACAATGAACGTTTCCACTGTTCTTACGAGGAGGTGTCAGTTTTTGCCAAGTGGATAAAAGCAAAAATGTGATTCTTTAAAAATCATCGGAAAAAAATGATTTAGAGAAATAAAGAGGAGAACACAAGTCCTCAAATCTTCATTCAATCTTATACCGTCGTCGGTGCTGCACACAGGAAAAAAATGAGCTGCGAAAAGTGTAAATTAATCATGATTCAAGAGGATATTGTTCCTTTTTCACCCACTCTTCCCAGAGAATTGACAGAGGAATACGTCAATCGTTACTTCGAAGATTATGAACGGAAACTGCATCATTATTTGCATAAAAACTGTAAGTATTTATTTTATAATTTCTTTTTTACCTTTTCATAATTTTTTTGATAAAGTAAAAGAGGAAGAAGAGGAACAGTCTAAGGAAGATATTGAGTCAAAAGAGACGAAGAATGAAGAAGAAGAAAAATAGATGGAGGAAGAAGAGGGGGAGGAGGAAAAAGATATGGAGTCAAAGCAGAGAAAGAGGGAAGAAAAGGAAGAGGAGAAAAAAGTAGAGGAGGAGGAGGATATTGAGTCAAAGCAGACTAAGAGGGAAGAAGAGGAACCACCACATTTCTATTTCTTTTACTATTAAATGTTTTAAAGAATAGTTTAAAAAAACATGAGAAAAAAAGTAGAGGTTAAATAAAAAATTTATTCAAAAAATATTATTGTAAATATTCCCCTTCCTATTTCATCAGGAGTAAACGGAAAGAAATCTAATACGATTTAATTAAGAGATGTAACTCAATCTAGAGTAGAGATAGATAAGGATTATTCCTACTGTTCATATTGAGAACAATCTCGACCTCAATAGTGTTTCTGACAGTAGACGAAATGGATTCAAACCAAAAAAAAATCAATTTGCCAGACAAAAAATTGACATTATTGGACATTCAAAAAACAGGAAAGCATGTAGCAATCGTAAAGCCATATAGGATTGTACAACAGCCAACACCGCAGTTAGTTGTACCAAATAGATGGAGACTTCTGCAGCAGCATCGACCACTTCGTAGGCCTTTAAATGCACCGCTGCAGCCTGATGCTGCTGATGCTGGTGCTGCTGGTGCTGCTGATACCGATCATCAACCTATACCACGTCTTGTACGCTGTGCAATATGCGGTCTACGTGAGCATAGGGGTCGTGATTGCATTTAACAGCCACCATCACCAATCGGTAAGAAAAGTTTAAACTCTTCTAACATTAAGTACTTCATGAAATTAAAATTTAGGACTGATAATAATAAATCATTTTCAATTTTTTAATCGCAGATTCTGCTGCTGCTGCAGTTTAGGAGCAATATTATTATTAATATTATTATTATTATTGATATTATGTGTATTATATTATTATTATTATTAAAAATATATAAATTTTAATTATAAACTCCAACGATCGTTCAACTCGCAACCCCTATCCCCCTGTTCTTCACCCTTGAAATCACGCGGAAAATGATAAAACGATATTATTAACGTTCGTCGTATCAGGATGCTAGTTAAAATATTGAGATCATCCAAAGTATGGACGAGGTAGTAGAAGATAGTAGTGAGGTAGAAAGAATTCTCTCCGAAAAATCCCTAGGCCAAAATTTAGAATGCGTGGGGATTTCTATACATTTTTGGTATATGAGTAATTCTCATGTCAGCGCTCGCTTAAATTGGAACGCAACTACTCGTTTGACATTTCTGTTTGAATGTGTATGTGTGAATTGCAACACAGAGTGGAACAGCGGATATAAAGAGTAATAAGGGTTATGGATAAAATTAATAAAATTTTTAGATAAGTGTAAAATTTTATCTTGCAATCTCATCAATACTTTTAAAGCAAAGAGAATATTATTATGTGTGGTAAATTTATCGTATTTTAGAAAAACTACCAATTATGAAATGTTTTCATCATACACCAGTTCAGCAGTTTCGAGTGAAATTAATGGGATAAGTTATTCTGAAAGAGAAAAGTTCCTATCAGAGATAAATAAGAGGAAAATATAATCACTGTTACTGACAATTTTGAAACTGCTAAGATCAATTTCATGCACTTTGTCGGAGAAGGGTTATGCATAAAATAAATAAAATTATTAGATATGTATAAAATTTTATCGTGCAATCTCATCAATACTTTTAAAACAAAGAGAATATTATTCTGTGTGGCAAATTTATCATATTTTAGGAAAACCACCAATTATGAAATTTTTTCATCGTTCACCAGTTCAGCAGTTTCGAGTGACATTAATGGAATAAGTTATTCTGGAAAGAGAAAAGTACCTGCCAGAGATGAAAAAGAAGAAAATATGATTCAATGTTACTGACAATTTTAAAGCTGCTCATATCAATTTGAGCAGTTTTTGAGAGGTTCTTATTTTATTCGAGATATCAGTTTTTAAATGTTTCTAAGTTTTATAGATCATGTAATTTGTAGTAACATTTTGAATTGCAGTGGATGCGTTTCCTGAATAAAGCTTGAAACTGGTCCATGTCAACTTTTAGAAATGCCATTGCAAGGTTAATTATATAACACTGACTTTCTATTCACCCCGTTGGATTATCCTGCGCCAGTGATTTTAAGGCCTCCTGGAAGTATGGCTGTAGGCTTTTCTTTCTGGGAACGAAGAGTGTATCCTCCTTTACATTTTTCTGGTAAATTCTGCACTACTTATGGAAACAAATAGCAGAGTGTTACTCCGTTAAGTGTACACTTCAAATGCAATGTGCTACAGAGCACAGGTAACTTCACAATTGCATTGATATTAAGAGCTTGATTATGGTATCATGAAAAAATATATGTATAAGGCCATAGGTATATATATCTGGTAAACGTTGCTCCTTGCCTATTATTTTTCTCTCATATCCTAAAAAAATCTTACTTTTATTGTAATTTTGGATACTAGAGCTATTATGTAAGTGGCAATTGAAGATGGTTTAGCTATTACTGAAAAATTATTAATAGACGAAGCAACGTTGTACAAAATTCTTGAATCATTAAATTACATTATTTCATATTAGCTAATATATATGTGTAGAGTAACTTAAATGACGCGAACTTATATACTTGAAAATACAGCACTTTATATTATCAATATTTTCATGGAATGGCTTGATGGAGTTAGCTCGACAAGAGGATTACAATTTGCCTTACTATGCAAACATTTTCCATACCTAAAATTACTATTAACTATTATGAAAGTCCTTCCCTTATGATAATAAAACTAGTTTAAACAAGTCACCTAGGGGAAGAGATGTAATTTAGAATTTGATTTTCTCAGTAGGTTTTACCGAGCACATTACCAATAGCTTACTTTCTATGCCATGAAAAACTATGAGATATAAAATCGCATAGAACAACTTAATTTGACAAATTTTGAGATGTTAGAGATTTTCGAAATATGATTCATTAAAGACAAAAGAGTGATACAATGGAATGTTATACAATTAGTAAATGTAAGTCTGGTTTTGTTAAATGTGCATAGTTGACACTTTAATAGTAGATTTTATATTATAGCAGATAGTCATAAAGCATGCATAGTTCTGATAATATATGGATTAGTCAATATGCTAGTCCTAGATTAAGTAGGGTAAACGGATTTTCAAGCAAGAAAATATAAGATCGTTTCAAATGATTTTGTCACAATAATTATATATGGCATGTAATAGATTTTAGAAATGTATGTGCCTGATGATATGATTTGTGCCAAAAATAAAAATTGTATTGGAAACCATTTGACTACCCCTATATACTATTTTACTTGCTAAATTATGATATATTTATTTTTTTTACTCAGCTTTTTCCATAGATTACAGCTATTACTATTTAGATAGAGAAAAGGAAAAGATTACCAGCTGTGCAATAACGTGAAATCTTACAGGGCTTATGTTCTCATAATAATGTTCGAATTTATTGCGATATTATATGCAAAATGCAATAGATGCCCATCAGGTGTATATTTGCATTGTTAATTATGACAAATTTCCGATAATTTCCACATAAAATATATCTTCAAAAATTGTGAAATCAAATCGAAAGCGGCATATAGATATGCGCGATGCAAGTAATATTTCTCTAAGGATATCCGCGAATATTAACAATTAAAAACATTATTTCAGAGATAATGTATATATCTCTTACGATAAGCGATTTTGTGATTATATCCACAATTTATTTATATAAATAAATGAGTTTAACTGGACTGCATCTTATAACACGCGAATTCGGGGGAAAGGTATTTATTAATATAAGTAAGCACTCTGATATGTTTAAATAAAAAAAAAAAGTACATCTATTTTCTATACATTTGTAGGTGCTTACATTCATAATTTACCATTTTCTATGTACACTGGCTTCTATTTGCCAGGGCCTCTCCCGACCGTCTGTACGGGAAATCTACATTAGGCCAGTAATTCGCGGACTACCATAAGTACTTAAATTTCCTTAATAGAATTTGCGGTGATGCTACGTGTGCTCTCGGCGCATTCGGGTTATTTTCAATTTCTTGAGGGCGCCAGGCCCGCAGTGGGCCACCCGAATGGCCTTCTACTTACGCGGAGCACTACTCGCCGCTTTTCCGGCTTTCCCGTGACTCTAACCTCTCAGGGTCGCCCGAGTGCCGAACCCTAAGCTAGCCCCATTTTCTTCCCGTTCGCGTCGGGACCGCACTTCTTAAAATTACGAGTCTCTTCCCGGCAGTAACACACACCGGGCAAGAGATAGACCCGCGCTAATAATATTGTTCGCCTACCTTATTCTACTAGGCAATACTCTCTCTAGGTTTCCTTTTGGCCTACGGTGCCCTTTTCGGATATTTTTGCACGTGTAATTGATGTCTTCGCTGGTGCTTTTCTCCGCCGTTTTCTTCTTTACGTCCTATTCAAGTCACACTGTGACAGGCAATGTCAGCCTTGCCGCGAGTTCGCGACGGCGCTGCGGTCGGCGCTGGAGTTCTCGCGAGACAACCAATAGCGTCTCAGGCGCGAAAAATGCAGAACTCATAACGTGACAGGTCCCGTGTGGGTCTGCCACGTTACAATCTATACAGTAAACCAACTGCTGTTATTAAATAGGTTTACGCCTAAATAAAAGTAGATAATATTCCATTGCTAATTTGTGAAAATAAAACATATCTGTAAGCTATTTCCCAATCATAATGAGTGATATTTAAGTTATACATATTTTGCACTTCTTTCATAAAACCTGGTTTCATCTTCAAATTATAATTCTGTTAACTCTTGTTTTTCTTGATCAATAATCCTAAATTATTTATACATAAATTATGGTATAATGATAATAAAAAACTGTGTAATGATATGATTTATTTATAATTAGGGAGAATAAATAAGTAAATTGTAGCTAGGTTATTTAAAAGAGTTATTCATTTTTAAAAATACTGTTTCAGCCGGTCCTTTTCCAGCTATTTTCATAGAAGGAGGCATGCGTTGAATGCGGTTCACTGTGAATAAAAAATAATATGATATAGAAAAGTATTTCAGATTAAAGTTGTAGGGTGTTCCAATTAAGGGGAGCTGATGATGAAAATATTGAACTATCATTGACTGATAACCTTTAGGTCATATACAACTCAAATTACTTTCTTTTATTGCTAATTTGTAATTTTCTGCATGTAACTCTTTTGGTTTATCTCAATAGCTTTTTCCAAAATACTTTAACTTTTAACCAGTCGTGCACTACATAATTCGATTTTCAATTGCGTATAAGCTATAGAATTAAACTACTAGAATGTAAAATAAAAACCTGAGTTTCAATTTAATAAATTAAAGTGCATCGCATGATTTTCAGTAGGTATTAAGATAATACTAGTTTCAGTTTTTCATCATCCGTTCTACTTGGTACCGCACAACTTCTTGCATATCTCGATTAAATCTAGATATATGCATATATATGTCTATATTTACAATCGCATTTATATAAACTTCTTATCTTCTTTATAGTTTCTTCTTTTTTGAAAGAAGAAAGCGTAAGAAAAATTTTTGATTGCTTTTTCCTCATCCTCGGTCACCTCTTCTTCAAATTTTCTTAAAATTTCCTCTATATGTTTATTAAAAATTCTTTGTCCTCTCCTCATTTGTACGGTCCTTATCTTTTTATTGTTTAGCAGCTGCTTCCTTTCTCTATCTACTTCTTTTATTAACTGGATTAATTTATCTATTGAAAAAGTTAGACATAAATTGTATAAATTTTTTAAGAAAAGGAATAATCTTATAACACTATAGCTATGGGACTAGTGATCAACACAGTGTAACGCATATCACGATGCTGAAACTAGCAGCTAGACTTAGCAGTCGATCAGGGACGAATAGGCAATGGGCGCATGTGGGGCCCATATTAAGATCTAATGATAAATTTCTCCTTTAAAATTCAAAATACTGACGTCTATAGTTTTTGATAGATCAATTAGATTAAAATGCTTTTCCTTTGATTCCGTAAAAATTAATTTTAATTAGATTAATGCTACCCCTGCACCTATCTTCCTTGCAAGTCAACTGTCCACCAGACGCAAAATAAAAATTAAATAAAATTTGGCAGAAATATTCTACGCTAAGAGTAGAATTAATGTGCATTCAGTTTTTGAGGGAGCGGGAAGGATAAACATTGTTTTCTTACTTCCAAACAATGCCCTGCACGCACTTATGTGTGTTCAAGTTCATCTGCCGACCAAACGCAAAATAGGATTCGATTGAAATTTGGCAAAAACCTCTTATGTTTAGAGTTGAATTAATGTGCCTTTAGTTTTTGAGGGAGCGAGAAGTTTAAACTCTTTTTTTTCCTTAAGAACAGTCTCACCCACACAATTCTTAATTAAAAAAAGAGTTTTAACATTTCGCTCCTTCAAAAACTAAATGCACATTAATTCAACTCTATGTTCAGAAGATTTCTGCCAAATTTCAACCGCATCCTATTTTGAGTTTGTTTGACAGATGAATTTGAACACACATAAGTGCGTGTAGGGGATTGTTTGGAAGTAAGAAAACAATGTTTACCCTTCCCGCTCCCTCAAAAATTGAATGCACATTAATTCTACTCTAAACGTAGAAGATTTCTGCAAAATTTCAATCGAATCGTATTTTGCGTTTGATTGGCAGATGAATTTGAACGCACTTAAGTGTGTGCAGAGGATTGTTTGGAAGTAAGAAAACAATGTTTACCCTTCCCGCTCCCTTAAAAACTAAATGCAGATCAATTCTACTCTAAGCGTAGAAGGTTTCTGCAAAATTTCAATCGAATCCTATTTTGCGTCTGGTCAGCAACTGATTTTAAAGGGATGAATTACTTATAGTCTATCGGAAAAATGTTGCGTGGGAAATTTATTAATATTTAGTACCTTAGTAGGCTTATTAATAATCTAAATTATTTGCAAGCGTTAATTATTTTTTTAATACTCACTATTTTATTCTAACCTTCAATACATAGCGTATAAACATTTTGCATCAACGTAAGTCGAGATTGTGATATTTGTATAGAATAAATAGATGTGAAGACAATGATGAAGATTGACTGCTGGATAGATGACAAATTTCAGATGATATCTACAATATTTTAAACTACTTTTATTATTTGCGGGAAGAATTTTTTGTGTTTTGTGAGAAAATTTAATAAGAAATATTTACCTACAGTCCATATACAAAAGATTGTAACGACCTGCTAATTACAGCAGCATATGTAACGAGGCGCAATATTCTAATGTGCTTTCAAAGAACGTGGGCGGATTTCGGGAAATATGGAAATTTACTTTTTTGAAGGATCCGATCTATATATTATTTTCTTGTAATATTATTTCTCTTTCCTTCTCAATTTTTTTGTTTTTAGTATCATTTATAATATTTTCGTTTACAATAAATTGGGCTATGCCTTTTCCAGTAGAAAATTAAAACATTGTCTAGTCGTCTCGATCGTAAGTATATTCTTTCCAGTGACACTATTTAGAGGAACAGTAATCGGTTTGCTATTAATAATTGAGAGAAACAGGTAGTTGTAGGTAGCTGTCGAATATACATATGAATTGTATTTAATATGGATAATTTATGTAAAACCTTATCCGTTTATTACGAGGACGGGCATATATATCACAAAAGCAAGTCCTATACAAAAGCTAATGGAGAGATTGTTCTGTAAGATTTTTGCTACTATAACAATCCCAAATTGATAATAGCTTTACAAAAACATAACACTTTACAGCTATTTAAAATGTAAAGTGCAAGGTTGTCAGGGCACAGCAAAATTAAGGAATAGCGTTTTTACGCCTGGAAGAATTCATTGCCACGAAATACCTTCCAATTATAAGGAAATAGCGGGTTTTAGAGAAGATCTATATAAGACGGTAGAATCAGTGCCATGTACATCGAAACAGGCATATAATATTTGTGCTAATAGGTATCGTTTTTAAATAACAATTTAATATAATACTTTTCAATAAAATTAATGGAATATGCTATTACGTATATATAGGCACACGGCGGCAGCACAAGAGATATCATTTCCAATGATAAAGAGTTCTCTAAATAAATGGAAATCAAAAAAATTTCCAAGTTCACCGAAAACTTTAAAAGGTTGTGCAAAAGTTGTAAATACTAGTAATAAGTGGAAGAACTTTTTAAAGTTTGAGAAAGGAGAGGGGGAGGGGATATGTGAATTGGAAATATCGGAATACAATGATGGAAATTGTGTAGCTTTAATTATTTACGAAAAAAAATTATGCGCAATTTTAGAAAAGTGCAAAATTATTAGCATGGACGGTACATTCCGAACCGTACCGATGAAAGATGCGACCCAATTAATAACAATTATGGGTAAAATTCAAGATAAAGTATATAATCTAATAATATTTCATATTATCCGCTTAAAATATACTGTAAATATTAGTATCTGATTTAAATAATCTTTGTCATTATTTCAGTTTTTTCCATTTCTTTAGATTTTATTAAATTCCAAAAGCCAACTATTTTATACAAGAATATTCAAGTACATAAAAATTCATTTGGTTCCTGAATTCAACCCAGAAATTTGCGTGACTGACTTCGAGAAAGGGTTGCAAAATGCAACAGTAGCAGCATTTCCCTCGGTGCAAATGCAATGCTGCTATTTCCATTATATATATGTAAGCATAATATAATACATATATTTGTATGTTCACAAAATCTGTGCATTTCGAAAGAAAAAAAGAAGTACAGACATCGAATTTTTCCTTTTAGAACATTCGGCGGCAAATAAAAATATTAAAAATCTTTGAAAGAATCAAAGCGTTAAATATAAATTTAGGGTGTAGCGTACTGCTAACTTTAAGAAAAATCTGCAACTTGCCTTATCCCCCGTCTAAATATATTAAAAAGGGATTTTCATACATAAAAGAAGAAATATATGATAGACAGAACCTGGACATAATGTTAAGGAAATTGATGATATATGCATCAAAGCAGTGGATTAAAAATACTGATCCCAAGATCTTAAGCATATATAGAGCAAAAGACACTACTAATAATTTCTCAAGAAAGGTACCATCGAGCACTTAATAAATTATTAGGAGATCGACCATCATTTACTCAATTTTGCTGTAAATATCTGATGTATATACATAGACGTTGCAACGCAGATCATTGAAAATATTTTGATCACAGCTTCGTTAGATAACTCTGAGTAAAAAAAATGGAAAACATTTTTTTTCTATCTCATTCTGGTTTTTAATTAATTCCTTCGATCTTTAGCTTTTAGCCTATAACATTGCTGCAGACGACAGAGTGAGAAGGAGAGAATGCGAAGGTGAGAATGGAGGCAAACAATTTTATACCTTCCTAGCTCTTACCAATGAAGCAATATGATAGGCTAGACCAAAAAATCCAATAATTCATATTGATAGGGATAGAGAAAATTATCATTCCACTTTCTTCACTCAGAATGATCTAATAAAGATTTTTATTCAAAATATTTCCGATGATATGCGTTACACTGTGTTGATCACTAGTCCCATAGCTATAGTGTTATAAGATTATTCCTTTTCTTAAAAAATTTATATAATTTATGTCTAACTTTTTCAATAGATAAATTAATCCAGTTAATAAAAGAAGTAGATAGAGAAAGGAAGCAGCTGCTAAACAATAAAAAGATAAGGACCGTACAAATGAGGAGAGGACAAAGAATTTTTAATAAACATATAGAGGAAATTTTAAGAAAATTTGAAGAAGAGGTGACCGAGGATGAGGAAAGAGCAATCAAAAACTTTCTTACGCTTTCTTCTTTCAAAAAAGAAGAAACTATAAAGAAGATAAGAAGTTTATATAAATGCGATTGTAAATATAGACATATATATGCATATATCTAGATTTAATCGAGATATGCAAGAAGTTGTGCGGTACCAAGTAGAACGGATGATGAAAAACTGAAATTATAGTATTATCTTAATACCTACTGAAAATCATGCGATGCACTTTAATTTATTAAATTGAAACTCAGGTTTTTATTTTACATTCTAGTAGTTTAATTCTAGAGCTTATATGCAATTGAAAATCGAATTATGTAGTGCACGACTAGTTAAAAGTTAAAGTATTTTGGAAAAAGCTATTGAGATAAACCAAAAGAGTTGCATGCAGAAAATTACAAATTAGCAATAAAAGAAAGTAATTTGAGTTGCATATGACCTACAGGTTATCAGTCAATGATAGTTCAATATTTTCATCATCAGCTCTCCTTAATTGGAACACCCTACAACTTTAATCTGAAATACTTTTCTATATCATATTATTTTTTATTCACAGTGAACCGCATTCAACGCATGCCTCCTTCTATGAAATTAGCTGGAAAAGGACCGGCTGAAACAGTATTTTTAAAAATGAATAACTCTTTTAAATAACCTAGCTACAATTTACTTATTTATTCTCCCTAATTATAAATAAATCATATCATTACACAGTTTTTTATTATCATTATACCATAATTTATGTATAAATAATTTAGGATTATTGATCAAGAAAA
This sequence comes from Prorops nasuta, assembly GCF_024137725.1. Taxonomy (NCBI): domain Eukaryota; kingdom Metazoa; phylum Arthropoda; class Insecta; order Hymenoptera; family Bethylidae; genus Prorops; species Prorops nasuta. The sequence goes on from NW_027116810.1 coordinate 1,160,574, forward strand.
ACAAGAGTTAACAGAATTATAATTTGAAGATGAAACCAGGTTTTATGAAAGAAGTGCAAAATATGTATAACTTAAATATCACTCATTATGATTGGGAAATAGCTTAAAGATATGTTTTATTTTCAAAAATTAGCAATGGAATATTATCTACTTTTATTTAGGCGTAAACCTATTTAATAACAGCAGTTGGTTTACTGTATAGATGCAGTCCAGTTAAAATCATTTATTTATATAAATAAATTGTGGATATAATCACAAAATCGCTTATCGAAAGAGATATATACATTATCTCTGAAATAATGTTTCTAATTGTTTATATTCGCGGATATCCTTAGAGAAATATTACTTGCATCGCGCATATCTATATGCCGCTTTCGGTTTGATTTCACAATTTTTGAAGATATATTTTATGTGGAAATTATCGGAAATTTGTCATAATTAACAATGCAAATATACACCTGATGGGCATCTATTGCATTTTGCATATAATATCACAATAAATTCGAACATTATTATGAGAACATAAGCCCTGTGAGATTTCACGTTATTGCACAGCTCGTAATCTTTTCCTTTTCTCAATCTAAATAGTAATAGCTGTAATCTATGGAAAAAGCTGAGTAAAAAAAATAAATATATCATAATTTAGCAAGTAAAATAGTATATAGGGGTAGTCAAATGGTTTTCAATACAATTTTTATTTTTGGCACAAATCATATCATCAGGCACATACATTTATAAAATCTATTACATGCCATATATAATTATTGTGACAAAATCATTTGAAACGATCTTATATTTTCTTGCTTGAAAATCCGTTTACCCTACTTAATTTAGGACTAGCATATTGACTAATCCATATATTATCAGAACTATGCATGCTTTATGACTATCTGCTATAATATAAAATCTACTATTAAAGTGTCAACTCTATGCACATTTAACAAAACCAGACTTACATTTACTAATTGTATAACATTCCATTGTATCACTCTTTTGTCTTTAATGAATCATATTTCGAAAATCTCTAACATCTCAAAATTTGTCAAATTAAGTTGTTCTATGCGATTTTATATCTCATAGTTTTTCATGGCATAGAAAGTAAGCTATTGGTAATGTGCTCGGTAAAACCTACTGAGAAAATCAAATTCTAAATTACATCTCTTCCCCTAGGTGACTTGTTTAAACTAGTTTTATTATCATAAGGGAAGGACTTTCATAATAGTTAATAGTAATTTTAGGTATGGAAAATGTTTGCATAGTAAGGCAAATTGTAATCCTCTTGTCGAGCTAACTCCATCAAGCCATTCCATGAAAATATTGATAATATAAAGTGCTGTATTTTCAAGTATATAAGTTCGCATCATTTAAGTTACTCTACACATATATATTAGCTAATAACAAATAATGTAATTTAATGATTCAAAAATTTTATACAACGTTGCTTCGTCTATTAATATTTGTTGGAGATCGGAGTGTAGGTACGAGCGGTCTGGGACTCTCAGGCCGTCTCGCTCCCGCTCACACTCTGTCTCTCTTGATCCTACCTCCAACAGAGGCCGATAGGTGGCCCACAGCGTAGAACTCTCTCTCGCTGTTATTATTTGGGTCTGTTGTACATATCAATACCCAAGAGTTCCGTCTTATTGCGGCTCAATTTAAACGGTCTAGGCTCTAGACTCTGTCTTTTCTTCTCAGCAGCTTAGTCAGTCCTCCCTTCCTGCGACGCCACTAAGTCTCTTAGTACGCATTTCTGCTCCATCGTCGATTTCTTGGGCTCCAAGAAATCGTCTTCCTTTCTCTCTATCTTCGTTGCCTGGGAGTCTCAGGTACGAAGGAATCCTGTCCGGGGACCTGGGGACCACAGGGTTGGGATTTCGTAGTTGTAACTTTGGGTGGATTATCAATTTGCGGCTCAGCCTCCTTTGGAGCACTTTTTGATTCTTTTGTATTTTTTTTCAACTCAAATAAACTGATTTTACCAGATTTCCTGGGCGTTGTTTTTGTCACCCTGGAGCCTTCCTTCCTAGACCTCCTTGCGGATATCACCCAATCAACTTTCAAACAAATTTCTGGTCCTTCGAGCCGGATATAACCGGTACATATTCAATTGAGTTGAATTTTGATTGGTGATTCTTCGAGGTGACTGGGGGAGTGTCTCTGGTGGCAAAATGGTAACGCAGGAGGAAATACTCATGTGCGCAGGTCACGTTAGTCCTTATTGCTCAGAATTAGAACGGCTACTGGTCAACACCAAAAAGCGTGGTATAGGTAATTTTACCGTCCCTTATTTAAATGGTCGTCTGGCTAGTGCCAAGGAAATTCTCGCGAAAATACAAACGAATTATGTGACGATCACTAATCATTTATCGGAAAAAGATTTGCAACAGTTTAATTATACGACGCAGAATACTTATGAGCGAGCTATGACGGCGTATTTGACTGCGGAAGAATACATTTTAGAGCAAATCGAGAATTTAAGCAGTGAGCAAGTCGCTCCTGTCACTGCAGGGCGGACCCATGCTCCCTCGTTGAAACTTCCTAAGTTAGATTTACCCAAGTTTAGTGGTGACTATTCTGAGTGGTCAACCTTCTATGACTCTTTCAAATCAATGATTCACGATAATTCGACATTACCAGGTGTTCAAAAGTTTCATTATTTAAAGGCATGTCTTCAAGGAGAAGCTAGCTCAGTAATTCGATCCTTAGCCGCCAGTAACGATAGTTACTTAACAGCATGGAATGCATTAGTGACTAGGTATACAAATGAACGAATTACTACGTCCAACCTTCTTAGCAAACTAACGCTCATTCCGAAAGTCTTCGCTGACAATCTCATGTCCATGAAAACACTACGCGATACAACTATAGTTGCGCTAAACTCGCTGAGGACATTAGGATATCCAGTTGATGGTTGGAGTGCCATATTGGTCCACATCCTCTCAAACAAGCTAGATCAAGTTATCACAGTGGAATGGGAGAAGGAAATAAGACGTGTATTGAAATATCCTTCTTTCACTCAGTTTTTAGAGTTCATCACCGAGCAGATTAATATGCTCGAATCTATTAGTAATAAATTCAAAGGTAGTAAACAAACTACTGATAAAACTTCTCGTCCTAAGTCGTTGAAATCACTCAACGCAATCGTGGATAAACCAAAATGCTTTTATTGCGACGCGGATCATCCTCTCTATCAATGCAACAGCTTTATTGCCTTGAACCTTCAAGCCAGATATAAAGCAGCGCAAAATAAGTCACTTTGTATCAATTGCTTGAGACCTGGACATTCCATATCGTCTTGCCGAAGTAATTCTCGGTGTAAAAAATGTTCCAAGGCACATCATACGCTTTTGCATTTTGAGAAACAAGCTAATCCGACGCCTCAACGTAATTCATCTCAAGCTGCTTCACCCACGAGTCTTCAAACCATTGATCAGTCTTCGACTTCTGTTGTTGCTCATGTGAGTGCCATGGACGAACGCACGACACTCCTTGCTACTTTTCTCGCACGCGCTACAGCACCAAATGGCCGTCAAATTATGATTAGAGGCTTAGTCGACCCGGGCTCACAAACATCGTTCATGACGGAAAATCTAGCCCAGTTATTAAGAGTTACACGCCGCAAAGTTAATGCAACGATTTACGGAGTCACAGGAGGTGCGGTACGTAACGTCTCGAGCAAAGCTGAACTCATCTTACAGTCAGTCAAACACGATCAGGCCTCACTCAAGGTGACGGCATTAATTTTACCAAAAATCACGAATTATAGTCCTCGGTCGTATTCACCTCTTGAATTCCCTCAATTAGGTTCTCTGGACCTCGCGGACGAATATGCTTCTGTTAAAAATCCAATTGATATTTTAATTGGTGCAGATTATTGCCCTCAGCTTTTACTGAATCAAATAATTCATTCATCGAACCGTGCACTGATAGCACAAGATTCGTTATTTGGCTGGGTTGTGTATGGTACACTTGCGTCGCACATGCATACTACAACAGTAAACGTTCTTCATTGTTGTGACTTCGATAAAACACTTCGAGAATTTTGGGAGATTGAAGAAGTTCCTAGCACCTATAGTTTGACCCCTGATGATCAATTATGCGAGGACATTTTCGCGAGTAACGTTACTCAATTACCATCAGGCCGCTATCAGGTTGCATTGCCTTTCAAGACAGAGTTCTCCAAATCCGCACTGGGAGCCTCTCGCAGCATCGCCGAATCAGCTTTAAAGCGAGTTCTCTGTCGTATTAACAAATCTCCTGAGCAGTCCGAAAGCTATGCTAAATTCATTAGAGAATACGAGCAGCTAGGACATATGGAGAAGGTCACAACAAACGCGATTGACACAGACTCCTTGGTTTACCTGCCTCATCACGCAGTATTTAAGCTCGAAAATGGAAAGCAGAAAATACGTGTCGTATTTAACGCGTCCGCTAAAACTAAGAGTGGTCTATCACTCAACGACGTACTCTTAGTAGGGCCAAAACTACAAAAAGATATAACAGCCATTCTTATGAATTGGCGTGATTTTCGTTTTGTTGGTATAACAGATATTGTTAAAATGTTCCGCCAAATTCTAATTCGTCCGGAAGACAAAAAATTCCAATCTATAATTTGGAAAGATGATTCTGGTAATACTCAAGCATATCAATTGAACACGGTCACATACGGTACCGGACCTGCACCGTTTTTAGCTTCACGGGTAGTGCAGGAACTCGCAAATCAACATGGTGATGACTTCCCAGACGCGAAGTCCATCTTACTTCAACAATCAATCTATGTCGATTACATTCTTTTTGGAACTAACAACCTTGCAGATTTACGCGATATCCAATCTCAATTAGTTCAGTTGTTGGATAAAGGTAAATTTGAGCTCAGTAAATGGGCCTTCAATTCAGCAAGCACAGCTCTCCAAGAAATTCCTAATGATTCTAGTAACGCTAATCTTAATTTTAATAGCGAAAATTTTAACGAAACTAGCAAAGTGCTGGGCATATCTTGGAATACCAGCTCTGATTCATTTCAGTTTATAATCTCGCCTTCTTCCATCACTAAGTTAACAAAGCGCATGTTACTCTCGGAAAACGCGAAGATTTACGATCCTATAGGCTGGATCTCACCGTTCACCATTGTGTTAAAGCAAATAATGCAATCCACATGGTTGCTCAAACTTAATTGGGATGACGAGGTTCCCGAGCCTATCCAGTCCAAATGGATGTCTTATTACTCGCAAATGTGCGAATTAACAAAAATCAATATCCCGCGCTGGAATGGTCAACTTAGTGCAGCAGATAAATTAGAACTCTATGGGTTCTGTGATGCTTCAAATTTATCCTATAGTGCTGTGGTGTATGCCAAATTCACCAATAGTGATAGTCAAACCTCAGTCAGCCTCGTAATGGCAAAAGCCAAAGTGGCCCCTCTTAAAGCAATTAGCATTGCTCGTCTTGAACTAGTCGCCGCTGCTTATTTGACTAAACTAATGCTTCATATCAAGTCATCACTTAAACGTTCAGTGCATGACATTTTTTGTTTTTCTGATTCACAAATCGTGCTGGCTTGGATTGCACAACATTCGTCAAAATGGAAAGTTTTTGTAGCCAACCGAGTCGAATATATACAGTCAAGTCTACCAGAGGCTCATTGGTCTTATGTCAATACTAAGTCCAATCCTGCAGATCTCAACTCGCGAGGGATTAATCCAAGCCAATTAATACATTGTACTCTTTGGTGGGAAGGACCCTCTATAATTCGGGAAACGTCATCGGAAAATTCTCCTTTAATGTTTGAAACCAACGAGGAAATAAAGACCTCCTCGATATATACAAATCATGTCACACGCGATTTACCGTCATTTCTTCATAACTATTCGTCGTGGACAAAACTAATCCGTGTTGTTAGCTACGTGTTGCGATTTATAGATCGAGCGCGTAGAAAAAATGTTTGTCAACACGCTCACTTGTCAGCTCTCGAGCTACGCACTGCAACACTGCGTGTTGTGAAAATAATTCAAGCTGCTGCTTTCTTAAACGATATATTGACGTTGCAAGGCAAAAAGTCAGTTCCGTCAAGTTCTCGATTACTTTCTCTTGCCCCATTTTTAGATGCGCAAGGAATTCTACGAGTAGGTGGGCGTCTGCAACACTCATTTTTGTCAGACAACCAAAAGCATCCCATTATTTTGCCAACTAATTATTTAACCGAGCTGCTCATTCGACATATACATATCACGACCTTGCACGGTGGCCTACAGCTTACGTTAACAGTATTGCGGCAAAAGTATTGGGTGATCAATGCACGAAACGCTGCGAAAAGCATAATACATAGGTGTGTCACTTGCGTTCGTCAGCGTGCCAAGCTAGGAACACAATTCATGGGATCTTTGCCTACTGGTCGAGTAAACCGTAGCCATCCGTTTGAACATACTGGCATTGATTACGCCGGGCCCTTCCTTGTAAAACTGCATCAAGGCCGAAACTCGAAATCAGTTAAGTGTTATATAGCTGTTTTTGTATGCATGGCTATTCGTGCCATCCATCTTGAGCTTGTCTCCAAATATGATACGGATGCATTTTTGGCAGCTCTAGCTCGTTTTACTTCACGTCGTGGTAAACCCGCGGTGATTTACTCTGATAACGGGTTAAATTTTCAAGGAGCAAATAAGGAATTGAAACTTGCATTCCAAGGCTCTCTGAAACATGTGCAATCTATAGATTTTGAACCTATACGCGAAATAGAATGGAAATTTATTCCCGTGGCCACTCCTCATTGGGGTGGACTGTGGGAGAGCGGGGTACGAAGCGTAAAACATCATCTAAAGCGTGTTCTTGGGACTTTTCTTCCTACGTTCGAGGAAATGACCACACTAATTTGTCGTATTGAAGCCTGTCTAAACTCCAGACCTCTTTCTCGCTTACGCGATGACATTGAAAGTTTAGAATGTCTAACGCCAGGGCATTTCTTGGTTGGTCGCTCTTTACTCGCTCCACCCGAAATGTCCATTCTAGATTTAAAGGAATCTACTCTAAATCGATGGCAGAAAATCACTCGGATTACCGAGCTCTTTTGGCAAAAATGGTCGGGCGAATATCTGCAATCATTACAATCTCGTCCAAAATGGCAAATCAAAAATAACGATTTTCGTGAGGGTGACATCGTTATAATTAAGACTCCAAACGCTCCATCTTGCAAATGGAACTTAGGCCGAATTATTCGTTTAATAATCGGTTCAGACTCAGTAGCAAGAGTAGCTGTGGTTCAAACAGCGAATAAACAGATTCAACGCAGCCTAACCCAGCTGTGTAGGCTCCCGGCATAAATACAAATATTGACATACAATCCCAACGGCTTCTAATCTGCCGACTCTTACATCTCATCACCTTGACGCTTTACTTATTAAATCAGTACTCCTTAATCATGGCTAGTGACCAGGTGCCTAATTTAGTCGGCAACGTCGAAATGTTCTTAAGTGAAGTTAGGGGCGAAGAAGCCAACGCGTCCGATGTACTGGACCTTACCTTCAGTGACTTGAGTCTTTCGGACGATGCTCCTTGTGTTGATTCTCTGCTTGAACTTTCGGATTTGCTTGTGTCAACGAAGGAAGAAGAGGACTCCAGGATGCAGGTCATTTTGGATCCGCCTTGTCCACCTGAACCAGAATCAGCTGACGTGGTCATGGAACCCATAGCGGGACCTTCTCGTACACCAGCACCAGCAATTGATTTAGCTGTTTTATACGCGAGCAGTTGGGAGAATGGAATCCTGTATGATTCTACCGCAAAGGAGCTGGAGCGTACAGCAAAATACGTTACCGTCTTAGCGTTCGGGCTCACACACCGTATACCATTGCATGCGATCTTGAAATATCGGCAGTGGAAGTCTTGGGATCCTCAAGGAAAATTGCTCTTGCGTTGGACTCCAGCGTTAGAGCTGAAAACTGCCAAACTCATCATTAAGAAATGAGTTAGTCTGCGACCATTGGTGGACATTCGGAGCTTCGCTCAAAGGTTTTTTTTCCTTTTCCTTTTCCACCATGGTCTTTATTTACGGTGTTTCACCATTCCAAATTTTAGAACATAAGTTTAGTTTATTTCCAACATCTGCGAGATTCATCTGAATTGACGTAGGAACGTCAATGCGGAGGAGGATTTGTTGGAGATCGGAGCGTAGGTACGAGCGGTCTGGGACTCTCAGGCCGTCTCGCTCCCGCTCACACTCTGTCTCTCTTGATCCTACCTCCAACAGAGGCCGATAGGTGGCCCACAGCGTAGAACTCTCTCTCGCTGTTATTATTTGGGTCTGTTGTACATATCAATACCCAAGAGTTCCGTCTTATTGCGGCTCAATTTAAACGGTCTAGGCTCTAGACTCTGTCTTTTCTTCTCAGCAGCTTAGTCAGTCCTCCCTTCCTGCGACGCCACTAAGTCTCTTAGTACGCATTTCTGCTCCATCGTCGATTTCTTGGGCTCCAAGAAATCGTCTTCCTTTCTCTCTATCTTCGTTGCCTGGGAGTCTCAGGTACGAAGGAATCCTGTCCGGGGACCTGGGGACCACAGGGTTGGGATTTCGTAGTTGTAACTTTGGGTGGATTATCAATTTGCGGCTCAGCCTCCTTTGGAGCACTTTTTGATTTTTTTGTATTATTTTTCAACTAAAATAAACTGATTTTACCAGATTTCCTGGGCGTTGTTTTTGTCACCCTGGAGCCTTCCTTCCTAGACCTCCTTGCGGATATCAACCAATCAACTTTCAAACAATATTTTTTCAGTAATAGCTAAACCATCTTCAATTGCCACTTACATAATAGCTCTAGTATCCAAAAGTACAATAAAAGTAAGATTCTTTTAGGATATGAGAGAAAAATAATAGGCAAGGAGCAACGTTTACCAGATATATATACCTATGGCCTTATACATATATTTTTTCATGTTACCATAATCAAGCTCTTACTATCAATGCAATTGTGAAGTTACCTGTGATTGGTAGCACATTGCATTTGAAGTGTACACTTAACGGAGTAACACTCTGCTACTTGTTTCCATAAGTAATGCAGAATCTACCAGAAAAATGTTAAGAAGGATACACACTCTTCGCTCCCAGAAAGAAAAACCTACAACCATACTTCCAGGAGGGCTTAAAATCACTGGCGCAGGATAATCCAACGGGGTGAATAGAAAGTCAGTGTTATATAATTAACCTTGCAATGGCATTTCTAAAAGTTGACATGGACCAGTTTCAAGCTTTATTCAGGAAACGCATCCACTGCAATTCAAAATGCTACTACAAATTACATGATCTATAAAACTTAGAAACATTTAAAAACTGATATCTCGAATAAGATAAGAACCTCTCAAAAACTGCTTCAAATTGATCTCAGCAGCTTTAAAATTGTCAGTAACATTGAATCATATTTTCTTCCTTTTCATCTCTGGCAGGTACTTTTCTCTTTCCAGAATAACTTATTCCATTAATGTCACTCGAAACTGCTGAACAGGTGAACGATGAAAAAATTTAATAATTGGTGGTTTTCCTAAAATATGATAAATTTGCCACACAGAATAATATTCTCTTTGTTTTAAAAGTATTGATGAGATTGCACGATAAAATTTTATACTTATCTAATAATTTTATTGATTTTATCCATAACCCTTCTCCGACAAAGTGCATGAAATTGATCTTAGCAGTTTCAAAATTGTCAGTAAGAGTGATTATATTTTCCTCTTTTTTATCTCTGACAGGTATTTTTCTCTTTCAGAATAACTTATCCCATTAATTTCACTCGAAACTGCTGAATTGGTGTATGATGAAAACATTTCATAATTGGTAGTTTTTCTAAAATACGATAAATTTACCACACAGAATAATATTCTTTTTGCTTTAAAAGTATTGATGAGATTGCAAGATAAAATTTTACATTTATCTAAAAATTTTATTTATTTTATCCATAACCCTTATTACTCTTTATATCCGCTGTTCCACTCTGTGTTGCAATTCACACATACACATTCAAACAGAAATGTCAAACGAGTAGTTGCGTTCCAATTTAAGCGAGCGCTGACATGAGAATTACTCATATACCAAAAATGTATAGAAATCCCCATGCATTCTAAATTTTGGCCTAGGGATTTTTCGGAGAGAATTCCCTCTACCAGTAGTGAGATGGAAGAGGAGGATAATAACGTGTTGATAGCTATTGTGAGATGGCGAAAGCTAATGCGTATTGATAGAGAAAATAATAATACGTATTGTTAATATATTTCGTATTGAGCTTACATCTCTTCCATTCTCAGTCTTCCGAGTTTGCTTAACGCGATAGTTTCTACAGACAAAAAAAATGGGTGTAATTAAATTGTACAGATTATTTACTGAACAAAATATTGATAACATTCTAAATATGGATGAATCAGTGGAGGAAGAAGAAGAAGTAGATTTGGAAGGAGATTGGGGTGAAATGGAAGACGAAGAACAACGTGTTGACCGCAATTGTGAGAATGTTGAGGAAGAAGCTTCAGCGGCAACAATCCCCATGAAATATCCAGTCCGATGGAGATAATGACGATGATGATTATCGTCTATCAGATTTTATTAGTGAAATGGAGTGGGAGGGTATTGATATGGAGCATGAAATTTCTCCAGAAAATATAATACGGTTCGACGATGATGCTGACGTTCTCCAGCTTCTGTCTGATTCATTTACGGAGACCACCCACAATCGGTAAGAATCGATGAAAAAAAAACAATTTTTTTGACATCAAGTGGTTGGATAAGTAGTATAATAATAAATATTTTTCCTTACTTTTTTCTCGTAGATTATATCGCTCCTGCTGCTACTGTCACTACCATTTGCCGCTATTTACTTAGAATAACTAATCAAAAATGATGTCAACTTTTTTTCCCAGTATTTATTTGTTGTGTAAATAAAACCTTCAAAATAAAAAATTATACTTCCTTTTTTTTCAAACTTACAAATTAGAATTTGCTTTTAGAGGTACAAAAAAATATACGAGGATGCTAGTAGGTCTCTATTGACATTGTCTTTAACTGGGGCCATTCCACGTCAAAACAGACAGATTTCGGAGTACAACACCGATTTTTTTTTTAAAAATATGTGTTAATATATAAGAAAATACAAGACTTTTGGCGCTAGTTTGAGTCAAAAATCTTTTTTCGTTTCGGAGATACGAGCTGTCAAAGTTTGCAGTTTTACTGTTTTTGGTAAAAACACGTAATCTTTGAAAATTTATATCTCCTAAACGAATAAAGATAGAAGACTCTGGCTGGAACGAGTGTACTCAGAAAGAATCATACTTTATTAGAAAAATATAAAAAAAGACAGTTTGTTTTAATTGGTTAAAACTATTAACAATTAAAATAAACATTTGAATTAACAAATGTGTTGTCATGCTCTGACAATTATAAAAAAATATCAGGAATGTTCCTTGGAATGTCCTCTACAAAGAAAAAAATTAAAACGCGTATACTCTCTTGGTGTTCATAGTGAAAAAAAATATTTTATCACGACGCGCTCGGCCAGAAGCGTCGTTCGAGCAGCGTAAACCGGTGAAGCGCATGCGTAACTGAGAGCGACTAGTCTCTACATGTCGGAATCCATCAATCTATGAATAATGCGAGCTAATAACATGTTTTAATTGTTTGTTTATGTTTTTATAAATATTATAAATTAACAATATATTTATTATTATTCTGCTTTATAAGCAGTCGTTATTTATTTACAAAATAATTAGCAATAAGACATTTGAACATGGCATTGAATATACAAATTATATACTAATTTATATTTACATATTTTATTAAATTATGGCAGAAGAAAATATTATGAATATGAAATTTCTGTACTGAAAATATTTAACAAACTTTAACAATTGTATAATTATCTGATTGAGGAAAAGCTTTAGTTTGTAATTGTGTCTTTGAATCTATCGTTAAAAATGCACGATAATTTCTAGTTCCTTTAACTATTTTTACTTTTCAAAAAAATCTCGTTTAAATTATTTTAATGCTTATTAAAACACTTCGTACGAGATTTTTTGAAAAGTGAAAATAGTTAAAGGAACTTGAAATTATCGTGCATTTTTAACGATAGATTCAAAGACACAATTACAAACTAAAGCTTTTCCTCAATCAGATAATTATACAAATGTTAAAGTTTGTTAAATATTTTCAGTACAGAAATTTCATATTCCTAATATTTTCTTCTGCCATAATTTAATAAAATATGTAAATATAAATTAGTATATAATTTGTATATTCAATGCCATGTTCAAATGTCTTATTGCTAATTATTTTGTAAATAAATAACGACTGCTTATAAAGCAGAATAATAATAAATATATTGTTAATTTATAATATTTATAAAAACATAAACAAACAATTAAAACATGTTATTAGCTCGCATTATTCATAGATTGATGGATTCCGACATGTAGAGACTAGTCGCGCTCAGTTACGCATGCGCTTCACCGGTTTACGCCGCTCGAACGACGCTTCTGGCCGAGCGCGTCGTGATAAAATATTTTTTTTCACTATGAACACCAAGAGAGTATACGCGTTTTAATTTTTTTCTTTGTAGAGGACATTCCAAGGAACATTCCTGATATTTTTTTATAATTGTCAGAGCATGACAACACATTTGTTAATTCAAATGTTTATTTTAATTGTTAATAGTTTTAACCAATTAAAATAAACTGTCTTTTTTTATATTTTTCTAATAAAGTATGATTCTTTCTGAGTACACTCGTTCCAGCCAGAGTCTTCTATCTTTATTCGTTTAGGAGATATAAATTTTCAAAGATTACGTGTTTTTACCAAAAACAGTAAAACTGCAAACTTTGACAGCTCGTATCTCCGAAACGAAAAAAGATTTTTGACTCAAACTAGCGCCAAAAGACTTGTATTTTCTTATATATTAACACATATTTTTTAAAAAAAAATCGGTGTTGTACTCCGAAATCTGTCTGTTTTGACGTGGAATGGCCCACTGCGTTCCACTTCTCGGAAAGAAAGCTAATACGTTTTGATTAAGCGAAGACTAATATGTATTGATAAAGAGGAAAGAAAGTCATCAGATTAACTAAAAAATACGTGCGTAATCGGATAGTTCATATTTCACTGGAAGATCGTTTTGCATCTGAGCGACTAGTGACGAAAAATCTTGAGATCATTTAACGCTAGCAACGGTAGTGAAAAGAACAATGTTGTGTGATATACCGAAGAAGCAAGACGACGATTTGTGGGAGAATGCGGAGGTGGAGCAAGACATTGAGGATGATCCCGATTTTTTCGCTTTAGTTGAGCAACTTATGGATATAACGAATGAAATGGAAGAACAAATGGAGGAAGAAGAGCAAGAGGAGGAAGAAGAGAAAGAAAACGAACGAGAGGAAGGAGATGAAGAGGTGGCGGAACCCTAAAAATCGCGTTGTGATTATTGTAAGTATACTTGCTTTGTTAAAAAAAATAGAGCTATTACTATGTGAAAAAGAAAAGTAACAACAAGATTTCAATTATGTCTGAGGTGAGAAATATTGGTTACGCAATCGGAGACTTTCGTCACGGGAACACAAGCTGCGCAAATGGAGCCTGAGGTAGACCTTACTTCGACGAGGCAAAGTGGACCATTTTGATTCTAGATGGAAGGACGAATCAAAATGGTACGATTAGCAGCAACGAGAATAACAACACGCAGAGCCCAGCTATCTCGCTGCAGATTGTTAGAAAAACAAAAAAAAATAATAAAAAAAATGCAGATCGTGAAAAATATGTATTTTAAATTATAAAGTCGGTTTTTAATGCCGCAAGGCTTTTTCCGAAAATCTACGTGTATTTATTTAATTAACCGTTCCCTCAATTCCTTTCATAAATAAAAATTAAAATTAAATTTAAAATATGTGTTCTCTCTCTCTCTCTTATATCTCTCGCGTAGAGGGCTGGGACGTTTGGGTGGGGGGATCGAGAGGCTGTCACGTGCTCAATTTTCCCCACCACCATGGGTGTCATGCGATTAATTTTCCCCTCCACCAGGGCAGTTACGTGCTTAATTTTCCGCCACCACCAGGGTGTCACGTGATTAATTTTCCCCCACCACCGAGCTTCCCCCACCACCAAGGAGTGGGGGAAGTCCCCCCTTCCCCCTCCTTTTAGGAGTAGGGGCATTTCCCCTACCTCCCCTCCCCCCGCGGAACCCCGACCCACTCGCCACCCGGTCATAGAATCCTTACAGCCACACTACTCACAGGCTTAATAAATGTGCTTAATATGGAAAAAAAAATTCTATAGATTTTGGCTGCAATAAATGAATTTTTGTTTCCCGAAACTGAAATTCCGCATTAAAAGTATTGAATTTTTCTAATACAAAATGCAAAAAATGCAAATACGCTTCAGTTTCAACGTTTTGCATATATTCATACAATTGAGTAACCTGTATATTATTTTCAGAGGACTGCTCTAATAAAAATGTACGTAGATTATCCTAATTTTCTAATACTCGGTCTATACATTTATGGCGAGAAAGCCATCTAGTTTCTGCGTATCTCAAAATACTTCATATTTTCGGAGCGAAACAATGTTGAAACTCACGAAATATAGCCGTTCTTTTAGGGCTTCCATGTATGAAAGTCGCGATATTTTTTATAAACTCTTCGTATACCGAAGGAATCGTTCTGCACCCAGCAGAAGCCGCAAGTGCCGATAAATGGCATATGCATGGGACTGTAATTACTTTTGAATTTTTTTTTAAATTTTTGTCCGAAAAGACGAATTTCTTCCTACCATAACGGACGCGTTATCACAGCCTATAGCTAGTACTTGCGCTAAGTGAATTTGTTTTTTCATTAACCCATTTACGTCCAAAATGTCAAAATTTCTTGCACGTTTTCAAAGTGATTTTTTCCTATGTAATTGGCGTTGCAAAAATTCTTGAACCACATATTCTGATGTAAAATTGCATGCTCTTTCAGAATCCGTTGCCAGAATCATAATAAAACTCACAGGAAAAGAGATATGCTCGATTGAAACATAAAAAACACCTAAATTTTCGAAAAAAAAAATTTTTAGGATTTTTTTTTTAAGTGTTACGGTGAAGATATCACCTTGCGACCGTCATCAAAGGTGATCATGGGAGTTGAAGTTTAACAGGGAATTTTTTTGTTGACCTTGAACCATCGCTTCTTTACAAAATGGCGGAAAAAACGAATTTTTTTTTTTCAATCTTCATCAACTTTTTTCTCGAAATCTATGGTCTTTAGAAAAAAATTCATAAAAACAAAAATGCCTTAGAATCGCTCGAGGAACATTCTCAAATTTTTTCAGAATTTTTTGAGACAATTTTTTATTTTCCGGGAAACTTGTGAATTGGAATTTTCAAAAATGTCTCCAAAAATTCTGAAAAATTTTTAGGATGTTTCTCGAGTGCTTCTAAGACATTTTTGTTCTTATGAATTTTTTTCTAAAGTCCATAGATTTCGAGAAAAAAATGGATAAAGTTGAAAAAATAAAAATTCGTTTCGGCCGATGTTTTGAAAACCTATTGGTAAAAAAACGTTCTGTCTACGAAAACTCGGAAAAAATTTTACAATATTGCTCGAATGATTCTAACTTATTTTCATTCTTTTTTCAAAGACTTATAGATTCCGACAAAAATTTCATCCTTTATTTCCATTTTATTTCGGCAGATAAGCGTAATTTTTGGTCTCATGTATTCATGAATATTCGTCTTTTTTTGTTCTCTTCTTTCGTATTTTTCTACATACGGATGAGTGATAAATAAACGAAATCATTAATTTCATACATTATGTCGCGGAAACGTGTAAGATCTTCTGAATATGAATCAGATTCTTCAGATAGTGATTCAGAACGCAACGTATTGATTCCGGATCCTGACTATTCAGGTTCCGATGATTCTGGTGCCGATTTTGATTCAGATTGCGAACATGAAATACCCAATATCACTTACAATAAAGCTCGTGCAAATTATTCTGAAAAACAAGATAAACTTGAAAAGGGCATGAATTCACTTGGATTGAGGGTGAAAAGTTACACCCTGATTCTTGTGAAGATAAAGTATTATTGTCCGAATCGCAAAAAAAGAAAATACGTAGGAGCGAACTTTTTCAATTGTTTGAAACCTTTTTTTCTATTGAAATGAAAAAATATATTATTGATGCGTGTAAAGACAATGGTTATGATCTGAAATTGAAAGATCTTGATACTTTTATTGGAATAGTTATTTTTTCTACATTCAATCCCAGAAAATCACAGAGAGATTACTGGTCATCTGATCCGTATTTATCTAATGAAGTAGTTTCTTCTGCAATGTCTCGCCAACAATTTGAAATCACAAAATCTAAATTGAAGTTTTCAAAAAACAAAGACAAAGATTCAAATGATCGAGGATGGCGCGTTCGTTCTCTACTGAAACTTTTTCAAAATAACATCATGAAATTCGGAATATGGAGAACTGCTCTATCCGTTGATGAGATGATGGCCAAATCCTATGCAAAAACTGTTTTGAAACAATTTATTCGAGGAAAATCGATAAGATTTGGTTTGAAATTTTGGGGCTTGTGTACTTCGGACGGCTATCTACTGAATTTGGATCTTTATTGCGGCAAGAATTCTCAAATTGGAGATAAGTTATCTAAATGTGCTTTAGCTTCACGAGTAGTATTATATTTATTACAACCATTTTTTCAAATAATAAGTTATAACAAAATTTCTCAATTTCATCTGTACTTTGAAAACTTCTTCACGAACATGGATTTGGTATTACATTTGAAGAAATTGCGTTTGAAATGCACTGGTACTATCAGAGATAATCGAGTCAAAGAAAAAAATGTGCTTGATAAGAAAGCTCCAAGAGGGACATATGTGGTGAAGCACGACGTAAACAGTGGCATAAATTTCATTACTATCATGGATTCGAAGCCCGTCTCAATAGCTTCAACTGCTGCAGGTGTCAATCCTCTATCTATTTCAAAAAGATACAGCGCAGAGGCTAAATCTAAAATTGAAATACCTTTTCCGCAAGCTTTTCACCTATATAACAAATTCATGGAGGTGTTGACCTGCATGACGGACATTGCAATGACATACTCCCAAGTATACGATCAAAAAAATTGTAACGAGGTTCTCTCGTTACGTATCAAGATACCGGATTTAATAAAGAAATTAAAGAAAAGCTAACGATTAGTAGTGGTTATTTCAAACCCTACATTACCGACTCGGTGCATAGGTTTCCGAGTGGACAGAAAGTACCATCTAGGAACATCCCTGTTGACCGTCAGAAGACCGGATGAGAAGACCGGCGCTCCACTTAAAAGTCCAAGCCGACCAAGCGAGCAAGGCAGGGCTGTGCCAAGTAACTTGGTGGCTTGAGACGAGGAGAAGTGGGCACAGGGACTCCTGCGAAAGGCGAATTCTCTAGTCCCCTGAGGAGGGGGAAATAAGAGAGTGAGTCGGGCCTGGGACGTCGCGCAAGGCGGACGTACACCACACCGGCTCACCGATGAGTGTGTCCGTGTGCGTGAGGTGAGCTTGCTCCCTACGCAACGAACACACTGTATGCTATCGATGCATAAGGGACCTGTGCAGGTATGGTAGGTTTCTGCTGCATGCCGGGTGCCGCCGCTAAGTCCATGGCAACGCGCATGGCACCGCGGACTTGGGCATTGCGGGGATGCACCACCCTGACAGTCCCTTATGAGAAAAGATCACGATAACGTTCTCGTCTCCTCACCTCCCCTCATATGTATGAGTGGGTGGGTGGGAGAGTGTGTCTATTGTCGCGAGGCTCCGGCTACCTGTAAGGAACCCTCCCCTCTCTCCACGACCTAGCACACTGAGCAAACCAGGCTTCCGTACCGTCCTCTATGCACTACCAATCAGCCCATTGGGAAATGCATACGATTGGAATGGCGGGGTAAGACCCCTATGTTAACGATGGGTTGTTGGTCACCCACACGACCAACTGGCGCCCTGAAAGTACCGAATGCAAGGACGGCCGAAGGTAATAGGAAGATAGCTATCACGATCAGCCCATCGTGGTAAAAGAATCCATTACAAAATGGACATGGGTAGTTTTTATGAGACTTATACATGCGTCTATTACTAATTCTCTTGTAATTTTCAATGCTGCTAACGATGGAAAGAAAAAAGTTGGAATAAAAGAGTTCACTATTTCGATTGCCAAATACTACTTACAAAAAAGTAGTCGCAAAAGTAAAGCACATGGACGATCTAATAGTGACAAATTGAGGATTTGTTCGAATGGAAACTGTCCAATAAGAACAAGAATTTTCTACAAAACATGTAATTTAAATATTTGCAATAAATGTTGGCTAAAAAAGCACACCTAAAAGTATGAATAAGTGAGAGGCAAGGGGACTCACGGAAAACAAGCACCCCGAGACGTGAGAGGCAAGGGGACTCACTGGAAAAAAGCACCCCAAAGGAGACAGAATTTTACCACGTCCACGCCGTAGTCTCCGGGTAACGCTAAGAGTAAAAAAATCTTCCTAAAATTTGCACAGAAATCGTTTTTTACCAATAGGTTTTTAGAACATAGCGGCCGAAACGAATTTTTATTTTTTCAAATTTATCAATTTTTTTCTCGAAATCTATGGACTTTAGAATAAAATTCATAAGAACAAAAATGTCTTAGAAGCACTCGAGAAACATCCTAAAAATTTTTCAGAATTTTTGGAGACATTTTTGAAAATTCCAATTCACAAGTTTCCCGGAAAATAAAAAATTGTCTCAAAAAATTCTGAAAAAATTTGAGAATGTTCCTCGAGCGATTCTAAGGCATTTTTGTTTTTATGAATTTTTTTCTAAAGACCATAGATTTCGAGAAAAAAGTTGATGAAGATTGAAAAAAAAAAATTCGTTTTTTCCGCCAATTTGTAAAGAAGCGATGGTTCAAGGTCAACAAAAAAATTCCCTGTTAAACTTCAACTCCCATGATCACCTTTGATCACGGTCGCAAGGTGATATCTTCACCGTAACACTTCGAAAAAAAATCCTAAAAATTTTTTTTTTCGAAAATTTAGGTGTTTTTTATGTTTCAATCGAGCATATCTCTTTTCCTGTGAGTTTTATTATGATTCTGGCAACGGATTCTGAAAGAGCATGCAATTTTACATCAGAATATGTGGTTCAAGAATTTTTTCAACGCCAATTACATAGGAAAAATTCACTTTGAAAACGTGCAAGAAATTTTGACATTTTGGACGTTAATGAGTTAATTAATTGTGGATTTTTAAATTCTTTTGAATTCATGTCAAAAGACCAAAACCATTGTTTATTAATAACAAAAAGTCTTCTACTATGAATAAAATGGAGAAAATCACTCGCAGGTAATTTACAAATTGTGTTAAAATTTGAAACATCTTCTTCCTCTGATTGTAGTTTTTTATCTGAAGTAGGATTAATGGTGGCAATAGTTTTCTTTCCTCGCGGTGTTATATCTTCATTTGTTGTTGTTGAAACCATCGGACTATTTTTACTCTCTCATCTGATTTATATAAATTATAAAGATTATTTAAATCTACTGCATTAAAAGGTGATCCATTCGTACTATCGTGGTGTTGAACATAAGGATGCATTATATGCCCAGATGTATCATTATGTAAGCCTAAACTGTGTCCAACTTCATGCATTAAAATCCTATACAAACTATTCAAATGTGAATTATAAAGTCCTAAACCAAAAAACCATTGTTATTTATCCATATATAAATGAATTTCTTTTCTCTGTTGTACTTTATCAGGAAAATATGCATGTCCCACAACCTGACCTCCTAATCTAGCATCACATTTTGTTGAATCATAAACAAAGTTATGATTAACACTTTGAAATGAAATAATTATATCTGCTTTACTTTTCTTTTGTATTTCTTTAAAAGTTAAATTTGAAACAATTGACCATTGTTGAAATACTTCCTTTGCAGTTTCCAATTGAGGTATACTAGCTACATGAAAATACCACGGTAATTCCTTTTTATACCATCTGTTATCTTCCAAATCATTATTTTGTGAAAAATCTCCTAATCCACATCGAGGTGTTTGCATGAAATGAATAATATCTTCGGTTGTAATATCCTCGACTATGTTAAAGTTTTGCTTAAAAGCTCTTAATTCATGTTTATAGATTTCATTATTCATAGCATTTAATAGCATACCATTGTTATTATTGAAATTTTCATCGTCAATATAACCATATTTTATTAAATACTTTGAAATAAAAGCACTATTATTATTATTATCAAAAAACACAATCTATAGAGAGAATATGGATATAACTGCGAATTTACGTAGGAAATTCATTTTAAGACACAACAGTAACACATGAGAGTAAATAATATACTATAATCAGAGGAATAAAATTTTTTATTTTTATACAATGTAAAACGTGTGGGCGTAAGAGTGTGTGTGTGTGTGTGTGTGTGTGTGTGTGTGTGTGTGTGTGTGATTTACGTCAAACACTGATTACACATTTGATGAATAAGACTGATGGGGGAAGAGGGGAAAAACTTTAATCTGTAAAATAGAGAGAGAGAGAATGATATAACAAAGAAAAAATAATTAAAAGTTATTTTAAAACTTTTATACCATATTCTTTTAATACTTACTGTAAGTTTTAATTTGATACATCATATTTAAATACTCTTTCTTTTCTTCTCCCTCTTCTCCTTCTTCCTCTCCTTCAACTCTTTCGTCTCCAAAAGCTCCATTCCCTTCTGTGTTTTCATCATCATTCTTTTTGATTAACAACTTTTTCTTTTGATATATGTGAAATTTAAAAGTTTTTCTCGTTAGATCTTCAAAATTGATATTCACTTTTTTATATTTTTCAAGTGTTTCATAGATCTCATCAAAAATCTCTTGATGATTTTCCAATATGTATCTACTTATTTTCAATGGTAGTCGAAGACATTCTACAGTGTTTAACATTAATTGTATTTGTTGACCATACCTCGTTATAACCTTTGAAATTTTAGTTAGCTGATATTCATGGGATAGTCGAATATTTGGTATAAATATGTTTCTCTCTCTCACTCTATTTACACTCAATGAAAACAAATCTTTCTTCTTTGTGTTTCCACTCATCTTCTCTCTTCTTGAATACCACTGTTTTTCATTCTCTTATGAGTAAATATCTTGACTTTTCAATTCACTTAATCGTTTATACGTCTAACTTAAAGTCAGTTATAACGACAAATGATGCATACTTATGAAATTTGAATGGTTTTAAGGTGGCGAGATTGTTTGAACCCCCATGACCTATACATAAAAAATTTGTGGTCAATATTATCACATTTTCTCTCCACCCTCTCTCTTCATTTTAAGGAAAATAAGGAGCTACACGTGTTTTGTTAAGGAATATATCTTTTCCCGGAGGATGAGTGATTAACTCTCTTATCATAATCATTTTATTTTTAAATAAAAACCAATAGACCGGATGAAAAAAATCTACGTACGATAGAAAAATTAATTAGTATTAGATTGTACCAAATGATTATACGCACGCGTATCCTGTTTTATACTTTTTTCAAGGATGAATGGTTAACCTTTTTATATATTTATTTTCTTTCTCATCTTCCTCTCAGTGAAACCAGATCGTGGAAAGAATATTCTTCCCACCATGCCGTCCTCTGCGCGCGCAGCTCTCACACATAGAAAGCTGCTGCTATGTCCGTGACATGCTTCACCAGTCGTGGCACGCACACTCTTCCACCGGTACATACGTGTGTCGGTCTTCTCCGACAAGCTTCGATAGATCTCGGGAGCGAGAAGCAACGATGTCGATTCTCGGACCTCTCTCTTACTCTATACTACGTTTACCAAACGACTTGCAGAACAAAACAAAATCCTTTTCCTAATGCTTCGGTAAAAGTTAAGTTACCGAAGGTCCCAGCCCGAAATTAAAACTTTCCTAAATTAATTTTCAATTATTATAAAATGCTTATATGCAGCCATTAAATTATTAGATTTAATAATAAATACATAAAATGCTTTCTTACAATATATGTGCGAAACAATGTCCCAAGTCGGCTCCGAACCTGTGGTCAGACGGTAAGGCTTTTTCTTAAAATAAAATGTTCAAAGACAATTTTAACAGGAAACAATATTTTATTTAAATAAATAAACGTACAAAATTTTTACAAGTATATTTACAAAAGGAGCCGCTAGACTTAATGTATCGATTTCCTAGGGAATTTTTTGTCTTCAAATTCTAGGGAATTTCTGTAGGTGAAGATTCCCCATAACCCTAGATACTAAAATTCCCCAGAAAGGAAGGCGAACTTAAAACTCCCGGACTGGACAATTTTCTCTGGGGTACTCCCCAGTAAAATCCCCAGCCTCGGGAGGAAACGGAGGTGGAGAAGTGGTTTTGGGGAAGGGGAAGTCCCCTTACCCCTCAGCCTCCTTCTCCAAGAGCTCTAGTGGCTCTGAGCCACCCCAACCCCTAGGGTGAATCTACCCCTCCCACTACCCGACTTTTTCGAGAGCCCTGGATTGAGGTTCGGAACACTGGGTCGAAAGTAGTCCTCGGAGGCAGTGTGGAGGGAAAGGAGAGGGTTTACTTCCTCCCGGGAAGGCCCCGGAGAATTCTCCCTTAGGAGGGAGGAGATTGCCGCAGAGGGGAAGTCTCCTCTTGGTAGGCGGTGGGTGGTTGGTGATACTTATCAAAGTGATTCACCAGAAGAGTTCGCCGCTGGAGGCGCTCGTGTGATGTCCGTGGAGGCGCTGCCATAGAGACGTCAAAAAGTTGCCGGTGAGGCGTCAAAAAACAGCTGCTGTTGCTGCTGCTATACAGCTATCGAGCTAATTTAAGGTGCGATGGGTCCTTATCAAGGACCCATCTAAGTAATTACGCAACACTAATCTTGCCAGCGAGAGAGCTGCTGCGGGCGCTGGCCACCTAGTGGCCAAGCGCGCAAGTAGTGTCGCGTCGCGGCCGCGACGCGCCAGGGCAAGAAGACGCGCAAGCGCGCCGCGGAGAGATAAGGACAGATAGAGCGGCTAGACTCTGTCGCTCTAGCCGTCTACTGTGAGCGCAAGAGAGAAAGTGAGATATAGCAGAAATGTGGAATCTACTTCTCAGCATTTCTACTCCTCCCGATCTCGAACAATAGAAAATGGGTTGAGGTATAAGAAACTCAATGTTTATGTATTAATCTGTTAACAAATGCATTTTTATATTTATTATTAAGTCCAATAAGTTAATGGTTATTAAAAAAAAAATTCCCCGTAATGCTAAAAAATGAAAAAAAAAATCTGTGCCAGGAATCGAATCCGAGACCACCGCGTGACAATCTGCCATCCTACCGTCTGCGCCAAAGACTCACTTAGCGTTGTAAGGGCAAAACAGCCTTTTCTCGGCTTACTCCAATTCTTTTATTAACTCGTCATAAACGATAAAGAATTAGCTGAAATAATAACTACATTTATTTACACAGTATTATTACATATGACCTATTTTTTTTTTAAATTTGAAGCATACATTTTTCACGAAGATACGATAGTTTAAAGATATCCACAGATGCAATACTTTAAATAAAAAAATAAATTGTGACCGATTTTTTGCATTTTCAAATAATATTGCATATTAGGCTCGCAAAAGTGGATGAGCTAGACTGAAGGATCGATATTGCACTTGTGGCAAATCATCGAATAACTCCTCCCCACCATTCTCCTTTGATTTTTACAATTTCTGGAAAATGAGCATATCTACGTATAGCCCTGAAAGTCTACTGTCTATAATGTCTAAACAACTTTTTCCGAAAAAAGTAATTTTTCCGGCACAAAAAGGCACTTTTCTGTTACATTGTCAGAAACGTGACAAATTCGATAATTTTGAAAGTTACACGTCTGGGCTTCTCATTTCCTTCTCCACGTATATACTCTCCGATCTTGATCGCTCATGAAACTGGTAATTGTTGACGCGTCGTGTAATGGCATCTTTAATTAATAAGCTAAATGAAAATCAGGGTCACTGAATTTTGGAACTGAATTCATGCCGCGCGTGTATTTCACGCGCCGTGTACCCGCACCTTTAGCAAAATCTATTGGAATTTTTTCCGTTTTCACGTGCTTTTAAATGCACTTATAAAGCTGCTGTGCACACCGTATTTTCGTTATACGCCTTTGCACGCAACAATTTGCAATAAACAATTTTGAATTGTTTTCAACATATATTTAAAACACGAATAGAAATATGTTCGAGATTGGGAGAAGCAGAAAATGTTGCGAAGTAGATTCCGCATTTCTCTGTTATATCTCCCATCTCTATTGCGCTCACAATAGACGGCTAGACCGACAGCGTCTAGCCGCTCTATCTGTCTCTCTCTCCGCGGCGCGCTTGCGCGTCTTCTGGCCCTGGCGCGTCGCGGCCGCGAAGCGACACTACTTGCGCGCTTGGCCACTAGGTGGCCAGCGCCCGCGGCAGCTCTCTCGCTGGCAAGATTAGTGTCGCGTAATTATATAGATGGGTCCTTGATAAGGACCCATCGCACCCCAACACTTGCTCGACAGCAGCGTAGCAGCAGCAACAGCAGCAGGTTTTGACGCCTTCTAGGCTTTATTTTTGACGCCTCAACGGCAGCGCCTCCACGGCCTTCAAAAGAGCGCCTCCACCGGCGAACTCTACGGGTACATACTTTGGTAAGTATCACACAGCACCCACTGCCAACCAAGAGGGGACTACCCCTCTGCGGCATTTCCTCCCTCCTAAGGGAAATTTCTCCGGGGACTGCCCGGGAGAAGTCCAACCCTCTCCTTCCCCTTCACACTGCCTCCGAGGACTACCTCGGACCCAGTGTTCCGACCCTCAAATCCAGGGCTCTCGACGAGTCGGGTAGTGGGAGGGTTAGATTCACCCTAGGGGTTGGGGTGGCTCGGAGCCACCATAGATCTGGGAGAAGGGGCTGAAGGGTAAGGGGACTTCCCCTTCCCTAAATCCACCTCTCCTACTTCGCTTCCTCCCGTGGCTGGGGATTTTACTAGGGAATACCCTAGGGAAAATTGTCCAGTCCGGGAGTTGATAAGTCCGCGTTCCTTCCTGGGGAATTCTAGTCTTTGGGGTTCTTGGGAATCTTCGATTACCGAAATTCCCTAGAATTTGACGACAACAAATTCCCTAGGAAGTCTATCATTTAGTCTAGCGGTTCTTTGTAAATATATTTGTACATTTATTTATTTAATAAAGACACTTTTACCTCCTTACATTTGTCTTCGAACTTTATTCTCAGATATAACCTTCCCTTCTGACCACAGGGCTGGAACCTACTTGGGCACTGTCTCGCACAAAATACATTCTTTATAAGGTTTACGATTTGAAGCTATGACACGAAAAAGGATGAATGTACAAACATTGAAGAAGGATATGGTCTTTTGGGATTTTTTTTTCTTTCTTTTTAAGAAGTTAAAATGCTTTTACGCACAGCAACCAGTAGACTCATCCTTCCAATTAATTATGATAGGAATTTGTCTGCTCATTGATAGTGTGGGAGTCATGGCCCCCAGGAATTACCATTGTGTTGGGAATTACACACTGGCTCAAACTCCTGGATCTTTAAGGTCCAAACTCTACCCACTAAACAATCCTCTGTATCTAAAAATATTTAATTTTAATAATATTCATAGTTTTCCCTCGCAAAGTATTCGCCAAGAACAGACTGAAAATCTCAAACCTTTGCGAGGTAGTCGTCAAAGACAAACTTTAATTTTAATGAGCTTTGCAAAGTACCCGCCAAAAGCAGACTGAAATTTCTTATTGAAGCTTTGCAAAGTAGTCGCCAAAGCAGACTTTATTCTCTTATTCTAGCTTTGCAATGTAGTCGCCAAAGCAGACTTAATTCTTTTATTCTAGCTTTGCAAAGTAGTCGCCAAAAGCAGACTGAAATTTCTTATTGAAGCTTTGCAAAGTGGTCGCCAAAGCAGACTTTCATTTTATTCATAATCTATATCATCATCACTCTCATTATAAGCATATACATTTATACTACTTCTTGGTTTAGCATCATGTGACTGGTACAAATTACTTTTCTTTAATTGTAAGTGCTTCTTTGTAATATTCATGGAGATAGATGTTTCATTGCTTCTTCTCAATGCATATTTGATGACACACGTAGCATTAACTGTGTTATGCACAAGTCTATTTCTTTTCTTGCTTTTAATATCAGGTAGCATAGAAAAACATCTTTCAGGCTCAGCGTTTGAGTGTGGAAGAGATCTCACTAAGCTTAACAATTTCCGCAATTGTTGATATCTGATTTCCTTGTTTTCATGTTGGGCAGAGCATATTGCTTCCCACATGTCATCAAATTCTAATTTTGACCAATATTTCTTTACATCACAGCTTTCTTTTACATATAGAGATTCCCATTCTTGTATAATTGTATTTTCATTGAAAGTTCCCAGTCGACGGCATATTTGCAGTAATTGGAAGCTACTAGCTTCTCGTACCTGATCAAATAATGCCTTGTCCTTTTCAAAAATATTCAAATTTTCTAAAAAGTTATCAAATATTGGGAAACGATCACGAATTTCTTCACTCGCTTTTATGAGGAAGGATAAACAATTCTGGCGAATTATTTTCACTTGTGATTCAGTCATTTTCTTTGCTTTCAACATAGTTTTTAAATAACCAGCACAATTAGAACCTATATTGATGGTCTCTATGGGAAGAAGGTTTTCCTTTCTTGAAAATCTTGCATTACGTACAAAAGGCAAAAATACCTCTTGCTTCAATAATGTTGGTTTAATATATGTTTGCAAGAAAAAGAAAAGGAAATTTCTTGAATATTTGTTAAGTAAATGAATTTTTGTTTCCTTACTTTGAAAAAGAGTGTTGAAACTATTAAATCTTCTCAACACATGTTCTAAGAAATATAAATTAGCCTTTATTTCAATATTTTCCATAATAATCAGTAATTCCTCTGCTCCTTTCATTTTCTCAAGTTGCTGTTCTACTAAAAGCTTGTATATAGTATCCCATTTTTCTAGAATGCGTTCAATACATTTTTGACGCGAAAGTCATCGCGTTTCTGCATATTTCGCTAAATTTTTAGTATTATCTTCAAAAGATTGCTGAAACTCTTTAAATATAGCATATCTTTTTGTACTTCCATTTATGAAAGACACAATTTTTTTAATGAAAATTGTGCATTCGTTTGGCAATGATTTACATGCATTAGAAGCTGCTAATGCTGAAGAATGACAAATACATGGCATTGTCACCAATTTCGGACTAATATTAAAAGTCTTGTTTTAAAAGAATCATGTTTTCCAATCAATACTGATGCATTATCACAGCTTAACCCAATGACATTTTTGGATATAGGTATTTCTCTTCTATTCATTTCATTATTAAATGCATGAAAAATATTGTCTGCAGAACAGTCTTTTGCGTCTAAATTAATTAAATGCAGTAAATAATCCTGTATACACAATGATTTACTGTCAACATCTCTTGTTATAAGTGTCATTTTTTTCTCGTTTGTACTGTCTGTAGTTTCATATACAAAAACAGAAAATCTATGACGCTTCAAATATCTTCGCTTACCCGTTCAGTTTCATACGGACATAAGTCGTTAGTAATAATATTTCTTACTTTTGTCTTTCCCAAAGTCATAGATTGAAGAACGTCCGGCTCTTTACCAATCTCTTGAAATAATAAAAGTAAATCTTTACTGTTTTTAAATGGAATATGATGTTGTGCGAAAAACGCTTCCACTTTAAGTTCAGCTGCTTTTACTCTATCATTAAAACGAAACGTATCATTGCCGGAAGTAGTGGGATATGCTATTTCATCTAATGGAATATTCTTTTTTATCATATTTTCTACATGCCTTTTCTGCACAGCGTGCCTTTTAATTTGTGAAAGACCACAAACATTTATCTTTTCACATGCAAGACAAACAAATAAATCATCTCTACCAATTACTCTCAGAACCCAGTTCTCCCAAGATGGATATTCATCGTATCATTCAATTTGGAATTTTTTAGTTGTGCTCTTTGCTTCTTTTAATTCCACAGCCATTTTTCTACAGTGTATTTATATTACAAATATTGTACTTACAAATATAAATATATAATCCTCTATGAAATCAACCAAGAATATCCTTAAAACAAAACTCACTTTTCACACAAAGTATACCGAATCCAACAAAAACACTGTGGATATTAACGTGAAAAATTATTTTGCAATTAAATTTTTCAAACACAATAGAAAAATACGCTTAATAAATTGCTTTAATTTCCAAAACTTTATTCGCGTATGTAATTTTAAGTCGTTCAATTTAACCGATTGAAACCGACTGAACGAGACACATAGATCTTTGCTGAAAATTCGTATTATTGATTACATCCTGGATTCAAATACAGGTGAAATTTATCTAGAAAATTATACAAAATCAAAAAAAAAGAGAAAAATCTTGAAGAGAACTCGAACCTGCGACGTTCAGCGTATAGAGCAAGCACTTAATCACCTACGCTACACAACCTTCCGATAGTTCTTAGATAAATAGACAATGTTAAAGGATTCTCTCGTGAAATGATATTCATTTTCTTTTCTTTTTTCAACATAGTTTGAAAGCAAATCGATCACAAGCAAACTAAGCAATAATATATGTTACGTGTAATTGAATAACTTATGAAGTTTTATATGATAATTAAAAAATGCTCAATTAGTTTATTTTCTTATATATATATATAAATCTTTAATATTACTTTTTAAGAACATACGTTGGTTTTTAGTTAAGTAATGAAATATATGTAAACGTATATTCCTCTTCCCCGCAGACCCCTTCATTTCGGATTATCGAATGTGGTATACCTATTTTTACGGTTGTGAGCCTATTTGACTCATAGAATGGTTTAACAGTTAATCGCATAACATGAAATTTATTGGTGCTATCAGGCCTGGAAAACAGTCAAGTCGAACGTCATTTGTTTCTGCGACTATCGCTTGTTATCGCTACTCTGCTACATCATTACTCACTTCTGTCTTCAGTTCGATTTGTACATCGCGTGTGAGCAGTACAGTGAAGTAATAATAATTTACAATTTGTTGCTAGAAAAATTTGATCCACAAAGGTAATTTTGTAATTTAATTGTAAAAGGTATTGCAATCGATATTTATTTTATCTGAATATCAAGGGTTTCTATAATGGGAAAACATCAGAAAAATAATCTTTTGTTGAAAAAACTAATAAAAATAAAGAAAGACCAATCATGTACTGAATCGGATACTATTTATGTAGATCAATGTGATAACGAAGTTGAATTAAAGGAGGAAGTCAATAAAATTGAATCTTCAAGCAGTGAATTTGAAGATCTTTGTGTAGCTCCTAGTAAAAAAAGAGCTAGAGTTATTTCTGGTTCTGAAACCGAAAATGATTTAGACGCTATCGATACATCTTGTGATAAAGAAATTTCAGCCGAAAAAGCTGCTGATGGGACTTTATGGGAAACATTGAACGAAGGCAGAAACGTAGGTAGATTACCGATTTATACCATATTCAAAGATGTTTCTGGTCCAACTGCCTATGCTAAAAGGCACATTATGCTTGGTTCGGCAAGTAGCGCATTCAATTTGATAATTGACGAAGGTATGATAGCGTATATAAAATCATGTACCGAACTCGAAGCTCGTCAAGTTTTGAATAATAAGGAATGGACGATTACAAAATCACAATTGTGGGCCTTTGTAGCAGTTTTATTTGCTAGAGGAGCATATGAGGCAAAAAATATGAAGTAATCATATTTGTGGTCTGCGAAGTGGAGTCCGGCTTTTCTCGCCCAGACAATGTGTAGAGATAAATTTATAGAATTACTTCGGTTCATACGTTTTGATAAAAAAAATAAACGCAGTGAAAGACTGAAGACAGACAGATTTGCCTTGGTTTCAAAAATATGGGAAAAATTTATAGAGAATAGTCAGGTTTGTTACAAACCTGACGCAAACATAACGATCGATGAGCAATGATTCCCTACTAAAGCTAGATGCCGATTTACGCAGTACATGCCAAATAAGCCGGATAAATTCGGCATCAAATTTTGGCTGGCATCCGATGTTAGAAGCAAATATCTTGTAAACGGTTTTCCGTACTTGGGCAAGGATGAAACCCGAGGATCAAACTTTCCCTTGGGCGAATTTGTAGTAACTAAGCTTGCAGAGCCATATTTAGGCTGTGGACGAAATATTACCACAGATAATTTTTTTACTAGCATTTCACTTGCAAAAAAGTTACTTGCTAAGAAAACTACTTTGGTTGGAACTATACGTGCAAACCGAAATGAATTACCTAAAATCGCGAAAGCCAAGAAAGATAAAATGACACAGTTTTCTACAAAACTGTATAGATCTGAGAATTGTACCCTGACCGTTATAAAAGCAAGCCCAATAAAAAAGTTTTACTACTAAGTACAAAACATAAAAATATAACAATTGCAAAAAATAAAAAACTTGTCCCAGAAACAATAACCCATTATAATAGCACCAAATATGGCGTTGATGTACTTGACCAAATGGCCCGAAAATATAGTGTAAAAGCAAGTTCACGCAGATGGCCTCTACAAGTTTTCTACAACATTTTAGATTTAGCAGCTATCAGTGCTTGGATTTTGTATAAAGAGACGACTCAAGTAAATATTTCACGAAAAGATTTTCTTTTCCAATTGACTGAAGAGTTAAGAAGTAAATATAGAGAAGAAGTCGAGAACACTTCCATTCCAATGAAAGAAATTCATGCTGCTGACGGACGGAAGAATTGTAAAGTTCAAATATCATGCAAAAGAAACAGATGTTCAAACTATTGTGCTAAATGTAATAGAAATGTTTGCGGAAAATGTGTTTCAAAAACAGAGTTTATATGTAAAAAATGTTTTCCATGAATTTTTTGATAATAAACATTACATTTAATTTGATTTGGAACTGTTTTCTTTGCAAAAAAACTTCAATTTTCATGTATGAGTCAAATTGGCTCACTTCAGTAAAAATAGGTATATAATCGACATCCGTAAATCTAGTGTTAATAAGCCAGACTACAATTTATCACTCAAAAGGTAGCTTGAGACATGGAATGACAGTTCTGCAACAATTCGCCCACAAGGGCACCAGAAGAGCAGTAAAAAGAACGATTTAAGACAGACAGCTTAAATAGATATGCTATGTACTTACAGAGAGAGAGAGAGAGAGAAGATCATCAGTCCTTGATCAGAACTAAGGGTGAATATTCGTTCTGCTAGGAGTCCTGTGACGTCCCATGGTTTGCTAGGGCTTTAGGATTCATAGCCCGATCGGTCTTATAGGAAACCGCTGTTCCTGCGAGCCTGTCAAGGATGCGCGGGCTACATAGCGGAGTGGTCATTCCGTTGTACTTTTAGGGCGAATTATAATTGTATATAGGCGAGACTAAAAAGAAGTATTGCGTGATTACATAAAGTCGTGACCCGTTTGACGGTTAACGTGATTGTTCCCTTGAGTCGCTTCAAGCCCACGGACTTAGTACATTTTCGTGAGGACTCGTGAACTTACATCGGAGTTGGCAACGCTGCCTTACGTACTAAATCAAAAAATCCGGGCCGGTTTTTGTGATTGAGTAGGTGGGAACTTAATGCGAATAACAATCGAGCAACGCGCACAAGCGGGAATAGGGACTCATCCGCATGCCGTCAAGTAGTAGTTAGCTTAGGAATCCACCGGTGACACGCGGAGTATTGCGCGACTCAGTGGATTCCGCCGCGAACGCCGGACTAGTGGCTCGAGCGCGGGACAAGCTACTGCGTCATCAGTATTAGAGCCGCGTCCGCATAACTTAGGCCGCGCCCACACTAGGGACTTCTCGTTATTATACAGGGAAGTTCTCTAACGGCGGCATATAGGAGATTCGTGTTAGTTGACTATAGCGCTCAGGATGATGGCTTCTGAGTACGCTGATTGGTGAATATCATGTAGTGCCAACATGAAATGGTCCGTTACCAATAGATGAATAAGAAAAATGAGACCCATCCGCCATTTTGGAGTGGAGAAGTCTTTACATGCTAGTTGTAGCAGAAAGAGGTGTGAAATGGAAAAATGTCAAATAGTGAGGTTACTAAAGTAAAAATGGAAAATAATGAATAGAAAGTAAGAATATTCGAACTTTCCATTCATTATTTTCCATTTTTACTTTAGTAACCTCACTATTTGACATTTTTCCATTTCACACCTCTTTCTGCTACAACTAGCATGTAAAGACTTCTCCACTCCAAAATGGCGGATGGGTCTCATTTTTCTTATTCATCTATTGGTAATGGACTATTTCATGTTGGCACTACACTACATGATATTGACCAATCAGCGTTCTCAGAAGCCATCATCCTGAGCGCTATAGTCAACTAACACGAATCTCCTATATGTCGCCGTTAGAGAACGTCCCTGTAATTTAAGTCGAATTGTAGAGAAATTGATTATTATAATTGATACGAAATTCGGAATAAAGCGAACTTGACAGAAATTCGGAGTAATCATTATTAGCAGCTCATTCCCTAAATTCGCGTACGGGGGTTATAGAACCCCCTCTGTAAAAATAAATATTCGGCTCGTATTTCAGAATACATCAAAGGCGCCCAGGTCTTGTAGGAAGTCGCCTACTGGGACGCGAACGCGATCGGTGAGAGATCACACCCCCCTCTCCTTCTTCTCTACTCTTTTGGGATAGACAGTAGCGTCACAAAATATAATATTTATGTATACATATATTTAGTACAACCATTACATACCGTTCACAAATATGAATAGCATGTCCCCTTTTATTTGTCTGGTTGCTTATTAATCTAGGAAGTTTTCGTATGCAGAGAAAGTGTGCATTTCCTTGGTCATCTGTGATAAGAAGGTGGTTAACATGTCTCAATCTCTTCAGCTTCATTAGCTGAAGAGATGTGATGTTTATTTCAGTTTTGCTTTCATTTTCCTCCTCCATAGTGGATACATTGAGTGAAATGTCATTATGCGCTTCAAATTTCAGAATCTGTTTCAGAGTTGTTGGAAAGGATAAGCTTTTAACGTCTAAAACAGACCGATAATGCGGATAGGAGGATATGCGTTAGGTTTTGGCGAGTGGTCTTGCAGGGAGAAGCGCTACCGTCATAGCCCATAAAAAAAAGGCACTATCCTCATTGTCAATGTTTATCACAGCCCTTTATGTATTATATTGGGCGAAAGCTCGACTCCACATCCAGCACACAGTGGATTATAATGATTTATATTGACTATTAA
This sequence comes from Prorops nasuta, assembly GCF_024137725.1. Classification (NCBI taxonomy): domain Eukaryota; kingdom Metazoa; phylum Arthropoda; class Insecta; order Hymenoptera; family Bethylidae; genus Prorops; species Prorops nasuta. The sequence goes on from NW_027116810.1 coordinate 1,193,851, forward strand.
GTTCAATATTCTTTCCATAGCCCATCCACTATCCCGTTCTTCAAACTGACTCAAGTCATTCAATATTGTCTCTACAATATTTTGCCTATACCAATCGCTAAAATTATCAGTTTTATTTAAAACACTATTTTTTGTACCAATGTTCTTATCATCACTAATATCCTTAAAAATAAATTGACCATTTAACACATAGTTTACTTTAACACAATTTACACTACAGAATACTTTATTTACGCTTGCATGTATAATTTCTTCTGTATTTAACAGAAAATTACATGGTTCTATATAATTTGAGTTTATCACCACACCATTGCATATTCGACTATTAAACGCTGATTCAAGCTCCTCCCAAATATATCCTCCCGCAGCATTGAAGTCAGAACCAAATTTAATGAAAATCCTATCCTTTGCTGATCGTAGGAGGAGGTATTTAACCCTTTGCACTCGTATGTCCACTCTCAGCCACCAAAGCCTTTTCACCGTTCCACTCGTATGTCTGCTCTCAGCCAACACAGCAAGGGACTATACGAATCGTTTACTGTATGCATTCATGTATCAGTTTACACTTTTCCTAAATGAACCTCAATACTTGCGCGTTACGTATCCCTGCTCTATCGACGGAAATTAATTCCGAGTAGTACGATACCCACCTCCAAATTTAATCCGAACGCAAAGGGTTATTGCTCGCGATCTCAGCAAAGTGTTTCTGTCGCGTACCTACAGAAGCATTTCGATCAATGTTTCTTAGCTCCTGAATATAATCACGACATTCGCGAACCCATGTAGACTATTAATGCTCTGTTCTAATTGAGCTAAACCTTTTTCGAAGTTCGGTATACATTTTATAAATTTATGATCACTGCAAAATCGCTGATAAGTTGCTTCGTGTCTAACAATAAATCGCTAGGTGAAACGATAATGAAACTTTTCACTCGCGATGAATCTTTTTATAATTCGTATGAAGATAAAATTTGATATACTTAGTCATCTATTTGTGCAAGTGTGTGTGTGTGTGAGTTAAAATCGTTTTAAAATTGAAAAAATATCAGAAATCCAATATGCTGATTCTTCATTTTAAACACGTGCCGTCAATCAGAATTATAATAAAACTGCAGGAGTTTGATACATTAATGCAAATAGAATTTTTAAGCTGATTTATTTGTTCCTTTTTCCTGATACATAAATTTCATATAATAAACACTCCTTAATGCACACATAACATTATGGTATAGACATGTAGGTAGGTGTGTATTGCTATTACTATCTTTCATTCTAAAATCACCGCACTCATATTCATTGATATCATTTATAACAAAACCGCTTATATTACTAAGCCAATTCTTCTTTTCAAGTCCCTTCACGAAAATCTCTTCATCCTCATTTAAACTCACATATTACCTTATAACCTCTTCGTGTCTATAGTAAGGCGAATAACCATCCGTTCAATTTAAACCATGATGATTATAATATAACCAGCTAGATGGAGTGAAAAACAAGAAACTCATCACTTAAAGAAATATATTTTTTTTGGAAAATCAATTATAGATAATTTGATGGCTTTATCTCTACCTCATTTAACTATGTATATGGAAACGGTGGTGAAAATAAAATATGAAACATTATTCCATCGCGTAAGACTGCAAATTCTTTCACTATAAATGATGTTTCTTTTAATTAAAAACCTTAAAAAGCCCACAAATGTTGGAGTCATCGTTTCAATCTTCAGCATCTTTTTGAAAAATTGTGTTAAACTGTTGTCCCTGCTCCCTCAGTTGACTTATTTATTCGTGAGAGAACTGGACAGTAAGTTGCACCCGAAGCACATGATGAATAAATAAAATATTTGCGCATGCTATTATATAATAGTTTAAAAATTGCTGAGCTATGGAAAAAAGTAACACGCTTAACTACATTTAGGGTAAAGTCTGTTCAGCGAGGTCAGTAGCCTGCTAAAAAGATTCAAGGTTACGCGAGCGAAGAAATCACAGGAACGAAAATCAGTTTTACCATCTAGAAATCTGTTTATACGAACTGGGACCTGACGTCAGAGGAGTAGGAGTGTGACGTTAAAAGCTGTGAGTATCCTCACGCACCCCCGCAACCCTCTCGCCCTTACTTGCTGCGAGCTCACGTAGAGTCTCCGATTACCCCCACCACCAGTTAGCATATTTTGACCCCCCCCCCCCCCCCCCACTACCTCTCAACCAGGCTGATTCGAGTGAACAGGAGGGGAGGAGGGACTAGAATCGGCATAGCTAGTCTACTACTGAAACATCCATGACCATTCATTCCAATTCCTTAATCCATTCTTACTCCTCTCGTGGACGACAATTAAATTATTTCCTCTTTAAAAAATACATTGCCGTCTCATAAGTAGTTAATCGCACACATTCGCTCACTCCCACACATACTTGAGTCAGTCCCGAGGCAATAAGGGGGGGGGAGGTGGGGAAATAAGGAACCTCCGGATCCGACTCTAAAGAAGGACATTTCAGTAAAATTCCGTCTATTTATGGAAGAGATCAGTTTGCAATATTTAGAGGAAGGAGAGGCAGAGGAGTTATACTTATTCACTTCTCCCCTGGACCGGGCCCCTTTAATCTGTGCGAGAAATACCAACCTCATCTAGTGGATAAGTACTGGCAACCCAAAAGAATTGGCAGCTCTACAAATCATTAAGCATTAATAAGACAAATGATTCAAATGAGCCAATAACACAAAAGAAATTAAAATCAAAGAAATAGTTCAGATTGCTGGGAAAGGCGATAACTTTGAAACTTAGCAAGTTCCTGTATGCATTCGCTCTCTTCCGATTAGACCTTTGGGATGCAGCGGTAGCAGCAAATTGTTGTGGATGAAGATTCGATGGATCTAGAGGAGGATACTGAGGAACACCTAGGAGTGACACCTGGTGAACGGATGGCGAGAACGAGGTACCAAAGCATGGATCTGCAGCAACGCTGTCTACCCTTGAATTAGCGACTGAACAATAAGGCCAGAAAGTTATTCATATTGTCTTACCCTGGTGATGGATTGGAGGCGATGATCAGCTTAGTAGGGAAGAGGTATCATGGCGGGCTTGAATCTTTCCCATCGAGTTTCCCAGCTTTTCTCTGAAAGGCATCGCGGTGAGGAAAATTTTCTCCTTAGGCATTGCCTAGCAGAATTGGTGGCTTGGCGAAGGGCGTGGTTCTTGCGGGCGTATCACTTCCCGGCATCTCGCCACTGCAAGGCATTAGGAAGGGTGATTGTCTGGTACGGGTAGTTAATTTACCTTTAGACAGAATTTTTTGAGGTTTTGTTGTTTTCTGGACCGTCGGTTGATCCTAGAATCATCCGCGGACCCGGGATGCCGCTTCCTATAAAAGGAAAATTGTCACTCCTTAGGTTTCCCGCACTTGAGTTCGAGATTTGGCCATCCAATCGGATGTGGGGCAGGATCGGGACTTGTGGCATTATACCAGAAACGTTCGGGTACTCGATGCCCTAAAATGAGCCCCATTCGAGCGTCAACTCGGAGGGGACTCACCAGAGGATGTAGCCGGTGGGTGAGTGCCCATGGAATACCACCCCAACGGAATGAGGTCACGTGGCTAGTGAGTAGTCTTCTCCGGGACTTGCCGAATTAATGTAGGCATTTACCGTTTCCCTGTCATCAGGCTATACTTATCACCCTGGGAAGATACCTGGTTTAGAGCAGCAATGAACTCCATTTTTTCCCGCTCCTCAGGTCGTATTGTGTTTGAATAAATGAGTTAGTTTAGTATGATATGAATGTTTTCGCGACTTGTATTATGGAAAGATAAATAGGAAATACCGAATATTATAATATTTTTAATGAATTTTAGTCAGTTTGATTAAAGCTTCATGTATTTTCCCCAGAAAGTTTGTCTTATTTTCATTTCAGTATTTACCTAGAAAAATCATCAAATAAGTCATTACTAAAGTATTTTCCTAACCTTAGTCCTCTTCCTTACCTTCGAGGGCTGATTAGCCGTGTACTTACTATGTGTAGTTTAATTCCAAATGGCCACTCTGTTACAAGAGCAAACCTGGCGCTCAACAACAATTCTGTTGATTTCGATTTAATCCCCGTTATCGGGTTGATAATGGCCTGAATTATTAGCTCTCCACAGTTTTATATGATAATACTGATCTCCGCAAGAATGAACAATATTATCCGCTATAATATATAAAAAAAATTACCGAATTCAAGATTAAAATGTTTAAAGACAATTATTTTATTGATATGTGCCTACAATACGCTTTTTTCACAAATAATTCAATAAATTTTGATATATTTTAATACTTCTTGGTGCTATATATGACAACCAAATAATATAATTTTACTGATTATTATCACTTGGTGATATTTTAAACTTCTAAGTCATGAACGTTTAATGTAAATGGTAATATCCAAATTTACCCTGTGCAGATGTTCCATTTAAAGAGTTAATGTATTAAGCGATGATATATTGTACACAATAAGAAAAGGAGATATTTTAAAATATTTTTTTTACATAAACATTACAATAACTATTATTGATATTATAAAATAAGCCAGCCAGGATTTTGAATACGATGAACTTCCATATCCGTGGTGCATCGCAGCCGGATGTTCCTCTGTAACATAAACATATAATTGCTAGGACGTATTTTATACCATGTTATAAGCAAGTTTTGATGAAATTTATTATATTTGAATAGTAATTATTATAGCGAACATTAGACTAGTTGATTAGCTTTTTATCTTATCTAGTGGAATTGAGAAGATGCGTTGTAAAATTAAGAGTATCCTTTCTTGTCTGGGTAAAATCAAACCAAGGGACACGGTAATACGTCGACGGCAAGTACAATCCGCTAAGCGCTACTGTGTGACTTATAAAGCCAGTTTAGCTATCCCAATTTTTAAACCGAACTATTTCTGTGGATGATTCATTGTCATAATTGAAGTGAAGTTTGTAACGCGTGATTTCTGGGAGAGGTTTTTCTTTGAATAAATAAGCACATCCAAAATTTCCAACTAAAATTTCACAACTACTATATTGAACTCTCTGGTGCTTATTATACAAGGTTCACACTTAAACTATTTACAGTGGCTTATATCGCCAGGGCCTCTCATGACCGCCTGTACGGGATATATACAGTAGGCCCCATCGTCGCGAAACTTACAAATATTCTTTACACGGCGCTTCTACTAAGTGCTTTTCGACTCATTCAGGTTTAATCTAATTCCATTTCTTACCATTTTTCTGGGCCCAGCCCCGCTGTGGGCCACCTGAATGGCCTATTCTTTTACCGAAGCACTTTTCTTTCTGTTTCCCGGCTTACCGATTCTATTTTCTCAGACTCGCCTCAGTGCCGAACTCTATTGCTAGCCAATACCACAAATCTTTCAATTCTTTCTTCCTAGTTGCCGCTTTCTTAATTACTACGTGTCTCCTCCAGGCAATGAAACATACTTGACCGAAGACCGCATTCGCGAGATTAGGTTAATTCGCATACTTTATAATTCCCTGTTCTAAGCAAGCAACCATGTACTTTTCTGGCCAGGACGCACGCTTGTTTCCTATTTCTCCGTCGACGCAGGTATAGGCTTTCAAAATTCTATACTGGATCGCACTCCAGTTACCATCTCCTAGGCGATCGTCTTCTCTGCCTTCTCTCCTGGTCGACTCATTCTTCCAACACTGGTACAGGGAAAGCGTCTTAGCTAGTTGATGCTCTTTCTAGGATCTCGCAGGCAACACTATACATGTCTGTCCCTTTACGCGGTTCTATCGGCAGTCCTCGCACCTACGTCTGTCGCTTTTGCCGGTTTTCTAGGCAGTCATGGGCCTCACCGCGTGCTCGCTGTAGCACTGGGGTCTGCGCAAAGCTCTCACATACTACCATTCCCCCGCTAGGCGCGAAAATTCAGAATTCTTAACGTGGCAAGATCCCGTCTCCATTTGTCACGTTACAGGTTTTTCTTAAAATAGATTTGAAAAAGCTTTCACTTGAGACCATAAATATTACAAACGGTTAATACAGTTTAGAAATCTAATACTTCGATATCTCTACAGGGTGTAACAGCAATGATGCTTTTAATTTTAACCACATATTCTTGAGCATAAACTAAGTCGAAAAATCCTATACTATAACATCCGGAAAAGCAACATTGCTGAGATAAATCAATTTTAAACCGATAATTCAGGGCTTTGATTCAACGGAAAAATGATTTTACTTTTACTATCGTTGATAGTTCCCCTTCAAAAAACAAAAGAAATTTGTACTTTTCCGCCGATCCGTATTGTCGTACACGCTTATACACACGCGCACGAAACTACGCCGATTGTTAATATTACCTCCTTGTGTCCTACTTTCCTAATTCTGGTACTGATGAATTTCCTTTTCTACCAATTTTTAAAAGGTCCTTGAAAGCACCACTTTAGTTGAAAATTCTAGGTAAAGATACAGCGTTATTTGTAGATTAATTCTCAAGTCGTTTTATACTTTCGGTGACGCGGTATAGGAACTGCTCTAAGGTAGTCAAGAAATAAGTATTAGGGGAGAGTGGAGTAAAATGATCCCTCGGGGTAAAGTGATCCCTGAGGGTTTTATCAAAACTATGGATACTATTCGTTTAAAATTTAATCAATATTAAAATATAAATTTTTAAATACACAATATAATATTGTAATGTCTATTTTGAATACGTAAAAAATTTTTAGCGGCATTTACGTGTTTTTCATCATTTTTCTGTAAGTTAAGCGATTTTTGAATCGTATAGGAAATAAACGCTGGGATACATTTCAAATTGCTCAATTAGGTAAATCATAATAATAAGTATGAACGTTTATTTCCTCTAAAAATTCATTTAAAATCGGCTTTGGTAAAATTTTAAGATTCGAAGGAAGATGGGCAACGCATTTGGGGCAAAATGATTCCATAGTGGTTTCATTGGTAAGAAGCAGCCGCTGCTCAAAAAGTAGTAACGATGATGATAACGAATGTATTTTTCATACAACAAACGGTTTAAAAACGAAGCTTATGGAGAAGATTGGATCCACTGTACTTTTTTCACACTTTTCGCGATTTAAGCGATTATACTTGAATAACATGTTTTCTTTTCATAAAATTCATAATGTTAGTACTAAAATATGCTTTTCTACTTTTTTATTGAAATTATTATAGCTTTTGTCTATCGTATCTATAAATATAAATTAATTATTTTAAATTATTCGGCATGGGATCATTTTACCCCACGGGTGAGGGTAAAATGATCCTTTTATAAGATTTACTTTAAATTGACTAGTACAAAACATCTTTAACAATTTAGTTGTCGCGACCACACAGAAATGTAAAGTAATATGTGATCCTCGTTACATAAAATTTTTGCTATGTTAAAATCAATAATAGCGTCACTAGGATGGATTTTGCCTTAGGGGGATCATTTTGCCCCACTCTCCCCTATATTAAAAAAGTTATTATAAGAAATTATATTTTTTTCTGTTTTAGAAAATCTTACTCTTTTATCAGATAGAGCAATTTGCTGTGTGCATCATTGGAAGATTTAAATAACTCGCAAAAGAGATTGTCATGTAACGCCATACTCTTCTCTGGAAATTCAGACCTAAGTGGAGAGCTTTAGGGATCCCTTTAAGAATAAATAAGCTATTTTTTCATTTTATGAAGGGACAAGCCATAAAATTAAAGATAATTTTTTGTTATGCCGTAGATTGTCCATAGCTTTTATCATTTTGCCTACTACTTTTGCATAGCGTCTGTCTAAATTGGATTTGCCAGCAAAATTAGCCAATTGCTAGGTCAGATTCTAGTTTATAGTGACTACAAGTTGATATGGTCACCAAAAGAAATATTTTACAATTCACCAAGCATATCGTAATAAAGTGAAAAAGAGAAAAGCTTAAGTATTTACTGATTTATCTGATATCTTCTAATACCTAAGAGCGTGCAAAAACTATGAATAATAATTTATAGCATTAACAAAAAATTATTTTTAATTTTGTGACTTGTCCCTTCATAAAATGAAAAGAAAAGCTTATTTATTCTTAAAAGGATCCCTTAAGCTCTCCACTTAAATTGTAATTTTTAAACAAGACTATGATCTTACATGAGAATCTAATTTCCAGTCATTTTGCTCTTCCAATGATGCACACAGCAAACTGCTCTATCTGATAAAACAGTGAGATTTCCACACAAAAGCAGAAAAAAATACAATTTCTTATAATAGTTTTTTTATATAAAACTTATTTTTTGACTACCTTATACCAGTTCATGTCGCGTCACCGAATAGATAAAACGGCTTGAAAATTAATCTACGAATAACGCCGCGAATTATTCTCCAGACTATTCAGCTAAATGCATGCTATCGCGGATCCTTTGAAAAATAAGCAGAAAATAAATTTCATCAACACCAGGATCAGGAATGTAAGACATTAGTAGTTAATATTAATAATCGGCGTAGTTGCGTTCGTGTGTGTATATGCGTGTACACTCTGGGAAATCGAATCGTTTCAAAATGTAAACACAATTTAAACGTGCTTTAGTTAGCTAGTGGACAAGACTTTTCCACGTTGCGCAGCCTACCTGGCCTAGCACCGAGACCCAAGCAATAAACAGAGGGCAATAAACCGACCGAAAATGACTAACCCTTATATACCTGTACACGAATAATCAATCAAAAATTCTAATTTTAATATTATTAATTAAACATTTTTATAACTGTTATCAATACATTGCTTTTCTTTTTAAGATGAGAATGTGCTCAAACACGAGGCTAATCGGACGATTATTTCTGTATTAGATTTATCTTGGAGTTCTCAAATTATTTAATTCTAATAAAACTTTTCTTTTGAATAATTTAGATAGGAATTTAAATTATTTACATATATCTTTTAATTAGATATATATTTAAATGAAATAAATATTTATTCATCATTTAATAATATTTTTGTACATAATTTATTTTTCGCCCGTTCTTAAAGGTTGAAAAATTCCTATTTTCTTAGATATTGTATTAACTCTGATAATTGTTAATCGATCCTTTCTGCTATTTTGTTTTATATATATATTTGAATTTATCAAATAACAAATATGCAAAATAAAATATAGTTTCATTAGAATTTAATAAAATATGAACTACAGGATATACCTAATACAGAAATAATCTACCGATTAGCCTCGTGTTTGGGCTAATTCTCATCTTAAAAAGAAAAGCAAAGTATTGATAACAGTTTTAAAAATGATTAATTAATAATAATAATATTAGAATTTTTGATTGATCATTCGAGTACAGGTATATAAGGGTTAGTCATTTTCGGTCGGTTTATTGCCCTCCGTTTATTGCTTGGGACTCGGTGGTAGAGCAGGTAAGCCGCACAACGAGGAAAATCTTGTCCACCAGCTAACTTAGGCCTATTTAATTTCGTTTGACATTTCGGAACGAGTAGTAGAGCTAGACAGGACTTGGATGAAGTGTTGGTGAGGGGCGGTGAAGAGAGGTGAGGGGGGTATTCCATATAAGGATCGAACCATATATGGGCATGTCCAAAAAAAGTTTTGATCCAAATATGGTTCGTGTCCGTTTTCAGGTGGGTGAGTGGGGTGTCTCCCTGGACCCGCCCTTAAAAAATAAGGCCCCGCCCACCACCACCACCACCCACCGCCGCCCCCACTTTTTTTTTAAATCCCGCGCGTTTTTTCCCGCCGCCGAGGATGGGGGGGGAGAGGGTGTAAGAGGGCACCTGGATGCGTGCCGCCGACAAGGCCCCGACCCCGTCGGCAAAGCAGTGAGTATCTTTATCAGCATGAAAAAAGTATTAATATTTTAAACTTGTGTGTGTGTGTGTGTGTGTCGAGATAGAGAGACGAGGAGGTATTCGCTACCATAAGCGCGCGTTCATAGATCCTGCCTGTCTCATACAAATGTTTTTCGTAACCTTAAAATACCTTTCTCTAGTGAGATGGAGGAGGAAGAGGAGGTTGAAATTGAGGGTACCTCAATTATTCTTCAATTGGTTAAAAGAAATCTAATTTCAATACTTCAATTGTTCTCTATATGTATATAAAACAATGTGTAAATTAATTCTCTACTATACATATTAAAATATTTTCTTAATTAACATTTTGTAACAGTATGGTATATAAAAGAGAGTGAATCATATTTAAAAATATTATTGTGATTCAAGTGTGTCTATCGTCAACGGTAACGAAGTTGGTTGATTGTTTGAGAAAACTTCATTTCTCTCTCTCTCTCTCTCTCTCTTTATAGAATATTTTTTGTATTATCAATAACATATACATATACACAATGGTTGATTGCTTAAAAATGTTGACTTCCTACGAGAGAGAGATCCGTGAAAAATATTACTCTTTAATGGAAAATACATCATCATCGATTGAAGATTACATAAATTTTATTAAAAAGTGTAATAAAGCGATAAAAAATATAAAATCATATATGAATATGAAAATTGGTGTGGGAAGAAAAATAAGTGCAGAGGCAAAACTTAATAGAATAATTGGTTTAATGAGAATTATTGAAAGAAAAAAAAAGAGTTGTTTAATGACAAAAAATGAGAAAATTGGTGGTGGTGGTGAAAAGAAAATAAATAAAACGAATGAAAAAAGATATATATGGCAAGAAGTACAATCAAATTTCAAAAATAGACTTCAAACTGGTGTTATAATAAATGTGTCACATATTGAACCAATTAACTTTATGTTGGATGTAAAAGATAGTGTTCTCCAGTTTATACAAAAAGCAAATTTTAAGTTTAAATTTATCAAGGTGATGTTGATTTTTAGTGGATTATTCGTGTCAAAAAATAATGAGGAAGTAAAATATTTTAATACAAATTATAAGATATTATGCGAATCTGAAAATATCATAAATTTGTATGAAATTGAAATGTCTAACATAAAAACTCAATTAGAAGAATTTCAGGAAAGAGATTCTGGTTGGGCTCTTTCGAAAATAATAAATATTGTTATTCAAATTATTAAATATCATCCAATGACAGCATCATCGTATATCACATTACCTCAATGGATTCAAAATAAAAATGCTGTTATTAATGTTAAAAATCGAGGCAAAGATTGTTTTGCATGGGCAATAATGACAGGATTATTTCCAGCAAAAAAAATTGTAATTTATTATCATCTTATCCTCATTATAAAAATTATTTGAATTTTGAAGGTTTAGAATTTCCAATATCCATTAAAGATATTCCTAAATTTGAAAAATTAAATAAAATTTCAATAAATGTATTTGTAACTGAGAAGAAAAAAATTTTACCTACACATCTTACGAAAGAAGAGCAAATAAAAACATTTTAATTTGTTATATATTTCAAATGATTATAATTACCATTATTGTTTAATTAAAAATTTATCATATTTACTATCTAACCAATGTAGTAGAGATAAACATACAAAATATTTTTGTAATCGTTGTATGCATTATTTTAGTAGTAATGATAAATTAATACAACATCGTGTTGATTGTAATCTGGTAAATGATTGTGCAGTAGTACTTCCTGCTAAAAATAATAATATTTTACAATTTAAAAATTATTATAAAAAATTGCAAATATCGTTTTTTATATATGCAGATTTCGAATGTCTACTTGAAAAAATAGCTTCATTATCAGTTCCTGCTAAAGCATTTCAACAACATAAACCGTATAGCATTGGATATTATGTTTCGTGTAATTATAATACTAATTTATCACGATTTAAAATGCAACGTAGTATTGATTGTGCAAAATGGTTTACCAACGAACTTCAAAAAATTGCTGTTGAAATATCAGAAGTACATAAATAAACAAAATTTTTATTTATTATTATTTATATTGATATATATTTTTTTTAGATAATAAATAATATTAAACCAATGGAAATGTCAAAACAAGATATTCAGAAATTTGTAAAGGCCAGTTTTTGTTATATTTGTGAAAAACCATTTAGTGTAAATGACGTAAAGTTTCGAGATCATGATCATATCACAGGATTATTTAGAGGTGCTGCTCATAATTCATGTAACATAAACTATAAATTAAAACTAAATATTCCAGACATATTTCATAATTTAAGTAATTATGATGCTCATTTTTTAATTCGCGACATTACAAATAGTTTTGATGGCAATGTAAAAGTAAAACCGTTAAATATGGAAAAATATATGACTATAATTAAATTTATAAAAAATAGTAATATTAAATTTATATTTTAGATTCATTTTGTTTATTTGAATTCTAGTCTGGAAAAATTAGCCAATTACGTAGATCAGAATAATATTACGTGTTTGAAATCAGAATTTCAAGATATTAGTTTCAATGCTTTTAATTTATTAACACGTAAAGGTGTATTTCCATATGATTATGTTAAAGATTTAAATGTTTTAAATGAATCAAAACTTCCATCTCGTGAATTATTTTACAATCATTTAAATGAATGTGAAATTTCAGAGAATGATTATACACGTGCTCTTAAAGTATGGAATACTATTAATATTCAAAATATTGGTGAATATTCTGATTTGTATCTAAAAAAAGATGTTCTGTTGTTGGCAGATATTTTTGAGAATTTTAGAAAATCATGTATAAATAATTATAGACTTGATCCAGTTCATTATTTTAGTTTACCAAGTTATACATGGGATGTAATGTTATTTTATACTGATATTAAGTTGGAATTAGAAACTGATATAGATATGTTAACATTTATTGAACGAGGTATAAGAGGTGGTCTCAGTCAATGTTCTAATAGGTATGTCAAGGCAAACAATAAATTTTTATCCAATTATAATTCAAGTGAATCATCTCATTATTTAAAGTATTTTGATGTAAACAATTTATATGGTTTGTAACGAAGTTCTCCGTTACGTATGCGATATACCGAATAAAAATTATAAAAGCTACCGAACAGTGGATATTATTAATCCCTACGTTACCGACTCGTGAGATAGGCTCACGAGTGGATTATAGCTAACGTCAAGGATAGACCCCGTTGACAGGAAGAGGCCCGGATGAAAAGAGAGGCGCTCCTGGAAACGATGTCCAGGTTGTCCTGGGAAGTAAGGAAGGGTCATACCAAACAACCCAGGCAACCTGCGATAAAGAGAAGCGGTTTCGGGGAGTCCTAAAAGAATGACCGTGTCTATAAGTCCCCACGAGGAGGGGAGATAGAACATCGGATCTGGCTTGAACGCTGGTTACGCGCGTCAAGCATGCTGCGCGAATGTCGTGCGCAGACTGCCATAGCAGGCAGTCGAAACGCGACCATGGGACTGTGCTGATGTGTCCATGCGTGCTGGTGAGCGCGTAACGCGGCACTCAGACAGCCATGGGTCGGTTCGCGTACGTGAGGCGTGTGCTATAGGCCAGCCTGCACGTACGTCACGACTGGTTACCGGCCAACGCATAGTGGGTTGTGCAGGGGAGTAGTTAGCTCGTTGGAATGTGTCCCGGTGCCCTCCGTAATTCCATAGGCTTGCGCTATGGCTGGACGGGCCACGAACATTGCCTCCGTGGTGGTCCGCTCCTGGCAAACTTTATGCTTGGCAATGATACCGCATGTTCCCGCACTCTTCACCACCACCTGTGTGTGGGTGGTGAAGGACAAATGTATGCCCCTCAGCAGATAGGTCTGCGAGGCTTGGACTTCTCCGCATAAAACCCTCCTCCCTCTCCACGACCTAGCATACTGAGCGACCCTGGCTACCGCTACCGTCCAAATGCATGGCCGCAGGGCCGTATGAGATGCATATAACTTGGAGTCGAAAGACTCAAATGATAACGTAGGGTTGTTGGCCACCCTACTGACCAACTGGCGCTCTGATACCGATAGAAAAGGACAGGCGAAGGTAATGAGTAGACCCGTAGTGTGAGTGGCCCCTCACACTGGCGGGAATAACGTTACAAATTGCGCCCAACATGGTTTCTGAATATAGATTAATTATTCGGCGAACGAATAATCCACAAGTCCGAGAAGTTACCGGAAGTGTTGGAGTTTTTCAGGGAATAGGTGGCCCACTATTTTCTGGATGCTCGGAAACGCTGAAAAAGCATGAAAAGATCATCTGGTTGTAAAAGGGATCAAATTCTGTTAAGAATTGATAGCCTGATCGAATTGACGTGTTCACGTAGAATTCGAGCAACCCATGCTAAGCTACCGGAAAATTGGATGAGAACCACGGGCGCAAATATAATTTAATATTATATTCGCCCGTGTTAAAATCTAACGCTACCGAAAAGGCTTCTTGACTGGGCAATTGACAGCTGAGCGCTTGTTTGTAAACAAGTCGACCGGCTGAGCTGAGCCATGCTGCCTGGCGGAGCCCGACCAGCTAACTGTCAGAGCAGTTCAATTAGCCAGCTATCGAGATGTTGCCCAACATAATTACCGAATTAAGCGCAGAATCGGAAATTTGGCAACAGATGATAAAGCCTCGCTAACGCTCCGCGAGCCTGCAAATCGCCTCACACCTCATCCTACCCTGGATCCGTATAGAACAATAGTTCTCTCCGTCTCTCTCTCTCTTTCTCTCTCTCGGCTATAATGGCATCCCCGAACGCCTCGCCCTCGGCTACGACTGTCGCCGCACGCGACGCTCCCACTCCTCCTTGCCTATGGCACAGGATTCCTTTGATAAGGATGCCCTTCTGGCATCCCCATCTCCTGCGGGCCCTATAGAGGATTCCGCATCCGATCCCGCACCTGTTCCCGTGGCGCAGGTTGACGTTCCGGCGGCAACCTGCGTTGCTGTTACCGAGGTGGGCGGTAACCCATCTGTTCCCGAGGGGTTGGCGAAACACCCTGCGGAGTCTAGGCATGAGGATCTGGGTACGCATGTACTCAGCGAATTAATGCAGCGACACTGCAGGATGCGTTCGGTAACTCCGACGCCTATGGAGGGGAGCAATCAAGGTCTTCCTAGACATAGTCTAGTGGAGTTGCTGGCTGCTCTCTTCCGAGCGGAGCTGGACCTCTACCACGAAGTCGTGGCAGCGGTCGAGGTGGCCGAGGCACCTGTGCTGAGCACCCCTGTCCGCAAGCTCTCCCTAAAGGAGCGTAAGCGGGTCAGGGAGGTCCAGCGGGAGACAGCGGTAGCCGTTCCGGAGACGAAGCGGCCGTCATACGCAGCTATGGCGTCCGTCAAGCCTCCAAAAGGAGCAAAGCAACCGTTGCCGCTTAAGGTGACTCCGGCACCACCGGTGAAGAAGGCGAAGCCTTCCGAATCGGTGGCAACCCGCGTTACCGGCAATTTCGGCATACGAGTATGCTGGAAATGCAAGGGTAAGGGCCATCGGTTTTCCGAATGCCCTACACCAGTTACAGATGCTTTCTGTAAAGGGTGTGGGCGCACCGGGAAAACGTTGCGCACCTGCGCTGCCTGTGAGCCGCATTGGGAAACAATCGGTCCATACGTGGCGAAAGCGGGTACGAACGTACCACGAAAGGTAATCACGGCAAATCGAAGAACCGAGCGTGGGAAAGTACACGCCCAACCACGGCTTTCCGAGGCGACTCCGAAGGCCGTTCCCCAGGTGTAAATCCCACCGAAGGAAAAACCTTCGAAGCTGCAAAAGACGAAAGTGGCTCGTAAGATCTGTATGGATAGGATTTCGCAGATAGTCGAACCCTAGAAATACTCCTCCTGCAAGTTACCGAAATGCTACCGGTACGAGAAATCGTACGATCCCGCACGCTACCGAACACCTCGGTGAATTTCCCATCAATTTTCCATCCTATTTTTCTTCCTTTTCATTCCTTTCCTATCCATCCAAAACAAACAGAAATTGATGAGCTTGAGCCAGTAAAGGCCAATGTTTTCAGAACTAGGTGAGACAGAGACCACACGTGGACCCTCTGTCGAAAAATGATACCGGTACTACCTTCTAGCGGTAATCGACGGCAAGACGAATCAATAATTCGTCGAAGTGCTGCCGTCGGTCGTGATCGATGGTACTAGAGGTCGATAAACTCGATCCTAGTGCTGCCATCTAGCGGCCCGTAGATCAAGCAGAGCTATCGAACGCCTAGATCGAAATTCGATTAATCGAAGGGCGATTGTTATCGAGCAGAAGCGAAAGTGAGAATACGAGAATCACTTAGATCGTCTGCGCATGCCCAAAGCTCGGGTGGGGGTAACCTATCCGACGGACGGCTAACGGGGCAAAACAAAATTTTGCCGGATCACTCCAGCGACAACCCTTGGACCATACACAACGAAGCACTTTTATATTCATACGTAGATGGCTGAGTCCACAGGACGGAAGAGGAGTACCGGGTCGGGCGACTCTGATGCGTTCGCAGAACCGACGGCTATCGATGCTTCCCAGGCAAACCTGGAGAAGAAGATCTCGAGTCTAGACGAGAGAATGGAGAAACTGGAAGGGTCTTTCCAGGATTTCATATCTCAAGTCCAGCAGGCCTTTGACAAGCTACTGAAAAATAAGACTGTAACCGATGAAGCAGCAGTGGCAGCTGCTTTTGCTACTGAAAAGCGCGCTAGAGGCCGACCGCGAAAGACCGCGGCCGCTGTACCGGCATCGGCTAATCAGGGTCAACCTTTGTTGACAGTGACAAGGCCGAGTGATGATCCCGAATCTCAACCGACATCGGGCGATGCTTCGGCTGAAATATTCCAGGGGGCCTACAGGACGAGGATCCTGAAGGGAAAACCTGGAAAAGCTACCAGACAAGGGGATGACTGTATGCCCCGTTGGCTTGTTCTCGAATCTCTCCAGAGGTCAAACTTAACCTTTGCGGGCGATGGAACGGAGGCGGTTGAGAGTTTTATTTCTCGAACCGATGCCGTCCTGAACTTTCTCAGGGTAAAAGATTCCGACCTTGTTGACGTCTTTCCCCACATCCTAACAGGTGTGGCAAGGATGTGGTTTGAGGATAACGAATTCTCAACCTGGTCTGACATTAAGTCCGCCTTAAGGTCTTATTTCAGATCACAAACATGGGAGGAAGAACTGGAGACTGAGCTTCTAACAAGAACTCAGGGTGCTAACGAACCTGTGCGAGCCTGTTTGCAGACTATACAGTCGTATATTCGGAAAAAAAGGCAAAGAAAGATCGGATAGGAGCCGAATCGCTATCGCGCACAATAATATGCTACCGGTGTATAGAAGAGGCATTGCTATACACAAATACATGACGTATCGAGAATTCGAGCGTTTGGCGCTCAATTTCGAAGCCGCTTATAGGCCGTCATTAAAATACCGTCCACCTGCCGCGCCTGAGGAAAGCTTAGTTCCTGAGTTGGCATATACCGGCAGTCATGGAAGATCCCGAGAGTCTAGGCGACACGGTGTGGTGCCTTAGAAGTGGATAAAACATCCAGCTCTGATACCGATGAATCAACAACGGAGGATTCGAATGATAACGAAGAGCATTTGAAAGCCTTCAAATCAACAATGAACCGACAAGGAACCAGTTCCAAGTCGAAACCTTCGTTACATAAGGCAGTTGGCAACAATAACAGCCGGCAGGGCTCAAAACGTAAACAACCGGGCCCGAGCGCTACCTGCTTTAATTGCGGGAAAGCTGGACACGGTTGGAGTGCGTGTAAAGAGCAGAGAACAATGTTCTGTTACCGATGTGGCAGCAAAGGGGTTTCTACAGCGGAGTGCCCTAAATGCTGTTCAAAAAACGCCAAGAGGAGTTCGTAAAATTTCCCGAGAATGTTACGACACTCTGTAATAGGCATGATTTGACTTGCGCAAGATTTTAAAATTTACGTTAAGGACGAGATGTACAGGCAGTTGTAAGTGAAGAGCCGGAGAGGACACACGTTTGTAATAAAGACTGGTAGTACTGTGGAGAGTCTTCTTTCTTTTTCTTGTTTGCGACTCACACAAGAATCGGAATCCTCTAACCAAAGAAGATCATAACAAATCAGAAGTGGGATTGTGACTAACATTTGAGTAAACTAACGAAATATCGCAGTTTGATGTCGGTAGAGATAAATGACGATAGTGAAACCGTCAGCGGGTCGGGTTAAATTAGCATAATAAGCTCTGAAGAAAATCAGCGTGTTGGAGCTTATTGATGTGGTCAAATTGCACACGAACGTGAATCTTCGGACATCGGATGAGAATTTCGGGAGTTAAAGTGCCGGTATTTACAGTTGAGTTTATAGTGGCAAAATATTCAAATGAGACAAAGCCTACTGGTAGGAGTTGTATTGAAAACGCTACGGAGTTAGAGGTGATTTGGTAGAGAACAAAAACAGAAACACTACACTGACACAGCGCTGAAGCTACCTCGATAGGATAGCTGGAAGAATAATTAAGCACACATTATGGCTGATAGGAAGGAGCCTACTTCATTTTCGGTAGCCGATTTGAAAAAATTATTGCAAAAAAGGAATCTGCCATCAAGTGGAGTGAAGGCAGAGTTGATAGCAAGGCTTCAAGCAGCTGACCCTAGCGGCGAATGGAGGAGAGAGGAAGATCTGATGCCTGAGATATTTAGAAGTCATACGGATGTGAATAGAGCAGAAACAAATGACTTGAGTGGACTAAGTGAGAGGCAGGAGGAGAACGAGGTAAACGAAGTAAGCCTTATGCGACGAGAACTCGATATAGCGAAGAGAGAGCAACAGCTCTTACAGCGCGAACTGGAATTGGCGAGACGCGAATTGGAAATGGCAAGAACGAGCCAGCACCAAGAAACCAGGGATAATATGGCTCAGAATATACCACGTGGTTTAGCTACAACAGATTTTCGTACACTCAGGGACATAATAGGTGATTTTAGTGGCGCACCAGATACATTTTGGAAATGGGAGAAACAACTCCGATTAGTCAAATCCTCATACAGTTTGGATGACAATTCGGCTTTAATGCTAGCAGGATCGAAACTGAAAGGACAAGCCTTAGATTGGTTTCAGTCTAAGCCGGAGCATATAGAATTAAAATGGGAACAGCTGTTAACAGAGATGAGGCGAATGTATGATAATCGACCGAACAAGCTTGCTCTCAGAAGAACCTTCGAAAATCGACAGTGGAGGCATAACGAAACGTTTATGAATTATTATCACGAGAAAATAATTTTAGCCAACCGAATACCGGTCCCCGAGGATGAATTAGTGGACCACTTGATAGAAGGGATACCAGATACAACATTGCGGAATCAAGCTTACGTACAGAACTTCCACACCAAAGAAGATTTTGTTGGTGCGTTCGAGAGAGTTATTCTTCCAACGGTCAAGACAGTTAATCAAGGGAAGGCGAGTGTCGAAACCACTAACAACACTGGAGCTAGATTGGACATAACGAGAACGAGTACCGTTCGGAAATGTTTCCATTGCAAAAAAGAAGGCCATATTAAGTCCAGTTGCCCGAATATTTTAGGTGATAGTAAGAAAAAGGAAGCTACCTGCTATAACTGTCATCAGCCGGGACACATGGCCCGGGATTGTCCAAAGAAGTCAACAGGATCAAATCAAATCAGCAACATTGCGTGCAGACAACAAGATGATGCCTATTTTAGAAATTTTACGTATCTTTTTAATGATGAGGGTCGTAGGTCTGAGTACGATCTATACACTTTACTAGACACAGGCAGCCCGGTGAGCTTCGTTAAATTGAAACATGTTCCGAGCAATACAATAGAGGACTATAGCAACGGGGGTAATAGATTCAAAGGTATAAATGATAGTCAACTAATTGTACTAGGCACAGTTAACGTTGAGATAAAGACGGAAAAGTACTGTAAT
Organism: Prorops nasuta; assembly: GCF_024137725.1. Lineage (NCBI taxonomy): Eukaryota > Metazoa > Arthropoda > Insecta > Hymenoptera > Bethylidae > Prorops > Prorops nasuta. The sequence goes on from NW_027116810.1 coordinate 1,213,592, forward strand.
AGGAAAATAAAGCTGTTGGTTGTACCGGACCACACAATGATAACTTCGGTTGTATTGGGACGTGATGCTTTATACGAAATAGGATTGGGGTTGGTTGAAATCGATAGAAATGAGAGGGAAATTTGCGAAATTTTAAATATTAATGTATGCGAAATGCATGATAAAAGTGTACCGTTGGTAATCAATCCAAGGATTGGATATGATATACAACGAAAGTTGAACGACACCTTTGTTGAATTCTATGTAAAGCCAGAGCGTCCTGTGGAACCGGTAGTAAAAGCAGAAATGAAATTGGTATTAAAAGAGCATGAGCCATTTCGTGTCCAACCTAGAAGATTATCGTATAGCGAAAAAAATTGTGTTCAAGAAATACTGGATCGGTTGCTTGAGAAGGGCATAATCAGACCTAGTCAATCAGAATATTCCTCACCCATTGTCTTGGTTAAAAAGAAAAACGGGGAGACGCGGATGTGTATTGATTACAGGATGTTGAATAAATATCTACATTATCATAATTACCCGCTACCACTAATCGAAGATCAAATCGATATGTTGTCTAATAAACGCTATTTTAGTATACTGGATTTAAAGGACGGTTTCCATCATATTAGCATGTCGGAGGAGTCCATAAAGTATACCGCGTTTGTCACTCCATTAGGACAATTTGAGTATGTGAAAATGCCTTTTGGGTTAAAAAGAGCACCGTCAGAGTTTCAAAAATGGATTAATGAGGTTTTAGCAAGTTTTATAAGGGATGGTCAAGTATTAGTATATTTAGATGACTTTCTCATTGCAACTGAAACATTAGAAGAACAGCTAGTCTTGCTAAAAAAAATACTGAAGATTTTAGTCGTTAATAAAATTGAACTTAGGCTTGATAAATGCAGGTTTCTATTTACAGAAATCGAATACTTAGGTTATATGGTTTCCGGGGAAGGTATTCAACCTACTCAAAGTGGGGTAGACGCAATTGTCAGATATCCTGTTCCACAGGATGTGAGAGGTGTGCAAAGATTCATAGGAATGTGCGCTTATTTCCGAAAGTTCATAGAAGGGTTTTCAGTTGTAGCAAAGCCTTTGTATGATATTATCAAAAAAAATATCCCTTTTAAATTTAGTGTACCTGAAGTAGAAGCGTTTACCAAATTAAAGTCGATGCTGATAGAAAGCCCTATTTTAGCTATATATAATCCTCGGGACGAGACAGAGTTACATTTCGACGCAAGTGCCCATGGATTCGGCGCGATCTTGGTGCAACGTAAAGCTGATCTAAAATTTCATCCAATCTTTTATTTTTCGAAGCGAACCAGTGATATTGAGAGTAGGTATCATAGTTTTGAGTTGGAGACATTGTCCATCATATATGCTTTGCGACGTTTCCGGGTTTATTTGCACGGCCTACAATTTAAGATAGTGACTGACTGCAACGCGCTTAAGTTGACTCTAAATAAAAAAGAAATAAATCCGCGCATCGCAAGATGGGCGTTAGAGTTAGAAAATTATGAATACACTATAGAGCATCGGGAAGGTTTGCAAATGAAGCACGTGGATGCCTTAAGTCGAGCCACTAATATATCCATCGTGGAGGAGCAACCATTTGAAGTAAATCTGGCCTTGAGTCAGGGTCGCGATGCTACAATTAAAGAAATCAAGTCTTTGCTAGAGAACTCTGACCATAAATTTTATGAAATGCGAAACGGCTTAGTATATCGAAAAGGGGAACATGATTTATTATTTTATGTTCCTGATAGTATGGTTCCCCGAGTGATCCATAAGTACCACGATGAAGTCGGACATCTGTCTGTTGAAAAGACATGCAATGCCATCAGATCAATCTATTGGTTCCCAAAAATGCGTCAGAGGGTAAAAGAACACATACAAAATTGCCTAAAGTGCATAGTTTTCAATCCCGTGAGCGGTAAAACTGAAGGAACCCTGCATTGCATACCTAAAGGTAATGTCCCTTTCTCAACGATTCACGTTGACCATTTCGGCCCTATAGAGAAATAGAGATTAACTAAAAAACATATATTGGTGGTAATTGACTCGTTCACCAAATTCACTAGGCTGTATGCTACGAAAACTACCTCTACGAGAGAAGTGGTTCATGCTTTGGAACAGTACTTTGCTAGCTATAGTAGGCCTCAATGTGTTATCTCAGATCGAGGTAGTTGCTTCACCTCTGTAGAATTTGGTGAATTCGTAGAAGAAAATAATATTAAGCACATAAAAATTGCTGTAGGGTCTCCAAAAGCAAATGGGCAAGTGGAGCGTATCAATAGAGTATTAGGACCGATGTTAGCTAAGTTAGTAGATAATTCTATGGGACGATATTGGTACAGGGTATTAAATGACGTTGAATTTGCTTTGAACAACTCTATAAATAAAACCACAGGTGAAACTCCTTCTAAATTATTATTCGGTGTCAATCAACGGGGAAAAATCTGCGATAGAATAAAAGATTTCTTGGAATCTACTGTCTTGACGAACAACCGTGACCTAAAAGGAATAAGAGAGAGTGCAGCCGCTATGATTGTAAAGTCACAGGTCTATGATAAACAATATTTTGACAAAAAGCGAAAATCGCCGCGTGTGTATAAAGAGGATGAATATGTCATGATTAAAAATTTCGATAGCACACCTGGAGCACCCCATAAGCTGATACCTCGGTTTAAGGGGCCGTATCGTGTAGTCCGTGTTCTCCGAAATGACCGATATGTCATTTCCGATGTCGAGAATCATCAAGTAACCCAAAAACCCTACTATGGGGTTTGGGAGTCGGCCAATATGCGTCCTTGGTTATCCGAAACGAAAAGTACAAGCCAGGTGGCTACCCCGTCCGTATAAAAAAAAAAAAAAAACAAAAAGGAAAGGTGAAGAAATAATTTTTGTTATGTAAGGAGGAAATTGTTTGCGTAAATACTTTTGTAATAAGTATGTTCGGGACGAACATGTGTCAGAATAGCCGAACTGTAATAGGCATGATTTGACTTGCGCAAGATTTTAATATTTACGTTAAGGACGAGATGTACAGGCAGTTGTAAGTGAAGAGCCGGAGAGGACACACGTTTGTAATAAAGACTGGTAGTACTGTGGAGAGTCTTCTTTCTTTTTCTTGTTTGCGACTCACACAAGAATCGGAATCCTCTAACCAAAGAAGATCATAACAACTCCAAGAGCGGAAAAACATGATACCGAAAATCTTGGGTGAAAACCAAGATAATATAATTCCGAATAATTATGTTGAAGAATATTCAGTACAGCAATGTGTGAATATTAACCATAATTATCGCTCCCGCGACTTCTCAGACCAACATGTTATGTTGGAGACGGAGAATGTAAACAAACACTCAGAGGACACAAGCGCTCGAGTGGTTGCTACCGAAAATTCGAACGATGATCAATCGGTCGATAAGTTACCTGTCGGTGATATTACTGATATAGTAATTACGACGTTTGGCGATAGATCTAGGAAACTAGCATTCTACACCACGATCACCGTACAAGGGAAAAAGCTGCGTGCGCTGGTGGGCTCGGGAGCCTCACGCACGTTTGCAGGCAAAGTAGCCATTGAATTGTTTAATTCAATTGGTATACAAGCCCATAAAATAGAACCTTTAAGAGTTACCGTTGGCAACAATTACACATGTAAAGTAATTGAGTCCGCCAAGATCCCGATATTTCTTGAGGGGAAGACAACTATAGTTGACACACTATGGATGCCTTCCTTGTCGAGTGATTTTATTTTGGGACTTGATTTCCTACAAGATGCTCATGTTGTCGTGGATTTCTACACGGGAGAATGGGCTTACAAGGAAAAACCTCAAAATAAACACAGGTTCTCGAATGCCGAATCACTAAACTGTGTAGTGGTGAATAACGGCTTAATGGTTCCCGATAATGATAAGGCTAAGAAATTAAAAGAGTTTCTAGAAATTAAACTGCCCCCCATTTCTGGGAAACCTGGAATTTCAAAGTTACCGGCAGTCATAATTGACGTGCAAGATCACGAGCCAATCAGACAGCGAGCTCATAGGTGCAGGGATAAAATCCGCCAAGCTATGCGGCAAGAGGTTGACGATATGCTAACCAATGGCATTATCGAACCGTCGCAAAGTGATTGGGCGAGCCCGGTAGTCATGGCGAAGAAAGCCAATGGCAAGCTCCGCTTTTGTGTGGACCTCCGGCGCGTTAACGCTGTAACTAAAAAGGATGCGTACCAATTACCGAACATGGCTGCGATCCTAGATGAGTAACGACAGGCCAATTATTTAACAACGCTTGACTTGAGTCAAGCGTATTGGCAGGTACCGCTAGCAGAAAAGTCACGTGATATCACGGCTTTTATTGTTCCAGGCAGAGGCTTATTTCAATTTAAGCGAATGCCTTATGGATTAACTAATGCTCCCGCAATATTCCAGCGTGCTCTGGATAAATTAATGGGTTCCGAATTTTATCCAAATGTATTCGTTTATTTGGATGACATTATCATTGTCATCTAAACATTTGACGAACATTTATTATGGTTGGATAAAGTTATCGAAAAGTTAAGGCAAACTGAGCTAACGATAAATAGGGAGAAAAGTTTTTTCTGTAGAACGGAAGTAAAATATCTCGGATTTATCGTAGAAAGTAAAGGTCTTCGCGTGGATCCGGCGAAAACAGCAGCCGTAATCACGTTCCCGATACCGAAGAATTTGAAGCAAATTCGTAGATTCTTGGGAATGGCATCTTGGTATAGAATATTCATTCCAGAATTTGCGACAGTGGCTGAACCGCTAACGAAATTGACAAAGAAAAATCAGTCATGGGAATGGACAGCCAATCAGCAGTCAGCATTCGACGCGCTGAAAGGATGTTTGACAAGTGCGCCAATGCATGCATGCCCAGATTTTTCGATCCCGTTTGCATTACAGACCGATGCTAGCAATGTTGGTTTAGGTGCTGTTTTGACACAAGTTATCGAAGGTCAATAAAGAGTAATCGCCTATGCGAGTAGAGCGCTTACAGATCCCGAAAGAAAGTATACCGTAACCGAGCAAGAATGCTTGGCAGTGGTGTGGTCGATAAGGAAGTTTCGATGTTACCTTGAGGATTACCACTTCACTGTAATTACCGACCACAGCAGTCTCCGATGATTGCATAACTTAAAAGATCCATCTGGAAGACTTGCTCGTTGGGCTCTCGCCTTGATGGAATACGATTTTACGATCGTACATCGTAAAGGAGCTTTAAATCATGTTCCTAATGCTTTGTCAAGAGCACCGGAAAGTTTAAATGCTTTGCTACCGTCTTACGCCGATACCAAGGATGCGTGGTATTTAAAACGCGTAAAGGATATCGAAAGAACGCCAGAAAAATTTCTTGATTGGAAATTAGATGGAGAGTTGATGTATCATCAACGACGTTCAGATTTGGCAGATGCTGAGCTCGAAGATCTTGATGCTTGGAAACTGGTGATACCCAGGGAGTACAGGCAGAAAATGCTCGAAAAATGCCATAAGTTACCGCAAACCGGCCATCAAGGTATCGATCGTACATATCGATGCCTTTCGATAAATTACTTCTGGCCAGGTATGTTCAAAGATGTAACGGCTTACGTCAGTCACTGCGACGAATGTCAGCGTTGCAAGGTAGAACAACAAGCTCCCGTCGGCTTCATGGGACGTCGAATTGTTGAACAGCCGTGGACTGTAATATCGGCAGATATTATGGGCTCACTGACGCCAAGTAAACAAGGGTTCTCATATGTGTTGGCAATCCAAGACCTATACACAAAATGGATCGAAGTAGCTCCACTTCGACGCGCTAACGGCAAAAAGATTGCAGAAGCTATCGAAAACTTGGTGATTCATAGATGGGGTTCACCAAAAGTTTTAGTTACCGACAATGGTACCGAATTTGTAAATAAAGACATAACTGCTTTATTACAATTAACGGGTATGAGGCAAACCACGACACCTCCATATCATCCCCAGGCAAACCCCACCGAAAGGGTGAATAGAAGCCTGAAGATGATGATGAGGGCATTTCTCGATTCTGATGATCGAGAATGGGATCAGCATTTGGAAGCATTTAGATTTGCATTTAATAATGCCCACCATGGTTCACTGCAAGCTACACCCGCATTCGCTAATCTGGGTAGAGAACCAGAATCGGCAAGGTCGACGCGACGTGAATTAGAAGGCGATACCGAAATCATGCAGCTACCGACAGAAAAGTGGTTGGCACGCATGAAACGCTTGGAAACACTCAGAACAGTTTTCAAGTATGCTCTCGAAGAAGCGCACGAACGACAGGCAAGACCGTATAATCTACGTCGTCGTGAAAAGTACTATGAGGTTGGCGAGTTAGTCTTAGTTCGCAACCGACAGCTCTCGAATGCCGCAAAACACATATGGGCTGCACTGAACAAACCATTAGGTGGACCGTTTATGATTTCGAAAAAGTTATCGGAAACAGTTGCAGAATTGTCTAATTTGGCAGGAAACGTCACTGGCAAAATGTCTACGGCAGACATCAAGCCATAAAAGGCTGAGCTACCGCAACAGTAAACCCAGACTGAAGTGTATCACTGCACGCTTGGGCGTGGCAGCGAAAAACGAACTCGTGTTCGGGCGCTTTCGGTTTCGGGTCGAAACCTCCTTTACGGAAGGGGGTATGTAACGAAGTTCTCCGTTACGTATGCGAGATACCGAATAAAAAGTATAAAAGCTACCGAACAGTGGATATTATTAATCCCTACGTTACCGACTCGTGAGATAGGCTCACGAGTGGATTATATCTAACGTCAAGGATAGACCCCGTTGACAGGCAGAGGACCGGATGAAAAGACCGGCGCTCCAGGAAACGATGTCCAGGTTATCCTGGGAAGTAAGGCAGGGCCATGTCTATCAACCCAGGCAGCCTGAGATAAGGAGAAGCGGCCTCGGGGAGTCCTAAAAGAATGAGCGTGTCTATAAGTCCCCACGAGGAGGGGAGATAGAACATCGAGTCTGGCTTGAACGCTGGTTACGCGCGTCAAGCAGGCTGCGCGAATGTCGTGCGCAGACTGCCATAGCAGGCAGTCGGAATGCGACCATGGGACTGTGCTGATGTGTCCGTACGTGATGGTGAGCGCGTGACGCGGCACTCAGACAGCCATGGGTAGGTTCGCGTACGTGAGGCATGTGCTATAGGCCCGCCTGCACGTACGTCACGACTGGATACCGGCCAATGCATAGTGGGTTGTACAGGGGCGTAGTTAGCCCGTTGGAATGTGTCCCGGTGCCCTCCGTAATTCCATAGGCTTGCGCTGTGGCTGGACGGGCCGTGAACATTGCCTCCGTGGTGGTCCACTCCTGGCAGGCTCTATGCTTTGGCAAATGATACCGTATGTTCCCGCACTCCTCACCACCACCTGTGTGTGGGTGGTGAGGGATAAATGTATGCCCCTCAGGAGATAGGTCTGCGAGGCTCGGTCGTCTCCGCAAAAAACCGTCCCCTCTCACAACGACCTAGCATACTGAGCGACCCTGGCTACCGCTACCGTCCAAATGCATGGCCGCAGGGTCGTATGAGATGCATAGAACATGGAGTCGAAAGACTCAAATGATAACGTAGGGTTGTTGGCCACCCACCTGAACAACTGGCGCCCTGATACCGATAGAAAAGGACGGGCGAAGGTAATGAGTAGACCCGTAGTGTGAGTGGGCCCTCACACTGGCGGGAATAACGTTACAGGTTGGGCAATGTCTCAGGCTTTACCTTTTGGACAATTTGAATGGGTTGAGAATTGTGAAAATTTCAATGTAAATGACTATGCTGATGATTTAGATACAGGATACATCATAGAAGTTGATCTTTCTTATCCTGAAAAATTCACGATTTACAAAGAGATTTACCCATGTGTCCGGAAAATAAAAAACCACAAAATTCAAAAATTTCAAAACTATTAGCAACATTAAACAATAAACATCGTTTTGTAATGCATTATAGAAATTTGAAACAAGCTTTAAATCATGGTGTGGTTTTGGAAAAAATACATAGAATTTTAAAATTTAAACAATCATTTTGGTTGAAGAGTTATATTGATTTGAATACTAAATTACAAACTGAAAATAATAGTGATTTTGAGAAAAATTTATACAAATTAATGAATAATGCTGTTTTTGGTAAAACTATAGAAAATGTACGTAAGAGATGTAATGTTTATATAAAAAATAATTGGGGAGGTAGATAACGGTGTAAGATCATTAGTATCAAAACCAAATTTTTATCGAATTTCAATTTTTGACGAAGATTTAGTTGCAATACAAATGAAAAAATTAAATATTATTATTCATAAACCAATATTTATTGGAATGTGCGTTTTAGACTTATCTAAAGTATGTTTATGTAGCTTTCACTATGATGTAATTCTACCAAAATTCAAATTAGACGTAAAACTTTTGTATACTGATACCGATAGTTTAATTTATGAGTTTAAGTGTGAAAATATTTACGATTTCATTCGAGAAAAAATAGATTATTTTGATACAAGTGATTATCCTATTAATAATAAATATAATATACCTTTGGTTTATAAAAAAGTAATTGGTTTAATGAAGGATGAATGTAACGGTAATTTAATGTCAGAATTTGTTAGACTTCGATCAAAAATGTATGCATATCGAATCAACGGTGTTAATAAGGATAAAAAATGTATTAAAGGTATTAAAAGCTATCTTGTAAAAAATATAGAATTTGATGATTATATAGATTCTTTAAAAAATTTCAATACATTAATATGTAAGCAAAATATAATAAGATCAAATTTACATAATGTCTTTACAATTTGTGAGGAGAAAATAGCGCTAAGTCCATATGATGATAAAAGATATTTAATAGCAAATTCAACTGATACATTACCACGGGGTCATAAAAATGTAATACAAGTAAATTAAGAGAATTAATAAAACTTTTTATTTAAAAAAATATTTTGATTACAATAATAATTACAGTACGTTATTTTTATTAATCCACGAATTATAGTTTGAATTTAATCTTAACCATTTTACAAAAACTTTATTTCCTTTTTTCCGTAATACTTTTTCTACTAAGTATACATCAGGATTTGCAACACTATGTAGTTCATACTCGTAAAATCCACCTGCTATTGATTGACCAGTAGAATCCTTTAATAAATATGTTATTGGATTTGTTCTTTGAACTTTTTCTATTCTAAATACTTCTGTTGTCCAATTCGGTGTATAACCCTTATTAAGTAAATATTTATATTTACTTATACGAACAGCATCGCCAACTTTATACTTTGCCTGTGCAGCTATTTTTATGAAATTATACACATTTTTCAATAAATCTTTTTCTCGTTCAATTGTTACACCTTGTGGAGACATACCAATAGTTCTATGCTTACGATTGTTGTAATCTTTAACTAGATTTGACAGTATGTTAAGCCATTGATAATTTCCATTAAGCGTAAACATTTTCCACATACTGCTCTTCAACGTTCTATTGAAACGTTCAACTACTGATGCTTTAAGTATACTATACGTTGAATAATGATTAATTCCATGATATTTCATTAGTTGCTGAAAATTTTTATTGTAAAATTCTGTTCCATCGTCAGTTTGCAAATTTTTTGGTTTTCTCTCTTCTAAAACTTTGGAAAATGCATGAGTAACATTTTTCCCACTTTTAGTTTTAATTGGTATAGCCCAAGCATATTTTGAAAACACATCGATAATTGTCAATATATATTGATGATTTTTATTAATTTTTGAATACAATCGCATATCCACTAAATCAGCTTGCCACAAATCGTCATATCCATGAACAATAACTCGTCTTCTAATAAAATTTGTTCGTGCTGGAGCATGTAATTCATCAACAACTTGTTTTTTTTCTTTACTCATTTCTGTTTTCCCTTATCCAACAGTTCGTGTAATTTTTTCAATAATTCTTCAAAATTACCAGGTTCATTCTCTGGAGTAACTTAAGGTACTGTAGGAATTGGTGGGAAATTAGGTTTTATAGTAAGGTTTTTTTGGTCTTTCATTCGTTTAATTTCCTCGGCTAATGTATTTATCATACTTACACCAAAGTCCATTTGTTTCTTAATTTCACCTTTGATATCATCATTTAGAGCTTTAACGTCAGTTTTTAATTTATTAATATCTTTCAAACTTTTATTTGTATCCTTATTAAAAGTATCATGTAATAAATCTATTTTTTTTATTTCATTATTAACATAATCGTTTATAGTTTTCATTTTATTTTCCAAATTTTCAAATTTATTTTTTTTCTGTTCAAAATATTTGTTAAATTCATTAATTTGATTGCCTAAATCCACTTTTTTAATTTCATTCTTAACATTCTGACTCAAATATTTAACATTATTCTCTAATTTTTCAATTTCACTCTTCTTTCTGTCAAAGTCCTCCTCGATTTTTTTCATTCTATCATTTAAATTCAACTTCTTATTTTCAGTCTTCACATTCTCGCTCCACGATTTCACACTACTTTCCAACTTCTCAATTTCATTTTTCTTCCTACCAATATCCTCCTCGAATTTTTTCCTCTTACCATCCCAATTCATATTTTTAATATCACCTTGAAGGTTTTCGGTCAATAATTTCACACTATTTTCCAATTTTTCAATTTCATTTTTCTTCCCGTTAAAGTCTTCTTCGAATTTCTTCCTTTTATTGTCCAAAATCAAATTTTTAATTTCACTCTTCACACTCTCACTTAACAATTTTACATTACTCTCCAATTTTTCAATTTTGTTTCCCTTCTTACCAAAGTCCTTCGCAAACCTCTTTATTCTATCATCAAAATTTAATTTTTAATTTCACTCTTGATACTGTCACTCAAAGATTTCACACAAATCTCCAACTTTTCAATTTCACTCTTCTTTCTGTCAAAATCTTCCTCAAATTGTTTGGCTTTACTTTTCAAATGAAGTTCTTCTATTTCATTTTTTACTTTATCATTCTGTAATTGTACATTAGTAGTTATTTTATTAAAATCATCTAATTTTTTTTTCAAATTTTCATTGAAATCTTTTATTTTTGTATCCAAATCAATTTTTTGAATATTATTTGAAATTTCCTTCTGTAAAAATACTTTATCAATTTTTGTTGGATCTTCATTATTTCATTTTTTTTACTTCTGTATCAACATATAATTTTGTCACTGCATCTGTATGGTTTAATGGTTCACCTAAATTTATAATTCGTCTTTTGCGTGCATCATATTCACCTCCATTAATGTTTAAAGATTCATTTTGATTTACTGTTCCTACAATAGGATTATCTATTCTAGGTATTTTTCTTGACACTGAACGATAACGGTATCGTTCATTTAGAGATTTACCAAATACATCGATGGTCATCGTGATACTGATTGAATATATGAAAATTATTTTAATTTATTATAAATCAAGCCTCTTTAAGCTCCTCAATAATAGATATTATTTCATTTTTATGTGAATTGTTTCCTGCAGTTTGTGATGCAAAGAGTAATCGTAGTCGATCAACAAGTTCATTAGGATCATCCCAATGAACATAATCAATGTTATTGTTTCTATTGAGCAACATACTGGGAGAAGTAACCCATAAACCTTGACCTCTTATTTTAGAAAAGAGTGCTTTTATAATAAACATATATTTATCTCCTTTACTACTTTTAATGTGTTCACCGGGTATATGACCTCGTCTACGTGCACTTGTATACTGTAATATATCTTTATATTGTTTTAAATCTTCATCGTTATAGAGTGTCTCATTAGGTTTTTCTATTAACAAAACTTCAAATAATCCTTTAGTACCTTGATACCTTTTTTCACCTACTGTTATAACATCATTGGAATCAATATGAAAGATTTTATTTCCCAAATATATTTTATTATCACGAGGATCGGTGTATACATCAAAAACATCATCAATTGTTTCATGTTTTCCTAGAAGCAGTTCTCTTGCATAAGCTGATTGTATTGTAGCATATTGTTTTGAAACATGTGATTCATCCATTGATATATATTCCATGGGCAATGATGTTTCTTCTTCAATCGTTTGATTGTTAAAACTTTCATTTAAATTAATTATATTATCATTTGTAGGAGATGTATCATGTAAATTTCGATTTAATTCAATTGTATTATTTGCTGAAGTATGACGATTTGTATTTATTTCTTCTGAATTAAAATTAATTTCACATATTTTTTTCAACGGAACTTCCTTTATTGGAGTAGATGACTCTGGATGAATTCTCTTCAAGGGACCTTCTTTTATTGGAGTAGATGTTTCCGAATGGATTCTTTTTAATAAACGTATTTTTTTCTCGGTTCCATTTTCATTAATATTTTATCTTCATCTGTTGTATTAACTATTTTCTGTAGTGGTTGAATAATAGGTTCTAAACTTTTAATAACTTTCATCCTATCTTCTTGTTGACCCATCTTCAGTGCTCGATGTTTTTTTCGTATTGATTTACTAGCATTAACAATTGCTTTATTCACTTTCTCTACCTGTTTTAAACTTCTCATATTTTCACTACCACTTTTGTTGGTTTGTTTTTCCATGATGTGTTGTCTTTGCCACATACAATATAAATAACTTTAATTAACCACATCATGTATGTTTTAATATTTTTGTCATGTGACACTATTCTCTCTCCATTTTTATTTGATAATTATAAATTCATCAAAACCTTTACGATATCTTCCACTATTGAATTGCCTATCCTTGTCAATTACCAAAAACTCACATTTTGGTTTCCAACATATTGAGCATAAATCACAAAAATTTTCAAACGACATATCATTATTTACATGTTCATTATAAATATGACGTAAATTTGTATTATCCTAATTGAATATTAGTATAAAATTTGCATTGTCACGAATTAAATGTTTAGGAATTTTAGCATAAGTCTGACAAAGATAAAAAAAATCAATTTGAGAATGTCTACCCATCGAAAAATATTCCCGAATTATTGATTGGTTATCACAGGCTACATCGTCAAAGATAAAAATAGAATTTTGCATACTATCATTAACAGGAATAACATCTATATTGTTTGTAAAAGTATAATAATTAATTATATCCTCTAGATTATTAAAAACATTTTGTATGAAACAATATTTTGGTTGATTTAATGATTTAGAATAAACATACACATGCTCAAAGCGTAATCCGTGAGGACTGAGAAGAAATGCAAGAACTGCATTAGTTTTACCACAATTTGATGGACCACATACTAATGCTCTGATAGTATTTGGTAATAATATTCCATGTATTCGGTGTTCTTCTGCACTTGTTGAATATTTATTATCTAAATTATTAACTGGTATTCATAGATTTTGCTTTATAAAATTCATTTTTACTTTATACTACAATTCAAGGTTAGTTGAGGGGTATATATAGAGAATGCACTCAAGAGAGTGAGTCAGTCAGTTTAAATCATGATCATAATAGTGATTGATTCTTGTATTGGTGATTTGACAGAAGAGGAATTGAAGTATGTACCAAAGGTGATTCTTACAAAATATTATTCACATGAAATAAAATATTTGTGGAATCGATTACCTGACCATATAAAATATGATAATGAAATTATAGAATATCGTTCGTGTACAAAACATTATAATCAACCGTGGTGACGAAGTCATATTGATGGTCCTACACCAGCTGTAAAAGATTGCCGTGAATGTCAAATTTTAAAACAAAAGGAAAAAGAGGTAGAGGACTAGTTAATAGTGTTATTAATGCTCTTCCATTTGAATTATATATACCTGGGTATCAATTTTGTGGACCAGGTACACATTTAAACAAAAGATTGACAAGAGGAGACAGTGGTGTTAATCAACTTGATACTGCTTGTAAAGAGCATGACATTGCATATTCAAAAAACAGTGATCTGAAAGAGCGACACGAAGCTGATCGAATTCTTGCTGAAAGTACAAAAAAACGTATAACTGCTAAAGACGCTAAAATTTCAGAACGTGCAGCTGCTTTAGCTGTCTATGGAGCAATGAAAATAAAAAGAAAATTTGGTATGGGTGTTGTAAAGAGGAAGAGAAAAAAGAGAATGTTCGAGATTGGGAGGAGCAGAAAATGTTGCGAAGTAGATTCCGCATTTCTCTGTTATATCTCCCATCTCTATTGCGCTCACAATAGACGGCTAGACCGACAGCGTCTAGCCGCTCTATCTGTCCCTCTCTCCGCGGCGCGCTTGCGCGTCTTCTGGCCCTGGCGCGTCGCGGCCGCGAAGCGACACTACTTGCGCGCTTGGCCACTAGGTGGCCAGCGCCCGCGGCAGCTCTCTCGCTGGCAAGATTAGTGTCGCGTAATTATATAGATGGGTCCTTGATAAGGACCCATCGCACCTCAGCCTTGCTCGACCGCGGCCTTGACAGCAGCAACAGCAGATTGGTTTTTGACGCCTCAACGGCATAAAGAGCGCCTCCACTGGCGAACTCATCGGGCAAATACTTTGGTAAGTATCACCCACCACTCACTGCCTACCAAGAGGGGACTACCCCTCTGCGGCAATATCCTCCCTCCCAGCGTTGCCAAGTGTAGTATAATTATACTAACGTAGTATAATTTTCCTATAGCGTAGTATCCTTAGGATACTACGCTACAGTTTCTGTTCCCTGCGGGATCCTACGCTATAGTTTCTGTTCACTGCGGGATCCTACGCTACAGTTTCTGTCCTTGCGGGATACTATGTTTTGCCTATTAATCTTGAGTCTTGGCGAGGGGAAGTTAGAATCAGAGGGGCGAGGGGATTTCTAGGGAGTTTGTCCGTAGCTGTCAAATGGCGCGATTAACCCTCAATTTTATATCATCAACAAAAATAATATTTTCGGAAAACGAATGTGGAAAAGAAGGAAGGATTTTAATAATTAACAGAGAAGACAAAATATATCAGATGAGTATAAATTAATTAAAAAAATGAAAATTATTGTGAATTTTTAAGAAAATATACTTTGGGGTTATTTTATTTTTGTTACAGTTGAAATCCGGTTATGATGACTTTCAATTAAGGAAAAAAGTAATTATAGACTAATAAATGAAAAAGTATTAAAACATGAAGCACTTCTCTGTATGGCCCAGTCATTTCAATAATTGTGACTTAATGTTATAATAGTGAATGTGTAAGCGATTAGTGCATATACAACAAACTCTTATCGTAAATTTAATAATCTTGTATGACAATGTTTTAATTGCTATTATTTTAAATTAAAGCTAGTTTAATTAACATATTTTTATTTCATCCCTTTCTCAAAATTCTAAACACATGATAATTACCTATTCTTGTAGTAGTCATATATTCGTTAAATTACATACAAAATTACAACTGTTTTATATTTGTAAAGTATAGCTGTTTGTTGCAATGATTTTTATTATTCAATGTGAGACAAATCGCATTTTGTTTAGGTAAATGTCTTATTTATCCGCCACATCCTTCCATATCTTATGCGACATTTATTTGGCTCCGTTGCACTATTTTCTTCCAGTCTATATCATATAACATTAATTTTCTAATCATTTATACATACATACAGATCTAATAATACTGCTGATCTGCAATTATTTTTGTAATTGTTGAAATGATTGTTAAACCATTATCTTGTTTAATTTGTAAAATGGACATTTGAATGATGCTATTAAAATTTGGCAACTTTTCTGCGAGATATGTTCTGATAATATTTGTGAAGATAAAGTTCTTTAAAAGGTATATGTATACTGCTGAGTTCATCTTGTTTTCAGCTTTAAATAGTTTTCCAACTACACGCATGGATATCTATTTTGAATATAGAATACATATTTCATTACATCTATTATGATATTGTTAAGATTGATAGAAAGATATCAATTCTTTGAAAATGATATATTATATATCTAGTAACTGGATTAATTAAGGTTTTAGAACAGATAAATTTCACAAACAAATAGGACTAACAAAATATATATTATATATTGAGGAAGAATATCCAAATGTGAATTATTTGAAGCTAAAAGCAAGATAAATTCAGCAGTATCCTTAAATGTATTGGAGAACAACTTCCTCTCAAATTTAAAGAGAAGATATCCTATGGAAGAGATGCCAAACATTATAAGTAAAATAATTCAAGTGTCCATTCTTCAACTTTAATAGAACAATGGTTTACCAATCATCTTGACATTTATAAGATTAATTAGTCAATAGAATAGCTATATCTGAATGTATATAAAAATAGCAAAAAATTAATCGTATATTTTGAAAACTAAAAGAAAGAAGTAACAAGGCAAATAAATGTTACATAAGATATGGAAGGATGTGGCGGATAAATAAGACATTTGCCTAAACAAAATGCGATTTGTCTCACATTGAATAATAAAAATCATTGCAACAAACAGCTATGCTTTACAAATATAAAACAGTTGTAATTTTGTATGTAATTTAACGAATATATGACTACTACAAGAATAGGTAATTACCATGTGTGTTTAGAATTTTGAGAAAGGGATGAAATAAAAATATGTTAATTAAACTAGCTTTAATTTAAAATAATAGCAATTAAAACATTGTCATACAAGATTATTAAATTTACAATAAGAGTTTGTTGTATATGCACTAATCGCTTACACATTCACTATTATAACATTAAGTCACAATTATTGAAATGACTGGGCCGTACAGAAATGCTTAATGTATTAATACTTTTTCATTTATTGGTCTGTAATTACTTTTTTCCTTAATTGAAAGTCATCATAACCGGATTTCAACTGTAACAAAAAAAAAAAATAACCACAAAGTATATTTTCTTAAAAATTCACAATAATTTTCATTTTTTTTATTAATTTATACTCATCTGATATATTTTGTCTTCTCTGTTATTTATTAAAATCCTTCCTTCTTTTCCACAATCGTTTTCCGAAAATAGTATTTTTGTTGATGATATAAAATTGAGGGTTAATCGCGCTATTTGACAGCTACGTACAAACTCCCTAGAAATTCCCACGCCCCTCTGATTCTAACTACACAACTAACACAACGCCGCGACGCAAGATTAATGGCCAAAACACGTCCGAAAGCACTGAGAGCTTATTATACCTAAAACACTATACTTCGTTTCTTCTCTGTGAATCACACTTACTATACATTTTGCGTGGTATATTCAATTCTCGCCAACAAACTATACAGCGTAGTATCTTCCAACATGGCGGACTTGGCAACGCTGCTCCCTCCTAAGGGAAATTTCTCCGGGGACTGCCCGGGAGAAGTTAAACCCTCTCCTTCCCCTCCACACTGCCTCCGAGGACTACCTCGGACCCAGTGTTCCGACCCTCAAATCCAGGGCTCTCGACGAGTCGGGTAGTGGGAGGGGTAGAATCACCCTAAGGGTTGGGGTGGCTCGGAGCCACTAGAGCTCTTGGAGAAGGCGGCCGAAGGGTAAGGGGACTTCCCCTTCCCTAAAACCACTTCTCCAACTTCGCTTCCTCCCGTGGCTGGGATTTTACTAGGGTATACCCTAGGAAAAATTGTCCAGTCAGGGAGTCTCTAAGTCCGCGTTCCTTTCTGGGGAATTCGAGTCTCTACGGTTATTAGGAATCTTAGTCTATCGAAATTCCCTAGAATATGACGACGACAAATTCCCTAGAAAGCCGATCATCTTTGTCTAAGCGGTTCCTTTTGTAAATATTGTAAAATTTTGTATAATTTTATTTATTTGAATAAAGACTCTTTTACCTCTTACATTTGTCTTCGAACTTTATTCTCAGATATAACCTTCCCTTCTGACCACAGGGCTGGAACCTACTTGGGCACTGTCTCGCACAGAGAATTATTCCAAGTGCAAAACAAGGAGGATTTTTACCATTTTTAGCAACTATTTTAGCAGGTCTTTCAGCCGTTGGATCATTAGCTGGTGGTGCTGCTAGTATTAGTAAAGCAGTGAATGATGCTAATGCAGCACGAAAACGATTGGAAGAATTAAAGCGTCATAATAAATCAATTGAAGGACAAGGGCTTTATTTGGCTCCTTATAAGAGAGGTCGTGGATTAAGAAAACAAATAAAAAAACAGAGGAAGAAGAAAAAAAAAATAAATGACGTAACAACCAATATATATCTGGAAAAAATGTTAAAAAATTTACCAGGATTTCGAGGTGTTTATATGCGTACAAATCTACCTAAAAAAATTCGTAAGAAAGAATGTGCAATTGTAAATTTGGATAATAAAGAAGGATCTGGTACTCATTGGGTTGCATATATAAAAAATGGAGATAATATTAAATATTTTGATTCGTTTGGAAATTTAAAACCACCGAAAGAATTAATAGATTATTTTGGCGAAAATACAAAAATCGTATATAAGTATAAACAATATCAGCATTATTCTGAATAAAATTGTGGTCATCTTTGTATTAAGTTTCTTCGTGAAAATATATAGAACTATCATAATATATTCCTTCAGTCTCTTTAAAATGTCCATAACGTTAACATTAAATGACACAAACTCACAGCTAGAATATTATTATTTTCCATCTATTGAATTGGAAAATGATGAAGATTATGAACTTGGTTTAATTAATTTTGAAGCATTTAATTCTATACCAAATATTGACCCAACTAACGATAAATTTTATTTCGATAATTTGAATATTCGCTATGTGCACACCTACACGTTGGTAGTCAGGTAAGAATGTGTAGCAATATACATAAACAAAAAAAGTCCGGCAAAAATGACAAAATTTACCGACAGTCAGCGCTGATATTATGCATATGCATAACTACACATTCTTACCTGACTACCAATGTGTAGGTGTGCACATAGCGAATAGATATTCCTCATGGTTCATACGAAATAGAAGCATTGAATAATTTTTTACGTGAATCACTGTCAGCAAATGAAGTAAATCCAGACAATATTGAGAATTATCCAATTACAATACGTGGTAATAATACAACTTTAAAAAGTGAAATCTTCTGCATTTATGATATACATTTTGAAAAATCCAACAGTATCGGATCTTTACTTGGATTTACTAAACGTACAATTTTGGCAAACAAATGGCATAAATCAGACTTTCCTACTAACGTTAATAAAGTGAACATTTTGCGAATAAGCTGTAGTATTACAACAGGAGCCTATAGCAACGGATCGTTAGTGCACACAATTCATGAATTTGCAAAAATTGTACCACCTGGGTATAAAATTGTTGAGATACCACCAAATGTAATATATCTCCCGGTAACTCAAAAAATTATAAATCATTTAATTATACGTATTTTGGACCAAAATGATAATTTAGTTAATTTTCGTGGTGAAGAAATTACTGTTCGATTACATATTAAAAAGAAGCATAAGTAAAATGCTTATATATAATCAAAAACATCATCTTTCAACTCTCATTCCTGGAGCAACTCGTGAATCGGAAGTACAACTTGGTAGAAGAGGTTTAAATCTATCAAATATTAAATTTCTACAATCATTAGGTTACATTCGAAAAATGATCGACATACTAGACATTCAAGAATCACCCGTGTTGGACAATCGAATAACAAAAATTGAAATTCATGGATATAATCCTTATGCCAATACAAATTTGAGAAACAATGATGAAATTAGAATTCCAATCCAACATCAAGATCTACATATATTACCAAGTCAAAGTTTTCTCTACATAGAAGGAAAAGTAACAAGAACTGACGAAGGTAAAGATGATGTATTTCTTGATAATAATTGTATGGCATTTCTATTCGATGAGATTAGTTATGAATTGGATGGTGTTGAAATAGATCAATGTAGAAATGTTGGAATTACAACATCTATTGTAAATTATCTATCAGTTGGCAGTATTAATAAAAATTATATAGAAAATGCAGGTTGGTGTCATGATGCTTTAAAATATACAACGAGTGATCAAAAATTATTTTTTAATTTTTGTGTACCATTACGAATGTTATTGGGATTTTGCGAAAATTACAATCATATTGTAATAAATGCTCGACACGAATTAATATTAATTCGATCTCGAAACGATTTGAATTCTCTCTTTTCTGGGTATGATAAACCTAAAGTTAACGCTTCGATTGAATTAACTAAAATTCAATGGAAGATACCGCATATTACATTGGAGGAAATGAATAAATTAGCAATTCTATGTTTTGTTGAAAATGGAAATGTTGTTACTATGAACTATCGAACTTGGGATTTATATGAATATCCTCTTTTACAATCATCAACCAAACATACTTGGGCTGTGAAAGCATCTACTCAACTGGAAAAACCACGTTTTATAATATTAGCATTACAAACAAATCGAAAAGATCAAATATCAAATCAATCTCATATTTTTGATCATTGTAATATATCAAACGTTCGTCTCTATCTTAACTCTGAATCATATCCTTACGACAACTTAAACATAGATTTTGATAAAAGTAACTTTAGTTTGTTATATTTAATGTATTCAAAATTTAAATCTGTTTATTACGGATTACAAGAGGATAATTTATTAACTCTTAATAAATTTAAGAATATAGCGCCTTTAATTGCCATTGATTGTTCACGTCAAGTTGAATCCATTAAAAATGGTACTGTTGACATTAGAATAGATTTTGAATGTAAAAAAGATATACCTTTGAATACTAACGCTTATTGTTTAATTTTACACGATCGTATAGTTGAATACAGTCCACTAACTAATATTGTTAGAAAAATTACATAATAAATTATAATTTTACACAATAAAATTAATGAAAAATAAAAAATTACTAACAATAAGATTAAGGATAAGGATAACATCTTCGTAGAATGTGTATTGTCTAGTACCTGCGAGATTTTAAATAAAAATTATAAAAAAATAATTGTAAAAAAATGTAATTTTTGAATATATTTTGTATATTATCAAAAAATGAATAAATAAATTAAGATTTTTTTTTTAATTATAAAATAATAGTTTTTATTACAAATTACCCCATAGTTTATAACGTATACTATTTTATAATACTACAATATTTATATAAAACAATTATTATTAAATACACTAAAATCATTTTTCACTTAAAAATTGTTTACATATAATTTGTTTTGGAATATAATACAATTGATTTTAAATAAAAATATAAAATTTCGTTTTGTACAAGAGAATATTTGTTAAAAATTGTATGTTTTTCAATCTATTCAAGAATACAATTTTTAAACTTAGCAGAAAGAGCAATTTTTACAAAATCCTGAAATGTTTGTAAAACTGTATCCAAATTAAATTGTAACCATTGAGTTGTAATATTAATACAACGATAAAAAGATAACATATTTTTACACATTTTACTTGATACATAAATAACACTATTTACCTGATTAAATTTAACTTTTTTTCCAATTCCATCAATTTTATCCAACAATTCTATTGATGTATCATCACTAAGTAGATGAAGAGTGGGTGTAGGTATATTATCAAAAAATTTATAAATATATTCACGATAATTATAGACCTCATTCCATGTTTCTTCGGAAAATTCAATGAAGTCATTTGTTGCAATATGACTAAGGATGATTGATATAGTAGCTTTTTGAATATTTGAAATTTTAATACCAATTTCCAAATATTCATAATCATTTGAAGTTAATGGATATCGCCTTCCCAGAATAAGAATCGGTTTCCTTTAAACCAATATATCTGTAATTAATAATAAAAAAGACAATTTTTAATTTTTTTCTACTTACTCTCGAGGAACAGCGTTCATGCTTGACGATTAAACAATTAATGACTAATTTTTTTAATGAAATTTTGTTGTCTTATAATTCATTTTTCTTAATCTGATCAATTTTATACTTTTGCACTTCGGCAAATGAATTAAATCTCTTAACACGTCCAGAATCGAAGGATACTCCTTTCATACTTTGATATGATTCATCATCATCATTATTATCATTATTAGCATCATCGTTTAAATAATTTCCTTTAAGATTATGATAATTGTTGATATCATCTCCATAAAATGTTAACATCCTCACCATAAGAGTTTTTAATTTTTCACCTAAAGTGATACTTGAACATTCAATATTAAATAATGATAAATCAAATTTATCTGACTTTACAATTATACGAATGAATTCATCATAGGCTTTATACATACCATTTTGTATTATATAAATTTTTCCATTTGTATATTTGAATAATGTAAAGTTTTGATAAAAATTTATTTCAGTTTGAAAAACTGATTCAACTGTGGTGAATTTGTTGGGTTTTAATACTTCACAGCTGGACAATTCTATTACATAATTAGGAGTATAAAAAATATAAACTTTTCCAGAATTTGTTAAAACAGCTGCTTTAACACCAACATAATTAACATAATTACCTAATAATTGTTGATATGATCTTGGATATCCTGAATCTAATTCTCTAGTAAGAGCATCAAATATATATACATTATTATCTGAATATAATACTATTTTACCAACACCTATTTCATGTATTGCCGTTATTCTAGTAAAATTACTCGGTAAAAATGTTACAAAATCTCTAATTAATTTTCCATTTCTATAATATCTTTTTTTTTTATTTCTATGAACTTCAAAGTGCCAAAACCATTTTCCGTACATAATGAATAGTGTACTATCAGTTATTAAATAAACAAAATCTTTAGACGATGTTTCACATACATCATCAAATTTTGGTGGTACTTCATTTTTAGGACGATAATAACATTTTTTAATTTTTCTAGTTGTTGGTTTAGTTGTTATAGCAGGAATAGCAATAGTAGTTAATTTAGTAGTGCTAACAGAAGGAGCAATAGTAGTAGAAATTTTATTTCTATCAACCTCTTGATTGTCATTATCATTATTTTCAAATTATATAATCTTTGTATATCTAATATGTCAATATTATTAAATAAGTTATCATTAGTATTTTTAAAAAATAAATAAGTAGGTTGCATTAGTCTACCCTCATTATTATGAGAAAGCCCTAATGTATGACCAACTTCATGCATTAAAACATAAAAAAGACTAGGTTTTTCTTCTGGTATATCCCCCAAACCATAAAACCAATTTATGCGTTTTCGTAAATGAATTTCTCTAGGACTATTATCTTTATCAGGGAGAAAAGCATGTCCTAAAACATTATCTGCTAAATGACCAGAACATTTGATGTTTGGTTCTAATTTATAATAGTGATTATCATATTCAAACGATATAACTATATCAGCATACTGTTTTTCATTAGTATGATTAAATTCTAAACCTGTCATATTACTCCATATTTTAAATACTTCAACAGTAGTAGCAATTTGTTCTGGTAATCCCAAAATAAAATGCCAATATAATTTCTTTTTATTCCACTTCAATTATTCTTGATTAAGATTCAAAAAATCGTCTTTTACACCACATCTGTCATCTTTCATAGATTTAATTATTTCATTATATGAACTTTCATGCGCTAAATTATAAAATTGTTTAAATAACGTCATACCAGTTTCTATTTCTTCATTAGTATATTTCATCCAATTTAATTCATCTGCTTTAGAACTATTATTAATTTTATTAACGTATCCAAATTTTATCAAAAAATCTATCATAAATTTATCATATTGACTACTTTCGTTTATTATAATTGAAATAAATCCAACAAGTAAGAACATAATGTATCCGCACTGCATTTTCGTTGAAAAATGTACTATCACTTGTTAAAATGTAAACTGTTTGCGAGAAGCAAAACTAAAACTATCGAATCTACCAAACATCTTGTTTTATACGGTGAGTCCCCTCTACAAAAATCTATAGAGATACACAGGTGTTGAAAGAAAAAAGGAAAAAGTTAATTAACAAACTAGTATCTTCTATACACGTGCCAGAAAAAAATGAATATTTGAATTCATTAAATCATTGACTTCAAGAAAAGAAAAAATCTGTAGAGACACGTGCTGATAGGAAAAAGAAAAAAATTGTTAATTGACAAACTATTATCTTCTATACACGTGCCAGAAAAAAATCAAAATTAAA
The DNA here is from genome assembly GCF_024137725.1 of Prorops nasuta. Taxonomy (NCBI): domain Eukaryota; kingdom Metazoa; phylum Arthropoda; class Insecta; order Hymenoptera; family Bethylidae; genus Prorops; species Prorops nasuta. The sequence goes on from NW_027116810.1 coordinate 1,237,577, forward strand.
TACAGTAACTCATTGACTCCAAATAAGTCTATTACATCTTATTAAATTACTATCTAAACAAGCATGAATAAAGAAGTTGAAGGTTGTTAACTGATAGAAAAATTAAGGAAACTCGTGATTTCAGTTAAGTCTACTATATCTTATATATTTATATTTATGAGTGAAAATGTAAATGAGAAAGAACAATATCCTGTATAAACGTGGTAAAGGAAAAATTATTATTATTACTTTAAAACTAAGTTATTTAGTATTTATTATGATAATTATGACATAAATATATATAAATACAAAATTTTAATTATGCTTTTGTTTAAACAAATATACATTTCTTAAAAGCACAAATACCAGAATGAGTTATACATTGTGGAAGATTTTCGTTGATATAATCTTTCACTCGATAATCCTTATAATCGTCTAGATCATAAATGTTTACATTACCTACAATGTGTTTTAAATAAGTAACTTTTTCAGATCCTTTCACATAAACATCAACTCCACTGTTTTCTTTGATATACTTGGTTATTATATTTTTATGGTATTTTTAATCAATGTATCCGTCAGACCAATTAAAACCATGATGGTTTTTTGTTAACCATCTAGCTGTTTTCTTTCTTCAACACTTAAATTATTAAATGGAAAGGGAGGTGAAAATACATAACATCCCACTTTATTTTTATCCAAAATAGGAAACTCCTTAATAATAAATGATTTATCTGCTAATCTGAATCTTTGAAAGTCAACGTACATTTTTAATATACTTTGAATTTTTTCAGCACAACAATAACAACACTTTACTGATACTGTTATTAAAATTCTTTTGTTTTTCTGGTCTCTTTTCTTTTCTTATTCAAAAATCTTTATATTGTTAACCAGATAGTGCGTTACGCTTTAAGCTTAAAACGAATGAGACTGGTCTGTAGATTTTATACAACCCATGTTGAGAGATATTTAAAACTCGCGCTTATTGAGGGACCTCTAGTGAGGGAGCCACGAATAAAGGGAATGCGTACGCAACTAAGTCTGGGGTGGAGGGGAGATGTGATAGCGATTGCATCATCGATCGCTCTCTCGTTGCTCGACCGTCGTACGGAATAGAACGTCTCGCAAAATTGTAAGATCTGCAGATCACTGAGCGAACCCGTAATTGTAAGGTAAATTCTTGTAATTTCTGGCTTTTTCCTCTAAGAACGAGGTTTTTTATGCCCTAGGGAAATAAATTCATTTGAATATAATAATAGTTTATGAAACATAGCATTAGTGTGTTTAATTGTCTTAACCTCATCACGTCTGTATCCCCATCCCATTAAGTATTTGGCCATCGAATTTGTATATTGGTCCTCCGAGCCGGATACGGACGTGTTGAGGTGGATTACATTCTTTAAGAATATTCAAGAGTGTTGTAATATTGCATGGGCGCATACAATTTGTTGAAACCCGTTACCAGTGAACCATGTAAAGTCGTCCATTCGCTCTCAACTGCGAAGGGATTATATTGCATTGCCTTTGAGCGATTACCGCCGCGCTTCATAGAATAGCAACCGCCAATACAAACAAGTACTTCTGGAAGAATGGCACCGCCTAGTACTCGAAAGCTGATTGCTCTTCAAGGGGCAAGTATGGATGAAATTCGGGTCATTAGTAGACAGATTTCTGGAGATGGTGGTCTTGATTTGTCTCGTGCATCTATACAGATGCGAAAAGATAACATAAAGAGATCTGGGATAATATTCGGTCGACACATGCAGAAATATCGTCAAGAGAAGATGATGAAGCTAGTCAATACCGGGGAAATCAAATCTTTCAGGGCTTTCACGATGATTATTTAAACACTTCTGATAAATTAATAGAATTGTTAAATAATTTTCCTGTCTCAACAACGGCTAGCACCTCTTTTAATGTAAGTGTTACCCATGATTCAGCAAGTATTGAAGGACGCTCCGCGAAGCTACCGCGATTAGATTTACCATCCTTTTCAGGGAAATTTGAGGATTGGGAAAATTTCTACGATTTGTTTTGTTCCATGGTTCATAATACGTCGAATTTATCAGATGCTACCAAATTACAATACTTAAAATCCTGCCTTTCAGGTCCAGCTTTGGACTTAGTAAAAATGGTTACAACTACTGACGCGAATTACGGTACAACGTGGCAGGCCTTAAAAACGCGATACTCTAACCACATATTGACTATTAATACGCATTTGACGGCGCTTATGAATTTGTCATTTCTGAAAAAGGAATCGGCTGACAGATTACGTGGTTTGATTGACGAATCGCAAAGGATAGTAAGGGCACTAGCCAATATGAAATTACCAGTCGAATATTGGTGTATCTGGCTTAATTACTTGATAGCTGAGAGACTGGACCCAGATACACGCAAATTATGGGAAGTGCATTTGAGTACATTGTATCGGCAAGCAGTTTAGGCTGCATCCAGCTCGTCAACAGAGTTAAAGGTGGTGGATTGTATTCCACCTTTCGATCAATTTGTTGATTTCTTAGAAAATAGGGCCCAAACATTGAGTATGATAGCAGAAGGCTCGCGAACAAATTCACAATCGCAAGAAAGATACAGTTTGCGATCAAAGAAAGGCGTTCATGCAGGTCTAGCTCAACAGGTTGTATCCTCTACGCGTAAATGTCCATTATGTTTTTCAGCCTATTATTTGGGGGCATGTTCTAAATATTTAGCAAAGAAACCTGTTGAACGGAAATCTGAAGCTCGCCGCTTAAAGGTTTGCTTCAATTGCTTGGGAAATCATACTTATCGTAAGTGTGAATCAAAACGTACTTGTAGCACCTGCCACCAAAAGCATCATTCCTCTCTACATACAACATTTGGGAACGTGTCGAGAGAAGAAAAAAGTGTAGAATTAAAAAAATCTGATGCAATGGTGTCTGAGGAAATTCAAGCACAATCCTCGAAGAGCGATTCTATAGATGATTCAGTTAAGGCGCTTACGGCCTGCATTAGCAGGAAAAAACGCATTGTCTTGCTTGCAACAGCACAGATAATAGTTGTTGGGGCAAGTGGAATTCGAATAAAGGCTCGGGCTCTGCTAGATCAAGGATCGGAAGCCTCTTTTATTTCTGCGTCTCTATCAGATGCATTGCATTTGTCTAAGGCCCGCGTTAATGTGCCTTTATTTGGGATTGGTGCGTCTAATAATGGTGTTGTTAAACATGTTACCCAATTTTACATAGAATATTGTGCCAATACTGACTTTAGATTAAATACTGAAGCGTTTGTGCTTCGCAAGCTGACGTCTCTTCTCCCATCGGGAGCGCCAACTGAAATAGATATAGAAGAATTATCGGGTTTAAAATTGGCCGATCCGCGGTTTTTTGAGCCCAGCTCTGTAGATGTAATACTCGGTGCTGATGTGTATTGCCAAATCGTCCAGTCGGGCCTTCGTAAATTGAGAGCACCATATTTAATTGCTCAGGATACCAGTCTAGGTTGGGTGATTTCGGGAACAGTGAATATAGACTCGGCAGGACGGGCGGGGATACAGCAATCGAGAACCTTTGCAAACTCTCCAGTATCCATCATGCATTGCTTAGCTAATAATGATCTTCAGAAGTCACTACAGCAGTTTTGGGAAATAGAAGAGTTGCCCAGTCTTATGCGCCCGTTATCGCCCGATGAAGAAACTTGCGAACAATGGTTTTTAAATTCCCATACACGTGATTCATCGGGAAGATTTGTGGTGCGATTGCCATTTAAGTCAGAACCACTCTTTGCCTCAATCGACACAAAACGAGTAGCATTAGGATCGTTAAATTATATGCATAGACGGTTTTTACGAGATCCTAAATTGGTTCATGAATACAGTGTATTTATGGAAAGCTACAAAAACTTAGGACATATGCAGAGAGTATCTAATTTAGAAGTGGATAATCCGCGGGCATGGTATCTCCCTCATCATGCTGTAGTGTAAACTATTCCAACTTGAAAATTGCGGGTGGTATTTGATGCGTCTAGGCGTAATGCAAACCAACATTGCCTAAATGAATTTTTACTAGTCGGACAGGCACTACAAAATGATTTAAGTCTGATTTTACTACAATGGCGGAAATATAAATTTGTTTTCACCGCGGATATCGTTAAAATGTTCCGTCAGATTTCGCTTCATCCGTTAGATCAGGATTATCATCGTATATTATGGTCAACAAATTTGACGGAAGTACCGGTGGAATACAGATTAACCACAGTAACTTACGGTACGGCTTGTGCACCATATTTAGCCATTCGGGTGTTAAAGCTTTTGGCTGAATCTTCACAATCAAAATATCCGCTAGGGGCACGATGTCTTATACACAATACATACGTGGACGACATCTTTGCGGGCGCCATGACACTCACCGATGCCAAAGAAAAAATGGATGAGTTAATTGTGTTATTGCAATCAGCGGGTATGCAATTAGATAAGTGGTCTGCCAATCATCCTGACCTTTTGAGTAAGTTACCTGAACAAGAAGAGTGTATCGACAAGGTCATTGACTATGATTCTTCAGTAAAGACTCTAGGGGTGTATTGGAACCCGATAGCCGATGCATTTTCCTTCGTTCTACGCAATAAATTTTTAGAAACAGAGCTTACCACCAAACGCACTATATTGTCACAGATATCTCGATTATTCGATCCTTTGGGGTGGTTGTCCCCAGGTATTGTTACAGTCAAGATTTTGCTACAAGATCTGTGGATACAAAAATTAGATTGGGACTCACCATTATCTCCAGAAATCTGTCATCGATGGAATGGCTATCAGAAATCATTAACTGCGGTTAACCAAATTAGTATCGAACGATGGATGGGAGCTTTGTCTTTCGATGGAGCTCAAATCCACGGGTATTCAGATGCTTCGTCGCGTGCATATGCGGCTGCAGTCTACCTGCGTGTACCAATCGGTCAGGGAGAATTCAAGGTCACATTGTTAATGGCCAAAACAAAGGTTAGCCCAGTTAAAACCATGAGTATACGTAACCTGGAATTATGTGGAGCTACTCTCATGGGGAAGTTGATTACATATTTGCAAAAATTGAGTTGGTTAAAGAATCTTCCTATACATGCTTGGACAGATAGTGAAATTGTTTTGGCCTGGTTGCGTAAACATCATAGTCAATGGAAAACCTTTGTTGCCAATCGGGTCTCCCAGATCCATTCTCAGCTTCCTGCAGCCGTATGGAGTCATGTACCTTCCAAACAAAACCCAGCGGACCTAGCTTCGCGTGGTATCTCTTTCGCTGAGTTAAAGGTCTCAGACATCTGGTGGCATGGCCCTAGCTGGCTATCCTTAGGGTCATTAGAATGGCCTGATCAAAGTCGGTCAGTTCACATTCATTTATTGCAAAAGCCCACCGAGATAGATGTAGGACTTTTAACAAGATTTTCATCTTTAACTCGATTGATTCGAGTTGTATCATACTGTTTGCGACCGTTGCGCAACCGCCGAAAGCATAAGCAAGCGGCTGAACCGAGCCTATCTTTCTTAACCTCGGAAGAAATTGAATATGCTCAGAAGTCTGTGCTTCGTTTAGCTCAGAGAGTTGATTTCAGTGCCGAATTAGAAATATTAAATAGAAAAGGGTCATCACCTAAAACACACCCGTTGTGTAAATTGAATCCCTTCGTGGACGAGAGTGATGGACTATTGCGCGTGGGTGGTCGTTTAATCCACTCTTCGTTGTCCCATGAAGCATGACATCCTCCAATTCTTTCTAAGAAATCGCATCTTAGCCGTCTTTGTGTAGCCCAAGCACATAGGATGTATTTACATGGTGGGCATAATTTAACTCTCAGTGTATTACAAAGACGTGTTTGGATAGTAGGTGGTTCGAATCTTGTAAAAAAGGAAATTAGAACTTGTACACTTTGTCAAAGGTTAAGGCCGCGGTTAGTAAGTTAATTAATGCGGGATCTACCCGCCGATCGAGTGATTCCATCGAGACCATTCAGTGTAACCGGACTGGATTATGCAGGTCCCTTCCTTTTACTTTTTTGTAAAGGCAGAGGACAAAAGTCATACAAGGGATACATAGCCCTCTTTGTATGCTTTTCGACACGGGCAATTCATCTAGAGCTGGTGAGTGATTTAACCACTGCTGCCTTTTTATCAGCCTATCGACGATTCATTGGACGACGAGGACACTGTCGAAAAATATATAGTGACAATGGAACTATATTCCAGGGAGCAGCCAGAGAATTAAGAGAGATGTTTAGTGCAGCGTCTTCCTTCTATCAGGAGGTTGCTGCTTCATTTGCTTCCGAAGGAATTACCTGGTCATTTATACCTCCATATACTCCTCATTGCGGGGAATAATGGGAGGCGGGTGTAAAGTCAACTAAACACCATCTAAGGAGAAGCATTGGAGATTGTCTACTAACCTATGAGGAGTTTTCAACGTTGCTTGTAGAGATAGAAGCATGCCTTAATTCTCGCCCTCTATATCCCCTGCGAGGAGAACCTGAGGACTTAGAAATATTAACCCCAGCGCATTTTCTTATTGGTGAGGCGTCAACCTTTGTCCCGGATGCAGAGCCACCTTCAGTTCCAGAAAATCGACTTAGTCGATATCAACACCTTCAACGAATAAGAAATAGTTTATGGAAACGTTGGTCTGCTGAATATTTGCATCACTTACAAGAAAGAAGCAAATGGCGATCACCAGCTGAAAATTTTGCCATTGGACATTTAGCACTAATACGAGACCCACAATCTCCACGCACCAAATGGCTACGTGAGAGAGTCATACAGGTGCATCCAGGACCTGATGGACTCGTTAGAGTCGTTACATTGAAAACGGCTACCTCTGAGATTCGTCGTCATATCAAACATCTCAGCCCATTGAGTTTACCCACGGAGAATATCTAGGCTTGTTTTCTTTCGTCTGTATGACGAAGGCGTGCGGAATGTTGAGAGATATTTAAAACTCGCGCTTATTGAGGGACCTCTAGTGAGGGAGCCACGAATAAAGGGAATGCGTACGCAACTAAGTCTGGGGTGGAGGGGAGATATGATAGCGATTGCATCATCGATCGCTCTCTCGTTGCTCGACCGTCGTACGGAATAGAACGTCTCGCAAAATTGTAAGATCTGCAGATCACTGAGCGAACCCGTAATAGTATGGTAAATTCTTGTAATTTCTGGCTTTTTCCTCTAAGAACGAGGTTTTTTAAGCCCTAGGGAAATAAATTCATTTGAATATAATAATAGTTTATCAAACATAGCATTAGTGTGTTTAATTGTCTTAACCTCATCACGTCTGTATCCCCATCCCATTAAGTATTTGGCGATCGAATTTGTATAACCCACATCTACGAGAATTAGCAATTAATACATAGAAAGTGTATAAGTTTTTCTATAAAATGAATAATCAATGCACTATTCCGATGAACCTTTCAATTCAATCACCTCCTCCTCCTCCTCTTCCTCCAGCAAATCTTCTCCTTCTACCTCTTCTTCGTCTTCTTTACAGAGTTTCCTTCTATAATAAAATACTGTGTAATTAGAAAAAAGACAATATATAAATTCTCGATAATCAAAAAAAATATTGTTAACTTACTTTTTGCCTTTATTGATTGATTTTTTTGTCACATTCATCCATACTCGTTTTTCCTTTTTCTTTTTTCTTTTCACATTCATCTGCAATTCTTCTTTCAAAAACAAATTTATCTGCATCATACATTTTTATATAAAGATTCGAATTTTTGGTCAGATTCTCAAGATAAAAAAATCTGTGAGATATATCAATAATTTTAGAACTAATAGATCCAGTTAAAAACATACTCCATTTTGAATCTATTTCTATAACTATTCTCAATCCATAAGTTGTGTTAACTTTTTTAATTTTTGAAACTTTACACATTTTTTTTAATTTTAATTGTTTCATATTAATTATAGGTAAATACTTAACAGGAGCATTTATGTCTTGATTTATTATTTGTAGCTTATCCATTTTTTGGTTACACACTCAGACACTAAATTTTATGATTAAATAAAAACTTTTTTTTGCTGAAGACCAAACTGTCGTGATGGTTGACAGAACAATAACTTCATTACTCTCGTAGAAAGCTTCACTATATATCCACACACCCTTTTTTTTGAAACTCTTTAACATTAAAATATAATAATCACGACTTTGTAGGAAGAGAAGTTTAAAAATTTGCAAAACCCCAACACAATGGGGATATAACTTATTGATATTGATAAAGCAGACTTTGTTAGACCTCATTCAGTTAAATATAGTTCTTTTTCTACACGTGCCGACGATAAAATTGCATCAATGTCCAGCCAATTAGACTTTATTAGCGGATGGAAGTTCATACGCTGACGACTAAATGAATACATTATTCCTTATAAGAAGTCTTTGAAGTTCGTGTATCGATGCATCAGCAAATGCACTTTGATGCATAAGCGATTACATTATTCATGCATGCTTGCATGTGCGCTCACACACACACACACAACTCATGGAAATTTACTCGTGCAGACAATTATGTTCTCTTAAAGTGGAGGGGAAGAGACAGAGAGCAAAAAAGTTACGAAATTTTTTTTTTTCATGAGAGACGTGTCCTGCTAACGTTGCAACGATAAAATTGATGAATCACGCATCCACACGTTATTAGTGATGCTACTGTGCATGCCAATACGCATAATACTTTTTCATGTCGATAAAGACACTCACTATTTTACCTCTTTCATGCTAATAAAGATACTCACTGCCTTGCCGACGGGGTCGGGGCCTTGTTGGCGGCGCGCATCCTCTTACACCCTTTCCCCACAACCTTCGGCGGCGGGAAAAAACGCGCGGGATTTTAAAAAAAGGGGGGGGGGGTGGCGGTGGGTGGTGGTGGGCGGAGCCTCATTTTTTAAGGGCGTGGCCAGGGGGACACCCCACCCACCCACCCAAAAACGGACACGAACCCTCTTTGGACATAACCATATTTGGATCGAAACTTTTTTTTGACATGCCCATATATGGTTCGATCCTTATTTGAAATACCCCCCTCACCTACACTTCATCCAAGTCCTGTCTAGCTCTACTACTGGAACGATTCGATTTCCCAGAGTGTACGACAATACGGATCGACAGAGAAGTACAAACTTCTTTTGTTTTTTCAAGGGGAACTGTCAACGAAAGTGAAAGTAAAGTAATTTTTCCGTTGAATCAAAGCACTGATTTATCGGTTTAAAATTGATTTATCTCAGCAATGATGCTTCTCCGGGCTTTATAGTATAGGACTTTTCGACTTAGTTTAGTCCCAAGAATATGTGGTTAAAATTAAAAGCATCATTGCTGATATACCCTGTATAAGGTGATATTCAAATCAGTGGACTGACCAAAAGCATCTTCTGTTGACTGTATTTTATCAATATATCTTCTTCACATACCTACGTAGCTATGATAAGTGTCATTTAGCCGTGAAAACCATTATTTTAATCTAAAAATAAATATTTTTAAATATATTAACTTTATGCTTTTTTTTAGAATACATTTCAATTCATTCAGCGATTTATTATATCAGCCTCACACACATGTTTGAACTCTACACTGTCAGATCCGACAAGATGTGCATAATGCACTCGAGCGATAAGAGCGTTGAAAGGATAGCGAAAAAAAATAATGGATGATAAGGAATGTTCTGAATATTCTATAAGAGTAGGGAAGCATCTAAAATTTGGCGATATTTTCTGCAATTATTGCAGGTTGATAGGATATGATAAGAGTAGACAACAGAATGAAGATAATACTTAGCCTTCAACTACATCTAACTCAAACACATGCGGACCGCAATAATCAACTTCGGACAATTATTTACTTCAATCGATTTTAACTACTTCCTCTCAAACATCTACTAAAGATCCATCGTTTGTTGCTCGGGAGTTAGTTGAAGCTGCGTTAATAGAAATGCCTTTTTCGCTCGTTATTTCAACTCATAAATACTGTTTTCTTTGTTGTACATCATCGCAAATTATTACTGTACCACCTCAAGCTCGACTACAAGCATTCCGCAAAAAGATCTTTATTCCTAAAGGAAATCGTTGTTGCTTAATTCATTTGATAAAAGAAAAATTCTATTCAGATGACTTAGAAGTATTAAAAATACATGCTTGTACTAGTATGATTGAAGTATCAGACTTGTGTTCTTTCTAAATGAAATGTCGAATAATAATAATGAATTAAAGCAACGAATTGGAGAAAATGCTTTATCTGACCAACTTATAAAAACATTGACTGATTTCACTTACGAAAATCTTGATAAAATATGCAATAAAAGCATATTAATGAGGAATTCGAAAACTCGTACTGTTATGTGCAAGCTGTGATAGTATTCCTATTCAAAATGAGGGCTAGGAATTCAAACGCTATTGTTGCATCTGTACTTGGTCCTGATCTTGAACAACAAGTTTCAGATTATTGGGCAGTTGTGAAGTCGAAAAAGACATATTACCAGAAGGTTTTTGATATTTCAGTAAATCAAGAGAAGACCTTGTGAAACCACAAACTTCGGACATGGTTAAAGAATTATATGAGCTCGATGATCAATTAGTTCTAATATTTGATGGAACTTATATCCGGCATCAGAAGAGTACTAATAACAATTATCAGCGAAAATCGTATTCTGGGCAAAAAAGTTATATTTGTGTAAACCATTTACCATTTGTACGACTACTGGGTACATAGTCGAAATGGAGGGGCCTTTTTATGCCAATCAAAATGATGCAGAAATCATGAAAATACTACTAGACGATCCAAATGGCCCTCCACAAATTTTGAAACCTGGTGACATTTGTGTAGTTGATCGAGGATTTCGAGATGTGGTGAAGAAAATGGAAGAAAGAGGATATCAAGTATTTATGACAGCATTAAAAGGACATCGTGTTCAATTCACAACCCAAGAATCAAATAACTCTCGATGGGTGACGAAAATTCGTTAGGTGGTTGAAGCGATTCACGGCATCCTTGGGCAAAAGTATAAGTTACTTTATTATACTTTAGATAATAAACTTCTTCCAAGTGTTCAATCGCTCTTTAGGATAGCATGTTATTTAAATAATACACTTGGGGAATAGCTAAATTCTGATGTTGGCATTAGAGATGAAAATATACAGCTGATGAAATCCAAACGTAATACTGAAAACTCATTAGCAGAAGAAGCAGAAATACAGGGTTGTAGCCACAGAAAAACACAATTTCAACAACTGATATCAACTGATGTGCTTGATTTTCCAAAGCTTATGGAAAAAGAATTAAAGATACTTTTCACTGGATCATATCAACTTTCACAAGCAGTGCCCTACTTAGCTGAAATGATGGATGAGGATGGCAATATTACACTTAATTATTTGAAGAAGCTCGAAAACGAGAACAATGCAATTATTCAAATTTTTGTTTAATCGAGGCACATCAATAGTAAAACGTATAAATGCTATATTGATTACACTCGTAATTCACAACGTTCTTCTGGAATTCGTCGTTACGTTTGTAATTGTTCAAATAGTAAACGTATCTTTGGATGTTCCTCACACATAGCTGCAGTAATTTATTACTTATCAAAGCTCAATATTTATCAAAAATACTAAGACCAGCTGTAATTCTGACTGAACTATTTGATATAGAAAAAGTGAATGCCGTGATTAACAGTGATAGCGATGAAGACTAATATACATAATATATAAAAGGTGTACAACTAAAGACGTACCAGAAGTCGAACATAAACGTTCATTTATCTCTTATATTTATAGACAAAAAAAATACATTTTTATGCTCGGCTTCTGATGCGCCTACGGTGATAAACCCTGTATAATGTAAAACAATAGTTGTATAATTCATCTCTGATATTGATATAAAAAGCAAGTTCAATATAGTTAAGTGGATAGTTAATTGTGTTGTTTTAAAAAGTAATACTTTGTAATTCTTGTTTTCATTAATTAAAGATGAATAAGAAAAAAACGCTGATCTCTCACGAATATTGAAATAGGAAGAAGAATGAGAAACAATTTTCAATTTGCAAAAATTCCGATTACTTGCAGTAATGAGTCATGTTGCACGTATAACGTAGGGGTCAGCCACCTTGCCGAAACAAAGTAGATCGCACGCGTCCGTGTGCAATACCGGTAGTATTGCACATTGCTGACGCCCGGACTTCTTTTCCGGAAATGCGTCAAACCTTGGGCGTCGGCCGTGAATGTGGAGACTTTTTGGTTGTCATGTGTCGAAAGATCATGGCGCTACTGACGACGCATGTCCTATTAAGCCTCCTACATATATGCGAGTTTCGCGACCCCCAAGTTGAGTCTTCTTGTGTGCAAGCTTAGCCGCTGCACACATCACCCGTTTTTCAAGGTCGTAACTCTAGTGTTCATTCCATGGGAGCAGAGTACTCCACCTTATTCTAATAAACCTCTTGCCCAGTCGCCGTATACTGGTAGTTAAGTCTAGTAATATTCAATCCGAACCAAGTCATATAGTAATCGTCGCGAGTGTGCATCTTTCAGTCGTGTCTAACACGTACCGTTCTGAAAGATACAACAATTACTACGAACTGATCATAGTTAACTAGTGCGAGTAATTCACAACCATAAGAGAGTCTAGTCTCTCTAATAGTAGTGACGAATAGTAAATAAGCCTGCGAATGCTGTTGCAGCATAATTAGCGTTTACTGTAAGTATAATTGTAATACCTGAAAATACATAGTTTTGTGTCAAATCTGTTGTTCCGACGTATGTTTATACATACTATCATTCACACCGAATCTTGCCAATTCATTACATTTTTACCGCTCGGAGTGTAATATTTTAGTTTCTTGTACTGTGAGTCGCAAAGCTTAGTCAGCTTTTCTACTGATCCAGACTATAGTGTCTAGTCAACCGAAATTTGGCCTATAGGCGGCCGCGACTACCCAGTACGTAACACACGGTTATTGTAAATGTAATCATAAAGCAGCTACCTTCAAAGAATGATTCATTTAAGAATTAATTTGAAAAATTCATTATATATTTGTTCAATGTGTTGCAGGCGAATTCTTGAGGCGCTGATTTTTTACTGGATAAAAATAGGATGAAGAATTACGTGATTTTTTGTCATAATAGTAGGAACATGGATACATCTAAAATTTCATTTGTGAAAGATAAATTAGGTGACTAAGAATACAAATGGCAATAAAAAAATTAAGAAAAAATTGTTTCATCAACTTTAATATAATTTTGATTTTCCAGAATTTCTTTCAATTTTTTTGTGTAGTTTATGTTACTAAAATGCTAGGAAATAAACAAACATGTTATTTACGTCTTAAAGGGTCTGAAAATCAATATAAATATCTGAAAAAATATTGAGCTTTCCAAAAACAGAAAAAAATAAGATTTCTCATAATAGCTTTTTAATATAATACTTATATCTTGACTACCTTAGAGCTGTTTCGTCACCGAATAGATATAACGACTTGAAAATTAATCTACGGATAACGCCACATATTATTTTCCAGATTATACAATTAAACGCGTGCTATCAAGGATCCTTTTACAATTAAGCAGAAAATCAATTTCATTATCACCTGAATCAGGAATGTAAGACATTAGGAGGTAATATTCATAATCGGCGTAGTTGCATGCGTGTAAATATACGTGTACGACAATACGGAAGGTAGAAAAGGACAAACTTCTTTTGTTTTTTGAAAGGCGACTGTCAAGGAAAGTGAAAGTAAATTAACTTTTCCGTTGAATCAAAGCCCTGATTTATCGGTATAAAATTGATTTATCTCAGCAATTATGCTTTTCCGAATCTTATAGTATAGGACTTTTCGACTTAAGACGTTTGCGTTCCTGATCCGATCCCGTTCAAGATCCAACCTAGCCGCAGAAATGTAACGTCGAAAAAAAAATTTTCTAGATGGATCAGAGGCTTCCGCGTGAGCTCGATCCGATCCGATGAGGAGATTCAGAGGGCTGGTATCAATCTGATCAGAGACATTTGGCTGCTGTATTGGGATTTTACTGACATGCTAAGGTCGAATGGACATTGACGTGATTGAAGTGACAATAACTATTGTCCAAAATAATTTTAATTTGAAAATATATAAGAAATATAAGCTGATATTATAGAAAGCAATTATATTTAAAATTATATAAGCTTAAGTTATATTTTTGTATTTCTTTGACATGGATATTGTACAAAAGACAGCAATAACCTTGATTTTTTTCGTTAGATTTATATAATAGAACAATAAATAGAAGATGACAATAGTATAGGTGTGTTAATGAAATGCGAACTATAATATCTGATAATATTTGTTTTTTTAATTACTATGTAATACATATCAGATCAATGTAAAAATGTAGATTTTACTTGTTATCAGAATAAATTAATTCTACCTATGTGTTTTAAGTATGATAAAAAAATAAATTGCATTTATTATACTTTAAACGGCAGTATAAGCTTTGCTAATACTATCTGTCATAAAAAAAATTACTCACTTTATAGAATTTAGTAATAATTTAAAATTTATCATTATTTGGAAAGCTTATTAATTTTCTTTCTGAAGTTATATTTGAGCAGTGTATCCTCTTTACAATTGCCTTATCAAGAAAAAACATTATTAGTGGAACCATTTGTTGAAGGCATATTATATGCAAATGGACTACGCATGAGATGAAACCTTTTAGAAAGAGGAAATATGATTATATGAGCTAACAGATATAAGAAAATGTACTAATTATGTTTTCGTCAAAGGTTTTATTTCATGTGTAGTCAATTTGCATGTAATATGCCTTCAACAAATGGTTCCATTAATAATGTTTTTTCTTGATAAGGCAATTGTAAAGAGGATACACTGTTCAAATATGACTTCAGAAAGAAATTTAATAAGCTTTCCAAATAATGATAAATTTTAAATTATTACTAAAATGTATAAAGTGATTAATTCTTTTTATGACAAATAGTAGTAGCTAAGCTTATACTGCCGTTTAAAGTATAAAAAACGCAATTTATTTTTTTATCATACTTTAAACACATAGGTAGAATTAATTTATTCTGATAACAAGTAAAATCTACATTTTTACATTGATCTGATATGTATTACATAGTAATTAAAAAAACAAATATTATCAGATATTATAGTTCGCATTTCATTAACACACTGTAATGTTATTCCCGTCAGTGTGAGGGGCCACTCACTCTACGGATTTTCTATTACATTCGTCCGTCCTTATCTATCGTTAACAGGGCGCCAGTTGGTCAGTTGGGTGGCCGAAAACCCTACGTGATCATTCGAGTCTTTCGACTCCATTCTCTATGCATCTTATACGGCCCTGCGGCCATGCATTTTGACGGCAACGGTAGCCAGGGTCGCTCAGTATGCTAGAACGTGGAGAGAGGGGAGGGTTCCTTTCGGAAATCCGAGCCTCGCAGACCTATCTGCTGAGGGGCATATATTTATCCCTCACCACCCACACACAGGTGGTGGTGAGAATTGCGGGAACATGCGGTATCATTGCGAAGCATAGAGTTTGCCAGGAGCGGACCACCAAGGAGGCAATGTTCACGGCCCGTCCAGCCATAGCGCAAGCCTATGGGATTACGGAGGGCACCGGGACACATTCCAACGGGCTAACTACGCGCCTGCACAACCCACTATGAATTGGACGGTATCCTGTCGTGACGTACGTGCAGGCTGGCCTATAGCACACACCCCACGTACGCGCGAACGGACCCATGTCTGTCTGAGTGGCGCGTCACGTGCTCACCAGTAGGCACGGACACATCAGCACAGTCCCACGGTCGCGTTCCGACTGCCTGTTATGGCAGTCTGCGCACGAAATTCGCGCAGCCTGCTTGAAGCGCATAACTAGCGTTCATGTCAGACTCGATGTTCTATCTCCCCTCCTCGTGGGGACTCAAAGACACAATCATTCTTTTTAGGACTCCCCGAGGCCGCTTCTCCTTATCTCAGGTTGCATGGGTTGTTTGGCATGGCCCTGCCTTACTTCTCAGGGCAACCTGGATATCGATTACTGGAGCGCCGGTCTCTTCATCCGGGCCTCTGCCTGTCAACGGGGTCTATCCTTAACGTTATCTATAATCCATTCGTGATCCTATCTCACGAGTCGGTAACGTAGGGATTAATAATATCCCCTGTTCGGTAGCTTTTATAATTTTTATTCAGTATCTCGTATACGTAATGGGGAACTTCGTTACAGTACACATCACATTATTTTGACTCAGGTATCTTCAAAAATTTGGTGAAAAGAGACTCTGTAAGTGTTTTTAGAAAATGTTTTCTGCAGCCTTGACATTTCTTATGATTCAGGTAATATTGGATTATACAATTATGCAGATAATTCATAATTGCAAAAAGGAAAGGTGGACACGTCATTGAATACAAGTGAACTCAATGATCATATTGGTACGTTAAATTCTCTCCAAGTGACTTCAAACTAGCAGCAGTGTTAAGAGACACGGCTGTTATGATTTTTGTTGTTGATTCAGCACACCACCTTTATCAAATTGCAGCAATGCAAAGTGTCCTTTTGTTTTTGGTTTAATGTCAAATTTGTTTCTTTAACATACGAAACGCAGAAACCGTTTAGGCCTTGCAGCTTGGAATTACAGAATGTAGTCATTTGGTAGTTTTTGCCCCAAAAATTGTCCATGACCCATTGTACGAAAAATACGGATAACAATGTCTCCTATTCCTAGGAAGAAGTATGCGTAAAGTGTCTGGGACCTAAAAACGATTGAAAATCCATTTCATCTCCATATTCTCATCACAAAACTAAGTATACCATTCAATTTGAATATCGTCTGAGAATATAATCATTCCATGTCTTAAATTTTCTTTTGTTGATAAATTACTCTATTTCCATTGACCTTTCAGATTGTAAGAATATCAACGATTAATGTCATTCATAATTTACAAAGCTGTTGAACTGATTTTATTAAATGTAGCATTTCAAGCCAATGACTTATGGGACTTGCAATAGTAATGCATAATATGATTTTAAGGTTTCACTTAAGGGGATCCATTGCGGGTCGAGAAAGTAATTCCAAATTATCTTCTATAATTTTAAAAATTTGAATATATTCGTAGGGACTAAATTGGCTCGTATTGATCTGTTTAATTAACGTAAAGGCTTATTTTATGAATTAAACAAAAAAATTTTTTTTAAATCGTATATTAATAATAATATTTTATTTTCCATCAATAATTTCGAAAAAGGGAGCATTTACGACGCTGCGCCAAACTTCAAAAGTGTAATTTAAGACCAACAAGAAGCAAATATTTCCATAAATGTAGAAGATTTTTTGGAAATACTGTTGTAGCGCAATAAGGAAAAATTTGCAAATTTGCCATTGTTGCGCTACAATAGTATTTCCAAAAAGTCTTCTACATTTATGGGAATATTTGCTTCTTGTTGGTCTTAAATTACTTGTTGAAGTTTGGCACAACGGCCTAAAGGCTCCCTTTTTCGAAATTATTGACGGGAAATAAAATATTATTATTAATATCCGATTCAAATTTTTTTTTTACTCCAAAAAATAAGCATTTACCTTAATTAAGCATATAAATACGAGCCAATTTGGTCCCTATGAATATATTCAAACTTTTGAAATTGTAGAAGATAATTTAGAAGTACTTTCTCGACGCGCAATGGATCCTTTTAAGGACGCTTCACAGTTTATTGCTGCTTTGGGGGCATCAATCAAGATTTCGTCACTATAAACTAATTTTATGATAGATTAAAATACATTTTTTTCCAGATTAATATAAGAAAAATCCCGGTAACGCTTGTGACCCTGTACTATTTTAAGATAGTACATGTTCACTAAAAAGATATGTATGTTTTCCTCTAGAACGTGTAAGGTTATTCCCGTCAGTGTGAGGGGCCACTCACACTACGGGTTTTCCCATTACATTCGCCTGTCCTTTTCTATCGGTATCATGGCGCCAGTTAGTCAGTTGGGTGGCCGAAAACCCTACGTAATCATTCGAGTCTTTCGACTCCATTCTCTATGCATCTTATACGGCCCTGCGGCCATGCATTTTGACGGCAACGGTAGCCAGGGTCGCTCAGTATGCTAGAACGTGGAGAGAGGGGAGGGTTCCTTTCGGAAATCCGAGCCTCGCAGACCTATCTGCTGAGGGCCATATATTTATCCCTCACCACCCACACCCAGGTGGTGGTGAGGAGTGCGGGAACATGCGGTATCATTTGCCAAGCATAGAGCTTGCCAGGAGCGGACCACCACGGAGGCAATGTTCGCGGTCCGTCCAGCCATAGCGCAAGCCTATGGGATTACGGAGGGCACCGGGACACATTCCAACGGGCTAACTACGCCCCTGCACAACCCACTATGCATTGGCCGGTATCCAGTCTGACGTACACTCTGGGAAATCGAATCGTTCCAAAATGTAAACACAATTTAAAGGTGCATTAGTTAGCTGGTGGACAAGACTTTTCCACATTGTTCAGCCTACCAGGCTTAGCACCGAGTCCCAAGCAATAAAAAGAGAGGCAATAAACCGACCGAAAATGACTAACCCTTATATACCTGTACTCGAATGATCAATCAAAAATTCTAATTTTAATATTATTAATTAAACATTTTTAAAACTGTTATCAATACATTGCTTTTATTTTTAAGATGAGAATGAGCCCAAACACGAAGCTAATCGGACGATTATTTCTGTATTAAATTTATCATGCAGTTCTCAAATTATTTAATTTTAATAAAACTTTTCTTTTGAATCATTTAGATAGGAATTTAAAGTATTTACACATATCTTTAATTACATATATATTTAAATGAAATAAATATTTATTCATCATTTAATAATATTTTTATACATAATTTATTTTTCGCCCTTTCTTAAAGGTGGCAAAAATTCCTATTTTCTTAGACATCGTATTAACTCCGATAACTGTTAATCGATCCTTTCTGCTATATTGTTTTATATATATATATATATATATATTTAAATTTATCAAATTACAGATATACAAAATAAAATATAGTTTCATTAGAATTTAATAAAATATGAACTACAGGATACACATAATACAGAAATAATCGTCCGATTAACCTCGTGTTTGGGCTCATTCTCATCTTAGAAATAAAAGCAATGTATTGATAACAGTTTTAAGAATGTTTAATTAATAATATTAAAATTAGAATTTTTGATTAATCATTCGAGTACATGTATGTAAGGGTTAGTCATTTTCGGTCGGTTTATTGCCCTCTGTTTATTGCTTGGGACTCGGTACTAGGCCAGGTAGGCTGCGCAATGTAGAAAAGTCTTGTCCACTAGCTAACTAAGACACATTTAAATTGTGTTTACATTTTGGAACGATTCGATTTCCCAGAGTGTACGCGAACCGATCCATGGCTGTCTGAGCGCCGCGTCACGCGCTCACCAGCACGCACGGACACATCAGCACAGTCGTCGCGTTCCGACTGCCTGCTATGGCAGTCTGCGCACGACATTCGCGCAGCCTGCTTGACGCGCGTAACCAGCGTTCAAGCCAGACTCGATGTTCTATTTCCCCCCCTCGTGGGGACTTATAGACACTGTCATTCTTTTAGGACTCCCCGAGGCCGCTTCTCCTTATCTCAGGTTGCCTGGGTTGGTTGGCATGGCCCTGCCTTACTCCCCAGGACAACCTGGACATCGTTTCCTGGAGCGCCGGTCTTTTCATCCGGGCCTCTGCCTGTCAACGGGGTCTATCCTTGACGTTAGCTATAATCCACTCGTGAGCCTACCTCACGAGTCGGTAACGTAGGGATTAATAATATCCACTGTTCGGTAGCTTTTATACTTTTTATTCGGTATCTTGCATACGTAACGGGGAACTTCGTTGCAACCACTACCACGTTTATAAGGTGTTACATAAAGACCACGACCTTCCATGGCTCTTTTATGACGTTGTAATTCATCCAACTGTTTACGAGCCTGCTTTGCTTAATTCACTGCATTAGCTACACCACCTGCTCCTCCAACTAATGATCCTAATACACCCAAAATTGGTAGGATAGGTAAGAATCCACCACGTTTTACAACTTTTAGTTTTCTTGTCTTCTTTCTTTTTTAAAAACCCATTCCTACTTTTCTTTTTACATTCATTGCAGCCGAAGTTGCTGCTGAAGCGAGTCGTTCACCAAATTTAATGTCTTTAGAAAAAACTTTTTTTTTAGCCTTCTTTGCTAAAATTTTATCTGCTTCGTGTCTTTTCAATAATTCTTTACTTTGAGAATATGCAATATCATGTTCTCGACATGCAGCATCAAGTTGATTTATACTTTTTTCACCGCGTGATAATCTTTCCTGTAATCGTGTTCCGGGTCCAGAAAATTGATATCCTGGTTCACTCTGGGAAATCGAATCGTTCCAAAATTTAAACACAATTTAAAGGTGTCTTAGTTAGCTAGTGGACAAGACTTTTCTACATTGCGCAGCCTACCTGGCCTAGTACCGAGTCCCAAGCAATAAACAGAGGGCAATAAACCGACCGAAAATGACTAATCCTTACATACCTGTACTCGAATGATCAATCAAAAATTCTAATTTTAATATTATTAATTAAACATTCTTAAAACTGTTATCAATACATTGCTTTTATTTTTAAGATGAGAATGAGCCCAAACACGAGGTTAATCGGACGATTATTTCTGTATTATGTTATCCTGTAGTTCATATTTTATTAAATTTTAATGAAACTATATTTTATTTTGTATATCTGTAATTTGATAAATTTAAATATATATATATATAAAACAATATAGCAGAAAGGATCGATTAACAGTTATCAGAGTTAATACGATGTCTAATAAAATAGGAATTTTTGCAACCTTTAAGAAGGGCGAAAAATAAATTATGTATAAAAATATTATTAAATGATGAATAAATATTTATTTCATTTAAATATATATGTAATTAAAGATATGTGTAAATACTTTAAATTCCTATCTAAATGATTCAAAAGAAAAGTTTTATTAAAATTAAATAATTTGAGAACTGCATGATAAATTTAATACAGAAATAATCGTTCGATTAGCTTCGTGTTTGGGCTCATTCTCATCTTAAAAATAAAAGCAATGTATTGATAACAGTTTTAAAAATGTTTAATTAATAATATTAAAATTAGAATTTTTGATTGATCATTCGAGTACAGGTATATAAGGGTTAGTCATTTTCGGTCGGTTTATTGCCTCTCTTTTTATTGCTTGGGACTCGGTGCTAAGCCTGGTAGGCTGCACAATGTGGAAAAGTCTTGTCCACCAGCTAACTAATGCACCTTTAAATTGTGTTTACATTTTGGAACGATTCGATTTCCCAGAGTGTACGTGAAGCTCAAAGGGGAGATTGTTTATTACACTATTAACAAATCATTTACCTTTCTTTATTAATAACATATAACCACAATTCAATGTTATTTTCGAAAAATCTATTTTTTTTTGTTTAAGAAATCTCATATGATTCAACGAAAGATTTCAATGAAACTAAGTTCTTCTTTTAATATGATTTATAAATATATGTGATTTTTTATCTTTTTCCTCATAGTAACATTACTGCTGTGTGTAATTAATGAATTGTCTATTTTGAATTTAAAAAATGCGTTTTATAAAACAACGTTTAACAATACCAATTTATATAATTTAGACTATAAAACCATTAAAGAACAACGTAGACATGGTGCTTTATTACCAAATACAATACGTGGAATTATTTGTGGACCATCAAATTGTGGTAAAACTAAGGTTTTATTAAGTTTAATATAAAGTCCAAACGGTTTAAGATTTTAAAATATTTATATATTTTCTAAATCTCTACAACAGCCTAAATATAAGTATTTAGAAGAGGTTTTGTCAACAATCAATAATATTGGTTATTTTACATATTCGAATAATACCGATGTTATATCGATAAATGATGCATTACCAAACTCTATTTTTATATTTGATGATATAGCATGTGATAAACAAAATCTTGTGAAAGAATATTTTTCTATGGGTAGGCATTCTAATATTGATAGTTTTTATCTGTGTCAAACATATGCAAAAATACCATAACATATGATTCGCGATAATGCAAATTTTTTAATTTTATTCAAACAAGATGGAGCAAATTTAAAACATATATATAACGATCATGTAAATACAGACATGTCTTATGAAACATTTTTAAAATTATGTAATCATTGTTGGCGAAATAATTACAACCTTTTGGTAATAGATAAGGATAGTTCAAGTGTTGAAGGACGTTATCGTAAAAATTTTGATCAGTTCTGTGTGTTATAATAGTGGAGATATTTGATTTGAAATCAGTTGATTTCGTGTACGCGTGTACATTACATTGTTCGGTAAAAAAAATCATGGATTTTACCAATATAAAAGTTTTAGCTAAAATTGCGAAAGCAAGTCGAGTGATGAAAAAAAATATAAGGACTTAAATATGGAAATAGCAGATGCTGAAAAATCTGCTGAAGAAGCATATAAACCCATAGTTGAACCGTTAAAAAAGTTAGTTCATAATTCATTACAAGTGAAAAAAGAAAAGATTAAAAATGAAGAATACGATGATAAAGAAGAAGATATGGAAAATGCATTTAAAGTGGTTAAAAAGAAGGGAAAAAAAGAAGAGGAAAAAAATGGAAAGGAAAGTTTGGAAAAAGTGTCAGATAAATCTCTTGCAGAAAAATTGGACCAGTCGATGTTAGTTGATGATCCAGAAGTTTTTTTCGATACTGATAATAGTATTCGAAATTTATCCTTTGAGTATATTCAAAAATTTTATAATAATAAAAATGTTGACGTTGATCGTACATATGGAGTGTATATGGATCCTACTTCGAATCAATTAATGTTAGGAAATGTATTATTTAATACCGATGAAAATGATGATATTATTATTGGTGAAAATAAATATCCTGGTACACGTGGACTTTACGAGCTTATTTTCATTAAACAGCCGAACGAATACACTAAGGATGATGAGAAGAATTATAAAAAAATATTATTAAAAACTAATGCATATCAACGAAATAGATCATCTGAAGATCAAATTAAAGGTAGTAGAGGTAGTAAGTATAAAAATAATATTTCTAATTTAATAACGAAAAAATCCGCAACAAAATCAACAACATCTAAAACATTATCTGGTTTATCTGAAAATCAATCAACAACAAGAGTAGCTAAAACATTACTAAGTTTGTTTGAAAATCAATCAAGAATAAAAGCGTCATCTTCTTTGGAAAATTCTACAAAACAGTTAAATACAAGACCAAGATCGCAATCATTTTCGGGGAGGGGATTTCAATCATCCTTATACAGGGTGTAACGAAACAACCGCCTTTTCTCGTAACTGGAGGTTCGGGGTGACAAACGGAGTGCACGTTTAAAATTTCGTTTGAATCGTTCAAGAGGTCTAAAAGTTCTTTCTATTTAAAAATCACTCTTTTACAGTCCTTTTCGAACGACTTTAACTGCATAATGGAAAGTGGAGAAAGTGAAAAACAATTGATGAGCACCCAGCTAGAATGTATAAATTATCGATCGCGTGCAATAATACTTTTGCTATTTATTTCTTTAATCTGGCTATTAGATTAATTTTAAAAATAACAAAATCCTTTACATTACAATTTCAATTCAATTCAGTACAAGCATGATTGACTGATTTGATGGAAAGAGCGAGTTGACGCAATGTAAAGGAAATTATCAAAAGCTAAGATATCGCGCGAGCGCAATGATAACTTAATAGACAATGCATGAGGGCATTCTCTTTCTACTAACGAAGCTAAAGGGAATGATTCAAAATCAATACATTGATGAAGGAGAAAACTAAACTCACCCATTAAATGTTCTGCAAGTTCCTTTAAATCGAAGTTTTCGATGAAGCTTCAAACTGGCTCCTCGATGATTTCCAGAAAGCACACTATCACTGATTTTGCATTTAAACACTTGTGAATTTAAACAAATTAGGTATTAACCTACGTTTCTTCAAAACACTGGTGAATTTGACACTTTTGAACTGTTTGAAGTAGGGTGATTAAGAGTGGTCGAAACGAATGATTGATTATTCTATCTCTCTGTGTCTCTCTTTTTAGCCTACTTCAAACAGTTCAAAAAGTGTCAAATTAACCGGTGTTTTGAAGAAACGTAGGTTCACACCTAATTTGCTTAAATTCGCGAGTTCTTAAATGCAAAATCAACGATAGTGTACATTGTGGAAATCATCGAGAAGCCAGTTTGAAGCTTTTTCAAAAACTTCGGTGTAAAGGAACTTGGAGAACGTTAAATGGGTAAGTTTAATTTTTTCTGTCATCAATGCGTTGATTTTAAATCATTCTCTTTAGCTTCGTTAGTAGAAAGACAATGACCTCATGCATTGCTTATTAAATTATTAGTGCACTCCCACGACATCTTAGTTTTTGATACTTTCCTTTTCATTGCGTCTTCTCCCTCTCTCCATCAATTCAGTAGTAGAGGAGCTATGCGGTTCCGATGACAGGGAGTGGGGGAAGCTGTTTTGTGGTGTGGAAGGGGGATGGGTGGGGATAAGACTCTCTTAGTATGGTAGTGGTGGGGATGAGGAAGGAAAGGGTCTTATAGTGGGATCGCGTTTGGTTAGGGAGGGTGGGGGTATTTTTCACCCTATGTCACAGTTGGAAGGTCTTATAGTGGGACCGAGTTTGGTTAGGTAGGGGGTATTTTTCACCCTATGTCACAGTTGGAAGGTCTTATAGTGGGACCGGGTTTGGTTAGGGAGGTGGTATTTTTCACCCTATGGTACCGTTGGTTAGTTATCCTACGGGGACCTAAGTTATCCTACGGGGCCCTAGTTGAGGGAAGGTTTTTTCACCCTTCGAAGTCGATGGTTAGTTACCTTACGTAGCCTAACTATTTCCGACTCTGCTACACAGAAAAACTAGGTTGAGTTAATTGCTAGTTCCAGTAGTCACCGCTAGGTGACTGCCTTCCTTAATCTTCTTTCGCGCTAATGGTATTTTAATATTACGTAATTACACACACGGGTGAACTAGTTCAATTTAATTGATAGTACCAGTAATTGCCGCTAGGTGGCTACCGCAATCCCCCCTTTTCTCGTTAGTTAAATTGTAGATAGCTATTGTGATAAGTTGCTGATATCGTGCAAGGAATTAACTTTCCATCGAGCATGGAATTATAACTTTGCATGGCTTTAACAAAAACCTATGCAGCGAATAACAAAATATCCTCTAAATGAAAGGGTATAGTTTTAATAGTCTCCCCTATTGGGGAGAATAACAATTTAACATCAATTTCAGGAATATTAATATTTTGATAGGGCAACTTATTAAGTCCTAGCTGTTACTAAACCTATGTATCTTATAAAAGAGATTGCAGTTTCAAGATTTTCTTAGTTCAACGTGCTACTTCACTATGTCGATAAATAAATTCGGATCTGGTTTCAATACCGGTAAAGTGAGAAATTATTCACACAAAATTGACAATGATACGTTAAAGTTTGATAAAAAAAGGAATGCATTTAATGCCAAGAAGAAAATAATTTCAAACTTAGAATGTGATGTTACTGATGAGACAAGTGCTGTGAATATGGCTGCTCTGTTACGTAATTCGATGACTGTACGTGATAGCTTAATGAGGGAATTGTTTGAATACGGTGAAAAGCTAACTCACTATTACCTAAAAGGTAACCGCCTTGAGGAAAAAGTTACAACTCTGCTGAAAAAAACTGATGAAATTGATGAAATTGATGAAAAAATTAATGATATTAGTGAAAGAATTAATCAATTGAATGATAAAGTCAATTATATTGAAAATAAATTGGAGCGAAAAGTTGAGGCATTACGGAAAGATATGTATGGTAGATTGAAAATTGTTGCAAATTATATCTCTAATGAGCATCAAAAAGAGGAAATCACGACTGCCAATGAGAAGAAAAGAGAAAATGATTGGAATTATGCTCTAAAGAAACTTATATTACCGCCAGTGATTGATGAGCTAGTGTAAACATAATACGTAGTAGAATAGTCATGGGAGTGAGGAGAAGAAAGAATTGGTAGAAGAGTTACATGACAGACGGAATTTATTTATATATATAAAATGAAATGTTTTTACAATTAAACTTATAATTAAACAAATATACATAAAATTTATATAAATGATAAAAACTTATAATTGATCTGATATACAAATATATAAAAAATGAAGGAAATATACATCAATTTATACAAATATATAAAATTAAATGTTTTACAATTAAACTAATAATTAAACTTATATCAATATATATATATATATATATATATATTTTATTCAATCATCTGAAACAGAGAAATCCAGTTAATATTTTACAAATTGTAAGTTTAACATTTGATACTCACATCTATTTGTTGATGTACCCATCGTGCGAAAACGTTTACCTCTTGATATACACAATGTATAGGCTTTCTCGTATGATTGGTGAACATTTTTACGTGTAGTTTACACGGGGTGTTGCAAGGTTTTATAGTGGCTATCAAATTATCAAATTTAGGACAACCAAACCTTTCCAAATTTGTATTTGGGATATCCAAGTAATTCAGAACATCCCGTTCTACATGTCCCCCTTTATAAGCTACTAGGGGGTATTCACAATCCAATTTTATGCTATTCACAAATTTGTAAATATCTTCTTGATTATAATGTTCATATCCTGTGTTGCAATATTTTATCCCGTGAATATTTTTGAAGACGAAATTTACGCTCTTTTGGTCCTTAGTCGATAAACTTTTATACGGCTCATGAACACGAAATGCACCGTAATTCGTATTTCCCGTAGTTAAGTTTTTGATTGCCACTTCTTTATGCACAAACTTTCTGTTTATCATAAACCCGTCAAAATCGATTATATGTGTAATATGAAACAGTGAAGACATTTTTAAAATGGAATGTTATTTGTCGTACGAATCAAACGTTCAAGCAATACTGATGCCTGTCCTACGATTTCTTCGAGCTTTTAAGCACTGTTAGGGAGGTGTCAACAATTTTTTTAATCTACGGTAGGAAGATGCCTATATTACTCTTAGAAAAACGGAAACGTCATTGGCTCTAAGAGAGAATATTTTCTGCCCTATGCTACATGTAGTGGGCGGTAATTCTAAGATGCTTTAAGGGATGACAAAACTTTTGTCCTACGGTGAGGAAATGACTGACCTGCCACTCTTGGAAGAACGGAAACGTCATTGGTCCTCAAGAAAATATTTATGACCTATGCTACGTATAGTGGGAGATAGTTTTGACCTATGGTGAGGATAGTAGGAGGGATGAAGAACAATTAGCTTGAAGAGAGGGAGAAATTTTTATGAAACATTCATATTTAAATAGAATTATTTTAGTATAAAAAACGTAGGCATAATGGCACCATCGTTCGTTGATTTTCAAGGATTCCGTTTGACGGATAAGTCATTTATAATCAAAGAATTTGCTGTTATACAAGAACAAAAAGTGTTCCATATTTTATTTTCACCGCCCTATTCATATTCGTGGCTAAGTGAAGAGGAGCGAAAGCGGACAGAGTAAGTATATGAAAAAGAAAAAATATATATTATTTTTGTTTAATATAATGTTTCTTTTTAGCTGGTTCTTTCTAAATTATCACGGTTTAAATTGGGCGGATGGCTACTCACCCTACTATAAATATAAAGATATTATAAGGAAGTATATTTATGATGATGAGGATGAGATTTTTGTGAAAGGAATTGAAAATACAAATTGGTTAAGAGATATTTGTAATTTAGAAATAACTAATGTAGATAATTTTATGTGGGGGGATTTTGATTTAGAAGATAGCTTGCATAATTCACATCTTCCAGCATGTTTGAATCATGAAGGTGTATGTGCCTTAAAAAATGTCTATTATATGAAATATATGTATGAGCAAAAATCTGGAATATATGTATAACTGAAAAACGCTTGAATCTATTTTCTAACATGTCGTTACCTGTCCTCAATGTTCTCTTACCCCCTGAAGTGTTTCAGAGATCCTTTATCTAAAGAGAGCTCAGTTTCCCACCCACTTTTCCTCAGTTCCTGATTAGTCCTCTCGAAGAAAAGAACAAAAGATGTCTCTACGAAATAGAGTTTTGAAAACGCAAGAAGAATATCGCGAGTGGGTACGCGAGTGTCGTGAATATATTCATAAACTCAGAATCTCTAATCGCAACGCACCTATAGGCACGCTGCAGAAAAATTTTGCAGAAATTGCACAAATACAGTGTCTTCTACTTAGAGCAGCTAAGGATAAGAGTTATTGTTTGAATCATGCTCTCAAGAATCCTGATTTAGGAAATCAGCATAATTATCATGAGTGGGTACGCAAGTGTCGTGATTATATTCGAAGTTTAAGAGATGCTAATAGATCTGCAGCTCCCGATACAGTACACAAAAATTTGACTGAAATAACAACTATCCAGCGTCTACTTCTGCATGCGGCAAAAAATAAGAAATCAATTGGAGTGAGAAAGCTTATTTGGAAAGATCTCGAGTCTTCATTTAAATCTCGAATATGTAGCGGAATGGTTGTAAATTATAATTATATAGAACCACGTGATTTTCTAACAGGTGCAAAAGACTTAGTACAGACCTACACAGAAAAAGTGTTTAATAACGTGAACGCAGTTAAGATAAATTGCATCTTTAACGGACAATTTATTTGTAAAGAGATAAGTGATATTAAACATATCTCAACCCGCAATGCAGTTTTATACAAAACTGATAGTTTTAGTGAATGGTACAATACAAATATAATAGAGAAAATTCTAAAAGAATTGAGTGAGTTTCAAGAGCGTGATAGCGGATGGGCGTTGGAAAAAATTCTGAATTTAATTATAAATATAAATTATTATAACCCGCTGCATATAGGTTGTGCCATCGAGCTTCCAGAATCTATTAAGAATAAACAGGCTGTGATAAACATACACAGTGATGATAATACATGTTTTGCATGGGCTGTAACAGCTGCACTCTATCCAGCAAAACCGAATACTCATCCACAACGAAAATCTTCATATCCTCATTTTACAAATGTTTTCGATGTTAGAAGTATAACGTTTCCGACTACATTAAAACAGATTCCGAAATTTGAGGAAGATAATGATGTCTCTATTAATATTTTTACTATGGTGGAAGAGACTGAGACGAATGAGAATACAATCATAGCACCTCTACAATTAACAAAATGCAAGAGGACCAGACACGCTAATCTTCTTCTTCTCGAGCATCAAGGAGCAGCACATTTTATATGCATCAGGAACCTTTCCAGACTGCTAAATGGACAGCTTACTAGAGGAAAACGCTCTCATCTTATTTGTGATCGGTATGTTTTACTATATATATATATATATATATATATATATATATATATATAATTACTGCTTCTATATTCTAATATTACTTTTTCCCTCCTATAGTTGCTTACACTATTTCCACAATGATGAGAAACTAAAATCGCATGAACGTGATTGTGCGCAACTCAATAAAAACATCAGAATTGTGCTACCTGACAAGGACCGTTGGGTTTCCTTCAATAACATGAAGAACAGTGAGAGGGTGCCATTTGTCATATACGCTGACATTGAATGCTTGCTTGAAAAAGTTGAGCAAACGGATGACGAAATTGGTATTTATCAAAAACACATACCTTTTAGTATAGGTTATTATTTTAAAAGCGTTCGTGATTCATCGCTCTCAACTTACAAATCATATCGTGGACTCGAGTGTATAGAATGGTTTGTGCGAGAACTCGATAAAATTGCTAGCATAGCGAGCGAAAAACTAAAGACTGTAGTGCCTATGAGAACGCTAAGTATTAGTGAAAATTCAAGGCATTATACTGAGCCCAACTGTCATATATGTAAAAAGCCGTTTCTTCCAGATCAAATACGTGTTCGCGATCATGATCATTTAACTGGTAAATATAGGGGACCTGCTCATAATAATTGTAATTTAAACTTTAACGATTCGCATGTAATACCTGTAATTTTTCATAATTTATCAGGTTATGACGCACATTTTATTTTCGGTACAATCGCTAACTTGTATGAAGGTTCAGTACACTTGTTACCTGTACATAAGGAGAAGTATATTTCATTCACTAAATTCATCCGTAAATATAATATACAACTAAGGTTTATCGATTCTTTCAAATTTATGGCATCAAGTTTAGACAAATTGAGTTCATATTTAACGAGATCACAGTTAAAAAATTTAGAGTCAGAATTCTCATATTTAAACATAGAACAATTTAACCTTCTGACAAGGAAAGGTATTTTTCCTTACGATTACATAGATAGTCTGAACCGTCTGGAAGAAACTGCTTTACCTCCACGCGAGATATTCTATAATAGATTATCCGATAGTGATATTAGTGAGGGTGCGTATAATCATGCTAAGGAGGTATGGACCAAATTTCAAATACGAACACTTGGGGAGTATAGCGATCTCTATTTGAAAACTGATGTACTATTGTTGGCTGACGTTTTCGAAAATTTTCGTGATAGCTGCATGCAAACTTATAATTTGGATCCTGCTCATTATTATACACTCCCAGGCTTCACTTGGGATGCAATGCTCAAACATACAGAAATAAGATTAGAACTTTTTACTGACGTAGAAATGCTGCTTTTCGTAGAACGAGGCATACGTGGTGGTTTAAGCCAATGCTCGCACCGCTATGAAAAGGCTAACAATCGGTACATGCAAAACTACAATCCCGAGGAACCTTCTAAGTATTTAATGTACTACGATGTAAATAATTTGTATGGGTGGGCAATGTCTCAACCGCTACCTACTCACGGATTTCGCTGGATTGAAAATGTTAATAATTTGGATATCTCTAATATACCGATAGATTCACCCGAGGGTTATATTTTAGAGGTTGACTTAGAGTATCCAAGCATGCTTCACGATAAACATTCCGACCTTCCATTTTGTCCCGTACGTGATGCACCACCGGGTACACGTCAGAAGAAGCTACTTGCAACTTTAGAAAATAAGAAGCGCTATGTTATACACTATCGTGCTTTACAGCAATGTATGCGAAATGGTGTTGTCTTAAAACACATTCATCGCATTTTAGGATTTCAGCAGTCCACCTGGTTACGTAAATATATCGATTTGAACACTAGTTTGCGTGCAGCATCTAAAAATGAGTTTGAGAAAAATCTTTTCAAATTAATGAACAATGCGGTGTTCGGTAAGACTATGGAGAATGTTAGAAATAGAGTTGATGTGAGACTCGTGAGTAAGTGGGAGGGAAGATATGGTGCTGAAGCAATGATTGCTAAGCCTAATTTTCACAGTCGCACTATATTCAGTGAGAATTTGGTCACGATTGAATTAACAAAATTAGCAGCTAAATTCGATAAGCCTATATACGTAGGTATGAGCATTCTTGATATTTCGAAAACATGTTTGTATGATTTTCATTATGATTATATGCTTCCTACGTTCGGCAGCAAATGTAAAGCGTTATATACCGATACGGATAGTCTAATATACAGCATTGAGTGTGATGATATTTACACTATTATGAGGGAGAATCTTGCTAGATTCGATACAAGCGATTATTCTCCCAACAATCAGTACAATTTACCTCTAGTAAATAAAAAAGTCCCTGGGCTGATGAAAGATGAGAATAATGGGCAGATAATGACAGAGTTTATTGGACTGAGATCAAAAATGTACACATTTAAAGTACAAAATAAAATTATCAAAAAAGCTAAAGGTATTAAGACTTACGTTGTTGCTAGAAACATAACCTTCGAGGACTATAAGGACTGTTTAACAAATTTTACTGTACAAGTCCGCAATCAAAATTTAATTCGCTCAAAATTGCATAATGTTTATTCGATTACGCAACGGAAAGTAGCTCTCAACCCATACGATGATAAGCGTTATATCGTGCACGGAACTGTATCGACTCTACCATGGGGTCATTATAGAATAAATTAATTATATTTAAATTGAATAATTTTATTAATAAATATTGTTTTTACAAAATATTATCTTTATTTATCCATGAATTATGTTTATTATCGAATCCTAACCACTTCACAAAGACCTTATCACCCTTCTTACGTAATACCTTCTCCACTAGATATACATTAGGATTAGCAGTTTTTAAAAGTTCATATTCGTAGAATCCTCCGTATATATCAGTACCACTAGAGTCTCTAAGTAAATATGTAACAGGATTTGTTTTCTGCACTTTTATAATTTCAAATATTTCAGTTGTCCAATTTGGTGTGTATCCCTTTGCGAATACATTCTTGTATTTACTGATTCGTACAAAATCACCTACTTTGAACTTGGCACGACCAACAATCTTTATATTATTGTATACTGTAGTCAGGAGCATATTAGCATGATCTGGCGTCACATCAACTGGTCGCATTCCTATAGTACGATGTTTTCTTGCGTTGTAGTCTTCAACTAGTCGCTGCAGTATGCCTCGCCACTTATAATTTCCATTCAACGTAAATCGTTTCCACATTTCAGTCTTCAGCGTGCGATTCCAGCGCTCAACTATCGTAGCTTTCAATACGCTGTATGTTGAGTAATGATTTATTCTACGTTTTTTTATAAGCGATTTGAAATCACTATTATAAAACTCCTTGCCATCATCTGTCTGCAAATTTTTGGGACATCTCCCACTTTTCAGAATCTTCGTAAATGCGTCTGTCACTTCCTTGCCAGTTTTGGTTTTTAGTGCTACTGCCCATCCAAATTTCGACAATGCATCAATAACTGTGAGAATATAGTGGTAACCTCCGTCAGTATAATTCTTCATATCAACCAGATCTGCTTGCCAGAGGTCATCGAAGCCTCGTATTATAACTCTTCTACGTTGAAAATTCCGTCTTGCAGGCACATGCAGTTCTTCGACCAATTTTTTCTTTTCTTCACTATCCATAACTCTTCAGGTATGTGTTGGGTTTACAGGGGTACAACGAGCACTGATGGTAGTAAAACTTTCTTTTTCCTAATAAAACTCTTTGTCGAATTATTTCAAGAAGAATTCTCCTTAGCATGATTCTCCCCATGAAAAATAGCACTTTTTTTTTTTTTTTAATTCCGCATTATCTTCATTATATGTTTCTTTGATTCAGCATCCTCTTTAGTCTGATTCTCCATGAAAATTGATACATATTTCTTTAAATCTGCATTATCTTCAGCATGTTTCTGCATGAAATTACTCAATTTCACTTGAAAATCATTCAGCCTTAACTCGGTTTCATCCAGTCTTAACGCAATACTTCGTAAAATATCACTGTTTTCTTGCATTTCATTTTTAAGGTTCTCACGTACAGCATTCATATTATCCAGCAGAACACGCATATTCACAGCACATTTCTCATCAGTAGCATCAAATCCTAAATTTGAAATAATATTCCCCTTAGCATTAAATGCATTCATACGTTTATCAAATTTTAATGTTTCATCTTCAGTTTTGCGGAAATATTTTCTCACATTACTGGCAGTGGAAATACCTCCAAATTTATTTATCGACATTGTGAAGTAACACAATCAACTGGGAAATTATGGAAAGTGTAATCTCTTTTATAGGATAATACGTTCTTCATGAAGCTCCTCAATTATTGATTGTATCTCATTATGATGATTCGTATGTCCTGCAGCAGATGATGCAATCAAAAGTCTCAAACGTTCAACTAATTCGTTCGGATCATTCCAATGTACATAGTTCACTGGTTTATCATTAACACACATATAACCGCTACCTTTTACAAGATTCTTTGGAGGAAATAATGGGCTAATTATTTTCTTCCATTTATGACCCTTATTCCCACGAAGCTTTCCCTCGCTACTGTAATCTGCTCTGTGTACATTAGTTTGAGAAAGAATATTCTTATATGTTTTTAAATCATCTTCAGTATAATCATGTGGCTCTTTCATGAAGATCAATTCAAATAGACCAATAGTACCCTGATAATACTCCTCATCAATAATAATAAAATCTCTACGATCTACTTTAAAAGCACATTTTCCAATTCTCATTTTGTTAAGACTACCATCTTGTTCAACTCCAAAATTATAATCAATTATTTCCTTATTTTTACTCATAAACATCTCTATATATTTACGTCCAATTGCTCCATATTCTGACAAAGAACTATTTAAATCTATGGATCTTTGCAATGGCGATGATGGAGTTTCTGCTTGCATTGGTGATGGTATTGCTAAATCATTAACATCCTTTTCCACTT
Organism: Prorops nasuta; assembly: GCF_024137725.1. Classification (NCBI taxonomy): domain Eukaryota; kingdom Metazoa; phylum Arthropoda; class Insecta; order Hymenoptera; family Bethylidae; genus Prorops; species Prorops nasuta. The sequence goes on from NW_027116810.1 coordinate 1,271,838, forward strand.
TCACTACCTCCTCCTCCTCCTCATCCCCATCCTCTTCCAGAGAAAGGTATAATGTTTCATTAGGTCGTGAATTTCCTTGCTCATCATCAGATGAAGGGGTTGGAATTTTAATTCTAGAGTTGTATGCGAAATCTTTACGTTGTGGAGTCGATGAGAGATAAGTCCTTTTACGTTTCGATGGAATAATCAAAGAATTATCGCTTACAGTAGTCTTCTGTAGCGGTTCCTGTTTATACTCATATTTCGGGGACACGAAGGTCATCTCATTATGTTCAGTGAGCTTCTTCAATGGCTCAACAATTGGTTTAAAAGTTTCATTTAAATTGGTTTCCATCATTTCTCTTCCTGATTTGAGTGCACGATATTTTTCACGAATTACTTTACTTTTCGCGGCAATCTTCTTTAGCAGCATCTTTTCTTCCATTTTCCTGCTTTCCATGTTCAATCCACGTTCAATCCACGTTCAATCCACGTTCAATCCACGTTCAATCCACGTTCAATCCACGTTCAATCCACGTTCAATCCACGTTCAATCCACGTTCAAATCCACGTTCAATCCACGTTCAATCTACGTTTCCACGTTCAATTCACGTTCAATTTAGATTCAGTCCACGTTTTTATTTCCACGTTTATACTAGGTTTATTCCATGCTCATTTGATGTGTGTGTTTTGATGGACACTTAGCTCTAAACTGAACAATCTTAAGCAAACGGTATACTATTTAATCTTAGCATACTCATCGAAACCTTTCCGATATCTACCATTTTGAATTGTACTATCCTTGTCGATCACTAGAAATCCATAATCATGGTGCCAGCACTTTGAACACAATTCATTGAATTTTTCAAATGACATATCCGTGTTTACATGATCGTTATAAATATGTTTTAAATTAGTACCATCTTGCTTAAAGATTATGAGAAGGTTTGCATTATCACGAATCATGTGTTTAGGAATTTTAGCATAAGTCTGGCAGAGGTAGAAGCAGTCAATATTTGAATGTCTACCCATGGAGAAGTAGTCTCTGATATTATCCTGCTTATCGTTAGCAACATCATCAAATATGAAAATAGAATTGGGTAACGCCTCAGTTACCTTTACAACGTCGCTATTGTTTGAAAATTTAAAATATCCAATACCTTTTAGTCCTTTTAATAACCGTTCAAGGTATTGATACTTGGGTTGTTGAAGCGACTTTGAGTATACATAAATATTTTCAAATCTCACACCGTTAGGACTTTCTACGAGACTAAGCAGTACGTTTGTTTTACCGCAATTCGAGGGTCCGCAAATTATACTACGAATTGTAGATGGAAGTAGGGATCCATGACGTTTACTCCTTCCTCCACAACCCCCACCGACAATAAAACGATCGGCGTTGGAGACACGAATGTGCAGTGGTTGCTTTACGAAATCCATAACTGTAAAACTCTATGATCATGCAAGCTATTTATAGGCTCGAAGCAGATTATCTCATCAGTTCTCATTATGTCGTTGTTAATGTTAGATGTGCTACGTTTGGAGGATTTAACTATTGAGCAGCTTGAATACATTCCAAAAATTTTACTATTGAAGCGCTTTCCAAACAGTATTCGACTTGTTTGGTGTAAATTACCTGAGCACATTCGTGCAGATCCTGAAGTGCAACAATATCGTGCCTGTATGGAACATTATAATTTACCTAATCAAGATCAGTTTGATGGAATACCGCCTTCAATAAAAAATTGCTGGATGTGCCAACGAACCCGTTAGGAAAGCATGACATGATGAGATATGGTTGTGGATCTTTTTTCAATAAGCTGCTAAATAAACTACCCTTCGAGCTGCATGTACCTGGCTACAATTATTGCGGTCCAGGTACTCGCCTTCATGAACGGTTAGCACGTGGTGATCGAGGAATAAACCCTCTGGATGATGCTTGCCGTGAGCATGATATCGCATATTCAGTATATAAGGACCTGCCCTCGCGTCATCATGCTGATAAAGTACTTGCACGCCGTGCACGACAACGTATCATAGCTAGTGACTCATCCGTAGGTGAACGAGCGACAGCGACTGCTGTCTGGGCATCAATGAATGCAAAACGGAAACTCGGCTTAGGACTGCGAGTGCCTAGAAAAAGTACGAAGAAAAGAAAAATTCGTGTACCGAAAAAACGAGGTGGTTTATTGAGGAAAAAGTCACTTACTAAAACAAAACGGGGGGGTTTATTACCATTGCTTCCGCTGCTGAGTGCGGTGGGCGCATTAGCTGGCGGTGCAGCAGGTATAGCAAAGGCTGTAAACGACACCAAAGCAGCCAAAAAACAATTGGAAGAAATGCATCGACACAATCGCTTAATGGAAGCGAGACGGGGACAAGGTTTATACCTCGCACCATACAGTCGAATAGGAGAGGGAGTGAAAAGGAAAAGGAAAAGAAAATAAATGGACTTCCAAAATCTGGACCTACTAGTAATATGCAATTATCAAACGTCTGCCGTAAAATACCGCATTTTCGGGGAGTCTTTATGCGTACATCTCTACCTCAAAATGCGCAACGCAATGAGTGCGCAATTGTGAATCTTGATGACGAACAAGGTCCTGGAACACATTGGGTCGCTTACGTTAAACGTAATAAGCACGTTAAGTATTTCGATTCCTTCGGAAATTTAAAACCGCCAATTGAACTTGTGGAATATTTTGGACCTTCTGCTATAATCTACTACAACCACGACCAATATCAATCGTATGATTCAAGCATATGCGGTCAGTTGTGTGTCAAGTTTCTACGTGAACAATGTCTTTAACAGTTACACTCTCTGGCCGTGACTCGGTATTGGGGTCAGATTTTTTCCCCCCGATCGATCTTCGAGATGGACATTATGAACTCGGCCTCGTAGACTTTCAGAGCTTCAATTCAATCTCTAATGTTGATGAGACAAACAATATATTTTACGTTGATGATCAGGAGCTAACTATACCTACAGGTTGTTATGAGCTCAATGCTATAAATGACTTTTTACGTGCTCAGATGTTCGAAGGTGATGAAGAAGAAGTAATTTTTCTACGTGCTAATAATAATACATTAAAAAGTGAAATAAAGTGTAAATATCAGATTGATTTTACACAACCTAACAATATAGGCTCTTTGTTGGGTTTTTCATCAGATCGTGTTATTCCACCGAACACACTAGCTGAATCAGACGAGCCCGTAAACATTATAAGAGTAAATATTCTACGAATTGAATGCAACATTACAGCTGGTGCGTACACAAACGGTAGACCTCGACATGTTATACATGAATTTTTTCCGAGTGTTCCGCCAGGTTATAAAATCGCAGAAACACCGAAGAACGTCATTTACTTGCCAGTCATTGCGAAAGTAATTGACCGTCTCACCTTGCGTATTCTCGATCAGGAAGATCGTATAGTAAATTTCGGAGGTGAAGAAATCACAATTCGTTTACATATTAGAAAATGTTGATTTACAAGAATACTTATAAATCACCGATACTCGATGAGCCTATCAGTCCAACTGCTGCAGCAGGACAGAATACATTGAGTGAAGGTAACGCTGGAGGACAAAATACATTGAGCGAAGGTAACGTTGGCGCATCATTAACAAGAAGAAATATCACCTTTCTACAATCACTGGGTTTCAACGTTAGAAATAAAAATGGATCCATTAGATGTAACCGCTCAACCGGTGTTCGACAATCGCATCACTAAAATGGAAATGCATGCATACAATCCTTATGCAAATGCCTCATTGGGAAATAGTGATGAAATTCGAATTCCTATACAACAGCAAGATTTAATTCTTCTACCCTGTGAAAGTTATCTCTACATTGAGGGAAAGATAATCGTTGGAACCCGTGCTCCAGATGCAACAGCCCAAGATGTCGTAGGACTTGACTGTAATTCCATGGCATTCTTGTTTGATGAAATTCGTTATGAATTGAATGGTATTGAGATTGATCGCTGTAAGAATGTGGGTATTACTAGCTCCATGAAGAATCTCATCTCCTTAACTGCTGAGGAAAGTGCAAGTCTACGTCATTCAGGATGGTTTCTAACAGATCACAGGTCTACGAATCATTTCAACTTTTGTGTGCCATTGCAAATGCTGTTGGGTTTTTGTGAAGACTACAGAAGAGTTATAATAAATGCACGTCATGAACTCGTTCTTATTCGAGCACGTGATGATATAAATTCACTACATTCTTCGAGAAAAATCATCAACTCCAAAATTGATTTGCAAAAAGTGCAATGGAGGATTCCTCATGTATCACTGAATGATTATACAAAACTTAAATTTCTACGTTTGATTGAGCAAAACAAAAGTTTAACCATGGCTTTTCGTTCCTGGGAACTCTACGAATATCCACTTCTACCTGAAACACAGAGGCATACATGGGCCGTAAAAGCTGCAACACAATTGGAGAAACCTCGATATGTTATACTAGCATTTAGACAAAATAAGAAGAGTACGCAGCATATGGAGGTGCTTAGATTCAATGACAGTTCTGTTCGTGATGTTAAAGTCTATCTGAATTCAGAATTTTATCCATATGACCGAATTGATAGTGATAGCGAAAAAAACCGTTATTCTGTACTATATGATATGTATGTTAAATTTATCCATTCATATTATGCAGGAGAAAAACAGTCGAAACCAATGCTTAATTACAAAAACTTTGTGGAATACGGTCCTCTCTTCGTCATCGATTGTTCGCATCAAAATGAATCTATAAAGTCAGGCACTGTTGATGTTAAAATTGAGATTGATTGTACTAGAAATATTCCAAGTAATACTACTGCGTTTTGTTTAATTATACATGATAAAATCGTTGAATATAACCCGCTTACTAGTATTGTTAGAAATGTAAGTTAATAGACTAGATTTATATGTATCTTACTAATGTAGTGAGGGGTAAAGAAAAAATAAATAAATAAGATATAATAAACATTTATTGGTGTCATTCCTTAAAAACATTCCTTACAAACATTTCCAAAATTTATCTTATGATTATCATTGGGTAACTTTAAATTCTAAATTATTGTATCGTCCTCCAACATATAAGATTTTTAATGTATTCGCTGATGCAGCATTTTGAAGTTCTTTGATTAGTTCAGGCGACTCCAGTAATTTCATCATCCTTGAGGGTAGGAAGAACCATTCGTCGGTAGCCAGCTTCGCTATTAATTTCTCTCCATATTTGGTCTTAATTTTCACTAATTCAGTGATTTGATACTCCTTATTCTCCTCAAAAGTATTCAGCTTTACGAAAGTCTTAGGTTCGTAAGTTACACTTGCAAGTGCATTGATCTTGGTTAAATCCATTTTTCTGTGAAAAAACATAGAAATTGAGAAAAGAAAAATATTGAAATAGAATAGCAAGAAAAGAGAATAATAATAAAAGAATAATTCTTACCACCCAAAAGAATTTCTGTGGTACAGCAAGGAAAATATTCGGAATATAGCTTTGCACTGGATCTTTCACCTCCTTGAAGCTTCTAATGAAAACTGACTGACTGAAATTTCCCGATTGCTGACAACAAGGGTTTTAAAAATAGTGGAAGGGATGAGATGCATTCATGGAAGGGGATGAGATGCATTCTTATTGGAAGTTAATATTTGGGTGGTTGGGTATTCTTTCCCACCTACGAAATTTGCGTCAAACAAGTCGTAACACGTTACAAGCGGTTTCTCCTGAATTCTTTTAATTGCATAATCATGTTGTAGACTTTTCTAAAGTGAACTGGGGAAAATTTGCGTCAAACAGGTCATGACACGTTACCAGTGGTTTCTCCAGAATTCTTTTAATTGCATAAACGTGTTGCAGACTTTTCTTAAGTGAAACGGTAAAATTTATGAGCACATTCCTCTCGATAGCTAGGCATATAAAAAATTGAGAGAATATGAAAAAATCGAGGATTTAAAAGGTCATAAATCAAGTAACAAGTCATGACATGACATGATCTCAGGCGTCAGGTACTCGAGCATATCCGTGCTAGAAGATATCAGCACACTCAGCAATCAGTTCTCCAATCGCTAGAATGGTGCCAATACAGCTTCTTAATGTCTAGGTAAAAGTTATGTTTTGCTTTACCCTTCAAAAAAATGAAGTGCACTGACAACTCTTTCCCTTTCTAATACCTAGCCTGCTTGTTAGATGGATCGTATGATATGCTTACCTGAAAAGCTAAAAATGGCTAAAAGATAAGTCAGGGAAGGCTATAAAAATTCTTAAAACTGTTTTTTATTCAATAACTAAAGTTTTACTATCAGTTACTCATCCAGTCTCCATGTCTCATCCTCCTCCTCCTCCTCCTTTTTCATCCACATCCTCCTCTTGAAGGTTAGCTTCTCTATAGCCGTATCCCGTGGTACCGCGAATGTATAATTTTAGTCAAACATCTTTTTATCACTTTAACTAATTCGCTCGTAGAAAGGTAAATGATTTCTTGAATGAAAGTCTAGAGAGGGTCCATAGAAGGAGAGAATAGTGGGAGGATCTAGAATTGGTTCTGAATGGTCAAATAGTACCCTCTAAGGACATACTATAAGTGAGGAGCTGTAAGGTCTAATAAATTGGTGAACCTGACCTGGGTATAGTAACAGCTAGGACTTAATAAGTTGCCCTATCAAAATATTAATATTCCTGAAATTGATGTTAAAATGTTATTCTCCCCAATAGGGGAGACTATTAAAACTATACTCTTTCATTTAGAGGATATTTCGTTATACGCTGCATAGGTTTTGTTAAAGCCATGCAAAGTTATAATTCCATGCTCGATGGAAAGTTAATTCCTTGCACGATATCAGCAACTTATCACAATAGCTATCTACAATTTAACTAACGAGAAAAGGGGGGATTGCGGTAGCCACCTAGCGGCAATTACTGGTACTATCAATTAAATTGAACTAGTTCACCCGTGTGTGTAATTACGTAATATTAAAATACCATTAGCGCGAAAGAAGATTAAGGAAGGCAGTCACCTAGCGGTGACTACTGGAACTAGCAATTAACTCAACCTAGTTTTTCTGTGTAGCAGAGTCGGAAATAGTTAGGCTACGTAAGGTAACTAACCATCGACTTCGAAGGGTGAAAAAACCTTCCCTCAACTAGGGCCCCGTAGGATAACTTAGGTCCCCGTAGGATAACTAACCAACGGTACCATAGGGTGAAAAATACCACCTCCCTAACCAAACCCGGTCCCACTATAAGACCTTCCAACTGTGACATAGGGTGAAAAATACCCCCTACCTAACCAAACTCGGTCCCACTATAAGACCTTCCAACTGTGACATAGGGTGAAAAATACCCCCACCCTCCCTAACCAAACGCGATCCCACTATAAGACCCTTTCCTTCCTCATCCCCACCACTACCATACTAAGAGAGTCTTATCCCCACCCATCCCCCTTCCACACCACAAAACAGCTTCCCCCACTCCCTGTCATCGGAACCGCATAGCTCCTCTACTTTCAGTCAATGATACTTGTATTGAATTGATTTGGAATTGTAATGAAAAGGATTTTGCTATTTTTAAAATTAATCTAATAGCCAGATTAATGAAATAAATAGCAAATGTATTATCGCGCGCGATCGATAATTGTTACATTCTAGTGGGGTGTTCGTCAATTGTTTTTTCACTTTCTCCACTTTATTATGCAGTTAAAGTCGTTCGAAATGGACCGAAAAAGGGTGAGTTTTAAATGGAAATAACTTTTAAACCCCTTGAACGATTCGAACAAAATTTTAAACGTACATTTGGATGGTCACCCCGAACCTCCAGTTACGAGAAAAGGCGGTCGTTTCGTTACACCCTGTATAAACAAAAAAATTATTTATCTAGTGATGATGATGATGATGATGATGACAACGATCAAAATCAATTGATACCATCTAAAATGTTATTAAATGATCATGTAAAAATTATGTTTACTGGGACAATCCAAATGAACTTGTCGATAGATTGAAATTATTAATAGCATCAAAAAACGCTGGTCATACTAATCATGATAATGAAATCATATCTATTATTCAAGAACTGCGTGAGGATGGTATCATTGCTTAAAACATTGTATTCTTGAAAAATTTTGCCAGTGTTTGTTTATAACTCAATGAAGCAAGTCATAAGTTCGTTTTATAGAAGTAGTGAGAATGTCTATTAATAAGTTTGGTGGTACTAGTGATAGTAGAAGATATAAAGATCATTTACAGTATAAAAGAAAAAGAGAAATATCAATGAAATTCAATTATTCAGAGCGTTCTTTCAACGCTCAAAATAAAAAAAATATTAATGTATTCGATCCTGAGAATATTAATGATGCTGTTACTTTAAAATATTTATATAATATAATTTCGGAAAACAATGATAAAATTTATCAACATATTCATGAGAATAAACTTTCAAAGATTAATGAAAAAGATGTTAATCTTCGTAAACATATACAAAGTGAATTACAAGATCTTAATACTAAAATATTATGACAACTTAATGGCAAGATCACAAATGTTAAAAAAATTTATTCACTAATTGAAGAAAATTCAAAGATCTTCACGATCACATATTAACTGAAATAAGAAATCTTTCTGATGAAATAAATATACATAACGAGACGAATGATATCAAGTTAAATAAAGTAAAGAATGATATTTTAACATATTCAAACGAAGAATTGACTAAATTAAGTAATTCCTTTAAAGATTTAAGAACAATAGTTAATTCAGAGATAAATAATTTTGAAAAAACAATAAAATCCTTAGAGGTGAAAATTGATGAGAAAGCGAAAGTAATGACTGAGGAAGAAGTTAATGAAAAAATAAATGCACTTGTAAAAGAATTTAGTGAGAAACTAAAAGATATTAATAAACGATTGAAAACACAATTACTACAAGAAAATCAGTCTTTCTCTGAAACAGGAATAACTTCAGGATCAATTCCACTAAAAGTTATACCTAATCCAAAAGAAGTATTGAATAAACAAATTGATCATTTAAAATCAATCTCAAACACGCAAAATAATGAAAATAAACAATGGAAAAATCAATTAAGAATGGAAAATCATCAACCTTTCATTGGAACAGGAATAATGGCTTCAGGAGCAATTTCACTAAAAAAAGTTATACCTGACGCAAAAAACAATGAAAAAAGAGCATAATTAACTTGAGTAAATTTAAGGATTTTTTTTTTTTTTAAAGAAGAATAGTAATGAAAAGAGTTTTGATTAAACAACAACAATAATAATAATCTCTACAATGAGTAAGGAGAAAGTTCAACTAGTAAAAGTACTTCATATTTCAGCAAGAAACAATTTTCCACGACGTCGAGTAATAATAAAGGGATATGATGATTTATGACAAGCAAACTTAGTTGATATGCGATCTTACACTCATCAAAATAATGGCAATCAATATATTTTGGTTGTTATTGATACTTTTTCAAAATATGCATGGGCAGAACCGATAAAAAAGAAAACAGGAAATGAAGTGACTAAAGCATTTGGTAAAATTATAAAAAGTAGAAATCCAAAAAATTTACAGACTGACGATGGTAAAGAGTTTTATAACAAAACATTTCAAGATCTCATAAAGAAACATTCAATCAATCATTATTCAACATATAGTATTATGAAAGCAAGTATTGTTGAACGCTTTAATCGAACTTTAAAAAATGTTATGTTGAAATTATTTACAATGAATGGAAGCTATAAATGGATAAATATTCTTCCAACAATAATTAACGACTATAATAGAAGAAAATATCGTACTACTGGCATGAAACCTATTGATATATTAATGCAAAAAATGCAACACATTTATTGAATACAGTGTATAGTAATATAATAGTTGCTGCTCCAGGAAAATTTAAAGTTGGTGATTTTGTGCGTTTAAGTAAATATAAGATGTTATTTGAGAAAAGATATACACCAAATTGGACTACTGAAGTGTTTAAAGTAAAAGTTATTCGAAAAACTAATCCAGTTAATTATCTACTGCAAGATTTGAGTAATAATGATATTAAAGGAGCATTTTATGAGCAAGAATTGTCAGAAGTTAAAGATAAAAATGTATATCTTGTGGAGAAAATATTGCATAAAAAGGGAAATAAAGTTTTTGTAAAATGGTTAGGTTTTGATAAATCACATAATTCGTGGATAGATAAAGATAATATATTGTAAACAATTATAAAATAAAAAATATTTTATTACTTAAATATATATATATATTTAAGTTTTATTTTCAAACTACTTTTTCTCCAATTCTATTCCTTTCTTTCATTAACCACAACGATTGTGATATATATATATATATATATATATATATATATATATATATATATCTAAAACATTGGAGTGGGGAGAATAGGGTATAAAGACACGAAGTAACTCTTTCTATATCAATAGCTCCATTACCATCAATAACATCTATTCTACAGCTAATTTTTTAGTAGTGTAGCAATGCGGTTCCGATGAAAGGGAGTGGGGGAAGCTTTTTTGTGGTATGGAAGGGGGATGGGTGGGGATAAGACTCTCGTAGTATGGTAGTGGTGGGGATGAGGAAGGAAAGGGTCTTATAGTGGGACCGGGTTTGGTTAGGGAGGGGGTATTTTTCACCCTATGGTACCGTTGGTTAGTTATCCTACGGGGCCCTAGTTGAGGGAAGGTTTTTTCACCCTTCGAAGTCGATGGTTAGTTACAGTGGGTTCGAGTTTGGTTAGGGAGGGTGGGGGTATTTTTCACCCTATGTCACAGTTGGAAGGTCTTATAGTGGGACCGGGTTTGGTTAGGGAGGGGGTATTTTTCACCCTATGGTACCGTTGGTTAGTTATCCTACGGGGACCTAAGTTATCCTACGGGACCCGAGTTGAGGGAAGGTTTTTTCATCCTTCGAAGTCGATGGTTAGTTACCTTACGTAGCCTAACTATTTCCGACTCTGCTACACAGATAAACTACACTTATAGTATGTCCTTAGAGGGTACTATTTGACCATTCAGAACCAATCCTAGACCCTCCCACTATTCTCTCCTTTTATGGACCCTCTCTCTAGACTTTCATTCAAGAAATCATTTACCTTTCTACGAGCGAATTAGTTAAAGTGATAAAAAGATGTTTGACTAAAATTATACATTCGCGGTACCACGGGATACGGCTATAGAGAAGCTAGCCTTCAAGAGGAGGATGTGGATGAAAAAGGAGGAGGAGGAGGAGGAGGAGGAGGAGGAGGAGGATGAGACATGGAGACTGGATGAGTAACTGATAGTAAAACTTTAGTTATTGAATAAAAAAACAGTTTTAAGAATTTTTATAGCCTTCCCTGACTTATCTTTTAGCCATTTTTAGCTTTTCAGGTAAGCATATCATACGATCCATCTAACAAGCAGGCTAGGTATTAGAAAGGGAAAGAGTTGTCAGTGCACTTCATTTTTTTGAAGGGTAAAGCAAAACATAACTTTTACCTAGACATTAAGAAGCTGTATTGGCACCATTCTAGCGATTGGAGAACTGATTGCTGAGTGTGCTGATATCTTCTAGAACGGATATGCTCGAGTACCTGACGCCTGAGATCATGTCATGTCATGACTTGTTACTTGATTTATGACCTTTTAAATCCTCGATTTTTTCATATTCTCTCAATTTTTTATATGCCTAGCTATCGAGAGGAATGTGCTCGTAAATTTTACCGTTTCACTTAAGAAAAGTCTGCAACACGTTTATGCAATTAAAAGAATACTGGAGAAACCACTGGTAACGTGTCATGACCTGTTTGACGCAAATTTTCCCCAGTTCATTTTAGAAAAGTCTACAACATGATTATGCAATTAAAAGAATTCAGGAGAAACCGCTTGTAACGTGTTACGACTTGTTTGACGCAAATTTCGTATGCGGGCAAGAATACCCAACCACCCAAATATTAACTTCCAATAAGAATGCATCTCATCCCCTTCCATGAATGCATCTCATCCCTTCCACCATTTTTTAAAACCAATGTTGTTTGCAATCGGGAAATTTCAGTCAGTCAGTTTTCATTAGAAGCTTCAAGGAGGTGAAAGATCCAGTGCAAAGCTATATTCCGAATATTTTCCTTGCTGTACCACAGAAACTCTTTTTGGGTGGTAAGAATTATTCTTTTATTATTCTCTTTTCTTGCTATTCTATTTCAATGTTTTTTCTTTTTTCAATTTCTGTTTTTTTGTTCACAGAAAAATGGATTTAACCAAGATCAATGCACTTGCAAGTGTAACTTACGAACCTAAGACTTTCGTAAAGCTGAATACTTTTGAGGAGAATAAGGAGTATCAAATCACTGAATTAGTGAAAATTAAGACCAAATATGGAGAGAAATTAATAGCGAAGCTGGTTACAGACGAATGGTTCTTCCTACCCTCAAGGATGATGAAATTACTGGAGTCGCCTGAACTAATCAAAGAACTTCAAAATGCTGCATCAGCGAATACATTAAAAATCATATATGTTGGAGGACGATACAATAATTTAGAATTTAAAGTTAACCAATGATAATCATAAGATAAATTTTGGAAATGTTTGTAAGGAATGTTTTTAAGGAATGACATCAATAAATGTTCAATTATATCTTATATATTTATTTTTTCTTTATCCCTCACTACATTAGTAAGATACATATAAATCTAGTCTATTAACTTACATTTCTAACAATACTAGTAAGCGGGTTATATTCAACAATTTTATCATGTATAATTAAACAAAACGCAGTAGTATTACTTGGAATATTTCTAGTACAATCAATCTCGATTTTAACGTCAACAGTGCCCGATTTTATAGATTCATTTTGATGCGAACAATCGATGACGAAGAGAGGACCGTATTCCACAAAGTTTTTGTAATTAAGCATTGGTTTCGACTGTTTTTCTCCTGCATAATATGAATGGATAAATTTAACATACATATCATATAGTACAGAATAACGGTTTTTTTCGCTATCACTATCAATTCGGTCATATGGATAAAATTCTGAATTCAGATAGACTTTAACATCACGAACAGAACTGTCATTGAATCTAAGCACCTCCATATGTTGCGTACTCTTCTTATTTTGTCTAAATGCTAGTATAACATATCAAGGTTTCTCTAATTGTGTTGCAGCTTTTACGGCCCATGTATGCCTCTGTGTTTCAGGTAGAAGTGGATATTCGTAGAGTTCCCAGGAACAAAAAGCCATGGTTAGACTTTTGTTTTGCTCAATCAAACGTAGAAATTTAAGTTTTGTATAATCATTCAGTGATACATGAGGAATCCTCTACTGCACTTTTTGCAAATCAATTTTGGAGTTGATGATTTTTCTCGAAGAATGTAGTGAATTTATATCATCATGTGCTCGAATAAGAACGAGTTCATGACGTGCATTTATTATAACTCTTCTGTAGTCTTCACAAAAACCCAACAGCATTTGCAATGGTACACAAAAGTTGAAATGATTCGTAGACCTGTGATCTGTTAGAAACCATCCTGAATGACGTAGACTTGCGCTTTCCTCAGCAGTTAAGGAGATGAGATTCTTCATGGAGCTAGTAATACCCACATTCTTACAGCGATCAATCTCAATACCATTCAATTCATAACGAATTTCATCAAACAAGAATGCCATGGAATTACAGCCAAGTCCTACGACATCTTTGGCTGCTGCATCCGGAGCACGGGTTCCAACGATTATCTTTCCCTCAATGTAGAGATAACTTTCACAGGGTAGAAGAATTAAATCTTGCTGTTGTATAGGAATTCGAATTTCATCACTATTTCCCAATGAGGCATTTGCATAAGGATTGTAAGCATGCATTTCCATTTTAGTGATGCGATTGTCGAACACCGGTTGAGTGGTTACATCAAATGTATCCATTTTTATTTCTAACGTTGAAACCCAGTGATTGTAGAAAGGCGATATTTGTTCTTGTTAATGATGCTCCAACGTTTCTTTCGCTCAATGTATTTTGTCCTCCAGCGTTACCTTCACTCAATGTATTCTGTCCTGCTGCAGCAGTTGGACTGATAGGCTCTTCGAGTATCGGTGATTTATAAGTATTCTTGTAAATCAGCATTTTCTAATATGTAAACGAATTGTGATTTCTTCACCTCCGAAATTTACTATACGATCTTCCTGATCGAGAATACGCAAGGTGAGACGGTCAATTAATTTCGCAATGACTGGCAAGTAAATGACGTTCTTCGGTGTTTCTGCGATCTTATAATCTGGCGGAACACTCTGAAAAAATTCATGTATACCATGCGAGGTCTACCGTTTGTGTACGTATCAGCTGTAATGTTGCATTCAATTCGTAGAATATTTACTCTTATAATATTTACGGGCTCGTCTGATTCAGCTAGTGTGTTCGGTGGAATAACACGATCTGATGAAAAACCCAACAAAGAGCCTATATAGTTAGGTTGTTTAAAATCAATCTGATATTTACACTTTATTTCACATTTTAATGTATTATTATTAGCACGTAGAGCAATTACTTTTTCTTCATCACCTTCGAACATCTGAGCACGTAAAATGTCATTTATGGCATTGACCTCATAACAACCTATAGGTATAGTTAGCTCCTTATCATCAACGTAAAATATATTGTTTGTCTCATCAACATTAGTGATTGAATTGAAGCTCTGAAAGTCTACGAGACCGAGTTTATATTGTCCATCTCGAATATCGAACGGGGGGAAAAAATCTGACCCCAATACCGAGTCACGGCCAGAGAGTGTAACTGTTAAAGACATTGTTCACGTAGAAACTTGACACACAATTGACCGCATATGCTTGAATCATACGATTAATATTGGTCGTGGTTGTAGTAGATTATAGCAGAAGATCCAAAATATTCCACAAGTTCCATTGGAGGTTTTAAATTTCCGAAGGAATCGAAATACTTAACGTGCTTATTACGTTTAACGTAAGCGACCCAATATGTTCCAGGACCTTGTTCGTCAACAAGATTCACAATTGCGCACTCATTGCGTTGCACATTTTGAAGTAGAGATGTACGCGTAAAGACTCCCCAAAAATGCGGTATTTCACGGCAGACGTTTGATAATTGTATATTACTAGTAGGTCCAGATTTAGGAAGTCCATTTATTTTCTTTTCCTTTTCACTCCCTCTCCTATTCGGCTGTATGGTGCGAGGTATAAACCTTGTCCCCGTCTCGCTTCCATTAAGCGATTGTGTCGATGCATTTCTTCCAATTGTTTTTTGGCTGCTTTGGTGTCGTTTACATCCTTTGCTATACCTGCTGCACCGCCAGCTAATGCGCTCACCGCACTCAGCAGCGGAAGCAGTGGTAATAAACCCCCCCCCCCCCCCCGTTATGTTGTAGTAAGCGACTTTTTCCTCAATAGATCACCTCGTTTTTTCGGTACACGAATTTTTCTTTTCTTCGTACTTTTTCTAGACACTCGCAGTCCTAAACCGAGTTTCCGTTTTGTATTCATTGATGCCTAGACAGCAGACGCTGTCGCTCGTTCACCTACGGATGAGTCACTAGCTATGATACGTTGTCGTGCACGCCGTGCAAGTATTTTATCAGCATGATGACGCGAGGGCAGGTCCTTATATACTGAATATGCGATATCATGCTCACGGCAAGCATCATCTAGAGGGTTTATTCCTCGATCACCACGTGCTAAACGTTCATGAACGCGAGTACCTGGACCGCAATAATTGTAGCCAGGTACATGCAGCTCGAAGGGTAGTTTATTTAGCAGCTTATTGAAAAAAGATCCACAACCATAACTCATCATGTCATGTTTTCCTAACGGGTCCGTTGACACATCCAGCAATTTTTTATTGAAGGTTGTAATCCATCGAAATGATCTTGATTAGGTAAATTATAATGTTCCGTACAGGCACGATATTGTTGCACTTCAAGATCTGCACGAATGTGCTCACGAAATTTACACCAAACAAGTCGAATACTGTTTGGAAAGCGCTTCAATAGTAAAATTTTTGGAATGTATTCAAGCTGCTCAATAGTTCAATCCTCCAAACGTAGCATATCTAACATTAACATCGACATAATGAGAACTGATGAGATAATCTGCTTCAAGCCTATAAATAGCTTGCATGATCATAGAGTTTTACAGTTATGGATTTCGTAAAGCAACCACTGCACATTCGTGTCTCCAACGCCGATCGCTTTATTGTCGGTGAGGGTTGTGGAGGAAGAAGTAAACGTCATGGATCCCTACTTCCATCTACAATTCGTAGTATAATTTGCGGACCCTCGAATTGCGGTAAAACAAACGTACTGCTTAGTCTCGTGGAAAGTCTTAACGGTGTGAGATTTGAAAATATTTATGTATACTCAAAGTCGCTTTAACAACCCAAGTATAAAGACCTTGAACGGTTATTAAAAGGACTAAAAGGTATTGGATATTTTAAATTTTCAAACAATAGCGACGTTGTAAAGGCAACTGAGGCGTTACCCAATTCTATTTTCATATTTGATAATGTTGCTAACGATAAGCAGGATAATATCAAAGACTACTTCTCCATGGGTAGACATTCAAATATTGACTGCTTCTACCTCTGCCAGATTTATGCTAAAATTCCTAAACACATAATTCGTGATAATGCAAATCTTCTCATAATCTTTAAGCAAGATGGTACTAATTTAAAACATATTTATAAAGATCATGTAAACACGGATATGTCATTTGAAAAATTCAACGAATTGTGTTCAAAGTGCTGGCACCATGATTATGGATTTCTAGTGATCGACAAGGATAGTACAATTCAAAATGGTAGATATCGGAAAGGTTTCGATGAGTATGCTAAGATTAAATAGTATACCGTTTGCTTAAGATTGTTCAGTTTAGAGCTAAGTGTCCATCAAAAGACACACATCAAATAAACGTGGAAAAAACCTAGTATAAACGTGGAAATAAGATTGAACGTGGATTGAATGTGGTTTGAACGTGGAAACGTAGATTGAACGTGGATTGATCGTGGATTGATCGTGGATTGAACGTGGATTGAACGTGGATTGAACCTTGATTGAACGTTGATTGAATACAGCTTGAACGTGGCAAACATGGAAAGCAGGAAAATGGAAGAAAAGATGCTGTTTAAGAAGATTGCCGCGAAAAGTAAAGTAATTCATGAAAAATATCGTGCACTCAAGTCAGGAAGAGAAATGATGGAAACCAATTTAAATGAAACTTTTAAACCAATTGTTGAGCCATTGAAGAAGCTCACTGAACAAAATGAGATGACCTTCGTGTCCCCGAAATATGAGTATAAAGAGGAACCGCTACAGACGACTACTGTAAGCGATAATTCTTTTATTATTCCATCGAAACGTAAAAGGACTTATCTCTCATCGACTCCGCAACGTAAAGATGTCGCATACAACTCTAGAATTAAAATTCCAACCCCTTCATCTGATGATGATGAACAAGGAAATTCACGACCTAATGAAACATTATACCTTTCTCTGGAAGAGGATGGTGATGAGGAGAAGGAGGGAGTGAAAGTGGAAAAGGATGTTAATGATTTAGCAATACCATCACCAATGCAAGCAGAAACTCCATCATCGCCATTGCAAAGATCCTTAGATTGAAATAGTTCTTTGTCAGAATATGCACCAATTGGACGTAAATATATAGAGATGTTTATGAGTAAAAATAAGGAAATAATTGATTATAATTTTGGAGTTGAACAAGATGGTAGTCTTGACAAAATGAGAATTGGAAAATGTGCTTTTAAAGTAGATCGTGGAGATTTTATTATTATTGATGAGGAGTATTATCAGGGTACTATTGGTCTATTTGAATTGATCTTCATGAAAGAGCCACATGATTATACTGAAGATGATTTAAAAACATATAAGAATATTCTTTCTCAAACTAATGTATACAGAGCAGACTACAGTAGCGAGGGAAAGCTTCGTGGGAATAAGGGACATAACTGGAAGAAAATAATTTGTCCATTCTTTCCTCCAAAGAATATTCTAAAAGGCAGCGTTTATTAGTGTGTTAATGATAAACCAGTGAACTATGTACATTGGAATGATCCGAACGAATTAGTTGAACGTTTGAGACTTTTGATAGCATCATCTGCTGCAGGACATACGAATCATCATAATGAGATACAATCAATAATTGAGGAGCGTCATGAAGAACGTATTATCCTATAAAAGAGATTACACTTTCCATATTTTCCCAGTTGATTGTGTTACTTCACAATGTCGATAAATAAATTTGGAGGTATTTCCACTACCAGTAATGTGAGAAAATATTTCCGCAAAACTGAAGATGAAACATTAAAATTTGATAAACGTATGAATGCATTTAATGCTAAGGGGAATATTATTTCAAATTTAGGATTTGATGCTACTGATGAGAAATGTGCTGTGAATATACGTGTTCTGCTGGATAATATGAATGCTGTACGTGAGAACCTTAAAAATGAAATGCAAGAAAACACTGATATTTTACGAAGTATTGCGCGTTAAGACTGGATGAAACCGAGATAAAGCTGAATGATTTTCAAGTGAAATTGAGAAATTTCATGCAGAAACATGTTGAAGATAATGCAGATTTAAAGAAATATGCATCAATTTTCATGGAGAATCAGGCTAAAGAGGATGCTGAATTAAAGAAGCATATAATGAAGATAATGCGGAATTAAAAAAAAGAAGTGCTACTTTTCATGGGTAGAATCATGCTAACGAGAATTCTTCTTGAAATAATTCGTCAAAGAGTTTTATTAGGAAAAAGAAACTTTTACTACCATCAGTGCTCGATGTACCCTTGTAAACCCAACACATACCTGAAGAGTTATGGATAGTGAAGAAAAGAAAAAATTGGTCGAAGAACTGCATGTACCTGCAAGACGGAATTTTCAACGTAGAAGAGTTATAATACGCGGTTTCGATGACCTCTGGCAAGCAGATCTGGTTGATATGAAGAATTATGCTGACGGAGGTTACCACTATATTCTCACAGTTATTGATGCTGTTTTTCCAATTAATGACGAATAGACTAGAATCTCAGAAAAATTATATTTAACCATAAATCAGGAGAATTGGTTGTGGATCAGGGAGTTAGGTTGTAATAACAAGTTCTATAATTAAACAGTACTTAGTTTATTGTCGTTACCTTTTAATTGGGCATAAAAAACTCTACGAACTGAGTAGAGAAAAAACCCTTACCGATGCTCGATAATGAGGGAAGAAAACCCACGGACGTGGTGGGCAACCCTTTACAAACACTCTGCTTTACAAACACTCTGATGAATCTTTTAAATGTTCAATTCGCAAATAAAGTATGATTGTCCACGAACTAAATGGTGGTGAATCATGTACAAAGGTCCAGCTATCATTCACAATTGAATACAGTTTTCTTAGCGGTCACTAATTAAACAAGTTCGTACAATAAGCTCGTACACGTTGCGACCGATCAAGCAAACCGAAAACGAATGCCGCTCCTCCCTACCTTTCACATCCATCTGCTCTTCCCTCCCCGCCATCTACAGACGACGTAACACTGAACCAATCCCGATAAGCGGGCCCAGGGCAGAAAGATATGAGGCGACAGACCCCAATCTCCTAGCGCAGCGACAGATGCTTTGTCGAAATTTGGATGGGCAGTAGTACTAAAAACCAAAACTGGCAAGGAAGTGACAGCCGCATTTACTAAGATTCTGAAAAGTGGGAGATGTCCCAAAATTTTGCTGACAGATGATGGCAAGGAGTTTTATAATAGTGATTTCAAATCGCTTATAAAAAAACGTAGAATAAATCATTACTCAACATACAGCGTATTGAAAGCTACGATAGTTGAGAGCTGGAATCGCACGCTGAAGACTGAAATGTGGAAACGATTTACGTTGAATGGAAATTTTAAGTGGCAAGGTATACTGCAGCGACTAGTCGAAGACTACAACACAAGAAAACATCGTACTATAGGAATGCGACCAGTTGATGTGACGCCAGATCATGCTAATATGCTCCTGACTACAGTATACAATAATACAAAGATTGTTGGCTGTGCCAGGTTCAAAGTAGGTGATTTTGTACGAATCAATAAATACAAGAATGTATTCGCAAAGGGATACACACCAAATTGGACAACTGAAATATTTGAAATTATAAAAGTGCAGAAAACAAATCCTGTAACATATTTACTTAGAGACTTTAGTGATACTGATATATACGGAGGATTCTACGAATATGAACTTTTAAAAACTGCTAATCCTAATGTATATCTAGTGGAGAAGGTATTACGTAAGAAGGGTGATAAGGTCTTTGTGAAGTGGTTAGGATTCGATAATATATATAATTCATGGATAAATAAAGATAATATTTAGTAAAAATATTATTTATTAATAAAATTATTCAATTTAAATATAATTAATTTATTCTATAATGACCCCATGGTAGAGCCGATACAGTTCCGTGCACGATATAACGCTTATCATCATATGGGTTGAGAGCTATTTTCCGATGTGCAATCGAATAAACATTATGCAATTTTGAGCGAATTAAATTTTGATTACGGACTTGTACAGTAAAATTGGTTAAACATTCCTTATTGTCCTCGAAGGTTATGTTTCTAGCAACAACGTAAGTCTTAATACCTTTAGCTTTTTTGATAATTTTATTTTGTACTTTAAATGTGTACATTTTGATCTCAGTCCAATAAACTCTGTCATTATCTGCCCATTATTCTCATCTTTCATCAGCCCAGGGACTTTTTTATTCACTAGAGGTAAATTGTACTGATTGTTGGGAGAATAATCGCTTGTATCGAATCTAGCAAGATTCTCCCACATAATAGTGTAAATATCATCACACTCAATGCTGTATATTAGACTGTCCGTATCGGTATATAACGCTTTACATTTGCTACCGAACGTTGGAAGCATATAATCATAATGAAAATCATACAAACATATTTTCTAAATATCAAGAATGCTCATACCTATGTATATAGGCTTATCAAATTTAGCTGCTAATTTTGATAATTCAATCGCGACCAAATTCTCACTGAATATAGTGCGACTGTGAAAATTAGGCTTAGCAATCATTGCTTCAGCACCATATCTTCCCTCCCATCTACTCACGAGTATCACATCAACTCTATTTCTAACATTTTCCATAGTCTTACCGAAAACCGCATTGTTCATTAATTTGAAAAGATTTTTTTCAAACTCATTTTTAGATGCTGCACGCAAACTAGTGTTCAAATCGATATATTTACGTAACCAGGTGGACTGCTGAGATCCTAAAACGCGATGAATGTGTTTTAAGACAATACCATTACGCATACATTGCTGTAAAGCACGATAGTTTATAACATAGCGTTCCTTATTTTCTATAGTTGCAAGTAGCTTCTTCTGACGTGTACCCGGTGGGGCATCACGTACGGGACAAAATGGAAGGTCGGAATGTTTATCGTGAAGCATGCTTGGATACTCTAAGTCAACCTCTAAAATATAACCCTCGGGTGAATCTATCGGTATATTAGAGATATCCAAATTATTAACATTTTCAATCCAGCGAAATCCATGAGTAGGTAGCGGTTGAAACATTGCCCACCCATACATATTATTTACATCGTAGTACATTAAATACTTAGAAGGTTCCTCGGGTAATGTACTTTTGCATGTACCGATTGTTAGCCTTTTCATAGCGGTGCGAGCATTGGCTTAAACCACCACGTATGCCCCGTTCTACGAAAAGCAGCATTTCTACGTCAGTAAAAAGTTCTAATCTTATTCCTGTATGTTTGAGCATTGCATCCCAAGTGAAGCCTGGGAGTGTATAATAATGAGCAGGATCCAAATTATAAGTTTGCATGCAGCTATCACGAAATTTTTCGAAAACGTCAGCCAACAATAGTACATCAGTTTTCAAATAGAGATCGCTATACTCCCCAAGTGTTCGCATTTGAAATTTGGCCAACACCTCCTTAGCGTGATTATACACACCCTCACTAATATCACTATCGGATAATCTATTATAGAATATCTTGCGCGTGGAGGTAAAGCAGTTTCTTCCAAACGGTTCAGACTATCTAAGTAATCGTAAGGAAAAATACCTTTCCTTGTCAGAAGGTTAAATTGTTCTATGTTTAAATATGAGAATTCTGACTCTAAACTTTTTAATTGTGATCTCGTTAAATATGAACTCAATTTGTCTAAACTAGATGCTATAAATTTGAGAGAATCGATAAACCTTAGTTGTATATTATATTTACGGATGAATTTAGTGAATGAAATATACTCCTCCTTATGTACAGGTAACAAGTGTACTGAACCTTCATACAAGTTAGCGATTGTACCGAAAATAAAATGTGCATCATAACCTGATAAACTATGAAAAATTACTGGTATTACTTGTGAATCTTTAAAGTTTAAATTACAATTATTATGAGCAGGTCCCCTATATTTACCAGTTAAATGATCATGATCGCGAACAGGTATTTGATCTGGAAGAAACGGCTTTTTACATATATGACAGTTGGGTTCAGTATAATGCCTTGAATTTTCACTAATACTTAATTTATGCATAGGTATTACTGTTTTCAGTTTTTCACTCGCTATACTAGCCATTTTATCAAGTTCATGTCCAAACCATTCAATACAATCAAGTCCTCGATATGATTTATAATTAGAAAGCGTTGAATCACGAACGTTTTTAAAATAATAACCTATACTAAAAGGTATGTGTTTTTGATAAATACCAATATCGTCATCCGTTTGCTCAACTTTTTCAAGCAAGCACTCAATGTCAGCGTATATGCAAATGGTGCCCTCTCACTGTTCTTCATGTTATTGAAGGAAACCCAACGGTCCTTGTCAGGTAGCACAATTCGGATATTTTTATTGAGTTGCGCACAATCACGTTCATGCGATTTTAGTTTCTCATCATTGTGGAAATAGTGTAAGCAACTATAAAAGGGAAAAAGTAATATTAGAATATAGAAGCAGTAATTATATATATATATATATATATATATATATATATAGACAGTAAAACATACCGATTACAAATAAGATGAGAGCGTTTTCCTCTAGTAGGCTGCCCATTTAGCAGTCTGGAAAAGTTCCTGATGCATATAAAATGTGCTGCTGCTCCTTGATGCTCGAGAAGAAGAAGATTAGCGTGTCTAGTCCTCTTGCATTTTGTTAATTGTAGAGGTGCTATGATTGTATTCTCATTCCTATTAGTCTCTTCCAAGATAGTAAAAATATTAATAGAGACATCATTATATTCCTCAAATTTCGGAATCTGTTTTAATGTAGTCGGAAACGTTTGTAACGTCGCGTTTCGCGGCTCGGCCTCGAACAGTGTTTTCAATCTAGGAGATTTCCTAAAAAGAATTTTAATCAAATGCTATTCGGCCTTGGTTTGCCAGGGGAGGGCAGGGACCAGAAACGGACGACAAGACACACGGAGGTTTTATGGCCAGGAAATATTAAATAAATCCCGTTACAATTTTTTATTATATAAAAACCACAATTTTATCCCCGCAACCAAGATGAAATTATACATGAGTTTTATGTTCCCATTTAACTTAATTTAGTCGATTATATTTTTCCGATGATATGGTATTGGGCGCCAGTTCGCTGGGAATTCTCTCAATATACCTCCACGGTTGGCCGGCTGGAGACTCGTCTCATGCGTGGACCAAGACGCTTCTTCAAATTTACTTAGAATAACGGGGAAACGGCTAGGGCTAGCAGATTCGAACGGGCTCGCATCGGGAAAACTTCGAGAAGGCTCTGGATCGCCTTTCTCCGACGAGGGACTACACCCCGTCCTACAACGTATTCCTAGAATACAGGGGATCCTTACGCGATTCGCGACCCGTTAAACATTAACCTATTTCTCTTAAAACCGTTCCCGAATAAGTAATAAACGCAATAATTATTTAATCATAAACAAGAAACCGACTCGTATTACGCCGGACGAAACTCGAGATAAGACAACGGATTAGGTAGTAAGGAGCCTTGGCTTCTTCTCAGGAGAACCAAGTTTACCTGGGAGCAAAAGCTACCTGCGAATGACAATGAGGGAATGCTGCTGCATGCGTCCATGCAAGAAGTCCACTACTAGGTTGTCCACTGCATTCTAGCTATACTTCCTCTTTACTACAAAGTTGTATTCACTCACCAATTCCTAAAAATAGGAAATTGACTCCAGGGCAATACCCTTACCGTATATGCAACGGGAAACAAATTAACATATTAGGAAAAACAAAATAAAGACTGCACACACGTCTTAACCAGACGGGACCCAAATTTGGTGTGTCTCATGCGACCACAGCACGCAAGATGATCAGATCGGCGCATGCGCGAACAGATCAGCTATCGACCCACGATTTAGCGTAATACGAGCAATTATCGCGAATACAGGCAAGTGGCGCCTCACCCTCCCCTTTACCGTAACTAGTGTGTAACAAACAATATTCGAATTTTTCTGTGACGAATACAATGCCTCGTCACACGTTATACATCTAACGTCGAAAACAGTTGTAAAATGAGGATATAAAGATTTTCGTTGGGAATGAGTATTCGGTTTTGCCGGATAGAGTGCAGCTGTTACAGCCCATTCAAAACATGTATTATCATCACTGTGTATGTTATCACAGCCTGTTTATTCTTCATAGATTCTGGAAGCTCGACTGCACAACCTATATACAGCGGGTTATAATAATTTATATTTATAATTAAATTCAGAATTTTTTCCAACGCCCATCCACTATCACGCTCTTGAAACTCACTCAATTCTTTTAGAATTTTGTCGATTATATTTGTATTGTACCAATCAATAAAACTATCAGTTTTGTATAAGACTGCATTGCGGGCTGAGATAAGTTTAATATCACTAATCTCTTTACAAATAAATTGGCCGTTAAAGATGCAATTTATCTTAGCTGCGTTCACGTTATTAAACACTTTTTCTGTGTAGGTATGTACTAAGTCTTTTGCACCTGTTCGAAAATCACGTGGTTCTATATAATTATAATTTACAACCATTCCGCTACATATTCGGGATTTAAATGAAGACTTGAGATCTTTCCAAATAAGCTTTCTCGCTCCAATTGATTTCTTATTTTTTCCCGCATGCAGAAGTAGACGTTGGATAGTTGTTATTTCAGCCAGATTTTTGTGTACTGTATCGGGAGCTGCAGATCTATTAGCATCTCTTAAACTTCGAATATAAACACGACACTTGCGTACCCACTCATGATAATTATGCTGATTTCCTAAGTCAGGATTCTTGAGAGCATGATTCAAACAATAACTCTTATCCTTAGCTGCTCTAAGTAGAAAATACTGTATTTGTGCAATTTCTGCAAAATTTTTCTGCAGCGTGCCTATAGGTGCGTTGCGATTAGAGATTCTGAGTTTATGAATATATTCACGACACTCGCGTACCCACTCGCGATATTCTTCTTGCGTTTTCAAAACTCTATTTCGTAGAGACATCTTTTGTTCTTTTGTTCAAGAGGACTAATCAGGAACTGAGGAAAAGTGGGTGGGAAACTGAGGTCTTCAGATAAAGGATCTCTGAAACACTTCAGGGGGTAAGAGAACATTGAGGACAGGTAACGACATGTTAGAAAATAGATGCAAGCGTTTTTCAGTTATACATATATTCCAGATTTTTGCTCATACGTATATTTCATATAATAGACATTTTTTAAGACACATACACCTCCATGATTCAAACATGCTGGAAGATATGAATTATGCAAGCTATCTTCTAAATCAAAATCCCCCCACATAAAATTATCTACATTAGTTATTTCTAAATTACAAATATCTCTTAACCATTTTGTATTTTCAATTCCTTTCACAAAAATCTCATCTTCATCATCATAAATATACTTCCTTATAATATCTTTATATTTATAGTAGGGTGAGTAGCCATCCGCCCAATTGAAGCTGTGATAATTTAGAAAGAACCAGCTAAAAAGAAACATTATATTAAAGAAAAATAATATATTTTTTCTTTTTCATATACTTACTCTGTCCGCTTTCGCTCCTCTTCACTTAGCCACGAATATCAATAGGGTGTAGAAAATAAAATATGGAACACTTTTTGTTCTTGTAAAACTGCAAATTTTTTGATTATAAATGATTTATCCGTCAAACGGAATCCTTGAAAATCAACGAACGATGGTGCCATTATGCCTACGTTTTTTATACTAAAATAATTCTATTTAAATATGCATGTTTCATGAAAATTCCTCCCTCTCTTCAAGCTAATTGTTCTTCATCCCTCCTACTATCCTCACCATAGGTCAAAACTATCTCCCACTATACGTAGCATAGGTCATAAATATTCTCTTGAGGACCAATGACGTTTCCGTTCTTCCAAGAGTGGCAGGTCAGTCATTTCCCCACCGTAGGACAAAAGTTTTGTCAACCCTTAAAGCATCTTAGAATTACCGCCCACTACATGTAGCATAGGGCAGAAAATATTCTCTCTTAGAGCCAATGACATTTCCGTTCTTCTAAGAGTAGTATAGGCATCTTCCTACCGTAGATTAAAAAAATTGTTGACACCTCCTTAACAGTGCTTAAAAGCTCGAAGAAATCGTAGGACAGGCATCAGTATTGCTTGAATGTTTGCTTCGTACGACAAATAACATTCCATTTTAAAAATGTCTTCACTGTTACATATTACACATATAATTGATATTGACGGGTTTATGATAAACAGAAAGTTTGTGTATAAAGAAGTGGCAATTAAAAACTTAACTACGGGAAATACGAAATACGGTGCATTTCGTGTTCGTGAGCCGTATAAAAGTTTATCAATTAAGGACCAAAATGCGAAAATTTCGTCTTCAAAAATATTCACGGGATAAAATATTGCAACACAGGACATGAACATTATAATAAAGAAGATATTTACAAATTTGTCAATAGCATAAAATTGGATTGTGAATACCTCCTAGTAGCGTATAAAGGGGGACATGTAGAACGGGATGTTCTATATTACTTGGATATCCCAAATATAAATTTGGAAAGGTTTGGTTGTCCAATATTTGATAATTTGATTGCCATTATAAAACCTTGCAACACCCCGTGTAAACTACACGTAAAAATGTTTACCGATCATAACAAAAAATCTATACATTGTGTATGTCAAGAGGTAAACGTTTTCGCACGATGGGTACAGCAACAAATAGATGTGAGTATCAAATGTTAAACTTACAATTTGTAAAAATATTAACTGGATTTCTCTGTTTCAGATGATTGAATAAAATATATATTGATATAAGTTTAATTATTAGTTTAATTGTAAAACATTTAATTTTATATATTTGTATAAATTTATGTATATTTGCTTCATTTTTGTATATCCGAACAATTATAAGTTTAATTGTAAAAACATTTTATATATTTGTATATATAAATAAATTCCATCTGGCAGGCACATGCAACTCTTCTACCAATTGTTTCTTCTCCTCACTTCCCATGACTATTCGGTAGTGTGCAATTTGACCCAAAACATTTTGAAGGTGTTATAGCTACTCTATAGAATAGGTGAATATGGTGTATACCCACCGGAAGTCGAGTAAATGCGCATAAAATATGCGCAGAAAATTGCT
Source organism: Prorops nasuta (assembly GCF_024137725.1). NCBI lineage: Eukaryota > Metazoa > Arthropoda > Insecta > Hymenoptera > Bethylidae > Prorops > Prorops nasuta. The sequence goes on from NW_027116810.1 coordinate 1,299,436, forward strand.
GTATTTATGAAATGTCAAATGTGTAGCTTGGTTAGCAGAAATAGGTTATCAGTCGAGATTACAGAGAAGAAGCGAAGAAAATAATTTTAATTCTAACTCGATAAGGAATGTTATCATCGAAATATAAGATACGTATCAGTGCTTAGTAAATATATATAATATATGAATATGTTGCTTTGTGGAAAATTCTTTGATTTCAGTTTAAATGACATAAATACATCAGGAATAGGACAATGATGATTTTGTTGTTCGCATTGCCATCAGATATTTTGATATACACTGATTGTGGAGAGTGTCGCGTTTCTGAACGCCGATTTTTTAAGTATGGGATATATTCACAATTGGTTATATTTTCCATTTGATACATCACATCTGCAGAGTTACAGTAGGCGCAATGAGTGTTCTGTAAGATTATATCTTTACACAGAGTTTCTATTACGTTTGATATTAATAAATGCTATATTATATTAAATCATACTAATATCAAATTATTATTCACACAATTTTTTCTGCAGGATTGAAGTGTTCCAAAGGGGCGTGAAGTATTAAGCTTATTTGCACCTTTCCCATTATTACGCAAAATAGTGTCATTTTGGAGTTCAATTTTAAGAGAGCTGTAGTTACACTTGGCGTAGTTTCGTACAAGAGTACAGAGAGAATAAGTAAGGAAAAATGCTAACGGCTAATAACATACATGCTTGAGGGCATGGTGGTATAATCGGCAGCAGTACCTATATGAATAATTAGATAAATGGCTGACTATCAATGTTTATTTGATAAGAATAATCTAATGCACTTTGATATAAGTTTTATAAGGTAACAACATACTCTAACACTTATATTTACTTATTATTTATACAACGAATGAGAGCTATGTGATATGCATTATTATTATTTATAATATGAAGAATGATGACATCTGATTTGCTTATAACCATTAAACAAAATTAAGTTGACACATTGTATTTATTTAGTCAATAAGGATGTACAAAAATATGGTAGATTGATGAAGCTTTGTTATTTTAATAAGGTATGTTCGTTTCACTATTACTCAATAAGTGTCACAGTCATGCATTTAACGTCAAATTTAAAAAGGGTCACAAAATTGGTAGTTTTTCTGTCCTTTGTTGGGACTCTGTATTAATAATCATAGTGTTTTAATTATTAATAAAGAAATCATTTGCTATACATAACACTCAGAAGATATATCAGTTGAAAATTCTTTCTAGCTGATATCTTGATTGAAAATATTCAATATAAATGTATGATTTATTTTGAAATAAATTGAACAGTAGAAATACATTTTAGTGTTTTATGAATTAATTAACCTTTCTTATTTACAGCTTATGAAAAGAATTATACCAAAGTCACAGGAATATCTTGAGCTTTATTTCCCGGAATTGCCATTAGATAAGAGTATCAGTAAAGCAAAATATATGAGAAATTATTCTTCGTTATTAGGAATATCATTGTATATAGGGGATATTAATGTTGTTTTTAATATTTAAATGATAGATAAATGTAGAGGTAAATGAAACAACGTTATCAAATATATATATATTTTTAATATTAACTGTTTTTAATTAAATTTTTAAATAATTTCTTCATTTTATTATAAATTAATGTAAATTTAATAACAGCAAGCTCCTCATATTTCCAAGTGTAAATTTTTCTATTTTGGACGGATCAATATATTTTAACAACAATTCTGAAATTTACGAAAATTCTGTCTTGAGCACAACACTTGTAGAAACTTAAATTAATTTATTTATTATTATTTAAGACCGATGAAAATTATAACCTTTATTCTTTAATAGTTTCCTAATTTGCAGTTTCACACTTTGATTTAATAATATAGACTTATTGATAAAATTATTAACGCAGTGTAATTTTTTCATTTCAGATGTACATTTTGCTAGAGATTTCTCGAAAAACGCCCATCCTGCTTCATCGTCCCAGAGCCAGTTTTGGAATAAAAAGGAAGACTTTCGCTTATGAACATTATTTTTTCAATGACCTCTATCCATTTGGGCCAATTCGATATTATAAATTTTAATTACTTCAATCAACTTTTCTGAAAGTGAACAGTTTACTTATTACAAAAATAATGTTTAAACGTAGTTTTAGATTAAATAGCAAAGGACTCTGTATAATCCTTTATGAAATTGGTTTTCAAGGAAGTTTATTATATGCCAGAAGAAAAGTTATTCCCGTCCTTTTTGAACAACAGTGGTCATAGGAAAAACTTTGCTTTTATGTAGGTTTTGGCTGTAGGTTTACTTAAAGGTAGATGGCTCATTAAAATCTTACTCAAAAGTTAATTATGTACTTAACGAAAAACAATTATATTGTACTGTTTTCATAAGGTTTTTATATAAGTTAACATAGTATGAAATAGAAAACAGTGTGCTTTATTTAAAAAATATAAGAGGACTTAACGCTTGTTGTTTAAACAATCTTTTATTTCCTTCGAATGAAGTAGCGTTTATATTTTTTATTAAGAAATTTGATCATATAGCGATTAATATGAATCGTCCTTATCGTAGCGTAAAAGTTTCTCAAAACTATAATAATATTATACACATTGCGGCCACTTCTTTCTCTATTTATGATTGTGACAATAATGGATAGTATCCACCTTTAAGTGAACCTACATCAATTAACAAACTTGTTTAAAGCTAGTTGTAATTTTAAGAGACTCATTAATTTAATCAGAAAAACATAATCAATTATACTTTTTCAGGATTACAGAAATTTTCACCGATAACCCATTTTAATTAAGCTCATGCTGCGTCACTGTGTATACGCTATTATTTAAATAATTTATAAAATTGAATAGTAGATCTTAAAGAAAGTCTCAAAAATTGCTTTAACTTTTATCCTACATTCTCATTTAGTTTAGTGTTAGCAATTGTCCTAGTAGCATTCTGTAAATATGATGCAGGTCCGAATCATTCGGTTTCCTATATAAAAGTAAATTTGACCTTGAATTCTGCATTGTGCAAATCTGTCGGCAATCTTTCTACAGACTATCAAACTTTTCTGAGAAACTTCCGGTAGATGCCTGCAATGCAAATTCTAAGGACAGATTCTCTTCTTTATCGAAAACAGAATGATCGGGATCTATAGCATATTTTTAGAAAAATACTACTACTATATGATTATAATAAATTATGAGTCACTATATAATTATCTATAATTCCCTGAATGTATTGCTTTCATGTAAAAAATTAAGTAAATAGCTTTAAAGTAACTCGTTTAAAATATTTTGTTTAAAATGTAAAATCGTATACAGAATAATAACAAATACTTCGAGCTTAGCACAGTAAAATTATTTTAACGCAATTCTTTTTATATTTAATTGAACACTTTTGAATTTAAATAATTGGGTTTGATGTAACTTGATTATAAAGTATTTTATCAACTATTTTTTATAAGAAAAGATAGAGAGTTTCTTAACGGTATATGCATAGGTATTTCCAATATCTGCATGGGTGTGTTTAATTCAAAAACCATAATAGAAAAGGTAAATTATGAAATAAATCCCTACAAAATTCACAACTCTATAATTAATTCTTTAATTGAAGGAAATATATACCGATACTCTCTGAAGTCGGAGCTCTATTCATTCTTTTATTTTATAAGCAAATATATTTTTGATCCGCTGGGTAATTGATTGATTAATTATTTTAACAGTAAACTGTTTTATTTAAAAATATGGAAATCAGTAATAAAAAGTTAATGCCTACAGTGTTGTATCCAGATGGATATGTTTATTACAAAAAACATTTATACACGAATAAAAAGAGACAATTAATAACGTAATTAAATTTATTTGTGACAGTAATATTTCAATTGTTATAAATCAGATTGTTTAATTCATTCTAACCTAAGCCTTTTAAAATTTTTTTGTTACTTTATAAATTTCAAATTTTAATGGAAGAAATAATTAAAATCATTATTAATTATGTATTTGTTAACAGTTACTTAAGATGTGAGAATAAAAATTGCTCAGCTACCGCACAGCTCATAAACGATCAATTTAAAAATATAAAGCAGCACAATCATGAAAAAGATATTGATTTCGCAGAAACATCGCATTTTCGGCTGAAGTTATATAAAGCAATTAATAAAGGGGTAGGAACGCCGAAACACGTTTTCGATTTAGTTGCAATTAGGTAAAGGATGAGATGTAATGTTTCCATTTTATTTTTTCAATTTATTAACGTTCGTTTTGTGTTTTCAGAAACCCTTCCAAAGCTGTAAATGTTCCATATAAAAGGATTAGGCGTAGTTTACATAATTGGAGAATTAAAAAGCCTGTTAAAAATCCTAAGAGTTTGAAGCATTGCGAGAAAATGATGAATGGAAAAGAATGGGAGGATTTATTGAAATTCGAGTTAAATAATAAACATCACAAAATTAACGTTTTTCAATTTGAGCATGGAAAGGAAAACGTTTCGGTGCTTTTAACAGATAAACTATTTATTAAAAAATTTGAATGTTGCACGATATTTTCGATCAATGCGACATATCAAACTACACCAAAAATTGGTCATGTTTATCAACTGCTCACAATTATGGCAAAATATAATGGAAAGGTTGGTAAAAATACTTTATCAAATCTGCTTGTTATATTGTATGATGAAAGTAATTTTTTTGTCAAAACTTTTTTATATTTTAATAGTTGGTGCCAATCATATGGATTCTTATGTTCAACAAATTGGAAAGGACTTACGTCCAAATTTTACAATTTATAAAGGAAAAATTTATGACACGTTTAGAGCCTCTACTTTGCATTTGCGATTTCGAAACAGGCTTACACAATGCTATTCAAATAGTATTCGAAGGCTGTCATGTCACAGGATGCTTCTTTCATTTTGTTCAAGTTAGCTTTGTTTTTTAATATCAAATATTTATTTTACATCCACAAATTTAAATTTGTATTTTTTTTTTGATTAAAAACAGAGTTTGAGAAAAAAAGTTAGGAAAAACCAAATTTTTAAAAATACCGATAATGTTGAAGATTTATCACAAGCTATTGTATTATTTAGAAAAATATGTAATTTAGCTTATTTACCTGCAAATTATATAGAAAAAGAATTCTGTGAAATTGAAAACAGAACGAAACAAAATCAGAAGCTTTTCGAAAAATTTGAAAACTTTTTTGATTATTTTAAGAAATACTGGCTGAAACGAATTGGCGTACACGTATTTTCTATATACCGATTAACGGATACCGCAAATAATTGTCAGGAGAGGTATCGCAAAGCTTTAAAAGAGAAAATGGGTCTTCATCCTATTTTAAGTAGTTTCGTTGGTAAGTGTACGTGAATAATATGTGTGAGTGAATGTGTGACAATATAGAGTAATGTATTCTTAATTCTCAATTTGGACCTTCAAAAGGTGTTGAATGGTATTAAAGCTGATGCAAATTTTTTAGATGTTTGGATTTAAGTATATATACTTGTTTAATTTGAAGTGTTTCTAATAACAGATACCACAAATAACATGAAGAATCCTTTGGATATTTATTTTATGAGTTAAGAAAGAGATTCTACATTAACTATCAAAAAATTTAGAAAATTTATATAATTCCTTAAGAGTTTAAGCGATATTTGTTATATTATAAAATCAAATTGCTTGACTGAAATAACACAATTCTTTGTGCTATGTAAGATCTTTTCACATAACAAATCTTGAGGGTAAATCATTTTAACAAAAAATGTTTAAAATACTAATTGTAAGAAGTAAAAATGCCAAACACAATATCTTACCATGGTTATCGAGACCATTTTAATGCTGCTTGAATGTTAAATTATCATTATTGAATTAATACATTAAATATAATTTTTTAAGATAATTAAAAGATTTTCTCAATAGATCTAATATAAAGCAACTGGTGTCAGCACACAACATACTGGTAAAGAAGTTACCAAGTATTAACAATTTTTCGACTACAAAAAGTATCGCTATATTTTTCCTCCAATTAAAGAATTAATTCTAGACTATAGAATTTGAGACACACGCATGCAGATATTAGAAATACCTATATATGCATATACCGTTAAGAAACTCTCTATCTTTTCTTATAAAAAATAGTTGATAAAATACTTTATAATCAAGTTACATCAAACCCAATTATTTAAATTCAAAAGTGTTCAATTAAATATAAAAAGAATTGCGTTAAAATAATTTTACTGTGCTAAGCTCGAAGTATTTGTTATTATTCTGTATACGATTTTACGTTTTAAACAAAATATTTTAAACGAGTTACTTTAAAGCTATTTACTTAATTTTTTACATGAAAGCAGTACATTCAGGGAATTATAGATAATTATATAGTGACTCATAATTTATTATAATCATATAGTAGTAGTATTTTTCTAAAAATATGCTATAGATCCCGATCATTCTGTTTTCGATAAAGAAGAGAATCTGTCCTTAGAATTTGCATTGCAGGCATCTACCGGAAGTTTCTCAGAAAAGTTTGATAGTCTGTAGAAAGATTGCCGACAGATTTGCACAATGCAGAATTCAAGGTCAAATTTACTTTTATATAGGAAACCGAATGATTCGGACCTGCATCATATTTTCAGAATGCTACTAGGACAATTGCTAACACTAAACTAAATGAGAATGTAGGATAAAAGTTAAAGCAATTTTTGAGACTTTCTTTAAGATCTACTATTCAATTTTATAAATTATTTAAATAATAGCGTATACACAGTGACGCAGCATGAGCTTAATTAAAATGGGTTATCGGTGAAAATTTCTGTAATCCTGAAAAAGTATAATTGATTATGTTTTTCTGATTAAATTAATGAGTCTCTTAAAATTACAACTAGCTTTAAACAAGTTTGTTAATTGATGTAGGTTCACTTAAAGGTGGATACTATCCATTATTGTCACAATCATAAATAGAGAAAGAAGTGGCCGCAATGTGTATAATATTATTATAGTTTTGAGAAACTTTTACGCTACGATAAGGACGATTCATATTAATCGCTATATGAACAAATTTCTTAATAAAAAATATAAACGCTACTTCATTCAAAGGAAATAAAAGATTGTTTAAACAACAAGCGTTAAGTCCTCTTATATTTTTTAAATAAAGCACTGTTTTCTATTTCATACTATGTTAACTTATATAAAAACCTTATGAGAACAGTACAATATAATTGTTTTTCGTTAAGTACATAATTAACTTTTGAGTAAGATTTTAATGAGCCATCTACCTTTAAGTAAACCTACAGCCAAAACCTACATAAAAGCAAAGTTTTTCCTATGACCACTGTTGTTCAAAAAGGACGGGAATAACTTTTCTTCTGGCATATAATAAACTTCCTTGAAAACCAATTTCATAAAGGATTATACAGAGTCCTTTGCTATTTAATCTAAAACTACGTTTAAACATTATTTTTGTAATAAGTAAACCGTTCACTTTCAGAAAAGTTGATTGAAGTAATTAAAATTTATAATATCGAATTGGCCCAAATGGATAGAGGTCATTGAAAAAATAATGTTCATAAGCGAAAGTCTTCCTTTTTATTCCAAAACTGGCTCTGGGACGATGAAGCAGGATGGGCGTTTTTCGAGAAATCTCTAGCAAAATGTACATCTGAAATGAAAAAATTACACTGCGTTGATAATTTTATCAATAAGTCTTGTAACGAAGTTCCCCGTTACGTATACGAGATACCGAATAAAGAACATAAAAGCTACCGAACAGTGGATCTTATTAATCCCTACGTTACCGACTCGTGAGATAGGCTCACGAGTGGATTATAGCTAACGTCAAGGATAGACCCCGTTGACAGGCAGAGGCCCGGATGAAAAGACCGGCGCTCCAGGAAACGATGTCCAGGTTGTCCTGGGGAGTAAGGCAGGGCCATGCCAACCAACCCAGGCAACCTGAGATAAGGAGAAGCGGCCTCGGGGAGTCCTAAAAGAATGACAGTGTCTATAAGTCCCCACGAGGAGGGGAAATAGAACATCGAGTCTGGCTTGAACGCTGGTTACGCGCGTCAAGCAGGCTGCGCGAATGTCGTGCGCAGACTGCCATCGCAGGCAGTCGGATCGCGACCATGGGACTGTGCTGACGTGTCCGTGCGTGTTGGTGAGCGCGCTACGCGGCACTCAGGCAGCCATGGGTCGGTTCGCGTACGTGGGCGTGTGCTATAGGCCAGCCTGCACGTACGTCACGACTCAATACCGGCCAATGCATGGTGGGTTGCGCAGGGGCGTAGTTAGCCCGTTGGAATGTGTCCCGGTGCCCTCCGTAATCCCATAGGCTTGCGCTATGGCTGGACGGGCCGCGAACATTGCCTCCGTGGTGGTCCGCTCCTGGCAAACTCTATGCTTTGGCAAATGATACCTCATGTTCCCGCACTCCTCACCACCACCTGTGTGTGGGTGGTGAAGGATAAATGTATGCCCTTCAGCAGATAGGTCTGCGAGGCTCGGACTTCCGTAAGGAACCCTCCCCTCTCTCCACGACCTAGCATACTGAGCAACCCTGGCTACCGCTACCGTCTATATGCATGGCCTCAGGGCTGTATAAGAATGCATAGCAAATGGAGTCGAAAGACTCAAATGATAACGTAGGGTTGTTGGCCACCCAACTGACCAACTGGCGCCCCGATACCGATAGAAAAGGACGGGCGAAGGTAATGGGAAAACCCGTAGAGTGAGTGGCCCCTCACACTGACGGGAAAAGCATTACAAATGGCGCCCAACGTGGTTTCTGATTATAGATTAATTATTCGGCGAACGAATAATCCACAAGTCCGAGAAGTTTCCGGAAGTGTTGGAGTTTTCAGGGAATAGGTGGCCCACTATTTTCTGGAGGCTCGGAAACGCTGAAAAAGCATGAAAAGATCATCTGGTTGAAAAAGGGATCAAATTCTGTTAAGAATTGATAGCCTGATCGAATTGACGTGTTCACGTAGAATTCGAGCAACCCATGCTAAGCTAACGGAAAATTGGATGAAAATCACGGGCGCAAATATAATTTAATATTATATTCGCCCGTGTTAAAATCTAACGCTACCGAAAAGGCTTCTTGACTTGACAAGTGACAGCTGAGCGCTTGTTGGTAAACAAGTCGACCGGCTGAGCTGAGCCATGCTGCCTGGCGGAGCATGACCGGCTAACTGTCAGAGCAGTACAATTAGCCAGCTATCGAGATGTTGCCAAACATAATTACCGAATTAAGCGCAGAATCGGAAATTTGGCAACACATGATAACGCCTCGCTAACGTTCCGTGAGCCGGCAAGTCGCCTCACACCTCATCCTACTCTGGATCCCAGCAGAACTGTTGTTCTCTCCATCTCTCTCTTTCAGCCTTCCTCGATCTCTCTCTCTCCGCCTCATACAATGGCATCTCCGAACGCCTCGCCCTCGACCACGACTGTCGTCGTTCGCGTCTATCCCGGCCCAGCGCCTATGGCACTGGACATCCTCGACGAGGATGCCCTTCTGGCATCCCCGCCTCCTGCGGTCCCGTCTGAGGGTCCCGCTCATGTTCCCGCACCTGTTCCCGTGGCGCAGGTTGACGTTCCGGCGGCAACCTGCGTTGCTGTTACCGAGGTGGGCGGTAGCCCACCTGTTACCGAGGGGTTGGCGAAACACCCTGTAGAGTCTGGGCATGAGGAGCTGGGTACGCATGTACTCAGCGAATTAATGCAGCGACACTGCAGGATGCGTTCGGTAACCCCGACGCCTATGGAAAGGAGCAATCAGGGTCTTCCTAGACGTAGTCTAGTGGAGTTGCTGGCTGCTCTTTTCCGAGCGGACCTAGGCCTCTACCACGAAGTCGTGGCAGCGGTCGAGGTGGCCGAGGCACCTGGGTTGAGCACCCCGGTCCGCAAACTCTCCCGAGTGGAGCGTAAGCGGGCTAGGGAGGCCCAACGGGAGACAGCGGTAGCTGTTCCGGAGACGAAGCGGCCGTCGTACGCAGCGATGGCGTCCGCTAAGCCTCTAAAAGGAGCAAGGCAACCGTTGCCGCCTAAGGTGACTCCGGCACCACCGGTGAAGAAGGCGAAGCCTTCCGAGTCGGTGGCCACGCACGCTACCGGCAATTTCGGCATACGTGTATGCTGGAATTGCAAGGGTAAGGGCCATCGGTTTTCCGAATGCCCTACACCAATTACAGATGCTTTCTGTAAGGGGTGTGGGCGCACCGGGAAAACGTTGCGCACCTGCCCTGCCTGTGGGCCGCATTGGCAGACAATCGGTCCATACGTGGCGAATGCGGGTACGAACGTACCACGTAAGGTGATAGCGGCAAAACGCAGATCCGAGCGTGGGAAAGTACACGCCCAACCACGGCCTTCCGAGGCGACTCCGAAGGGAATTCCCCAGGTGGTGACCCCACCGAAGGAAAAACCTTCGAAGCCGCTAAAGACGAAGGCGGCTCGTAAGGAGGTTTGTATGGATAGGGTTTCGCAGGTAGTCGAGCCCTAGAAATACTCCTCCTGCAAGTTATCGAATGTTACCGGTACGAGAAATCGTACGATCCCGCACGCTACCGTACACCTCGGTGAATTTCCCATCAATTTCCATCCTATTTTCCTTCCTTTTCATTCCTTTCCTATCCATCCAAAACAAAAACAGAAATTGATGAGCTTGAGCCAGTAAAGGCCAATGTTTTCAGGACGAGGTGAGACAGAGACCACACGTGGACCCTCTGTCGGAAAATGATACCGGTACTGCCATCTAGCGGTAATCGACGGCAAGACGAATCAATAATTCGTCGAAGTGCTGCCGTCGGCCGTGATCGACGGTACTAGAGGTCGATGAACTCGATCCTAGTGCTGCCATCTAGCGGCCCGTAGAGGAAGCAGAGCTATCGAACGCCTAGAACGAAATCCGATTAATCGAGAGGCGATTGTTATCGAGCAGAGGCGATAAGTGAGAATACGAGAATCACTTAGATCGTCTGCGCATGTCTACAGCTCGGGTGGGGGTAACCTATCCGACGGACGGCTAACGGGGCAAAACAAAATTTTGCCGGATCACTCCAGCGACAACCCTTGGACCAGACAGAAGAAGCAACACGCACTATTATATCCATACGTAGATGGCTGAGTCCACAGGACGGAAAAGGAGTACCGGGTCGGGCGACTCTGATGAGTTCGCAGAACCGACAGCTACCGATGCTTCCCAGGTAAACCTGGAGAAGAAGATCTCGAGTCTAGACGAGAGAATGGAAAAACTGGAAGGGTCTTTCCAGGATTTCATTTCTCAAGTCCAGCAGGCTTTTGACAAGCTGCTGAAAAATAAGACTGTTCCCGATGAAGCAACAGTGGCAGCTGCTTCTGCTACCGAAAAGCGCGCTAGAGGCCGACCGCGAAAGACCGCGGCCGCTCTACCGGCATCGGCCAATCAGGGTCAACCTTTGTTGACAGTGACAAGGCCGAGCGATGATCACGAATCTCAACCGACATCAGACGATGCTTCGGCTGAGATATTCCAGGGGGCCTGCAGGACGAGGGTCCTGAAGGAAAAACCTGGAAAAGTTACCGGCCAAGGGGATGACTGTATGCCCCATTGGCGTGTTCTCGAATCTCTCCAGAGATCAAACTTGACCTTTGCGGGCGATGGAACGGAGGCGGATGAGAGTTTTATTTCTCGAACCGATGCCGTCCTGAACCTTCTCAGGGTAAGAGATTCCGACCTGGTTGACGTCTTTCCCCACATCCTAACAGGTGTGGCGAGGATGTGGTTTGAGGATAATGAATTCTCAACCTGGTCTGATATTAAGTCCGCCTTAAGGTCTTATTTCAGATCACAAACATGGGAAGAAGAACTGGAGACTGAGCTTCTAACAAGAACTCAGGGCGCTAACGAATCTGTGCGAGCCTATTTGCAGACTATACAGTCGTATATTCGGAAAATAGGCAGAGAAAGATCGGATTGGAGCCGAATCGCTATCGCGCACAAAAATATGCTACCGGTGTATAGAAGAGGCATTGCTATACACAAATACATGACGTATCGAGAATTCGAGCGTTTGGCGCTCAATTTCGAAGCCGCTTATAGGCCGTCATTAAAATACCGTCCACCTGCCGCGCCTGAGGAAAGTTTAGTTCCTGAGTTGGCGTATACCGGCAGTCATGGAAGATCCCGAGAGTCTAGGCGACACGGTGTGCGTGCCCTAGAAGTGGATAAAACATCCAGCTCTGATACCGACGAATCAACAACGGAAGATTCGAATGATAACGAAGAGCATTTGAAAGCCTTTAAATCAACAAGGAACCGACAAGGAACCAGTTCTAAGCCGAAACCTTCGTTAGATAAGGCAGCTGGCAACAATAACAGCCGGCAGGGCTCAAAACGTAAACAACCGGGCCCGAGCGCTACCTGCTTTAATTGCGGGAAAGCTGGACACGGTTGGAGTGCGTGTAAAGAGCAGAGAACAATGTTCTGTTACCGATGTGGCAGCAAAGGGGTTTCTACAGCGGAATGCCCTAAATGCTGTTCAAAAACGCCAAGAGGAGTTAGTAAAATTTCCCGAGAATGTTACGACACTCCAAGAGCGGAAAAACATGATACCGAAAATCTTGGGTGAAAACCAAGCTAATATATTCCCGGATAATTATGTCGAAGAATATTCAGTACAGCAATGTGTGAATATTAACCATAATTATCGCTCCCGCGACTTCTCAGACCAACATGTTATGTTGGAGACGGAGAATGTAAACAAACACTCAGAGGACACAAGCGCTAGAGTGGTTGCTACCGAAAATTCGAACGATGATCAATCGGTCGATAAGTTACCGGTCGGTGATATTACTGATATAGTAATTACGACGTTTGGCGATAGATCTAGGAAACTAGCATTCTACACCACGATCACCGTACAAGGGGAAAAGCTGCGTGCGCTGGTGGACTCGGGAGCCTCACGCACGTTTGCAGGCAAAGTAGCCATTGAATTGTTTAATTCAATTGGTATACAAGCCAATAAAATAGAACCCTTAAGAGTTACCGTTGGCAACAATTACACATGCAAAGTAATTGAGTCCGCCAAGATCCCGATATTTCTTGAGGGGAAGACAACTATAGTTGACACACTATGGATGCCTTCTTTATCAAGTGATTTTATTTTGGGACTTGATTTCCTTCAAGATGCTCATGTTGTCGTGGACTTCTCCACGGGAGAATGGGCTTACAAGGAAAAACCTCAAAATAAACATTGGTTCTCGAATGCCGAATCACTAAACTATGCAGTGGTGAACAACGGCTTAATGGTTCCCGATAATGATAACGCTACAAAATTACAAGAGTTTCTAGAAATTAAACTGCCCCCCATTTCTGGAAAACCTGGAATTTCAAAGTTACCGGCAGTCATAATTGACGTGCAAGATCACGAGCCAATCAGACAGCGAGCTCATAGGTGCACGGATAAAATCCGCCAAGCTATGTGGCAAGAGGTTGACGATATGCTAACCAATGGCATTATCGAACCGTCGCAAAGTGATTGGGCGAGCCCGGTAGTCATGGCGAAGAAAGCCAATGGCAAGCTCCGCTTTTGTGTGGATCTCCGGCGCGATAACGCTGTAACTAAAAAGGATGCGTACCCATTACCGAACATGGCTGCGATCCTAGTTGAGTTACGACAGGCCAATTATTTAACAACGCTCGACTTGAGTCAAGCGTATTGGCAGGTACCGCTAGCAGAAAAGTCACGTGGTATCACGGCTTTTATTGTTCCAGGCAGAGGCTTATTTCAATTTAAGCGAATGCCTTATAGATTAACTAATGCTCCCGCAATATTCCAGCGTGCTCTGGATAAATTATTGGGTCCCGAATTTTATCCACACGTATTCGTCTATTTGGATGACATTATCATTGTCACCAAAACATTTGACGAACACTTATTATGGTTGGATAAAGTTATCGAAAAGTTAAGGCAAACTGAGCTAACGATAAATAAGGAGAAAAGTTTCTTCTGTAGAACGGAAGTAAAATATCTCGGATTTATCGTAGACAGTCAAGGTCTTCGCGTGGATCCGGCGAAAACAGAAGCCGTAATCACGTTCCCGATACCGAAGAATTTAAAGCAAATTCGTAGATTCTTGGGAATGGCATCTTGGTATAGAAGATTCATTCCAGAATTTGCGACAGTTGCTGAACCGCTAACGAAATTGACAAAGAAAAATCAGTCATGGGAATGGACAGCCAATCAGCAGTCAGCATTCGACGCGCTGAAAGGATGTTTGACAAGCGCGCCAACGCTTGCATGCCCAGATTTTTCGATCCCGTTTGCATTACAGACCGATGCTAGCAATGTTGGCTTAGGTGCTGTTTTGACACAAGTTATCGAAGGTCAAGAAAGAGTAATCGCCTACGCGAGTAGAGCGCTTATGGATCCCGAAAGAAAATATACCGTGACCGAGCAGGAATGCTTGGCAGTGGTGTGGTCGATAAGGAAGTTTCGATGTTACCTTGAGGGTTACCACTTCACTGTAATTACCGACCACAGCAGTCTCCGATGGTTGCATAATTTAAAAGATCCATCTGGAAGACTTGCTCGTTGGGCTCTCGCCTTGATGGAATACGATTTTACGATCGTACATCGTAAAGGAGCTTTAAATCATGTTCCTGATGCTTTGTCAAGAGCACCGGAAAGTTTAAATGCTTTGCTACCGTCTTACGCCGATACCAAGGATGCGTGGTATTTAAAGCGCGTAAAGGATATCGAAAGAACGCCAGAAAAATTTCTTGATTGGAAATTAGATGGAGAGTTGATGTATCATCAACGACGTTCAGATTTGGCAGATGCTGAGCTCGAAGATCTTGATGCTTGGAAACTGGTGATACCCAGGGAGTACAGGCAGAAAGTGCTCGAAGAATGCCATAAGTTACCGCAAGCCGGCCATCAAGGTATCGATCGTACATATCGACGCCTTTCGATAAATTACTTCTGGCCAGGTATGTTCAAAGATGTAACGGCTTACGTCAGTCACTGCGACGAATGTCAGCGTTGCAAGGTAGAACAACAAGCTCCCGTCGGCTTCATGGGACGTCGAATTGTTGAACAGCCGCGGACTGTAATATCGGCAGATATTATGGGCTCACTGACGCCAAGTAAACAAGGGTTCTCGTATGTGTTGGTAATCCAAGACCTATACACAAAATGGATCGAAGTAGCTCCACTTCGACGCGCTAACGGCAAAAAGATTGCAGAAGCTATCGAAAACTTGGTGATTCATAGATGGGGTACACCAAAAGTTTTAGTTACCGACAATGGTACCGAATTTGTAAATAAAGACATAACTGCTTTATTACAATTAACGGGTATGAGGCAAACCACGACACCTTCATATCATCCCCAGGCAAACCCCACCGAAAGGGTGAATAGAAGCCTGAAGATGATGATAAGGGCCTTTCTCGATTCTGATAATCGAGAGTGGGATCAGCATTTGGATGCATTTAGATTTGCATTTAATACTGCCCACCATGGTTCACTGCAAGCTACACCTGCATTTGCTAATCTGGGTAGAGAACCAGAATCGGCAAGGTCGATGCGACGTGAATTAGAAGGCGATACCGAAATCATGCAGCAACCGACAGAAAAGTGGTTGGCACGCATGAAACGCTTGGAAACACTTAGAACAGTTTTCAAGTATGCTCTCGAAGAAGCGCACGAACGACAGGCAAGACCGTATAATCTACGTCGTCGTGAAAAGCACTATGAGGTTGGCGAGTTAGTCTTAGTTCGCAACCGACAGCTCTCGAATGCCGCAAAACACATATCGGCTGCACTGAACAAACCATTCGGTGGACCGTTTATGATTGCGAAGAAGTTATCGGAGACAGTTGTAGAATTGTCTGATTTGGCAGGAAACGTCACTGGAAAAATGTCTACGGCAGACATCAAGCCATACAAGCCTGAGCTACCGCAAGAGTAAACCCAGACTGAAGTGCATCACTGCACGCTTGGGCGTGGCAGCGAAAAACGAACTCGTGTTCGGGCGCTTTCGGTTTCGGGTCGAAACCTCCGTTACGGAGGGGGGTATGTAACGAAGTTCCCCGTTACGTATACGAGATACCGAATAAAGAACATAAAAGCTACCGAACAGTGGATCTTATTAATCCCTACGTTACCGATTCGTGAGATAGGCTCACGAGTGGATTATAGCTAACGTCAAGGATAGACCCCGTTGACAGGCAGAGGCCCGGATGAAAAGACCGGCGCTCCAGGAAACGATGTCCAGGTTGTCCTGGGGAGTAAGGCAGGGCCATGCCAACCAACCCAGGCAACCTGAGATAAGGAGAAGCGGCCTCGGGGAGTCCTAAAAGAATGACAGTGTCTATAAGTCCCCACGAGGAGGGGAAATAGAACATCGAGTCTGGCTTGAACGCTGGTTACGCGCGTCATGCAGGCTGCGCGAATATCGTGCGCAGACTGCCATCGCAGGCAGTCGGAACGCGACCATGGGACTGTGCTGACTTGTCCGTGCGTGCTGGTGAGCGCGCGACGCGGCACTCAGGCAGCCATGGGTCGGTTCGCTTACGTGAGGCGTGTGCTATAGGCCAGCCTGCACGTACGTCACGACTCGATACCGGCCAATGCATGGTGGGTTGCGCAGGGGCGTAGTTAGCCCGTTGGAATGTGTCCCGGTGCCCTCCGTAATCCCATAGGCTTGCGCTATGGATGGACGGGCCGCGAACATTGCCTCCATGGTGGTCCGCTCCTGGCAAACTCTATGCTTTGGCAAATGATACCGCATGTTCCCGCACTCCTCACCACCACCTGTGTGTGGGTGGTGAAGGATAAATGTATGCCCTTCAGCAGATAGGTCTGCGAGGCTCGGACTTCCGTAAGGAACCCTCCCCTCTCTCCACGACCTAGCATACTGAGCAACCCCGGCTACCGCTACCGTCCATATGCATGGCCTCAGGGCTGTATAAGAATGCATAGCAAATGGAGTCGAAAGACTCAAATGATAACGTAGGGTTGTTGGCCACCCAACTGACCAACTGGCGCCCTGATACCGATAGAATGGACGGGCGAAGGTAATGGGAAAACCCGTAGAGTGAGTGGCCCCTCACACTGACGGGAAAAGCATTACAGTCTATATTATTAAATCAAATTGTGAAACTGCAAATTAGGAAACTATTAAAGAATAAAGGTTATAATTTTCATCGGTCTTAAATAATAATAAATAAATTAATTTAAGTTTCTACAAGTGTTGTGCTCAAGACAGAATTTTCGTAAATTTCAGAATTGTTGTTAAAATATATTGATCCGTCCAAAATAGAAAAATTTACACTTGGAAATATGAGGAGCTTGCTGTTATTAAATTTACATTAATTTATAATAAAATGAAGAAATTATTTAAAAATTTAATTAAAAACAGTTAATATTAAAAATATATATATATTTGATAACGTTGTTTCATTTACCTGTACATTTATCTATCATTTAAATATTAAAAACAACATTAATATCCCCTATATACAATGATATTCCTAATAACGAAGAATAATTTCTCATATATTTTGCTTTACTGATACTCTTATCTAATGGCAATTCCGGGAAATAAAGCTCAAGATATTCCTGTGACTTTGGTATAATTCTTTTCATAAGCTGTAAATAAGAAAGGTTAATTAATTCATAAAACACTAAAATGTATTTCTACTGTTCAATTTATTTCAAAATAAATCATACATTTATATCGAATATTTTCAATCAAGATATCAGCTAGAAAGAATTTTCAACTGATATATTTTCTGAGTGTTATGTATAGCAAATGATTTCTTTATTAATAATTAAAACACTATGATTATTAATACAGAGTCCCAACAAAGGACAGAAAAACTACCAATTTTGTGACCCTTTTTAAATTTGACGTTAAATGCATGACTGTGACACTTATTGAGTAATAGTGAAACGAACATACCTTTGTTTAAGAACAAAAATGTCTTAAAATCAGTCAAGTAATACCCTCTAATTTTTTTAGATTTTTTAAATGAAATTTTTGTTTTTTTAAATTATGGAGAAAATGAATATTTTTAAAAAGTCTTCTAAAAATGTGAAATAATTTTAAGGTATTATTCGACTGATTATAAGACATTTTTATTTTTATAAAATTTTTCTAGAGTTTGTCGTTTTTGAGAAAAAAAATGAAAATTGAAATAAATTGAGAAAGTTTGAAAAAGCGTCTCTTAGACGGAATATATAAAATTGCCCTTGTCCAGCTGTTATTATATTATTAACATTTGTTTATAATTGTATATATGATCATTTCACAAGGATTTCAATGTATTGACGTAGTTTTTTGAAATTAGGAGTTCTCTGTACAGTATATTGCTACATGATTTTGACAAATACTACTGCATCGGTAATATTTGTATTGTTAAAATCCTAGCTTTCCTCAGTAAATTTTCATTTCGATTTCGTTTCATTTTTATTTTTTTCCTAAACTTCGACATTGTTTGATAATTATTCATTTCGTACTACACAATTTGTATTATTAACATTATTGTTTTGTACTCCGCTGTAATTAAAAAGGCCACGTTCACCATAAGTGAAAAAACGAAAACGAGCTAGCGAAAAAGTGGTTAAAATCCAAACACGTGAAAATTGTGCAATTTATATTCCTTCAAGCATTTCTGGAGATTCTAGTTCTGAATCTGGTTCAGAATCAGAAGGTTGTTCGAGTGATATTTTGAAAATTCCGAATGTAAGTTATAGACAGGTTCTAGATAATTATGAAGAGAATCAGTCAAAATTAGAACCACACCACACTTATACATGGATAGAGGGAGAAAAGAAACGTAAAGAAGGGTTTAAAAATGAATGTTTGCTTTCTGATTCCACTAAAACTTATTTGCGAAGCTTATCGTCAGTTCAATTATTTGAATTATTTTTTTCTTTCGACTTGAAAAGTTATATTTTAGAAAGTACTGAATGTAATGGGTATTCTTTCACAGCTAATCAGTTAGATGTATTCTTAGGAATCGTTCTTACATCTATTTTTAATGAACGGAAGTCAGAAAGAGATTACTGGTCTTCTAGTGAATTATTGAAATGCATTCCTATTGCATCAGCAATGAGTCGAGATGCTTTTTTGGAAATTAAACGAAATATAAAGTTGTATAAGCCAAAAGATAAAAATGACAATGATAAGGCTTGGAAAGTAAGAAATATTCTTGACATTTTTAAGAAAAATGCTGCGCAATTCGGTTTCTTTTCTACAGCTTTATCTATCGATGAAATGATGGTTAAATTCCATGGAAG
Organism: Prorops nasuta; assembly: GCF_024137725.1. Taxonomy (NCBI): domain Eukaryota; kingdom Metazoa; phylum Arthropoda; class Insecta; order Hymenoptera; family Bethylidae; genus Prorops; species Prorops nasuta. The sequence continues at coordinate 1,318,689 of NW_027116810.1, forward strand.
AGCTCCAATACTTCAGTTCATGCCTAATAAACCAGTGCGATTTGGGTTAAAAATGTGGGCAATTTGTAACGTTGATGGATATTTATTCGACTGTGACATCTATTGTGGCAAAGGAACAAATATTTATTCTACAAGTAATGAAATGAAATTATCTAAATGTGCTGTAGGAAGCCGTGTCGTCATGTTAATGGTACAAAAGATACTTACCTCAGTAAGTCTCAGAAAAATAAACATGTATCACATTTATTTCGATAATTATTTTTCCAGTCCTGACTTATTCGTTCATTTAAAAAATATTGGTCTCGTAGCAACGGGTACTGTCAGGCATGATAGAGTCAAAGTTAAAAATATTCTTCCAAAGAAAGCAGAACGAGGAGCATACATTGTTCAACATGAAGAAAATAGTGGTATGAATTTTATTACATTCATGGATTCAAAGCCTGTTTCATTTCTTTCTACAGCAACGGGGGTAACCCCTTTACATAAGATTCGACGATTTTCTGTACAAAATCGATCTAAAGTAGATTTACTCGTTCCTAAAATTGTTAAACAGTACAATGATTTCATGGGTGGAGTAGACCAGCATGATGCACACTGTAGCAATTTATTTCCTACAATTAGAAGAAGAAACTGGACATGGTCAGTATTACTTAGGTTGATTCAATCATCAATTACTAATGCGACAGTTCTTCGTAATTTAGTACATGCTAATAAAGTAGGAACGAAACAAATCGCTTTAGAAATTGCTGAATGCTATCTTGCTAAATATAAACTGAAAAACATCCACGTAAGAGTAAACGTTCCAAAGAAAAAAAATTGTAAAAATTTTAAAAAATGTAGCTCAAGAACACAAAATATGTGTAAAAATAGTAATGTTTACTTGTGTTCAAACTGCTTTCCTATTTTTCACAAGTGATAGTATCAGAATTATAATCTTAACTTATTGATTAGGTATAATTTTAAAAAAAGATAAAAATATTTGCGTTTTTCTTTTCGTGATAACTGAGCAAAACCAAAAAAACAAAAATTTCATTTAAAAAATCTAAAAAAATTAGAGGGTATTACTTGACTGATTTTAAGACATTTTTGTTCTTAAACAATTTTTACCAAAGACAATAGTATTCGGTGAAAAAAATGGTGATGTTTGAAAAAAAAAAATTTTCCTTTAGGACGCCATTTTGTTTAAACTAAAGTATTTAAGAATGGGCTCAGGTGCAAAATTATTAGTTTAGGGGTCATGGACGCGAGATTTAATACTTTTGAGTATATAAGCATATTGAAAAGTAAAAATAAACTTGATTAAAAACAAAATTCGTAGCAAAAAATTACGTTTTTTTTTATATTTTCAATTTTTCCATATTGAAACTAATTTCTAGAGACTTGTCATTATCACCATTGAAAAGAGCATACTTTAAGACATAGAAAAAAGTGGTTCACGAATTTTTTACTTTGAAATTAATAAAACAGCAGCATCTTAAACTTAGACATTGAAAAACGTCCGTTCAGGCGCTAATGGGTTAAAGATCGTATGCAATCATGGGCATGAAATGTGGGAAATTAATTAATATGTATATCCCCTCCTTTGTGATATTTTAATTTTCCCCTCTGAAACTACCTGAAATTTTCGAGAGTTACAATTTAAATCTTACCAACTTTCAAGTTGAAATTATTCCAATCATCTGCATGGGTTGGTACCACTACTTAATTATACTTAACTTAATAGAGCTTGGTGGGACTCGGCCTAAGATACCTAGGTTTAGTAAGAGCTAGGACTTAATAAGTTGTCCTAGCAAAAATTGTTAATATTCATGAAATTGATGTTAAATTGTTATTCTCCCACATAGGGGAGACTATTAAAATTGTATCCTTTCATTTAAAGGATATTTTGTAATGCGCTGCATTGGTTTAGTTAAAAAACCATGCAAAGTTATAATTCCATGCTCGATGGAAAGTTAATTCCTTGCACGATATCAGCAACTTATCACAATAGCTATCTACAATTTAACTAACGAGAAAAGGGGAGATTGCGGTAGCCACCTAGCGGCAATTACTGGTACTATCAATTAAATTGAAGTGGTTCACCCGTGTGTGTAATTACGTGATATTAAAATACCATCAGCGCGATAGAAGATTAAGGACGGCAGTCACCTATCGGTGACTAGTGAAACTAGCAATTAACTCAAGCTAGTTTATCTGTGTAGCAGAGTCGGAAGTAGTTAGGCTACGTAAGGTAACTAACCATCGACTTCGAAGGGTGAAAAAACCTTCCCTCAACTAGGATCCTCGTAGGATAACTAACCAACGGTACCATAGGGTGAAAAATACCCCCTCCCTAACCAAACTCGGTCCCACTATAAGACCTTCCAACTGTAACATAGGGTGAAAAATACCCCTCCCTAACCGAACTCGGTCCCACTATAAGACCTTCCAATTGTGACATAGGGTGAAAAATACCCCTTTCCTCCCTAACCAAACTCGATCCCACTATAAGACCCTTTCCTTCCTCATCCCCACCACTACCATACTAAGAGAGTCTTATCCCCACCTATCCCCCTTCCACAACACAAAACAGCTACCCCCACTCCCTGTCATCGGAACCGCATTGCTATACTACTATTATAAAATGTCATTTTCAACAAATATAATAACTTTTTTCTCGAAACTGTGATTCTTTTAAAGAATTAAAAGAAAATAAAATCTCATGTTAAATAACATCTTGAAATATTTGTTCCAAATTAAATTTTATGCAAAAATGATTCAAACGGAAGGTTTTTGGTTTTAAAAGGGGCATAAGATCCTACAATTTGTTTGACCTTGCAAGGTCATATGAAGTTCACCTCCATTTTTTTAATGATTATTCTCTTCTTTTTTTACATATTCTTATAGCTGATTTCAATAGCTTTCCAAATCGCTGGATAATGTATAATTTCATCCAAGCGTTTATGCGATATGAGTGTTTAAATTTATTGCAAGTTTTAAGGTTGATTTCAAGGACGTGCCACCTGTTATGAATGTACCCGAAATTTTATCCTAAATTTATATAAATGCTATGATTTATATTTGATAGGATCTCATTGCTGAAAATATTTTAAGGTATTACACTATGGTGGTCTGTCTGTGGACAATGTTCCAATTTAGAATGCAGAACTCGCCTACTTTGCTTCCAATAACCAAACAAGACACATGACAAAAACTATGATGTAATAGCTCTTTTTCAACTCGTATCCTATTGAGTATCAGTGCTGTTAGATCGTGGCGGCATTCTCTCCTCACCACGCTTTCCATATTGTCACTAATACACATTCAGCCGGTAGTAACGGTGAGCCATTCCCACTCATCCCGCTACTCACTATACACGCACACCATTACAGTGAAAAGTGCCTGTTTCGGCTGCCTTCGCTGGATTTCGGTCGGGTTCAGCACAGCTGTAGAGCGAGAGAAAGCGGTATAGTTTTCTTGGCCCTCTCACTCACTCCCGATCTTGACTCTCTCGGGGCAACTTCGGCTTTAGAAGAAGAGCGACTACTGCTAACCAACATATTTTTACCTGTCATCCGTGAGAAGTGATTCTGCGCTTACCCAAAAACTCGAAGGAAATCAAAATCCTTTTCCTAAATTAATTTTTAATTTTTATAAAATTCTTATATGTAGACACTAATCTTTCAGATTTAGTAATAAATACAAAAAATGTATTCTTATAATAGAATATAATGAGTTGAGGTATAATAAACTCAATATTTTTGTATTAATATGCTAACAAATGAATTTTTTTTATTTATTATTGAGTCTTCTAAGTTAATGGTATTTAAAAAAAAGTCTTTGTAATGAAAAGAAAATGAAAAAATTTTAAACTTCGCCAAGATTCGAACACGAGCCCGCCGCGTTACTAACGGCAACCTTACCATCTACGCTACAGCGCTCACTTGGTGTATTAAAAACAGATCAGCTGTATAAAGACTTACTACAATTCTTTCATTAACTCGTCATAAACGATTAAGAAATAGCTGCAATAATAAATACACTTATTTACACAGCATTATTACACTAAATATATTATGTTTTTATTTTGAAGCATACATTTTGCATGAAGAAACAATAGTTTAACCGTAACCATGCAGTACACTAAATACAAAACTATTCATATGCTCAATTATCATAAATTATTTGACTACACGTAACATATATTGTAATATTACTTAATTATTTTTCGACAATGTAGCATATGAATAGTTCGTATTTAGAGCATTGCATGGTTACCGTTAAACTATCGTATCTTCATGCAAAATGTGTGCTTCAAATTAAAAATATAATAAATTTAGTGTAATAATGCTGTATAAATAAATTTATTTATTAATGCAGCTTGTTTGTCGAATATTTGAATTGCGTAACTGTAAGATACTAAATTGGATTTATAGGATGACAAGGAGATTGGATGATAAGGTTGATTAAAAACACAGTCATTAAATACCTTGAAATATTGTATTTGTATCAAGGGGAGAAAAAATCTCGCGAACTGGGTGAGGAAAACCCCTATTAAAATTAGATCTCACAATCAACACTTCGTATACTAATGATTCATAAATGATACATTAATCGGAATGGGAAAAACCCCCACGAACGTGGTGGGGAAAACCCAATACACTACTACTGTAAATTCCTGTGAACTTGACAGGGTAACGTTACAAAAGATAAAAATTTCGAATTTTTCGCATTCGATATCCGCACGCACAATCCACCGTAACGATCTGGTCCCCTCGGTAGTTCCTTATCCCTCTTCCTTACCTTTTTCGTCAAGATTGCGGCACTAGTGATCCTGTGTTAGGCTCGAAGGAACTAAGCATTCGAATAGCGCTATGGTCAAACGTCAAACATCCCGCCCGCCTTCGTCGATTTGACGAACAATTCAGGATGATCCGCCCGCCTTGGGATGTTCGAAGTCATTGGTTATGAGAGGTAGTGGGCTCCAACTAACTATAGGCCTCTTCCGTACGGTGGATGCAGTTTTGACAGTCACAACTCGTACTAGTCCGTCCTTCACAGGATGAACCTCCAAAATTCGTCCAATAGGCCATTTGCCAGGCGGGTATCGGTCGTCCTGCACTATTACTAATTGGCCCACTCCAAAATTCTCAATTGGTTGTCTCCACTTAGATCTTTCTTGGAGATGATGCAAATATTCTCTAGATCAAAGTTTCCAGAAATGTTGTTGGATTCTGGTCATCAATTGATACCTCGTGAGGCGGTTTTCCGGAACATCGGAAAGTGGCAAGTCTGGAAGAATGCCGATTTGAGATCCAATCAAAAAATGTGCGGGGGTCAGCACATCCAGATCCTCAGTGTCACCTGACATCGGACAAATAGGTCGTGAGTTTAAACACGCTTCGATCTGGGAGAGGACGGTAGCAAATTCTTCAAATGTAAATCGATATTCACCAATTACACGAATTAAGTGATGTTTAGTTGATCGGACCCCTGCCTCCCATAATCCTCCAAAATGTGGAAAACTCGGAGGAATAAATTCCCAGTTGGTGCCTTTAAGAGCTAATTCACCTGCAATCTGGGAGTAAAATTCAGAGGTAGCCTTGAATAATCGGTTCAATTCTCCATCAGCTCCTTTAAAATTAGTACCGTTGTCACTAAGTATTTTTGCTGGTATCCCTCGCCGGCTGACAAATCGACGGTAAGCTGCTAGGAAGGATTGAGTGCTGAGATCGCTGACGGCTTCTAGATGAATCGCCTTTGAGGAAAAGCAAATGAATAAGGCTATATAGCTCTTAAACGATTGTTGACCTCTTCCCTTTGACGCTCGCAAAGAAAATGGGCCAGCATAATCGAGTCCGGTAATCGTAAACGGACGCGTGGGAGTCATTCTAGAAGAGGGTAGATCTCCCATCATCTGTGTAACTCGTCGAGGACGAGCGCGGATACACTGTATGCAAAAGCGAACATATCGCCTGACTAGTCCTTTCGCACCGATCACCCAGGCTTGTTGTAACAAGACGCCCAAAGTGAGTATAGGCCCTCCATGTAAAGCTAGCAAATGTGAGTATTGAACAAGCAATAAACTCAACTTAGACGTTTTTGGAATGATAGGAGGGTGCTTATACGAGAATGATAATGCCGAGTAAGCAAGTCGTCCTCCTACCCTAATTATCCTTTGTTCATCAATGAACGGGCGCAGTCTTTGTAGAGGACTCGAACATGGAATCTCTCGCTTATTTTTTAAACATTCTAATTCGATTGAAAACGCCGAACTCTGGGCACATCGAATTAGAGATGTTCTAGCTGCATTCAATTCGTTGGTTTTAAGAAACCCGGATAAGAGGGTCAGATCCGTTTTCTTTCGTCGACAATTTTCAATGAATCGCAAACAATATGCAGTGACCCGAATTAATTTAGTTAATGAAGAAAACCGAAGGAGTAATTCTTCTTCATTGTGCTTAAGAATGGTATTACATACTCTTGTAACGTCTTCTGTAGGGTTCCCTTGAATAGGCTGATTCGGCCATTGGTCAGATGGGAACTGAAGCCATTTTGAACCTTGCCACCATATTACCGATGAGTTTAGGGTATTAGGATCTAAACCTCGAGTAGCTAAGTCAGCTGGGTTATCGCGTGTAGAAACAAATTTCCACAGTGCTGCAGGTAACTCGGTCTGTATGTAAGATACGCGATTAGGCACAAAAACCTTCCAATGTGATGGATGCTTATTTAACAACGCAAGGGCATCTCTACTATCCGACCACATGGTAATAGGTAGCAGTTGAAAGAATTCCAACTGCCTAATATGTTTAATTAGCTTCACCAACAATACAGCACCGCAAAGTTCTAAATTTGGGATGCTATTCGTCTGGACAGGGGCTACCTTAGATTTAGACATGATCAATGAGACCTGATAACTTCCATCTCTATTCTGCGATCGCAAATACACGGCTGCAGCGTAGGCACGCATGAATGCGTCACAAAATCCATGTAACTCACAGTTATCCTTCTCGACCGATCCAAACCACCGATTAACTGAAATCTCAGAAATCTGAGATAGTTCTTGATAATATTTGTTCCAACGATTCGAAAACCTTCTTGGCAATGGAGAGTCCTAGCCTGTTTTCAAAATCCAAAGATCTTGAAGAAGAATCTTTGTTCTAAATAATATTGGCGACACCTAGCCTAATGGGTCACTAAAACGGGCCAGATTAGAGAGCACAATCCGTTTTGTTGGAACCTTAATCACTGAGTCTGTTGGCTCAAAATGGAACTTAAATGAATCAACCGATGGTTGCCAAAGTAATCCAAGAACCTTTACAGCATGATCTACAAAAATAGGTTTCTCACCTTCAACTGACACGGTAGTGGAATGAACTCCTTCTGGTAATAATGCCATGGAATTTGATGCCCATTTATCAAGCTTGATGCCTGCTATAGCGAGAATACCGATCAGTTGATTCCTAATTAGTATAGCTTGTTCTAGGTCATCTGCACCCGAAAATATATCATCAACGTAAGTTTGCTCGCGTAAACAATGTGCACCGAGTGGGAAACGCTGATTTTCATCAGACGCCAACTGTAGTAACGTTTTGATAACCAAATATGGCGCCGAACTAGTCCCATAAGTAACCGTAAGTAGTCTATAATCTCGGGGTGGCTGACCAGGTTCAGGAGCCCAAAGAATCCGTTGATAATCTTGGTCCTCTTCGTTAATTAGAATTTGCCGGAACATCTTCACGATGTCGGTAGTGAAGACAAATCGAAATCTTATCCATCCTATTAAAACCAGCGATAGATCCCTTTGTAAGGTAGGACCAGGTAACATATACTTATACAGACAATGTTGGTCGAGTACACGGCGAGAGGCGTCAAAGACAACTCGAATCTTGCAGGAACCTGCTTGTCTCACCGCATGGTGAGGTAAGTACCATGCTTTAGCCGAAGAAATTTCACCCTCTGGAACGAGCTTCGTATGACCTAATTTCTCATACTCATGCAGAAAATGGCGATACTCAACAGCTAAGTCAGGATCACGCATGAAACGTCTCATTAAATAATTAAACGAATTAACCGCCTGTCTTCTCGAGGACTCAGCCATTGAAGGAAGTTCGGATTTGAATGGAAGTCTGACTACGTACCTTCCGTCGGAATTTCGAAAATGTGTCAATCTGTAGAAATTCTCTCACATCTCTCATTCTCCGGGGACAATCTATGAACAGAGGACGGGACTTCCTCTATAGTCCAAAATAGTTTTAAAATATCGGAAGTTTCGTCTTCCATCAGTGTATGTCCAACTACTCGTGGGATTCTTGTATTATTATTCATCTCCTCAGGGTAACGAGTATCAAAAGTACCAGAAAAAATCCAACCTATGGAAGTGTTTTGAGCAATAAGATTTTGTTCAGTGATTTTATGAAATCCTGAACGAAGAATCGAGGCATAGGCATCAATTCCGAAAATTATATCGATTTCACCTGGCTTATGAAAGTTACGATCGGCTAAACGAAACTGTTTAAATTGTAAGAAATCTGATATAGGCATTTCCTTTGAAGGAAGACAGGTTGTCGGTCTAGATACAACCAACGCATCAATATCTAATATTGATGTGGGTCCTTCAATAGTTCGTACTGAGAATGAAACTAAAGAACGTACTATCATTCGAGTATTTATGCCAATCCCAAAAATAGGTATATTTACACGTTTACGTGATAACCTAAGTGATTGCACCAAGGCCTCAGAGACAAAGGTAGCTTCTGAGCCCTGGTCGAGTAGAGCTCTTGCGCTAATGTGGAAGCCATGTTGACCGACAACGACTACTTGGGCAGTAGGTAAAAGGGTATAACCCTTAAATAAATTTACATTAGCTACGCGAGCTCGATTCATTAATTGCTACTGGTTCGGTTCGGAACCCGGTGTAGCCTCTGAAGTTACGGTTATCATATTCGACTCGACACGATTTTGAGGGACGTCTTGATGCAATAATGTATGGTTTCGACCTTGACATTTACTGCATGTATGTTTTGATTGACAGTTTTTGACTTGGTGTTTTCCTAAGCAATTGTAACAATATCCTAGGCGACGTATTTCATTATGTCGATCCAGACCTTTTAATGCCTTAAACTTCTCACAACGGCCAATATAATGTTCAGAGGAACATAATGGACACTTCATTGCATTAAGCGAAAAGGTAGAAGATGATTTCTTCTGTTTCATAGAATTGAAATTCAAATGATGAGCCTTAACATTGACCCTTTGATTCGACGGAGCCTGTCGTTTATCACCTACAGCTGCTTTTTCAGAAAATGCCTCTGGATACAAAGAACTTAAAGCTTGAATAGTTCCTTCTAAGAATTCTAACATTTCCCTCAGTGTTGGTGGTTTTTTCCTAGCTACTAGGGAATGCACCCCTGTGTTTGGTTCGAAACCTATCCCCCTTGTACTCAGGTGCGTCTCCCATGCCTTGCGAGTAATAGGATCCAGACGTTCGCTAATAGTTACCACCAGCAAATCGTCCCAAGCATCTACTGGTCTCCCTAAATTTTTGAGCATGCGTAAACTATGGCTCACTTCGTCCACCAGACCCCTCAATTCTAAAACTGATTCTTTTTTTAACGGCGGCATTTTCACCAATGGTAGCACTACTTGATAGACTTGAAGTCGTAAATTGGAAAATCTATCCTTTAACACTTCCCATGTGGACAAATAGTTTACTTCCAACCGTAACAGTGACGTCTTTAACAAAGTCGGCAGCTGAGCCCTTCAAGCAACCCATCAAAAATTGCAACTTATCAACATTGGAAAGCTGCGGCTTATTGTGGATTAAAGACACAAAACTGTTCTCAAACACGTCCCAGTCCTCGAAACGGCCTGAGAAGCTGGGTAAATTAATTTTTGGCAAATGGATGCTCTGGCAGAGAACTTGTCCAACATCGCTCCCGTCATTTGATCGGTTTAATCCCGAAGGACCGTCTATAGGTATGTCTACTAGCATACGATTGAGCTCATCCTTACATTCGTCGCGCATGGTTTCTGTTTGCGCAAAAAAGGATTCTGTCATGTACGGGTCATCTTGTATATCATCGCGCGTTATAATTTCCGAATGACATTTGCAAAACTCCTGCCAATAATCGCGAAGTTTTTCTCTCCGGTCTATTATTAATGTTTTAGTAATGCGATCACGACATATACTTCTAAATGTCGGTAGTATTCGCGAAATATGGCCGGCCCTATCTTTTCCTGCGTAATAAGTTTTTTGGAAGATATGGGCGCCATCGCTACAGTATACTATGCACTGAGTCGACAATCAAACAAAGAAGTGCTCGCGGCTTAACAATTGAATAGGCGGCACGCGCACAAAGACAGGTTCGACACTCAACACCGCTAAGAGTTCGGACTTGCAGTCACTAACAACTATTTACAATGTCTTAGCAGCAATAATTACACTTGAACTGAATAACAATGTTAATAATATTATTCGAGTATTAGTTCACGTACATAGAGTATGTATACGTATACCGATACAATTTAAACTTCTAGTCTTTATATTCACACTTTAACACAAGGAAAATTTATAATCACCCTTCAGCATACTCCTTGTATCCGGCTCGAAGGACCAAATAATGCTTGTCGAATATTTGAATTGCGAAACTGTAAGATCCTAAATTGGATTTATAGGATGACAAGGAGATTGGATGATAAGGTTGATTAAAAACACAGTCATTAAATACCATGAAAGATTGTATTTGTATCAAGGGGAGAAAAAATCTCGCGAACTGGGCGAGGAAAACCCCTATTAAAATTAGATTTCACAATCAACACTTCGTATACTAATGATTCATAAATGATACATTAATCGGAATGGGAAAAACCCCCACGAACGTGGTGGGGAAAACCCAATACACTACTACTGTAAATTCCTGTGAACTTGACAGGGTAACGTTACAAAAGATAAAAATTTCGAATTTTTCGCATTCGATATCTGCACGCACAATCCACCGTAACGATCTGGTCCCCTCGGTAGTTCCTTATCCCTCTTCCTTACCTTTTTCGTCAAGATTGCGGCACTAGTGATCCTGTGTTAGGCTCGAAGGAACTAAGCATTCGAATAGCGCTATGGTCAAACGTCAAACAAAGCTATTTCTTGATAGTTTATGAAGGGTTACTGAAAGAATTGTAGTCAGTCTTTAAAAGACTGTTTTGCTTTTGGTACACCAAGTGAACGCTGTAGCGCAGATGGTAAGGTTGCCGTTAGTCACGCGGCGGGCTCGTGTTCGAGTCTTGGCGAAGTTTAAAATTTTTTCATTTTCTTTTCATTACAAAGACTTTTTTTTAATTACCATTAACTTAGTGGACTCAATCATAAATAATAAAATTCATTTGTTAGCAGATTAATACAAAAATATTGAGTTTATTATACCTCAACTCATTATATTCTATTATAAGAATGCATTTTTTGCATTTATTACCAAATTGATAAATTAGTGGCTACATATAAGCATTTTATAAAAATTAAAAACTAATTTAGGAAAAGGATTTTGATTTCCTTCGAGTTTTGAGGTAAGCGCAGCATCACTTCTCACGGATGACAGGTAAAAATATGTTGGTTAGCGGTAGTCGCTCATCTTCTAAAGCCGAAGTTGCCTCTAGAGAGTCAAGATCGGGAGCGAGTGAGATGGCCGAGAAAACTATACCGCTTTCTCTCGCTCTACAGCTGTGCCGAATCCGACCGAAATCCAGCGAAGGCAGCCGAGACCGGCACGCATCGCTGTAATGGTGTGCGTAACTAGCGAGAATCGGAATGAGTGGGGATGGCTCACCGTTATTACCGGTTGACTGTGTGTTAGTGACACTACGGTAAGTATGGTGGAGAGAGAATTCCGCCACGATCTAATAGCACTGTTGAGTATGAGCATCTAAACACATCTCTATATCTTATAAAAAATGAAGGTAGTAGTCCAGTATATCGACTGGTTTTGCAGGGTAGTCTTCGGGAATTTTTTTAACTACCTAAATGAAATGCAAAAAATCTGAAAATTTTATATGTTATTAATACTATATTGAATTATACAAAAATATATTTTTTTTAATTTTTACGATATCTTTTTTAAATTATGTGGGTTGAAAGTAGGTGAAAAAAAACATGTGCTGCTGGCCCCTGAGATATCTCCAGTTTGGGTAATCGGAAACAAAAAAGTGCAACGGATTATTGTTCAGTAGGATTGTCATTCTGCCCGGAACTAGAAAAAAATTAATTTGGTTGAAAAATAACTAAATGCCGGACTTCGAAAAAAAGGTACAATTTTTTTAGTGTAAATTGGGCTGTAACTTGAAAAATAATGGATGAAAAAAAAAATGATTCTAGTTCCGGCCAGATTTACAGATGTGTAGAACAACCTGTAAACATTTCAGCCCGATCGGTCCAATAGAAAATCTGTTATGCCCCGCGTCGACCGAGGAAACGTGGTTTCGAGAAAAATGCGATTAAAGTTCGGCTAACAAAACTTTCATCCTCACACTAATCGTCGATCCTCGGTGCGTGCAACAAGCTTTAGGTCTCATCATACATGTTAAACGAGGGTATATCTAGTTATATTCTTTCGAATATCAAAAGGTATACGACAACTTCAAGGAAATATAAAGGTAATGAGTCATAATAGTGAGGAATAACCGTTAGCAGCTGTCGCGCAACTTACAGCGTTCAATTATGCGGCGCTCTCGAAAATATGTTATATCTTTGTTATTATTTTGAATATCGGTTTAAAATTTATACACCATTTTCTCATGTTGGTATATTATCGAAATATGGAGAAAAAAATTTTGACCCAAACAACTAGACTACTATATTAAAGAATATGATTTGTAGAGAATACTGTAACTAAATCGCTTAACATATTAGTTCTATAAAAAAATTAAACTGTATTATAATTCTTTGTATTGACATATGGTCTAAAATATTAACGATTTTAAAATATTTAAAAAATAAAATTATAAGAAATACAATATATTTAGTATGAATTTTTTAGCGTTTCCCGACTATGAGATTTATATTTATTTCGATAGATTTATTTCGATAGATTTATTTCGATAGATTTATTTCGAGAGTTTTAAACTGTCTGAAAAATATTGTCTTCATCAACAAAGAATAATTACAATATATTTCAACTAAGATGCACATTTAATCTACTATATCTGAAGAACATATTGTTTTTCAGACTCATCTATCGTAAACTGTGAGTTAAATTCTTCAATTAACTTTATTCCTATCTCAGCTATATCATTTACAATTCTTAGTACTGCTACAATTTTCCTTCCTTTTATATAGCTCTCTTCATTTGGACAGTATTGGGGGTCCAATTGCAAGAAGTCAGTTAAAATTTGAAGCCTCACAAATATCTTTCTACAATTTTTCGATATTAATTCTGCTAAAGTATCTTTGCCAAGAAAATATTCTAAATCATTTAGATTAATTTGAAACCGATTGCTACGATCCTCATATTCATTTCCTTCTTCGTCTAGTAATAATTTCTGAGCTATATTTTTTCTTATTTTGGTGCTTATTCGTTCGTCAAATATTGCCAATGCCACCTATTCCTTCGACAAATACTACAAATGGTTAATAAATTTTTTAATTGCTACTTCTGTAACTAATTTGTCACTTTTACGATAATCTATTAGTTTTTTTAAGAAAATTAATATCATTCATAGATAATTCAATTGCCATTGTGGCCGAAAACCATGCTTTTGTATAACATTTTACTACAAAACAACAAATACGTTTTAAAGAATTTTCATCCATTCGGGCTAGTTTAAATTACTCTCTAAATAAATGTTTTTAGGCAATATATTCCTTTGGCCATCCATCTAGCTAAAGGATATGCTCCAGGTTGACGAAAATTTATACCTCGTGGTGGAGATTCTCCTAGAAATATTATGACAAATTTTAAAAATTCTCTGTAGTCTTCAGGAGGTAGGTTTTCTTGCATGGCACTTGGAGCATATAATAAAATATCATTTACGTCATCCTTCAGTGCTTCTATAGTACTTGCATCTGACTGCCGTGTTAAAAATTTCGTTTGATCAATGTTATTCCATTCACTTTTGAATCTTTTAAATAAGGGTATATCAGATCCGGTTCTGTGTGAAACTTTTACTTTCGTTAAAACAGCTTGTAGTACAAGCTCTAAAATGTGATGTCGACAAGCCAAATGTAGAAAGGTGCGGTTTAATTTTTGTTCTAGTAAATGGCATGCAGTATTTAAACGGCCTGTATTGCTAGGCGTTGTATTAAAACTTATAGCTTGATTTACATTTAACAACGACCATTCTTCTAATATATCATTTACAGCTGAGACTATTTCTGGCCAGTTCCTGACGAGAGTTTATCTATTCCTAAAAGCGATTCAACATTCGGAGCTGTAGCTATCACAGGAAGTCTATCAACAGTCTCTTTTCTAGTAATATCCGGAAGTAGCTTTCTATCCCAGTAGATTACCACAAATCTTAAGTTTGAATTTAAAAAATTTGTCTTAATTTGCAATGATGTTTTTTTACGAAATCTTTATCAAGTATTTTTAAGAAATGTACTGTTGATCACGAAACCATTTGAATTTAAATTGACAGCTTCCACACAAGCTATTAGTAAATGAACAGCATCCCTGTCACTAACTTTACATTTATCCAATGCTGCTATAAGGAGAGCAGTCATAAGTAGCTTTCTAGCTCTTTTATATTTTGAAGACTTAGAAATCGATGGAACTTTATTGATGCTCACATTAAATTTTTCAGGTTCTAATTACACTGAATCGATGGATGATGCTGGTGACGATAGGGTTTAATCTACTAAAATAAATCAAAAGTCTGCAATATATAATTATTATAACTGTATTGTTTAAAGAATTTTTATCTATAAACTTACTTTCCTCTTCGATTGCAAATTCTAAAGACAGTCTTTGGTCTCTTTGCTCTTCATCTTCATATCGCGCATATTTCTTTGATTCATTACGGAGTAATTTCGAATCTACACCCAGCAGGCTACCAGAACGTCCTTTTCTTCTTTGTGATAACAAAAATTGCTTCTCTTCCTTAATCTTTATTAAAGGAGGAAAGTCTCTAAGGCCGATTTTTGGCCCAATGTGTATTTGGCCCAAACAATTCGAAAAAATTCCTACAGTATCTACTAACAATAAGAAGTCATTTTCACCTTAAACAGACCACCATCAATCACCCTATTCCTCTCGAGCACCCCTTAAAGAATTGAAAACTTTACCGCTTCTATGCAGTGTTTAAAGGGAAAAAACCCAATAAGAAAAATCAGTTTTTTTTCCTAAAAACACTTCATAGAAGCGGTGAAGTTTTCATTTCTTTAAGGGGTGCTCGAAGTGAATAGGGTTAATGATTGTGGTCCGCTTAAGGTGAAAATGACTTCTTAATGTTAGTAGATACTGTAAGACTTTTTTCGTATTTTTTGAGCCAAATATAAATTGGGCCAAAAACCGGCCTTAGAGATCCTCCTCCTTTAAAGCATGTGCATGAGCTACATCAAAAATGTCATCCATACTAGCCTTAAAATCCTGTTCTTTTCGCTATTACAATTAATTTGGTTGATTCTTATGCTTATCTAAACTACCCCATGTTTCATAAATCTTTTTACACTTTTTATACAGTCAGAACAATCTTGGGTAAGTATAAAAGCTTTTTTCCAAAATATTAGAGTTTCATCAATTACTAGAGATGCAATATTATGTAAGCTCAGATTAACTGCATGCAAATTGTAAAACAATAACCTCATTACATCCCCGCGAGATGGAAGTTTTGCACCACTTAAGGTGGTTCGAACGCCAATGAAATTTCTTCAGAATTATTTAAAATTTTAAAGGAACGTTATTTAGGCATGGAGGAATAATCTACTAAAATTTGGAATGATGTTACCAATGATATAAATAAGAAATAATTATTTGAAATTGGCACTTTTAACGTGTAGCCTAATGGGCAATCAACACATTTTGATGAAATTTATGATGTCCCGTATTGCAATGACTGCACAAAGCAATAAAAAACTGTAGTAATATATTTTAAACTATAAGCAATTTTTTAATCACCGAAAATGTGTATATTACCGATAATAATCTCCTATTATTACTCATGAAAAATTTTAAATCTCGTGATTGTCTATATTCTACATGGAAATGTGGCAGCTACTCAAGTCATATGCGTATTCCTTTTAATATAATTGTTTCAAAAAGATTAATAAAACTGAATAAAGATAACACTTAAATTATTTATTTGTCACAAATTGATTTTCTATCATAACCAGAATAAGTAAAGTACTATTATCTATTTTGTAACTACCTACAATTCTATTTGACTAGAGAGTCGTGCTCGAACCACCTTAATTGAATTTTTGTTGAACCAATAAGAAAAATTGGGTTTTGCGACATGCTTTTTTTCACCAAAAAATGTATTAAAAATTTAATTACTGAAAATTATATGTTATAAAATTATTTAAATAAACAGCACTTGGACTATAAGAAACATAATTATGATTATTATATAATTACAGAAGTAGTTTATAGTGTAGATGACATATACCGCTATACACACGGAAAACTAAAACTGCGAGTGAGCAGGCAATGGTGACAATGGTGTGGCTACACTTGGAAGTTCTTAAAACTATGATATAATACGTCCACGAAAAAATCGTGTCAACAATCCTTTCACTGCACTCTACGCCTTATAACATTGTTATAAGTGTCTCGCATCAATAGCTGCTGAACGTTACGATGCTCTACTTTGTTTGTGTAATTCGTCAAAGTAACTTTTTAGCTAATTAAAATAAGAGGAATGGTTCGAACTTCTAGGTATACAAAAATAAGATACATAACTGAATTTAGACGGATATTCGAAAATGTATACAAATACAGATCACCATATTGTAATACCTTAAAATTTTCCCAGCAATGAAATCCTATGAAATATAAATCATAGCAATTATATAAATTTAGGATAAATTTTCGGGCGCATTCATACCGGATGACACATCCTTTAAATCAACCCTAAAACTTGCAATAATTTTAAACTCTCATATCTTGTAAAGGCTTGGATGAAATTATACATTATCCAGCGATTTGGAAAGTTCTTGAAACCAGTTATGAGAATATGTAAGAAAACGTAGAGGATAATCATTAACCTTTAGAACACCGGGGTTTTGACGACATTTTTACCCTTTGAAAAGCAGCAATATTGATTTATATTTGTTTTGTTTTAAGCCCCAAAAAACAGCGACCTGAAATAGCATCTTATATATAACGTTCCGGCGGCTAACATTGGAGAAAATTTAAAAATTTTTGAAATATAAAATTAATTTGTATATAGGGGTTTTCGGGAGTGGAGAAGACGATAATAATAATATTTTTTATTTCTACCCATAGAAACTACCCTTTTTGCACAGGGACCGTTTTTTTTATTTTCTTATGAATTTAATTATTATGGTAGATGCAATTTTGTATGATATACATCGAAGCATGGTGTAAGGCAGAGTGTTTCATGACATACGTCGCAATCAAATCTGGAACGGCGTTTTTTATTCGATATTGAACAAAGTTTACACACACGTTGGAGAACCTTTGATGAATCTACACTGGTAATTGGAACAGCAAAATGTCGACCAGTCAATCGTAGATTGCTTGATTGGATGGAAGATGAATGACGATTGGAATCAATACCGAGCATATTCCTTACTACTTCCAATCGAAATTTTGGAAAAGAAAGTGGAATGTCCGCTCGCTGATTATATAATGCGTGAGCAATTGCCAGAGATAGATCTACCAAATGGAAGAAAAATGTTCTATACCACTTCATGGATTTTCTAGTGGTTTCAGTCAAAGACAATTGCATATCTATATTGTCGATTGCCCCCATGTTCTGATTGTATTCTAAAATGCACGTAGGTTTTATGACATTTTCCTCAGTTTTTCAGTCTTTTTTGACGGTATAACTAAATCCAAGTTTATACAGGGTAGTTATCATACAAACCTCTTTTTTGTCCATCCATTTCAAAGTAAGCCACACATCATTGTGAGCAACTTCTACTTGACCTTTGTTCAAATTGGCATTCAATTTCGGTACGCTTTACCGATTTTTTCGAAGTGTACCACACATTCCTGTATCCTTATTATGTAAGATTTCAGCTAATTGAGGAGATGAATACCAATTATCAATATATATTACATGACCTTTGTGAAAATACGGCTCAAGGAAATGAGCTACTATATCTCCGGAAATCCCCAATCCACATTTTTTGAAATCAGTAGTGGAACCTGTGTAGACTATGAAATCAATTAGAAATCCAGATTTGCAATCAACAAGTTCAAACACTTTGATTCCAAAGCGGTTCCTTTTCAAAGGAAGATATTGCTTGAACATTAGTCGTCCTTTCCACAACAGTAAGCTTTCGTCAATGCATAAATTCTTTCCCGGAGATATAATACGTGAAAATTTGACTCGAAGATCATCGATTACAGGTTTCACTTTTTTCAATGGATAATTTCCCAATTCGTCGTTATTTGCGAAATGCAAAAAGCGCAGGATTTGTAAATACCTATTTCGACACATTACAGTGTTGAAAATGGGAGTTGATAATAAAGGATCTGTACTCCAATAGTTTTCCAATTTACTCTTTCGAACATGACCCATATTGATCGTAAGAGCTGAGAAAACTCGCAGCTCATTGACCGTCATTGGTTCCCAAGCCTTCATATTCAAACGATAAAGTTCAGGGTTTTGTTCCTGATATAAATTCGTTTGAGATTTGATAATTTCGAAGAGAGAATGGTAAAAAAAGAGCTCTAAATAATCAAGAGGTAGGTTGCAACATCTGACAGAATCATGAACTTGAAATGAGCGGGTGAAATCCTTTATTGAAGGATAAAAGAATCTATCATATATGATATCAGAAGAGTATGTACCCGTATCATAATCATCATCATTGATCTCTATTATAGCCTTCTCATCACCAGAAGAATCTGGCTCTGATTCGTTACTGGACCAAATTATAGTTTCTTTGGTGTTTGCCATTATTTTTAGGAATAAACCTATAAAGTAAATTAGTACTAAGCTAATAGTCGCCGATATAAAATATTTCGATAAAAGATCTAAACGTAAAGCATAAAGCAAGTAGAGATGATTTTGGAGCACAAGTAGTATTAGCGCAGAAGACTTATTACCGGCGAGAAGAGTTATGCAACAATGGCCACCTGTTAGCCAAATATGAAATTACTTCAGAGGGGTACTAACTGAATGTCCCAGGAACCTCACGCATGCAAGTAAAAATTTTTCGTGACCGTCTTATATAAGACTTTCCGGCGCTTCAAAGGTTAAAAAAATGAAGGTGACCTTCATATGATCTTGCAAGGCCAAACAAATTGTAGGATCTTATGCCCCTTTTAAACCCAAAAATCTTCCGTTTTAACCATTTTTGCATAAAATTTAAGTTGGAACAAATATTTTAAGATGTTATTTAACATGTGATTTCATTTTCTTTTAATTCTTTAAAAAAATCACAGTTTCGAGAAAAAAGTTAATATATTTGTTGAAAATGATATTTTATAATAAAATGGTACAAACAAAAGTTGTTTGGTCTTAAAAGGAGCATAAGATCCTATAATTTATTTTACCTTGCAACGTTATATGAAGGTTACCTTCATTTTTTTAATGATATGCCCCTACTTTTTATTACATATTCTTGTAGCTTGTTTCAAGAGCTTTTCAAATCACTATGATAATGTATTATTCCTTCCAGGTGTTTACGAGATATGCAAGTTTAAAGTTATCGTAAGTTTTAGGGTTGATTTTAAGGACGTGTCACCCCTTATGTATATATTCGAAAATTCACCCAAAATTTCTACAAAGACTATAACTTATATTGAACAGTTCACTATGGTTGAAAACTTATAAAGGTGGTCCATTCTCCGAGAAAAAGAATAATGTCAAAATCTATCAAAGCTAATGTTATTTAAATGGGGAAAATGGTAGTGCCAGGAGTACGTTTTAAAATTGAGCAAATGTGATGCGGCTTGGCACATCTTATATTTTTAGCATCTGAAACAAAATGAATGGGTCCTGCTATCAAAAATCAATATTTAGCAAAATAAGTACAACCCTAACTCATGTATTGACTTGACATCCTCTACACACTATACTTTCATCCCCCAATTCTCCTACTTTTGCCGTATATTTAAATATACACATGCGACATTTTTAAAAGTTTTAGTCAGAATCATGAATTCTATAGAAGAGACTGCTTATTCCAAAAATGTTGACACAAATTTCACAGTACTAAAATATTTATATCAAAACTAAAAACTAAATATGGTATGGTCAAACTTCTCGTGTAAAAGAGGTTAGTATCTCGACTTTTGGAATAATTTACCATTGCGACAATACCGCATCTATTGATTTCCGTTGTATCAAAGCACTCATTTATCGATTTAAAAATGAATTATTATAATTTTGATTCAAATAAATAATTTTGCTAATCAAAATAAAAAATCTAATAGGACGGTGTTGTAATAGCCACAAAACATTTCATTGAGGGTTGTCTGATTTTTACTTTTGATAATGTAATAACACAAATTTTTGTTACATCAAATATCTATTGTTACAGCGTGCTTTGAAAGAAAAGTAAAGTATCTTCGTGTTCTTTTACATTGGTTTCTTATTACTATTAGCGTTTGATTAATATATTTTCCTTATTTTATTTCTAATTTACTGTCTTATGCGTTTGCCACAACGCAATTTCTAAAGGAATTTTGAACGTACAATATAACATTGTTATGCATATAACAAACTTGTAACGTGATAGATCCATTCTGGACCTGTCACGTCAAGAGATCTGAATCTACGCGCCTAGCGCGCGATTGGTCTAATCGCGCGAGCTTTCGCGCCGACTGCAGCGCCGTCGCGTGCACGCGGCGAGGCACGCACTGCCTTGTAGACCGTGACAGGTGTGAGAGGCTAAGCACGGAGACCGAGAAAACGTGCAAGGACAAGAGAGTTAGAAAAAGTGCTGAACCAGGGATCCCTAAGCGCCTAGAAAAAGGCACTGAAGGCACGACCTTGGAAAGAGAAAGTTGCCTGTAGAGATAAGGTAGGCGAGCATAGTCACTATCGCGAGACAGTCTCCTGCCCGGTGTGTGTCACTGCCGGGAAGAGACACGTAGATTTTAAGAAGTACGGTCGCGATATCAAAGGAAATCGGCTAGCATAGGGTTCGGCACTCAGGCGACCCTCAGAGAAAGAGCTTACAATCACGGTAAAGCCGGGAAAAGCGGCGAAAAATGCTCCGCGGTAATAGAAGGCTATTCGGTTGGCCCACGGTGGACCTGGCGTCCTGAATTGTAGAAAGAAAGTAGAATAAAACCGACTGCGCCGAGAGCACTAGTAGCAGCGACGTTAATAATAGAAAGAAATGTTTGTGATTTCCGCGACACGATGGCCTGAATGTTTATTTCCCGCATAGGCTATCGGGAGAGGCCCTGGCAAAGAAGCCAGTGTAAATAGTTACATGGTACATATTAAGAAGAAGCACCAGAAAGACTTTGGAATATAGATGAGATTTTTTTTTTGAAGATTGCCGTGCTTAATTTTATTTAAGAAAACCTCTCCCACGAAATCGCGCATTACAAACTATTAAGGTACTTGTCAGGATTAGCAGGTCGAACACACATCAAATTTAAATAATTATTTTCTCAGTTCTTTTATTCTATAATAATTTATGGAACGAGATTCTCTCATTGCGTATCGAGATACCGAAAATAAAGAACATAGAAAAGTTAATAATAGTAATGGCTGTTTCAAACCCTATATTAACGACTCAGAGCATAGGTTTCCGAATGGACGAAAGTTAACGTCTAGGATAATCCCCGTGGACCGTAAGAAAACTGGATGAAAAGACCGGCGCTTTATTTAAATAGTCCAAGCCAAACAAGTATGCAAGGCAGGACTGTGCTAAGCAACTTGGGGCTTTAGACGAGAAGAAGTGGGTACGGGGGCTTCTATGGAAGACGTTTACTCTACTTCTCTGAGGAGGGGGAAATGCAGGTGTACAGTCGGGCATGGGACGTCATGCGAGGCGGACGCTCATCATACCGACTGACCGATAAGTGTGACGTGCTAGCTGCGAGGTAGTCAGGCGGAACGTGGCTGCTCGCTTGTGATGGTGTTGTCCATGAGCGCAAACACACCAACGTGGTCCAGTTTCGCGTACGTGAGGAAGTCAACTCCCCACGTATTGCGTAGACTGTACATGATCGAAACATGTAGGGAATATGCAGTCATGATAGGTTTATACAGCATGCTAAGTACCGACGCTACGTCTATGGCAATGCACATGGGACCGCGGTCTTGGGCATTATGTGGATGCGTCACACTGGCAATTCTTAATGCAATCAGGTTCCCAATGGTGATCTCGTCGCTTCACCCCGTCACACATATGAGTAGGTTGAGTAAGGAGAGTACGGTTATTGACGCGAGGCTTGAGCTACCTGCAAGAAACACTTCCTTCTACATAACTCCGCACATTGAGCAAACCAAGTTTTCTGTACCGTCCTATATGCACGGCCAATCAGCTCGTTGAAAGGTGCATAGGTAAGAATAATGGATGAACAAAACCCCATATGATAACGCTGGGTTGTTGTTTAATCACCTGGCCAAGTGGCGGCCTAGAATATCGAATGTAAGGACGGCCGAAGGTAGTGGAACAAACTGCTATGATCAGCCCATCCTAGTAGGGAAAACTATTAGAAATTCCATTTTTTTAAGCGTTTAACGGTGTTCCTCGTTACGTATTCGAGATACTGATTTACAGAAAATAGAGAACATAAAAAATAACGAATAGTGGAAATTATTGATCCTTACGTTACCGATTCATGAGATAGGCTCACAAGTGGATTATGGTTAACGTTAAAGATAAATCCCGTCGACTGACAAAAGCCCGGATCAAAAGACAGGCGCTCCAAAATAAAATGTCTAGGTTATCCTAGGAAGCAAGACAGGACCATGTTAAGCAATCTAAATAACCTGAGATAAGGAAAAGCGGCTTCGGAAAATCCTAATGCATGGCCGTTTCTGTAAATCCGCACGAGGAGGGGAAATAGAACATCCAGTCCGGCTTAAACGCGCTGATGCGCGCCTGAAGCCAGCTGCACAGTAAGTTGTGCGCTGAATGACGATAGCAACAAGTCGGAACAAGACCGTACGACTGTGTTAGTGTATTGGTGCGTGCTCTGAGGCACGTGATGTGTCAAGCATACAGTCGTGGGTTCGTTTGCGTACGTGAGGCGTATGCTGCTATAGACTAGCTTGCACGTACGTCACGACTGGCTACCAACTAGTGCATAAGAGACTGTGCAGGGGCGTAATTAACCCATAGAAATGTGCCCCGGCAATCTCCGTATTACCATAGACTTGCATTATAGCTGAGCGGCCCGAAAAGTTTGCCTATGTGGTGGTCCGCCCTTGGCAGGCTTCATGCCTGGTAATGATAATGAATATTCCCTCACTCCTCACCACCACCTGTGTCTAAGCGGTAAGGGTGACAAGTATGTTCCTTAGGGAATAGGAGCGTGAGGCTGACTTCCGTAAAGAACTCTCCCTCTCTCCGCGACTTAGTATACTGAGCGACACAGGTTAACGCTACCATCCAATGCATGGCCGCAGGGCTGTAAGAATTTATATAATTGGTGGTATAGGATGCTTAAATTATAAAGTAGGATTGTTGGCCACCCATCTGACTAACTAGCGCCCTGTTACCGGTATTCAGGACGGGCGATGGTGAAGGAAAACACGCATAGCGAGTTGCTCCTCACACTGGCGGGATTAACGTTACAGTCGATATTGTTCTTCGGTGCTTTTTTTATGAATAGCGCAAGTCAAGGCTTATAAGAAATTTTACTCGAGAGCGAACAGATAATTTTACATTCGGTAGGTCTGAAAAAAAAAACTAGTGTCGTCTTAAAATAGAAATATAATGTTAGTACAATCCACAATAGTTAGCTTCAAATCTTAAAAAGGAAAAATAATTATGCGGAAAACACCATATTTTTCAGCTAATTTTGCAAACTGGAAATTATTAGAAAATATGTGGTGAATTGCCTTACAACTTATGTAAACATGTAAAATGAAAACAGTTTTTTGGAAATTAGACCGATAAATTCGAAGATCGTCCGCCAGTTGAAAATCTGTCCTTTCAAGATGAACGCATTCCTTGATTATTTGATAATTTCCTTTGGAAAAATTGGTTGAAAATGAATTAGTATTGGTTCCAAATAATTTCTGAAATCATTTTTCACAATATAAACCTAACAAAAAAAGAAAATTGATAAAAAAAATTGTAATCCAGACTAGTACATTAAATTAATTTAAATTTTTGATAACAATTACAAATAAAACTTGGGGGAATGTATGGTTCTATCAAGAAAATGTAATAACATGCTATGAATAAAATATTTTAGATCAGTTACCGTTCACTACGTGTACTCGTATGCTGCTGGGATTCGCGTTACTTGGCTCGCAAGTGTACTCTCCAGAGTCGCTTGACACGGCTTTCTGTATCATTAAACGGCTCGTTGTCTCAGGTCCTTTTTCAGTTACAAGACTGATTCCACCTCGTGGAGAGTCGAAATTAATTACCTGTAAGGTGATTAAAATAATTCAATTAATATTTAATGTACAATT
Organism: Prorops nasuta; assembly: GCF_024137725.1. Lineage (NCBI taxonomy): Eukaryota > Metazoa > Arthropoda > Insecta > Hymenoptera > Bethylidae > Prorops > Prorops nasuta. The sequence continues at coordinate 1,343,403 of NW_027116810.1, forward strand.
CAATCGTAATTCAAAAGGGGGTAAAATTTATACCTCGAACTAGAATATCTAGAGACATAGTAGTATCTTCACGGCAAATAATTTAAAAAGACGGGACACTATCCTCTTTTACGCAAAGTTTTTACACACTATATCTAATTTTTAATTACGATGCATATAATTTGAAAGCGACTCATCTAACTAAACACTTAATAACAGTTTCATGGTATAAATCGAGTCTAAGCTTTTGAATGAGACTACAAACGTTTAAATCGGTTTACTCAATGCGGAGCTATCAAGTATGTGCAATTTTGATCAGTTACTTTCAGCGTTTTTTATTCTTCTAAATAAAATATATTGCCTTAATCGGAACTCTCACTCTTTCACGTTATAATACTGTTTACGGCATCTTCTGTCGTTTCCCCCATTCTTCAAATATAGTCTGGCGTCATCTAGCCAGCCAATAACCGCACATCCCTGTGACAGGGTTGTTACTAACATGTTTGTAACATTCTATGCAGAGTGTAACGGGAATGATGACACAGGTCCCCAATTTTTTTTGTTCTTCCTGAGACTTAAATGCTAATATATTATTCCCATGTATTTTGTCCTGCTGAAGCCGAATCAGCAACCCGTTTTACTTCAACACGTCTGGATTTAGAAATAACCATTAAAAACACTTGAAAAACTTCTAAAAACGATAAAATCATTTTCCCCTACAAATTCCAATGCCCCCCCTCTCCACCCACCCAAAATAATTAGTCACGAATCAAGTAACACGGTAGTGTTACGCGGCAAGTAATTAAAAGACAGCGTGACACTACCTACTTTTCTGCCAAGATTGAACCAAACTATACCTATGGGTATTTTCGATTGATATATCTGGTAATTGGTTTATCCCCCAAAAAAACACTTTCGTGTAAAAAAAAGACGGCAAGTAATTGAAAGTGATTCCACTGAATAAAATAACCTATAAGACCAAACATTTTTTAAACTCAAATGTTACTTTAAAAATTTCTAGGTAAATATATTTCCACACATCAAACATCAATACTTTTACAATAAAAAATAATACATTAAAAACAAAATATTGCAGAAAAAGAATTTTAGACAAAAATATCTGAAAAAATACTTTACAGTTAAATATTTCAGAAAAGCAAGTAGTTCTTCTAGTTGCTTAATAAATATATCTGGCAACATAAAGCATGAAGATCAAATAAATTAGGCAAGTAAGTCAATCAATCGGCAACATAAAGTATTGAGATCACATAAATTCAGGCAAGTAAATGAATGAATAATTAATTATTATATAATTTTTGTATACGTACACAGTGGGAAGTTGAATCGTGTGTGGTTTCAACTACAGTGTAGTATATCATTTTCCAAGTTAAATTACAGAGTGAAGCTAGCTGAACCACCCACGATTCAATTTCCTACTGTGTACTACTTTCCCGAACGGGCCAAATGTGTACTGTAGATGATAGTTCAAAGTGCAACTGATGAAGACTCAAATATACTTTACACTTTTCGGCCCGTCCGGGCAAGTAGTACACAGTAGGAAATTGAATCGTGGGTGGTTCAGCTAGCTTCACTCTGTAATTTAACTTGGAAAATGATATACTACACTGTAGTTGAAACCACACACAATTCAACTTCCCACTGTGTACGTATACAAAAATTATATAATAATTAATTATTCATTCATTTACTTGCCTGAATTTATGTGATCTCAATACTTTATGTTGCCGATTGATTGACTTACTTGCCTAATTTATTTGATCTTCATGCTTTATGTTGCCAGATATATTTATTAAGCAACTAGAAGAACTACTTCCCTTTCTGAAATATTTAACTGTAAAGCATTTTTTCAGATATTTTTGTCTAAAATTCTTTTTCTGCAATATTTTGTTTTTAATGTATTATTTTTTATTGTAAAAGTATTGATGTTTGATGTGTGGAAATATATTTACCTAGAAATTTTTAAAGTAACATTTGAGTTTAAAAAATGTTTGGTCTTATAGGTTATTTTGTTCAGTGGAATCACTTTCAATTACTTGCCGTCTTTTTTTTACACGAAAGTGTTTTTTTGGGGGATCTCAGAGCTTTTTGTAATGTGACAAAGATACATCTTAAGAATTTCATTATGCAAATAATACAAAATGTAGTGAAACTCTTAAAGAAAGAATGTGTATTCTAATAATTAAATTTTATTGGACGGGAATATAAATTGAAATATATAAATAATTATATTGTTAACAATAATCAATTTTATTTAACAATATTAAAAAAGGAAAAGTACAACATTTTAAATAATATATTGAAGAATTACATATGAACTCGTTATAAATAGTTTTGATGAAGAAAGATACAATAATTTTCTACACAAAAAATTTGTATTACGAGATTTTATTTGAAACTGTGCGATACTCAGTGAGAAAATAATTTAATAATGATAGAAACGCATTGTGGAAATCATATCATTTTTAAATAGTTTACTCACTAGATATATTGCAGCCGAAGGCGCTATAATTGCGGCCAATATTTAGTGAAATGGCGTTTTAAACGCAGCCGTGGTGCTAATATTGTTGAACATGTTAAGATGTTTTTAACCATGATAACAACTTTCAACATTTATAAAAGCAGCCGTTAGAGATACGAATAAGGTAATATTGAATTAATTAAATTTCCTCAAAGAATATGATAAACGTGCCTTTTGAATTTCTGGGCCATGTTTTCTTTTGAACGATATGATCGTTCGCATATATCCATGATTTATCCTTACGTATCATAGACGTATAATGACCAGTTGCAGCATCCTTGCCGTCATGGAAAATCGCACAATTTGCTTTATAAACTTTATCAACCATTTCTAATTTCTCAATAGGTATACCTTTAATATTTCAGTTTTTAAGAACAATCCAATCTTTAACGTATTCTATATTTTCAGTTTTGGTATTATATAATGATAATTCAACAATCAGAACTTTGTTAGTAACTATACTAGCAATTTTTTGCTGAAGTTCTAAAGAGCTCATGCAATTACTGCACAAAGAATTCAATAGTTTTTTTCCACTTAGGGAAGTTGCTCTGAATTATTTCTTTCATGTGCTCCAAGAATTACTTTTGCATAATTTTTTGGGAATTAACAAACTCTGCATACCATCAAATAGCGTAAATAATAAAATATTATTATAAGATTGGGTAATATCTGTATGACAACATGAAGTACTACATTTGTCCGTTTTTGTTAGATAATGTTGCACAACGCGATTCAAGCAACTTAATTTATCACACAGAGCAGTGATTAAATCACCAGCATCATACTGCCGCTTTCCAACAAATTGGATTTCAGCATATTGTCTAATATCAATATTCTCTAAAGGTTTATCAAGTTTTTGTAAGCAAAAATAAAAGATTTTAGAGCATTGTCTGCTCCTATACGAAATAGTACACTTCTAATTTAATAACAATTTACAATGCATTGTATAACTGCATTTGCGTATGAAGAAATATAATCACGTTTCATTATTCCTCTTATGTATTAATCAATAACATTTACATATACAGCAATTAATGACGAATTTAGATGATGAAAGTTCTACTTCTTACTACAACCTTCTATCCTCATTAAAATTAGTCACCAAAAATTTTCGTAAGTTATAATGTTTTATATGCTTATCTTTACGCAAATATGTGACAGCTTAGTCAATTTTCCACCATTGTAGATGCTGCTTCTTCTTTCTACGATAACCTGTAAATAAGATAAATTTATAATATAAAAAAATGCTATTTAAGAGAAAATTGGTTTGAATTAAAATTGGATACATATAATACAATATAATTTTCCTTTCAATTGTTACTTTGCTACTGAAACTTCATCTCAAACATAATAGTACCCAAGCTGACTATTTAAATATACATACACAACAAATAATGACAATTTTAAATGATGAAAGATCTATTTATTACTTAAACCTTGTATCTTCAATAATTATAGGCACCAACAGTTTACGTATGTTAAAATTTTTTTCTGCATACCTTTATGCAAATATTTGAGAGTTTACCCAATTTTCCACTATTCTAGATGCTCCTTCTTTCTGACATATCCTGTAAATAAGACAAATTTATTATATAAATAATGCTACTTAAGAGAAAATTGGTTTGAATTAAAATTGGATATGTACGTATTATACAATATAATTTTCCTTTTAATTGTTGCTTTGCTACATAAAGCTCATCTCAAACATAATATAATTGAATAATTTTATAATATCCACAAATGGCTCATACTCAACATACAGCTGCTGGATACAAATTATTTCTACTCTTTTTTTCCATTCGTATGCTTGTTGTTGCATTATTTAAGAATATATTGCCTGGCAATCATTTTATAAGAATATAATAAGAATACAAGAGGCTATGAACCGAAAATGTGATAATATTTAAATTTCCACTACCTGCAGGTCACAAATTAAATTGATATAAGTATCTCAATATTATTGTATTAGAGTTTATTGATAAGCACCATGTATCACTATATACCAAACAGAATTCTCCAAAATAATCGGAAATTAATACAAAAAAATATATCTGTAAAAACATGAATAATATGTATTTATATATTTTAATATTTTTGTCTTACAATTTTATAGATCTTACGCAGTGTAAAATACCAGGCCTCTTTTTAATCAAAATCTATATTTATCATCCTCCATAGCATTGTCTAATTGAATGATTTTCTAATATCCATAAATGGCTCATACTCTACATAATCATCCCGTTATCAAAATTGGCTCAAATGACGTAAAAATGACTGGATTTCTGGTCATAATGACTTCATCTCGACCAATCTTGCTACTGGGGCAGCTCCTGGATACCATTTGATAACTTCTATTTTATTTTCCCATTCCGATACTTGTTGTTGCATTATTGAAGAATATATTACCTGCCAATCATTTTATAAAAATATAATAACAATAGTTTAAAATATTAATTGTATATGACTGCATATAAGTATATAAAAGTACTTATATATAGATTCATTTTTTAAACATACCTACATACCAAGTTATGGCCAATTTAAATGATGAAAGATTTATTTTGTTAATACAACCTTCTAACCTCATTGAAATTAGTCACAAACCGTTGCTGTATGTCAAATTATTCTTTATGTCTACCTTTATATATTTATCATTCTCATCGATCTTCGATTATTCCAACTATTGCTTGCATATTTCCAAAACAATCTGCTATTTAGGAAACAATAATAATATTCACTAACATATATAACAGAAAGACTAAGACTGAATTAAATCTAAATATTAATTGTTAAATGTTATTTACCTTCTAATTTGTCCATCGTCATCCATTATATCTGATCTAAATCGAGTAAGTTTAAAGTATATGCTGGTATGTAACTGCGTATTTAAATATATAAAAATTTCTAGATTCAATTTTCAAACATACGTACAAACCAAGTTATGGCAAATTTAAATGAAGAAAGAAGATATATTTATTAATACAACCTTCTAACCTCATTAAAATTAGTCACAAAAGATCAATGTATGTTTAATTCTTGTTTCTGCATACCTTTATATATGTAATCTGTTCGATCTGCCATTCGTTCATCTGCTTTCTGCATTTTGCTAACACAATCTGTAATTTTGAAAACACATACTATAACAATAATATTGATAAACACATTTAATATTAAAACTGAGTAAATAAAAATCAGATATTGAAAAATGTTAGTTAACTTTTAATTTGTTCTTCAAGATGCATTGAAACTAACCTAAATAATCTGCGCGTATTAAGGGTTATAGACTATACCACAACTATTTTCCTTGTTTTGGCATCATTTTGTTACCAATTTCTTTATTAATTGGAATGTGATGAGCGTTTATAAACGCATTGTTTTCTATTAGTCACTCTATTTCCTGTAACGTATAAAACAAAGAAACCACAAAGTACCATTGCACAAATATTTAAATATTTGTTCTAACAAACAATACTTATCTAATTGATTTCTGAATCACTGCTATATAATTGATGCATCCAAATTTTAACTATGAATTCACGTGGAAAACTCACGTGCGAATCATACTAACAAAACGAACACTTCGATGGATACTACATATACGTCGCGCCTGCGTTGCGGCCATATTGGAATCTGTTGCACACCTATAGCACGAACACATTTGGACTATATCGGAAGAGTGGAAAATGTCGTTGATAGGCTTCTATTGTGAAAGAGTGAGACTTCCGAGCGAGACATCAATTTTCGGTCGGAAGAAGAAGAAAAGCTGAAACTAAAATAGCTGATCGTAATTGCTCAATCTTGATATCTCAGCATTGAGTGTACCGATTTAGACGTTTGTAGTCTCAGTCGAAAGCTTATAATCGATTTATATCATGAAAGTTTCATTAAAATTTTCATTAAATGAACCGATCGGAAAATATATCCATCGGAAGAATCGAGTGGTATAGTTTGGTTCAATCTTCGCGTAAAAGTAAGTAGTGTCGCGCGGCTCGTATTTTTTTAATTACTTGCCGCGTAACACTACCGTGTTACTTGATAAAATTCAGAGACAAAGATGTTAAAATATAAATACATACTTAAGTTTTTAAAGATATATTTTGTTGTATTAATTGCAGATATTTGGTGGAGAATTATGTTTAACTGGATGAAATATTAGGAGATGTAGATAATGGCTACAGGATCTTTGATAGTCCAGGTCAAATTGAACTGTACACACAAATGACAGTCATACGCCAACCGATTAACATGCTGCAAAATCTAAATTTTCATATATGTGGTGTATTTTTAAAAGATAATCTATTTATGATGGAGCTGTGTTTTTATCTGGCACTATGGCTGATCTTAGTGTTATGATAAATCTTAAAATACCTCATGTAAGAATTTAAAGCAAGGTAGATTTATTATCAAAGAATGCAAGAAAAATGTATGGTTACTTAGAGCCTAATCCATATTGTTTATTTGCAGATATGAGCAATGAATCTTGAAATGTAAAATATTTTTTGAAGTTGACAGAAGTTTTTTTAGGCTGTTTGAGGATTACAGCCTAGTTCGTTTTTATCGATTAAATGTCAAAGAGGAGGAATGTATAGCAGATATTAAACTTACAACAGTCGACATTATACAATATGGAGGAGATGCAGATGTTAAAACACAACACTTAGATGAACCTAATTAAAATGAGTGATAGTGCAAATTATTATAAAATTAATGTAACATTTTAAACAGTTTAATTATGCATTTTTTGATATTATTCAGACAAACTTGGAGATTAAAGCTAAATTATATAAAGAGCAAACTTAAAATTAATTGAAGCTCTCATGGTAAATTATGTAAATTTATTTTTACATAAACTTATCTTGCATGACAAAAAAGTGTTCAATTGATTTACCTAATTAATCTTTTTCACAGTAATAGATTAAATGCTAAAATTGCATTGTGCTATATAGTTCAGTATGAAATTCTTATAACAAAATTTTTTAACCTTATTGGACTTCAGGAGAACTACAACGAATAGATTAACAATGAGTACAAATCACTGTTATAGCAAAACTAAATATTTAAAGCTTAATGAGAATTAGTGGAAATTTTTTAAATGTACCTAAAATGGCCACTCATGAAAATCTGATAAAAATACATATTTTTCTTAACTATAATCCCCATGGAGGTACAAAGTACCTGGAGAGAGTATAAGTTTACGGGGTTGCCAGGTAAAAGGTGAGAGGAAAGAAGACTGGCTACCATTTTAGTACCTGTAGAAATGTAGCTATATATATTATTATATATATGTCATATTGTTAATCTAGAATATCGTGAACCAAGATAAATTAATAATACGGAGTGAATGTAGATGATTGGTGAATGGCGGGAAATAGGAATATTTACCAAATGCAAACTGATGCAACCTGTCCATTGAACTCATTAGAATGTAGTGTAATCTATAATGGGCTATTACCGTTATTATATAAACCTATTAAGGTATTTAAAGTATAATACTTTAAATAAATTAAAAAGAAAAAAACAATAATTTATATAAAAATACGTTATGGAAAATATTGCACATTCAAATTAGCACAAGAAGTTTATAAAAGTTTGATTGAATTTAATAATTGCATATAGAATAAATAAAAAGATATTAATGAAATTGCTCTCTCCAGGACTTTATACTGCCATGTTATTTGCACATCAGCACAGTAACAATAAAGTAAAAGTGTTAGGCTGTAGTATATACACATACTAAGTCCATACTGCATATTACGAAAAATATCCGTCAAAAATAAAGAAATTTATTATTAGAAAGTGTTGATGGCATGAATGCATCATATATCATCTAGACTCTACCAGAACTATATCCATTACCTTAATGTTACTGTATTGGTATAAATGGAGAAAATACTTGAATTTTAAAATACTTTTTCAATGAAACAATAAATAATCATAAAAAGTTTTCTTTTAATATTAAATTTTTCATTAACTTACAAAGAATCTCGGAGAATCATAATGTCAATAGTGTATTCTTATCCATCTATGAGTTTATTAATCTTAAATCTAAACATTACTACGGTAGAAATAATTTAATGTAAGCTTGCGTTACTGTATAATTTATGCTTTGAATTTTGTAAAAAGTGAATGCTTGTTTGCTGTTGAAGAGACAGAAGATTTCTTATATTCATAATAAACGGCATAATCAGCTCCGGATATTGATGTCATATTACCAGCTTTCCGTATAATCTAAAATGCATAAACGGTAATGTAATATATGAAATAAATATCCTATATTGAAATATAAATCAATAAATATCAAGTAACACGGTAGTGTTACGCGGCAAGTAATTTAAAGAGCCGCGCGACACTACCTACTTTTACGCCAAGTTTGGACTCACGATTTTTCCGATGGATATATTTTCCGATCGGTTCATTTAATGAAAATTTTGATGAAACTTTCATTATATAAATCGATTATAAGCTTTCGAATGAGACTACAAATGTGTAAATTGGTTCACTCAATGCTGAGATCTCACGATTACGTTCTACTAATAGCTCAAGTCATTTCATTTAGCGTTTCTTCTCTTCCCGACCAAGATTTTGGTGTCTCCATCGGACCTCTCACTCTTACACGTTTAAGCGTTATCTTCTGTCCTTTACTTTTGCTCTTTCGAATGTGTTGGTGCTATAGGTGTGAAACTGATTTCAATATGGCCGCAACGCAGGCGCGACGTATATGTAGTATCCATCGAAGTGTTCGTTTTGTTAGTATGATTCGCACGTGAGTTTTCCACGTGAATTCATAGTTAAAATTTGGATGCATCAATTATATGGCAGTGATTCAGAAATCAATTAGATAAGTATTGTTTGTTAGAACAAATATTTAAATATTTGAGCAATGGTACTTTGTGGTTTCTTTGTTTTATAGGTTACAGGAAATAGAGTGACTAATAGAAAACCATGCGTTTATAAACGCTCATCACATTCCAATTAATAAAGTAATTGGTAACAAAATGATGCCAAAACAAGGAAAATAGTTGTGGTATAGTCTATAACCCTTAATACGCAAATTGTTTAGGTTAGTTTCAATGCATCTTAAAGAACAAATTAAAAGTTAAATAACATTTTTCAATATCTGATTTTTATTTACTCAGTTTTAATATTAAATGTGTTAATCAATATTATTATTATAGTATGTGTTAGCAAAATGCAGAAAGCAGATAAACAAATGGCAGATCGAACAGCTTAAATATATAAAGGTATTCAGAAACAAGAATTAAACATACATTGATCTTTTGTGACTAATTTTAATGAGGTTAGAAGGTTGTATTAATAAATATATCTTCTTTCATCATTTAAATTTGCCATAACTTGGTTTGTAGGTATGTTTAAAAATGGAATCTAGATATTTTTATATATTTATATACGCAGTTTCATACCAGCATATACTTTAAACTTGCTCGATTTAGATCAGATATAATAGATTATGATGGACAAATTAGAAGGTAAATAACATTTAACAATTAATATTTAGATTTAATTCAGTCTTAGTCTTTCTGTTATATATGTTAGTGAATATTATTATTGTTTCCTAAATAGCAGATTGTTTTGGAAATATGCAGGAAATAGCTGGAATAATCGAAGATCGATGAGAATGATATTATATAAAGGTAGACAGAAAGAATAATTTGACATGCAGCAACTGTTTGTGACTAATTTCAATGAGGTTAGAAGGTTGTATTAACAAAATAAATCTTCTTTCATCATTTAAATTTGCCATAACTTGGTTTGTACGTATGTTTAAAAATTGAATCTATATATAAGTACTGTTATATACTTATATGCAGTCATATACCAACATTTTTTGAGCTATTGTTATCATATTCTTATAAAATGATTGGCAGCTAATATATTCTTCAAAAATACAACAACAAGTATCGGAATGGGAAAATAAAGTAGAAGTTATCAAATTGTATCCAGGAGCTGATTATGTAGAGTATGAGCCATTTATGGATATTAGAAAATCATTCAATTAGACAATGCTACGGAGGATGATAAATGAGGATTTCGACTAAAAAGAGGCCTGGTATTTCACACTGCGTAAGATCTATAAAATTGTAAGACAAAAATATTAAAATTTATAAATACATATTCATGTTTTTACAGATATATTTTTTTGTATTAATTTCAGATTATGTTGGAGAATTCTGTTTGGTATATGGTGATACATGATGCTTATCAATAAACTCTAATACAATAATATTGAGATACTTATTTCAATTTAATTTGTGACCTGCAGGTAGTGGAAATTTGAATATTATCACATTTTCGGTTAATAGCCTCTGGTATTGTTATTATATTCTTATAAAATGATTACCAGGCAATATATTCTTAAATAATGCAACAACAAGCTTCCGAATGGAAAAAAAGAGTAGAAATAATTTGTATCCAGCAGCTGTATGTTGAGTATGAGCCATTTGTGGATATTATAAAATTATTCAATTATATTATGTTTGAGATGAGCTTTATGTAGCAAAGCAACAATTAAAAGGAAAATTATATTGTATAATACGTACATATCCAATTTTAATTCAAACCAATTTTCTCTTAAGTAGCATTATTTATATAATAAATTTGTCTTATTTACAGGATATGTCAGAAAGAAGAAGGAGCATCTAGAATAGTGGAAAATTGGGTAAACTCTCAAATATTTGCGTAAAGGTAAGCATATAAAACATTTTAACATACGTAAACTGTTAATGCCTAATTGTTGAAGATACAAGGTTTAAGTAATAAGTAGATCTTTCATCATTTAAAATTGTCATTAATTGTTGTATATGTATATTTAAATAGTAAGTCTGGGAACTATTATGTACGACTTGAGCTTTTGGTAGCTAAGCAACAATTGAAAGAAAATTATATTGTTTATATTAATATGTATCCAAAATTAATCGAAACAAATTTTCTCTTAATTAGCATTGTTTATATTAAAATTTTGTTTTATTTACAGGTTATTTCAGAAAGAAGAAGGAGCATCTATAATAGGAGGAAATTGGCTAAGCAGTCACATGTTTGCGTAAAGATATGCAGATAAAACATTATAACTTATAAAAACTTTTGGTGACTAATGTTAATGAGGATAGAAAGTTGTTGTAATAAGCAGATCTTTCATCATTTTAATTTTTCATTAATCGATGTATATGTATATTTAAATAGTAAGCCTGGGAACTATTATGTATGACTTGCGCTATAAGTAGCAAAGCAACAATTGAAAGAAAATTATATTGTATAATATGTATCCAATACTTAACCAAACAAATTTTATCTTAATTAGCATTGTTTATATTATAATTTTGTTTTATTTACAGGTTAATTCGTAAATAAGAAGGAGCATCTAGAATAGTGGGAAATGGGCTAAGCAGTCACCTGTTTGCGTAAAGATATGCAGATGAAACATTATAACTTACGAAAATTTTTGGTGACTAATTTTAATGAGGATAGAAGGTTGTAGTAATAAGTAGAACTTTCATCATCTAAATTTTTCATTAATTGCTGTATATGTAAATGATATTGAATAATACATAAGAGGAATAATGAAACGTGATTATATTTCTTCATACGCAAATGCAGTTATACAATGCATTGTAAATTGTTATTCAATTAGAAGTACTATTTCGTATAGGAGCAGACAATGCTCTAAAATCTTTTACTCTTGCTTACAGAAACTATTGATAAATCTGTAAAAAATATTGATATTAGACAATATGCTGAAACCCAATTTGTTGGAAAGCGGCAGTATGATGCTGGTGATTTAATCACTGCTCTGTGTGATAAATTAAGTTGCTTGAATCGCGTAGTGCAACATTATCTAACAAAAACGGACAAATGTAGTACTCCATGTTGTCATACAGATATTACCCAAACTTGTAATAATATTTTATTACTTACGCTATTTGATGGTATGCAGAGTTTGTTAATTCCCAAAAAATTATGCAAAAGTAATTCTTGGAGCACACGAAAGAAATAATTCAGAGCAACTTCCCTAAGTGGAAAAAAAACTATTGAATTCTTTGTGCAGTAATTGCATGAGTTCTTTAGAACTTCAGCGAAAAATTGCTAGTACAGTTACTAACAAAGTTCTGATTGTTAAATTATCATTTTATAATACCAAAACTGAAAATATAGAAAACGTTAAAGATAGGATTGTTCTTAAAAACTGAAACATTAAAGGTATATCTATTGAGAAATTAGAAATGGGTGATAAAGTTTATAAAACGAATTGTGCGATTTTCCATGACGGCAAGGATGCTGCAACTGGTCATTATACATTTTTGATACGTAAGGATAAATCATGGATATATGCGAACGATCATATCGTTCAAAAGAAAACATGGCCCAGAAATTCAAAAGGTACGTTTATCATATTCTTTGAGGAAATTTAATTAATTCAATATTACGTTATTCGTATCTCTAACGGCTGCTTTTATAAATGTTGAAAGTTGTTATCATGGGTAAAAACATCTTAACATGTTCAACAATATTAGCACCACGGCTGCGTTTAAAACGCCATTTCACTAAATATTGGCCGCAATTATAGCGCCTTCGGCTGCAATATATCTAGTGAGTAAACTATTTAAAAATGATATGATTTCCACAATGCGTTTCTATCATTATTAAATTATTTTCTCACTGAGTATCGCACAGTTTCAAATAATATCTCGTAATACAAATTTTTTGTGTAGAAAATTATTGTATCTTTCTTCATCAAAACTATTTATAACGAGTTGATATGTAATTCTTCAATATATTATTTAAAATGTTGTACTTTTCCTTTTTTAATATTGTTAAATAAAATTGATTATAGTTAACAATATAATTATTTATATATTTCAATTTATATTCCCTTCCAATAAAATTTGTTTATTAGAATACACATTCTTTCTTTAAGAGTTTCACTACATTTTGTATTATTTGCATAAAGAAATTCTTAAGATGTATCTTTGTCACACATTACAAAAAGCTCTGAGATCCCAAAAAAAACACTTTCGTGTAAAAAACAACGGCAAGTAATTTGGTCCTTTCTCTCCACAAAAATTAAAATCCCAATAAAAATCCATAAAAAAAATTTTACACAAAATAAATCTCAAACAAAAATAGCGGCAACACAAAGAATTGAAATCACTTAAATTCGACAAGTAATCAAGCCGTAATATAAAGCACTGAGGTCGCATAATTTAGGCAACAAAAAAAATGTAAATAAATAATTAATTATTATATCATTTTTGTATACATACTACTTGCCAGGAGGGGCCAAATAGTGTTATGTATATTTAAATCCCACAAAAAACAAGCTTTGCTTGTAAAAAAAGGACGGCAAGTACATAAGTCGTATCTAGTATGATTAATATATAGTAATATAAAATATTTTAATTAAAAAAAAATAGTGAAATCCAAATGTTAGGCAAGTATAAATTTTTTCCATGGCGAAAATTGAAATTTAGAAAAAAGTAAATAGTAATACAAAAATTACTTGCCAGGCCCGTTGTATGCAATCGTATTAAATAGCCACATTTTTAACTTACGAGAAGCAATGCTTATATTGCAAGATAGCAACTTACACATGAATATTACGGGCCCGGCAAGTAATTTTTGTATTACTATTTACTTTTTTCTAAATTTCAATTTTCGCCATGGAAAAAATTTATACTTGCCTAACATTTGGATTTCACTATTTTTTTTTAATTAAAATATTTTATATTACTATATATTAATCATACTAGATACGACTTATGTACTTGCCGTCCTTTTTTTACAAGCAAAGCTTGTTTTTTGTGGGATCTTATAACGTTTTGTAAGAATATAGGAATTAAAACTAAAAATTGTTTTAACTAATTCAATCTAATAAAACATTTTCCAATGTTCTCATCGTTCCATAATGTAAAGCTTCAATTCGAGATATTAATTTATTAATCTATTAAATATAATACAAAATATTACAATGATGAGTTCTTATCATAATTACACTTTTAGAGGCATTTAACATAGGATTCAATGACTGTTTGAGTTATATTTTCAACATCATATACCCAATATCACATTAAAGCCTTTCACTTTCATAAATTTGTTTCTAAATTTACCTTTAAATCCACTTTTTTCTTAGGTGTTACTCTCACTATCATCTTTGCATTATGGCTCTTTCCCTGGTAAACTAGTGACATTTATATATTCTTTTCATTAATATAAACTGTAAAATATATACCAGTTAATGCAATGGAAGTCTATGTTTTTTAGGTATACTGCTTTCAGTTTCTTGAAGTTACACACTGTATGTTCTATTACATGTGAAATATTGAAATTATGAATTCCTTTCATATTTACACATTTACATGATTTTATTATAATTTTCATCAACTATGTTATTTCTAATTCCAAAGTTGTATGCCCAAAATCACCTGCAGGCACTTCACTCTCAAGGATTTTCTTATAAATTAACTCATATTTATCCATCACTTTTTTAGCTGTTAACCTCAACATCAACTTTGAATTATGGCACTTTCTCCAGCACACTAGTGCCATTTATATTTTCCCTTCATTAGTATAAACTAGGAAATACACCAATTTATACAATGGAAGCCACTCTTTTGTGGATATACTGCTTTCAGTTTCGCAAAGTTATTCACTGCAAATTCTATTGCATGGAAAATATTAATATGATGACTTCTTTTCATTGTTTCATTTCTAGATGACGTTATCATTAAAATTATGATTTAATTGACTTATATATTTCAAAGGGTTTATGCCGAAAATCACCTGCAAGCCTTTCGCTATTAAAAATTGGCTTCCAAATTAAGTTTTTAATTTCTCCACCTTTTCCTTAGGTTTAACTCTCAACATTAACTTTGCATTATGGCTCTTTCTATGGTAAACTGGAATCATTTCTGACTTCTTGTATTAAATATTACAGCTTAACCCTGCACAATGACACAATAAACATGTTATTGTAAATCAATCTGAAATAAAATCTCACTAAGTACCAAAAGATATATTACATATTATATTATATAAATCAATGTTATTCTTATAAAACATTAAATTTGAATAATTTTTTTGGTAATAATAATAATTTCTTTCTATTCTGATTGGGGAAGCGTAGGTAAATATATGGTTTTAATACTTTTTTATATTATAATTGAATATTAAATAACGATTAGAAAATATTTATCTGCTTTTCTTTAATCGTAGTAATAAGAAAGATTTATTGTCTCCTGGAAAATTGTTTCTATATATGATATAACCTATCGGACAGTTGAAATCCATATGAGTTTAAAGAAAAGAAAAATTTAAACCTGAATTTTGTTATTGATTTCCATACCTGGATGTTTAGCATATGTTTAAACCTCATCCTTCTCTGTTTCATTTACAACCTTCGTTAATCTGCATTTTCCAATGACAGGGTATTTCCCAGAATTGTTATAGCATTTGGCACTGGTTGGCATCAAACTGCAAACTATGAAATAATGCCTATATATAACTTTGTTTTAATTAAACAAATTCTTTTTACAATGTACTTACTTTACATGAAAATGTTTATGTTTATAGCTATTGAGACACTACCGTGTGTCTTAATTATGAGTGAATGTAACAAGATTATCCTTATCTGTTTTATCTGCAATAACCTGCATTTTTGAATAACAGGGTATTTCAATAACCTTTGAAGTACATCTGGAAAGAGAGACTCAACAAAGTAATTGTTATATTTTAATACATGCTTGAGCTGAATTAAAAAATAAATAAATAAACAATTAATTTTTAATTACATACATTTTAAGCGGTTGAATGTGTTACACATACTTTACCATGTGATAATGAACAATTGGCTTATCTTTTTCTTTCGCTAGTAAATTGACATATCATTGAGTCATCAACAGTTAATCACATTTCAAACTACTGTTTCCATTGCTCAACCAGTACTCCGTAGTTGCATTAAACCAAAGCTCTGTTTTCCAGCAACACATGGCAGCACTATCTTCATTATCTATTTTATTATAAAAAGTAGTAATATCCACTGGAACTGTAACTGATTCCTCTTTAACTATGGTAGTACTTTTTGGTGCTTGCATTTTTCCAAGAATTGTTATAGCATTTGGCACTGGTCTGGCATCAAATTGCAAACTATGAAAGGATACCTTGTATATAACTTTGCTTTAATTAAACTAATTTTTTTCACAATGTACTTACTTTTCTTAAAAACGTTTATGTTAATTGCTGTTGAAACACTACTATGTGTGTTGGTTATGAGTGAACGTAACAACCTCATCCTTCTGTTTCATTTACAATTTTCGTTAATCTACATTCTTCAATAACGGGGTATTTCCAAGAATTGTTAGAGCATTTGGCACTGGTATGACTTCAAATCAGAGGTGCATACAAGGAAAATATTTTATTTATAACCTGAAATAAAATCCCACAAAGTACCACAAAATATTAAATTTTAATATATTTTACAATGTTGTGTTACTTATCTGATTCTCCATCAGACTCCTTCAAGTATTTATTCCTTTAGTTTGTTTAATTATCTACACTTTGAATTATATCATACTATTTTTATCCCAACAGAGTAATTTTGATTTTGACAGTTCTATCGAAATCGATCGCAATTTAGGGTTATGCCGGTATTGAATATAGCAGGTGAATATAGCAGCCAACTTCAGCCCGAGACATACAGAAGCGGCCAACTTCAGCCCGATACATACAGATCAGCCCGAGACATACAGAGAAAAGGGAGAAGAATTTCAACTTCGGCATATATATAGCTAACAGAGTATGAGATCTCTGGATTGCGTGAACCGATTTTAATGTTTATGGGCTCAAATGAAAGCTCGT
Organism: Prorops nasuta; assembly: GCF_024137725.1. Taxonomy (NCBI): domain Eukaryota; kingdom Metazoa; phylum Arthropoda; class Insecta; order Hymenoptera; family Bethylidae; genus Prorops; species Prorops nasuta. The sequence goes on from NW_027116810.1 coordinate 1,360,786, forward strand.
TCAAAACCATTTTAAGAAAAGCTTTGCTTAAATCATGATAGTGGATTATTCACAAAGAAAAATCGGTTTGAAAATTAGGACAGCCAAACTTGCTGTATAAGAGAGTAGTGCCTCGACGGCCGTATATACATGTCATTATCTACTTTTTTCTGTACTTGCCGTCGAGACACTACCGTGTCTCTTGATCTTCGTTACAGTTGCATATTGAAATATATACTACTCTACACTTTTTGGCCCCTCCTGGCAAGTAGTATGTATACAAAAATGATATAATAATTAATTATTTATTTACATTTTTTTTTGTTGCCTAAATTATGCGACCTCAGTGCTTTATATTACGGCTTGATTACTTGTCGAATTTATAAGTGATTTCAATCCTTTGTGTTGCCGCTATTTTTGTTTGGGATCAAATAATTACTTGTCGAATTTAAGTGATTTCAATTCTTTGTGTTGCCGCTATTTTTGTTTGAGATTTATTTTGTGTAAAATTTTTTTATGGTATTTTATTGGGATTTTAATTTTTGTGGAGAGAAAGGACCAAATTACTTGCCGTTGTTTTTTACACGAAAGTGTTTTTTTTTTTGGTCAAGATGTACTTCCTTATTTTGTTAACTTATTGCCCAAACCAGCCAATATTTTTTCATTAATCCCAGAGCAATCTTGAAGCATCAGTGGTTTTTTGGGTAGTTAAAAAATCGTGATAATTTCTATAATTTTTTTCCGTAACGTGTAATCCTGATACCTTAGAGAACTCGGGAGATGGTGACACTGCTTCTCAAGAAGTGTGAAATGATTCACTCTCCTATTCAATGAAATAATGAAACCAACGAAGGCGCGATATCCTACAGGTGGACAGTAGGGTGTGAGAATGAAGCCGGAGTGTGTCCGACGGCGAGTTGACATTGTCCTTCTCAAAATCGAAAGCCCCCATACTTAGTCCTAGGGAGGTATGGGGATTATTGCCCCTAAGCTGGCGAACTCACCCGTGATCGGAACGGGATCCCTACTGTGTGGGTTTTTGATACATCTATGGCTAATAAGAAAAATGTGAAAAGACTATCGCATTTGGGAGAAAATGTTCATGAATATACTGGAAATGCTGATAGGTACTTCTACGGGTGCTGGGAGGGGGTGATTTTAAGATGAAGAAAAATTTGCAAAATTTCATTCAAAATCTGCGTCTGATTTAGTTTTCTTGATTCACCTCATACTCAAATCAGTGGTGATAAATCAAACAGGTTTTGAGTGAAGTTTTTCACATTTTTCTTTATTTTAAAATCACCCCCCCCCCCCGCGCACACCCAGTAGCACCAATTAGCGATTCCAGTACATTCAAGTACATTTTTTCCCAAATGTTATCGTCTCTTCAAATTTTTCCTATTAGCCATACAAGTATCAAAAATTCACACAGTAGGGATCCCGCTCCGATTACGGGTGAGTCCACTGGCCTAGTGTGATAACCCCTATACCTCCTTAGGACTAAGTATGGGGGCTTTCCGACTTTACTAAAAACAATGTCAATTTGCCGTCGAAAACACTTCGGCTTCATCCTCACGCCCTATTGTCCTCCTGTAGGGCAGCGCGCCTTCGCTGGTTTCGTTATCTCACAGAATAGGAGAGTGGATCATTTCACACATCTTCCTAAGAAGCAGTGTCACCATCTCCCGAGTTCTTTAAGGTAGCAGAATTTCACGTTCCAGAAAAAATTTTTATAAATTTTCACGATTCTTTAACTACTCAGTAAACCAGTCTTGCTTCAAGATTGCTCTGCGATTAGTGAAAAAATATTGGCTGGATTGGGCAATTAGTTAAAAAGTAATGAAGTAGACCTTGATTCGTTACTAATTTTTTGGGGTGGGTGAGGAGGAGCATTGGAATTTGTAAGGGGAAAATGATTTTACCGGTTTTAAAGGTTTTTCAAGTGTTTTTGCGGTTATGTCTAATTCCAGACATGTAGGATTAAAACTGGTTGCAGATTCGGCATCAGCAGGACAAGATACATGGCAATAATATTTTGGCATCTTAGACTTAGAAAGAACAAAAAAAATTGTGGGCCTATGTGATTTTAATTTTAACTATATAAGCTGAATTATAAAATAAGCCAACAATCATTTACCATTACTTCCGTAAAAGCATCATTGGTGAGATAATTCAATTTTAAATTGAAAAATAAAGGCTTCGATTCAACGGAAATATTACATTACTCTTATTTTCTTTGGCACTTCCTGTTGAATACACAAAAGAAGCTCGTTATTCACCACCGTTCTGCATATTCAGACGCGCACACACATAAAACTCAACAGCGATTCTCAATATTACCTACAAATGTCTTACATTCCTGATCCTAGTACTTTATGAAATTTATTTTCTGTACATTTTAAAAGGATTCTCAAAAGCGCCTATCAAGAGACACGGTAAAGTCTCGACGGCAAGTATATGTATAAGTAGATAAAGACATGGCTATATCGCCGTCAAGGCACTACTTCTCTTATACAGCTAGTTCGGCCGTCCCAATTTTCAAACCGATTTATCTCCGTAAATAATCTATTGTCATGATTCAAGTAAAGCTTTTCTAACATGGTATTGAACAAGCTTTCATTAGAGCCCATGAACATCAAAATCGGTTCACGCAATCCAGAGATCTTATAATCTGTTAGCTATAGTATAGAACCACGTGATTTTCTAACAGGTGCAAGAGACTTAGTACAGACCTACACAGAAAAAGTGTTTAATAACGTGAACGCAGTTAAGATAAATTGCATCTTTAACGGCCAATTTATTTGTAAAGAGATTAGTGATATTAAACATATCTCAGCCCGCAATGCAGTCTTCTACAAAACTGATAGTTTTAGTGATTGGTACAATACAAATATAATCGACAAAATTCTAAAAGAATTGAGTGAGTTTCAAGAGCGTGATAGTGGATGGGCGTTGGAAAAAATTCTGAATTTAATTATAAATATAAATTATTATAACCCGCTGTATATAGGTTGTGCAGTCGAGCTTCCAGAATCTATTAAGAATAAAGAGGCTGTGATAACATACACAATGATGATAATACATGTTTTGCATGGGCTGTAACGGCTGCACTCTATCCGGCAAAACCGAATACTCATCCACAACGAAAATCTTCATTTCCTCATTTTACAACTGTTTTCGACGTTAGAAGTATAACGTTTCCGACTACATTAAGCAGATTCCGAAATTTGAGGAAGATAATGATGTCTCTATTAATATTTTTACTATGGTGGAAGAGACTGAGAGGAATGAGAATACAATCATAGCACCTCTACAATTAACAAAATGCAAAAGGACCAGACACGCTAATCTTCTTCTTCTTCTCGAGCATCAAGGAGCAGCAGCACATTTTATATGCATCAGGAACCTTGCCAGACTGCTAAATGGGCAGCTTAATAGAGGAAAACACTCTCATCTTATTTGTGATCGGTATGTTTTACTGTCTATATATATATATATATATATATATATAATTACTGCTTCTATATTCTAATATTACTTTTTTCCTTTTATAGTTGCTTACACTATTTCCACAATGATGAGAAACTAAAATCGCATGAACGTGATTGTGCGCAACTCAATAAAAACATCCAAATTGTGCTACCGTGTCCAGGACCGTTGGGTTTCCTTCAATAACATGAAGAACAGTGAGAGGGCACCATTTGTCATATACGCTGATATTGAGTGCTTGCTTGAAAAAGTTGAGCAAACGGATGACGATATTGGTATATTTATCAAAAACATATACCTTCTAATATAGGTTATTATTTTAAAAGCGTTCGTGATTCAACGCTTTCTAATTATAAATCATATCGATGACTTGATTGTATTGAATGGCTTGGACATGAGCTTGATAAAATGGCTAGTATAGCAAGTGAAAAACTGAAAACAGTAATACCTATGCATAAATTAAGTATTAGTGAAAATTCAAGGCATTATACTGAGCCCAACTGTCATATATGTAAAAAGCCGTTTCTTCCAGATCAAATACGTGTTCGCGATCATGATCATTTAACTGGTAAATATAGGGGACCTGCTCATAATAATTGTAATTTAAACTTTAACGATTCACATGTAATACCAGTAATTTTTCATAATTTATCAGGTTATGATGCACATTTTATTTTCAGTACAATCGCTAACTTGTATGAAGGTTCAGTACACTTGTTACCTATACATAAGGAGAAGTATATTTCATTCACTAAATTCATCCGTAAATATAATATACAACTAAGTTTTATCGATTCTTTCAAATTTATGGCATCTAGTTTAGACAAATTGAGTTCATATTTAACGAGATCACAGTTAAAAAATTTAGAGTCAGAATTCTCATATTTAAACATAGAACAATTTAACCTTCTGACAAGGAAAGGTATTTTTCTTTACGATTACGTAGATAGTCTGAACCGTCTGGAAGAAACTGCTTTACCTCCACGTGAGATATTCTATAATAGATTATCCGATAGTGATATTAGTGAGGGTGCGTATAATCACGCTAAGGAGGTATGGACCAAATTTCAAATACGAAAACTTGGGGAGTATAGCGATCTCTATTTGAAAACTGATGTACTATTGTTGGCTGACGTTTTCGAAAAATTTCGTGATAGCTGCATGAAAACTTATAATTTGGATCCTGCTCATTATTATACATTCCCAGGCTTCACTTGGAATGCAATGCTCAAACATACAGGAATAAGATTAGAACTTTTTACTGACGTAGAAATGCTGCTTTTCGTAGAACGGGGCATACGTGGTGGTTTAAGCCAATGCTCGCACCGCTATGAAAAGGCTAACAATTGGTACATGCAAAACTACAATCCCGAGGAACCTTCTAAGTATTTAATGTACTACGATGTAAATAATTTGTATGGGTGGGCAATGTCTCAACCGCTACCTACTCACGGATTTCGCTGGATTGAAAATGTTAATAATTTGGATATCTCTAATATACCGATAGATTCACCCGAGGGTTATATTTTAAAGGTTGACTTAGAGTATCCAAGCATGCTTCACGATAAACATTCCGACCTTCCATTTTGTCCCGTACGTGATGCACCACCGGGTACACGTCAAAAGAAGCTACTTGCAACTTTAGAAAATAAGGAGCGCTATGTTATACACTATCGTGCTTTATAGCAATGTATGCGTAATGGTGTTGTCTTAAAACACATTCATCGCGTTTTAGGATTTCAGCAGTCCACCTGGTTACGTAAATATATCTATCTGAACACTAGTTTGCGTGCAGCATCTAAAAATGAGTTTGAGAAAAATCTTTTCAAATTAATGAACAATCGGTGTTCGGTAAGACTATGGAGAATGTTAGAAATAGAGTTGATGTGAGACTCGTGAGTAGGTGGGAGGGAAGATATGGTGCTGAAGCAATGATTGCTAAGCCTAATTTTCACAGTCGCACTATATTCAGTGAGAATTTGGTCGCGATTGAATTATCAAAATTAGCAGCTAAATTTGATAAGCCTATATACATAGGTATGAGCATTCTTGATATTTAGAAAACATGTTTGTATGATTTTCATTATGATTATATGCTTCCTACGTTCGGTAGCAAATGTAAAGCGTTATATACCGATACGGATAGTCTAATATACAGCATTGAGTGTGATGATATTTACACTATTATGAGGGAGAATCTTGCTAGATTCGATACAAGCGATTATTCTCCCAACAATCAGTACAATTTACCTCTAGTAAATAAAAAAGTCCCTGGGCTGATGGAAGATGAGAATAATGGGCAGATAATGACAGAGTTTATTGGACTGAGATCAAAAATGTACACATTTAAAGTACAAAATAAAATTATCAAAAAAGCTAAAGGTATTAAGACTTACGTTGTTGCTAGAAACATAACCTTCGAGGATTATAAGGACTGTTTAACAAATTTTACTGTACAAGTCCGCAATCAAAATTTTATTCGCTCAAAATTGCATAATGTTTATTCGATTACGCAACGGAAAGTAGCTCTCAGCCCATACGATGATAAGCGTTATAACGTGCACGGAACTGTATCGACTCTACCATGGGGTCATTATAGAATAAATTAATTATATTTAAATTGAATAATTTTATTAATAAATATTGTTTTTACAAAATATTATCTTTATTTATCCATGAATTATGTTTATTATCGAATCCTAACCACTTCACAAAGACCTTATCACCTTTCTTACGTAATACCTTCTCCACTAGATATACATTAGGATTAGCAGTTTTTAAAAGTTCATATTCGTAGAATCCTCCGTATATATCAACACCACTAGAGTCTCTAAGTAAATATGTTACAGGATTTGTTTTCTGCACTTTTATAATTTCAAATATTTCAGTTGTCCAATTTGGTGTGTATCCCTTTGCGAATACATTCTTGTATTCACTGATTCGTACAAAATCACCTACTTTGAACTTGGCACGACCAACAATCTTTATATTATTGTATACTGTAGTCAGGAGCATATTAGCATGATCTGGCGTCACATCAACTGGTCGCATTCCTATAGTACGATGTTTTCTTGCGTTGTAGTCTTCAACTAGTCGCTGCAGTATGCCTCGCCACATATAATTTCCATTCAACGTAAATCGTTTCCACATTTCAATCTTCAGCGTGCGATTCCAGCGCTCAACTATCGTAGCTTTCAATACGCTGTATGTTGAGTAATGATTTATTCTACGTTTTTTTATAAGCGATTTGAAATCACTATTATAAAACTCCTTGCCATCATCTGTCTGCAAATTTTTGGGACATCTCCCACTTTTCAGAATCTTCGTAAATGCGTCTGTCACTTCCTTGCCAGTTTTGGTTTTTAGTGCTACTGCCCATCCAAATTTCGACAATGCATCAATAACTGTGAGAATATAGTGGTAACCTCCGTCAGTATAATTCTTCATATCAACCCGATCTGCTTGCCAGAGGTCATCGAAGCCTCGTATTATAACTCTTCTACGTTGAAAATTCCGTCTTGCAGGTACATGCAGTTCTTCGACCAATTTTTTCTTTTCTTCACTATCCATAACTCTTCAGGTATGTGTTGGGTTTACAGGGGTACAACGAGCACTGATGGTAGTAAAAGTTTCTTTTTCCTAATAAAACTCTTTGTCAAATTATTTCAAGAAGAATTCTCCTTAGCATGATTCTCCCCATGAAAAATAGCACTTTTTTTTTTTTAATTCCGCATTATCTTCATTATATGTTTCTTTGATTCAGCATCCTCTTTAGTCTGATTCTCCATGAAAATTGATGCATATTTCTTTAAATCTGCATTATCTTCAGCATGTTTCTGCATGAAATTACTCAATTTCACTTGAAAATCATTTAGCCTTAACTCAGTTTCATCCAGTCTTAACGCAATACTTCGTAAAATATCACTGTTTTCTTGCATTTCATTTTTAAGGTTCTCACGTACAGCATTCATATTATCAGCAGAACACGCATATTCACAGCACATTTCTCATCAGTAGCATCAAATCCTAAATTTGAAATAATATTCCCCTTAGCATTAAATGCATTCATACGATTATCAAATTTTAATGTTTCATCTTCAGTTTTGCGGAAATATTTTCTCACATTACTGGCAGTGGAAATACCTCCAAATTTATTTATCGACATTGTGAAGTAACACAATCAACTGGGAAATTATGGAAAGTGTAATCTCTTTTATAGGATAATACGTTCTTCATGAAGCTCCTCAATTATTGATTGTATCTCATTATGATGATTCGTATGTCCTGCAGCAGATGATGCTATCAAAAGTCTCAAACGTTCAACTAATTCGTTCGGATCATTCCAATGTACATAGTTCACTGGTTTATCATTAACACACATATAACCGCTACCTTTTACAAGATTCTTTGGAGGAAATAATGGGCTAATTATTTTCTTCCATTTATGGCCCTTATTCCCACGAAGCTTTCCCTCGCTACTGTAATCTGCTCTGTGTACATTAGTTTGAGAAAGAATATTCTTATATGTTTTTAAATCATCTTCAGTATAATCATGTGGCTCTTTCATGAAGATCAATTCAAATAGCCCAATAGTACCCTGATAATATTCATCATCAATAATAATAAAATCTTTACGATTTACTTTAAAAGAACATTTTCCAAGTCTCATTTTGTTAAGTCTAGCATCTCGTTCAATTCCAAAATTATCATCAATTAAATCCTTATTTTTACGCAGAAACATCTCTATATATTTACGTCCAATTGGTGCATATTCTGACAAAGAACTATTTAAATCTAAGGATCTTTGCAATGGTGATGATGGAGTTTCTGCTTGCATTGGTGATGGTATTGCTAAATCATTAACATCCTTTTCCACTTTCACTCCCTCCTCCTCCTCCTCCTCCTCCTCCTCATCATCATCCTCTTCCAGAGAAAGGTATAATGTTTCATTAGGTCGTGAATTTCCTTGCTCATCATCATCATCATCAGATGAAGGGGTTGGAATTTTAATTCTAGAGTTGTCTGCGAAATATTTACGTTGTGGAGTCGATGAGAAATAAGTTCTTTTACGTTCCGATGGAATAATCAAAGAATTATCGCTTACAGTAGTCTTCTGTAGCGGTTCCTGTTTATACTCATATTTCGGGGACACGAAGGTCATCTCATTATGTTCAGTGAGCTTCTTCAATGGCTCAACAATTGGTTTAAAAGTTTCATTTAAATTGGTTTCCATCATTTCTCTTCCTGATTTGAGTGCACGATATATTTTACGAATTACTTTACTTTTCGCGGCAATCTTCTTTAGCAGCATCTTTTCTTCCATTTTCCTGCTTTCCATGTTTTCCACGTTCAATCAACGTTCAATCCACGTTCAATCCACGTTCAATCCACGTTCAATCCACGTTTTTATTTCCACGTTTATATTAGGTTTATTCCATGCTCATTTGATGTGTGTGTTTTGATGGACACTTAGCTCTAAACTGAACAATCTTAAGCAAACGGTATACTATTTAATCTTAGCATACTCATCGAAACCTTTCCGATATCTACCATTTTGAATTGTACTATCCTTGTCGATCACTAGAAATCCATAATCATGGTGCCAGCACTTTGAACACAATTCATTGAATTTTTCAAATGACATATCCGTGTTTACATGATCGTTATAAATATGTTTTAAATTAGTACCATCTTGCTTAAAGATTATGAGAAGATTTGCATTATCACGAATCATGTGTTTAGGAATTTTAGCATAAGTCTGGCAGAGGTAGAAGCAGTCAATATTTGAATGTCTACCCATGGAGAAGTAGTCTCTGATATTATCCTGCTTATCGTTAGCAACATCATCAAATATGAAAATAGAATTGGGTAACGCCTCAGTTACATTTACAACGTCACTATTGTTTGAAAATTTAAAATATCCAATACCTTTTAGTCCTTTTAATAACCGTTCAAGGTATTGATACTTGGGTTGTTGAAGCGACTTTGAGAATACATAAATATTTTCAAATCTCACACCGTTAGGACTTTCTACGAGACTAAGCAGTACGTTTGTTTTACCGCAATTCGAGGGTCCGCAAATTATACTACGAATTGTAGATGGAACTAGGGATCCATGACGTTTACTCCTTCCTCCACAACCTCCACCGACAATAAAACGATCGGTGTTGGAGACACGAATGTGCAGTGGTTGCTTTACGAAATCCATAAATGTAAAACTCTATGATCATGCAAGCTATTTATAGGCTCGAAGCAGATTATCTCATCAGTTCTCATTATGTCGTTGTTAATGTTAGATGTGTTACGTTTGGAGGATTTAACTATTGAGCAGCTTGAATACATTCCAAAAATTTTACTATTGAAGCGCTTTCCAAACAGTATTCGACTTGTTTGGTGTAAATTACCTGAGCACATTCGTGCAGATCCTGAAGTGCAACAATATCGTGCCTGTACGGAACATTTTAATTTACCTAATCAAGATCATTTTGATGGAATACCGCCTTCAATAAAAAATTGCTGGATGTGCCAACGAGCCCGTTAGGAAAGCATGACATGGTGAAATATGGTTGTGGATCTTTTTTCAATAAGCTGCTAAATAAACTACCCTTCGAGCTGCATGCACCTGGCTACAATTATTGCGGTCCAGGTACTCGCCTTCATGAACGGTTAGCACGTGGTGATCGAGGAATAAACCCTCTGGATGATGCTTGCCGTGAGCATGATATCGCATATTCAGTATATAAGGACCTGCCCTCGCGTCATCATGCTGATAAAGTACTTGCACGCCGTGCACGACAACGTATCATAGCTAGACTCATCCGTAGGTGAACGAGCGACAGCGACTGCTGTCTGGGCATCAATGAATGCAAAACGGAAACTCGGCTTAGGACTGCGAGTGTCTAGAAAAAGTACGAAGAAAAGAAAAATTCGTGTACCGAAAAAACGAGGTGGTTTATTGAGGAAAAAGTCACTTACTAAAACAAAACGGGGGGGTTTATTACCATTGCTTCCGCTGCTGAGTGCGGTGGGCGCATTAGCTGGCGGTGCAGCAGGTATAGCAAAGGCTGTAAACGACACCAAAGCAGCAAAAAACAATTGGAAGAAATGCATCGACACAATCGCTTAATGGAAGCGAGACGGGGACAAGGTTTATACCTCGCACCATACAGTCGAATAGGAGAGGGAGTGAAAAGGAAAAGAAAATAAATGGACTTCCTAAATCTGGACCTACTAGTAATATACAATTATCAAACGTCTGCCGTAAAATACCGCATTTCGTGGAGTCTTTATGCGTACATCTCTACCTCAAAATGTGCAACGCAATGAGTGCGCAAATGTGAATCTTGATGACGAACAAGGTCCTGGAACACATTGGGTCGCTTACGTTAATCGTAATAAGCACGTTAAGTATTTCGATTCCTTCGGAAATTTAAAACCTCCAATTGAACTTGTGGAATATTTTGGACCTTCTGCTATAATCTACTACAACCACGACCAATATCAATCGTATGATTCAAGCATATGCGGTCAGTTGTGTGTCAAGTTTCTACGTGAACAATGTCTTTAACAGTTACACTCTCTGGCCGTGACTCGGTATTGGGGTCAGATTTTTTCCCCCCGATCGATCTTCGAGATGGACATTACGAACTCGGTCTCGTAGACTTTCAGAGCTTCAATTCAATCTCTAATGTTGATGAGACAAACAATATATTTTACGTTAATGATCAGGAGCTAACTATACCTACAGGTTGTTATGAGCTCAATGCTATAAATGACTTTTTACGTGCTCAGATGTTCGAAGGTGATGAAGAAGAAGTAATTATTCTACGTGCTAATAATAATACATTAAAAAGTGAAATAAAGTGTAAATATCAGATTGATTTTACACAACCTAACAATATAGGCTCTTTGTTGGGTGTTTCATAAGATCGTGTTATTCCACCGAACACACTAGCTGAATCAGACGAGCCCGTAAACATTATAAGAGTAAATATTCTACAAATTGAATTCAACATTACAGCTGGTGCGTACACAAACGGTAGACCTCGACATGTTATACATGAATTTTTTCAGAGTGTTCCGCCAGATTATAAGATCGCAGAAACACCGAAGAACGTCATTTACTTGCCAGTCATTGCGAAAGTAATTGACCGTCTCACCTTGCGTATTCTCGATCAGGAAGATCGTATAGTAAATTTCGGAGGTGAAGAAATCACAATTCGTTTACATATTAGAAAATGCTGATTTACAAGAATACTTATAAATCACCGATACTCGATGAGCCTATCAGTCCAACTGCTGCAGCAGGACAGAATACATTGAGTGAAGGTAACGCTGGAGGACAAAATACATTGAGCGAAAGAAACGTTGGAGCATCATTAACAAGAACAAATATCGCCTTTCTACAAACACTGGGTTTCAACGTTAGAAATAAAAATGGATACATTTGATGTAACCACTCAACCGGTGTTCGACAATCGCATCACTAAAATGGAAATGCATGCTTACAATCCTTATGCAAATGCCTCATTGGGAAATAGTGATGAAATTCGAATTCCTATACAACAGCAAGATTTATTTCTTCTACCCTGTGAAAGTTATCTCTACATTGAGGGAAAGATAATCGTTGGAACCCGTGCTCCGGATGCAGCAGCCAAAGATGTCGTAGGACTTGGCTGTAATTCCATGGCATTCTTGTTTGATGAAATTCGTTATGAATTGAATGGTATTGAGATTGATCGCTGTAAGAATGTGGGTATTACTAGCTCCATGAAGAATCTCATCTCCTTAACTGCTGAGGAAAGCGCAAATCTACGTCATTCAGGATGGTTTCTAACAGATCACAGGTCTACGAATCATTTCAACTTTTGTGTACCATTGCAAATGCTGTTGGGTTTTTGTGAAGACTACAGAAGAGTTATAATAAATGCACGTCATGAACTCGTTCTTATTCGAGCACATGGTGATATAAATTCACTACATTCTTCGAGAAAAATCATCAACTCCAAAATTGATTTGCAAAAAGTGCAGTAGAGGATTCCTCATGTATCACTGAATGATTATACAAAACTTAAATTTCTACGTTTGATTGAGCAAAACAAAAGTCTAACCATGGCTTTTTGTTCCTGGGAACTCTACGAATATCCACTTCTACCTGAAACACAGAGGCATACATGGGCCGTAAAAGCTGCAACAAAATTAGAGAAACCTTGATATGTTATACTAGCATTTAGACAAAATAAGAAGAGTACGCAACATATGGAGGTGCTTAGATTCAATGACAGTTCTGTTCGTGATGTTAAAGTCTATCTGAATTCAGAATTTTATTCATATGACCGAATTGATAGTGATAGCGAAAAAAACCGTTATTCTGTACTATATGATATGTATGTTAAATTTATCCATTCATATTATGCAGGAGAAAAACAGTCGAAACCAATGCTTAATTACAAAAACTTTGTGGAATACGGTCCTCTCTTCGTCATCGATTGTTCGCATCAAAATGAATCTATAAAATCGGGCACTGTTGACGTTAAAATCGAGATTGATTGTACTAGAAATATTCCAAGTAATACTACTGCGTTTTGTTTAATTATACATGATAAAATTGTTGAATATAACCCGCTTACTAGTATTGTTAGAAATGTAAGTTAATAGACTAGATTTATATGTATCTTACTAATGTAGTGAGGGATAAAGAAAAAATAAATATATAAGATATAATTGAACATTTATTGATGTCATTCCTTAAAAACATTCCTTACAAACATTTCCAAAATTTATCTTATGATTATCATTGGTTAACTTTAAATTCTAAATTATTGTATCGTCCTCCAACATATATGATTTTTAATGTATTCACTGATGCAGCATTTTGAAGTTCTTTGATTAGTTCAGGCGACTCCAGTAATTTCATCATCCTTGAGGGTAGGAAGAACCATTCGTCTGTAACCAGCTTCGCTATTAATTTCTCTCCATATTTGGTCTTAATTTTCACTAATTCAGTGATTTGATACTCCTTATTCTCCTCAAAAGTATTCAGCTTTACGAAAGTCTTAGATTCGTAAGTTACACTTGCAAGTGCATTGATCTTGGTTAAATCCATTTTTTTGTGAACAAAAAAACATAGAAATTGAGAAAAGAAAAAACATTGAAATAGAATAGCAAGAAAAGAGAATAATAAAAGAATAATTCTTACCACCCAAAAAGAGTTTCTGTGGTACAGCAAGGAAAATATTCGGAATATAGCTTTGCACTGGATCTTTCACCTCCTTGAAGCTTCTAATGAAAACTGACTGACTGAAATTTCTCGATTGCAAACAACATTGGTTTTAAAAAATGGTGGAAGGGATGAGATGCATTCATGGAAGGGGATGAGATGCATTCTTATTGGAAGTTAATATTTGGGTGGTTGGGTATTCTTGCCCGCATACGAAATTTGCGTCAAACAAGTCGTAACACGTTACAAGCGGTTTCTCCTGAATTCTTTTAATTGCATAATCATGTTGTAGACTTTTCTAAAGTGAACTGGGGAAAATTTGCGTCAAACAGGTCATGACACGTTACCAGTGGTTTCTCCAGTATTCTTTTAATTGCATAAACGTGTTGCAGACTTTTCTTAAGTGAAACGGTAAAATTTACGAGCACATTCCTCTCGATAGCTAGGCATATAAAAAATTGAGAGAATATGAAAAAATCGAGGATTTAAAAGGTCATAAATCAAGTAACAAGTCATGACATGACATGATCTCAGGCGTCAGGTACTCGAGCATATCCGTTCTAGAAGATATCAGCACACTCAGCAATCAGTTCTCCAATCGCTAGAATGGTGCCAATACAGCTTCTTAATGTCTAGGTAAAAGTTATGTTTTGCTTTACCCTTCAAAAAAATGAAGTGCACTGACAACTCTTTCCCTTTCTAATACCTAGCCTGCTTGTTAGATGGATCGTATGATATGCTTACCTGAAAAGCTAAAAATGGCTAAAAGATAAGTCAGGGAAGGCTATAAAAATTCTTAAAACTGTTTTTTTATTCAATAACTAAAGTTTTACTATCAGTTACTCATCCAGTCTCCATGTCTCATCCTCCTCCTCCTCCTCCTTTTTCATCCACATCCTCCTCTTGAAGGCTAGCTTCTCTATAGCCGTATCCCGTGGTACCGCGAATGTATAATTTTAGTCAAACATCTTTTTATCACTTTGACTAATTCGCTCGTAGAAAGGTAAATGATTTCTTGAATGAAAGTCTAGAGAGAGGGTCCATAAAAGGAGAGAATAGTGGGAGGGTCTAGGATTGGTTCTGAATGGTCAAATAGTACCCTCTAAGGATATACTATAAGTGTAGTTTATCTGTGTAGCAGAGTCGGAAATAGTTAGGCTACGTAAGGTAACTAATCATCGACTTCGAAGGATGAAAAAACCTTCCCTCAACTCGGGTCCCGTAGGATAACTTAGGTCCCCGTAGGATAACTAACCAACGGTACCATAGGGTGAAAAATACCCCCTCCCTAACCAAACCCGGTCCCACTATAAGACCTTCCAACTGTGACATAGGGTGAAAAATACCCCCACCCTCCCTAACCAAACTCGAACCCACTGTAACTAACCATCGACTTCGAAGGGTGAAAAAACCGTCCCTCAACTAGGGCCCCGTAGGATAACTAACCAACGGTACCATAGGGTGAAAAATACCCCCTCCCTAACCAAACCCGGTCCCACTATAAGACCTTCCAACTGTGACATAGGGTGAAAAATACCCCCTACCTAACCAAACTCGGTCCCACTATAAGACCTTCCAACTGTGACATAGGGTGAAAAATACCCCCACCCTCCCTAACCAAACTCGATCCCACTATAAGACCCTTTCCTTCCTCATCCCCACCACTAACATACTAAGAGAGTCTTATCCCCACCCATCCCCCTTCCACACCACAAAATAGCTTCCTCCACTCCCTGTCATCGGAACCGCATTGCTACAATACTCAAGAATTAAGTTGGTTGTTCGGAACGATGACCCTCGGCGATTTAAGAGTGTGCTGCTTCATTTTAAAATCTCTAAAAAAGGAAGGAGAGTGAGAGAAAACCGGATATCACATATTTATTCTTATCTAATTGTATGTTTCAATTGCCATCCCTCAAACGCTTCATTCAATTGTACACAAAGGCAGTCCTCCTTATCCTTAAAATCCGTTTATAAAAATGTACGATCGTTTCTGTCCATTCGACGAAAACCGTAGAAATGTTGCGAAATATGATCGTATTTTACGATTATTACATATGGTATTTTTAACGATCTATTTCTCATAGGAGCCTGTGGAAGACATTGAAGCAAAGGTTTGACCAGAGTTCTATCAATGTCACGAAGACATCCAACAAGCATTCCTGAAATTGTCCTACTGAAAGCAAAAGGTTATGGGATTCTTCCGAACGAAAAGGATTCATCTGAAATTGTGCAATTGGTTAGTAAAGCTTCCCTAGCTGAAACTGAATAGATAAGATTGGAAGTTGCTAAGTTGGTACAGGATGACTTTTTGCAACAAAACATATAATATGAATGATTCAAATTTATAATGTACAAATTAGTTAAGTTTTTTTGTTAATTCATTTTTTTGTCCTCTAGCTACTTGTTATACGATCGTTTATGTGCGCTCTACAAAACCGTTGGAAAGTTACGATTAATGATCGACTTTAAGGATATGGCTAGGCACACTGTAAAATTGACAGCTCAGTCAGACAATAAAATTATATATAACGTAATTCGCGAGGGCGTGGGAAAAATTCTCCATCAACTAAGTATCATGAATTTCAAGGTAAATTTGTCAAAAGTATTTATATCATTACATATTTTATTCCTATCTTATAATCTATTTTTCTTAGGATCTTATAAAAGAAGGCGAAGCAAAAATGAAATCAGACTCCGATCATTTTCGCAAATATATCCAGCAGGCACTCAAAAATGTGGAAGATTAATTCACTCGCATCACCGACAAAAGAATTTTACTGTACGAAATGATGGCCCTCGGCAATTGAAGGATATGTCCTGCTTTATTTTAAAGATGTTAGGAATATGAAGGTGGATGAGAAAAAACTCACTCTATTAAGAATTTCAGTAGTAGAGCTAGACAGGACCTGGATAAAGTGTAGGTGAGGGGAGGTGAAGAGAGGTGAGGGGGTTATTCCAAATATGGTTCGAGCCATATATGGGCATGTCCAAAAAAAGTTTCGATCCAAATATGGTTATGTCCAAATATGGTTCGTGTCCGTTTTTGGGTGGATGGGTGGGGGGTCCCCTGGCCCCGCCCCTAAAAAAAAGGCCCCGCCCCCACCGCCACCCCTTTTTTTCAAAATCCCGTGCGTTTTTTCCGCCGCCGAGGGGGGCAGTATAAGGGTGTAAGAGGATGCGCACCTGGATGCGCGCCGCCGACAAGGCCCCGACCCCGTCGGCAAGGCAGTGAGTACCTTTATCAGCATTAAAGAGGTAAAATAGTGAGTATCTTTATCGACATGAAAAAGTATCATGTGTATTGGCATGCACACTAGCATCGCTAATAACGTGTGGATGCGTGACTCATCAATTTTTTCGTTGCAACGTTAGCAAAACACGTGTCTCATGAAAAAAAAAAATTTTTGTCGTAACTTTTCCCCTCCACTTTAAGAGAATATAATTGTCTGCACGAGTAAATTTCGATGAGCTGTGTGTGTGTGTGTGTATGTAAGCGCACATGCATGCATGCATGCATGAATAATGTAATCGCTTATGCATCAAAATGCATTTGCTGATGCATCGATACACGAAATTCAAAGACTTCTTATAAGGAATAATGTATTCATTTAGTCGTCAGCGTATGAACTTCCATCCGCTAATAAAGTCTAATTGGTTGGACATTGATGCAATTTTATCGTCGGCACGTGTAGAAAATGAACTGTATTTAACTGAATGAGGTCTAACAACGTCTGCTTTATCAATATCAATAAGTTATATCCCCATTGTGTTGGGGTTTTCAAAATTTTTAAACGTCTCTTCCTACAAAGTCGTAATTATTATATTTTAATGTTAAAGAGCTTCAAAAAAAAGGGTGTGTGTATATATAGTGAAACTTTCTACGAGAGTAATGAAGTTATTGTTCTGTCAACCAACACGACAGTTTGGTCTTCAGCGAAAAAAAGTTTTTATTTAATCATAAAATTTAGTGTCTGAATGTGTAAAACAAAAAATGGATAAACTACAAATATTAAATCAAGACATAAATGCTCCTGTTAAGTATTTACCTATAATTAATATAAAACAATTAAAATTGAAAAAATTGTATAAAGTTTCAAAAATTAATAAAGTTAACACAACTTATGGATTGAGAATAGTTATAGAAATAGATTCAAAATGGAGTATGTTTTTAACTGGATCTATTAGTGCTAAAATTATTTATATATCTGACAGATTTTTTTATCTTCAGAATCTGGCGAAAAATTCGAATCTTTATATAAAAATGTATGATGCAGATAGATTTGTTTTTGAAAGAAGAATTGTAGATGAATGTGAAAAAAAAGAGAAAGGAAAAACGAGTATGGATGAATGTGAAAAAAAAAATCAATCAATAAAGGCAAAAAGTAAGTTAACAATTTTTTTTGATTATCAAGAATTTATGTATTGTCTTTTTTCTAATTATACAGTATTTTATTATAGAAGGAAACTCTGTAAAGAAGACGAAGAAGAGGTAGAAGGAGAAGATTTGCTGGAGGAAGAAGAGAAAGAGGAGGAGGAGGAGGAGGAGGAGGTGATTGAATTGAAGGATTCATCGGAATAGTGCATTGATTATTCATTTTATAGAAAAACTTATACACTTTCTATGTATTAATTGCTAATTCTCGTAGATGTGGGTTGTATAAAAGCTACAGACCAGTCTCATTCGTTTTAAGCTTAAAGCGTAACGCACTATCTGGTTAACAATATACTGATTTTTGAATAAGAAAAGAAAAGAGACCAGAAAACAAAAGAATTTTAATAACAGTATCAGTAAAGTGTTGTTATTGTTGTTGTGCTGAAAAATTTCGAAGAATATTAAAAATGTACGTTGACTTTCAAGGATTCAGATTAGCAGATAAATCATTTATTATTAAGGAGTTTGCTATTTTGGATAAAAATAAAGTGGGATGTTATGTATTTTCACCTCCTTTTCCATTTAATAATTTAAGTGATGAAGAAAAAAAAACAGCTAGATGGTTAACAAAAAACCATCATGGTTTTAATTGGTCTGACGGATACATTGATTACAAATATCATAAAAATATAATAACCAAGTATATCAAAGAAAACGGTGGAGTTGATGTTTATGTGAAAGGATCTGAAAAAGTTACATATTTGAAACACATTGTAGGTAATGTAAACGTTTATGATCTAGACGATTATAAGGATTATCGAGCGAAAGATTATGTCAAAGAAAATCTTCCACAATGTATAAATCATTCTGGTATTTGTGCTTTAAGAAATGTATATTTGTTTAAACAAAAGCACAATTAAAATTTTGTATTTATATATATGTATGTTATAATTATCATAATAAATACAAAAATAACTTAGTGTTAAAATAATAATAATAATAATTTTTCCTTTACCACGTGTATAGAGGATATTGTTCTTTCTCATTTACATTTTTACTCATAGATATAAGTATACAAGATGTAGTAGACTTAACTGAAATCACGAGTTTTTTTACTTTTTTCTATCAGTTAACAACCTCCAACTTCTTTATTCATGCTTGTTTAGACAGTAATTTAATAAGATGTAATAGACTTATTTGGAGTCAATGAGTTACTGTATTTAATTTTATTTTTTTCTGGCACGTGTATAGAAGATAATAGTTTGTCAATTAACAATTTTTTTCTTTTTCCTATCAACACGTCTCTACAGTTTTTTGTTTTCTTTTTTTGAAGTCAATGATTTAATCATTTCAAATTTTCATTTTTTTCTGGCACGTGTATAGAAGATACTAGTTTGTTAATTAACATTTTCCTTTTTCTTTCAACACGTGTGTATCTCTACAGATTTTTGTAGAGGGGAACTCACCGCATAAAACAAGATGTTTGGTAGATTCGATAGTTTTTAGTTTTGCTTCACGCAAACAGTTTACATTTTAACAAGTGATAGTACATTTTCAACGAAAATGCAGTGCGGATACATTATGTTCTTACTTGCTGGATTTATTTCAATTATAATAAACGAAAGTAGTCAATATGATAAGTTTATGATAGATTTTTTGATAAAATTTGGATACGTTAATAAAATTAATAATAGTTCTAAAGCAGATGAATTAAATTGGATGAAATATACTAATAAAGAAATAGAAACTGGTATGACGTTATTTAAACAATACTATAATTTACCGCATGAGAGTTCATATAATGAAATAGTTAAATCTATGAAAGATGACAGATGTGGTGTAAAAGACGGTGTTTTAAATCTTAATCAAGAACAATTGAAATGGAATAAAAAGAAATTATATTGGCATTTTATTTTGGGATTACCAGACCATATTGCTACTACTGTTGAAGTATTTAAAATATGGAGTAATATGACAGGTTTAGAATTTAATCACACTAATGAAAAACAATACGCTGATATAGTTATATCGTTTGAATATGATAATCACTGTTATAAATTAGAACCAAACATCAAATGTACTGGTCATTTAACAGATAATGTTTTAGGACATGCTTTTCTTCCTGATACAGAAAATAGTCCGAGAGAGATTCATTTACGAAAACGTGTAAACTGGTTTTATGGTTTGGGAGAAATACCAGAAGAAAAACCTAGTCTTTTTTATGTTTTAATGCATGAAGTTGGTCATACATTAGGGCTTTCTCATAATAATGATTGTAAACTAATGTTTCCTACTTATTTATATTTTAAAAATACTAATGATAACTTATTTAATAATTATGACATATTAGATATACAAAGTTTATACAATATTGAAAATAATGATAATGACAATCAAGAGGTTGATAGAAATAAAATTTCTACTACTATTGCTCCTTCTGTTAGCACTACTAAATCAACTACAGTTGAGCCCAATAATCTTGCGTCAGGCGAGGGGAAGTAGAAATCAGAGGGGCGAAGGAATTTCTAGGGAGTTTGTCCGCAGCTGTCAAATGGCGCGATTAACCCTAAATTTTTGATCGTAAACAAAAATAATATTTTCTTAAAACGATTGCGGAAAAGAAAGAAGGATTTTAATACATAACAGAGAAGAAAAAATATATTAGATGAGTATAAATTAATAACAAAAATGAAAATTAATGTAAATTTTTAAGGAAATATACTTTGTGGTTATTTTATTTCTGTTACAGGCTAAATCCTATTATTCATGAGTTTAAATCGCAGGAAAGAAATACTTAAAGACCAATGAATGAAAAAGGACTGATTTATGAAGCATTGTTCGAGATTGGGAGGAGCAGAAAATGTTGCGAAGTAGATTCCGCATTTCTCTGTTATATCTCCCATCTCTATTGCGCTCACAATAGACGGCTAGACCGACAGCGTCTAGCCGCTCTATCTGTCTCTCTCTCCGCGGCGCGCTTGCGCGTCTTCTGGCCATGGCGCGTCGCGGCCGCGAAGCGACACTACTTGCGCGCTTGGCCACTAGGTGGCCAGCGCCCGCGGCAGCTCTCTCGCTGGCAAGATTAGTGTCGCGTAATTATATAGATGGGTCCTTGATAAGGACCCATCGCACCCCAAACTCGGTCGACAGCCTGCGTAGCAGCAGCAACAGCAGCAGTTTCCGAAGCCTTCATCGGCACTTTTTGACGCCTCATCGGCAGCGCCTCCACGGCCAACTAAGAGCGCCTCCACTGGCGAACTCATTGGGAGCATACTTTGGTAAGTATCACCCACTACCCACTGCCTACCGAGAGGGGACTTCCCCTCTGCGGCATTTCCTCCCTCCTAAAGGGAGATTTCTCCGGGGACTTCCCGGGAGGAATTAAACCCTCTCCTTCCCCTCCACACTGCCTCCGAGGACTACCTCGGACCCAGTGTTCCGACCCTCACATCCAGGGCTCTCGATAGAGTCGGGTAACGGGAGGGGTAGAATTCACCCTAGGGGTTGGGGTGGCTCGGAGCCACTATAGCTTGTGGAGTTGTAGGCTGCAGGGTAAGGGGACTTCCCCTTCCCTAACACCTCTTCTCCACCTTTGCCTTTCTCCTCGGCTGGAGATTTTGCTGGGGAACAACCCAGGGAAATTGTCCAGTCCCGAGGAGGCTTAAGTCCGCGTACCTCCTGGGGAATTTTGAGTCTTGGGGTTCTAAGGAATCTTCTGCGAAAAGAAATTCCCTAGAATTTAACGGCAGCAAATTCCCTAGGCCTTCGCCATTGTAAATATCGCGGTTTTTCTTGTACATAAAATTACTTTGTAAACGTTTGTATATTTTTTATTTATTTGAATAAAGAACACTTTTACCTATTACCTCTGCCTTGAATTTTATTCTAGAATAAGACCTTCCTTTCTGACCACAGGTTCGGAGCCAACTTGGGGCACTGTTTCGCACAAATTTTTGGTCCTTCGAGCCGGATTTCCGGCAAAAAACGTTCGAAGTGCATCAGTGTTTTTAAGTTGGAGATTCTGACTGGGTTAAGATTGTGGTTTGTTCTGGAATAGAGCTTCAAGATGACTACGCCTAGCTCAGGGGAATTACTAGAAGCGATCAATTACGTGCCCATGATTCGGGATGAATTCGTTCGGTTGGTCGTTAACATTAAGAAACGTGGAGTACGCAACTTCACCCTCCCTTTCTTGGAGGATAGGCTTGCGGCCGTCGAGAAGTGGCTTAAGGTGTTGCATAAAACTCACGTTAAGATCACTACTCATACTAAACCGGCTGAATTAGCTAAAATGGATTACGTAACCGAAAGCTGGTATGAAGCGGCCCTTGATGCCCATAGTGACGCGGAAGAATACATCCTAGGACATTTAGATGAACTTCGCTCCAATCAGGTGATGCCAGCATCAGGTCCCACGGCGCCTTCAGGCGAAATAAACCACATTAGGCTTCCAATTATCGATTTGCCGAAGTTTTCCGGGGATTATTTAGAATGGAACAACTTTTATGAAACATTCAGTTCCACTGTTCATGAAAAGGCATATGTCTCCGGGCGAGACAAGTTCCACTATCTAAAATCTTGCTTGCAAGGTGAAGCGGCTACGGTCATTAAATCATTAGCGATCACCTCCGAGAACTATGAGATAGCATGGGACACTCTAGTAGCTAGGTATACTGACAGACGAATGATCACGGATACGTTCTTAGACCAGATCTCGCAAGTACCCACGCTTCGGGGTGACAATTTTAAAGTTCTCAAGGAAGTTAGGGACTCTGTCACGGTTGCTCTCAACGCCCTCAAAACTATGGGTTACGGCGTCGATCATTGGGATCCCATCATTGTTCATTCACTGAAGAACAAACTGGATGACACCCTCCGCTTGGCCTGGGAGATGTATCTGGGAAGCAGCAAGGATTATCCCACCTTTCTTCAATTTTCGGAGTTTCTAACGCGTCACATTAACTCTTTGCAATCATTAGGCAACAAACCTAAGACTTCCAAAAAGGAATCGGGGAAATCCTTGAAGTCACACGCTGCGAGTGTGAATAGTACCGGCTGTGCTCACTGTGGTAGTAACCATCTCTTGTATCAGTGCAAGGACTACCTTGCATTGACCCCTCAGGCTCGATCAAAGTTTGCATTTTCACAGAACCTCTGCATCAACTGCCTGAGGCCAGGGCATAGTTGCTCCAATTGTTCTTCTTCGTCACGATGCAGGAAATGTAGTAAAATGCATCATACGTTGTTGCATTTTGACAAATCTGGCACCGGGGGGAGCAAGTCACGGGGGACTACCCCTGCGACAAACTCCGCTTCCGAGCCTGAACCCTCTAGCTCGCATTCTACAACGCATCTTAGCGTTACCGATACACGATCAGTCCTATTGGCCACGTTCTCTGCCAGGATTGATGCTCATGACGGTTCTCGTGTTATAGTCCGCGGTTTAGTTGACCCGGGCTCAGAAACTTCCTTTATCTCAGAAAAGTTAGCTCAGCAGTTACGAGTACCGCGACAACGTATCAACGCTACCATCCATGGAGTGAATTCGGCTCAAACCGTTCGAGCGGAGGCACAGATTACCCTTCATTCTCTCAAACGACACGGTGCTTCATTGGATGTAACCGCAATAATCTTATCAAAGATTACTCCATATCTACCTCCGTCTTATTCTCCGTCAGCTATTCCAGCACTAAACGGAATTGAGCTCGCAGATACTTTCGCTTCTACCAAGGTTCCAATTGATGTGCTCCTTGGTGCAGATTATCTTGCTGAGGTGGTAGAAGGTCCGTACATTCGTTGTCCTGATCATTCAGTACTTGCTCAGCAGACGATTTTCGGGTGGATCGTAGCCGGAGTCTTATCCAAGGCTGGTCGCTCCCATAGTTACACGGTTCATCATTGCTTTGACTTCGAAAACACTCTTCGCGACTTCTGGGAACTGGAAGAAGTTCCTGAGGTCAAACCCATGTCCACAGAGGACTCCCTCTGTGAACAACATTTTGTGGATACGGTATCACGCACCCCTTCGGGTCGTTTTGTCGTTGCCTTACCTTTTCGATCCGACATCGAAAGGCATAATCTAGGTTCTTCTTCTCGGGTAGCAGAGAAAACCTTATCAAGAATACTTCGGCGATTGGATACTTCTCCAGAACAGGCTGAAAGTTATTCTCAATTCTTACAGGAGTATCTTATGTTGGGACATATGTCTCCTGTTCCTAGGAACTCTGACTTTCGCGTCTTCCTGCCTCATCATGCAGTATTCAAGACCGAGAATCAGAAGACCAAGATTCGCGTTGTATTCAACGCATCATCTAAAACTTCTACTGGCGTCTCGCTTAACGATACGTTATTCATTGGACCCAAGCTCCAACAGGACATCACGCGGATCCTAATGAATTGGCGTTCCTTTCGATATGTAGGCGTCACTGACATTGTTAAAATGTTCAGACAGATTCTTGTGCGTTTTGAGGACCGCAAGTATCAGAGCATTTTATGGAAGTCTGATTCCGGTGAGCTTCAGGCCTTCGAACTCAACACGGTGACCTACGGTACTGGACCGGCACCTTTCCTATCCTCGCGAGTTTTGCGCGAATTAGCTTACACGGACGGAGCTAACTTCCCTCTCGCGCAGGATGTGTTGTTAAATTCTACTTATGTAGACGATATACTTTTTGGGGCCCATGACTTACAGCAACTTAGTTCGGTTAGGGAACAACTCATCGCTCTACTGGCAAAAGGGGGCTTCTCCTTAAGCAAATGGGCATTCAACCAACCGGGGTCTTCCCCGCTTGAACCTACCGAGCTGCATTCTTTCTTTGAGGATCCTGCTGGATCAAGTAAAGTCTTGGGCATATATTGGGATCACGGAGATGATAGCTTCCGCTTCCGTGTTTCTCCTTCACACATTGGTGTACTAACCAAACGCATCCTCTTATCAGAGAATGCTAAGATCTTCGATCCATTGGGATGGATTTCTCCAATAATCATCACTCTAAAGCAGTTAATGCAATCCACCTGGTTGCTTAAACTCTCTTGGGATGAAGAAATTCCTGAGCCTATTAAGTCAAAATGGCTCAAGTGCTATGAGCATCTCCGAGACTTACAGACTTTACGGATTCCACGGTGGACCGGACAATCACTTACTACTGGAAAACGCGAATTAATTGGACTTTGTGACGCCTCAGAACTTGCGTACGGCGCAGTCGTTTATGAACGCCTCACTGATGAGGACGCTAAACTCTCGGTACATTTAGTAATGTCCAAAACAAAGGTCGCTCCGATCAAGACCACTTCAATCCCTCGTCTGGAGTTGGTCGCAGCTGCCCTTCTAGTCAAGTTATTGGTTCACGTCAAGGGAAGCTTGGTCGGGAGTTGTGATGCGATTCGTTGCTATTCGGATTCGCAAGTCGCTTTAGCCTGGATAGCAAAGCAACCTGTGCATTGGAAGACGTTTGTGGCTAATCGCGTTTCATATATCCAAACACATTTATCGGAAGCCAGCTGGCATCATGTACCCACTAAGTTGAATCCTGCAGACTTGTGCTCAAGAGGAACCAGTGCTCAACAGTTATCAGAGGACTCACTTTGGTGGCATGGGCCTGCTTTTCTCCGTGAGCACACCGCAAATCCCGTTCAGGTCTTTGAAACCGCGGAAGAAAGTCGGAAGGTAGCGTTAACCGCTCAATTCGACACAACTGAGTGTTGGTTTTTTGATAAGTTTTCGTCTTGGTCTAAACTGGTCCGAGTTATGGCCTATGTTCTTCGATTTGTCCAGCGGACCAGAAAAAACGGCCAATGGGAGGACTCCCTCCTGTCTGCAACGGAAATTCGCAGTTCGATTGAAGCCTTGGTAAAGGTTGTTCAACGAACGCACTTCGCGAGCGAAATCTCAGCCTTGAATCATGGGTTACGTATACCGTCGCGGTCAAAGCTTCTTTCCTTACATCCGGTTATTGATTCACAAGGAATCCTAAGAATAGGGGGGCGGCTTCGGAACGCCGAAATTTCTGAACAAATGAAACACCCCATTATTCTTCCGGATTGCCACTTAACGGCCATACTCATTAGGCAAACGCACCTAGATACACTTCACGGGGGGCTCCAACTAACTTTGTCCACGTTGCGACAAAAGTTTTGGGTCGTGAATGCGCGAAATCTAGTAAAATCATGCGTTCACAAGTGCGTCACGTGTGTTCGCGAACGCGCTAAACTCGGTAACCAGCTTATGGGATCACTCCCTGCCGCTAGGGTTTCGCGAAGCTTCACTTTTGAACACACCGGAGTAGACTATGCTGGGCCTTTCTTGGTTAAATTGCATCACGGTCGTAACGCAAAATCCATGAAATGTTACGTGGCAGTGTTCGTATGTCTATCTACCCGTGCTGTTCACTTGGAACTCGTTTCTCGATTGGATACCGAGGCCTTCCTCGCTGCGCTGTCTCGATTCATTTCTCGTCGTGGAAAACCCGCCGTTATGTACTCAGACAACGGCCTTAATTTTCAAGGAGCGGACGCGGAACTAAAACGCGCCTACCGATGTGCCTTAGAAGCCGCCCGCGCTCAACCCATCGAGTCCATCCGTGAAATCGAGTGGAAATTCATTCCGGTCGCTACTCCCCACTGGGGCGGTCTTTGGGAAAGTGCTGTAAAAAGTATGAAACACCACCTGAAGCGCTCCCTCGGAGTTTTCGTGCCTAATTTCGAGGAAATGACCACACTACTGACTAAGATTGAGGCCTGCCTAAATTCACGACCTATATCGCGGTTACATGATGATCCAGAGTCGTTGGACGTATTCACTCCGGGGCATTTTTTGTCAGGACGGGCGTTAAATTCCCCACCTGAATTATCCACCTTGGATTTACGAGAATCATCATTAAACCGTTGGCAAACCGTAAATCGAATCACCGAGACCTTTTGGAAGAAGTGGTCTTCCGAATACTTACACACTTTGCAACATAGACCGAAATGGCAGAACTCTAACTCGGAATTCGGTGAAGGAGATTTGGTGCTTGTCAAAGTACCTAACAATCCTCCCCGTATGTGGACCTTGGGGCGGATTCTCAAACTAGTTCCTGGGGTGGACGGAGTAGCTCGCGTAGCTGTCCTTAAAACCGCGAGAAAAGAGATTCAACGGAGTCTCTCGCAACTCTGTAAACTCCCCTCTTAGCCCTCACTTTGGGTCTTATCAGGGTCTATCTTCACCCTGCTTTCCGGCATCCTGGGACTCTTCAGGTTGTCATCTCTCCTTCTCAAGCTTCCTGGGACTCTTCAGGTTGCTTAACTTTCTTCTTCCTTGTTTTGACGCCATCGCGTCAACGGGGGGAGTTTGTTCGAGATTGGGAGGAGCAGAAAATGTTGCGAAGTAGATTCCGCATTTCTCTGTTATATCTCCCATCTTTATTGCGCTCACAATAGACGGCTAGACCGACAGCGTCTAGCTGCTCTATCTGTCTCTCTCTCCGCGGCGCGCTTGCGCGTCTTCTGGCCCTGGCGCGTCGCGGCCGCGAAGCGACACTACTTGCGCGCTTGGCCACTAGGTGGCCAGCGCCCGCGGCAGCTCTCTCGCTGGCAAGATTAGTGTCGCGTAATTATATAGATGGGTCCTTGATAAGGACCCATCGCACCCCAAACTCGGTCGACAGCCTGCGTAGCAGCAGCAACAGCAGCAGTTTCCGAAGCCTTCATCGGCACTTTTTGACGCCTCATCGGCAGCGCCTCCACGGCCAACTAAGAGCGCCTCCACTGACGAACTCATTGGGAGCATACTTTGGTAAATATCACCCTTTGACTATATAACCATGGACTGCTAGTAGTCCGCCATTGTGCGATCCAAAATGTGGAGACACCAATCCCCGTTGCGGCGAATAAGTGAACTAATCTGCTTAAGTTTTTGAGAAACGTCAGTAAATGGTAGTTAAATAAAGTAAATATACACACAATGTTATTAAAGAATATACTATAACCAGCCTAAATTAAAGTAAGATAAAGCAATAATTAAAATGAATTTGGCAAAGGAAATAAAATGTTATATACTAAGTATAAGGAAATGATTTATACATATATTAGAAAAATAAGATTTTATTGACCTGCAAATAAAATTGTTTTTGTTAACTGTTTTCGTACATAATTTTTATGAATATTTCTAGTTAAATGTTTTGAATAATAATGGAATTTAATTTTTAAATACAATTCTGTAATCAACTTAAGTAATATATATTTATGACTTTCTAAAATGTCATTATCAAGGTCATGAGCTTCGAAATTATTGAAAATCATATTAAAGTTAAGATTTCTCATGACAAGTATGACAAGGCGGTGAAATGCAAATTTTATATTTAACTTATTTTCAACTCTATAAATATTAAAGTACTTTTCTGCAATAGTGGTTACACTAACAGTGTCTTTTCTTGGGACACGTAGATATCCACAACTTTTAATATTAATGAATGTTGAGGTTATATGTGGTAATGAATTTAGTAAACAAATACAAGTGTCACATTTTAATGCAGCAATTAATTTCTTTTCCACGAAGCCTGACATGTATTCCACTGCATTATTCTGACTTTTATCAATTATTACAATGGGAATTTCATCAATGCTTTCATCTTCAACGTCTTCTTCTTTTATTTCTATATTATGTTTTTTAATTCTAATTGACGAAATATTTAATAAATTGGTTTTATCCAGCATCATGCAATTTGCTTCTGCTGATGATTTCACTTCATTATGATGCAGCAGACGTTTGTATGCTGACGTAAATTGTAAACAATTAGGATTATTGTTATATCCTCCCATTGCTCTGATACATGAAAAAAATGTTTCCAAGTGATCTTGCGAAAACTTGTAACATAAAATATATTTTAAATATCCAGATTCAACATAGTCTTGATACATTTGTTTAAAATTTTCCATGTCCACTATAAAACCTAGAAATCCAGTTCTTGATTTAGAATTTATTATTAAATTACCAGAATAGGTTACCTTTATACTGGAAAAGTAATTTTTGGCTTCATTAAATAATTGAAATATTTGTAAACACGTTTCAGTTTTGATGGGTCTTTTAAAACCAAACGCAAACAAAGAACGACTATTCAAGCAATCAAACACATTATTCACCATCCTTATAAACTGTATAGTTGCATTCGAATGCAGAAAATCAGGATGTCTGTTTTTCATAAGAATCTCTAAAGCATCGGCACAGCTGTTACTAAATATTTGCGCTGCTAACTTAACACTCATTTTATTTTTTTGCCATTGCATATGTTTAGCATTAATTTTATTTGCTAAGTGAAAACAGCCTTCTTCTTGTAAGGATACTAGTTTTTCTAGTAAATTCCAATATATGGCATTTCCATTACCATCGTAAAGTATTTCTTTACTGGCCCAAGCAGTTCTAATTAATTTTAGCATGTGTGCAGCATCGAGGAATAAAAAGACATCATGATTTTGAGTTGGATGTTTAAAAAATGCTTTGTGATTAAAAACATCTGCATTTAATATTGCACTCATTTTAATATTAGTTGCGAGGCCATCAAAGGTTAATGATATTACATTAACACCTGAATCTGCTATAAATTGCAGTACGTTTGTGGTAATAGCTGCCCTTTCTTCTGCTGTTAAGCCATCTACATAAAAATACGCAACAGGTATTTTCCACCTTTCATTCACCCCTGTTAACAAATAAACTAATGCTTCTTTAGCTAATGGCATACTATTTGGATCTGGAATAACAGTTCCTAAATCTACGTAGCCAATAAATTTTTTCCCTGAATGACTCCATTCAAGTTGTTTTCTTATTGCAATTTCGTCCATCATTAATGCAGCATAAATCTTTTTATCGCCAAGTGCCTCACATCGTGATTTTAAAATATCTATTGCGTCTT
This sequence comes from Prorops nasuta, assembly GCF_024137725.1. Classification (NCBI taxonomy): domain Eukaryota; kingdom Metazoa; phylum Arthropoda; class Insecta; order Hymenoptera; family Bethylidae; genus Prorops; species Prorops nasuta. The sequence continues at coordinate 1,390,733 of NW_027116810.1, forward strand.
TAGTGAAGCCTGGCGATCCATCTGTATTAGCATACCAAGATCTGATTGTTGCTGGTGCTGGTAGTTTATTTTGATAAGCCTGACGCACATAATTATAGGCTTTTGGGCTATAAAAATTTAATGTTAAAGCGAAAGCACGAATTTCAGGAGGATACTTTCCTCTTACTTTTCCTCCTCTTTGTATTTGATGCAATAAAATATTATCATCAGAAGAACACTGTAATATACAAATGGAAAAAGTGTTATGTTGCTTTAACTGTTGCTTATTTTACAATGTGTGATTAAAGACTGGAATGACATGGAGCTTAATTTCAGAAGACCAATGCAAACATTACTGTACAAATTAAATGTAAATTGTACTATTGGATATTACAAATTTAAGTTTACCATTTACTTCATCCTTTCCCTTTAATGATAAAAATACCTAGATTTTAAAAAATTATCCTTCTAATAAAGTTCCGTAGTTTTATAAGATAAGAGTTAATTAAAGAATAAGAAAATATAAGTTTGGTTACGGCCGCCGATTTCATAAACCGAATTAAACTGAAATTTTAGCTTTGCAATTGCTTCAGACAAAGATTGAACAAAAGCGTTGTACTTATGGTTAAAATGAGACAAGCAGATTTTAGGGAAGTTAGCGCTATGCTCAAGATGCGTTTATGAATTCGGCTTTTAAGGTATCGTCTATATATGTATTAAAAAAAAAATTATATATAAGAATAGTTTATACCTCTATTATATGACAAGAATTAGAAGAAATCAAATCTTTTTTTCTTAAATCAAACAATAAAGATTGTAGCGACTCAATTTTCTTCTTTTGCCGATTTTGTTGTGACTGCAACCGTTTTATCTTCTGATCTTTTTGCATGCATGCTTTCTTCAGTAACAGAAGAGACTTTCTTAACTTTGTAGGAGACATTTCTGCAATTTTTTGTTCAGTTAGATCACCAGGGTATCTAACAGTATTACTTGAACAAAAAGCTTCTTCTAATGGTGACTCCGTAATTTCCATCACCTCAGGTTCATGAAGCATTTCGCTAAAAATAATATTATGATTTTAGTTCAATATTAATTAAAAGATAATGCTCCCTATTTTAACTTGAAATATTTTCCATTATAGTTTACCTTGCTGCACCTGACATTTCAGCTGTCAGTAGTTGCACACTTGGCATTTCCACATTCTCTGCATCTGCTGTTTCTTCTTCTGACCTGAAAATGGAAAATAATAATCTATTCCATCAATATTACTCAATTATTAACTTTTCCAATCACTGCGTAGTCTAATGATCACATCAATTTTCATAACCTGTTCAATGTGTTGCTTAAATATTTTTAAAAACTATAATGTCTTTACAAATGAATAATACATGATTGTTTTAAGAAAATAACAGTTTATAGATTCGTATTACTCACAATTTCAACAACTTAAAAGGATAATTTTATACTATTTTCAAACCTTATAATTTGAATTTCTAAGTTAAAAAATTTTGATCAAAAAGGTTATTAATAGGTGCAGTGTATGTTAAATTACATACTGTGTAATTTGTGCACGTGGAAAGAGAGTTGGAATTGATCCTGATTTCAATCGTACAGCAGAGAATCCAACCTTGTGTAAGCATTCCTCTGTGAAATGTTCTGCACAAATATATGCCTTCTTTGGCAACTTTAAAATATCAGTTTGCTTATTTAAATTTACCAAAGCTTGCATCCATTTCTCATTTAACCCTTGGTCATTAGGAAATCTATTAAAAAGTAAAATATAAGAAAAATAAACAAATGTTTGAAGTTTATAAAAAGATAAGAATAGAATATATTAAGTAATTTAGGTGACTTCGACTTGTTCGCTTATGCAGCTTCCTGTTTCAGTAATGTTAAATTAACATAACATTTAAAGGTGTAGCGTTACAAAATTATGAAAAATAATAAAAAAAGTTTACCTGTATAACGGTATTGATGTTGCATCGTTTTCTCTTACATTTGAAAATCTTTTACTATTGCACAATTCAACACAACAATACAGAGTTTTCCCCATGTCACTAATTTAATATATTAAATTGCCGTGAAGATAGTATAATACCGTGTCTCTTAGTTATACACAAAAGGAAAATTTTAATGCAAAATTTTACGTCCTAGCTTTCGGGATGTGACAGTTGTGTTATTGTTTAGCTTCTACTACACCACCATCTTGCGGTATTAATAATCAACTTACTCAGTAATTAGTTCCAAACTCGCCGCACCGGGGATTAGTGTCTCTACATTCTGGATCGTTATTTTACCATTGCAGGTATAGGGAGCTAGCAGTCCATGGTTATATAGTCAAAGGTATCACCCACTACCCACTGCCTACCGAGAGGGGACTTCCCCTCTGCGGCATTTCCTCCCTCCTAAAGGGAGATTTCTCCGGGGACTTCCCGGGAGGAATTAAACCCTCTCCTTCCCCTCCACACTGCCTCCGAGGACTACCTCGGACCCAGTGTTCCGACCCTCACATCCAGGGCTCTCGATAGAGTCGGGTAACGGGAGGGGTAGAATTCACCCTAGGGGTTGGGGTGGCTCGGAGCCACTATAGCTTGTGGAGCTGTAGGCTGCAGGGTAAGGGGACTTCCCCTTCCCTAACACCTCTTCTCCACCTTTGCCTTTCTCCTTGGCTGGAGATTTTGCTGGGGAACAACCCAGGGAAATTGTCCAGTCCCGAGGAGGCTTAAGTCCGCGTACCTCCTGGGGAATTTTGAGTCTTGGGGTTCTAAGGAATCTTCTGCGAAAAGAAATTCCCTAGAATTTAACGGCAGCAAATTCCCTAGGCCTTCGCCATTGTAAAAATCGCGGTTTTTCTTGTACATAAAATTACTTTGTAAACGTTTGTATATTTTTTATTTATTTGAATAAAGAACACTTTTACCTATTACCTCTGCCTTGAATTTTATTCTAGAATAAGACCTTCCTTTCTGACCACAGGTTCGGAGCCAACTTGGGGCACTGTTTCGCACAAGCATTTCTGTGTGGCCCAGTCATTTCAATAATTGTGACATAATGTTATAATAGTGAAAGTGTAAGCGATTGCTGTGTATACAAAGAAATTTTATTACAAAATAATAATAATTTTGTATGATAATGTTTTGATTCCTATTATTATAAATTAAAGCTAGTTCAATTAAAATTAATTATTTTTATTTCTTCCTTAACCACACACAGATTATATACGTACAGAGTAATTACATATTCTTGTAGAACCTATCTTTCATCTAATATAACTAAATTGTAACTATTTTATATCTGCATGTTATAACTATTTGTTTCAATGATTTTTATTATTGAATGTGAGATAAATTACGTAGAGTTTCTGCAAATTTCTTATTAGTCTGTCACATCCTTGAACATATTAGCTTGTATGATATTTATATGTCTCCTTTGCACTATTTTCTTCTAGTCTATAACATATAACAATAATTTTATTATCGTTTTTAAATACACGCAGATAAGATGATTATGCTGATTTGTAATTAATTTTATAAATATTGGAATGATAGTTAAACCATTGTCTTATTAAATTTGGAAAATGGGCATTTGAATGATGCTATTTAAATTAGGCCTCTTTTCTGTGAGATATGTTCTCATAATACTTGATTAGATAAAGTTCCTTAAAAGTTATGTGTATAATACTGAGTTCATCTTATTTTTTAGCTTCAAGTAGTTTTCCAGCAACGTGTTTGAATATACATTTTGAATATAGAATACTCTTATTTCCTTACTCTTATTATAATGTTGTCAGGATTGATAGAAAGATTTGTCAATCATCTGAAAATGATAGGATATACATATGATGACTGGATAAATTAAGGTTTTAGGACAGATAAGTCTCATGAACAAATAGGAATAATAAAATAAGTATTGAATATTGGAAATGGATATCCAAATATGTAGCTGGAAAATATAATTTGAAGCTGAAAACAAGCTGAACTCAGCAGTATATATAAACGTATTGGTCGACAATATCCTCTCAAATAGTAGAAAAAGATATCAGGTGGATGAGGTGCCAAACATATTTAAGTACAATAAGTCCAGTGTCCATTCTTCAAATTTAATACAGCAATAGTTTACCAATCATCTTAATTATTATAGAAACAATTAGACAGCAGAATAAGCATATTTGAGCATATTTAAAAATATCCAAAGAATTATTGGTATATGCATTGAAAACTAGAAGAAGAAGGAACATTCAAGGCAAATAAATGTCATACGAGATGTGGAAGCATATGTGACGAATCAATAAGAAATTAGTAGAAAATTTATACAATTTGTTTCACTTTGAATAATAAAAATCATTGAAACAAATAGTTATAACATGCAGATATAAAATAGTTACAATTTAGTTATATTAGCTTAAAGATAGGTTCTACAAGAATATGTAATTACTCTGTACGTATATAATCTGTGTGTGGTTAAGGAAGAAATAAAAATAATTAATTTTAATTGAACTAGCTTTAATTTATAATAATAGGATTCAAAACATTATCATACAAAATTATTATTATTTTGTAATGAAATTTCTTTGTATACACAGCAATCGCTTACACTTTCACTATTATAACATTATGTCACAATTATTGAAATGACTGGGCCACACAGAAATGCTTCATAAATCAGTCCTTTTTCATTCATTGGTCTTTAAGTATTTCTTTCCTGCGATTTAAACTCATGAAGAATAGGATTTAGCCTGTAACAGAAATAAAATAACCACAAAGTATATTTCCTTAAAAATTTACATTAATTTTCATTTTTGTTATTACTTTATACTCATCTAATATATTTTTTCTTCTCTGTTATGTATTAAAATACTTCTTTCTTTTCCGCAATCGTTTTAAGAAAATATTATTTTTGTTTACGATCCAAAATTTACGGTTAATCGCGCCATTTGACAGCTGCGGACAAACTCCCTAGAAATCCCTTCGCCCCTCTGATTTCTCCTTCTCCTCACCTGACGCAAGATTATTGGGCTCAACTGTACTATTGCTCCTCCTGCTATAACAGCTAAACCAACAACTAGAGTAATTAAAAAATTTTATTATCATCCTAAAAATGAAATACCACCAAAATTTGATGATGTATGTGAAACATCGTCTAAAGATTTTGTTTATTTAATTACTGATGGTACACTATTCATTATGTACGGAAAATGGTTTTGGCACTTTGAAGTTCATAGAAATAAAAAAAAAAGATATTATAGAAATGGAAAATTAATTAGAGATTTTTTATCATTTTTACCGAGTAATTTTACTAGAATAACGGCAATACATGAAATAGGTGTTGGTAAAATAGTATTATATTCAGATAATAATGTATATATATTTGATGCTCTTACTAGAGAATTAGATTCAGGATATCCAAGATCATATCAACAATTATTAGGTAATTATGTTAATTATGATGGTGTTAAAGCAGCTGTTTTAACAAATTCTGGAAAAGTTTATATTTTTTATACTCCTAATTATGTAATAGAATTGTCCAGCTGTGAAGTATTAAAACCCAACAAATTCACCACAGTTGAATCAGTTTTTCAAACTGAAATAAATTTTTATCAAAACTTTACATTATTCAAATATACAAATGGAAAAATTTATATAATACAAAATGGTATGTATAAAGCCTATGATGAATTCATTCGTATAATTGTAAAGTCAGATAAATTTGATTTATCATTATTTAATATTGAATGTTCAAGTATCACTTTAGGTGAAAAATTAAAAACTCTTATGGTGAGAATGTTAACATTTTATGGAGTTGATATCAACCATTATCATAATCTTAAAGGAAATTATTTAAACGATGATGCTAATAATGATAATAATGATGATGATGAATATAATAATGATTTTAATGATGAATCATATCAAAGTATGAAAGGAGTATCCTTCGATTCTGGACGTGTTAAGAGATTTAATTCATTTGCCGAAGTGCAAAAGTATAAAATTGATCAGATTAAGAAAAATGAATTATAAGACAACAAAATTTCATTAAAAAAATTAGTCATTAATTGTTTAATCGTCAAGCATGAACGCTGTTCCTCGAGAGTAAGTAGAAAAAAATTAAAAATTGTCTTTTTTATTATTAATTACAGATATATTGGTTTAAAGGAAACCGATTCTTATTCTGGGAAGGCGATATCCATTAACTTCAAATGATTATGAATATTTGGAAATTGGTATTAAAATTTCAAATATTCAAAAAGCTACTATATCAATCATCCTTAGTCATATTGCAACAAATGACTTCATTGAATTTTCCGAAGAAACATGGAATGAGGTCTATAATTATCGTGAATATATTTATAAATTTTTTGATAATATACCTACACCCACTCTTCATCTACTTAGTGATGATACATCAATAGAATTGTTGGATAAAATTGATGGAATTGGAAAAAAAGTTAAATTTAATCAGGTAAATAGTGTTATTTATGTATCAAGTAAAATGTGTAAAAATATGTTATCTTTTTATCGTTGTATTAATATTACAACTCAATGGTTACAATTTAATTTGGATACAGTTTTACAAACATTTCAGGATTTTGTAAAAATTGCTCTTTCTGCTAAGTTTAAAAATTGTATTCTTGAATAGATTGAAAAACATACAATTTTTAACAAATATTCTCTTGTACAAAACGAAATTTTATATTTTTATTTAAAATCAATTGTATTATATTCCAAAACAAATTATATGTAAACAATTTTTAAGTGAAAAATGATTTTAGTGTATTTAATAATAATTGTTTTATATAAATATTGTAGTATTATAAAATAGTATACGTTATAAACTATGGGGTAATTTGTAATAAAAACTATTATTTTATAATTAAAAAAAAAATCTTAATTTATTTATTCATTTTTTGATAATATACAAAATATATTCAAAAATTACATTTTTTTACAATTATTTTTTTATAATTTTTATTTAAAATCTCGCAGGTACTAGACAATACACATTCTACGAAGATGTTATCCTTATCCTTAATCTTATTGTTAGTAATTTTTTATTTTTCATTAATTTTATTGTGTAAAATTATAATTTATTATGTAATTTTTCTAACAATATTAGTTAGTGGACTGTATTCAACTATACGATCGTGTAAAATTAAACAATAAGCGTTAGTATTCAAAGGTATATCTTTTTTACATTCAAAATCTATTCTAATGTCAACAGTACCATTTTTAATGAATTCAACTTGACGTGAACAATCAATGACAATTAAAGGCGCTATATTCTTAAATTTATTAAGAGTTAATAAATTATCCTCTTGTAATCCGTAATAAACAGATTTAAATTTTGAATACATTAAATATAACAAACTAAAGTTACTTTTATCAAAATCTATGTTTAAGTTGTCGTAAGGATATGATTCAGAGTTAAGATAGAGACGAACGTTTGATATATTACAATGATCAAAAATATGAGATTGATTTGATATTTGATCTTTTCGATTTGTTTGTAATGCTAATATTATAAAACGTGGTTTTTCCAGTTGAGTAGATGCTTTCACAGCCCAAGTATGTTTGGTTGATGATTGTAAAAGAGGATATTCATATAAATCCCAAGTTCGATAGTTCATAGTAACAACATTTCCATTTTCAACAAAACGTAGAATTGCTAATTTATTCATTTCCTCCAATGTAATATGCGGTATCTTCCATTGAATTTTAGTTAATTCAATCGAAGCGTTAACTTTAGGTTTATCATACCCAGAAAAGAGAGAATTCAAATCGTTTCGAGATCGAATTAATATTAATTCGTGTCGAGCATTTATTACAATATGATTGTAATTTTCGCAAAATCCCAATAACATTCGTAATGGTACACAAAAATTAAAAAATAATTTTTTATCACTCGTTGTATATTTTAAAGCATCATGACACCAACCTGCATTTTCTATATAATTTTTATTAATACTGCCAACTGATAGATAATTTACAATAGATGTTGTAATTCCAACATTTCTACATTGATCTATTTCAACACCATCCAATTCATAGCTAATCTCATCGAATAGAAATGCCATACAATTATTATCAAGAAATACATCATCTTTACCTTCGTCAGTTCTTGTTACTTTTCCTTCTATGTAGAGAAAACTTTGACTTGGTAATATATATAGATCTTGATGTTGGATTGGAATTCTAATTTCATCATTATTTCTCAAATTTGTATTGGCATAAGGATTATATCCATGAATTTCAATTTTTGTTATTCGATTGTCCAACACGGGTGATTCTTGAATGTCTAGTATGTCGATCATTTTTCACAATGTAACCTAATGATTATAGAAATTTAATATTTGATAGATTTAAACCTCTTCTACTAAGTTGCACTTCCGATTCACAAGTTGCTCCAGGAATGACAGTTGAAAGATGATGTTTTTGATTATATATAAGCATTTAACTTATGCTTCTTTTTAACGGGATCCCTCAAGCCCTCTGTAGCCAACATTACGGAACGAAAATCGAGAGAGAATTGTCCAGCGCTATTTTTCGACCGATTTCAATGTTTTTTGGCTTGTTGGAATTGTTAGGACTCGCACCGTGTCATAAATAAAGCCGTATTTTCCAAAAAACGTAAAAAAATCAAATTGTTTAAAAATTTGCATTAATAATATTTAAACGCAAAACCAATTGAAAAATCGGGCTTCTTTATGACGAGGTGCCAGACCTAACGATTCCAACAAGCCCTAAAACATTGAAATCGGTTGAGAAATAGAGCTGTACCATTGTCCCGCGTTTCTGAGATGAACGAAAAGCAAAAATATTTAGGAAGGAAGCTACGCTTCCTCCCCTCTCGCGGCTCACGCTAACGTGTTCCCCTACTCCAGCATCGAAACTTACTACGAAGCTTTCCTCTCATATTTACGCTATTCTCCTATCTGTAGCTATACATATATAAATACGGCTAAAATAATGTTGAGAACATTTCATTTCGTGGATATAATGAAATTGATAAAAAAGCAATTATCATTTTGAAATAAAATTGTAGAAAAGGAGATTTCGTAATGCTTGAAATATAGGGCATACGGCGAAACGCGGGACAATGGTACAGTCGTATTTTTCAACAGAATTTGATGAGACTAGTAATAATCAAGAGACACGGTAGTGTCTCGACGGCAAGTACATATAAAAGTAGATAATGACATGTCTATACCGCCGAGCACTACCGTTAACTTATACAGTAGGTTTGGCCGCCTCAATTTTCAAACCGAATTTTTTCCGTGAATATTCCACTGTCATGATTTAAGTAAAGCTTTCCTTAAACTAGTTTGGAACAAACTTTCATTTAAGACCATGAACATTAAAAACGGTTCATGCAATCCAGAGATCTCATACTGAGTTAGCTATATATATATCGAAAATTGAGATTCTTCTCCTTCATAATCTTCTTCTTCTTCTTCTTCTCCAGCCAGAGTGTAGTCTCGGGCTGAAGTTGGCTGCTTAACGTAGGTTTAGTGACGTCAGTAGACGTAAACGTAAATATAGCTGCACACAATCGTAAACAGTGTGTCTGTGTGTATCTCCTAGATATATGTTTTACTTCGTTTATTACGGTAAATCAGGTTAAGCTGCAAGATTGACAGTATTAACCTTAAAACAATTTGAACCTAATTATGAAATAAATAAATGAAAAAACATGATTAGGCTGTTCTTATTTAAATTTGATGAGGTTATACTCATTAAAAGGATTTTTAATTACATAAATAAAGGAATCAACAGATTAGATAAGTATAACAATGAATTTTATGATATAAAATGTAATATATTTTCTGGTACTTTGTGGAATTTTATTTCAGATTAAATTATTGTGATGTGTTTATTGTATCATTGCTGAGGATACAGCTGACGGGATGAAGTAAGAATAATTTTCAACACTGTGCCAAGGAGAAGTATACTTTCAATATTTATGTGCATCGGTGATTGCCAGGATTGCAAGAATAAATAAATGAAAAAACAATATTAGACTGTTCCTATTTGAATCCGATGAGGTTATACTCATTAAACGAATTTTTTACATAAAGGAATCAACAAACTAGATAAGCATAACAATGAATTTTATAATATTAAATGTAATATATTTTGTGGTACTTTGTGGAATTTTATTTCAGATTAAATTATTGTGATGTGTTTATTGTATCATTGCTGGGGATACAGCTGACGGGATGAAGTAAGATTAATTTTCAACACTGTGCCAAGGAGAAGTATACTTTCAATATTTATGTGCATCAGTGATTGCCAAGATTGCAAGAAATTGTTAAGGTATTTGAAAATCATACGCTAAACTTCCAGGTACTGAAATTAACAAAATACATGTTTAGCTATTTCTTTTCTTTAAACTGATGAGGGTATCAACTGTTTAATAGGTTTCAGATTAAATTAAGGTAAAAAAAATGCTTATTTGGATGATGTGAAATTTCAAAAAAATATTATTTACGTAGAATACAAGTTGACCAGTGCTTGGATTTGAGCTAATTATATGATAGTACATTTTACAAAAGAAACAAAGATATAATATATATGTCAAGAACAAATATTGAATGCTTTGTAACAATTAATTAGATTAAATAAAAATATTACTTCATTTGAACAATCTTAAGATATATATCAGTTTACAAACTCATCAATTTGTCGTGTAAGATTGTAAATTTTTAAATTGCAGGCATACAGTTGATGAAAATAGGAAATTGGCAGCAGAATATCTATGAACCAGAGGCTTCAATCATCTTATCTGTGGTATTTCCTGATACAGAATGTCCAGAGAAAGATAAAAAAGATCTTGGTATGGCAGAGAATATTCCAGAAATCAATGATGATGTTGAAACCTTGCAATTCATAAACATATGAAAAAAGGAGTAAATTTAAAGTCAAATCTTGAGAAAAGAATGGCTTGCCACTCAGTTTGGACTGAAATTTTTTAGAATATGAGGCTAATAGTTAACAAATATTATGATCAAAACATCTAGATGCTTATAATTATGAAAATACTACCAATTTAACATTTTTCATATTACAGGCATACGGTAGATGAAAGTAGGAAATTGACAGCAGAATTTCTAAGAAACTGTGGCTTCAATGATATTCTCTGTGGTATTTCCTAATACAGAAAGTCCAGAGGAAGATAAAAATGATCTTGGTTTGGCAGAGAATATTCCAGAAATCAATGATGATGTTGAAACCTTGCAATTCATAAAAATATGAAAAAAGGAGTAAATTTAAAGTCAAATCTTGAGAAAAGAATGGCTTGCCACTCAGTTTGGACTGAAATTTTTTACAATATGAGGCTAATAGTTAACAAATATTATGATCAAAACATCTAGAAGCTTATAATTATGAAAATACTACCAATTTAACATTTTTCATATTACAGGCATACGGTAGATGAAAGTAGGAAATTGACAGCAGAATTTCTAAGAAACTGTGGCTTCAATGATATTCTCTGTGGTATTTCCTAATACAGAAAGTCCAGAGGAAGATAAAAATGATCTTGGTTTGGCAGAGAATATTCCAGAAATCAATGATGATGTTGAAACCTTGCAATTCATAAAAATATGAAAAAAGGAGTAAATTTAAAGTCAAATCTTGAGAAAAGAAGGGCTTATAACTCAGTTTGGACTGAAATTCTTTAGAATATGAGGCTAATAGTTCACAAATATTATGACCAAAACATCTACGAACTTATAATTATGAAAATACTACCAATTTAACATTTTTCATATCAAGAGACACGGTAGTGTCTCGACGGCAAGTACATAAAAGTAGGTATAGACGTGTCTATACCGCCGTCCAGGCACTACTGTATCTTATACAGCAAGATTGGCCGTCTCAATTTTTAAATCGATTTTTTTCCGTAAATGAAACACTGTCATGATTTCAGTAAAGCTTTTCTTGAAATGGATTAGAACAAGCTTTTATTTGAGCCCATAAACATCAAAATTGGTTCACGCAATCCAGAGATCTCATAATCTGTTAGCTATATATATAACGAATTTAATTTCTTTCCGTCATCTTCTTCTTCTCCAGCCAGAGTGTATGTCTCGGGCTGAAGTTGGTCGCTAAGAAAAATGACGTCATTTTCACAACGCTTCCAACATAATATACTCAACGATCAAACTATGTATGGTTGTGAACTGTCAATTCGGCGACTATATTGAACTGTGTAAATTGTAATGTGAGGTTATTTTTATTTAATGCAGTGAGGTTATTCATCGTGTTGCGATATTGCATTTGTTAATTTCTACAATCACAAATAATTCAATTAACAGTGACTGAAGGATTCGCGAATTAGATAAGTATAATATTATATTTTACAATACAGGATGTAGTATATACTTTGTGGTACTTTGTGGTATTTCTTTTTGCAGATAAATTAAGACAGAATATTTTCATATTCATTGATGAGGATAGAGCTGACTGGATTAAATAAAATTAATATTTACAAGTCTGTGCCAATGAGAAATATACTTTCAACAATAATGTGCATCGGTCATTATCAGGAGGATATTAATTGAAAGAAATTGTTAAGGTACTTAATAATCATATGCTAAACTTTCAGGTATTGAAATCATTAATCAAATACATGTTTTGCTTTTTGTTTTCTTTAAACTGATATTGATTGTAATTATCCGATAGGTTATATCATATATATATAAACAAATATTTTAGATTAAATTATGGCAATGCTAATTTGAAAGATATGAAACATTCCAAAAAATCTTTATTTACGTAAAATAAAAGTTGACCAGTATTTGGATTTGAACAAATTATACGATAGTAGATGTTTACAAAAGATGCGAAGACAACCAAATATTACAGAAGTTAGGTCAACAAGCAATAAAGAAAATGGAGATGGGGCAAAATCAAATACTGGTAAGTAACTGAGATGTTTCATGTTCCTTCAAATATTTATTTTCTTTGAAGATTAAGATTGTTAAATGATGAATTTGATGTCAGGCTTACGCATAGTGTTATCATTTAGTATTTTACAGTCACTGTGCAAGTTTATTATAGCAAATAGTAATACTTGTGCTTTGACTTAAATACATTTGGTAAAATTGAATTAGAAAACCAAGGAAGAAGGTTCGCTCACATACTGACTATTGGAGTTGAATCAAACATTGGGCTTTTCATTCCTGCATTCTGGTATTTGAAACAGGCAAGGATGAAAGCATTGAAAGATTGGCAAAGTAAGAATAAGCCAATATTCAGATAATCGTCATCCATTGCTCAGCCATAATTTAAGGATGAGATTCATTGGATGAAATTCTGTAAAATTGAGTTAATAACTGTTGATAGTTTTCCTCTGTTACCTATGCTAGTATTCTAGGCCAAAGGCAGTATACTAGTCGTTGGTATGGATGAAAAAATGCACGGTTACTCTCAATTGAAAGTCAGTCCAAAAATTAATGGTTTCTACTCCATTTTGCAGCACCAGAAGTCCGACCAGTTTCAACAGTGTATAGAAATTAGCGAAACGAACATTTGAGGACTCTGGCACAGGAAATGTTATAAGGACGACTCGCCAATGTATCTCCCATGCCACCTTTTTCAAGAGTTACCAGCATAAATGTAATAATGATTGGTGCCAAAAAGAAACGTGGTATGCAAAACGACAATGCCAGCTTTGAATATATGCTTAATTCTAGCTTATTCAAAGCTTTGCGAATTGCTTGTCCAGTCATGCCCCTGTATCACCTCAAGCAGCTGATGGAGTTACTGAAGATTCACAAAGTCAGATGTTGGTAAAAAGTAAAATGTTGATTAACAAATGGAATGATTCATGTTTCTTTAAAATATTATTTTCTTTGAAGATTTGAGATATTTAAATGAGTAATTTGATTTTAGGTTTACTCAGATGTTATCATTTAGCATTTTACAGTCACTGTGCAAGTGTATTATAGCAAATAGTAATACTTGTGCTTTGACTAAAATACATTTGGTACAATTGAATTAGAAAACCAAGGAAGAAGATTCGCTCACATACTGAATATTGGAGTTGAATCAATCATTGGGCTTTTCATTCCTGCATTCTGGTATTTGAAACAGGCAAGGATGAAAGCATTGAAAGATTGGCAAAGTAAGAATAAGCCAATATTCCGATAATCGTCATCCATTGCTCAGCCATAATTTAAGGATGAGATTCATTGGATGAAATTCTGTAAAATTGAGTTAATAACTGTTGATAGTTTTCCTCTGTTACCTATGCTAGTATTCTAGGCCAAAGGCAGTATACTAGTCGTTGGTATGGATGAAAAAATGCACGTTTATTCTCAATTGAAACTCAGTCCAAAAATTAATGGTTTCCACTCCATTTTGCAGCACCAGAAATCCGACCAGTTTCAACAGTGTATAGAAATTAGCGAAACGAACATTTGAGGACTCTGGCACAGGAAATGTTATAAGGACGACTCGCTAATATATCTCCTACATCACCTTTGTCAAGAATTAGCAGCATAAATGTGATAGTAACTGGTGCGAAAAAGAAACGTGGTATGCAAAACGACATAGTCAGCTTTGAATATATGCTTGATTGTAGCTTATTTAAAGCTTTGCGAATTGCTTGTCTAGTCTTGCCCCAGTATCAACTCAAGTAGTTGATGAAACTAGTGAAGTCTAGCAAGGTCAGATGGTGGTAAAAGTCAAATGTTGATAAACAGAAAATGTAAATTAATTAAAACATACATCTTACTTAATTATTTTTATGTTGAAAGTATGTTTATTGATTATGAAAAATTTAATCAAACTTTTATTATAGTGAAACTGAAAACATTAAACAAGTAGCCGGGGCATTAATTATGAAGTTCATTTATGCAGAATGCATTACAAATATCAATAAATTCAATGCGTTGACTGTGATATTTTTTCAATATTAATATATATTATTTTATTAGTTAAGCTCTGCTGTTTCAAAAAACGAGAAGTGTGGAAATTTTCTTTAAATTCTGTAGAAAAATTAAAAGAATTATTTAATTTTTTAAATATTATACTCTTACAAAACGTTATGAAATCCCACAAAAAACAGACTTCGCCTGTATAAAAAGGCGGCAAGTACATAAACCATTTAGCATAAATAATATAGTAAAATTATCCAATTAAAAAAAGTAGTGAAATCCAAATATTAGGCAAGTGTATTTTTTCACCTTAGCAAAAGTTAAATTTTTGAAAAAAAAGGAACAACAAAATTACTTGCCGGGCCCGTAATGTCCATGCACAGTGGGAAATTGAATCATGTGTGAGATTCAGCTATAGCGTAGTACAGCAAATTTCATGTTAAAATACAGAGTGAAGTTAGCCGAACCACAGACGATTCTATTTCTCACTGTGCATGGACATTACGGGCCCGGCAAGTAACTTTGTTGTTCCTTTTTTTTCAAAAATTTAACTTTTGCTAAGGTGAAAAAATACACTTGCCTAATATTTGGATTTCACTACTTTTTTTAATTGGATAATTTTACTATATTATTTATGCTAAATGGTTTATGTACTTGCCGCCTTTTTATACAGGCGAAGTCTGTTTTTTGTGGGATTAAAGCCATTCTTCATGTAGATTATCCTAAAGAGCTCGCATCTTCGATAAAGCTTATAGTTTTTCAGCTATGAACGATTGAAGTTGCACGGCGCATAAATACATATTTCCTCTCTCGATTAGATCAGCTTTTGCGCACGTCCATCTTCAATCGCTCATAACTGGAAAACTATAAGCTTTATCGAAAATTCGAGCTCTTTAGGACAATCTACATGAAAAACGGCTTTAGTTATGACTAGTTTCATCAAATTCTATTGAGAAATACGCCTGTACCATTGTCCCGCGTTTTGCCGTAATTTCAGGTCTTCAAGCGTCACTGACTCGTTCATTCTGCTATTTATTTCGGAACAAATAAAAGTACGATTGCTCATTGAAAAATTACGTTAGAAGCTCTCGGTAATGTACATGCTGCTATGAGTATTTCTTAATCTTATGAAGCTTGTCGTAGAAGGTGCAATGCAATAAATTTATATAGAAGGGCAATTTCGCGATTGAAAATAAGACCCACGTACATACATGGTAAACGCTATATGTGTTTGTTTACATTATACTCCACGAGTCACTAACACAGTCGCACCCGTATGTATGTAGGCCTACTATATGCTGGTTTACATACGCTGGACAAGGCAACAAGCTGCAGAGGGGAAAGGGGAAGCCAACTTTATTTACTCCGAGTACGCATCTTGTTACAGTTTGCATTATAATGACCAAAAGAAGCGTTGCAAAATTATGAAAATATTATAAAAGCGTTTCCTCTTTTCACGCTCTATTCAATGATGCTACCCAAGTTGTTGGTGCATTTTTACTTTGCTCGGAATAAATAGCAGAATGAACGAGTCAATGACGCTTGAAGATCTGAAATTACGGCAAAACGCGGGACAATGGTACAGGCGTGTTTCTCAATAGAATTTCATGAGACTAGTCATAACTAAAGCCATTCTTCATGTAGATTGTCCTAAATAGCTCGAATTTTCAATAAAGCTTATAGTTTTCCAGTTATGAGCGATTGAAGATGGACGTGCGCAACAACTGATCTAATCGAGAGAGGAAATATATATTTGTGCGCCGTGCAACTTCAATCGTTCATAGCTGAAAAACTATAAGCTTTATCGAAAATGCGAGCTCTTTAGGACAATCTACATGAAGAATGGCTTTAATTATTACTAGTTTCATCAAATTCTGTTGAAAAATACGACTGTACCATTGTCCCGCGTTTCGCCGTATGCCCTATATTTCAAGCATTACGAAATCTCCTTTTCTACAATTTTATTTCAAAATGATAATTGCTTTTCTAGCAATTTCATTATATCGGCGAAATTAAATGTTCTCAACATTATTTTAGCCGTATTTATATATGTATAGCTACAGATAGGAGAATAGCGTAAATATGAGAGGAAAGCTTCGTAGTAAGTTTCGATGCTGGAGTGGGGGAACACGTTAGCGTGAGCCGCAAGAGGGGAGGAAGCCTAGCTTCCTTCCTAAAAATTTTTGCTTTGCGTCCATCTCAGAAACGCGGGACAATGGTACAGCTCTATTTCTCAACCGATTTCAATGTTTTTGGGCTTGTTGGAATCGTTAGGTCTGGCACCTCGTCATAAAGAAGCCCGATTTTTCAATTGGTTTTGCGTTTAAATATTATTAATGCAAATTTTTAAACAATTTGATTTTTTTACGTTTTTTTGGAAAATACGGCTTTATTTATGACACGGTGCGAGTCCTAACAATTCCAACAAGCCAAAAAACATTGAAATCGGTCGAAAAATAGCGCTGGACAATTCTCTCTCGTTTTTCGTTCCGTAATGTTGGCTACAGAGGGCTTGAGGGCAGTGAAGCCAGACTGGGTCTAAAATCTTCCCCACTCTGCCTCCATAGGCTCACTAACACGTAGAGCTACTGAAGCATCCGTGAGAGCAACCCACTTCTGCCTCCTCGAACGTTGCACGCATACCATACTGCAATACGTGCATGTTTGGGTCTCCTTCGTATAGCTCCGGTATATTTCGAGTACGAGAGAGAGCGGTATACTTTTCTCGGACCTCTCTTTCTCGCGCTCCTTCTTCGCTCATTTAGCCAACGAGCTTAAACGAGAGAAGCCGAGCTAGCCGAAGGAAATTAAGAAATATCTTTTTCGCGGTCAGCTATGATAAAAGCTGAATACGCTAAATGTGAATGTATTAAGATAAAATATTTATAAGTAGCCGTTAACTTATTAGATTTTATAATAAATAAGGAAATGCGATGATATTACGTAACATAGGTCAATTGTCTTAAAACTCATATGTTACGTATTATTGTTAAAAATATTTTATTTTCTTAATTTATTATTTAATCTAGTAGGTTAATGGTAATAAAGAAAAAATCATGACGAAAAAGAAATTAAGAAAGGTTTGCATGAGTTTGCGGGAATCGAACCCGAGCCCGCGTAAGTAGCAAGCAAGCGCCTTACTATCTGCGTTACGGAACGTATTTTTTAATTCTGAAGCTTAGTGGCCTGATAGAGCAATGGAAGCTTTCTCTATGAAATTCAATTTACACAATAAAATATCAATTATAATCGTATATATATTTATTTCGTATGTCTTTTCCTAATGAAATCAAATATTTCTTTTGCATATTTCTAATCATTAATCACTTTAACAGCTGTAGCTTCAAAAAGCCACTCCAACATTACGAAGAATATTTTTGATTGCTGTGGAATTAAAAATAAGTAACCCATGATTTGTATTTGGGATTAAATTTATTATTTCTATTGCAATCAATTTATTTTGAAATAGCTCATATATAGAAAAATGATTCATCGTTCTTGACAAGTAAACGCGCATGACTGACAGAAATGAAACGATGTAGCCAAACAAAGTATTTATATAGCATATATACTGCATTAAAAGGCTATCAGAATATATAACTTACATATTGAGTAAGTACAACAGAGATCCCAAATACAAATCTTGGGTTACTTATTTTTAATTCCACAGCCATCAAAAATATTCTTCGTAATGTTGGAGTCTTTTTTTAAAGCTACAGCTGTTAAAGTGATTAATGATTAGAAATACGCAAAGAAATATTTTATTTCATTAGGAAAAGACATACAAAATAAATATATATATACGATTATAATTGTTATTTTATTCTGTAAATTGAATTTCATAGAGAAAGCTTCCATTGCTCTATTAGGCCACTAAGCTTCAGAGTTAACAAATACGTTCCGTAGCGCAGATGGTAAGGCGTTTGCTTCCTACTTACGCGGGCTCGGGTTCGATTCCCGCATACTCATGCAAACTTTTTTAATTTTTTTTTTCGTCATGATTTTTTTTTAATGCCATTAACCTACTAGATTAGATAATAAATTAAGAAAATAAAATATTTTTAACAATAATACGTAACATATGAGTCTTAAGACAATTGACCAATGTTACGTAATATCATCGCATTTCCTTATTTATTATATAATTTAATAAGTTAACGGCTGCTTATAAATATTTTATCTTAATACATTCACATTTAGTGTATTGAGCTTTTATCATAGCTGACCGCGAAAAAGACATTTCTTAATTTCCTTCGGCTAGCTTGGCTTCTCTCGTTTAAACTCTTTGGCTAAACGAGCGAAGAAGGAACGCGAGAAAGAGAGATCCGAGAAAAGTATACCGCTCTCTCTCGTACTCGAAATATACCGGAGCTATACGAAGGACACCGAAACATGCACGTACTGCAGTGATGGTATGCGTGCAACGTTCGAAGAGTCAGTAGTGGGGTACTCTCACGGACGATTCAATAGCTCTACTGTTAGTGAGTCTATGGAGGCAGAGTGGGGGAGCATTTTAGACCCTGTCTGGCTTCACTGCTTGAGGGATCCCGTTAATATGTAATCGAACAGTACTTTCTTCACCACGAAAAATAACTAAATTATCATTTTGGTCCAAAATACGTATAATTAAATGATTTATAATTTTTTGAGTTACCGGGAGATATATTACATTTGGTGGTACCTCAACAATTTTATACCCAGGTGGTACAATTGGTGCAAATTCATGAATTGTGTGCACTAACGATCCGTTGCTATAGGCTCCTGTTGTAATACTACAGCTTATTCGCAAAATGTTCACATTATTAACGTTAGTAGGATAGTCTGATTTATGCCATTTGTTTGCCAAAATTGTACGTTCAGTAAATCCAAGTAAAGATCCGATACTGTTGGATTTTTCAAAATGTATATCATAAATGCAGAAGATTTCACTTTTTAAAGTTGTATTATTACCACGTATTGTAATTGTATAATTCTCAATATTTTCTGGATTTACCTCATTTGCTGACATTGATTCAGGTAAAAAATCATTCAATGCTTCTATTTCGTAAGAACCATGAGGAATATCTACAGGGTGTTTCACGTAAGGCGCCCCAGCTCGAAAAGAGGACTTAGAGCGCATGGTGGGGGCAGATGCATCTTATTGGCCGCGGTTGGAGAGAGAGTAAGAGAAAGAGGATAATAGTTGACCAAAGATGACTGATGTGAGCGGGGAGGGAGGGGCAGCGATACGCTAGGCGTTTTGTCTAGTAAAGGATAGCTCTATCCTTCTCCACGTTAATCCTTCTCTCTCCCTCCGCGGCCAATTAGATGCATCTGCCCCCACCATGCCCTCTGAGTCCTCATTTCGAGCTGGGGCGCCTTATGTGAAACACCCTGTATATTCAAATTATCGAAATAAAATTTATCGTTAGTTGCGTCAATATTTGTTATAGAATTAAAAGCTTCAAAACTAATTAAACCAAGTTCATAATATTCATCATTTTCCAATTCAATAGATGGAAAATAATAAGATCCTAGTTGTGAGTTTGTATCGTTTAATGTTAACGTTATGGACATTTTAAACAGACTGAAGAAATATATTATGATAGTTCTATATATTTTCACGAAGAAACTTAATACAAAGATGACCACAATTTTTTTCAGAATAATGCTGATATTGTTTATAATTATATGCAATTTTTGTATTTTCACCAAAATAATCTATTAATTCTTTCGGGGTTTTTAAATTTCCAAACGAATCAAAATATTTAATATTATCTCCATTTTTTATATATGCAACCCAATGAGTACCAGGTCCTTCTTTATTATCCAAATTTACAATTGCACATTCTTTCTTACGAATTTTTTTAGGTAAATTTGTACGCATATAAACACTTCGAAATCCTGGTAAATTTTTTAACATTTTCTCCAGATATATATTGGTGGTTACGTCATTTATTTATTTTTTTCTTTTCTTAATCCACGACCTCTCTTATAAGGAGCCAAATAAAGCCCATGTCCTTCAATTGATTTATTATGACGTTATAACCCATTAACGTCCAAAATGTCAAAATTTCTTGCACGTTTTCAAAGTGATTTTTTCCTATGTAATTGGCGTTGAAAAAATTCT
Organism: Prorops nasuta; assembly: GCF_024137725.1. NCBI lineage: Eukaryota > Metazoa > Arthropoda > Insecta > Hymenoptera > Bethylidae > Prorops > Prorops nasuta. Next base: position 1,411,699 of record NW_027116810.1, read on the forward strand.
TGAACCACATATTCTGATGTAAAATTGCATGCTCTTTCAGAATCCGTTGCCAGAATCATGATAAAACTCACAGGAAAAGAGATATGCTCGATTGAAACATAAAAAACACCTAAATTTTCGAAAAAAAAAATTTTTAGGATTTTTTTTCGAAGTGTTACGGTGAAGATATCACCTTGCGACCGTGATCAAAGGTGACCATGGGAGTTGAAGTTTAACAGGGAATTTTTTTGTTGACCTTGAACCATCGCTTCTTTACAAAATGGCGGAAAAAACGAATTTTTTTTTTTAATCTATATCAACTTTTTTCTCGAAATCTATGGTCTTTAGAAAAAAATTCATAAAAACAAAAATGCCTTAGAATCGCTCGAGGAACATTCTCAAATTTTTCCAGAATTTTTTGAGACATTTTTTGATTTTCCGGGAAACTTGTGAAATGGAATTTTCAAAAATGTCTCCAAAAATTCTGAAAAAATTTTACGATGTTTCTCGAGTGCTTCTAAGATATTTTTGTTCTTATGAATTTTTTTCTAAAGTCCATAGATTTCGAGAAAAAAATTGATAAAGTTGAAAAAATGAAAATTCGTTTTGGCCGCTATGTTCTAAAAACCTATTGGTAAAAAACGATTTCTGTGCAAATTTTAGGAAGATTTTTTTACTCTTAGCGTTACCCAGAGACTACGGCGTGGACGTGGTAAAATTCTGTTTCCTTTGGGGTGCTTTTTTCCCGTGAGTCCCCTTGCCTCTCACGTCTCGGGGTGCTTGTTTTCCGTGAGTCCCCTTGCCTCTCACTTATTCATACTTTTAGGTGTGCTTTTTTAGCCAACATTTATTGCAAATATTTAAATTACATGTTTTGCAGAAAATTCTTGTTCTTATTGGACAGTTTCCATTCGAACAAATCCTCAATTTGTCACTATTAGATCGTCCATGTGCTTTACTTTTGCGACTACTTTTTTGTAAGTAGTATTTGTCAATCGAAATAGTGAACTCTTTTATTCCAACTTTTTTCTTTCCATCGTTAGCAGCATTGAAAATTACAAGAGAATTAGTAATAGACGCCTGTATAAGTCTCATAAAAACTACCCATGTCCATTTTTTTGATCGTATACTTGGGAGTATGTCATTGCAATGTCCGTCATGCAGGTCAACACCTCCCATGAATTTGTTATATAGGTGAAAAGCTTGCGGAAAAGGTATTTCAATTTTAGATTTAGCCTCTGCGCTGTATCTTTTTGAAATAGATAGAGGATTGACACCTGCTGCAGTTGAAGCTATTGAGACGGGCTTCGAATCCATGATAGTAATGAAATTTATGCCACTGTTTACGTCGTGCTTCACCACATATGTCCCTCTTGGAGCTTTCTTATCAAGCACATTTTTTTCTTTGACTCGATTATCTCTGATAGTACCAGTGCATTTCAAACGCAATTTCTTCAAATGTAATACCAAATCCATGTTCGTGAAGAAGTTGTCAAAGTACAGATGAAATTGAGAAATTTTGTTATAACTTATTATTTGAAAAAATGGTTGTAATAAATATAATACTACTCGTGAACCTAAAGCACATTTAGATAACTTATCTCCAATTTGAGAATTCTTGCCGCAATAAAGATCCAAATTCAGTAGATAGCCGTCCGAAGTACACAAGCCCCAAAATTTCAAACCAAATCTTATCGGTTTTCCTCGAATAAATTGTTTCAAATAGTTTTTGCATAGGATTTGGCCATCATTTCATCAACGGATAGAACAGTTCTCCATATTCCGAATTTCATGATGTTATTTTGAAAAAGTTTCAGTAGAGAACGAACGCGCCATCCTCGATCATTTGAATCTTTGTCTTTGTTTTTTGAAAACTTCAATTTAGATTTTGTGATTTCAAATTGTTGGCGAGACATTGCAGAAGAAACTACTTCATTAGATAAATACGGATCAGATGACCAGTAATCTCTCTGTGATTTTCTGGGATTGAATGTAGAAAAAATAACTATTCCAATAAAAGTATCAAGATCTTTCAATTTCAGATCACAACCATTGTCTTTACACGCATCAATAATATATTTTTTCATTTCAATAGAAAAAAAGGTTTCAAACAATTGAAAAGGTTCGCTCCTACGTATTTTCTTGTTTTGCGATTCGGACAATAATACTTTATCTTCACAAGAATCAGGGTGTAACTTTTCACCCTCAATCCAAGTGAATTCATGACCTTTTTCAAGTTTATCTTGTTTTTCAGAATAATTTGCACGAGCTTTATTTTAAGTGATATTGGGTATTTCATGTTCGCAATCTGAATCAAAATCGGAACCAGAATCATCGGAACCTGAATAGTCAGGATCCGGAATCAATACGTTGCGTTCTGAATCACTATCTGAAGAATCAGATTCATATTCAGAAGATCTTACACGTTTCCGCGACATAATGTATGAAATTAATGATTTCGTTTATTTATCACTCATCCGTATGTACAAAAATACGAAAGAAGAGAACAAAAAAAGACGAATATTCATGAATACATGAGACCAAAAATTACGCTTATCTGCCGAAATGAAATGGAAATAAAGAATGAAATTTTTGTCGGCATCTATAAGTCTTTGAAAAAAGAATGAAAATAAGTTAGAATAATTCGAGCAATATTGTAAAATTTTTTCCGAGTTTTCGTAGACAGAACGTTTTTTTACCAATAGGTTTTTAGAACATAGCGGCCGAAACGAATTTTTATTTTTTCAACTTTATCAATTTTTTTCTCGAAATCTATGGACTTTAGAAAAAAATTCATAAGAACAAAAATGTCTTAGAAGCACTCGAGAAACATCGTAAAATTTTTTCAGAATTTTTGGAGACATTTTTGAAAATTCCATTTCACAAGTTTCCCGGAAAATCAAAAAATGTCTCAAAAAATTCTGGAAAAATTTGAGAATGTTCCTCGAGCGATTCTAAGGCATTTTTGTTTTTATGAATTTTTTTCTAAAGACCATAGATTTCGAGAAAAAAGTTGATGAAGATTGAAAAAAAAAATTCGTTTTTTCCGCCATTTTGTAAAGAAGCGATGGTTCAAGGTCAACAAAAAAATTCCCTGTTAAACTTCAACTCCCATGATCACCTTTGATCACGGTCGCAAGGTGATATCTTCACCGTAACACTTCGAAAAAAAATCCTAAAATTTTTTTTTTTTCGAAAATTTAGGTGTTTTTTATGTTTCAATCGAGCATATCTCTTTTCCTGTGAGTTTTATCATGATTCTGGCAACGGATTCTGAAAGAGCATGCAATTTTACATCAGAATATGTGGTTCAAGAATTTTTTCAACGCCAATTACATAGGAAAAAATCACTTTGAAAACGTGCAAGAAATTTTGACATTTTGGACGTTAATGGGTTAAATGTGTACCTGGTCCACAAAATTGATACCCAGGTATATGTAATTCAAATGGAAGAGCATTAATAACACTATTAACTAGTCCTCTACATCTTTTTCCTTTTGTTTTAAAATTTGACATTCACGGCAATCTTTTACAGCTGGTGTAGGACCATCAATATGACTTCGTGACCACGTTTGATTATAATGTTTTGTACACGAACGGTATTCTATAATTTCATTATCATATTTTATATGGTCAGGTAATCGATTCCACAAATATTTTATTTTATGTGAATAATATTTTGTAAGAATCACCTTTGGTACATACTTTAATTCCTCTTCTGTCAAATCACCAATACGAGAATCAATCACTATTATGATCATGATTTGAACTGACTGACTCACTCTCTTGAGTGCATTCTCTATATATACCCCTCAACTAACCTTGAATTGTAGTATAAAGTAAAAATGAATTTTATAAAGCAAAATCTACGAATACCAGTTTATAATTTAGATAATAAATATTCAACAAGTGCAGAAGAACAACGAAGACATGGATTATTATTACCTAATACTATCAGAGCATTAGTATGTGGTCCATCAAATTGTGGTAAAACTAATGCAGTTCTTGCACTTCTTCTCAGTCCTCACGGATTACGCTTTGAGCATGTGTTTGTTTATTCTAAATCATTAAATCAACCAAAATATTGTTTCATACAAAATGTTTTTAATAATCTAAAGGATATAATTAATTATTATACTTTTACCAACAATATAGATGTTATTCCTGTTAATGATAGTATGCAAAATTCTATTTTTATCTTTGACGATGTAGCCTGTGATAACCAATCAATAATTCGGGAATATTTTTCGATGGGTAGATATTCTCAAATTGATTGTTTTTATCTTTGTCAGACTTATGCTAAAATTCCTAAACATTTAATTCGTAACAATGCAAATTTTATACTAATATTCAATCAGGATAATACAAATTTACGTTATATTTATAATGAACATGTAAATAATGATATGTCGTTTGAAAATTTTTGTGATTTATGCTCAATATGTTGGAAACCAAAATGTGGGTTTTTGGTAATTGACAAGGATAGTCAATTCAATAGTGGAAGATATCGTAAAGGTTTTGATGAATTTATAATTATCAAATAAAAATGGAGAGAGAATAGAGTGTCACATGACAAAAATATTAAAACATACATGATGTGGTTAATTGAAGTTAGTTATATTTTATGTGGCAAAGACAACACATCATGGAAAAACAAACCAACAAAAGTGGTAGTGAAAATATGAGAAGTTTAAAACAGGTAGAGAAAGTGAATAAAGCAATTGTTAATGATAGTAAATCAATACGAAAAAAACATCGAGCATTGAAGATGGGTCAACAAGAAGATAGGATGAAAGTTATTAAAAGTTTAGAACCTATTATTCAACCACTACAGAAAATAGTTAATACAACAGATGAAGATAAAATATTAATGAAAATGGAACCGAGAAAAAAATACGTTTATTAAAAAGAATCCATTCGGAAACATCTACTCCAATAAAAGAAGGTCCGTTGAAGAGAATTCATCCAGAGTCATCTACTCCAATAAAGGAAGTTCCGTTGAAAAAAATACGTGAAATTAAATTTAATTCAGAAGAAATAAATACAAATCGTCATACTTCAGCAAATAATACAATTGAATTAAATCGAAATTTACATGATACATCTCCTACAAATGATAATATAATTAATTTAAATGAAAGTTTTAACAATCAAACGATTGAAGAAGAAACATCATTGCCCATGGAATATATATCAATGGATGAATCACCTGTTTCAAAACAATATGCTACAATACAATCAGCTTATGCAAGAGAACTGCTTCGAGGAAAACCTGAAACAATTGATGATGTTTTTGGTATATAGACCGATCCTCGTGATAATAAATTATATTTGGGAAACAAAATCTTTCATATTGATTCCAATGATGTTATAACAGTAGGTGAAAAAAGGTATCAAGGTACTAAAGGATTATTTGAAGTTTTGTTAATAGAAAAACCTAATGAGACACTCTATAACGATGAAGATTTAAAACAATATAAAGATATATTACAGTATACAAGTGCACATAGACGAGGTCATATACCCGATGAACACATTAAAAGTAGTAAAGGAGATAAATATATGTTTATTATAAAACCACTCTTTTCTAAAATAAGAGGTCAAGGTTTATGGGTTACTTCTCCCAGTATGTTGCTCAATAGAAACAATAACATTGATTATGTTCATTGGGATGATCCTAATGAACTTGTTGATCGACTACGATTACTCTTTGCATCACAAACTGCAGGAAACAATTCACATCAAAATGAAATAATATCTATTATTGAGGAGCTTAAAGAGGCTTGATTTATAATAAATTAAAATAATTTTCATATTTTCAATCAGTATCACGATGAACATCGATGTGTTTGGTAAATCTCTAAATGAACGATACCGTTATCGTTCAGTGTCAAGAAAAATACCTAGAATAGATAATCCTATTGTAGGAACAGTAAATCAAAATGAATCTTTAAACATTAATGGAGGTGAATATGATGCACGCAAAAGACGAATTATAAATTTAGGTGAACCATTAAACCATACAGATGCAGTGACAAAGTTATATGTTGATACAGAAGTAAAAAAAATGAAATAATGAAGATCCAACAAAAATTGATAAAGTATTTTTACAGAAGGAAATTTCAAATAATATTCAAAAAATTGATTTGGATACAAAAATAAAAGATTTCAATGAAAATTTGAAAAAAAAATTAGATGATTTTAATAAAATAACTACTAATGTACAATTACAGAATGATAAAGTAAAAAATGAAATAGAAGAACTTCATTTGAAAAATAAAGCTAAACAATTTGAGGAAGATTTTGACAGAAAGAAGAGTGAAATTGAAAAGTTGGAGATTTGTGTGAAATGTTTGAGTGACAGTATCAAGAGTGAAATTAAAAAATTAAATTTTGATGATAGAATAAAGAGGTTTGCGAAGGATTTTGGTAAGAAGGGAAACAAAATTGAAAAGTTGGAGAGTAATGTAAAATTGTTAAGTGAGAGTGTGAAGAGTGAAATTAAAAATTTGAATTTGGACAATAACAGGAAGAAATTCGAAGAAGACTTTAACGGGAAGAAAAATGAAATTGAAAAATTGGAAAATAGTGTAAAATTATTGAGCAAAAAGCTTCAAGGTGACATTAAAAAATTGAATTTAGATGATAAGAGGAACAAATTTGAGGAAGATTTTAGCAAGAAGAAGAGTGAAATTGAAAGTTGGAAAGAAGTGTGAAATTATTAAGCGAAAACCTTCAAGGTGATATTAAAAATATGAATTGGGATGGTAAGAGGAAAAAATTCGAGGAAGATATTGGTCGGAAGAAAAACGAAATTGAGAAGTTGGAAAGTAGTGTGAAATCGTGGAGCGAGAATGTGAAGACTGAAATTAAGAAGTTGAATTTGAATGATAGAATGAAAAAAATAAAGGAGGACTTTGACAGAAAGAAGAGTGAAATTGAAAAATTAGAGAATAATGTTAAATATTTGAGTCAGAATGTTAAGGATGAAATTAAAAAAGTAGATTTAGGCAATCAAATTAATGAATTTAACAAATATTTTGAACAGAAAAAAAATAATTTTGAAAATTTGGAAAATAAAATGAAAACTATAAACGATTATATTAATAATGAAATAAAAAAAAATAGATTTATTACATGATACTTTTAATAAGGATACAAATAAAAGTTTGAAAGATATTAATAAATTAAAAACTGACGTTAAAGCTCTAAATGATGATATCAAAGGTGAAATTAAGAAACAAATGGACTTTGGTGTAAGTATGATAAATACATTAGCCGAGGAAATTAAACGAATGAAAGACCAAAAAAACCTTACTATAAAACCTAATTTCCCACCAATTCCTACAGTACCTTAAGTTACTACAGAGAATGAACCTGGTAATTTTGAAGAATTATTGAAAAAATTACACGAACTGTTGGATAAGGGAAAACAGAAATGAGTAAAGAAAAAAAACAAGTTATTGATGAATTACATGCTCCAGCACGAAAAAATTTTATTAGAAGACGAGTTATTGTTCATGGATATGACGATTTGTGGCAAGCTGATTTAGTGAATATGCGATTGTATTCAAAAATTAATAAAAATCATCAATATATATTTACAATTATCGATGTGTTTTCAAAATATGCTTGGGCTATACCAATTAAAACTAAAAGTGGGAAAAATGTTACTCATGCATTTTCCAAAGTTTTAGAAGAGAGAAAACCAAAAAATTTGCAAACTGACGATGGAACAGAATTTTACAATACAAATTTTCAGCAACTAATGAAACATCATGGAATTAATCATTATTCAACGTATAGTATACTTAAAGCATCAGTATTTGAACGTTTCAATAGAACATTGAAGAGCAGTATGTGGAAAATGTTTACGCTTAATGGAAATTATCAATGGCTGAACTTACTGTCAAATCTAGTTAAAGATTACAACAATCGTAAGCATAGAACTATTGGTATGTCTCCACAAATTGTAACAATTGAACGAGAAAAAGATTTATTGAAAAATGTGTATAATTTCATAAAAATAGCTGCACAGGCAAAGTATAAAGTTGGTGATGCTGTTCGTATAAGTAAATATAAACATTTATTTAATAAGGGTTATACACCGAATTGGACAACAGAAGTATTATAAAACGCGAATTCGGGGAGAGGTATTCGTCATTATAAGTAAGCACTCTGATGTTTAGATCAAGGAAAAAAAAAGTATATCTATTTTTCTATATATTTGTAGGTGCTTATATTCGTAATTTACCATTTTTCTATGTACACTGGCTTCTATTTGCCAGGGCCTCTCCCGACCGTCTGTACGGGAAATCTACATTAGGCCAGTAATTCGCGGACTATCCTAAGTACTTAAATTTGTCAAATAACGGTGCTGCTACATGCGCTCTCGGCGCATTCGGTATAAGTAGTGGTAGCTAGGGGGTTCCTGTGACACGGTGGTGAGGGGAGTGCGGGTGTGCGGGGGGAAGTGTCTTGGGTTTTCCTGTGACACGGTGGTGAGGGGAGTGCGGATGTGCGGGGGGAAGTGTCTTGGGTTTTCCTGTGACACGGTGGTGAGGGGAGTGCGGGTGTGCGGGGGGAAGTGTCTTGGGTTCCTGTGACATGGTGGTGAGGGGGGTGCGGGTGTGCGGGGGGGGGGGAAGTGTCTTCTTAAGAGCTAGGGTTTATTGGGTGATGAGGAGGGTGCGGGTGTGCGGAGGAAATGCTTTGGCTATGGGGAGTGAGAGAGAGAGAGAGAGAGAGAGATCCCTCTCACCCTCTCTTTCTCTCTTAGAGTCTCTCACCCCTCTCCCATCAGCGTAGGGCCCGGATGGTTAATTATCCTACGGGTCCACTAGTTCTCTAAGGCTTACCCCCTCTCCCATGTCACTAGGGTCCGGATGGTTAGTTATCCTGACAGTTACCCAGAGAACTTTTTTTTCTATTTTAGTTGGTGGAGGAAAAAGTTTCTTTTTTCTCCACTAGGTGGCGATCACGAAAATTACTGTGGCAGCTACACCGCTAGGGGTCCTAAGCATCTTACGGACTGCCATTTTTGATTTCTTAGTCCTGCCCTCGGAGGGTCTTTTCTCCCTCCACATACTTATCCTAGACCCTCCCACTATTTTCCTACTATGGACCCGCCATTTAACTTGATTTCACATTTAACCATTTTTCTTCCCTCTCAACCTACCTCTACACCGTTGAAGGGTCTTTTTCCCTCCACATACCCATTCTATTCCCTCCTACTATTTTCCTCCTTGGGTCCTTCTTTTAATTTCACATTGTACCTTTCTTGAACCTTGGATACAGATTCCTTTTTTCTTATACAAGCTGTCGATAAATATAAAGTGAAAAAATATGCAGTATCAAATGGTTATTAATTTAGCGTATAGACAGAATTCTCAAGTAATTCCTATAATTACAAGAATAATAGGTGAAATCATGTCAAATTTATTTCCTTTTTTCTTTTTTCTGTTTTTTTTGTTTTTTACAGATTAAATTAAGGGAAATAGGAGTAGAGGAAAAGAAAGAGTCTTTTAAATAAAATTTATCATATAATTAAAAACGAACATGAAACTTATATAAAAACTAATACAAATGAAACTTATATAAAAGCTAATACAAATTAAACTTATATAAAAAACTAATACAAATTAAACTAATATTTAGCCCATTCAGCTAATAACAGACTCTGAAACATACAAAAAAGTTATTAATATCAAGTAAATTGCGAACTTAATTTTTATTATTTACCTTCTATTTGTTTTCGCACCCACTTTGCGAAAACATCCACCTCCTGGTAGACACAGTGGATTGGTTTTCCTGATCTGCCACTGAATTTTAATTTATGCAGTTCGCATGGGAGGTTGAAAGTTGTAAAATGTTGCCTTAAATTGTCATACTTGGGGCACTTGTAATATTCCAAATTAATGCATTCAATGCCCATTAAATTTAGAATATCACGTTCTATAGTGCCCCCTTTGTATGCAACTACTGGATACATATAGTCTCGTTGCACAATTCTTATGAAGTCATATATTTCACTTTGTATATACTTTTCAAAACCCATATTTCCATATTCTATGCCATGTACATTTCTATACACATAGTTAGCACTTTTTTGATCTTTAATACTTAAATCATGAAATGTGTTATTCACTTTAAACGAGGCGTAATATGTGTAATCAGTTTTTACATCTTTTATGGCTACTTCTTTATATACTATTTTCTTGTTCACCATAAATCCATCAATATCTATTATATGGGTGATACTGTTTAAACTGAACATTTTCTAACTTGAGCGAAAAAATAAAGTAGTATTCAATATTCTAAAGCTAGAACTGAACTGAAGACTACCCTACACGCTCCTCAAGATCTTTTAAATGCTGTAAGGGATGTGAAAAATTTGGTCTGTGGTGGGAGGTGACTAACCAGACACTTTTAGAAACACCATTGGTCCAAAGAGAGAATAGTTAAGGATAGTGGGAGAATTGAAATACTTGGTTTGAAGAGAAGGGGAAAACTTTAGAGAAACAAAAAAAGAATATATTTAAAATAACGGCAAAGTGTAATAAATTTAGTATTAAAAACGCTAACATGATGATCCCAACGTTCGTCGATTTTCAAGGATTCCATTTAATGGATAAGACATTTATAGTTAAAGAATTTGCAGTTTTACAAGAACTAAAAGTGCATCATATTTTATTTTCACCCCCCTTTCCACATACTTGGTTAAGTGAAGAGGAGAGAAAGAAAACAGAGTAAGTATATTTTATAAAAAACAACGAATTATTATTTTCAATGAATAAGGAATTTCTTTTTCAGTTCAATCTTTTTCAATCATCATGGCTTAAATTGGATGGATGGTTTTTCACCATATTATAAATATAAAGATATTATAAAAAAATATGTATATGAGGATACGGTTTTTGTAAAAGGGGTGGAAAAGTTAAATTGGTTAAAGAGTATTTGTGATTTAGAAATTAGTAATGTAGATGAATATGTGTGGGGAAATTATAATTTAGAAGATGGTTTATATAATTCACAACTTCCTATTTGCATGAATCATGAAGGTATATGCGCACTGAGAAATGTATATTATATGAAATATATGTATGAATCAAAAATCTAGAATATATGTATATTTTAAACTTGAATGCATTCTTTTTACTTCAACGCGAAACCTGATCCGTAAAGTATTTATGTTACTGAAGTGTCTCGGAGACTGATTATTTGAAGGGTTCTCCATCTAAGATTTTTCATTAGTTTCACGCTGATCATTTAAACGGAAAGAACTACGATGTCGCTTCTAAATAGAGTTTTAAATAGCCAGGATGAATATCGTGAGTGGGTACGTGATTGTCGCGATTACATTAAAAAATTGAGAGTTGCTAACCGCAATGCACGTATAGGGGCAAGGCAGAAAATATTTACGGAAATTGCTCAGATACAGTGTCGATTAATCAGAGCAGCAAGAGAAAAAAGTTATTCTTCAAATCACGCTCTTAAGAATCCCGATTTAAGAACTCAGCATGATTATCGCGAGTGGGTTTGCAAGTGTCGTGATTATATTCGAGATTTGAGAGAATCCAACCGGAATGCAACTCCAGATGCTATACAGAAAAATCTTGCAGAAATAAAATGTATTCGAAAGTTACTTCTCCATGCGGCGAAAAATAAAAATTCAATTGGAGCGGGCATTAATGCGGAAAAGCTTATTTGGAAAGATCTTGATTCATCATTTAAAAGTCGAATGTGTAGTGGTATGATAGTAAACACTAATTATATCGAACCACATGAATTTCTATTGGCAGCATCAGAAATGCTGCAATCCTACATGAACAAAGTATTCAGTAAAGTAAGCGCTGTTAAGATAAATATGGTATTCAACGGACAATTTATTTGCAAGGAAATTAGTGATATCAAACATATTTCCACAAAAAATGTGATTTTATTCAAGACTGATACTTTTAGTGATTGGTATAAAACAAACGTCATAGATAAAATTTTAACAAAATTAGGTGAATTTCAAGAGCGTGATAGTGGGTGGGCTTTGGAAAAAATATTAAATTTAATTGTGAATATTAATCACTATAATCCACTACATGCAGGCTGTGGAATCGACCTTCCAAAATATATTAAGAACAAACATGCAGTGATAAACATACAGAGTGATGATAATACATGTTTTGCATGGGCTGTAACAGCTGCACTCTATCCGACTATTTCAACTAAAAACCCACAACGACAATCTTCATACCCCCATTTTAAATCTGTTTTCAACGTCAGAAGTATAACATTTCCAACCACATTAAGGCAGATACCTAAATTTGAAGAAGATAATGATGTGTCGATTAATGTTTTCACCATGGTGGATGAGCAGGAAGGGCAGGAGAATAAAATTATTGCACCTCTTCAACTCACAAAATGTGAGAAATCGAGACATGCGAATCTTCTTCTTCTCGAACATCAAGGTGCAGCACATTTTTTATGTATCACGAATCTTTCTCGCTTGCTAAAGAAACAACTGACTCGAAAAAAACAATCTCATCTTATTTGTAATCGGTATGTTATACTGTTTATATTTTAATATAATTTTATTTAATGTTTATATACTAATATGATTTTTCTCTTAGATGTTTACACTATTTCTTCAATGAGGATAAACTTCAATCTCATAAACGTGATTGCAGTCAGCTCAATATAAACGTCCGTATACTGCTACCTGAAGAGGACCGTTGGGTGTCCTTTAAAAATGACAAGAACAATGAGAGGACCCCATTCGTCGTATATGCAGACATTGAATGTTTATTAGAGAAAGTGAATGAAACGAGCGGTAATAGTAGTATTTATCAAAAACATTTACCCTTTAGTGTAGGATATTATTTTAAAAGCGTTCGTGATTCATCGCTCTCAACCTATAAATCATATCGTGGACTCGAGTGTATAGAATGGTTTGTGCGAGAACTCGATAAAATTGCTAGCATAGCGAGCGAAAAACTAAAGACTGTAGTGCCTATGAGAACGCTAAGTATTAGCGAAAATTTTCGTCATAACAATGATCCCGACTGTCATATATGTAAAAAGCCATTTCTTCCAAATCAAATACGTGTTCGCGATCATGATCATTTAACAGGTAAATATAGAGGACCCTCTCACAACAATTGTAATTTAAACTATAAAGATTCGCACGTTATTCCAGTAATTTTTCATAATTTATCTAATTACGATGCACATTTCATCTTCAATGCGATCGCTAACATGTATGAGGGTTCAGTATACCTGCTACCTGTACATAAGGAAAAGTATATTTCATTTACAAAATACATACGGAAATATAATATTCAGCTCAGATTTATTGATTCATTTAAATTTCTTGCATCAAGTTTAGACAAATTGAGCTCATACTTGGAGAGATCTCAATTGCAAAACTTAGAGTCAGAATTTTCGAATTTAAATACGGAACAATTTAATCTACTAACAAGAAAAGGTATTTTTCCTTATGATTACGTAGATAATCTGAATCGTCTGGAAGAAAATGCTTTACCGCCTCGCAAGTTATTCTATAACAAATTAACTGACAGTGATATTAGTGAAGAGGCATATAATCATGCTAAGGAGGTATGGATCAATTTTCAAATACAAACACTTGGGGAGTACAGCGATCTCTATTTAAAAACTGACGTATTATTACTGACAGACGTTTTTGAAAATTTTCGCGATAGCTGCATGGAAAATTATAATTTGGATCCTGCACATTATTTTACACTCCCAGGCTTCACTTGGGATGCAATGCTTAAATATACTAGAATAAAATTGGAACTTTTCACTGATGTTGAAATGTTGCTTTTCGTAGAACGCGGAATACGTGGTGGTTTGAGTCAGTGCTCTCACCGCTATGAAAAAGCAAACAATCGGTATATGAATGATTATGACTCAACAAAACCAAGCAAATATTTAATGTACTATGATGTAAATAATCTATACGGATGGGCAATGTGTCAAGCTCTACCTACTCATGGATTTCGCTGGATGGAAGATACTAACAACTTTGATATCTCTAGCATACCTATAGATTCATCTGAGGGTTTTATTTTAGAGGTAGACTTGGAGTATCCAAGCGTACTTCATGATAATCACTCTGACTTGCCATTTTGTCCGGTACGTGAGGCTCCGCCCGGAGCACGACAGAAGAAGCTACTTGCAACTGTCGAAAATAAGGAGCGTTATGTTATACATTATCGGGCTTTACAACAATGTATTCGTCATGGAATGGTACTGAAACGTATCCATCGCGGATTAAGATTCCAGCAATCTGCCTGGCTAAACAAATATATAGACTTAAACACACGTTTGCGAGCTGCATCTAAAAATGAGTTTGAGAAAAATCTTTTCAAACTAATGAACAATGCAGTGTTCGGTAAGACGATGGAAAATGTAAGAAATAGAGTTGATGTGAGGCTAGTTAGTAAGTGGGAAGGAAGATATGGAGCAGAAGCATTGATATCCCAACCAAATTTTCACAGTAGCGCCATATTCAACGAAAATTTGGTTGCGATAGAATTAAAAAAATTAACGGCGAAATTTGATAAACCTATATATGTAGGTATGAGTATTCTAGATATTTCAAAAACATGTTTATACGAATTCCATTATGAATATATGCTTCCAACGTTTGGTAGTAAATGTAGAGCATTGTATACCGATACAGATAGTTTGATATACAGTATCGAATGCGATGACATTTACACGATCATGAGAGAAAATCTTTCAAGATTCGATACTAGTGATTATTCGCCTAATAACCAGTATAATTTACCTCTAGTAAATAAAAAAGTGCCTGGTTTGATGAAAGATGAGAATAACGGGAGAATTATGACTGAGTTTATTGGGCTGAGATCGAAAATGTATACATTTAAAATACAAGATAAAATTTTTAAAAAAGCTAAGGGCGTTAAGAGTTGCGTTATCGCTAGAAAAATAACGTTTGAAGATTATAGAGACTGCTTACAAAATTTTATTGTTCATATCCATAATCAAAATTTAATTCGTTCAAAATTGCATAATGTTTATTCAATTGTACAGCAAAAAATTTCTCTCAGTCCAAATGATGATAAGCGCTATATTGTACAAGGTACTGTATCAACTCTACCATGGGGTCATTATAGGATAAATGAAATAGAATTAAGTGAAGTAGATTTAAATGAAGATTAAATAATTGCTTCTTTATTAATAAATTGTATGTTACAAAATATTGTTTTTATTTATCCATGAATTATGTGTATTATTGAATCCTAACCACTTTACAAAGACTTTGTCCCCCTTCTTACGTAATACCTTCTCAACTAGATATACTTTAGGATTAGCAGTTTTTAAAAGTTCATGTTCGTAGAATCCACCATATATATCTGTACCACTAGAATCCCTTAGTAAATATGTAACAGGATTTGTTTTCTGCACTTTTATAATTTCAAATATTTCAGTTGTCCAATTTGGTGTGTAGCCTTTTGCAAATACATTCTTATATTTACTGATTCGTACAAAATCACCGACTTTGAACTTGGTACGACCAACGATCTTTATATTACTGAATACTGTTGCTAAGAGCTTATTAGCATGTTCAGGTTTCACATCGGCTGGACGCATTCCTATAGTACGATGTTTTCTTGAATTTGATTTGTCAACCAGTTGTTGTAGCATAGGTCTCCACTTGTAATTTCCATTCAACGTAAATCCTTTCCACATTTCTGTCTTCAACGTTCGATTCCAACGCTCGACTATGGTTGCTTTCAATACACTGTATGTTGAGTAATGATTTATTCCATGCTTTTTCATAAGCGATTGGAAATCACTATTATAAAATTCCTTGCCATCGTCGGTCTGTAGATTTTTCGGACATCTCCCACTCTTCAGGATTTTCAGCAATGCAGCTGTCACTTCCTTGCCTGACTTGGTTTTCAGGGCTATTGCCCAGCCATATTTCGACAATGCATCAATAACTGTGAGAATGTAGTGGTAGCCTGCGTCTGCATAGTTTCTCATGTCTACCAGGTCTGCTTGCCAGAGGTCATCGAAGCCTCGTATTATTACCCGTCTACGTAAAAAGTTCCGTCTGGCAGGCACATGCAACTCTTCTACCAATTGCTTCTTCTCCTCACTACTCATAATTATTCCACTACGTGTTATGTTTACAGCAGGTCATCAAGCACTGGCGGTAGTATAAGTTTCTTCAAGGCATAATTTATATCGTCTTCTCTATTCTTCTCATTTGCAAAATCTTTTTTTGCCAGCTGATTAGAGAAATATTCTACAACAATTTTCAATCCAACAATCATATCATTTCGTAATTCCTTGTCTTTTCGATCCAATTTATAATCATTATGATCGACTTTATCAACCAATTTATCGATTCTTATACCAATTTCATCAATTTCATCGATTTTTTTCATTAGAGTTGTAAATTTTTCCTCAAGAATGTTACATTTTAGGTAATAGTGAGTTAGCTTCTCACTGTATTCAAACAATTCTCTCATTAAGCTATCACGTACAGTCATCGAATTACGTAACAGAGCAGCCATATTCACTGCACTTGTCTCATCCGTAACATCACATTCTAAGTTTGAAATTATTTTCTTCTTGGCATTAAATGCATTCTTTTGTTTATCAAACTTTAACGTATCATTATCAATTTTGTGGAAATAATTTCTCACTTTACCGGTATTGAAACCAGCTCCAAATTTATTTATTGTCATAGTGAAGTAGTACGTGGAACTGAGAAAATCTTGAAACTGCAATCTCTTTTATATAGAATAACGCTTTCTTCTCTTATTTAGATCCTGCCAATTTGTAACTATTATGATCGATTTTATCATTCAATTTTTCGATTCTTTCATCAATTTCGTCGATACGTTTTTTCAACAGATTTGTCATTTTTTCCTCAAGAATTTCACATTTTAATGCATATTCATTCAGCTTCACACTATATTCATTCATTTCTTTTGTAAAGCTATCACGCAGTGGTGTCAAATTACTCATCAGAACACTGATATTCACCGCACTTGTCTCATCAGTAACATCAGATCCCAAGTTTGAAATTATTTTCTTCTTGGCATTAAATGCATTCTTATATTTATCAAACTTTAACGTATCATCATCAATTTTGTGAAAATAATTTCTCACTTTACCAGTATTGAAACCAGCTCCAAATTTATTTATTGTCATAGTGAAGTAGTACGTTGAACTGAGAAAATCTTGAAACTGCAATCTCTTTTATAAGATGATACCTTCTTCATGGAGCTCCTCAATTATTGACTGTATCTCATTATGGTGATTCGTATGACCAGCAGCAGATGATGCAATTAATAGTTTTAATCGCTCGACCAGTTCGTTTGGATCGTTCCAATGTACATAGCTCACGGGATTATTATTAACACGCATATATCCCTTGCCTTGTACAAGTTTTGTCTTCGGTGGAAATAATTCACTAATTATTTTCTTCCATTTATGTCCCTTATTCCCACGAAGCTTTCCTGTACTAATGTTATCTGCTCTGTGCACATTAGTTTGAGAAAGAATACTTTTATATGTGTCTAAATCATCTTTAGTATAATCTTCAGGTTCTTTCATGAAGATCAATTCAAATAGACCTTTCGTGCCAGGATAATACTCCTTATCGATAATAATAAAATTACTGTAATCATCAACATTAAAAGCACATTTCGCAAGCCACATTTTATTCGTCACTTTATCTAACTTAACTCCAAAATTACTGTCAATTTTATCCTTAGCATTATTCGTCAACAATTCTATATATTTGGATGCAATTGAACCAGACTTTATCGTACTTCGATTAGCATCTTTTACATCCTCGATAGATGTATGCACAGGTAATTCTATTTGTCTCGCTAAATCTTGCGTGCCATATTCATTATTCTTCTTCACCTTCTCCTCCTCCTCCTCCCCCTCCCCCTCCTCCTCCTCCTCCTCTTCATCATCTTCCAGAGAAAGGTACTGTGTTTCGTGCGACTGTGGATATTCCTACTCATCATCCGATGAATGACCTTGAACGTTAATTCTGGAGCTGCGTATGAAATCTTTCCGCTGTGGAGTCGATGTGAGATAAGACTTTCTTCGTTTCATCGGAATTATGAAAGATTCCTCGTGTGAGAGAGATCTCTTTATAGGTTCCATTTTGATCTCATGTTTCGGTGCAACGAAAATTGCTTGATTATTTTCGGTGACCTTCTTTAATGGTTCAACTATTGGTTTAAAAGTTTCATTTAAACTGTCTTCCATCATTACTCTGTCTGATTTGAGTGCGCGATATTTTTTACGAATTACTTCACTTGCCTCAGCAATCTTCTTTAGAAGCTTTTTCTCCTTCATTTTGTAAAGCTATTCTCTATTCAATATATAGACTTGTTCAACGTTCAAGGTTAAACTAACATTTTTGACCATTAACATCACTCTTTAATCACAGCATATTTATTGAAACCCTTTCGATATCGTCCATTTTGCATTGCACTGTCTTTATCAATTACTAAAAATCCATAATCACGCTTCCAACAATTTGAACACAATTCATAAAATTTTTCAAACGCCATATTTGTATTTACATGTTCGTTATATATATGTTTTAGGTTAGTTCCATCTTGTTTAAAAATAATTAAAAAATTTGCATTATCACGTATTAGATGTTTTGGTATCCTTGCATAAGTCTGACAAAGATAAAAGCAATCAATCTTAGAATGTCTACCCATGGAGAAGTAGTCTCTTATATTGTCTTGCTTATCGGTTGCAACATCATCAAATATGAAAATTGAATTTGGTAGTGCTTCAGCTACTTTTATAACCTCACTATTATTAGAAAATTGGAAATAACTAATTTCTTCATTGTCCGATAATAGTCGCTCCAAGTATCGATATTTTGGTTGCTGCAACGATTTTGAATAAACGTATAGGTTTTCAAATCTCACACCCTGAGGGCTTTCTATAAGGCTCAGCAATACATTTGTTTTTCCACAATTTGAAGGGCCACAAACTATACAGCGTATGGTTGATGGGAGTAGAGGTCCGTGACGTCTCATGCATTTATCGGTTGTTCGGTAATCTATATTAGAAACACGAATACCGAGCGGCTGCTTTACGAAGTCCATGACTGAAAACTCTGTGGTCATACAACCTATTTATAGGAATGAAATGAATTGTTTGATCAGTTCTCATCATGCCGTTATTAGTGTTAGATGTGTCAAGTTTGGAGGTATTAACCGCTGAGCAGTTTGAATACATACCGAAAATTTTACTTTTAAAGTACTTTCCGCGTAGTATTCAAGAGGTTTGGAATAAATTGCCTGAACATATTCGTGCAGATCCTGAAGTACAACAATATCGCTGGTGTTTTAAACATCATAATCTACCTAATACAGATCACATTGATGGCCCGCTCCCTTCAATAAAAGATTGCTGGACTTGTCAGCAAACTCTGTGTGAGAAACAGAAAGAAAGTTCCACATGGTAAGCTACGGTTGTGGAACTTTTTTCAATAAAATACTGAATAAATTACCGTTCGAAGTACACATACCTGGCTACAATTATTGCGGACCAGGTACTCGACTTCGAGAACGGTTAGCACGTGGTGACCCTGGTATAAATCCTCTAGACGAAGCCTGTCGTGAACACGATATCGCATATTCAATATATAAGGATCTGCCACCACGTCACCAGGCTGATAAAGTTCTTGCACAGCGTGCACGAAAACGTATCACTGCTAGTGACTCATCTTTACGTGAACGAGCAGCTGCAGCAGCAGTCTGGGCATCCATGAATGTAAAACGAAAACTTGGCTTAGGCCTACAAGTGCATGGAAGAAGCATGAAGAAAAGAAAAATTCGTGTACCGAAGAAACGAGGAGGTTTATTGAGGAAAAAGCAATTTACTCAACAAAAAAAACGGGGGGGTTTATTACCTCTGCTCCCACTGTTGAGTGCAGTGGGCGCATTAGCTGGGGGCGCAGCAGGTATAACAAAAGCTGTAAACGATGCGAAAGCATCCAAGAGACAATTGGAAGAGATACAGCGTCACAATTGTGTAATAGAAGGCAGGCGTGGACATGGTTTATACCTAACCCCTTACGGACGAAGGGGAGAGGGTTTGAAAAGGAGGAAAAAAACCTCGCAAAAAAAAAAAAATAAGCAACCTCCCGAAATCTGGAGCTACTAGTAATATTCAATTATTACATGCATGTCAGGATATACCACATTTTCGAGGAGTTTTTATGCGCACATCTCTACCGCAAACCGTACTATGCAATGAGTGTGCAATCGTGAATCTTGATGAAGATAAAGGTTCTGGTACACATTGGGTTGCCTACGTTAAACGTAACAATTACGTAAAGTATTTCGACTCCTTTGGAAATTTGAAACCTCCAATCGAACTTTTAGATTATTTTGGTCCTTCTGCTATAATCTACTACAACCACGATCAATATCAATCGTATGATACAAGCATATGCGGTCAGTTGTGTGTCAAGTTTCTACGTGAACAATGTCTTTAACGGTTAAGCTGTCTGACCGCGAGTCCATATTAGAGGCAGATTTTTTCCCACCGATCAATCTTCGGGAGGAGCAATATGAACTTGGTCTCGTAGACTTTCAGAGCTTCAATTCAATCGCTAATGTTGATGAGTCGAACAATAAGTTTTACTACGATACTGAAGATCTGACTATACCTACAGGTTGTTATGAATTGAGTGCTATAAATGATCTTTTGCGTACATTGATGCATGAGGCGGATAATGAAGATGTCATTATTCTACGTGCTAATAATAATACGTTGAAAAGTGAAATAAAGTGTAAATATCTGATCGATTTTACAAAACCTAATAATATAGGCTCTTTATTGGGTTTTTCGTCAGATCGAATTATTCAGCCGAACACTCTAGCCGAATCAGACCAGCCCGTAAACATTATAAGGGTGAATATTTTACGAATTGAATGTAATATTACTGCTGGTGCATATACAAACGGCAAACCTCAACATGTTATACATGAATTTTTTCCAAGCGTGCCACCAGGCTATAAAATCTCGGAAACACCGAAAAACGTCATTTACTTGCCAGTCATTGTGAAAGTAATTGACCGTCTTACTTTGCGCATTCTCGATCAGGAAAACCGTCTAGTAAATTTCGGTGGGGAAGAAATTACAATTCGATTACACATTAGAAAATGCTAATTTACAAGAATACTTATAAATCACCGATACCAGATGAGCCTATCATCAGTCCAACAGTTGCTGCAGGAGCAGATACATTGGGTGGGGATTACGTTAGAAGACCGCTAACAAGAAAAAATATAACCTTTCTTCAATCACTGGGTTTCAAGGTCAGAAATAAAAATGGACCTGTTGGACGTAACCGCACAACCTGTGTACGACAATCGCATTACTAAAATGGAAATACATGCTTACAATCCGTATGCAAATGCATCATTGGGAAATAGTGACGAAATTCGAATTCCAATACAACAGCAAGATTTAATTCTTCTACCATGTGAGAGTTACCTATACATAGAGGGAAAATTAATCGAGGGCACTCGTGCTCAGGGTGCAACAGTTCAAGATACAGTGGGACTTGACTGCAATTCCATGGCATTCTTGTTCGATGAAATTCGCTATGAATTGAATGGTATTGAGATTGACCGCAGTAAGAATGTGGGTATTACTAGTTCCATGAAGAATCTCATTTCTCTGACTGGGGAGGAGAGTACGAGTCTACACCATTCAGGATGATTTCTATCAGATTATAAGCCTACGAAATATTTTAATTTTTGCGTACCACTGAAAATGCTGTTGGGTTTTTGTGAAGACTATAGAAGAGTCATAATAAATGCACGTCATGAGCTCGTTCTCATTCGAGCGCGTAATGATACGAATTCGATATATTCTTCAACGAAAATCACCGACTCCAAAATTGATGTTCAAAAAGTGCAATGGAGAATTCCTCATATATCATTGAATGAATACACAAAACTTCAATTTCTACGTATTATTGACCAAAACAAAAGCCTCACCATGGCTTTTCGATCCTGGGAACTCTACGAATACCCGCTTCTACCAGAAACACAGAGGCATACGTGGGCTGTAAAAGCTGCAACACAATTGGAGAAGCCTCGATACGTTATTCTAGCATTTAGAACAAATAAGAAGAATACGCAGCATATGAAAGTGCTTGACTTCGATGATAGTTTTGTTCGTGATATTAAAGTCTATCTTAATTCTGAATTTTATCCGTATGATCGACTTGATACTGATACTGAAAAATCACGATTTTCTGTACTATATGATATGTATGTTAAATTTATCCAATCCTATTATGCTGGAGAAAAACCGTCGAAACCAATGCTTGATTACAACAATTTCTTAGAATATGGCCCTCTCTTTGTCATTGATTGTTCGCATCAAAACGAATCTATTAAATCTGGCACAGTTGACGTTAAAATAGAGATCGATTGTTCTAAAAATATTGCAAGTAATACTACTGCGTATTGTTTAATTATACATGATAAAATTGTTGAATATAACCCGCTTACAAGTATTGTTAGAAATGTAAGTTAATC
Source organism: Prorops nasuta (assembly GCF_024137725.1). Taxonomy (NCBI): domain Eukaryota; kingdom Metazoa; phylum Arthropoda; class Insecta; order Hymenoptera; family Bethylidae; genus Prorops; species Prorops nasuta. Next base: position 1,434,276 of record NW_027116810.1, read on the forward strand.
GTTAATAGTTAGTAATGTAAGTTAATCGCTAATAGTTAGAAATGTATGTTAATCGCTAATAGACTATAGTTAAGCTTATCATTATAATGAAGGAAAAAAATAATAAATAAGATATAATAATCATTTATTTGTGTTTAAATTATTCCTTACAAATGTTTTCTAAATTAATTTTTTGAAATTTGACTAACAATTGCAAATGTCATATTATTGTAATTTCCACCATGATACGTGAATGTTAATATTTGATTTGAAGCTGCATCTTGAAAATTCTTGAATTGTTCTGGTTTTTCCAGTAATGCCATCATCCTCGCAGGCAAGAAGAACCATTCCTTCGTAAGCAGCTTTGCTATTATTCTCTCCCCATATTTGGTTTTAATTTTCGATAATTCAGTTATTCGGTATGACCCCCCAATCTCCAAAGTATTCAGTTTTATAAAAGTTTTTGGTTCTACAGTTGCGAGTTCATTAATCTTAGTTAAATCCATTTCTATAATAATAAAATAATATTAAGAATAGAGAATAACGTAAAAAAGAAAAAATAATTCTTACCTTCTAAAGATTATCTACGACAATTACGTGACAATAAAAAAATATTCTATCTGCAACGTGAAACTGGTACTTTGCACTGCTTGAAGCTTCAATACTGCTATTACACCACAATAAAATATTATGACTGCAGCGTTACAGACTTGAACTTTCGACTGCTTCACGCTTCTAATCGAGACTGAATGAAATTTCCTAATTGCTAGCGTGGGTGACTTTGAATAATATCCTAGGAGGGAATAAGATATACACACTTGGAAATTGAGAGTAGGGGAAGTGTTGCAGGCAAACGAAACTTGGGTGGCTTTGAATAATATCGTAGGAAGGGATAAGATATACACGCTTATTGGAAATTGAGAGTGGAGGGACTGTTGCAGGCGAACGACATTTTTGATGGGTTACTCACTCATGATTGTAGATTTCAAAGAGAATTCATTATTTTAAACCTGTTGATACATGTATTCTTTAGATCAAGTAGTTGTTAATTAAAATAAATAAATCCATTTAATTATATACACGTTCCTTATATAAAGTGACATCAGTCTAGAATATAAACTTTTCATTGTTTAAAAGCAAGTCGTGAGATACACGTTCTTCAGATCAAATAACCGTCATCTAAAACAAATATATTTAATTCAAACGTGTCATAACACGTACTAGATGGTGCAGATAGTCACGTTCCTCAGATAAAGTAATGACAGTTTAAAATATAAACTTTTCATTATTTAGAAACGAGTCGTGAAATATACGTCCATTATTACTTGGGTTGGGAATACTAGCATCTTAAGGACATATCCTGAGTGCAGCTTAAAATTTACGAGCGCATCAATTGCTTTTCGACAATCTTACGTCACACTGTGACTCTGTTTAGCACGTGGGATCATTTGTCTGCTCTGCTTGTGAGAAAAGTCTTGAGAAAAAAATAGCTAGAGGCTGAATGATTTGTCTGGTCTGCTTGAGGGAGGAAAAGTCACGAAAAAATAGCTAGAGGCTGGTTTAGAGGGTAAAATATGGTCAGAAAGTATCGAGCGCATCAATGGCTTCTTGACAATCTTACTTCACAACTGTGACTCTGTTTAGCACGTGGGCTCATTTATCTGACCTGTTTGTGAGAAAAGCCTCGAAAAAAAATAGCTAGAGACTGGTTGAGAGGGTAAAATATGGGCAGAAGGTATCGGGTCAGTTTTAGAGAGCCCTGGGAAAGCTCATAGGAGGAACATTGGGTGGTCCCTAGAATTTCACTCCCCATTGTTTCGCAAAAGGAAAAATAATGTCTGTTAACTATGTGACATGTAGAGCATGCTTACAGGAAGATGTAATGAATAATCTATTCATTTATAATATGCTTACAGTAATTTTTATTCAATATTCAAAAGATTTAACATATAATACTTTTATTCAATATATATATATATATATATAACTAAAAAGAGTTTTAACATATAATATTTTAAAATATCAAGCTATTCTTCTGCCCTTGCTACCTCCATCGTTGTCTCCTCCTCATCCTCCTCCTCCTCCTGCTCCTCCTCCTCTTCCTGCGGAATTATCCCTGCCTCTATCTCAATCATTCTGATACCTCTCATCAACAGTTGTATACAGCGTGTTACTGTAAAAAATCATCAGATTTTAGAAAAATGTATGATGCAATCTCATTCATAATAACTTACTATTTTCATACTCCATTCCATGCGTCTCGATTGTTTCTTCATTTACCGCTTGTGATAAATTTTGCATAATTTCATCTATTATTCTTGTAATTATATGAATTACTGGAGAATTCTGTCTATACGCTAAATTAATAATCACTTGATACTGCATATTTTTTCACTTTATATTTATCGACAGCTTGTATAAGAAAAAAGGAATCTGTACCCAAGGTTCAAGAAAGGTATAATGTGAAATTAAAAGAAGGATCCAAGGAGGAAAATAGTAGGAGGGAATAGAATGGGTATGTGGAGGGAAAAAGACCCTTCAATGGTGTAGAGGTAGGTTGAGAGGGAAGAAAAATGGTTAAATGTGAAATCAAGTTAAATGGCGGGTCCATAGTAGGAAAATAGTGGGAGGGTCTAGGATAAGTATGTGGAGGGAGAAAAGACCCTCCGAGGGCAGGACTAAGAAATCAAAAATGGCAGTCCGTAAGATGCTTAGGACCCCTAGCGGTGTAGCTGCCCCAGTAATTTTCGTGATCGCCACCTAGTGGAGAAAAAAGAAACTTTTTCCTCCACCAACTAAAATACAAAAAAAAGTTCTCTGGGTAACTGTCAGGATAACTAACCATCCGGGCCCTAGGGTGATGGGAGAGGGGTAACCCTTAGGGAACTAGTGGACCCGTAGGATAACTAACCATCCGGACCCTAGTGACATGGGAGAGGGGGTAAACCTTAGAGAACTAGTGGACCCGTAGGATAATTAACCATCCGGGCCCTAGGCTGATGGGAGAGGGGTGAGAGACTCTAAGAGAGAAAGAGAGGGTGAGAGGGATCTCTCTCTCTCTCTCTCACTCCCCATAGCCAAAGCATTTCCTCCGCACACCCGCACCCTCCTCATCACCCAATAAACCCTAGCTCTTAAGAAGACACTTCCCCCCCGCACACCCGCACCCCCCTCACCACCATGTCACAGGAACCCAAGACACTTCCCCCCGCACACCCGCACTCCCCTCACCCCCGTGTCACAGGGAAACCCAAGACACTTCCCCCCGCACACCCGCACTCCCCTCACCACCGTGTCACAGGAAAACCCAAGACACTTCCCCCCGCACACCCGCACTCCCCTCACCACCGTGTCACAGGAACCCCCTAGCTACCACTACTGGTATATTTTCTATTTCTTTAGGGCGCCAGGCCTGTAGTAGGCCACCCGAATGGCCTCCTACTTACGCGGAGCACTACTCGCCGCTTTTCCGGCTTTCCCGTGACTCTAACCTCTCAGGGTCGCCCGAGTGCCGAACCCTGTGCTAGCCGCATTTTCTTCCCGTTCGCGTCGGGACCGCACTTCTTAAAAATACGAGTCTCTTCCCGGCAGTGGCACACACCAGGCAAGAGACAGACCCGCGGTAGTAATGCTGTTCGCCTACCTTACTATTATCAGGCAACTTTCCTCTTTTGCTTTTTGGTTTTCGATCGTGCCTTTTTGGTGCCTCCTTTTCTTTGTTTCCCACGCGTTCGGAATCCCCTTTTTTGTTGGTGCTTTTCGCAGCGGTCCTACTCACGTGTCGTACCGGTGACGCTTCTTCAGGCAATGTCAGCCTCGCCGCGAGCTCGCGACGGCGCTACGGTAGGCCTGCAAGCTCTCGCGGCTCGACCAATAGCGCGCTAAGCGCGAAAATTCAAAGTTCTTAACGTGACAGGTCCCGTGGGGATCTGCCACGTTACAGTATTTAGAATAGAAAAAGTTCAAAGAACAAATCCAATAACATATTTATTAAAGGATTCTACTGGTCAATCAATAGTAGGTGGATTTTAAGAGTATGAACTACATAGTGTTGCAAATCCTGATGTATACTTAGTAGAAAAAGTATTACGGAAAAAAGGAAATAAAGTTTTTGTAAAATGGTTAGGATTAAATTCAAACCATAATTCGTGGATTAATAAAAATAACGTATTGTAATTATTATTATTGTAATCAAAATATTTTTTTAAATAAAAAGTTTTATTAATTCTCATAATTTACTTGTACTACATTTTTATGACCCCATGGTAATGTATCAGTTGAATTTGCTATTAAATATCTTTTATCATCATATGGACTTAGCGCTATTTTCTCCTCACAAATTGTAAAGACATTATGTAAATTTGATCTTATTATATTTTGCTTACATACTAATGTATTGAAATTTTTTAAAAAATCTATATAATCATAAAATTCTATATTTTTTACAACATAGCTTTTAATACCTTTAATACATATTTATCCTTATTAACACCGTTGATTCGATAGGCATACATTTTTGATCGAAGTCCAACAAATTCTGACATTAAATTACCGTTACATTCATCCTTCATTAAACCAATTACTTTTTTATTAACCAAAGGTATATTATATTTATTATTAATAGGATAATCACTTGTATCAAAATAATCTATTTTTTCTCGAATGAAATCGTAAATATTTTCACACTTTAACTCATAAATTAAACTATCGGTATCAGTATACAAAATTTTTACGTCTAATTTGAATTTTGGTAGAATTACATCATAGTGAAAGCTATATAAACATACTTTAAATAAATCTAAAACGCACATTCCAATAAATATTGGTTTATCAATAATAATATTTAATTTTTTCATTTGTATTGTAACTAAATCTTCGTCAAAAATTGAAATTCGATAAAAATTTGGTTTTGATACTAATGATCTTACACCGTATCTACCTCCCCAATTATTTTTTATATAAACATTACATCTCTTACGTACATTTTCTATAGTTTTACCAAAAACAGCATTATTCATTAATTTGTTTAAATTGTTCTCAAAATCACTATTACTTTCAGATCGTAATTTAGTATTCAAATCAATATAACTCTTCAACCAAAATGATTGTTTAAATTTTAAAATTCCATGTATTTTTTCCAAAACCACACCATGATTTAAAGCTTGTTTCAAAATTCTATAATGCATTACATAACGATGTTTATTGTTTAATGTTGCTAATAGTTTTGAAATTTTTGAATTTGGGGTTTTTTATTTTCCGGACACATTGGTAAATCTCTTTGTAAATCGTGAATTTTTTCAGGATAAGAAAAATCAACTTCTATGATGTATCCTGTATCTGAATCATCAGCATAGTCATTTACATTGAAATTTTCACAATTCTCAACCCATTCAAATTGTCCAAAAGGTAAAGCCAGAGACATTGCCCAACCATATGAATTGCTTACATCAAAATACATTAAATAACGAGATGATTCACTTGAATTATAATTTGATAAAAATTTATTGTTTGCCTTGGCATACCTATTAGAACTTTGACTGAAACCACCTCTTATACCTCGTTCAATAAATGTTAACATATCTATATCAGTTACTAATTCCAACTTAATATCAGTATAAAATAACATTACATCCCATGTATAACTTGGTAAACTAAAATAATGAACTGGATCAAGTCTATAATTATTTATATATGATTTTCTAAAATTCTCAAAAATATCTGCCAACAACAGAACTTCTGCTTTTAGATACAAATCAGAATATTCACCAATATTTTGAATGTTAAAAGTATTCCATACTTTAAGAGCATGTGTATAATCATTCTCTGAAATTTCACATTCATTTAAATGATTGTAAAATAATTCACGAGATGGAATTTTGATTCATTTAAAACATTAAATCTTTAACATAATCATATGGAAATACACCTTTACGTGTTAATAAATTAAAAGCATTCAAAATAATATCTTGAAATTCTGATTTCAAACACGTAAAATTATTCTGATCTACGTAATTGGCTAATTCTTCCAGAATAGAATTCAAAAAACGAAATGAATCTAAAAATATAAATTTAATATTTCTATTTTTTATAAATTTAATTATAGTCATATATTTTTCCATATTTAACGGTATTACTTTTACATTACCATCAAAACTATTTGTAATGTCGCGAATTAAAAAATGAGCATCATAATTACTTAAATTATGAAATATGACTGGAATATTTAGTTTTAATATATAGTTTATATTACATGAATTATGAGCAGCACCTCTAAATAATCCTGTGATATGGTCATGATCCCGAACCTTTACATCATTTAAACTAAATGGTTTTTCACAAATTTAACAAAAACTGGCCATTACAAATTTCTGAATATCTTGTTTTGACGCTTTCATTGGTTTAATATTATTTATTATCTAAAAAAAATATATATCAATATAAATAATAATAAATAGAAATTTTGTTTATTTGTGTACTTACTTCTGATATTTCAACAGCAATTTTTTGAAGTTCGTTGGTAAACCATTTTGCACAATCAATACTACGTTGCATTTTAAATCGTGATAAATTAGTATTATAATTACACGAAACATAATATCCAATGCTATACGGTTTATGTTGTTGAAATGCTTTAGCAGGAACAGATAATGAATCTATTTTTTCAAGTAGACATTCGAAATCTGCATATATAACAAACGGTACTTGCAATTTTTTATAATAATTTTTAAATTGTAAAATATTATTATTTTTAGCAGGAAGTACTACTGCACAATCATTTACCAGATTACAATCAACAAGATGTTGTATTAATTTATCATTACTACTAAAATAATGCATACCACGATTACAAAAATATTTTGTATGTTTATCTCTACTACACTGGTTAGATAGTAAATATGATAAATTTTTAATTAAACAATAATGGTAATTATAATCATTTGAAATATATAACAAATTAAAATGTTTAATTTGCTCTTCTTTCGTAAGATGTGTAGGTAAAATTTTTTTCTTCTCAGTTAAAAATACATTTATTGAAATTTTATATAATTTTTCAAATTTAGGAATATCTTTAATGGATATTGAAAATTCTAAACCTTCAAAATTCAAATAATTTTTATAATGAGGATAAGATGAAAATAAATTACAATTTTTTTTTGCTGGAAATAATCCTGTCATTATTGCCCATGCAAAACAATCTTTGCCTCGATTTTTAACATTAATAACAACATGTTTATTTTGAATCCATTGAGGTAATTTGATATATGATGATGCTGTCATTGGATGATATTTAATAATTTGAATAACAATATTTATTATTTTCGAAAGAGCCCAACCAGAATCTCTTTCCTGAAATTCTGCTAATTGAGTTTTTATGTTAGACATTTCAATTTCATACCAATTTATGATATTTTCAGATTTGCATAATATCTTATAATTTGTATTAAAATATTTTACTTCCGCATTATATTTTGACACAAATAATCAATTAAAAATCAACATCACCTTGATAAATTTAAATTTAAAAATTGCTTTTTCTATAAACTGGAGAACACTATCTGTTACATCCAACATAAAGTTAATTGGTTCAATATGTGACACATTTATTATAACACCAGTTTGAAGTCTATTTTTGAAATTTGATTGTACTTCTTGCCATATACAGGGTGTAACGAAACGACCGCCTTTTCTCGTAACTGGAGGTTCGGGGTGACAAACGGAGTGCACGTATAAAATTTCGTTCGAATCGTTCAAGAGGTTTAAAAGTTCTTTCTATTTAAAAACCACCCTTTTTCAGTCCTTTTCGAACGACTTTAACTGCATAATGGAAAGTGGAGAAAGTGAAAACAATTGATGAGCACCCAGCTAGAATGTAAAAATTATCGATCGCGTGCGATAATACTTTTGCTATTTATTTCTTTAATCTGGCTATTAGATTAATTTTAAAAATAACAAAATCCTTTACATTACAATTTCAATTCAATTCAGTACAAGCATGATTGACTGATTTGATGGAAAGAGCGAGTTGACGCAATGTAAAGGAAATTATCAAAAGCTAAGATATCGCGCGAGCGCAATGATAACTTAATAGACAATGCATGAGGGCATTCTCTTTCTACTAACGAAGCTAAAGGGAATGATTCAAAATCAATACATTGATGAAGGAGAAAACTAAACTCACCCATTAAATGTTCTGCAAGTTCCTTTAAATCGATGTTTTTGATAAAGCTTCAAACTGGCTCCTCGATGATTTCCAGAAAGCACACTATCACTGATTTTGCATTTAAACGCTTGTGAATTTAAACAAATTAGGTATTAACCTACGTTTCTTCGAAACACTGGTGAATTTGACACTTTTTAACTGTTTGAAGTAGGGTGATTAAGAGTGGTCGAAACGAATTATTGATTATTCTATCTCTCTGTGTCTCTCTTTTCAGCCTACTTCAAACAGTTCAAAAAGTGTCAAATTAACCGGTGTTTTGAAGAAACGTAGGTTAACACCTAATTTGTTTAAATTCACAAGTGTTTAAATGCAAAATCAGTGATAGTGTGCTTTCTGGAAATCATCGAGGAGCCAGTTTGAAGCTTTATCAAAAACATCGATTTAAAGGAACTTGCAGAACATTTAATGGGTGAGTTTAATTTTTTCTGTCATCAATGAATTGATTTTAAATAATTCTTTTTACCTTCGTTTGTAGAAAGAAAATGCCTTGATGTGTTTCCTATTAAATTATCAGTGCGGTCGCGCGACACTGTGGGTTTTGATACTTTCCTTTTCATTCTATCTTCTCCCTCTCTCCATCAATTCAGTCAATGATACTTGTATTGAATTGATTTGGAATTGTAATGAAAAGGATTTTGCTATTTTTAAAATTAATCTAATAACCAGATTAATGAAATAAATAGTAAATGTATTATCGCGCGCGATCGATAATTTTTACATTCTAGTGGGGTGTTCGTCAATTGTTTTTTCACTTTCTCCACTTTATTATGCAGTTAAAGTCGTTCGAAAAGGACCGAAAAAGGGTGAGCTTTAAATGGAAATAACTTTTAAACCCCTTGAACGATTCGAACAAAATTTTAAACGTACATTTGGATGGTCACCCCGAACCTCCAGTTACGAAAAAAGGCGGTCGTTTCGTTACACCCTGTATATCTTTTTTCATTCGTTTTATTTATTTTCTTTTCACCACCACCACCACCACCAATTTTCTCATTTTTTGTCATTAAACAATTCTTTTTTTTTCTTTCAATATTTCTCATTAAACCAATTATTCTATTAAGTTTTGCCTCTGCACTTATTTTTCTTCCCACACCAATTTTCATATTCATATATGATTTTATACTTTTTATCGCTTTATTACACTTTTTGATAAAATTTATGTAATCTTCAATCGATGATGATGATGTATTTTCCATTAAAGAGTAATATTTTTCACGAATCTCTCTCTCGTAGGAAGTCAACATTTTTAAGCAATCAACCATTGCGTATATGTATATGTTATTGATAATACAAAAGATATTCTATAAAGAGAGAGAGAGAGAGAGAGAGAAATGAAGTTTTCTCAAACAATCAACCAACTTCGTTACCGTTGACGATTGTTACGTCCTGACTTGTGTGGTAAACTCAGGAACAGTTTTTATTGTGGACTCCAATGTCCGCTGCCTACCAGCTGGTAGTAGTTGTAGGAAATTCGATGGAGGATTTTCGTATTAAGGGATAACACTTAGTTGAGCAGACTTCGATGATTTTTAATGGTTTTTATTTATTAACTGTAATAAATATATATGAGAGTCTTCCAAGACTGTTCTAGTTGAAGGTACAATTAGCACTATTTTAAAAGCTAATCGAATTAGTCGACGCCGGGTTCTGGATCGTGATCCAGGGAGATGGCTAAGCCAATCAAAACATTTATAAAATTAATTCATCCTATCTTTGACCAATAAGAATTAAAGCATCTTAGAGTGAGTGGGAGGTATAATTCTCTCACGGACTTACAGTCGCACGATGCAAGATGCAAACGTAGGCAAAGATAAGGTCCCGGCGACGGTGCCTGCAGATTCTGGCATATGGGATCACATTCAATTATCCTATTTCTTTTAATAAAATAATTTTAATTTTTAGGGATTAATTGGTTAGGGACGTAACACTTCCCTCCTTAGAGATAGATCGTCTTCGATCATTTATTTAAGATGTTAATCCCATAAGACACAATGCTGTAGTCCATAACTTAATTCTAGAATGATTACATGGTTTGATTATAATGTATTGGTATGTCGACCTGTGTCGAGTGACTTAAAAGTTATTAAGCTTACATACAGTAAGCTAGAAGCGAAGGCTCGCTTTGATTTGCTTACATATATATAAAATTTTTATGATGCGCTTAAATTTATAATCTAGGGTACAGGTCTTGAGAAATAGGTGGGTTACGGTGAGGCATCTCTTGACGAGGAATCGGCTGAGGTAGGTCATGGGAAATAGGTTTAAAGGACTCGTTGCGCTTTGGTTTAGTGGAGGAGGCGATAGGGATAGCGTACGTCCTATTTTCCTGTTTGTTTTCCACGGGGTTCTCTACGTCCGAATTTGGTTTTCTTGATTTAGTATGTATTACAAAATTAGCTAAGGTATTCCATATGGCGGCGAGTAACCAAACGCTCCATCCTACCACCGAATGGATAGCGTATCCATTTATTAGAGCATCTAATACGAATTTTATTGCTTTAATTATGACGAAGATTCCTAATAATGCGGCACTAATATTTCCGATTGAGTTTAGAAAATTAAAGAACTTGTCCCATGATTTTTTTATTTGGCTCTGGAGTGTTGCCTCATCTAGCAGACTATTGATTCGTAGGTTATGATTCCCGTCATTGTGCCCTGTGGCTTCGCGAGATATAGTATGAATTATGGCGGGTTTTTCCATCGGAAACATAATATTTTCATGTAGTCTTAGTATGTCTTGGTTGGAATAAATTCCACTCGCGGCCAAGTTATGAGGCGATTCGTATGTGAAATTTGGAGAGGGCGACGCAGTTAATTTCATAGGGGGGATAGCCGTACTGACTTGCGGCGTAAATTCGAGCCACGTGTTATTGATAAGATAGGTAGATGTGAGAATTTTATTGCATTCGGTATGATCTCCATTTTTAAGTAATATTTTTGTTATGGGGGTCATGAAGTAACTGTCATTGCCCTTGAAGACTGGTAGCTGATTATAACACTCAGTAGTTTCGCGTAGACTTACTTCTACCGGTAAACATTTGACAATGCGAATAGTGTCTCCGGTTCTAATTGACGTGTAACCAAATTTGCTCATAAATAAATACGCGAAATAAGCAGGATCCTGAGGTTGATAGCCTAATTGAGTTTTCAGGAGTTCATTTTTAATTTTACATTTTTCTACCATGAGTAGATTATACAATTTCGCGATCTGGTTTCTCAATTTCTTTTCGACGTAGACTATTTTAGAATTCACATATGACAGAATGTCCATATCTCGCGTAGCTAGAGAAGTCCTTTTAGTAAAGAATTTACCGTCCTTATCGTCTATAATAAATAGAGTAGGGTGTTCGGTTTTCTGTATTTTATATCCGCATACCATTTGGTAGGTACTGACGGCTAGGGCAAAGGAAGTATCCCCTATAGCAACTGAATAGATTTCTTGGCCTAGATTTTCTAGTGTGTCTCCCCTAATGTTTTCCGCGGGCCCCTCATAAAGCACGTTGTAGTACGAGAATTTGCATTGGTCCGTTTGAATTACGTCCCAGTAAGTATTACCGCCTTTTGTGTCTAGGCAGTGGCCTTCTAGATAAGTGCAACGAACTCCAGAGCGTAGTACGATTTGATTCGTCAATAAATTGATCTGAGCATCATATTCTAATATCGTGAATTTAATTACTCCGGTGACGATGACGTTATTCCAAGACCCGTAGTAATCCGAATATCTTTCGCCTTGGCAAGTGCCTTCGTTAGTCACAGATCCGGCGAACGTCACGGCACGAGAAGTAGTTCCGTTAATTGGTATTTGGTTGAAAATAATGTTTTTCCCGTTATACATGTTGGTATGAAATATTTTTAGACAAGCTTCGCGAGAGGTATCCTCTATGTATTCCGCGAGTCCTAAATTTACCATGGAAATGTGGGAGTGCATTCCACAATGATAAATTAATCTTTTCACTTCAATTTTGCATTGTTTGACAGGTATCGAATGGAAATTTTGGGACTGTAGGAGTTGGATTTTAGTTTAGGTGACCTTGGGTTTCGGAATAGGTTCCACGCATTCTTCTAATTCTATTGCATTGAAATTAATTATTTCTGTAATTGGCGTTCCACAGTCGAAGGCGATGAAACCTGAGAATGAACTTATCGCACACAGCGTCAGCGTGACGAGAACTGCGTGGTACATTGTCATCTGAAAATGTCATGCTACTTAGTAAAGGCTAACTTAACTCTATCGCAATGAACGATTTTTTTCTTATTCTTAGACATTTCTATTTCTAAATTTTTACATTCTGGAATGACTTTAGTTATGAGATAAGGTCCCTTATAATTATCATCCAGTTTACCATGCTTGATATTGTTTGTAAGGTAGACGTGCTGTCCCGGTTCGAATACGACGGGGTTTACGTTTTTGTCATATCTTTCTTTCGATTTTAATTTAGACCTCTCGAGGCGCGTACGAGCGTCGTTTAGCGTTTCAAGATAACGGTTTTTTCGATTTTGCGTATACTCGTCCACTGTAATTGCATTATCCAAGGAAGGAAATTTGGAAGGGATTCGTGCAGGTTTACCAAAGGCTAACTTAATGGGAGTATATCCAGTGGCTTCGTGCTTACTGGTATTGTAATTGAAGGCGGCAGTGGTTATCCAATTGTCCCAGTCTTTCCTGCGGGTGTAGCTCTTGAGATAGTCAACCAATACTTGGTGACTTCTTTCGAGACATCCGTTGGATTGAGGGTGAAAGACCGTGGTCCTGATTTGTTCAATTTGCAAGGATTTTGTCATGCTTCTCATGATTTTCCCTACAAAATTTGTACCTTGATCGGTTAGGATAATCTTTGTGCAGCCAAACTTGAGGATTAAATGTTCCAATAGTGCGTTGGCTATATCGTCAGCGGTGGCTCTGGATAGAGGGATGGCGAGACTGTATTTGGTTAATGGGTCTTGCATAGTTAGTATATATCGATTTCCTTTTTCAGAAATTTCGAAGGGTCCTACTATATCCATGGCAATTTTATCGAAAGGTTCCATGGGAGTATCTGTGAGTATCATTGTTTGTTTTGTTTTTATTCGGACCAATTTTTTTCGTTGACAAACCTCACAGGTTCTGACGAGGTCTTCGATGTCAGCCTTCATATTATTCCAATAATAATTTTTCCTTATCCTGGCATAGGTTTTAACCATTCCCTTGTGTCCTCCCAAGGGTGACGAGTGATTTTCTTTCATAATTTCGTCTCTATCTTCGAGTGACGGTATAGTGATTTATTCTTGGCAAACAGTGATTATTATATCGCTATCTTGCATGACATTTTTTAGTAAAGTTATCATTCTGTTCCAAGTAGTGATACCAAATCTTTCTTGATAGTTCGATATTCTGGCAGAGAAAAGATTATTTTTAACCATTTCAGTTTTTAAAGCGGAGAAAGCAATACGTAGGTCAGTTTCGTTAGGGACATTTGTAGAGATGTCAAGTATAGAAACATATATGACTTTAAAAATACCTTTCCCTTGTACAGTGACTGTGCCGATGGGATAGTTTGTTTGCTTTATTTTGGGATTTCCTATCGAATTTAATAGTGACCCGTTGGTTCTAATTAAATATATTATATGGTTCTTTCTCATGGTTAAGTTATCTCTTGATATGATTATGTTTTTCTTTAAATTGTTGAGTTCCGGATCACCTAATTCTTTTCTTGCGTCATTCTCCGAGTTATACGAAGCACAGCTAGAGATCGATGACGCGTCAGCTGACTCTTCGTGGAAGTAGCTAGGAGAGTCTTGGAGATATGCAAATGGATTAGTCCGAGAATTATATAGTTCTGGACATGAAGAATAATCATCCTCTTTATGAGTAATCGTTTCTTTGATCGTCTCGGTAGATGAATCTGCAAAATTATCAGTATCATTTTCTGTTCCTGGCGTGAACAGGGCATTGATAGAAGGGGCAACAGTAGTCTCGTTAGGTCTACTTAATTCGGTTGATTTGGTGATTCTGCGTAGGGGAGTACTGGAAGGTAGTCCGGCCTCGTTTCTTGTGTTAATGATTGGCGATTCACTTGACTTCTGAGGTTGTTTGGGGTCGATTAAATCGTTTCGCGAGATAGTATCTCGGTCCATCGTGATTTCGCTGTTATTTAATTGTGAATTACTCGTGGTATTCGGACGCATTTCTCCGGTGCTGTCAGAATCTTGGGCGTTTGACCTTTCCGAGCTTGGTTCGATAGTCGTTTCTAATTCACTATCGATTGTTTTATTTTGATAGGATTCTGATTCTAGACCCTTAAGAGTTTTTGGGATTTTGTTTCTTTCCCTTAATTGATAGCGAGACCAATCTCTTGGTTCGCTAGAATTAGCATCTGATTTTCCCCGCGAAATTTGTTGTTGTGAGTAGGAGGAGGCTTTATAATCGGGGTCTTTGTTGACGCTGGGTTTTGCCGATTTTAAAATGGATTTAGGTTTGGTGGTATCCGTCTTTGCAGCAGGTTTCCTGGGTGGAACATTCAGGACGACTTTCTTCTTAGATACAGTTCCAGTTTTTGGTGCCGAGGTCGAAGAAGTTCCAGGTTGCGTTTTTAATGTAGCTGACGCCCCTTCATTGGTTGATCAGGCCTAGGTAAAGGCGCTACTCCTTGCGCAGGAACTCTTCTAGTCGTTCCAGTGCTTGTTCTGGTTGAAGATGAGGTTAGTTGCCCAGAAGTAGATGGTCCAGAGGTTTTCTTGGAGGAATTCCAGTATACTTCTGCTGTTTCGATGGGGTTTCGAGATAAAGCGTCGGCGTTAGTATTATTTTTGCCGGATTTATAGACTATTTTGAAGTCGAACTCTTTGAGCCTCTCTCTCCATCTCATTACATGCGACGTAGGGTCGTTCATATTTTGTACCCAAGCTAAAGGTCGATGGTCGGTGTAAAGTATAAACGGCCTACCATACAGATAAGGTCTGAAAGTTTTGGGGGCAAACACTGTGGCTGCTATTTCCTTTTCTGTAGTAGAGTAATTTTGCTCGGCTTTGTTTAGGACGCGCGAAGCAAAGGCTATGGGCCTGTCTTGACCAATTTCTCCTTGTGATAAAATAGCTCCAAGCGCGTAAGCTGATGCGTCGGTAGTAACGATGAATTGTTTTTCAAAGTCGGGGTATTGGAGAATTGGTGCCTCGCAGAGTCTATCCCGTAAAGACGTGAAAGCTTCTTGTTGGGAAGGTGTCCATTCGAACGTTACGTTTTTACTTGTTAGATCCGATAATGGTTTGGCTAATTCAGCGAAGTTTTTAATAAAGCGTCTGTAATATCCAGCCAAGCCTAGGAATTCCCTGACGTTTTTGCGACTTTTCGGAGTTGGAAATTCATTTACGGCTTTGATTTTTCTGGATTAGGCTTGACTCCGTCAGCGGAAATGACGTGCCCTAGGTATTTTACCTCGGTGCGTAAGAATTCGAATTTATCAATTTGTAAGTGTAAGTTTGCTTCTCTGAGACGTTCCGCGAGTTTCTCGAATTTCTTAGCGTGTTCCTCGAGTGTTCGGGCATAAATAATTATGTCGTCCATATACACGAATAATTCGTTGCCTTGTAGACCGCGTAGTATATGATCCATTAATCTTTGGAAGGTCGCGGGGGCATTTTTCAACCCAAAGGGCATTCTATTAAATTCGTAGTGACCGTTAGGAGTGGTGAAGGCTTTCTTTTGTTTGTCGTCTGGGTGCATTTCAATTTGATGGAATCCCGACGCGAGATCTAGAATTGAGAAGTATTTGGCACCTCCCAGTTGATCCAGGATATCGGTGATGAGGGGAATAGGATAGGCATCACCTATCGTTTTCTCATTCAATTTCCTATAATCTATGACTAATCTCCAACTTTTGTTTCCTTTTGAGTCAGGCTTTTTGGGAACAATCCATAGTGGTGAATTGTACGGTGACTTTGATTGCTCTATTATGTTAAATTCTAGCAAATTTGAAACTTGTTCTTGAATCTCTGCCTTTTGAGCAGGGGGAAATCTATATTGCCTGGTATTAATGGGAATATTGTCCACCGTAAGGATTCGGTGAGTGGTAGCGCTCGTGGCCTTGAGGGGTTCGCCTGGTAGATAAAATATATCTTCAAATTCAGTGACGATCTCCATCACGTGTTCTTTCTCTTAGGAGTTTAGATGATCTAACCTCATGAGTTCCAAAATTCTCTCTAGTCTATTTTGGTTAATAGGACCGTTAGGAGAGCTAGTGGCATTCTCTTGATTATCCTCGTCTATGCTCGTATCGAATGGATACAGTGAAATTACGGGTACATCTAATTCTACGTCCTTGTCGAGAGTATTAACAGCGTATACGTAGGCGATGCCATTATCGTTAGTAACTAATGCTTCTCCTACAAGAATACCGTCTTGAATTTTTAGTGGAGGCAAATAGCCTTCTCTAAGTTCCGATTCGCTAGTCCTCACGTACATTAGGGTTTTGTGCCTAGCCTTTAAGAGGATCCTTTCCTTATCAAGGAAAGGAATGATTACTCCTCCGAGTTCCAAGTACTTATTTTTGAAATCTAATTTCCCACCTTGCTTGGTGAGCAGGGGACTTCCTAAAATTCCGGCGTAAGGGATTGGTAGTTCGTCCGATATAACATGAAACCGACAGGGTTGATTTTGGAAAGTGAGATTGAGGTGACCCAACGTTTTCGGCTGGTCTTTTTCGGATATCCCATTAAGTGTATAGATTTCTTGAGAGTTGATAAGAGAGGGTTCCCTGATTTCGGAGTACTTGATGAGGTTGAATTGTGAACCACTGTCTATTAGGAATTTGGGTTTTTTAGTTCCTTGGAATTTAAAAGGAGAGTAGGAGGATTTATGTTCTCTAAGGCTTTGGCAAATTTACATTGGGCGATTAACGCAGGTTGAATTTCGTTTTCTACTAATTTTGTGGGCTCGACTCCACGTTCGAACGTGGAGGGTTTTTTTCGTTTCCCGAATCTTGACTCGAGTTTTTTTGATTTTTATTTCTTTTTTCGTTATTTCGAATTCGGGTTCTACACTCATCGATCGCATGACCGGCCTTTTTACAATATCTACACAATTAGTTTCTTGTCTCCGGTCTTCTTTTCGCTATTGGAATCAGTATTTTGTGACTCCTTTTTGGGTTGCTTGTCTTTAAACCAGCAATCCTCCGATGAGTGATTGATTCTCGTACAATGATCGCATTTGTCTCTCGTTTTCACGATCGGAGTTGCCATCGCTATCCTAAAACTTTCCTTCGATTTGTTCGATCTAAAGAATTTCTTTTCTCGGCTTATTGAATGTCTATCGGCCAGTTTAAATCCGTCTTCTATTATTCCCTCTAGTGTCGGGTAAGAATTGCTTAGGAAATTCTTGATTATTTCCGGAAGTGCTCGATGATACAGTTTTGCAATAAATCTATTAATAAATTCCGAGGCAGACAAGCATTTATACTCTTCCGTGTATTTTATTAATATCAAAGCTAGTTTTCGAAAACGGCACGCGAGGTCGGCTATGGATTCTCCGTCTTGAGGATCGAGTTTTACTGCTTCTTCTATATGCTCTACGAGTTCATCTCCGCGGCGGAAATTTTCAGATAGCGCGTCGGCAAGTCCTTGCAACGTTTCGATATTTAACGGTTTTAGTCGTTGCTGCACTTTTTCTCCGCAGTGTTTAATCGCTTGGAAAACTAATTCTTCTTCGTCAACTTTGTCCACGTATCTCCTTGCATTAAGTATTTTCTTAACTAGTCTGTTTAGATCTAATGGGTCGGTCCCGTCATAACTAGGAAGAACCTCGATTACGCTTTTAACGATGTTTCTCTGATCGGAACAACTAATATTCGCGACGGAACGTTCTCCGACGGATTGATTCCCCGAGGGGATCGATCTACTCGCATAAGGACCGTGCTCGTCAAGCATATTGATATTTAGACTTACTATTTAGTCGTGGAATAGCGAGGTGAGTAGAGTCAGTAGAGTCGTCGATAAGCGATGATACGGTGCAATCGTTGGTTGAAGTTGCAGTCGTTGGAAGAGGTTACCCAAGCAGAATTTGGCAAGGCGGCTAATTCGATGTTGATTCCAATTCAGTGTTGGATAGGCGATAAGATGCTTCATTCAGCGTTGTCCAGCGAGTTATCAAATATTATTGCAAGTCCTCGATGATTTTCCCAAAAAGCGGTATCCCACTTCTGACACCAATTGTTACGTCCTGACTTGTGTGGTAAACTCAGGAACAGTTTTTGTTGTGGGCTCCAATGTCCGCTGCCTACCAGCTGGTAGTAGTTGTAGGAAATTCGATGGAGGATTTTCGTATTGAGGGGTAACACTTAGTTGAGCAGACTTCGATGATTTTTAATGGTTTTTATTTATTAAATGTAACAAATATATATGAGAGTCTTCCAAGACTGTTCTAGTTGAAGGTACAATTAGCACTATCTTAAAAGCTAATCGAATTAGTCGACGCCGGGTTCTGGATCGTGATCCAGGGAGATGGCTAAGCCAATCAAAATATTTATAAAATGAATTCATCCTATCTTTGACCAATAAGAATTAAAGCATCTTAGAGTGAGTGGGAGGTATAATTCTCTCACGGACTTACAGTCGCACGATGCAAGATGCAAACGTAGGCAAAGATAAGGTCCCGGCGACGGTGCCTGCAGATTCTGGCATATGGGATCACATTCAATTATCCTATTTCTTTTAATAAAATAATTTTAATTTTTAGGGATTAATTGGTTAGGGACGTAACACGATAGAAACACTTGAATCACAGTAATATTCTTGAATTTGATTCACTCTCTTTTATATACCATACTGTTACAAAATGTTAATTAAGAAAATATTTTAATATGTATAGTAGAGAATTAATTTACACATTAATTGTTTTATATTCATGTAGAGAACAATTGAAGTATTGAAATTAGATTTCTTTTAACCAATTGAAGAATAATTGAGGTACCCTCAATTTCCTCCTCCTCCTCCATCTCACTGGAGAGAGGTTTTTAAGTTTACGAAAAACATTTGTATGAGACAGGCAGGAGCTATTATCGCGCGCTTATGGTAGCGAATACCTCCTCGTCTCTCTATCTCGACACCCACACACACACACAAGTTTAAAATATTAATACTTTTTTTCATGCTGATAAAGATATTCACTGCCTTGCCGACGGGGTCGGGGCCTTGTCGGCGGCGCGCATCGAGGTGCGCATCCTCTTACACCCTCATACTACCCCCCTCGGCGGCGGGAAAAAACTCGCGGGATTTAAAAAACGGGTGGCGGGGCCTTTTTTTAGGGGCGGGTCCTGAGGACCCCCTCACCCAAAAAAGGACACGAACCATATTTGGACATAACCATATTTGGATCGAAACTTTTTTTTGGACATGCCCATATATGGCTCGAACCATATTTGGAATAACCCCCTCACCTCTCTTCACCTCCCCTCACCTACACTTCATCCAAGTCCTGTCTAGCTCTACTACTAATGTCTCATCTAATTTTGAGTTTTACTCACTTAAATTAAAACGTTTCTTTCAATTGTACATAGCGACAGTGTTTCTTATTCTTAAATTACGTTTATAAAGAAAAAAGCAGTGGGTCTCTCAAAAATGGTTTTATTCAAATAAGTTTGACATCTTTGAACATTGTTTGCATACATTACAATCGTATATTTACAATTGTTGGAAAATCTTCTCGCGTAAAGATACAACAATATTTAATTAGTAACAAAAATGTCAGATAATATTATAGCTTAATTTTGAGCAATTTAAAGAATTATATTGAATTTGATTTGGTGATTTCTTATATAAGAGGCATTCGGATATACAAACCAAATAATAATAATTATAGTCAAAATATTCAATTATTTAGCATGCGTCTATTACGTCCAATCGGCTATTTTGCTATTACTATGAGCCAATTGGAAATAATGTATCTGCAAACAAATAAACATCATTTTTCATTATCCATATTGTTATTTATAATTTATACTCATTTCCTGTATAAGCTGTGTGGTGTGGTTAACAAAAATGTCTAACGAATCCAGTAATGTGTTCCAAAGCATTCAAATTAGGCCTAGAAAACGAAAATTTGCACACAACAAAGATATAAAACCCAAAAAACTGAAAGACGTTTTTTATGATGGGTTCGTCTACCATATTAATAAAAAATATGTCAATGCCAGAGGAGAAACAAAACAGTAAATTTTCATTTATTATAAATTAATGTAATTTAATAGCTTTAAAGTTATTGGATCAAATCATGATGAAATATATTTTCATTAGGATTTATTTAAATCTTCGTTATTACATTTGTGGATACATGTAGAATCTACAATACAGTTATAAAATAGTTTCGTTGATTCCGCATAATTAAATTTCGTATGAAAATAACTGTTCCGCTAAAGTTTTTAGTAGTTTATAAACTAATATTAATTTTCTTGATAGATACTTAATTTGTAAAGACCTGCTTTGTTAGGGCAAAGGCGTAATCGATGCAGCCGGCAATTTCCAAATTTCCTCAGAGCATAACATGCACAATGCGGACCCCTTTTATTTACACGAGGTCAAAATAAGGAAATATGCTTTCGATATTTGCCAAAATTCAATGGCAACTCCGCGGGAAATATATGACGAATGTGTTCGAAGGTAATAAATTCAAATTGATAAAATCTTCAGTAAAATAACTGTATAATTTATCAATATGTGTATTGTATGAACTGTTTCATTTCAGATACCCCGAGGGATGCCAAAACGTGTCATTCGAAAACATTAAGAGAAGCTTAAAAAACTGGATTCAAAATTCGAAGCCGATAATGCCCAAAAGCTTAGAAGACATTGAGGAATTTTTAAGAAACCAAGAGCAATGGCTCAAAATGATGAATTTCTTCGTAAATGAAAACGGAGAACGGATTGACTTTAAGTTCGAAGTTTACAGCTATCATAATGAAATTAATCATTGCAGTTGCGTTGATTTTGGATTTCCAAAATTCGCGGAAGAAATTATAAAAGATGCTACCGATTACTTTGCAGATGCGACATACAAGACCAAGCCGCAATTAAAAGGAACATACCAGTTGTTCACTGTTATGACGGAGAAATATGGCAAAGTTTGTTCCATCATTATTAATAATACTTCATTAAATCTATAGTAAAAGAAATATTACGTACTACAAACAAACAAATATTTATTGAATCTATAACATTTATTATGCTTTTCCTAGGTATTTCCCTTTGCGTGGGTCTTGATGTCCAATAAGACTAAAGAGTTATATATGGAATCAATAAAATTTATTCAAGAGAAACTTGCACCTACTATGAATCCAAAAACTTTCGTAACGGATTTCGAATGTGAATTGTACAGTAGCATCAAGTAAATTGTTCCTCAATGTCGCACACAGGGATGCTACTTCCATTTTGTTTATGTAAGTCTGGATAATATTTTTTATGTAGTGCTAATAGACCATAACTTAATAACAATTGTGGCATAATTTAAAGTATATTTATATTAATCTTTTACAGAATATTAGAAAAAAAGCCCGAGAAATGAAAATGGAGAGCGGGATATCGCAACTGAATAATGCCAATCGCAACAAGTGCGATAAATTTTTGAGAAAATTATTAAATCTGGCATTGTTGCCTTCACATTTAATAAAACCGGCACACTGTAAATTAGTCGAGGAAATAGAAGAGCATGAAGCAGTATTTCAGTTTCTGTCTCCTTTGATATTATATTATCACAGAGAATGGATAATGAAAAAGGGCGCCAACTTATTTTCGGTATACAAGGCAGCAAACCGAACAAACAACGCCCAAGAGCGATATCATCTCTTCTCAAAAAGCTTCATAGGAGTAAAACCAACGTTTTATGAATTCATTTGTGAGTAAATAGTTAATTTCATAATTACAATTATGAAAATATTTTATTCATTCAAATATAATATTTAATGAGAATAATGTTAAAAGCATTAAATAAATTACTTTATTTATAGGCGGAATATTGGATATAGCACGAAATTACCGTATTAAATTGAAGCAATTAGAAAAGGGTAATTGCAAAATGGATAAGATAACATCGAAATTGGACAAATGGTTGCCTATCGCATGGGCTAATATAGATAAGGCATTGTTAAGTGAAATTGAGGGATTTGTTGAAAGGAAAATGCTTGAATTTTTAGACCAATCGATCTATTTTACTCCCCTTATATTTGGTAACCACGAGTCAAGAGAAATAGGTACATGCTTTATACAATTAATTATCATCTTTTATTTTTATAATAACTTTAAACACTATGGTACTTGTATCTGTTTCAGGAAATAACGATGTATATGAAAGGGACGCTGAAAGCGAAGGTGCACATGCTGCAATACCACAAATTAATTAAGTAGGCAAGTCAAACGGAAACGATAGCCGTGTATGTTAAAGAGAAATATATATATATATATTCAGTTGTGTAAATTATATATCAAACAATGTTTATTTATCAGTAACTATATTATCAATTGGTTCACTCCTATCTATTTTAATTTTTTGGTTATTTATATTATACAAGTTAAAATATATACGATTGATTTGGAAAAATGGCAAAAAATAGTTCGTCCTTTCCCCAACTCATCTCTTCGACACCAGAAAGTATGACATGACGCACCAATTTCGAAATTCGTGTGTAAAAGATTTATAAATATAGAGAGAAAGAAAATGTCATTAAACAGTCTGTGATCGTTAATGTAATTCCATAAAGCTTTCAGATGTATGAGTTTACGTTATAAAAGTAGAGCAACATTATTTATTCTTTTTCCTTGGCTTTTCTTGAGGTGTGGGTAGGTTCTCAGTTTTTCATTCAGACGCAGATTTGGTACCGATGCTATCGCCCTTTTTCCTCCTTTCCAGCCTCTCTATCTCTCTCCTCCAATTCCTGATTCTCTCGTTCTATAAGAGTGATGAGGGTGTTGCATTTGTGCTGTAGCTCCAAGGCTGCTCTAGAATTAACAAACCAATTGAATCGGAATTAGAGAGCGGACCTTATGATTGCTCTGAACTCTTCGTAAATGTTCTCTTTGTCGAAGCTCAATTTGTGAAGCATGCATACGAGGAATCTGTCGTCTTCTTCGGTGTAGTTTTTGCCCTTGCTAGTACCATAGGCTATATCATCCTTACCATACTTTTCGTTTGCCTTTATAAACTGATTACAATCACGTTTGATCCAGTTAATAAAGCCCTGAGTGAGAAGTTTTTCATTCTCATCCATCTCTTCATCGCTGAGGCTGAGCATCGTCGATCTTCCGTTGTTCTTCTTTCTGTATCCTTCCCGCGTCCGAGCTTAGCTTGAGATTCTTCGGCACCTTCTAGCCTACTGTCTGATGAAAATAACAAAATTTCCTGCTCGAACAGCTCGAAGAGCATAGGAGAGAAGAACTGAAAATCATTTTCGATCGGAAGAATCCCATAAACTTTACTTTCAGTAGGGCAATTTCAGGAATGCTTGTCGGATGTCTTCGTGACGTTGATAGAACTCTGGTCAAACCTTCGCTTCAATGTCTTCCACAGGCTCCTATGAGAAATAGATCGTTAAAAATACCATATGTAATAATCGTAAAATACGATCATATTTCGCAACATTTCTACGGTTTTCGTCGAATGGACAGAAACGATCGTACATTTTTATAAACGGATTTTAAGGATAAGGAGGACTGCCTTTGTGAACAATTGAATGAAGCGTTTGAGGCATGGCAATTGAAACATACAATTAGATAAGAAATAAATATGTGATATCGGGGTTTCTCTCACTCTCCTTCCTTTTTTTTAGAGATTTTAAAATGAAGCAGCACGCTCTTAAATCGCCGAGGGTCATCGTTCCGAACAACCAACTAAATTCTTGAATGATGCGAGTGAATTAATCTTTCTGATTTCCGAATGCATGTTGAGTGTCTTCGTGAAATTGGTAGAAGTCTGGTCAAACCTTTGCATCACCTTCTTTCTAAGGCTCCTACAAGAAATAGATCATTAGATAGAAATATCATATATAATAATCGTAAAATGCAATCATATTTCGCAACATTCCTACGGTTTTCGTCGAATGGACAGAAACGATCGTACGATGAGTAGCTAGAGAGGAAAAAGAAAATAGAATTTACTTACAAAGACTCCTAATTTGCACGTAATAAGCTCGAATCGTTGAAATTACTTGTTTCGTTGCAAGAAGTCGTCCTTTAACAACTTGATTGCAAACAAATCCTGTTCTTCCTGAAGAATCTGATTAACTTTTGCTGTGAGTTGGACAAATTCAGGAAACTTCTTGTCATAGAACTCGTTCAAGGCTCTTCAATATTTACTGAGGGAGGTAACATACTGTGCTTTACCAGTGTGTTCTCGTGAATAATTCCAAATAAATCAGCAGCAGTGATATGGCTACCACTTTTAACATTTTTTAGATTGAATTCTCAGGATGTGTAATATCGAACAAGCAAGATACCCTAACACCCTTTGGAACACAAATGGAGCTAGCGAGCTCATTGATGTCTTTGAGTGTACGCTGAATACCATGGAAGATGCTGCCAAGAATATCAGGCCACAATTCAACACAGACAAGGGCTTTCCTGGTTTGAGCACTGGTTCCCCTACAATTCATAGCACTGGTTTCCTTGTACACCTATAATAAATATATAAGTATTTAGGTATGTGGAGATTTTTTAAAAGAGAGGTAGACTCATAAATATAAAAAATATATTGTTTCCTGAATGTTGTAACCATATCACCTAAATGAATAATTCCTTGTATTAGCTCATAATAACCTAATCGTAACAGCTTGCTATAATGTATCATCCATATCGAGTAAACGCACATGCAGCAATCCCAAAGTTCCATCGTATAACCAACATTTTTACGTACCATTGTGTCTTCAATCACTTTCTTTATATTAGAGTTCAGGAAAAATCTGTAACATATATAATACCAAAGAATCAATCTCTTTTAAAATAAAATAATTATATACTTTTACATGACATACGAAATACTTATCTGATATTTGTTCTCTTAGCTTGTCTGTAATTACATTACATATGATTACTTCCGCAGTTTATTCCTGACACTAACCTCTTCTCCTCCTGTCATAATATGTGTATACTCTATTTAAGCTTTCTTCAATCTTGGTACGTTAAATACCGGCATTACCGGCCTTCATTACCGACAATTTCTGCGGATTAATTTTCTTGACCTGAAGTTAGCGTTTTTCTGCGATTTGGTCTACGACTCTCTGTAAAAGAAAAGTACAGGTAACCGACTCCTGCGTTTTTCTTTTTCAGCGGAACATTAACCCGCCTGGGATAATGTCCCTTTTAAGGGGGAAGGTGTAACGTAAAAGGGTCTGTTCCCAATACTTTTAAACCCAGTATATGTTATTTTAGTAATAAGAAGAATAGTTAGAAATAAGAAATTATAAGAAAAGTGTTGAATTAGCTGTTTCGACACCGGGACTTCCGGTCACTTGGCGGAGCACGAAGCTCAAGATCGTTGCTCAATGCTGACACCCGAAATTCCCGGCTGGGTGCGTCAATGCTCGGACGACGATCAACGACCCGACCTAGTGAGACGTAGGCTGGAAGGTGTTGCGAGACATAGGAGGTCTTGCACCACCTCCCCCAAAATTTTCGCATTTATAATCCGCACCGACCGACCAAATTTCAGTTATCCTGTGCATCTCACTGCCGCGAGTCGCGTCCGAGCATTACGGAACAGATAGCTCAACACTTTTCTTCGCCCGGCCAACGAAGTGCTGGTAGTTTAAGTATTAAATTAATTGTAACTCGTATCAACGCGACTTTAGAAATAAAACAACTACAATTTAAACCGACAATCTTTTACGACGACTACCGCAACCATACAACCTGCCCAATCTTACAACGACCACAACCGTCCAGAAATTAGCCAACATCTTACGACAACCACTGCGAACCATACAACAAATCGAACCGTAAGATAAACTAGAGATACAATTGCCAGTTACACACATCTGAACTCTAACGAAGAGGCATTTTCTCTTCTATTTTAAATACCACGAATCCTGCTGACATTGTCCATCTTACGCCGCTCGAAGACCGACGTTTCGATTGTATCGTCGGCTCTGTTAACGCAATTCAGCAGTGTCTCTCCTGACCCAATTATATTTGGTAGCCACTTGAGCCACGCTGCTTTGCTGACGCAGCGCCTAACGTAACAAGTATCAGGATTATATTAATAAGTAGAAATTGTTAAGGTATTTAATAATTATATATGCTATACTTTGAGGCATTAAAATCAATAACAAAATGCATGTTTCAAGTTTTCTTTTTTTTAAATTGATATGGATACCAAATGTCCAAAAGATTATATCCTACATTTGAACAATTTTCCTGGAGACAGTAAAACTTTCTTATTACTATATACCATTAGAGAAAAGTAGATGAATATTGGCTTAACGTTTTATTTAATATTCAATGATAATATAAAAGAATATTTAAACCAAATATTTACCTCTACGCCGCTCTAATTAAAGTAAAAAGAAATTATTATCGTCTCCAAAATATTGTTGTGCGAAAACAATGTCCCAAGTTGGCTCCGTACCTGTGGTCAGAAGGGAAGGTCTTATTCTAGAATAAAATATTCAAATCCAAAGATAAGAGGTAAAAATAGTTTTTATTTAAATAAATAAAATGTACAAAAATATATTTACAAAAGAACCGCTAGACTCATGATCGACTTTCTAGGGAATTTGCTCTCGTCAACTTCTAGGGAATTTCGGTCTACGAAGATAACCTAGAACCCCAGAAAACAGAATTCCCCAGAAAGGAACGCGGACTTAGAAGCTCCCAGACTGGGCAATTTTCCCTGGAGTATTCCCCAGTAAAATCCCCAGCCACGGGAGGAAGCGAAATAGGAGAAGTGGTTTTAGGGAAGGGGAAGTCCCCTTACCCTTCGGCCTACTTCTCCTAGAGCTATAGTGGCTCCGAGCCACCCCAACCCCTAGGGTGAATGCTACCCCTCCCGCTACCCGACTCTTTCGAGAGCCCTGGACTTGAGGGTCGGAACACTGGGTCCGAGGTAGTCCTCGGAGGCAGTGTGGAGGGGAAGGAGAGGGTTAACTTCTCCCGGGCAGTCCCCGGAGAAATTTCCCTTAGGAGGGAGGATATTGCCGCAGAGGGGTAGTCCCCTCTTGGTATGCAGTGGGTGGTGGGTGATACTTACCAAAGTATTTGCCCGATGAGTTCGCCGGTGGAGGCGCTCTTCAAGATGCCGTTGAGGCGTCAAAAAACAAGCCGTGGAGGCGTCAAAGGATGCTGCTGTTGCTGCTGTCAAAGCAGCGGTCGAGCAAGGCTGAGGTGCGATGGGTCCTTATCAAGGACCCATCTATATAATTACGCGACACTAATCTTGCCAGCGAGAGAGCTGCTGCGGGCGCTGGCCACCTAGTGGCCAAGCGCGCAAGTAGTGTCGCTTCGCGACCGCGACGCGCCAGGGCCAGAAGACGCGCAAGCGCGCCGCGGAGAGAGGGACAGATAGAGCGGCTAGACGCTGTCGGTCTATCCGTCTATTGTGAGCGCAATAGAGATGGGAGATATAACAGAGAAATGCGGAATCTACTTCGCAACATTTTCTGCTCCTCCCAATCTCGAACAATTGTATAAATTTGGTATATGTTCTTTCAGAAAAATAGTATGAATATGTTATTAATAAATAATAATCTAGCATTCCTGATTTTATAAAATAAATAGTAGAGTCTGTATTTTCATGAAAAGAAGTCTTTTGCAAAAGAACTGTAGTCTATTAATAAGCACAGTTAACGCTACGTATAATTTTCAGAAGATGATAAATATATATAATAGTGTCAGCAATATCGCATAAGCCAACAAAATTAAGTAGTACAGCTAGTAAAATATTTAAGCTTAAAAAATATAAACTGTAGAAATAGCTGTTCATCTATTACCAAAATTAAATTAAATGGTTGCGAAATTAATAGGATATTTGAAAATATCACATACTGTACACCATCTTAAACACATCTAACTATCAAGTTGGATAAAATGTAATAAAAATGGCTTTTGTA
Source organism: Prorops nasuta (assembly GCF_024137725.1). Classification (NCBI taxonomy): domain Eukaryota; kingdom Metazoa; phylum Arthropoda; class Insecta; order Hymenoptera; family Bethylidae; genus Prorops; species Prorops nasuta. Next base: position 1,462,530 of record NW_027116810.1, read on the forward strand.
TTATGTATGGTGTATAAGGTAACAATAAAAGCATCTTTCAGTTGACTTTAAAAAATTTTAACGAATAATATGTAATAAGTTCAATAGACTTCAGAAAATATATTAAATAAAATATTTAATAACTAGCAAAAATCTACTAGATATTAGGCTATAAATTTCTATGGACATAATACGTAGTGCATTTCTTTCATTTCTTATCTAGCTTGTGCAATTATTAAATTCTGTATTGAAGTATACCAAATTTAAAACGACAATAAAATACTCTAATTTCTGTGTCAAATCTGGTGGAATGCCAATTTTATGCGTAAGACCAGACCCTGCAAAAATGTCAAAAAGTAACTAAATTTTCATCAATGTTATGAACATTTAAAGCCTTAAGGTCCATTTTCCCTTCAAAATATATAAAAAAAAATTATTAAATTCACATCATGATGTGAATTCAGGGCCTTGTATTTTAATTTTTTTCAAAATGCATTAAATTTGTATTAATTAGCATTTTATAAGAAAAACTTGCAGGTTATTTTGGGCATAAAATCTTGGAAATATAATTGTGCGAAACAGTGCCTCAAGTTGGCTTCGAACCTGTGGTCAGAAAGGAAGGCCTTATTCTAAAATAAAGTATTCAAAGCCAGGTTATGTGGGAAAAGAGTTTTTATTTAATAAATAAAATATATATACAAAAGTTTACACTAATTTTTACAAAAGAACCGCTAAGTTAAAACAATCGACTTCCTAGGGAATTTGTCGTCGTCAAATTCTAGGGAATTTCGGTAAACGAAGTTTCCCAAGAACCCCAGAGACTAGAATTCCCCAGAAAGGAGCGCGGACTTATAAGCTCCCGGACTGGACAATTTCCCTAGGGTATTCCCTAGAAAAATCCCCAGCCCCGGGAGGAAGCGAAGTTGGAGAAGTGGTTTTAGGGAAGGGGAAGTCCCCTTGCCCTTCGGCCGCCTTCTCCAAGAGCTCTAGTGGCTCCGAGCCACCCCAACCCCTAGGGTGAATTCTACCCCTCCCACTACCCGACTCGTCGAGAGCCCTGGACTTGGGGGTCGGAACACTGGGTCCGAGGTAGTCCTCGGAGGCAGTGTGGAGGGGAAGGAGAGGGTTGAATTTCTCCCGGGCAGTCCCCGGAGAAATCTCCCTTAAGGAGGGAGGAATGTGCCGCAGAGGGGTAGTCCCCTCTTGGTAGGCAGTGGGTGGTGGGTGATACTTACCACAGTATGCTCCCAATGAGTTCGCCGGTGGAGGCGCTCTTGATGGCCAAGTGGAGGCGTCAAAAGTGGGCCGTGGAGGCGAGAAAGCTGCTTCTGTTGCTGCTGATTAGGCAGGCTGTCGAGCAAGGCTGAGGTGCGATGGGTCCTTATCAAGGACCCATCTATATAATTACGCGACACTAATCTTGCCAGCGAGAGAGCTGCCGCGGGCGCTGGCCACCTAGTGGCCAAGCGCGCAAGTAGTGTCGCTTCGCGGCCGCGACGCGCCAGGGCCAGAAGACGCGCAAGCGCGCCGCGGAGAGAGAGACAGATAGAGCGACTAGACGCTGTCGGTCTAGCCGTCTATTGTGAGTGCAATAGAGATGGGAGATATAACAGAGAAATGCGGAATCTACTTCGCAACATTTTCTGCTCCTCCCAATCTCGAACAAACTCCCCCCGTTGACGCGATGGCGTCAAAACAAGGAAGAAAGAGTGTAATCCGTTTAAAACAATTTTATTTACAAAAAAAAAAAACAAAAAAAATAAAAGATATAAAAACAGATAAGGACGAGACGACTATTTTTTCAGCTTCATATGGAGCTTCGCTGAATGAAGCTCCAAGGCCGGCGACCACCGCAGGGTTATTTTGCCTTGCGGGGCCCAGGCCTTCCATCGGCGCAACTTCAGGGCCGTATAGAGGGGCACCTCTATCTCCTGCCCGAATGCCCGGACTCGGATTTTTTGAGCATTGCGCTCGAGCTCCCTGGCGCTGGGATCGTCGAGGACTTTCCCAGACCAGTTCGCCGAGGCAATGCTCTTCTTTGAGGCGATGACGGGCCTCTGCCGTCTCGTCCGCGGTCTTGTTGCGGGGGTTGGAGGTGGTGGCGGTGCCGGCTCCTCATTTGGCCCCGCCGGGAGGACATGGCTGAACAGCCGCCGAAATTCACTTTCCTCCCGGGGGGCATGTAATTCTAGGACGTCGTCCCCCTCGTCCTCATATCCTACTCCCAGTAGGTGGGCCCATGGATAATCCGCCATGCTAAAATATCGCTGCACCAAAAAAGGCAAATGATGAGTACGAAGACTCAGTAAGTATTGTTGGAGTTTTGGAAGAAAAGACATGGCGGAATCATAGGTGTTCCGAAGGTTTGGAACAGGAAACAGGACGACCTGAAGAGTCCCAGGACGCCCGAGAGGGGAGGTGGTAACCTGAAGAGTCCCAGGAAACCCAGAAGGAGAAAGTTAAGCGACCTGAAGAGTCCCAGGAAGCTTGAAAAGGAAAGATGACAACCTGAAGAGTCCCAGGATGCCGGAAAGCAGGGTAAAGATAGACCCTGATACGACCAAAAACGAGGGTTAAGAAGGGAGTTTACAGAGTTGCGAGAGACTCCGTTGAATCTCTTTTCTCGCGGTTTTAACTATCGCTACGCGAGCTACCCCGTCTACTCCAGGAACTAGTTTGAGAATCCGCCCCAAGGTCCACATGCGCGGGGGGTTGTTAGGTACTTTAACAAGAACTAGATCTCCTTCACCAAATTCCGAGTTAGAATTTTGCCATTTCGGCCTATGCTGCAGAGTATGTAAGTATTCGGAAGACCATTTCTTCCAAAATGTCTCGGTGATTCGATTCACGGTTTGCCAACGGTTTAATGATGATTCGCGTAAATCCAAGGTGGAAAGTTCAGGGGGGGAATTTAACGCCCGTCCTGACAAGAAATGCCCCGGAGTGAGTACGTCCAAAGACTCTGGATCATCATGTAACCGCGATATAGGTCGTGAATTTAGGCAGGCCTCAATCTTAGTCAGTAGTGTGGTCATTTCCTCGAAATTAGGCACGAAAACTCCAAGGGAGCGCTTCAGGTGGTGTTTCATACTTTTTACAGCACTTTCCCAAAGACCGCCCCAGTGGGGAGTAGCGACCGGAATGAATTTCCACTCGATTTCACGGCTGGACTCGGTGGGTTGAGCGCGGGCGGCTTCTAAGGCACATCGGTAGGCGCGTTTTAGTTCCGCGTCAGCTCCTTGAAAATTAAGGCCGTTGTCTGAGTACATAACGGCGGGTTTTCCACGACGAGAAATGAATCGAGACAGCGCAGCGAGGAAGGCTTCGGTATCCAATCGAGAAACGAGTTCCAAGTGAACAGCACGGGTGGATAGACATACGAACACTGCCACGTAACATTTCATGGATTTTGCGTTACGACCGTGATGCAATTTAACTAAGAAAGGCCCAGCATAGTCTACTCCGGTGTGTTCAAAAGTGAAGCTTCGCGAAACCCTAGCGGCAGGGAGTGATCCCATAAGCTGGTTACCGAGTTTAGCGCGTTCGCGAACACACGTGACGCATTTGTGAACGCATGATTTTACTAGATTTCGCGCATTCACGACCCAAAACTTTTGTCGCAACGTGGACAAAGTTAGTTGGAGCCCCCCGTGAAGTGTATCTAGGTGCGTTTGCCTAATGAGTATGGCCGTTAAGTGGCAATCCGGAAGAATAATGGGGTGTTTCATGTGTTCAGAAATTTCGGCGTTCCGAAGCCGCCCCCCTATTCTTAGGATTCCTTGTGAATCAATGACCGGATGTAAGGAAAGAAGCTTTGACCGCGACGGTATACGTAACCCATGATTCAAGGCTGAGATTTCGCTCGCGAAGTGCGTTCGTTGAACAACCTTTACCAAGGCTTCAATCGAACTACGAATTTCCGTTGCAGACAGGAGGGAGTCCTCCCATTGGTCGTTTTTTCTGGTCCGCTGAACAAATCGAAGAACATAGGCCATAACTCGGACCAGTTTAGACCAAGACGAAAACTTATCAAAAAACCAACACTCAGTTGTGTCGAATTGAGCGGTTAACGCTACCTTCCGACTTTCTTCCGTGGTTTCAAAGACCTGAACGGGATTTGCGGTGTGCTCACGGAGAAAAGCAGGCCCATGCCACCAAAGTGAGTCCTCTGATAACTGTTGAGCACTGGTTCCTCTTGAGCACAAGTCTGCAGGATTCAACTTAGTGGGTACATGATGCCAACTGGCTTCCGATAAATGTGTTTGGATATATGAAACGCGATTAGCCACAAACGTCTTCCAATGCACAGGTTGCTTTGCTATCCAGGCTAACGCGACTTGCGAATCCGAATCACAACTCCCGACCAAGCTTCCCTTGACGTGAACCAATAACTTGACTAGAAGGGCAGCTGCGACCAACTCCAGACGAGGGATTGAAGTGGTCTTGATCGGAGCGACCTTTGTTTTGGACATTACTAAATGTACCGAGAGTTTACCGTCCTCATCAGTGAGGCGTTCATAAACGACTGCGCCGTACGCAAGTTCTGAGGCGTCACAAAATCCAATTAATTCGCGTTTTCCAGTAGTAAGTGATTGTCCGGTCCACCGTGGAATCCGTAAAGTCTGTAAGTCTCGGAGATGCTCATAGCACTTGAGCCATTTTGACTGAATAGGCTCAGGAATTTCTTCATCCCAAGAGAGTTTAAGCAACCAGGTGGATTGCATTAACTGCTTTAGAGTGATGACTATTGGAGAAATCCATCCCACTGGATCGAAGATCTTAGCATTCTCTGATAAGAGGATGCGTTTGGTTAGTACACCAATGTGTGAAGGAGAAACACGGAAGCGGAAGCTGTCATCCCCGTGATCCCAATATATGCCCAAGACTTTACTTGATCCAGCGGGATCCTCAAAGAAAGAATGCAGCTCGGTAGGTTCAAGCGGGGAAGACCCCGGTTGATTGAATGCCCATTTGCTTAAGGAGAAGCCCCCTTTTGCCAGTAGAGCGATGAGTTGTTCCCTGACCGAACTAAGTTGCTGTAAGTCATGGGCCCCAAAAAGTATATCGTCTACATAAGTAGAATTTAAAAGCACATCCTGCGCGAGAGGGAAGTTAGCTCCGTCCGTGTAAGCTAATTCGCGCAAAACTCGCGAGGATAGGAACGGTGCCGGTCCAGTACCGTAGGTCACCGTGTTGAGTTCGAAGGCCTGAAGCTCACCGGAATCAGACTTCCATAGAATGTTCTGATACTTGCGGTCCTCAAAACGCACAAGAATCTGTCGGAACATTTTAACAATGTCAGTGACGCCTACATAACGAAAGGAACGCCAATTCATCAGGATCCGCGTGATGTCCTGTTGGAGTTTGGGTCCAATGAATAGCGTATCATTAAGCGAGACGCCAGTAGAGGTTTTAGAAGATGCGTTGAATACAACGCGAATCTTTGTTTTCTGGTTCTCGGTCTTAAAAACGGCATGATGAGGCAGAAAGACGCGAAAATCAGAGTTCAAAGGAACAGGAGACATATGTCCTAACACTTGATACTCCTGTAAGAAGTGAGAATAACTTTCAGCTTGTTCTGAAGAGGTTTCCAATCGCCGAAGTATTCGTTTTAAGGTTTTCTCTGCTACCCGAGAGGAAGAACCTAAGCTGTGCTTCTCGATGTCAGATCGAAAAGGTAAAGCAACGACAAAACGACCTGAAGAGGTGCGTGATACCGTATTCACAAAATGTTGTTCACAGAGGGAGTCCTCTGTGGACATGGGTTTGACTTCCGGAACTTCTTCCAGTTCCCAGAAGTTGCGAAGAGTTTTTTCTACCTCAAAGCAATGATGCACCGTGACACAATGAGAGCGACCAGCCTTGGGTACGACCCCCGAAACGATCCACCCGAAAATAGTCCGCTGAGCAAGCAACGTATGATCAGGAGAATGCATGTACGGGCCTTCCATCAATGCTGCAAGATAGTCTGCACCAATGAGCACATCAATTGGAGCCCTGGTTGAAGCGAAGTTATCAGCCAGATCAATTTCGCTAAGTGCTGGAAAGGACGACGGAGAATAAGTCGGAGGCATATACTGAGTAATCCTGGGTAAGATCAATGCAGTTACGTCCAACGAGACACCGTGTCGTGATAGAGAATGAAGCGTAATCTGTACCTCTGCTCGAACGTTTTGAGCCGAATTCAGAGAGACGCCATGAATGGTCGCGTTGACACGTTTTCGTGATACCCGTAGCTGCTGAGCTAGATTTTCCGAAATAAAGGAAGTTTCAGAGCCTGTGTCAACTAAACCGCGGACTATAATACGAGAACCGTCATGAGCGTCGATTCTGGCAGAGAAAGTGGCCAAAAGCACTGATCGGGTGTCGGAAACACTAAGATGTGTTGTAGTATTCGAGCTAGAGGGTTCTGGCTCGGAAAAGGAGTTGACCGCGGGGGTAGACCCCCGTGCCTTGCTCCCCCCGGTGCCAGATTTGTCAAAATGTAATAAAGTATGATGCATTTTACTACATTTCCTGCATCGTGACGAAGAAGAGCAATTGGAGCAACTATGCCCGGGCCTCAGACAGTTGATGCAAAGATTCTGTGAAAATGCGAACTTTGAACGTGCCTGAGGGGTCAATGCAAGGTAGTCCTTGCACTGATACAAGAAATGGTTACTACCACAGTGAGCGCAACCGGTACTATTCACGCTAGTAGCGTGTGACTTCAAGGATCTCCCCGATTCCTTTTTGGAAGTTCTAGGTTTGTTACCTAATGATTGCAAAGAGTTAATGTGACGCGTTAGAAACTCCGAAAATTGAAGAAAGGTGGGATAATCCTTGCTGCTTCCCAGATACATCTCCCAGGCCAAGCGGAGGGTGTCATCCAGTTTGTTCTTCAGTGAATGAACAATGATGGGATCCCAATGATCGACGCCGTAACCCATAGTTTTGAGGGCGTTGAGCGCAACCGTGACCGAGTCCCTAACTTCCTTGAGAACTTTAAAATTGTCACCCCGAAGCGTGGGTACTTGCGAGATCTGGTCCAAGAACGTATCCGTGATCATTCGTCTGTCAGTATACCTAGCTACTAGAGTGTCCCATGCTATCTCATAGTTCTCGGAGGTGATCGCTAAAGATTTAATAACCGTAGCCGCTTCACCTTGCAAGCAAGATTTTAGGTAGTGGAACTTGTCTCGTCCGGAGACATATGCCTTTTCATGAACAATGGAACTGAATGTTTCATAAAAGTTGTTCCATTCTAAATAATCCCCGGAAAACTTCGGCAAATCGATAATTGGAAGCCTAATGTGGTTTATTTCGCCTGAAGGCGCCGTGGGACCTGATGCTGGCATCACCTGATTGGAGCGAAGTTCATCTAAATGTCCTAGGATGTATTCTTCCGCGTCACTATGGGCATCAAGGGCCGCTTCATACCAACTTTCGGTTACGTAATCCATTTTAGCTAATTCAGCCGGTTTAGTATGAGTAGTGATCTTAACGTGAGTTTTATGCAACACCTTAAGCCACTTCTCGACGGCCGCAAGCCTATCCTCCAAGAAAGGGACGGTGAAGTTGCGTACTCCACGTTTCTTAATGTTAACGACCAACCGAACGAATTCATCCCGAATCATGGGCACGTAATTGATCGCTTCTAGTAATTCCCCTGAGCTAGGCGTAGTCATCTTGAATCTCTATTCCAGAACAAACCACAATCTTAACCCAGTCAGAATCTCCAACTTAAAAACACTGATGCACTTCGAACGTTTTTTGCCGGATATCCGGCTCGAAGGACCAAAAATTTGTGCGAAACAGTGCCTCAAGTTGGCTTCGAACCTGTGGTCAGAAAGGAAGGCCTTATTCTAAAATAAAGTATTCAAAGCCAGGTTATGTGGGAAAAGAGTTTTTATTTAATAAATAAAATATATATACAAAAGTTTACACTAATTTTTACAAAAGAACCGCTAAGTTAAAACAATCGACTTCCTAGGGAATTTGTCGTCGTCAAATTCTAGGGAATTTCGGTAAACGAAGTTTCCCAAGAACCCCAGAGACTAGAATTCCCCAGAAAGGAGCGCGGACTTATAAGCTCCCGGACTGGACAATTTCCCTAGGGTATTCCCTAGAAAAATCCCCAGCCCCGGGAGGAAGCGAAGTTGGAGAAGTGGTTTTAGGGAAGGGGAAGTCCCCTTGCCCTTCGGCCGCCTTCTCCAAGAGCTCTAGTGGCTCCGAGCCACCCCAACCCCTAGGGTGAATTCTACCCCTCCCACTACCCGACTCGTCGAGAGCCCTGGACTTGGGGGTCGGAACACTGGGTCCGAGGTAGTCCTCGGAGGCAGTGTGGAGGGGAAGGAGAGGGTTGAATTTCTCCCGGGCAGTCCCCGGAGAAATCTCCCTTAAGGAGGGAGGAATGTGCCGCAGAGGGGTAGTCCCCTCTTGGTAGGCAGTGGGTGGTGGGTGATACTTACCACAGTATGCTCCCAATGAGTTCGCCGGTGGAGGCGCTCTTGATGGCCAAGTGGAGGCGTCAAAAGTGGGCCGTGGAGGCGAGAAAGCTGCTTCTGTTGCTGCTGATTAGGCAGGCTGTCGAGCAAGGCTGAGGTGCGATGGGTCCTTATCAAGGACCCATCTATATAATTACGCGACACTAATCTTGCCAGCGAGAGAGCTGCCGCGGGCGCTGGCCACCTAGTGGCCAAGCGCGCAAGTAGTGTCGCTTCGCGGCCGCGACGCGCCAGGGCCAGAAGACGCGCAAGCGCGCCGCGGAGAGAGAGACAGATAGAGCGACTAGACGCTGTCGGTCTAGCCGTCTATTGTGAGTGCAATAGAGATGGGAGATATAACAGAGAAATGCGGAATCTACTTCGCAACATTTTCTGCTCCTCCCAATCTCGAACAATAATTCAAATACAGTCAATGAATATTATGAGGGAACTCTCCAAAAGTGTAATTATGATACAAATTCATCATTGCATTATTTTGTATTTTATTTAATAGTGTAACGTTATTCCCGTCAGTGCGAGGGGCCACTCACACTACGGGTTTTCCCATTACCTTCGCCCGTCCTTTTCTATCGGTATCAGGGCGCCAGTTGGTCAGTTGGGTGGCCAACAACCCTACGTTATCAATTGGGTCCTTCGACCCCATTCTCTATCCATCTTATACGGCCCTGCGGCCATGCATATGGACGGTAGCGGTAGCCAGGGTCGCTCAGTATGCTAGGTCGTGGAGAGAGGGGAGGGTTCCTTACGGAAGACCGAGCCTCGCAGACCTGCCTGCTGAGGGGCATACATTTCTCCCTCACCGCCCACACACAGGTGGTGGTGAGGAGTGCGGGAACATGCGGTATCAATTGCCAAAGCATAGCGTTTTGCCAGGAGCGGACCACCACGGGGGCAATGTTCACGGCCCGTCCAGCCATAGCGCAAGCCTATGGGATTACGGAGGGCACCGGGACACATTCCAACGGGCTAACTACGCCCCTGCGCAACCCACCATGCATTGGCCGGTATCGAGTCGTGACGTACGTGCAGGCTGGCCTATAGCACACGCCTCACGTACGCGAACCGACCCATGGCTGTCTGAGTGCCGCGTCACGCGCTCACCAGCACGCACGGACACATCAGCACAGTCCCATGGTCGCGTTCCGACTGCCTGCTATGGCAGTCTGCGCACGACATTCGCGCAGCCTGCTTGACGCGCGTAACCAGCGTTCAAGCCAGACTCGATGTTCTATTTCCCCTCCTCGTGGGGACTTATAGACACTGTCATTCCTTTAGGACTCCCCGAGGCCGCTTCTCCTTATCTCAGGTTGCCTGGGTTGTTTGGCATGGCCCTGCCTTACTTCTCAGGACAACCTGGACATCGTTTACTGGAGCGCCGGTCTTTTCATCCGGGCCTCTGCCAGTCAACGGGGTCTATCCTTGACGTTAGCTATAATCCACTCGTGAGCCTATCTCACGAGTCGGTAACGTAGGGATTAATAATATCCACTGTTCGGTAGCTTTTATGTTCTTTATTCGGTATCTCGTATACGTAACGGGGAACTTCGTTACATACCCCCCTCCGTAACGGAGGTTTCGACCCGAAACCGAAAGCGCCCGAACACGAGTTCGTTTTTCGCTGCCACGCCCAAGCGTGCAGTGATGCACTTCAGTCTGGGTTTACTCTTGCGGTAGCTCAGGCTTGTATGGCTTGATGTCTGCCGTAGACATTTTGCCAGTGACGTTTCCTGCCAAATCAGACAAATCTACAACTGTCTCCGATAACTTCTTCGCAATCATAAACGGTCCACCGAATGGTTTGTTCAGTGCAGCCGATATGTGTTTTGCGGCATTCGAGAGCTGTCGGTTGCGAACTAAGACTAACTCGCCAACCTCATAGTGCTTTTCACGACGACGTAGATTATACGGTCTTGCCTGTCGTTCGTGCGCTTCTTCGAGAGCATACTTGAAAACTGTGAAAACTGTTCTAAGTGTTTCCAAGCGTTTCATGCGTGCCAACCACTTTTCTGTCGGTTGCTGCATGATTTCGGTATCGCCTTCTAATTCACGTCGCATCGACATTGCCGATTCTGGTTCTCTACCCAGATTAGCAAATGCAGGTGTAGCTTGCAGTGAACCATGGTGGGCAGTATTAAATGCAAATCTAAATGCATCCAAATGCTGATCCCACTCTCGATGATCAGAATCGAGAAAGGCCCTTATCATCGTCTTCAGGCTTCTATTCACCCTTTCGGTGGGGTTTGCCTGGGGATGATATGGAGGTGTCGTGGTTTGCCTTATACCCGTTAATTGTAATAAAGCAGTTATGTCTTTATTTACAAATTCGGTACCATTGTCGGTAACTAAAACTTTTGGTGTACCCCATCTATGAATCACCAAGTTTTCGATAGCTTCTGCAATCTTTTTGCCGTTAGCGCGTCGAAGTGGAGCTACTTCGATCCATTTTGTGTATAGGTCTTGGATTACCAACACATACGAGAACCCTTGTTTACTTGGCGTCAGTGAGCCCATAATATCTGCCGATATTACAGTCCACGGCTGTTCAACAATTCGACGTCCCATGAAGCCGACGGGAGCTTGTTGTTCTACCTTGCAACGCTGACATTCGTCGCAGTGACTGACGTAAGCCGTTACATCTTTGAACATACCTGGCCAGAAGTAATTTATCGAAAGGCGTCGATATGTGCGATCGATACCTTGATGGCCGGCTTGCGGTAACTTATGGCATTCTTCGAGCACTTTCTGCCTGTACTCCCTGGGTATCACCAGTTTCCAAGCATCAAGATCTTCGAGCTCAGCATCTGCCAAATCTGAACGTCGTTGATGATACATCAACTCTCCATCTAATTTCCAATCAAGAAATTTTTCTGGCGTTCTTTCGATATCCTTTACGCGCTTTAAATACCACGCATCCTTGGTATCGGCGTAAGACGGTAGCAAAGCATTTAAACTTTCCGGTGCTCTTGACAAAGCATCAGGAACATGATTTAAAGCTCCTTTACGATGTACGATCGTAAAATCGTATTCCATCAAGGCGAGAGCCCAACGAGCAAGTCTTCCAGATGGATCTTTTAAATTATGCAACCATCGGAGACTGCTGTGGTCGGTAATTACAGTGAAGTGGTAACCCTCAAGGTAACATCGAAACTTCGTTATCGACCACACCACTGCCAAGCATTCCTGCTCGGTCACGGTATATTTTCTTTCGGGATCCGTAAGCGCTCTACTCGCGTAGGCGATTACTCTTTCTTGACCTTCGATAACTTGTGTCAAAACAGCACCTAAGCCAACATTGCTAGCATCGGTCTGTAATGCAAACGGGATCGAAAAATCTGGGCATGCAAGCGTTGGCGCGCTTGTTAAACATCCTTTCAGCGCGTCGAATGCTGACTGCTGATTCGCTGTCCATTCCCATGACTGATTTTTCTTTGTCAATTTCGTTAGCGGTTCAGCAACTGTCGCAAATTCTGGAATGAATCTTCTATACCAAGATGCCATTCCCAAGAATCTACGAATTTGCTTTAAATTCTTCGGTATCGGGAACGTGATTACGGCTTCTGTTTTCGCCGGATCCACGCGAAGACCTCGACTGTCTACGATAAATCCGAGATATTTTACTTCCGTTCTACAGAAGAAACTTTTCTCCTTATTTATTGTTAGCTCAGTTTGCCTTAACTTTTCGATAACTTTATCCAACCATAATAAGTGTTGGTCAAATGTTTTGGTGACAATGATAATGTCATCCAAATAGACGAATACATGTGGATAAAATTCGGGACCCAATAATTTATCCAGAGCACGCTGGAATATTGCGGGAGCATTAGTTAATCCATAAGGCATTCGCTTAAATTGAAATAAGCCTCTGCCTGGAACAATAAAAGCCGTGATACCACGTGACTTTTCTGCTAGCGGTACCTGCCAATACGCTTGACTCAAGTCGAGCGTTGTTAAATAATTGGCCTGTCGTAACTCATCTAGGATCGCAGCCATGTTAGGTAATGGGTACGCATCCTTTTTAGTTACAGCGTTAACGCGCCGGAGATCCACACAAAAGCGGAGCTTGCCATTGGCTTTCTTCGCCATGACTACCGGGCTCGCCCAATCACTTTGCGACGGTTCGATAATGCCATTGGTTAGCATATCGTCAACCTCTTGCCACATAGCTTGGCGGATTTTATCCGTGCACCTATGAGCTCGCTGTCTGATTGGCTCGTGATCTTGCACGTCAATTATGACTGCCGGTAACTTTGAAATTCCAGGTTTTCCAGAAATGGGGGGCAGTTTAATTTCTAGAAACTCTTTTAATTTCTTAGCGTTATCATTATCGGGAACCATTAGGCCGTTATTCACCACTACACAGTTTAGTGATTCGGCATTCGAGAACCAATGTTTATTTTGAGGTTTTTCCTTGTAAGCCCATTCTCCCGTGGAGAAATCCACGACAACATGAGCATCTTGTAGGAAATCAAGTCCCAAAATAAAATTACTCGACAAGGAAGGCATCCATAGTGTGTCAACTATAGTTGTCTTTCCCTCAAGAAATATCGGGATCTTGGCGGACTCAATTACTTTACATGTGTAATTGTTGCCAACGGTACCTCTTAAGGGTTCTATCTTATTGGCTTGTATACCAATTGAATTAAACAATTCAATGGCTACTTTGCCTGCAAACGTGCGTGAGGCTCCCGAGTCCACCAGCGCACGCAGCTTTTCCCCTTGTACGGTGATCGTGGTGTAGAATGCTAGTTTCCTAGATCTATCGCCAAACGTCGTAATTACTATATCAGTAATATCACCGACCGGTAACTTATCGACCGATTGATCATCGTTCGAATTTTCGGTAGCAACCACTCGAGCGCTTGTGTCCTCTGAGTGTTTGTTTACATTCTCCGTCTCCAACATAACATGTTGGTCTGAGAAGTCGCGGGAGCGATAATTATGGTTAATATTCACACATTGCTGTACTGAATATTCTTCGACATAATTATCCGGGAATATATTATCTTGGTTTTCACCCAAGATTTTCGGTATCATGTTTTTCCGCTCTTGGAGTGTCGTAACATTCTCGGGAAATTTTACTAACTCCTCTTGGCGTTTTTTGAACAGCATTTAGGGCACTCCGCTGTAGAAACCCCTTTGCTGCCACATCGGTAACAGAACATTGTTCTCTGCTCTTTACACGCACTCCAACCGTGTCCAGCTTTCCCGCAATTAAAGCGGGTAGCGCTCGGGCCCGGTTGTTTACGTTTTGAGCCCTGCCGGCTGTTATTGTTGCCAGCTGCCTTATCTAACGAAGGTTTCGACTTGGAACTGGTTCCTTGTCGGTTCCTTGTTGATTTAAAGGCTTTCAAATGCTCTTCGTTATCATTCGAATCTTCCGTTGTTGATTCGTCGGTATCAGAGCTGGATGTTTTATCCACTTCTAGGGCACGCACACCGTGTCGCCTAGACTCTCGGGATCTTCCATGACTGCCGGTATACGCCAACTCAGGAACTAAACTTTCCTCAGGCGCGGCAGGTGGACGGTATTTTAATGACGGCCTATAAGCGGCTTCGAAATTGAGCGCCAAACGCTCAAATTCTCGATACGTCATATTTTTGTGTATAGCGATACCTCTTCTATACACCGGTAGCATATTCTTGTGCGCGATAGCGATTGGGCTCCAATCCGATCTTTCTCTGCCTATTTTCCGAATATACGACTGTATAGTCTGCAAATAGGCTCGCACAGATTCGTTAGCACCCTGAGTTCTTGTTAGAAGCTCAGTCTCCAGTTCTTCCTCCCATGTTTGTGATCTGAAATAAGACCTTAAGGCTGACTTAATATCAGACCAGGTTGAGAATTCATTATCCTCAAACCACATCCTCGCCACACCTGTTAGGATGTGGGGAAAGACGTCAACCAGGTCGGAATCTCTTACCCTGAGAAGGTTCAGGACGGCCTCGGTTCGAGAAATAAAACTCTCAACCGCCTCCGTTCCATCGCCCGCAAAGGTCAAGTTTGATCTCTGGAGAGATTCGAGAACACGCCAACGGGGCATACAGTCATCCCCTTGGCCGGTAACTTTTCCAGGTTTTCCCTTCAGGACCCTCGTCCTGTAGGCCCCCTGGAATATCTCAGCCGAAGCATCGTCTGATGTCGGTTGAGATTCGAGATCATCGCTCGGCCTTGTCACTGCCAACAAAGGTTGACCCTGATTGGCCGATGCCGGTAGAGCGGCCGCGGTCTTTCGCGGTCGGCCTCTAGCGCGCTTTTCGGTAGCAGAAGCAGCTGCCACTGCTGCTTCATCGGGAACAGTCTTATTTTTCAGCAGCTTGTCAAAAGCCTGCTGGACTTGAGAAATGAAATCCTGGAAAGACCCTTCCAGTTTTTCCATTCTCTCGTCTAGACTCGAGATCTTCTTCTCCAGGTTTACCTGGGAAGCATCGGTAGCTGTCGGTTCTGCGAACTCATCAGAGTCGCCCGACCCGGTACTCCTTTTCCGTCCCGTGGACTCAGCCATCTACGTATCAATAGTGCGTTGTTCGTGTGCTCAGTCCAAGGGTTGTCGCTGGAGTGATCCGGCAAAATTTTGTTTTGCCCCGTTAGCCGTCCGTCGGATAGGTTACCCCCACCCGAGCTTTAGACATGCGCAGACGATCTAAGTGATTCTCGTATTCTCACTTATCGCTTCTGCTCGATAACAATCGCCCTTCGATTAATCGAATTTCGATCTAGGTGCTCGATAGCTCTGCTTCATCTACGGCCGCTAGATGGCAGCACTAGGATCGAGTTCATCGACCTCCAGTACCATCGATCCCGACCGACGGCAGCACTTCGACGAATTGTTGATTCGTCTTGCCGTCGATTACCGCTAGATGGCAGTACCGGTATCATTTTCCGACAGAGGGTCCACGTGTGGTCTCTGTCTCACCTCGTCCTGAAAACATTGGCCTTTACTGGCTCAAGCTCATCAATTTCTGTTTTTGTTTTGGATGGATAGGAAAGGAATGAAAAGGAAGGAAAATAGGATGGAAATTGATGGGAAATTCACCGAGGTGTACGGTAGCGTGCGGGATCGTACGATTTCTCGTACCGGTAACATTCGATAACTTGCAGGAGGAGTATTTTTAGGGCTCGTCTAGCTGTGAAACCCTATCCATACAAACCTCCTTACGAGCCGCTTTCGTAATTAGCGGCTTCGAAGGTTTTTCCTTCGGTGGGGTTACCACCTGGGGAACTGCCTTCGGAGTCGCCTCGGAAAGCCGTGGTTGGGCGTGTACTTTCCCACGCTCGGATCTGCGTTTTGCCGCTATCACCTTACGTGGTACGTTCGTACCCGCATTCGCCACGTATGGACCGATTGTCTGCCAATGCGGCCCACAGGCAGGGCAGGTGCGCAACGTTTTCCCGGTGCGCCCACACCCCTTACAGAAAGCATCTGTAATTGGCGTAGGACACTCGGAAAACCGATGGCCCTTACCCTTGCAATTCCAGCATACACGTATGCCGAAATTGCCGGTAGCGCGCGTGGCCACAGGATCGGAAGGCTTCGCCTTCTTCACCGGTGGTGCCGGAGTCACCTTAGGCGGCAACGGTTGCTTAACTCCTTTCGGAGGCTTGACGGACGCCATAGCTGCGTATGACGGCCGCTTCGTCTCCGGAGCAGCTACCGCTGTCTCCCGCTGGACCTCCCTGACCCGCTTGCTCTCCTTTCGGGAGAGCTTACGGACAGGGGTGCTCAGCACAGGTGCCTCGGCCACCTCGACCGCTGCCACGACTTCGTGGTAGAGGTCCAGGTCCGCTCGGAAGAGAGCAGCCAGCAACTCCACTAGACTACGTCTAGGAAGACCCCGATTGCTCCCCTCCATAGGCGTCGGGGTTACCGAACGCATCCTGCAGTGTCGCTGCATTAATTCGCTGAGTACCTGCGTACCCAGCTCCTCATGCCCAGACTCTACAGGGTGTTTCGTCAACCCCTCGGTAACAGGTGGGCTACCGCCCACCTCGGTAACAGCAACGCAGGTTGCCGCCGGAACGTCAACCTGCGCCACGGGAACAGGTGCGGGATCGGATGCGGGACCCTCAATAGGGCCCGCAGGAGATGGGGATGCCAGAAGGGCATCCTCATCGAAGGCATCCTGTGCCATAGGCACAGGAGGAGCGAGAGCGTCGCGAGCGGCGACAGTCGTAGCCGAGGGCGAGGCGTTCGGGGATGCCATTGTATTCGGCGGAGAGAGAGAGAGAGCGAGGAAGGCTGAGTGAGAAACGGAGAGAACAATAGTTCTGTAGGGATCCAGGGTAGGATGAGATGTGAGGCGACTTGCCGGCTCGCGGAACGTTAGCCAGGCGTTATCATCCGTTGCCAAATTTCCGATTCTGCGCTTAATTCGGTAATTATGTTTGGCAACATCTCGATAGCTAGCTAATTGAACTGCTCTGACAGTTAGCCGGTCGGGCTCCGCCAGGTAACATGGCTCAGCTCAGCCGGTCGACTTGTTTACAAACAAGCGCTCAGCTGTCACTTGCCCAGTCAAGTAGTCTTTTCGGTAGCGTTAGATTTTAACACGGGCGAATATAATATTAAATTATATTTGCGCCCGTGGTTCTCATCCAATTTTCCGTTAGCTTAGCATGGGTTGCTCGAATTCTACGTGAACACGTCAATTCGATCAGGCTATCAATTCTTAACAGAATTTGATCCCTTTTACAACCAGATGATCTTTTCATGCTTTTTCAGCTTTTCCGAGCATCCAGAAAATAGTGGGCCACCTATTCCCTGAAAAACTCCAACACTTCCGGTAACTTCTCGGACTTGTGGATTATTCGTTCGCCGAATAATTAATCTATATTCAGAAACCATGTTGGGCGCCATTTGTAACGTTATTCCCGTCAGTGCGAGGGGCCACTCATACTACGGGTTTTCCCATTACCTTCGCCCGTCCTATTCTATCGGTATCAGGGCGCCAGTTAGTCAGTTGGTTGGCCAACAACCCTACGTTATCAATTGGGTCCTTCGACCCCATTCTCTATGCATCTTATACGGCCCTGCGGCCATGCATATGGACGGTAGCGGTAGCCAGGGTCGCTCAGTATGCTAGGTCGTGGAGAGAGGGGAGGGTTCCTTACGGAAGTCCGAGCCTCGCAGACCTGCCTGCTGAGGGGCATACATTTCTCCCTCACCGCCCACACACAGGTGGTGGTGAGGAGTGCGGGAACATGCGGTATCAATTGCCAAAGCATAGCGTTTTGCCAGGAGCGGACCACCACGGGGGCAATGTTCACGGCCCGTCCAGCCATAGCGCAAGCCTATGGGATTACGGAGGGCACCGGGACACATTCCAACGGGCTAACTACGCCCCTGCGCAACCTACCATGCATTGGCCGGTATCGAGTCGTGACGTACGTGCAGGCTGGCCTATAGCACACGCCTCACGTACGCGAACCGACCCATGGCTATCTGAGTGCCGCGTCACGCGCTCACCAGCACGCACGGACACATCAGCACAGTCCCATGGTCGCGTTCCTACTGCCTGCTATGGCAGTCTGCGCACGACATTCGCGCAGCCTGCTTGACGCGCGTAACCAGCGTTCAAGCCAGACTCGATGTTCTATTTCCCCTCCTCGTGGGGACTTATAGACACTGTCATTCCTTTAGGACTCCCCGAGGCCGCTTCTCCTTATCTCAGGTTGCCTGGGTTGTTTGGCATGGCCCTGCCTTACTTCTCAGGACAACCTGGACATCGTTTACTGGAGCGCCGGTCTTTTCATCCGGGCCTCTGCCTGTCAACGGGGTCTATCCTTGACGTTAGCTATAATCCACTCGTGAGCCTATCTCACGAGTCGGTAACGTAGGGATTAATAATATCCACTGTTCGGTAGCTTTTATGTTCTTTATTCGGTATCTCGTATACGTAACGGGGAACTTCGTTACAATAGATTATTAAATTAATGTCTGAATTGAAATTTTACATTTTGTAACAATATGGACATTGGAAAATGTTTCTTTAGCTTGTATTAATTAAAACAATTATTTACTTTTATTTTCTACATTCTTACAGAACGTTATAAGATCCCACAAAAAACAAGCTTCGCTTGTAAAAAAAGGCGACAAGTACATTAATCGTTTAGCATGAATAATAAAATAAAATAAAATATTCGAATTAAAAAAATGAGTGAAATCCAAATGTTAGACAAGTATATATTTTTACTTTAGCAAAAGTTAAATTTTCTAACAAATAATAGTAATACAACAAAGTTACTTGCCGGGCTCATAAAGTTCATACCTAAATGGCTATTTTACAACACAAGCGTTACTTCTCAAAATTTCAAAATGTGGCTATTTAATGCCATTGCATACAATGGGCCTGGCAAGTAACTTTGTTGTATTACTATTATTTTTTATAAATTTTAACTTTTGCTACAGTAAAAATATATGCTTGCCTAACATTTGGATTTCACTCATTTTTTTAATTCGAATATTTTAATTTATTATATTATTCATGCTAGACGATTAATGTACTTGCCGCCCTTTTTTACAAGCTAAGCTTGTTTTTTGTGGGATCTTATAACGTTTTGTAAGAATTTAGAAAATAAAAGTAAATAATTGTTTTAATTAATACAAGCTAAAGAAACATTTTCCAATGTCCATAATGTTGCAAAATGTAAAATTTTAATTCAGACATTAACTTAATAATCTATTAAATAAAATACAAAATAATGCAATGATGAATTTGTATTAAACACACACAACTTTTATATTGGTTTTATTTATTTAAGATATTACACTATAGAAATGGTATTAAAGCGAGATTGAAATACAGAAGATTTCGGTAATTTGTTTATATTTTGTTCAATGATCCTGATCCTTGATAAATTTATTTAATATCTAATTATTAATAATGCGCCGTTGATTGATTTCACGCCAAGAATTTACATTTATCATCATTCAACATTCTCATAATATAACTCTGTATAAGGCGTAATACTTGTTCATAAATCCTTTTTGATTAAATCGGAAGTAAAGAGCTATTATCGTTCCTTAAAAATAACATTTCGGTCTCCGAAAAACCTTAACATTAGCTACGAACACAATGCAGATGAGTGAATTTGTACAGCTAAGAAACTTTAATACTCTCCCACACACACATATTGCTTTATTGATTTCATATGTAGTTCTCTTGCATCCGATCCCAGCAGGTCAGGATATCACAATTCCCACGAACTTTTAATTAGATTATAGTTTACTACTAACAATTTTTCGAACGCGTTTACACGATACAATAATATCATATAATACAATAATCGTTTATTCCCCTCGATTTCTATTTCTCCAAAACAAAATTACGATTGTACACAACTTTCATAAGCAAAGCTTCATGAATAGAAAGCTTTCAAGATTTCTATGTTAAATTATACATACATATATAGATTACTGTGTTTGCTTAACATCTGTAATTTACATGTATACCCGAGTTCCTCTCGGATAAGAAAACTCTCGAATCACAACAATTAATTCTAAAGTTTTAAATGACGCAAGCATAAGTTGTAATGTTCTCCACCATGACTTTTGCTACCTATACATTGTAACGAAGTTACCCGTTACGTATGCAAGATACCGAATAAGAAGTATAAAAGCTACCGAACAGTAGATATTATTAATCCCTACGTTACCGACTCGTGAGATAGGCTCACGAGTGGATTATAGCTAACGTCAAGGATAGACCCCGTTGACAGGCAGAGGCCCGGATGAAAAGACCGGCGCTCCAGTAAACGATGTCCAGGTTGTCCTGAGAAGTAAGGCAGGGTCATGCCAAACAACCCAGGCAACCTGAGATTAGGGGAAGTGGCCTCGAGGAGACCTAAAAGAATGACAGTGTCTATAAGTCCCCACGAGGAGGGGAAATGGAACATCGAGTCTGGCTTGAACGCTGGTTACGCGCGTCAAGCAGGCTGCGCGAATGTCGTGCGCAGACTGCCATAGCAGTCAGTCGGAACGCGACCATGGGACTGTGCTGATGTGTCCGTGCGTGCTGGTGAGCGCGTGACGCGGCACTTAGACAGCCATGGGTCGGTTCGCGTACGTGAGGCGTGTGCTATAGGCCAGCCTGCACGTACGTCACGACTCGATACCGGCCAATGCATGGTGGGTTGTGCAGGGGCGTAGTTAGCCCGTTGGAATGTGTCCCGGTGCCCTCCGTAATCCCATAGGCTTGCGCTATGGCTGGACGGGCCGTGAACATTGCCTCCGTGGTGGTCCGCTCCTGGCAAAACGCTATGCTTTGGCAATTGATACCGCATGTTCCCGCACTCCTCGCCACCACCTGTGTGTGGGTGGTGAGGGAGAAATGTATGCCCCTCAGCAGGCAGGTCTGCGAGGCTCGGACTTCCGTAAGGAACCCTCCCCTCTCTCCACGACCTAGCATACTGAGCGACCCTGGCTACCGCTACCGTCCATATGCATGGCCGCAGGGCCGTATAAGATGCATAGAGAATGGGGTCGAAGGACCCAATTGATAACGTAGGGTTTTTGGCCACCCAACTGACCAACTGGCGCCCTGATACCGATAGAAAAGACGGGCGAAGGTAATGGGAAAACCAGTAGTGTGAGTGGCCCCTCGCACTGACGGGAATAACATTACAGTACTCATTTTAAAAATTAATTTATTGCAAATAAAATTGCACCTATTTTAAAAATGTAAAAAATATAGGATTCGGCTTCGTGGCGGTGTGTTCGGCTACCCCCTATTTCGACCGCTGTGGCGGTGGCTGATAGGTGGCTGTTGTGGTGGCTGATAGGGTGGCTGATAGGGTGGCCGGAAAGGCCGGAAAAAACAAGCGTTTAATCTTGGAGGACCCGGGATTCTATCCTGGGACCTTTAGGGTGGTAGCCGAACACTTTGCCACGGCGCCAAATCCTCTAACGAGAATAATTGTTTCAATTTCTTCTAATAAGCTATGTTATTGCTCTGTCCTTGTCCTTTACTTATACGTCATGCTCTCTTTCTATCGCTTATGCTGTGTGTCATATTTATTGAGTGACTGCGTGTGTATACGTGTTGTTCATACGCACGCTACTCATCTATCCCTACAACTGTCAATAACAAAGCTTATTAGGAGAAATTGAAACAATTATTCACGTTAGAGGATTTGGCGCGGTGGGTAGCGTGTTCGACTACCACCCAGAGGACCCGGGTTCGAATCCTGGCCCCTCCAAGATTAAATACTTGGGCTTTTTCAAGCAACCCGAACGGGGACAAGCACCTCCACTGCGTTACAGCCGCCACAGCAGCTTAAAAAAATGTTCGGGTGGTAGTCGTCCCGCCCCCTCCCCCCGACGGCAAATCCTGTTTTTTTTCTAACAAAACTCTGTATTCCTTCAGAGTGACTGTACATTATTATTATCGATATATGTAGCTATAGTCTTCGGACATATTTTTAACATTCGCATATTTATATCCTTCAAAACTAACTACGTCTATTTTTTTTTTAAGAATTGTGTGCTTTCTACGAATTGCATTTTTCTTTTATGATTACTACAAAGTTATTGTGCATTAAAATAAAAAGTTTCACAGTGCAACGTTGCCATATGTATCACGCGCTATACGTAGTCACGTGGTGCGCGTGATGGTATGTGCCATATGTTCATCTGCCTTTGCTAACGTGCGGTTTGCATGGTTTTGAAAGTTTTTGAGCGTTATTGTTAAGACAGGTGGACTATGTGGTGTTTTGTGTTACATTTTACTTAATTTTTCCTTTGAATGATGGTAGTTGAAGTTCATTCATGAGAGAAAATTATCTTAAAAAATGTACTCAAAGACACAACCTAGAACAGTGCTGCAGTGACAAGAAGAATTGTGTTATTTAATAGAGTTACATTTTGGTTAATTTTTCCCCTTGAATGATGAGAATTGAAACTCATTCATGAGAGAAAATTATCTCAAAAAATGTATTCAAAGACACAACCTAGAACAGTGCTGCAGTGACAAGAAGAATTGTGATATTTAATAGAGTTACATTTTGGTTAATTTTTCCCCTTGAATGATGAGAATTGAAACTCATTCATGAAAGAAAATTATCTCAAAAAATGTTCTCAATGACACAGCCTAAAGCAGTGCTGCAGTGATACGAAGAAGGAATAACAGTGATAGCATTGCAAATGCATACGTGCCAAGAACAGTACTATATGAAAACTGAGAATTATTCCTTCTAAATAGTGACATGATATTTTTTTGTGATTAAAACAATTTCATAAAACATATATGATCACTACTCAATATTATTATGGGGGAAATGCTTTTTCAATTGTCACTGATGAAGTCAATTCTACGTCATTGCGTAAGAATAAGTGAGGCAATTAGCAAGGTAGTACCAGTTTTTGTGGAATCTTATAATGTTTTGTAAGAATATAGAAATTTAAACTAAACAATTATTATCTCTTATTAAATGTAATAAAACATTTTCCAATGTTCTCATCGTTTAATAATGTAACGCTTTAATTCAAGATATTAATTTATTAATCTATTAAAAAAAATACACAAAATATTACAATGATAAATTCTTCTCATAATTATACTTTTAAAGGATTTCATCATATTATTCACAGATTATTTTAATTATATTTCCAACATTTTACACCAAAAATTTCCTTCAATCTCTTAACGGGATCCCTCAAGCCCTCTGTAGCCAACATTACGGAACGAAAAACGAGGGAGAATTGTCCAGCGCTATTTTTCAACCGATTTCAATGTTTTTGGGCTTATTGGAATCGTTAGGACTCGCCTTTCGTCATAAATAAAGCCGTATTTTCTAAAAAACGTAAAAAAATAAAATTGTTTAAAAATTCGCATTAATAATATTTAAACGCAAAACAAATCGAAAAATCGGGCTTCTTTATGACGAGTTGCCAGACCTAACGATTCCAACAAGCCCAAAAACATTGAAATCGGTTGAGAAATAGAGCCGTACCATTGTCCCGCGTTTCTGAGGTGGACGAAAACCAAAAATTTTTAGGAAGGCAGCTAGGCTTCCGCCCCTCTCGCGGCTCACGCTAACGTGTTCCCCCACTCCAGCATCGAAACTTACTGCGAAGCTTTCCTCATATTTACGCTACTCCCCTATCTGTAGCTATACACATATAAATACCGCTAAAATAATGTCGAGAACATTTCATTTCGCCGTTATAATGAAATTGCTAAAAATGCAATTATCATTTTGAAATAAAATTGTAGAAAAGGAGATTTCGTAATGCTTGAAATATAGGGCATACGGCGAAACGCGGGACAATGGTACAGTCGTATTTTTCAACAGAATTTGATGAGACTAGTAATAATTAAAGCCATTCTTCATGTAGATTGTCCTAAAGAGCTCGCATTTTCGATAAAGCTTATAGTTTTTCAGCTATGAACGTTTGAAGTTGCACGGCGCACAAATACATATTTCTTCTCTCGCGTTGATCAGCTGTTGCGCACGTCCATCTTCAATCGCTCATAACTGGAAAACTATAAGCTTTATCGAAAATGCGAGCTCTTTAGGACAATCTACATGAAGAACGGCTTTAGTTATGACTAGTCTCATCAAATTCTATTGAGAAATACGCCTGTACCATTGTCCCGCGTTTTGCCGTACTTTCAGGTCTTCAAGCGTCACTGACTCGTTCATTCTGTTATTTATTTCGGAACAAATAAAAGTATGATTGCACATTGAGAAATTACATTAGAAGCTCTCGATAATGTACATGCTGCTATGAGTATTTCTTAATCTTATGAAGCTTGTCGTAGAAGGTGCAATGCAATAAATTTAGAAGGGCAATTTCGCGATTGAAAATAAGACCCACGTACATACATGCTAAACGCTATGTGTGTTTGTTTACAGTACACTCCACGAGTCACTAACACAGTCACACCCGTATGTATGTAGGCCATTGTAGGCCTACTAAGCTGGTTTACATACGCTGGACAAGGCAACAAGCTGCAGAAGGGAAAGGGGAAGCCAACTTTATTTACTCCGAGTACGCATCTTGTTACAGTTTGCATTATAATGACCAAAAGAAGCGTTGCAAAATTATGAAAATATCATAAAAGCGTCTCCCCTTTTCCCGCTCTATTCAATGATGTCACCCAAGTTGTTAGTGCATTTTTTTACTTTGCTCGAAAGAAATAGCAGAATGAACGAGTCAGTGACGCTTGAAGACCTGAGATTACGGCAAAACGCGGGACAATGGTACAGGCGTATTTCTCAATAGAATTTGATGAGACTAGTCATAACTAAAGTCATTCTTCATGTAGATTGTCCTAAAGAGCTCGCATTTTCGATCAAGCCTATAGTTTTCCAGTTATGAACGATTGAAGATGGACGTGCGCAACAGCTGATCTACGCGAGAGAAGAAATATGTATTTGTGCGTCGTGCAACTTCAAACGTTCAAAGCTGAAAAACTATAAGCTATATCGAAAATGCGAGCTCTTTAGGACAATCTACATGAAGAATGGCTTTAATTATTACTAGTCTCATCAAATTCTGTTGAAAAATACGACTGTACCATTGTCCCGCGTTTCGCCGTATGCCCTATATTTCAAGCATTACGAAATCTCCTTTTCTACAATTTTATTTCAAAATGATAATTGCATTTTTAGCAATTTCATTATATCGGCGAAATGAAATGTTCTCGACATTATTTTAGCGGTATTTATATGTGTATAGCTACAGATAGGGGAATAGCGTAAATATGAGGAAAGCTTCGCAGTAAGTTTCGATGCTGGAGTGGGGGAACACGTTAGCGTGAGCCGCGAGAGGGGCGGAAGCCTAGCTGCCTTCCTAAAAATTTTTGGTTTTCGTCCACCTCAGAAACGCGGGACAATGGTACGGCTCTATTTCTCAACCGATTTCAATGTTTTTGGGCTTGTTGGAATCGTTAGGTCTGGCACCTCGTCATAAAGAAGCCCGATTTTTCGATTTGTTTTGCGATTAAATATTATTAATGTGAATTTTTAAACAATTTTATTTTTTTTTCATTTTTTGGGAAATAAGGCTTTTTTATGACAAGGTGCGAGTCCTAACGGTTCCAACAAGCCCAAAATTATTAAAATTTGTCGAAAAATAACGCTGGACAATTCTCCCTCGTTTTTCGTTCCGTAATGTTGGCTACAGAGGGCTTGAGGGATCCCGTTAACTTCCAAAAATTTACTCATTTAAATTTATCTGTATATCTACCTTTTTCTCAGGTGTTACTTTCAATATCAACTTTGCATTATTCCTCTTTCTCTGACAAACTCTGACTATTTATATATTTTCTTTTCATTAATCTTAACTAGGACATACACCAATTAATGCAATGGAAGACTCTTTTTTAGATATACAGATTACAGTTTCCCAAAATTAGACACTGTATAGTCTTTTAGATGTGAACTATCGAAATCATGAAATTTTTTCATATTTACACATCTACATGATTTTATTATTATTTTCACTAACTATTTCATTTGTATTTCAAAAATTTTATGCCCACATTCACCTGCAGATCTTTCACTTTCAAGAATTGTCCTCCAAATTTTTTCATTTCTCCTCCTTTTCTTTAGGTTTAACACTCAATATCAACTTTGCATTATGGTTCTTTTTATGACAAGCTGATATTTCTCATTTCTAGCTTCTTCTGTTTAATATAAACTGTGAAACACTTATTAATTCACTAGAAGCTTTTGGTTTTCAGGCATACTGTTTTCAATTTCCTAGAATTTTCTAATAATGTATACCTTTCAAATATTGAAGTGTGAAATTTGAATAAAATGATGGTCCCTACACATTTATCTTAGGCTCCATGTCTATAGAGTTTCTGTTAGTTCTAACTCAATATATTGTGATAGCATCATACTTAGCAATGACAAAATAATGTTTCTATTACTTTAATCTGAAAAAAAATATTCCACAAAGTATCACACCGTACTATATGTCATTTTAAAAATTTTATAATAATATACTTATCTAATTCTTTATATTTACGATGTTACCCATTTGCATTAATAGAAATAATACCTCAATAATTATTTGATGAGGTTAAAGGATACTTATAGTATGCAACTCTATTCTCAGCAGCATGTGATGGAAAAACATTTTGTTTTAGATGCACTTCAAAAAGACAGTGCACTAAGTAAACAAATATGTTACTCAGCTCTGTTTGTTTCTAATTTCCTTCCCTTGAATAGCAACAGGCATTGTGCTACCTATGATTTTTTCTGAATGGAATCTTTACACACTCGTTTGTAACTTTGAATAACCTGTTGATTAAAGTCTGTGATTATGTATTGTAACGTCGTATTTCGCGGCCTGGCCAAATAAGTGCTTTCACTAAGGTTATTACCTAAAAACGAAAAAGTGTCACCTATGGGCCTTGGTTTGCCAGGGGATGGGCAGTGACCAGAACCGACGCACAAGGCACACGGAGGGAGTTATTGGCCGGGTAATCAAATAAGCAAATGATTAGTTTCTAAAATACAGCTCCACTTTAATTATTACGGATCAGCAAACATTCTCTTAGTTACAATAGGGTATTCCCTACGTGGTATTAAAATGACAATAGTTAATTATGTAAACCTGTTATTATCTCAAATATACCATAACGGAAAGGAGATCAAATACAATAAAACCGTGTACAAGGGGTTGGGCGCCAGCTTGCTGAATCCGTCAATATGACCCTCCGCGGCGGACCGGCTTGAGACTATCTCTAGGCGTGTACCAAGACGCTTTAAAGTTTATCTGAAACTAATATGGGAAACGGCCAGGGCAAGGTGATTCGCACGGGTACGCGTCGGGAGCACTTCGAGGAAGCTCTATATCGCTTTCCTCCGACGAGGGGCTACACCTCGTCCTACTATGTATCCTCAGAAAACAGGTGTTCCCTGTGCGATTCGCGACCCATAACACTAACTTGCTACTCTCTAAACCGTTACCGGAAAAATAAAGTAATAATGAATAATAGAAAAAAATTTAATATTCGGACTAATATGTCCTCCCCGATTTGAGGAATTATCGCGCAGTCGAACACTAGCCGGTTACCAACGCCGGACGAAGCTCGAGGGAACAAAAAGAAATAAAACACAAAATGAGTAAGAGGTCCGGATTTCTCCTACGGAGAAACCAGGTTTACCTGGGATCTAGTGCTACTTAGACTATAGTGACGGAATAGGATGTGTTGCATGCTCTCGTGAGTGTCCTCCACCACCAGGATGACCGCTACACCACCTGCGATGCTCCTTAATTTCCGCTCCACTCTGGGATGCACTAATTCTACACTATCCCACCTAGGGAATTAACTACAGGGCAATGCCCTTACCGCAAAATGACTCGACGGCGACAGGAGAAGAACAGGGGGACACGTCCGGAATCGGTAGTTCCCAAATTACGAGTGAGTCGGGGGACAGTGACACGTGAGATAATTATAGTCGCGCGTGCGCGGATCGACCCCTTATCGACCCGCGATCGAACCTATTACACGTAATGATCGCGGGGTCGCACAGGTGGCGCCTGCCCCCCTTTCACGATAGTAAGGAGAAGGCAGAGCGCAACAGTAAGCTATCTGACGGAGCGGATGCTTCGTCACAGTATACGTAGATATTTATAAACATTAACATTAAAAGGAAATGAACATATGTGCCTATATCAAATAATGCATAATCACAGAAATTTAAAGAAATTTTAATTTAAATACTTACAATTAATTACTACTCGGCCTTAAAATGTGTCCTTGAAATTAAAATTGACAAGTTACAGCTATCCTTCCTGCATCGCATTACCCATTGAATCATTTTGCCCATGCTTTCCTCTTCGATCAATAATGCTCCACTTTTTTTCTACCTCCAATGGTCAGAAAATTTGCTTCGTTGTCTAATTTTCCTTCTTTACAGTGAATAGTACCTGTAATACATTAAGAAACCACAAAGTATCGTTGCTTCAATGTACACTTTAAGTGCACTTAAATAATTATACTTATCTAATTGCTCTTGGTTACTTCCATGCTCATTTCCTACATATTTTGGCTATCTCCAGTGTTAAAAAACCACCTGATTTCTTCTTATGCTTCAACAATATGTCCATAGTCCTATTAAATTTCACACCTGTCAGTAGAAATCACTCAGCCGGTTTAAACTTCTAACCTCAACGAATGATACATGTCAATCACACATTCAGCACTTTCACATATGATTAGTTCACTACTAAAAGCTTGCACACACCAATAGGACCTAACAGTATTATCAGGAGACTGCGCCTGCGTGTTGGTTAATTGTCTATTGCTGGAAGGTAGCGCGTAAAGGATAGAAGATATCCAATATACGTTTACTACGCGAAAGAGCGAGAGGTTCGATGGAGACATCAAAATTTGGTCGGAAATATGTTTAAGAAGGATAAACGCAGACTAAAATAATAAATGTATAATACAAATTATATATGTTTCATGAATGCTTACATCGATTTCTTTGTTATTTGTATTATTAAAGCTTCTTTTTATTTTCAATTAAATAAACCCATACAAAATATTTATTTCTCCTATATTAAATTGCATTTTCTGCAAAAAATAAAATAAACAGGATTTGGCGTCGGGGTGGTGTGTTCGACTACCCCCCCCCCCCCCGTGGTTGATATTGTGGCTGGCTGTTGTGGTGCGGCTGATAGGGTGGCCATCAAGGCCTGAAAAAATCGAGCGTTTAATCTGAAGGCCCGGGATTCGATCCCGGGTCCTTTGGGGTGGTAGCCGAACACTTTGCCACGACGCCAAATCCTGAATCGAGAATATTTGTTCAAAATTATTCTAATAAGCTTTGTTATTGCCCTGTCCTTGTCCTTTACTTATACGTCATGCACTCTCTTTCTATCGCTTATAATGTGTATCATATTTATTGAGTGACTGCGTGTGTATGCGTGATGTTTACTCGCATGCTATACATTTATCTCTACAGCTGTAGTATTGTTTTCATAGATAGCCGATAATGTAGGAGTCAATAGCCCGTGGATTTACCGGCATAACAATAACAAAGGTTATTAGAAGAAATTGAAACAATTATTCTTGTTAGAGGATTTGGTGTCGTGGTAGTGTGTTCGGCTACCACCCGAAGGACCCGGGTTCGATCCCCGGTTCCTCCAAGATTAAAAGCTTGGGCTTTTTCAAGTCATCCGAACGGGAGCAAGCACCTCCACCAACCACAGCCGCTTAAAAAATAGTTCAAATGACCGGGTGGTAGTCGAACCGCGCCCCGACGAAAAATCCTCTTTTTTTTAATAAAATTAATTATGCTAGGGGACAGGTATATAATTAATAGCAATATATATATATATATATATATATATATATATATATATATATATATTGATACGTAGTCCTTATATTTATTTTTCACGTTAGGATAATTTTATCTGTATCAAATTATTATTTGCAGTTTTCTTAAATTCTTGCATATTTTCTACAAATTTTTTTAATCTTCAACATCAATAGTTATTGTTAAGAGGAATGTGAATATCAAAAATACTACGTTTCCATACCCATGAAGCTTTAAATGTACAAGTGGTGCGCGTGGTGGTATGCGCAGTGTGCTTTTGCGAACGCGTGTGCTGTTACAAGTTTAGGAGGAGGACCTGTGAAAACAGGTTTTCTGTGCGGTGTTTTGTCATATGCAGTAGTGCTACATTTTGGTTAATTTTTCCCATGAATGGTGAGAAATGAAACTCATTCATGAGAGAAAATTAACCCAATAAATGTACACAAAGAGTCTGCTAAGAAAGTGCTGCAGATATTGTTTAGGAATAAAAATGAATATTGGATATGCATATTTGTAATAAAATGTGTATCATATCCAATTTGATAATTATTCCTCTCAGGAATGTGAAGTGGTGTTTTTGTGTGGTGAGAAGACATTGACCATATACAGCATCGGTCAATGTGGAAATGCTCAATCAATTTCAATTCATTCAGCAATTTCTTTCTCAGTGCGTATTGACAATTAGAACGTTTGCCAATTGCACAGTAGTTATTCAGATTCTTATTCATGTATACAAGTGATTATTTCAATGTGCTACTATAAAATGTGAATGGTGGACGTTATCAAGTACATTGAGTTCTAAGAAGACAATGTTTCCTTGATAAGTCTATCTTTCGTTGGTGTTTGGACATGCTATTGTCAATGTGAAGTTTTATGTGGTATAGAAGAAGTGACCTCATCATAGAAACTACACAGGTCTAAGCAACATTCAACTTTCCGGTTACTATTACAGCATTCATGAAAAAACAAAGGAATAAGTTTTTCCATCTTTACATGACAGACTGCGGTCTAGATGAGTACATTAATTTCAAACATAATTTTGCATTATTTTAACATATAAAATATAAATTTAATGCATACATTAAATGTTTCTGCTGAATGACAGAAAAATGTAATATAATCATAATTTATTTTAATGGTTATTAAAATAGTATGAATGTTTGTGTATATATAGAATGAATTGTTTTTACCATTCATCTACCATTCAGCAGACTATTGAAATCAGGACTATAATGCATTTTTAGAATCAATTATAAGAAGTTTGAGCATCGCATGAACCATTGCAAGTTTAAATAATCTGGCTGGCCTTGAAAACAAGTATCATAAATCTGACAGGAGCCTTTTCCACCTTTCCCTTTCATGCTTTTCACGAAAAAGCAAAAATCTGTGCTAACAAATTATTACAGCAAATTGCAAGCAGTTATGGAGTTATTTGACCCATAGCAAGCTTAAAGATAACATATGGCCTTGAAACTTCCCATAAAAATTCTGACACATGTCTTTTAAGCCTTGCTTTTCGAGACACGATATAAATCTGGCCTTGACGAATTTTTACTGCAAATTGCAAGCAGTTATAACGTCGTTAGACCCATAGCAAGCTTCAAAATAACATATGGCCTTGAAAATTCCCAGTAAAAATGTAACAGGACCCCTTTCTTCCTTTTACTCTCTTGCTTTTCAGGAAACGACAAAAATCTGGCTTTGACGAATTTTGAGAGATAATGTCAAGCAGGTATGGAGTTATTTGACCCATAGCGAGCTTCAAAATAACCTATGGCCATGAAAATTCCCATCCAAATTCTGACACATTTCTTTTAACCCTTGCTTTTCGAGAGACGAGAAAAATCTGGCCTAGACGAATTGTTACAACAAATTGCAAGCAGTTATGGAGTTATTTGACCCATAGCAAGCATCAAAAAAAGTATATGGCCGTGAAAATTCCCATCAAAATTCTGACACATGTCTTTTAAGCCTTGCTTTTCGAGAGACGACAGAAATCTGGCCTTGACGAATTTTTACAACAAATTGCAAGCAGTTTTGACTCCGTTTGACACTTAGCAAGCTTAAAAATAACATATGTCCTTAAAAATTCCCATCCAAATTCTGACACATGTATTTTAAGCCTTCCTTTTTGAGAGACGACAGAGATC
Organism: Prorops nasuta; assembly: GCF_024137725.1. Lineage (NCBI taxonomy): Eukaryota > Metazoa > Arthropoda > Insecta > Hymenoptera > Bethylidae > Prorops > Prorops nasuta. Next base: position 1,494,428 of record NW_027116810.1, read on the forward strand.
TGACGTTGACGAATTTTTACAACAAATTGCAAGCAGTTATGGAGTTATTTGACCCATAGCAAGCTTAAAAATTACATATGGCCTCGAAAATTCCCATTATAAATGTAAGAGGACCCTTTTTTTCCTTTTACTCTCTTGCTTTTCAGAAAACGACAAAAATCTGGCCTTGACGAATTTTGAGAGATAATGTCAAGCAGCTATGGAGTTATTTGACGCATAGCAAGCTTCAAAATAACATATGGCCTAGAAAATTCCCATTATAAATGTAACAGGACACTTTTCTTCCTTTTACGCTCTTGCTTTTCAGGAAACGACAAAAATCTGGCCTTGACGAATTTTGAGAGATAATGTCAAGCAGTTATGGAGTTATTTGACCACTAGCAAGCTTCAAAATAACATATGGCCTTGAAAATTCCCATTATAAATGTAACAGGACTCTTTTCTTCCTTTTACTCTCTTGCTTTTCAGGAAAAGAAAAAATCTGGCCTTGACGAAATTTGAGAGATAATGTCAAGCAGTTGTGGAGTGATTTGACCACTAGCAAACTTCAAAATAACATATGGCCTTGAAAATTCCCATTATAAATGTAACAGGACCCTTTTCGTCCTTTTACTCTCTTGCTTTTCAGGAAAGGACAAAAATCTGGCCTTGACGAAGTTTGAGAGATAATGCCAAGCAGTTATGGAGTTACTTGACCCATAGCAAGCTTCAAAATAACATATGGCCTTGAAAATTCCCATCAAAATTCTGACACATGTATTTTAAGCATTGCTTTTCGAGAGACGACAGAAATCTGGCCTTGACGAATTTTTACGACAAATTGCAAGCAGTTTTGACTCCGTTTGATACTTAGCAGGCTTAAAAATAACATATGTCCTAAAAAATTCCCATCCAAATTCTGACACCTGTCTTTTAACCTTTGTTTTTCGAGAGACGAGAGAAATCTGGCCAAGACGAATTGTTACAACAAATTGCAAGCAGTTTTGACCCCGTTTGACGCTTAGCAAGCTTAAAATAACATATGTCGTTGAAAATTCCCATCAAAATTCTGACACATGTCTTTTAATCCTTCCTTTTGGAGGGACGACAGATATCTGGCCTTGATGAATTTTTATAGCAAATTGTAAGCAGTTTTGACTCCGTTTGACACATAGCAAGCTTGAAAATTACATATGGTCTTGAAAATTCCCATCAAAATTCTGACACCTGTCTTTTAAGCCATGCTTTTCGAGAGACGAGAGAAATCTGGCCAAGACGAATTGTTACAACAAATTGCAAGCAGTTTTGACCCCGTTTGACACTTAGAAAGCTTAAAATAACATATGTCGTTAAAAATTCCCATCAAAATTCTGACACCTGTCTTTTAAGCCATGCTTTTTGAGAGACTACAGAAATCTGACGTTGACGAATTTTTACAACAAATTGCAAGCAGTTTTGACTCCGTTTGATAGTTAGCAAGCTTAAAAATAACATATGATCTTAAAAATTCCCATCCAAATTCTGACACATGTATTTTAAGCCTTGCTTTTTGAGAGACGGCAGAAATCTGGAGTTGACGAACTTTTACAACAAATTGCAAGCAGCTATGAAGTTATTTGACCCATAGCAAGCTTCAAAATAACATATGGCCTTGAAAATTCCCATTATAAATGTAACAGGACCCTTTTCTTCCTTTTACTCTCTTGCTTTTCAGGAAAGGACAAAAATCTGGCCTTGACGAATTTTGAGAGATAATGTCAAGCAGTTATGGAGTTATTTGACCCATAGCAAGCTTCAAAATAACATATGGCCATGAAAATTCTCGTTATAAATGTTCAGGACCCTTTCCTTCCTTTTACTCTCTTGCTTTTCAGGAAACGACAAAAATCTGGCCTTGACGAATTTTGAGAGATAATGTCAAGCAGTTATGGAGTTATTTGACCCATAGCAAGCTTCAAAATAACATATGGCCTTGAAAATTCTCGTTATAAATGTAACAGGACCCTTTTCTTCCTTTTACTCTCTTGCTTTTCAGGAAACGAAAAAAATCTGGCCTTGACGAATTTTGAGAGATAATGTCAAGCAGTTGTGTATGATTTGACCCATAGCAAGCTTCAAAATAACCTATGGCCATGAAAATTCCCATCCAAATTCTGACACCTGTCTTTTAACCTTTGTTTTTCGAGAGACGAGAGAAATCTGGCCAAGACGAATTGTTACAACAAATTGCAAGCAGTTTTGACCCCGTTTGACACTTAGAAAGCTTAAAATAACATATGTCGTTAAAAATTCCCATCAAAATTCTGACACCTGTCTTTTAAGCCATGCTTTTTGAGAGACTACAGAAATCTGACGTTGACGAATTTTTACAACAAATTGCAAGCAGTTTTGACTCCGTTTGATAGTTAGCAAGCTTAAAAATAACATATGTCCTTAAAAATTCCCATCCAAATTCTGACACATGTATTTTAAGCCTTGCTTTTTGAGAGACGGCAGAAATCTGACGTTGACGAATATTACCACAAATTGCAAGCAGTTATGGAGTTATTTGACCCATAGCAAGCTTAAAAATTACATATGGCCTTAAAATTTCCCATCAAAATTCTGACACATGTATTTTAAGCCTTGCTTTTCGAGAGACGACCGAAATCTGGCGTTGACGAACTTTTACAACAAATTGCAAGCAGCTATGAAGTTATTTGACCCATAGCAAGCTTCAAAATAACATATGGCCTTGAAAATTCCCATTATAAATGTAACAGGACCCTTTTCTTCCTTTTACTCTCTTGCTTTTCAGGAAAGGACAAAAATCTGGCCTTGACGAATTTTGAGAGATAATGTCAGACAGTTATGGAGTTATTTGACCCATAGCAAGCTTCAAAATAACATATGGCCATGAAAATTCTCGTTATAAATGTTCAGGACCCTTTCCTTCCTTTTACTCTCTTGCTTTTCAGGAAACGACAAAAATCTGGCCTTGACGAATTTTGAGAGATAATGTCAAGCAGTTATGGAGTTATTTGACCCATAGCAAGCTTCAAAATAACATATGGCCTTGAAAATTCTCGTTATAAATGTAACAGGACCCTTTTCTTCCTTTTACTCTCTTGCTTTTCAGGAAAAGACAAAAATCTGGCCTTGACGAATTTTGAGAGATAAGGTCAAGCAGTTGTGGAGTGATTTGACCCATAGCAAGCTTCAAAATAACCTATGGCCATAAAAATTCCCATCCAAATTCTGACACCTGTCTTTTAACCTTTGTTTTTCGAGAGACGAGAGAAATCTGGCCAAGACGAATTGTTACAACAAATTGCAAGCAGTTTTGACCCCGTTTGACACATAGCAAGCTTAAAATAACATATGTCGTTGAAAATTCCCATCAAAATTCTGACACATGTCTTTTAAGCCTTCCTTTTCGAGAGACGACAGAAATATGGCCTTGACGAATTTTTACAACAAATTGCAAGCAGTTTTGACTCCGTTTGACACTTTGCAAGCTTAAAAATAACATATGTCCTCAAAAATTCCCATCCAAATTCTGACACATGTATTTTAAGCCTTGCTTTCGAGAGACGACAGAAATCTGACATTGACGAATTTTTACAACAAATTGCAACCAATTATGGCGTTAATAGACCCATAGCAAGCTTAAAAATTACATATGGCCTTAAAATTTCCCATAAAAATTTTCACACATGTTTTTAACCCTTGCTTTTCGAGAGAAGACAGAAATCTGACCTTGATGAATTTTTACAACAAATTGAAAGCAGTTATGGAGTTATCTGACCCATAGAAAGCTTCAAAATAACATATGGCCTTGAAAATTCCCATCAAAATTCTGACACATGTCTTTTAAGCCTTGCTTTTACAGACACGACAGAAATCTGATCTTGACGAATTTTTACTACAAATTGCAAGCAGTTTTGACCCCGTTTGACACATAGCAAGCTTAAAATAACATATGTCGTTGAAAATTCCCATCTAAATTCTGACACATGCCTTTAAGCTTTACTTTTTGAGAGACGACAAAAATCTGCACTTGACGAATTTTTACAACAAATTGCAAGCCGTTATGGAGTTATTTGACCAATAGCAAGCTTCAAAATAACATATGCCCTTGAAAATTTCCATCAAAATTCTGACACATGTCTTTTAACCTTTGCTTTCGAGAGAAGACAGAAATCTGACCTTGATGAATTTTTACAACAAATTGAAAGCAGTTATGGAGTTATCTGACCCATAGAAAGCTTCAAAATAACATATGGCCTTGAAAATTCCCATCAAAATTCTGACACATGTCTTTTAAGCCTTGCTTTTACAGACACGACAGAAATCTGATCTTGACGAATTTTTACTACAAATTGCAAGCAGTTTTGACCCCGTTTGACACATAGCAAGCTTAAAATAACATATGTCGTTGAAAATTCCCATCTAAATTCTGACACATGCCTTTAAGCTTTACTTTTTGAGAGACGACAAAAATCTGCACTTGACGAATTTTTACAACAAATTGCAAGCCGTTATGGAGTTATTTGACCAATAGCAAGCTTCAAAATAACATATGCCCTTGAAAATTTCCATCAAAATTCTGACACATGTCTTTTAACCTTTGCTTTCGAGAATCGACAGAAATCTGATCTTGACGAATTTTTACTACAAATTGCAAGCAGTTTTGACCCCGTTTGACACATAGCAAGCTTAAAATAACATATGTCGTTGAAAATTCCCATCTAAATTCTGACACATGCCTTTAAGCTTTACTTTTTGAGAGACGACAAAAATCTGCACTTGACGAATTTTTACAACAAATTGCAAGCCGTTATGGAGTTATTTGACCAATAGCAAGCTTCAAAATAACATATGGCCTTGAAAATTCCCATCAAAATTCTGACCCATGTCCTTTAAGCCTTGCTTTTCGAGAGACGACAGAAATTTGGCCTTGATGAATTTTTACAGCAAATTGCTAGCAATTTTGACTCCGTTTGACACATAGCAAGCTTAAATATTACATATGGCCTTAAAATTTCCCATCAAAATTCTGACACCTGTCTTTTAAGCCATGCTTTTCGAGAGACTACAGAAATCTGACGTTGACGAATTTTTACAACAAATTGCAAGCAGTTTTGACCCCGTTTGATACTTAGCAAGCTTAAAAATAACATATGTCCTTAAAAATTCCCATCCAAATTCTGACACATGTATTTTAAGCCTTGCTTTTTGAGAGACGGCAGAAATCTGACTTTGACGAATTTTACCACAAATTGCAAGCAGTTATGGAGTTATTTGACCCATAGCAAGCTTAAAAATTACATATGGCCTTAAAATTTCCCATCAAAATTCTGACACATGTATTTTAAGCCTTGCTTTTCGAGAGACGACCGAAATCTGGCGTTGACGAACTTTTACAACAAATTGCAAGCAGCTAAGAAGTTATTTGACCCATAGCAAGCTTCAAAATAACATATGGCCTTGAAAATTCCCATTATAAATGTAACAGGACCCTTTTCTTCCTTTTACTCTCTTGCTTTTCAGGAAAGGACAAAAATCTGGCCTTGACGAATTTTGAGAGATAATGTCAAACAGTTATGGAGTTATTTGACCCATAGCAAGCTTCAAAATAACAAATGGCCATGAAAATTCTCGTTATAAATGTTCAGGACCCTTTTCTTCCTTTTACTCTCTTGCTTTTCAGGAAACGACAAAAATCTGGCCTTGACGAAATTTGAGAGATAATGTCAAGCAGTCATGGAGTTAATTGACCATAGCAAGCTTCAAAATAACATAAGGCCTTGAAAATTCCCATCAAAATTCTGACACCTGTCTTTTAAGCCTTGCTTTTCGAGAGACTACAGAAATCTGACCTTGACGAATTTTTACAACAAATTGCAAGCAGTTATGGCGTCGTTAGACCCCTAGCAAGCTTCAAAATATCATATGGCCTTGAAAATTCCCATTATAAATGTAACAGGTGTAACGAAGTTCCCCGTTACGTATACGAGATACCGAATAAAGAACATAAAAGCTACCGAACAGTGGATATTATTAATCCCTACGTTACCGACTCGTGAGATAGGCTCACGAGTGGATTATAGCTAACGTCAATGATAGACCCCGTTGACAGGCAGAGGCCCGGATGAAAAGACCGGCGCTCCAGGAAACGATGTCCAGGTTGTCCTGGGGAGTAAGGCAGGGCCATGCCAACCAACCCAGGCAACCTGAGATAAGGAGAAGCGGCCTCGGGGAGTCCTAAAAGAATGACAGTGTCTATAAGTCCCCACGAGGAGGGGAAATAGAACATCGAGTCTGGCTTGAACGCTGGATACGCGCGTCAAGCAGGCTGCGCGAATGTCGTGCGCAGACTGCCATAGCAGGCAGTCGGAATGCGACCATGGGACTGTGCTGATGTGTCCGTGCGTGCTGGTGAGCGCGTGACGCGGCACTCAGACAGCCATGGGTCGGTTCGCGTACGTGAGGCGTGTGCTATAGGCCAGCCTGCACGTACGTCACTACTGGATACCGGCCAATGCATAGTGGGTTATGCAGGGGCGTAGTTAGCCCGTTGGAATGTGTCCCGGTGCCCTCCGTAATCCCATAGGCTTGCGCTATGGCTGGACGGGCCGTGAACATTGCCTCCGTGGTGGTCCGCTCCTGGCAAAACTCTATGCTTTGGCAATTGATACCGCATGTTCCCGCACTCCTCACCACCACCTGTGTGTGGGTGGTGAGGAAGAAATGTATGCCCCTCAGCAGGCAGGTCTGCGAGGCTCGGACTTCCGTAAGGAACCCTCCCCTCTCTCCACGACCTAGCATACTGAGCGACCCTGGCTACCGCTACCGTCCATATGCATGGCCGCAGGGCCGTATAAGATGCATAAAGAATGGGGTCGAAGGACCCAATTGATAACGTAGGGTTGTTGGCCACCCAACTGACCAACTGGCGCCCCGATACCGATAGAAAAGGACGGGCGAAGGTAATGGGAAAACCCGTAGGGTGAGTGGCCCCTCACACTGACGGGAATACCATTACAAATGGCGCCCAACGTGGTTTCTGAGTATAGATTAATTATTCGGCGAACGAATAATCCACAAGTCCGAGAAGTTACCGGAAGTGTTGGAGTTTTTCAGGGAATAGGTGGCCCACTATTTTCTGGAGGCTCGGAAACGCTGAAAAAGCATGAAAAGATCATCTGGTTGAAAAAGGGATCAAATTCTGTTAAGAATTGATAGCCTGATCGAATTGACGTGTTCACGTAGAATTCGAGCAACCCATACTAAGCTAACGGAAAATTGGATGAGAATCACGGGCGCAAATATAATTTAATATTATAGTCGCCCGTGTTAAAATCTAACGCTACCGAAAAGGCTTCTTGACTTGACAAGTGACAGCTGAGCGCTTGTTGGTAAACAAGTCGACCGGCTGAGCTGAGCCATGCTGCCTGGCGGAGCATGACCGGCTAACTGTCAGAGCAGTACAATTAGCCAGCTATCGAGATGTTGCCAAATATAATTACCGAATTAAGCGCAGAATCGGAAATTTGGCAACACATGATAACGCCTCGCTAACGTTCCGCGAGCCGGCAAGTCGCCTCACACCTCATCCTACTCTGGATTCCAGCAGAACTGTTGTTCTCTCCATCTCTCTGTCAGCCTTCCTCGATCTCTCTATCCGCCTCATTACAATGGCTTCCTTGAACGCCTCGCCCTCGACCACGACTGCCGGCGGAACCGCCGACGCTCCCGTCGCTCCTGTGCCTATGGCACAGGACCCCTTTGATGAGGATGCCCTTCTGGCATCCCCATCTCCTGCGGGCCCTGTAGAGGGTCACGCATCCGATCCCGCACCTGTTCCCGTGGCGCAGGTTGACGTTTCGGCGGCAACCTGTGTTGCTGTTACCGAGGTGGGCGGTAGCCCACCTGTTACCGAGGGGTTGGCGAAACACCCTGTAAAGTCTGGGCATGAGGAGCTGGGTACGCATGTACTCAGCGAATTAATGCAGCGACACTGCAGGATGCGTTCGGTAACCCCGACGCCTATGGAGGGGAGCAATCAGGGTCTTCCTAGACGTAGTCTAGTGGAGTTGCTGGCTGCTCTCTTCCGAGCGGACCTAAGCCTCTACCACGAAGTCGTGGCAGCGGTCGAGGTGGCCGAGGCACCTGGGTTGAGCACCCCGGTCCGCAAACTCTCCCGAGTGGAGCGTAAGCGGGCTAGGGAGGCCCAACGGGAGACAGCGGTAGCTGTTCCGGAGACGAAGCGGCCGTCGTACGCAGCGATGGCGTCCGCTAAGCCTCTAAAAGGAGCAAGGCAACCGTTGCCGCCTAAGGTGACTCCGGCACCACTGGTGAAGAAGGCGAAGCCTTCCGAGTCGGTGGCCACGCACGCTACCGGCAATTTCGGCATACATGTATGCTGGAATTGCAAGGGTAAGGGCCATCGGTTTTCCGAATGCCCTACACCAATTACAGATGCTTTCTGTAAGGGGTGTGGGCGCACCGGGAAAACGTTGCGCACCTGCCCTGCCTGTGGGCCGCATTGTCAGACAATCGGTCCATACGTGGCGAATGCAGGTACGAACGTACCACGTAAGGTGATAGCGGCAAAACGCAGATCCGAGCGTGGGAAAGTACACGCCCAACCACGGCCTTCCGAGGCGAATCCGAAGGGAGTTTCCCAGGTGGTGACCCCACCGAAGGAAAAACCTTCGAAGCCGCTAAAGACGAAGGCGGCTCGTAAGGAGGTTTGTATGGATAGGGTTTCGCAGGTAGTCGAGCTCTAGATATACTCCTCCTGCAAGTTATCGAATGTTACCGGTACGAGAAATCGTACGATCCCGCACGCTACCGTACACCTCGGTGAATTTCCCATCAATTTCCATCCTATTTTCCTTCCTTTTCATTCCTTTCCTATCCATCCAAAACAAAAACAGAAATTGATGAGCTTGAGCCAGTAAAGGCCAATGTTTTCAGGACGAGGTGAGACAGAGACCACACGTGGACCCTCTGTCGGAAAATGATACCGGTACTAACATCTAGCGGTAATCGACGGCAAGACGAATCAATAATTCGTCGAAGTGCTGCCGTCGGCCGTGATCGACGGTACTAGAGGTCGATGAACTCGATCCTATTGCTGCCATCTAGCGGCCCGTAGATGAAGCAGGGCTATCGAACGCCTAGATCGAAATTCGATTAATCGAAAGGCGACTGTTATCGAGCAGAAGCGATAAGTGAGAATACGAGAATCACTTAGATCGTCTGCGCATGCCCAAAGCTCGGGTGGGGGTAACCTATCCGACGGACGGCTCACGGGGCAAAACAAAATTTTGCCGGATCACTCCAGCGACAACCCTTGGACTGAGCACACGAACAACGCACTATTGATACCTAGATGGCTGAGTCCACGGAACGGAAAAGGAGTACCGGGTCGGGCGACTCTGATGAGTTCGCAGAACCGACAGCTACCGATGCTTCCCAGGTAAACCTGGAGAAGAAGATCTCGAGTCTAGACGAGAGAATGGAAAAACTGGAAGGGTCTTTCCAAGATTTCATTTCTCAAGTCCAGCAGGCTTTTGACAAGCTGCTGAAAAATAAGACTGTTCCCGATGAAGCAGCAGTGGCAGCTGATTCTGTTACCGAAAAGCGCGCTAGAGGCCGACCGCGAAAGACCGCGGCCGCTCTACCGGCATCGGCCAATCAGGGTCAACCTTTGTTGACAGTGACAAGGCCGAGCGATCATCACGAATCTCAACCGACATCAGACGATGCTTCGGCTGAGATATTCCAGGGGGCCTGCAGGACGAGGGTCCTGAAGGGAAAACCTGGAAAAGTTACCGGCCAAGGGGATGACTGTATGCCCCGTTGGCGTGTTCTCGAATCTCTCCAGAGATCAAACTTGACCTTAGCGGGCGATGGAACGGAGGCGGTGGAGAGTTTTATTTCTCGAACCGATGCCGTCCTGAACCTTCTCAGGGTAAGAGATTCCGACCTGGTTGACGTCTTTCCCCACATCCTAACAGGTGTGGCGAGGATGTGGTTTGAGGATAATGAATTCTCAACCTGGTCTGATATTAAGTCCGCCTTAAGGTCTTATTTCAGATCACAAACATGGGAAGAAGAACTGGAGACTGAGCTTCTAACAAGATCTCAGGGCGCTAACGAATCTGTGCGAGCCTATTTGCAGACTATACAGTCGTATATTCGGAAAATAGGCAGAGAAAGATCGGATTGGAGCCGAATCGCTATCGCGCACAAAAATATGTTACCGGTGTATAGAAGAGGCATTGCTATACACAAATACATGACGTATCGAGAATTCGAGCGTTTGGCGCTCAATTTCGAAGCCGCTTATAGGCCGTCATTAAAATACCGTCCACCTGCCGCGCCTGAGGAAAGTTTAGTTCCTGAGTTGGCGTATACCGGCAGTCATGGAAGATCTCGAGAGTCTAGGCGACACGGTGTGCGTGCCCTAGAAGTGGATAAAACATCCAGCTCTGATACCGACGAATCAACAACGGAAGATTCGAATGATAACGAAGAGCACTTGAAAGCCTTTAAATCAACAAGGAACCGACAAGGAACCAGTTCTAAGTCGAAACCTTCGTTAGATAAGGCAGCTGGCAACAATAACAGCCGGCAGGGCTCAAAATGTAAACAACCGGGCCCGAGCGCTACCTGCTTTAATTGCGGGAAAGCCGGACACGGTTGGAGTGCGTGTAGAGAGCAGAGAACAATGTTCTGTTACCGATGTGGCAGCAAAGGGGTTTCTACAGCGGAGTGCCCTAAATGCTGTTCAAAAAACGCCAAGAGGAGTTAGTAAAATTTCCCGAGAATGTTACGACACTCCAAGAGCGGAAAAACATGATACCGAAAATCTTGGGTGAAAACCAAGATAATATATTCCCGGATAATTATGTCGAAGAATATTCAGTACAGCAATGTGTGAATATTAACCATAATTATCGCTCCCGCGACTTCTCAGACCAACATGTTATGTTGGAGACGGAGAATGTAAACAAACACTCAGAGGACGCAAGCGCTCGAGTGGTTGCTACCGAAAATTCGAACGATGATCAATCGGTCGATAAGTTACCGGTCGGTGATATTACTGATATAGTAATTACGACGTTTGGCGATAGATCTAGGAAACTAGCATTCTACACCACGATCACCGTACAAGGGGAAAAGCTGCGTGCGCTGGTGGACTCGGGAGCCTCACGCACGTTTGCAGGCAAAGTAGCCATTGAATTGTTTAATTCAATTGGTATACAAGCCAATAAGATAGAACCCTTAAGAGTTACCGTTGGCAACAATTACACATGTAAAGTAATTGAGTCCGCCAAGATCCCGATATTTCTTGAGGGAAAGACAACTATAGTTGACACACTATGGATGCCTTCCTTGTCGAGTAATTTTATTTTGGGACTTGATTTCCTACAAGATGCTCATGTTGTCGTGGATTTCTCCACGGGAGAATGGGCTTACAAGGAAAAACCTCAAAATAAACATTGGTTCTCGAATGCCGAATCACTAAACTGTGTAGTGGTGAATAACGGCCTAATGGTTCCCGATAATGATAACGCTAAGAAATTAAAAGAGTTTCTAGAAATTAAACTGCCCCCCATTTCTGGAAAACCTGGAATTTCAAAGTTACCGGCAGTCATAATTGACGTGCAAGATCACGAGCCAATCAGACAGCGAGCTCATAGGTGCACGGATAAAATCCGCCAAGCTATGTGGCAAGAGGTTGACGATATGCTAACCAATGGCATTATCGAACCGTCGCAAAGTGATTGGGCGAGCCCGGTAGTCATGGCGAAGAAAGCCAATGGCAAGCTCCGCTTTTGTGTGGATCTCCGGCGCGTTAACGCTGTAACTAAAAAGGATGCGTACCCATTACCTAACATGGCTGCGATCCTAGATGAGTTACGACAGGCCAATTATTTAACAACGCTCGACTTGAGTCAAGCGTATTGGCAGGTACCGCTAGCAGAAAAGTCACGTGGTATCACGGCTTTTATTGTTCCAGGCAGAGGCTTATTTCAATTTAAGCGAATGCCTTATGGATTAACTAATGCTCCCGCAATATTCCAGCGTGCTCTGGATAAATTATTGGGTCCCGAATTTTATCCACATGTATTCGTCTATTTGGATGACATTATCATTGTCACCAAAACATTTGACCAACACTTATTATGGTTGGATAAAGTTATCGAAAAGTTAAGGCAAACTGAGCTAACGATAAATAAGGAGAAAAGTTTCTTCTGTAGAACGGAAGTAAAATATCTCGGATTTATCGTAGACAGTCAAGGTCTTCGCGTGGATCCGGCGAAAACAGAAGCCGTAATCACGTTCCCGATACCGAAGAATTTAAAGCAAATTCGTAGATTCTTGGGAATGGCATCTTGGTATAGAAGATTCATTCCAGAATTTGCGACAGTTGCTGAACCGCTAACGAAATTGACAAAGAAAAATCAGTCATGGGAATGGACAGCCAATCAGCAGTTAGCATTCGACGCGCTGAAAGGATGTTTAACAAGCGCGCCAACGCTTGCCTGTCCAGATTTTTCGATCCCGTTTGCATTACAGACCGATGCTAGCAATGTCGGCTTAGGTGCTGTTTTGACACAAGTTATCGAAGGTCAAGAAAGAGTAATCGCCTACGCGAGTAGAGCGCTTACGGATCCCGAAAGATAATATACCGTGACCGAGCAGGAATGCTTGGCAGTGGTGTGGTCGATAAGGAAGTTTCGATGTTACCTTGAGGGTTACCACTTCACTGTAATTACCGACCACAGCAGTCTCCGATGGTTGCATAATTTAAAAGATCCATCTGGAAGACTTGCTCGTTGGGCTCTCGCCTTGATGGAATACGATTTTACGATCGTACATCGTAAAGGAGCTTTAAATCATGTTCCTGATGCTTTGTCAAGAGCACCGGAAAGTTTAAATGCTTTGCTACCGTCTTACGCCGATACCAAGGATGCGTGGTATTTAAAGCGCGTAAAGGATATCGAAAGAACGCCAGAAAAATTTCTTGATTGGAAATTAGATGGAGAGTTGATGTATCATCAACGACGTTCAGATTTGGCAGATGCTGAGCTCGAAGATCTTGATGCTTGGAAACTGGTGATACCCAGGGAGTACAGGCAGAAAGTGCTCGAAGAATGCCATAAGTTACCGCAAGCCGGCCATCAAGGTATCGATCGCACATATCGACGCCTTTCGATAAATTACTTCTGGCCAGGTATGTTCAAAGATGTAACGGCTTACGTCAGTCACTGCGACGAATGTCAGCGTTGCAAGGTAGAACAACAAGCTCCCGTCGGCTTCATGGGACGTCGAATTGTTGAACAGCCGTGGACTGTAATATCGGCAGATATTATGGGCTCACTGACGCCAAGTAAACAAGGGTTCTCGTATGAGTTGGTAATCCAAGACCTATACACAAAATGGATCGAAGTAGCTCCACTTCGACGCGCTAACGGCAAAAAGATTGCAGAAGCTATCGAAAACTTGGTGATTCATAGATGGGGTACACCAAAAGTTTTAGTTACCGACAATGGTACCGTATTTGTAAATAAAGACATAACTGCTTTATTACAATTAACGGGTATGAGGCAAACCACGACACCTCCATATCATCCCCAGGCAAACCCCACCGAAAGGGTGAATAGAAGCCTGAAGATGATGATAAGGGCCTTTCTCGATTCTGATCATCGAGAGTGGGATCAGCATTTGGATGCATTTAGATTTGCATTTAATACTGCCCACCATGGTTCACTGCAAGCTACACCTGCATTTGCTAATCTGGGTAGAGAACCAGAATCGGCAAGGTCGATGCGACGTGAATTAGAAGGCGATACCGAAATCATGCAGCAACCGACAGAAAAGTGGTTGGCACGCATGAAACGCTTGGAAACACTTAGAACAGTTTTCACAGTTTTCAAGTATGCTCTCGAAGAAGCGCACGAATGACAGGCAAGACCGTATAATCTACGTCGTCGTGAAAAGCACTATGAGGTTGGCGAGTTAGTCTTAGTTCGCAACCGACAGCTCTCGAATGCCGCAAAACACATATCGGCTGCACTGAACAAACCATTCGGTGGACCGTTTATGATTGCGAAGAAGTTATCGGAGACAGTTGTAGAATTGTCTGATTTGGCAGGAAACGTCACTGGCAAAATGTCTACGGCAGACATCAAGCCATACAAGCCTGAGCTACCGCAAGAGTAAACCCAGCCTGAAGTGCATCACTGCACGCTTGGGCGTGGCAGCGAAAAACGAACTCGTGTTCGGGCGCTTTCGGTTTCGGGTCGAAACCTCCGTTACGGAGGGGGGTATGTAACGAAGTTCCCCGTTACGTATACGAGATACCGAATAAAGAACATAAAAGCTACCGAACAGTGGATATTATTAATCCCTACGTTACCGACTCGTGAGATAGGCTCACGAGTGGATTATAGCTAACGTCAAGGATAGACCCCGTTGACAGGCAGAGGCCCGGATGAAAAGACCGGCGCTCCAGGAAACGATGTCCAGGTTGTCCTGGGGAGTAAGGCAGGGCCATGCCAACCAACCCAGGCAACCTGAGATAAGGAGAAGCGGCCTCGGGGAGTCCTAAAAGAATGACAGTGTCTATAAGTCCCCACGAGGAGGGGAAATAGAACATCGAGTCTGGCTTGAACGCTGCTTACGCGCGTCAAGCAGGCTGCGCGAATGTCGTGCGCAGACTGCCATAGCAGGCAGTTGGAATGCGACCATGGGACTGTGCTGATGTGTCCGTGCGTGCTGGTGAGCGCGTGACGCGGCACTCAGACAGCCATGGGTCGGTTCGCGTACGTGAGGCGTGTGCTATAGACCAGCCTGCACTTACGTCACTACTGGATACCGGCCAATGCATAGTGGGTTATGCAGGGGCGTAGTTAGCCCGTTGGAATGTGTCCCGGTGCCCTCCGTAAAATCCCATAGGCTTGCGCTATGGCTGGACGGGCCGTGAACATTGCCTCCGTGGTGGTCCGCTCCTGGCAAAACTCTATGCTTTGGCAATTGATACCGCATGTTCCCGCACTCCTCACCACCACCTGTGTGTGGGTGGTGAGGAAGAAATGTATGCCCCTCAGCAGGTAGATCTGCGAGGCTCGGACTTCCGTAAGGAACCCTCCCCTCTCTCCACGACCTAGCATACTGAGCGACCCTGGCTACCGCTACCGTCCATATGCATGGCCGCAGGGCCGTATGAGATGCATAAAGAATGGGGTCGAAGGACCCAATTGATAACGTAGGGTTGTTGGCCACCCAACTGACCAACTGGCGCCCCGATACCGATAGAAAAGGACGGGCGAAGGTAATGGGAAAACCCGTAGTGTGAGTGGCCCCTCACACTGACGGGAATACCATTACACAGGACCCTTTTCTTCCTTTTACTCTCTTGCTTTTCAGGAAACGAAAAAATCTGGCCTTGACGAAATTTGAGAGATAATGTCAAGCAGTTATGGAGTTAATTGACCCATAGCAAGCTTCAAAATAACTTAAGGCCTTGAAAATTCCCATCAAAATTCTGACACCTGTCTTTTAAGCCTTGCTTTTTTTGAGACTACAGAAATCTGGCCTTGATGAATTTTTACAGCAAATTGCAAGCAGTTTTGACTCCGTTTAACACATAGCAAGCTTAAAAATTACATATGGCCTTAAAATTTCCCATCAAAATTGTGACACATGTATTTTAAGCCTTGTATTTCGAGAGACGACCGAAATCTGGCGTTGACGAACTTTTACAACAAATTGCAAGCAGCTATGAAGTTATTTGACCCATAGCAAGCTTCAAAATAACATATGGCCTTGAAAATTCCCATTATAAATGTAACAGGACCCTTTTCTTCCTTTTACTCTCTTGCTTTTCAGGAAAGGACAAAAATCTGGCCTTGACGAATTTTGAGAGATAATGTCAAGCAGTTATGGAGTTATTTGACCCATAGCAAGCTTCAAAATAACATATGGCCATGAAAATTCTCGTTATAAATGTTCAGGACCCTTTCCTTCCTTTTACTCTCTTGCTTTTCAGGAAACGAAAAAAATCTGGCCTTGACGAATTTTGAGAGATAATGTCAAGCAGTTGTGTATGTTTTAACCCATAGCAAGCTTCAAAATAACCTATGGCCATGAAAATTCCCATCCAAATTCTGACACCTGTCTTTTAACCTTTGTTTTTCGAGAGACGAGAGAAATCTGGCCAAGACGAATTGTTACAACAAATTGCAAGCAGTTTTGACCCCGTTTGACACTTAGCAAGCTTAAAATAACATATGTCGTTGAAAATTCCCATCAAAATTCTGACACATGTATTTTAAGCCTTCCTTTTCGAGAGACGACAGAAATCTGGCCTTGATGAATTTTTACAGCAAATTGTAAGCAGTTTTGACTCCGTTTGACACATAGCAAGCTTAAAAATTACATATGTCGTTGAAAATTCCTATCAAAATTCTGACACATGTCTTTTAAGCCTTCCTTTTCGAGAGACGACAGAAATATGGCCTTGACGAATTTTTACAACAAATTGCAAGCAGTTTTGATTCCGTTTGACACTTTGCAAGCTTAAAAATAACATATGTCCTTAAAATTTCCCATAAAAATTCTGACACATGTCTTTTAACCCTTGCTTTTCGAGAGACGACAGAAATCTGACCTTGATGAATTTTTACAACAAATTGAAAGCAGTTATGGAGTTATCTGACCCATAGAAAGCTTCAAAATAACATATGGCCTTGAAAATTCCCATCAAAATTCTGACACATGTCTTTTAAGCCTTGCTTTTAGAGACACGACAGAAATCTGACCTTGACGAATTTTTACTACAAATTGCAAGCAGTTATGGCGTCGTTAGACCCATAGCAAGCTTCAATATATCATATGGCCTTGAAAATTCCCATTATAAATGTAACAGGACCCTTTTCTTGCTTTTGCTCTCTTGCTTTTCAGGAAACGAAAAAATCTGGCCTTGACGAAATTTGAGAGATAATGTCAAACAGTCATGGAGTTAATTGACCCATAGCAAGCTTCAAAATAACATAAGGCCTTGAAAATTCCCATCATAATTCTGACACCTGTCTTTTAAGCCTTGCTTTTCGAGAGACTACAGAAATCTGACCTTGACGAATTTTTACAACAAATTGCAAGCAGTTATGGCGTTGTTAGACCCGTAGCAAGCTTCAAAATATCATATGGCCTTGAAAATTCCCATTATAAATGTAACAGGACCTTTTCTTCCTTTTACTCTCTTGCTTTTCAGGAAACGAAAAAATCTGGCCTTGACGAAATTTGAGAGATAATGTCAAGCAGTTATGGAGTTAATTGACCCATAGCAAGCTTCAAAATAACATAAGGCCTTGAAAATTCCCATCAAAATTCTGACACCTGTCTTTTAAGCCTTGCTTTTCGAGAGACTACAGAAATCTGGATCGTGACGATTTTTTACAACAATTTGCTAGCTGTTTTTGGTTCGTTTGACCTATAGCAAGCTTAAAAAATACATTTGACATTGAAAATTCTTATTAAAAATATGACAGAATCCTTTTAAACCTTGCTTCTCGAGAGATGACAGAAATCTGGAACTTCACGAATTTTTGGAGAAATGCAAGCAGTTTCAGCCGTCTAAAAAATTTATTTATTAAAAATAATTGATTATTATAAATAAAACATTTTACATTATAAAAAAATTATGAAATAAATAAAATTAAAACAGAATGATAAAATATTAAAATAAATATAAAATATTGAAAATAGAGGCTAGCGACGGAATTATTGAGGAGGGTAATATTGGGGCTGGTAGAATGGCTGTTGTGCTGGTGGCTGGTAGTACGGCTTTTGTGGTGGTGGCTGCTGTGGTGATGGTTGGTAGGATGGCTGTTGTGGTGGCGGCTGGTAGTATGACTGTTGTGGTTGTGGTTTATACCAAATGCATAACTTCAAATGGCGTTTGCGAAACTATTTCCTTTAATATATGAATAAGTGGTGTACCTCCTATTTTGTGATGATCCTCATCATTTCTCGTTGCATACTCTTCATTTGTTCGACTTACATTCTCAATGGAAACATAAACTAAGTTTCGATGATCTTTAAATCTCTGTCCAGTTATCTTACATTTGGAACATGGAAAATATGAGGTGTGACCTAAATGATTAAGGATGAAAGATCGAGCTGGAGCATCAGCAACAAATGCTCGAAATTCAAAAGGAATATGTTTCCCACTAAACAGAATTCCGCCTTTTACCCTTAGATTAACAACTTCTTCAACAAAATCTTTAAAAAAAATTTCCGCGTTCTTCGGTTTTTTTTTCTACCTCGATAAATTCCAATCAGCTCAGTTTTTGAGTCTTTTATATTAAATATTTTCGACTGAATAGGCCAAATATCCCATTTTCCTTCATTGTCACCTAAAGCACCATCTGTACTAAAATCGACTTCAATAATTTCAGGAATTAAATGAGTAGGTGTCTTATCAAGAGTTGCAATGATAGAAACTTCAAACCCAATATGCAAATATTCGCCAGGAAAAACATTACAAAGTTCAATAGAAGTCCTTGGTGTTCCAAGCAACGTTTTCGTTGTTTTAGGAAGAATTTGAAGACACTTGTGTTTACGAAGGACTTTCAAAATTTTATCACCTTGTGTATGAGTTATATCAGTTTCAGCCAAAACTGAAGCCAATTCACCAACAAAAGATTGATCGTTCTATAAAGTTTCAAAGCGTGCTTTAGCTAATTTTCCTTTTTCATTAATTATATGATTATTGTTAGTCAATAAATCTGAATCTTTAAACGAAAAGTCTTTAGAGGACTGAACAGGTGAAATGCATATTTCTTCATTACATACATCATCATTCGTTACAGAATCGACATAAGAGAGAAATGATTCATTCAACATTTTATTTTGCTTCGATTCTGTAGCATTTGTAATAGGTGCTTCATTTACAGATATTTGATGTAAATATAACCACATTTCTTTTCTAATAGCTCTACGTTGCCGTTTTGAAACGTCTCTTATACTTTTACGTGACCTGGAGCGTTTGAATTTAATTTTACAAAATTGATTATAAATTCTACCTGAAGACACACATTTCATCTTTACCTTAATATTTCACTGCACCTAGATTATAAAAAAGTGAACATTTTAATAACAATAACATTAATAAAGTTGTTGCTTGATTTCAATGTAAGTGTTACGTCAAAGGACAGATTGGTCAACTTAATCTGGAACAACATGTGATTAATGTACAAAATATATTATTCGCATTTCATACAGAACAAGTTAAAATGACTTTCAATCAATTGAATTTTAAAAATTTTTCACAGAAAACTACGAAAACTTTTCATTCTAGCTTAAATGAAAAGCTGTACTTGCCATAATTACTGAACAAGCTTTCTTTAGAAAAGTTATTAAAGTGCTAATTTTTTAAATTTAGAAAATATTCATTAAGATTGCAGATATATAAACTCTATTATAGATTGTTATAATATAGTATAAGCATTATTAAATTATAGAAAAGCCATATTTGAAAAATTAAAAAGATATTATTTTAAATATGTGCGTGTGTGTATATAACAAGTTTAAAATATTTTTAGTAAACTATAGCACAAATATTTTGAAGATCAATTGTAAACGAAAATCCCAAAACTCGTTAGTACTTTGAATTGGCAATTTAAACACATTTTTATCAGAAAGTGAGGAGAATAAAGTACACTGTAATAAATTCATTCGTGGGCATCTTAGCTAAGTTCTCTCTGTACTTTTCTGGCCTATAGAGCCAATACCAAAGACGATGGAGAAATTGCTGTAAAGAGTGTTAAGTATAGGCCGGAGAAACACGGATTGAAGTTAATCAAAATGTCCATGAATCAAATTGACACGTACAGTGTAGAAAGTTCAATATTCATTGTATACGGTAAGAATTTGTGGCAATTAAATTTGCTCTTCCCCTACAAAGCTATTAGTGAAACTTTTAGTCTAATTAAAATTTTAAATAAACAAATCAAATAAATAGCTTACCTTGATGATAGAATTTTCAAATTTATTAAAAATAATTCTTATATATAAGAAAACAATCTGCAGTCACCAAATGGGTAGTGATAATATATATACAACACTTTATAAAAAAAATGTTAAAATATTATTTAAATGAAAACTAAATCCATAATGAGTGTAAAAGATAAGCAATTGGTTATAGAAACACAATTACCTTGAATTTTCAAAAATTTTCTAAGAAAAAATTTTGACTTACGTTGAAACTTGCAAGTGACTGCTAGCAGCACAAAAAGGGATGATAGTTATGAAATAGTATAATCATTCCCTGCCAAAAAAAGTTTAATAAGTAGGTGTTTCTATGTGTATATTTAGATAAGTAATATGAATAAAGATGTTCTATCATTTAAGCAGAGAATTCTTTAAATTTGTAGCTTATCTGTAACAAGCAAATAACTGAAAATAAATAATGATATGATCAATTCATTGTAAGGGTCTTCGCTTTAAAAAATAAAAGTATGTAAGAGATTAAAAAGGTTATACAATATAACAAGCTTGAGCGAAGAGGATATAATGAGTACTACTAAGATAGTTTGAAAATAGTTATTACGTTAAGTTAGGGTAAGTTTGATTAATGAAATCTTTTTTAATAGAAACAAATTGACAAAAAGAAAAATAAACTATATTTAATATAAATATTCAGTTGCCTTGCACAGAAAAACAAAGAAATACTCAGAAAAAGAATAAAAAATGTACCAACCTTGAAATCAGAGCTCGATAGCTAGCAGCATATAGAAGTAAGGAAATGCTTACGAGCTCTGCATGCAATAATGTAAACCTGTCAAAAAATATTTAATAAATACACATTTTTCGCTCGTTTCACTGTATAAATTTCAATATTTATGAATTCAAAATATGTCTTTAATTAAGCTAAGAATTCTTCATATTTTTAGCATATAGATAAGATTTTATATCAATGAAATTGAGGAATGAAGATAGACTCAATGTAAGGATTTTTGGTTTGAAAATTAAAAATACATAAGAGTTTAACAAGATTATACAATAGAGGAAATTGAAGCAAAGAGGATATAATGAATATTAACTAGAATAAAAGTTGGAGTAATTATATTAATTAAATTGGAATATGTTTGGCTAATGAAATCTGTTTTTATAGGGAAAGTCATAAAATAGAAAGAGAAATGGAAATACTTACGTAATTTGGACGGAAATGCAACGAAATATTCTAAGGAAAAATAGCAGTATTGAATTCTGCAGAAAACCAACAGAGGAGCAAAAGTGTTCAAACAGCAATATGAGACCCTATAAAAAACGGTCTATTCAGTATATAAATAAATATTTTAACGCAGACTATATATAGGTATTACAAAATTTTAAAGCAAACTATGCAAAAATTATTTTTAAACCACGTGCGTTTTAGAGAGACAACCAGAGAGAGATAGGTTATTTATTTCACAAATCATCAAAAAATGATACTGATTTAAGAGTAGAGATATAATAAATAAAGAAATAAAGCTTAAAAAGGGTAATGTACTTACCAAAAATATCAATTGAAATAAATAGCATAACCACACACATTGTTGAAGCATCTGGATATTATTTAGTAATAACCAGCACAGCGTCCAGCACATTCCGAAAATTAGTCCTGTAGAAATAATGGCGGATTTCCAATTTAACTAGTGTTTTTTCCGGTCAGTATATTAACTAATTTTTGCGGTAAAATTAAATGTGATTTATTTAAAACATTAAATCTTGTAATAAAAGTCAAAGTTTCAAATGAATAAAATAATATTATAAATTATTATTATTAAATTAACATTATTTATATATTTATAGAAATAATTTATATATTATTAAACAATTAATTAATCAACACATCCGGTCTGATTTATCATTGCTTTAAAGTATACACTTTTTGCATTTTCCATTAAAAATATATATATAATTCGTGTAATATATATTGTAGTTTTTCTTTTAAAAAGGCAGGTTTTCAGGAGACAAAAATGCATAGATCTTGTTGCTTTATGATAAAATTATTGAGACCTTTATCGTCTATGACCATAAAATATTAATTTTTCCATTATTTCGTCGTCTGTAATGATCGACAAAGAGAAGTCAATTTAGCCGTATTTTCGTCATCTTTAAGATTTAGATGATATCTGGGAATGCATTGCCTTTAACTGTCTATTCAAAAAGAACGAAAATATTAAACTCAGTTACCCTGAAAATTAATTATGATAAAATACTTAAATTAACCCGTCAATAGGCGCGTGCTTTTTTTTACGTAGATAGGCGCGTGGGGTGCCACGGACACCCCATTTGTTTTTCGTTATTAGACGTAAAATATTTACGAAGTCAGATTTATTTTCAATAAATATCATCTATGTGATGTTCGCTTCGTATACGATAGCAGTTGCATGTCTTTACGTTATTTATATTAATTAAACGCTAATACTTGTAAGCCATTGCACGAATTTTTCGCTAAGCTATCATTAGATTTCTATTCTTGGGGTGTTTTGGACACCCCGCGCGCCCATTGACGGGTTAATAATAAATTTTGTAAAAACATAAAAATTAGACGCATTTTATTGTGTAAAAAAACATCTAAATTATAAAAATAATGAAAATTAGATTAATTGAATGACTTGCACAATATAAAAATGAGTATACCGCGGCAATTTGTTTATCTAAATTTCTTTTAAAAAATTTGTTAATGTTGATGTAAACGTATTAGAAACATATTTCTTGCATTATTCTGCAAATATTGCATTAAAAAAAATATATATATCTATATATTGCAGCTATAATGTTTCAATATTTTATGAAATATTAGCTTAACTATATTATGAAAATATTGAACAAAGGTACTTCCTCATTGAGTTACAGTATTGTCGTAAACACTTTATTCCCAATATACATACAATTTTCAGTAAAAATTGTGAAAATATGTTACTGAAACATAACCTTGCCACAACTATAATAGCAGATTTAACCAATTTTATTATGCCTTATTAAATTACTACAAATTATGAGCAATTCCTGTCTATCTGGGCTGTTGCCGACAGATGGCGCTGAGACTGGAGGGCAGGGCTGGAGTTGGGCCTTTGCTACACGTACAGATTCCCGTTAAGCAATCTCTAATAAAATATTCAACATCCTTCTGCTCGTATTTCTCGAATCCCGTATCACTGTATTTTATACCATGCACCATATTGAGCAAATACTACACAGTTTTTTTGTCTTTCTCACTAAGGTTGTTCATAGTGTCACGTAAACGAAAAGATGCGTAAGAAATTTGGTGGCTTGTTAAATCAATTATAGCTATATCTTTATATTTAAGTTTTTTTTTATAAACTAAGAAACCTTCTATATCCATTATGTGAGTTATTCTATGCATTGTTGCGATCGCGCTATTCTCGACGAAGAAAAAAACTGAAATGAAGCCTCCGAAGAAATATCTCCGTCGAGAAAAAGACTTTATCGTTTCTTTAAAATATAAAGCTACATTTGATAAGGAGTCCATTCTTTCTTAATCAAAAAAAGATATTTTTTTTCCTATTGTATTATACTGTGATGAACCTATAGCTCACAATCACAATGGGAAAAAAATCTTAGAAATTATCCCCTCCCAAAAAAAAACATTGAATTTTAATATGTTTAGCATATTTGTTCCCCTGATAGAGGGTGAAAAGAAATTTCTTAAATGTGCCAAAAAAAAAATCGTTCAGTATTGCATCGAGCGACTGAGGATAATGACACCGATATTCGTTGACTTTCAAGGATTTGTATTGACCGACAAAAGTTTTATAGTTAAAGAATATGCGGCGTTTAGGCCAAGCAATAGAGAAATTTCCCTTGACAAAAATCCTACCTGATAACCGGCTATGCCATCAGGTGCAGGACAGTCCATAGATTATTCCCACCATGTTTCCTACTCGAAAATGCCATTGGTTAATTTTTTATTAACAATTATTAGCAAAAAATCGCTTTTTTTTTAGTTTTTTCATTATAAAATGTTAACTATTGAAGGGATGTAAAAAGTGTAAACAGATGAATTTTAGAGAATAGAATTATGAAGAGAATGGTGGTCCAAACAATCCGATCGGATAATTTAACCGGAGAAAAATCGGAAAAACCTCAAAAAATTTTCTTTTTTTTTTAAATTCATAACTCCGCCATTTTTTAATATTAAGCGCTCAAACTTTGCACAGAGACAGCTGTTGGTATGTACTTTACGTGTGCAAAAGCTGGTTTCTGTCGGTTACTTAGTTTTTGCAGAATCCTCGATTTCATTTTTTTTTGCAATATTTTCGCGGAGGGCTGCTTGCGTTTGAGACCGTCCGATTAAAATTTTAAAAATAGATTTGAAAACTAGACAATAACAGCAACAAAACGTCTATTCTATTTTTTTAATAAAATGCGTTTAAGTGAATGAAATTCTATTGCGAACATGAGCAGAAACGGCCGAGTGCGCGAGGCGCAGCGCGCGCGTGTTACTATATATACGTTTCCCCTCAACTCCGCACCGTTCCCCCCACCCGCCCGGTATCGCGCACTCGGCCGTTTCTGCTCATGTTCGCAATAAAATTTCATTCACTTAAACGCATTTTATTAAAAAAATAGAATAGACGTTTTGTTGCTGTTATTGTCTAGTTTTCAAATCTATTTTTAAAATTTTAATAAGACGGTCTCAAACGCAAGCAGCCCTCCGCGAAAATATTGCAAAAAAAAATGAAATCGAGGATTCTGCAAAAACTAAGTAACCGACAGAAACCAGCTTTTGCACACGTAAAGTACATACCAACAGCTGTCTCTGTGCAAAGTTTGAGCTCTTAATATTAAAAAATGGCGGAGTTATGAATTTAAAAAAAAAAGAAAATTTTTTGAGGTTTTTCCGATTTTTCTCCGGTTCTAATTATCCGATCGGATTGTTTGGACCACCATTCTCTTTATAATTCTATTCTCTAAAATTCATCTGTTTACACTTTTTACATTCCTTCAATAGTTAACATTTTATAATGAAAAAAACTAAAAAAAAAGCGATTTTTTGCTAATAATTGTTAATAAAAAATTAACCAATGGCATTTTCGAGTAGGAAACATGGTGGGAATAATATATGGACTGTCCTGCACCTGATGATATAGCCGGTTACCAGGTAGGATTTTTGTCGAACAATTAATCATTTCAAGCTCTATTGCTTGGCCTAGTTGCGTGGTAATGAAGTGTATCACAATGTATTTTCACCACCATTTCAAGAAGCTTAGTTGAGCGATCTCGAGAGAGAACAGAATGTGTAAGTATTTTTTTAAAACGATAAAAAATATAATGTTCTGCATTTATTTATTTTTTTGTAAAGTTGGCTTTATTTTAATCGCCATGCATTCAATTGGACCGACGGTCATTCACCTTATTACAAGTATAAAGTTGTAATAAGAAAGTATGTAACGTCATACGAGGAAGAGGAGGATTGGATTTTCGTGAAAGGACGGGAGAAATATGATTGGTTGAGAAAAATTTGCAACTTAGAAAATATAAACAATGTGAAGGAGTGTGAGTGGGGTAACTTCAGTCTTAGAGGGAGTAAAAATTTCGAACTACCGTTACCCAAGTGTATGACTCATTATGGTATATGTTGTGACGTGGCCAATTCTACGCGGCTTGGTGGCGTCACAAAATATTGTTAGTGCTTTTCCTGGCGCTCCAGAGTATGGCCTCCTTCTTTAACCCGACTATTGTAATGTATTATAACACTTACATTTCTGACTTTCTTAAGACATGCTAGATTATGATTCCATAGCTCAAGGGCAGAGGAGACTCCAGGATCACAGCAGGATCCTGCCAATATAACAAGGTTTGGAATAGCAATAATTAATCTAGGTCTCTGTTAATGCCGATGACGGACTATTCATTCTTATTGTTACTGGATACTTTTGATCTCGCTTTCGCTCTTTCGGGCACGATAGCTCTCTATATTGTAACCTGTTCCCTGTCCGTGTCGACCTGAGGGAGGGCCTCAGCTACCGCCCTTCGCCGATAAACACCACGGAATTGACCCTCCGCCAAGGACGGGCTGCGCCTATATTTGAGTGCCCGGATTCGAGTGGGATTTTCCACCGTCTTCGGAACCAACTACTAGGCTGGAAGGGGAGTTCCAGGGATAGGACATACCTGAAGCTTGGCTGGAGCGATAGAGCAATGTGACGAAGCAAAGACGATATCGGAATGGGAGAGACTTGGAATATCGTTTGCTCATGTTCTAGTGCAACTAACACCCAATATTAGTTCACTAACCGCGTTGAATCATATCCACCACGACCGTCTTGACCAATACGAAAATATTGAGAGTCGTTTAGGACGATACTTTTTCCCAGCAACGAAGCAAGGAAAGGAATCATATACAGACAACAATAACCGACATCGTTAATCATTGTGATTTTTCGGTGATCCGCTCGATTCCCGAAATCAATGTGGAGGGAGTGGGGATGATCGAGGATTCCGAGGATGTTTGCCTTAGTGCGACACTTCTGATGTGGACCTAGAGCCTCCAAGACTTGAGTTACCTTACGACGACTACGAGTGTTTCGCTGGTGCTATACCGCGCTCTCTGGGATACATAGCCTGCTCGGGAGCCGGGAAGAAGGACGAAAAAGGGAGAGAAGTAGTCGGAGAGAGAGCGAGATCGAGAAATTAAGAAGAACATCAGGCGGTGAGTGCCCTCCACTCGAGTCGACCAGGCCAGATTCCGCGTCTTATACTCTGTTTCTATAATCCCCTTCTAACCAGTAGTTTATTCATGTAATTTTAGGCCTTTTCGTCCCAATATCGTATGAGGAGAGTCAACTGCCGAAATCAGGGATTATATTGGGAGAATTTAGTGTAGAGTGAGTGAAACGGGGACTTTCGCGTTTTATGAATAGTGAAGTAACGTTTGGCGGAGTCGCGCGTCGAGGCTGACCTGGTGCCGGCTCGGCATAGATAATTCTGGATGAGAGGTGGTGAATCCAAGATTGAGTGTCTATAGATACCATACTCTCCTCCCCGATTCACTCATATTTTGGGGTTATTTTCTCCGTTTATAGAACGTGTGAGTTAAGTAATTCGAGTAAAAATCTAGGGCATATAGCAGCTTAGACGATAGCGGTAGGGACTCGAATCATTCGAGGATCGGAGGTGGTTCCAAGTTACGTAGGTTCCAATGAATTTATTGGCGGCAATTTAATGATTTGAGTATTGGCTCATTAGTTGTATTCGGTTAGATTTTTGGAGTCATTCTCCGAGCATTCAATTGTAAATATTCTTATCGGCGGTAATGCCCTATAATTCTTAACCTTATTTTCTTGTATAATGTCTTATTAATTGTAAGATCCTCTTCCCAATACGGGAGAGTGGCCGTATGGCCCAATATATGGGTCCGGGTGGGAATATCTTACCGACCTATTGTATGTTTCTTTATATTTTTATTGAAAGTGGTATCATTATTCCCCACTCACCGAAGAATAAAGGCCTTTGGTTTCACGATATCTTTCTAGTGTGTTCTTTTGTATCTCCAAGACAGTACGTATCGTATCGCGAATGATATAACCTTATGAAGTCTACCCTAACCCTGCCCCTCTCCTTATCCAGATGGGGACCGAGCTAGTCTTGCAGTTGGAGAAATTTTGGGAGGACGTATGAATTAGAATTTTCCGTTTTTGCGATATCGAGACTGGTCCAAGTGGACCTGGCGCCCAACAATTGTGGATTTTGGTGGATCTAATTAGGGTATTAATGTAGAGTAATCGCCGCCTTATAAATTGATCGTGTAATCATTCCCCAGAAGTTTCTTATTGCAGCCTTTACGAACTTTGCTCTACGCGGCAACCCATCGCCAGATGCGTCGGATTTTGCCGCGTAACAATGTTCACTGCAAAATTTCTATTATATGAAATCTGTATAGGATCAAAGAAATAAATGACTTCTGTGAAAAAATTGATAACAATGTCTATCTAAGAATATCGATTTCAGTATGCATCTCGGACGAAACAATGGGATGTGTATATCACCCCTACTCCCATTTTCTATTCGCTATATATGAGCGTTATTCTTCGCGAGAGACGCATTCACAATTATTAATTTATTGTTGTCTACCGTATGACAGAATCATTTAACTTTATTTTTTTTTAAGAAAC
This sequence comes from Prorops nasuta, assembly GCF_024137725.1. Classification (NCBI taxonomy): domain Eukaryota; kingdom Metazoa; phylum Arthropoda; class Insecta; order Hymenoptera; family Bethylidae; genus Prorops; species Prorops nasuta. Next base: position 1,522,600 of record NW_027116810.1, read on the forward strand.
AAAAATGTCTACTGATTTACGTAGCAAATTTTTTTCAATTAATATTGCGAACGAATACGATGCATGGGTACTGGAATGTCGCGAGCATATTCGACGATTGAGCAACGCGGATCGAGCTTTGCCCGTTGGAACGCTTCAAAAGAATTTTGCCGAAATCGCGTGTATAAAGTGTTTATTGCTACGAACGCAGAGAGAATTGAATTATATTAAATCAGGTGCTGGTTGTAGCAATGACGTACAAGGACTTATCTGGGAGGAGCTTGATTCGGCGTTTCGAAGTCGAATAAGCAGCGATATGGTAGTTAATACTAATTATATAGAGCCGAAGAATTTTTTAGTAGACGCGGAAGTATTAATGCGTGTGCGTATAGATAAGGTATTTGTTAATGCAAATAGTGTTAAGGTTAATTGTGTATTTAACGGACAATTCATCTGCAAGGAAAATATTGATGAAAAAAACATTAATACGACTAACGCAATATTGTATAAAACTGATAATTTTAGTGATTGGTATAGGAAAAATATTTTAGACGTTATTATGAAAAAATTAAGTGAATTTCAAGAGAGTGATAGTGGATGGGCTTTACAAAAAATCCATTATTTACTGGTTAACATTAATCGTTTTAACCCGTTGCACGCGGGTTGAAGAATTAATCTACCATCTGCTATCGCAAGTAGGAAAGCTCTGATAAATTTAGAAACCAGTGATAATGCATTTTTCGCTTGGTCCGTGACGGCATCACTCTATCCGGCAAAACCTGCGACTCATCCAAATCGTACGTCCTCTTATCCATATTTTCGGACGGTTTTAGACGTCGGTAGCATAACCTTTCCGTCTACGCTAAAACAGATCCCGAAATTCGAGACGGATAATGACGTGTCGATCAACATCTTTAACTTGGAGAATGAAAAACAAAATACCGACGCAAAAATCAGAATTTTACCTCTTCGGGTGACGAAGAAGAAGAGATCGAGGCATGCTAATCTTCTTCTCGTCAACGATGAACAGGGAGCTGCACATTTTATATGCATAAGGAATCTGTCGAGACTGGTGCGAAGCCAATTCACCAAGAGCAAAATTGAACATTATATATACTATCGGTATGTAATAATAATAATAATACAAATATCACTGCATATGTTTTATATTATTATTATTATTTTTTTTAGATGTCTCCACTACTTTCGCACAGTGGAGAGGCTCGAGTCGCATAAGCAGGATTGCGCGCAGCTCAACGATAATCTCCGCTTGATGTTACCGAGAGAGTCCGAGGATCGCTGTGTTTCCTTCAAGAACATCAAAAATGGGGAAAGAGTGCCATTCGTTGTATATGCGGATCTCGAGTGCATATTATCAAAAGTAGAAGAATCGAACAGTAGTAATATTTATCAGAAACATGAACCTATCAGTGTAGGCTTTTATTTAAAAAGTGCTCGCGATGCGTCACTCTCGAGATACGATGCTCATCGGGGTGCCGACTGCATCGAATGGTTTGTACGCGAGCTCGAGGTCATTGCGCGCATCGCGAGCGAGAAACTGGGGACTATCGTGCCCATACGTGATCTTAGTCTTAGCGAACGATCGCGTCACTATAATTACCCCAATTGTCATATCTGCAAAAAGGCGTTTCTTCCAAATCAACTTCGAATTCGCGATCACAATCATATGACCGGCAGATACAGAGGACCGGCTCACAATAATTGTAATTTATATTTTAAAGATTCGCATGTCATTCCAGTAATTTTCCACAATTATTCCGGCTAGATTCACATTTTATTCTCGAGACGATCGCTGATTTGTACGAGGGATCGGTATATCTGCTATCTGTACATAAGGAAAAATACATTTCATTCACCAAATATTTGCGAAATTATAATATACGGCTGAGATTTATCGATTCATTCAAATTTATGGCCTCCAGTTTGGACAAATTGAGCTCGTACTTGGCGTTATCTCAGCTAACAAATTTGGGTTCACAATTTTCGGACTTGAGCGTCGAGCAGTTTAACTTGCTTACGAGGAAAGGTATTTTTTCTTACGACTATATAGATAGTGCGGCTCGATTGGAAGAGGCAGCTTTACCACCGCGCTATTCATTTCGCAACAGACTGACCGACAGCCATATCAGCGAGGAAGCATACAATCATGCCGTAGAAGTATAAGCAAAATTTCAGATGCGCACACTTGGGGAGTACAGTGACCTGTACTTGAAGACCGATGTTCTATTGTTGACCGCCGTTTTCGAAAGTTTTCGCGATAGTTGCATGCAAAATTATAACTTGGATTTAGCCCATTATTATACGCTTCCGGGCTTCCCTGGGACGCGATGTTGAAGCATACGGGAATCAGGCTGGAGCTTTTCACGGACGTGGATATGTTGCTGTTCGTAGAGCGCGGTATACGCGGTGGTTTTAGTTAGAGCTCCAATCGCTACGAGAGGGCCAACACACACAATCGGTACATGCGGGACTATGATCCGGCGGAACCGTCGAAATATCTCATGTATTACGAAGTAAACAATCTGTATGGGTGGGCAATGTGTCAGCCGCTGCCCACCCATGGATTCCGATGGATCGAGGACGCTGCCAATCTCGATGTATCCGATATACCCTCGGATCATCCCGAGGGTTATATTTTGGAGGTCGATTTGGAGTATCCGCGCGAGGTTCACGACAAACACGCGGACCTACCGTTCTGCATGGTGCGCGAGAAACCGCCAGGCGCGAGCAGAAGAAGCTGCTGGCTACTTTATACGATAAGACGCGTTACGTAATACATTATCGCGCTCTGCAAAATGTATGCGTAATGGACTCGTACTAAAGCGTATACATCGCGGTCTAAAGTTTCAGCAGTCCACCTGGCTACGCGATTACATCGAGCTGAACATGCTTTTGCGCACCGCATCCACTAACGAATTTGAGAAGAATCTCTTTAAGTTGATGAACAACGCGGTTTTCGGTAAAAAAAATGGAGAACGTGAGGATTAGAGTTGACGTGAGGTTCGCAACCAAGTGGAAGGGAAGATACGGGGCGGAAAGCCTGATTTCCAAACCGCATTTTCATAGTCTCGCGATTTTCAATGGGAATTTGGTCGCGATTCAATTATCGAAATTGTCCGCGAAATTTGATAAACCCATTTAAGTGGGAATGAGTATTTTAGATATTTAAAAAATATGCTTGTATGAATTACACTATGACTATATGCTTCCTACATTCGGCAGTAAATTTAGAGCGATGTTGTAACGAAGCGTACGTTCGTCACTTTAATATTTCAATGTTCCGTTCTTTCTGTTAATTTCTGTAAAGGGGAGGGGCAAGCGCCACCTGTGCGACCCCGCGATAATTGCGCGTAATAGGTTCGATCGCGGGTCGATAGGGGGTCGATCCGCGCACGCGCGACAATAATTATCTCGCGTGCCACTGTCCTCCCGATTCACTCGCATTTTTGGGCCCTACGTAGCCGGTTGTGTGCCGCAGTTGTGTCTTGTTGAGTCGTTAAGGGTACCCCCCTGTTTAGTATTTTCTATTTCTTCTCTACTTGTAATAGTGCGCCATAGCGACTTCACTGAAAGGATTCCCTGGTTATTAAGGAAAAAAGGTGCAGCATGGTAAATGGACCCGATACAGGAAGCATGGAAGGAAAGCAGAACTTGGGAAGAACCGTCTAGCACGTGATAGTCCTTAAAAAGGCCCCTGCATGGATCCCCATTTTGTCTGCATATATAGTTGATTCCAGGTAAAGCTGACTTCGAACTTGCGAAGTCAGGTTTCCTTAATCTTATACTCCTCTTTCCTTTAGTTTCGTCCGGCATTATTACTCGTATGATTTTTCTTATATTTGTATTGAGCGTATATCAGGTATTTTGTAATTAATTAATTTGGATATTGCTCCTTTTTATTAATTGTTCCGTTTTCGGGAGTGGTTTAAGAGCAGTGGGCTAATGGACGGGTCGCGAATCGCGTAGGGATTCCCTGTATTCTAGGAATACGTTGTAGGACGGGGTGTAGTCCCTCGTCGGAGAAAGGCGATCCAGAGCCTTCTCGAAGTTTTCCCGACGCGAGCCCGTTCGAATATCCTTGCCCTAGCCGTTTCCCCGTTATTTTAAGTAAAATTTACAAAGCGTCTTGGTTCACGCATGAGACGAGTCTCAAGCCGGTCAGCCGCGGAGGGTCATATTAGCGGATTTAGCAAGCTGGCGTCCAACACCTTGTAAACGGTTTATTGTACGTGATCTCCTTTTCATTATGGTGTATTTAACATAAATAACAAGTTTATATAATTAACTATTGTCATTTTAATAAAACGTAGGGAATACCCTATTGTAACTATGAGAACATTTGCTGATCCGTAATAATTAAAGTAAAGCTGTATTTTTAGAAACTAATCATTTGCTTATTTGATTACCCGGCCAATAACTCCCTCCGTGTGCCTTGTGCGTCGGTTCTGGTCACTGCCTATCCCCTGGCAAACCAAGGCCCATAAGTGATACTTTTCGTTTTTAGGTAATAACCTTAGTGAAAGCACTTATTTGGCCAGGCCGCGAAATACGACGTTACAATGTATACCGACATGGACAGTCTGATATACAGTGTCGAGTGCGACGACGTTTACTCGTACATGAAACGCGATCTCGCGCGATTCGACACCAGCAATTATCCTGGCGATAATCAGTATGATATGCCACGCGTCAAGAAAAAGATACCTGGTCTGATGAAGGATGAGAACAATGGTCGTATCATGACCGAATTCGTAGGACTGAGGGCAAAAATGTATACTTTCAAGGTGAAGGACTGTGCGAGAATTGTTAAAAAAGCTAAAGGTGTCAAAGGTTTCGTTATCGCAAGAAATATAACATTTGACGACTACAAGGATTGTTTGGATAATTTCATCGTACAGTCTCGGAATCAAAATTTAATTCGATCGAAGCTGCAAGTTTTCTCGATCAGTCAGAGAAAGGTCGCCCTCAGTCCGTACGAGGGCAAGCGTTTTGTTACACCCTACACCGTAGTGACTCTACCCTGGGGACATTATACACTCTACAAGAATAATTTCTTTTTATTTTTTCGCTTTATTGTTTTTATTTTAAGAATACATATATTTTTTTATTGATACATCTTAATAAAAAAAACATTGTTCTTATCAAACATTGTTCTTATTTATCCAGGAATTGTGCGTCCTGTCGAATCCCAGCCACTTAAGAAATACTTTATCGCCCTTTCTGCGCAATACTCTCTCCACCAGATACACATCGGGATTGATAGTTTTCGAAAGCTGGTATTCCTAAAATCCACCCAATAATTCCGTACCCCTGAAATCCGTGACGAGATACGTAGCAGGATTGGTCCTCTGCACTTTCGCCACCTCGAATATTTCGGTCGTCCAATTTGGCGTGTAGCTTTTGGGGAACATCTGCTTTAATTTACTAATTCGTACGAAATCGCCGACTTTGTACTTGGCACGACCTGCGACCTTGATGTTGCTGTATACTGTCTTGAGTAGCTTATCTGCATGCTCGGGTTTTACATCCACGGGAGGCACTCCCGTGGTACGATGCTTTGCGCATTGTACGCATTAACCATCTCTTGCAGCATAGCGCGCCACTTGTAATTGTCGTTCATCGTAAACCGTTATGACGTATCTATGTGTGTCCCGAGACTCCTATCTCCACACATAGTCGAAAAAAAAAAAATGAAACATGCCTCTAGGTTCGACACTATAAATATGACCCGGTAAGGGGGAAAAAAAAGATAAATTCACTATATTACGTAGTGGTTGGGCGCCAGGGTCGTTGACGGAACCGTAGCATCGGAAACCCAGCGGCATATCAACCTTCCATTCACCGGCTAGCCAGGCGTGGAAGAAGGTAGAGGGGGGGGGGGGGAGGGGGTAAGGATCGTAAGTGTATGTTTCCGTGTGAGGATCAAATAATTAAAACAATACGATTCAAGCTGAGAGACTTTTGCCTTTACTTCTCCCATGTTACTATGTTCACATCTACATTCATCCCTAGGACTGTCGTCTCATGGGGCGTACGCCTTCGACACACACATTCATTCCAGGCATGCGAGACAGAACTACGGGGACTCGACTCGGGCATGATATTCGCCCGCACCACTCTGTGTGTATTTCTAGTTTCTCCCGATGACGGGGAATAAATGACCCCGAATATTATCGCCAAGTCCAGAAGGAGGCGTTCCCTCCGAACCTGAATACCTCGAACCCCACGGGGAGGCCCTCGGCACACACTCTCCAACCGCGCTCGTTGAAGAGGCCCCTCCGGGAGGTGATACTCGGCGTGAGGGTTCGCGATCGGATTCCCGGTACATCGAACAGCTCCTTTCCTAGGCAACGTCGTAGGTCCGGGATACCTCCCTCACCCGATCGGACAACACTCACCCAGGGATGGGGATTGGCGTACTCGGCTCGTGGATGATTCTATGGACCAACCGACGGTCCCTCTACTCTCCTCTAAGTTAAGGGGTTCATCTACTCCCTACAGGAGTCCTTCCTTCTATATGTTGCCCTTCGGCAGGTGGATTCCTAGGGAGTGATGTTCTGAGTTAACCCTGGATCTCGCGAAGAGGGGACCTCTCCACCCTCTCGCGATCGCCCACTCCCCAGCCAATACACCCGGAATCGAGCACCAGGAGAGATTATCACTCACCGGGGAAAACCATTTCCGGGGAAAACCGGCAATTGCGGGGAATTCCTCACCAGGATCTCCTCAGCACACCTCCCCCTTCCTGGGACGATCCTCCCTGTTAAACTACGTACACACAGAGGGTTAAGGAAAGATGCTACCTTCTAACCTGTCCCTTTTACTTTCAGATGCGGCTCCACTCAGGTCCTCCGGGTCACCTTCTCTCACCACTTTCTGGAGCGACTCCGTCCAGGCTTCTCTCCATGCCTCCCGATTATTCCATCTCTCTCCGTTATCCTCTTCAATCCCGAGTCCAATAATTAACCTCCTTCTTCCAGGGTCTTCTCAGTAACTCCCATTCGCCACTCTTCGCTCCGCTGGGCTGCCAATTAAAAGGGGCGATCCTACTCCTTCCGCGGGTCCACGCATTAAGAGAGCTATGTTACACTTGATCGGTCTCAGATCATCTTCTCCTTCCATTCCCCACTCCTTCGCTACTTCCATCCCTCCTTGTTGACAGTTTTTGTTAACATTGGTCGCTTATATGAAAATTTCATATAATAAGATAGCCTATTGATTGGCCGATCGTAGTCCTCGGCGGCATCTTATCCACCCATCACTCTGCCTAACCAGGCAGCGGATGTTTGTAGCTCTGGTCGTATTTTCAGGTTAGTTTCCTCCCGCTCCGAGAAGGTTTTTCACGCCAGAGGGGATATTCTCTCTCTCCTTCTCTCTTTCTCTGCTCGACGATTCGCCATCACCTCCTGTGCTGCTTCCTGCCTGACATTCCCTACTTTTCTAAGCTGTATAATAAAACAAATCCCTGCCATCCCGTCTCGCATCCTCATAGTCGTTCCTTGCACTCACTCATCAAACATACTTTAACTTAAAAATGGATTGATTTTCATGATTTGTAGAGGAGGTCGATATCGGGGTGAAGGGAGAAAGAGTCGCATCCTAAGGATCCCTCCCCCAAACACTCGGACTATGTATCTACCCTTGGAGCTCAATTTTAACCTCTTGCTCTAATTATAGTCTTGGGACGGGGTACAATGGAAACCCCCGTCACACCGTATAACGTGAATTTTAGGATCCCCGTTATAAGCGGGCGATCCTGGCCTGAAAGGCCTTATTATTTGCACGTTGCCCCATTCCTATCACCGCTCTAACACCCCTCTTGGCCTAATAATACGGAAAATGATTATTTATCACTGGAGGTGACATTTATTTAGTGTTATATTGTTCTGTATCGAGTCAGCGCCTTGGTAGCGCCTTTATTAACTTGTTTATTAGTCGGTAAGTTCGTTTTGTGTGAAGGTACAGAGCGTGCTGCGTTTAAAGTATAGGAGTGTATTTGAGAACGGACGAGGAGTAGGGAGGAGTGGAGAAGTTAGAGATGAATAAGAGAAAAGGAGCCTCTCCAGATCCGTCGGTAACATAGAATATCAGGTGGATATGGAAGAAAGTATGGCTGCGGAGAGTTAAAGGAAGAAGGGAGAACTCGGACCTCTCGCCTGAATATCATACTATACATTATCGGCGAGAAACAGTATCCTCGCTTAGCGGTATAATATAGGCTACGCGACAGAGTCGGTAGCTCCGGTAATCACGATGCTTCGACTGGAGCATGTGACTATAATCGGCCAATATCGCCGAAATTATGGAAACTTAGGTGATAATCGAGGATGAGGGGAGATATCCGAGGAATTGGAAGTTGAGGAGTGCCTGTGAGGACTCGCTCTCTTCCGTCTGGTCCTCTGAAGGCAGCGGTCGTAGCAGTTTTGGAGTCTGGAGGAAAACCCGATGGATCTGGAGGAGGAAATGGAGCAACGGAGCACCTAAGAGTAGCAGCCGGGGCCAGGAAGGCGAGGACGAGGTGCCACATAAAGGACCTGCGGCGAGGCTGACCAACCCGGTGCTGGCCGATGGGAGTAAAGGTTATTGTTCCGTATTTCCATCTTCTCGGTTTAGCGAATTAGTGATTTATATCGGCCTAGGAGGGGGGAGGTATCACGGTGGGCTCGGGGCTTTCCCGTTGGTATTCCCGGCTCTTCCCCGGTGGGCATCACGGTGAGGGAATTTCTCTCCTGTGGCCTTACCGGGTGGAGTCGGTGGGTCCTGGGTTCCGCCGGGGTATCACCCCCCAGGCGTCTCGTCACCGAAGAGTAGAGGTAGGGTGGTATTTCTGGTCCGAATGGTTGTTTCCCCTGTTTAATTATTGTATTTTGATTTGTGCTTGTGGACCGTCAGTTGTTCGTAGAGTCATCCGCGAGCCCGAGACGCCGTTCCCTGTAAAAGCGAAGTGGTTCCTCCTTAGGTTCCCCGCTCTCGAGTCCGGGGCTAGTCGTCCGATCGGATGAGGGACGGGATCGGAACTTGCGTTACTTATCCGGAAGTATTCGGGGTGTCCGATGCCCTGAAAAGGGCCCCATTCGAGCGTCCCTCCGGCGGGGCCTCTCTGGAGGACGTAGCCAGAGAGTGAGTGCCCATTGCGTGCCTCCCCACTGGGCCGAGGTCACTGGCTCGTGTGTAGCCTCCTTCGGGACTTGGCATATATTAAGGGATTCACCATTTTTTCCCCGTCATCGGGCCGTATTCGCCGACCGAGAGGATGCCTGATCCATAACAGTCAGGAAAACTCTAATTCTCCCCGCTCCTCGGGTCGTAGTATGTCGTGTAGTATGTTTGTGTGAGTGCGATGTTTCTGTATGGTATGAGTCCGTCGCGTATATAAAATTTGAGAGTAACCAATAGGGGAGAAACTACCGAGCGAGCACTATTTTGTATGAATCTCTAATATGGAAGATTAAAGCCTCGGTCATCTTGCCCTTAAATAGTTTGGTCTGATTTCATTTACTGCAACCCCGAGAATAACACCTAAGAAAATCTTAAAACTTGTCGATCCTAGAGTATTCTCCTAACCTTGCCCCTCTACTTTACCTTAGGGGGCTGACTAGCCGTGTAACCTAAAACATCGATGGATTTCTAAGGCTTGGTCATAAGAACCGACCTGGCGCCCAGCAAATTACTATAGTATGTTTCGGAATTAATTCCCCGTAACCGGGTTGAATAAGGCCTGAAAAATCTTACCGATGTCCCTTATATGGCAATTTTGACTGCCGAAAGGTCGGGAAAATATTGTCCGCTGTAATTTGGCGCCCAACGTGGGGCCCGAGAATGTGAAAGGATTCGACATTCTAGAATATTATTAGAACGAATATTCTAAACAAGGTGTTGCTAAGCGTAAATTGTTTTGGTTTGGATGATGTATGAATGATAAATTATGTATCTGTAGTTTTTGTCATAAATGTTGTGTTCGTCCTATAATATTAATCTCGATTGAGACGAACTGCATAAACACGCAGAAAAACTTAATCCCCAATAACTTGGGTGATGGGCTATAGGATCGAATGTTTACATCAGTTGTCTTACTCGGAAGTACTTGAGGCCGCGACAATAACAACAGCGCGGAGCAATTCCAGGTACTTGGCATCGGCAAATGTTTACATTTTCCTAGCTGCCGATTGGTCCTTTACCCCCTCCATGCGAGCCGTGGCCCGCGGACCGGGCCAGTGCTTAGCATAAATTAGGACGAGTAAGACGTGTCGCGAGCTGAGGAAAAATTGAAACCGGGACAAACAGTGCAACGACTCAGGAGATCCGGGACACCGAAGGTCTACCAGAGAGTACACTTGACGGAGCTGGGAAGAGGAAAGAAGAGGTCTGGGTAAGAGGGGATAAGGACTTCCAAAGGTAGGCGGACGTAGTCCACCCTCACTATAATATTTAGTGATATCCTCCACGTTTATTCGTGTGCTGAGTCGCGTTTAGTTTTCCCCTTCGCTTAATTGGGTGCTAGCTTAATAGCTAGGATAAAATTAATTAATACATTACGAAAGGTAGAATCAGTGCGCGAATCGGGAGATTGCAAGAAAAGCGTTCGAGTATTCGCGTGCGGTACGACTCTTTTGAGCTTTCGGTCCGGTTTGGGTGATTCTCCCCAGAGGTTTTCATTCGTTTCCCCGGTTAGCGGTACTTCTCGCGGTATTGTTTCGGTGATAATTCCCGAGCAATACTTAGCGGGGTACATCGCACGGGTGTAGTTAGAATAGGCGGATTTCCGGTGGTGAGTTCCTGGGAATTTCTCGGCGTCTCTCACTCCCCGGAAGTTTTCTTTATTTTGAAGCTTAGTCCCCGTGTGCGGTATTCTTCGCGGCGTTAGTTTTGGGCGTTGTCTCCAGATTCACGTCGCCGAAATACATCCTATACTTCGGGTGTGGACTTGGGCAGGTGGCTTCTGGTGGTGGTAGTCCTGGGCTATTTCTCGGTGACTACCATATCCTAGGAGAATTCCCTGTTGCCAGTCGCTTTCCCCGCTATACGGTGTTTCGTGCGGCTTGGAACTTGTGTGTTTTTCCCCATATAACGCTTCGCGATAATACTTCGCATCAATCGGTTGTAGAGTCGGGTGAGTGGGCAATTGGGGGCGCGAACTTGGGAAGATCTCAGTCTGTCGCATTCCTTAGGAGATTTCCTTACTTCCGACTAAATAGCCAAAAAGAACGGGCGTTTCCTCAGATCGGGTCGGGCCATAAGAGAATCGTTGCGGTTTTCGATATTCGGTAAGTCATTATCCCCGATAAGGTGTAGAAGGCTATACTCCCCGGTCGCGGGAAAACGCTTTAATTTTAAGTAACCGAGCGAACGCAGAGATAGCAGGGGTTAGCAGCTTCGCGTATTTCAGGGTAACAACGAAATAACTCAAGAGGCGAACGAAAAACATCGGCGGTTAGGTTTTTCGAGTCTTACAGGTTGCGTAATAGTTGGGAATGTTCGATCCCATGCCAGACAACGAGGACCCCCTCGCGTGGGTGTATGCCCTAAATGTAGCCGAAGTAACTGCACAATTGGCCACGCTGGGCCAATCCACGAAAGGGATTCTGCCTACTCTTCGCGATCGGTTATACGATTATATGACCGCCCAAAATCAGAATCCAGGGCCGAGTCGTGTGAGCAGTGCGGGCAGGGAGGAGTCCAGTCTCGCGGATCCAGCGACATCACCGGGGAGATCAGTGGATCCCCCGGGAGCACAGATGGCCCGCGCAGATACCGGTCAACCGTGGAGTGCGGCATCGCGCGGGGATGGAGCTCAGCGTGACCTTCCCGTTAATTTGGAAAGAAGTCCTCCTAGCGAGCGACGTTTGGAAGGGCCGAGCCTCAACGAGCAAAGTCGCGATCGAGAAAACACCTCGCGGTTAGAACAACAGCTCGCGATTCTAATCGAAAGATTGTCGGTCTTCCTTCCGTCGGAGAGGGCTGGCGTGGAAGGGGGAATTCCTAGCCACGTTAGTTTTCCTCCGTCGAGTCGGGTGGTTCCTCCAGGAACAATCCCCGAGGTAGAATCTTCGGATCGGGTGTTCCCCGAAAGGGTGCTCCCCGTAACGGAGATTCCGAGCCAGACGAGGGAAATGACGACTCGTGAACGTTACCCTTTCGTATCGTTCGTACCGGGCTCGTCATCTCAGGAAACGGTTCGAATGACGGCAGGGCCCTCATCCGCTATGGTCCAAGAGACCGCGGCTTATACGAATCCCCGTTGTTCGTCGGGAGTCAATGCGTCGACCAGTAACTACGGATTGGGTGAATATTCCCCAAAAAGAGACTCGGTTGGAGAGGGCCTCATAAATGATCTATCCCCTCCAACTTCAAGGGCGTTTGGATCATTGGACCCATATCTCGCGTACTCCACGCATGCCATACCTCCGCCGACTCAGTACGGTCATTCGAGTTACCCGCGGGAAAATTTGGCGAATCAGGTATCATCGATCTGTTCAATGTTTAGCAGGTTAAAAATTAGCTTCTCCGGTAAAACAGGTGAAGACCCTGAAGCATTTTTACTTCGATTGATCGATGTTCGAATACCGCTTAACATTTCAGACTCGATGATGCTCGATTACGTACGATACGCATTGAACGGAATAGCGTTACAATGGTATCGGGGCTTGCGTTCGCGTTGGGGAACTTGGCCAACATTCGAGCAGGCCTTTCGCTTACGTTTTGGTGGACCTAACGTCCAATTTAATTTGCGGCAGGACATAGCTAAGCGTACTCAGGGTGAGGGGGAACCGGTCGCCGATTATTTCGTGTGCATTCGAAATATGCTGGACAGACTGACTCCTCCCTGGCCGGAACGCGAATGGATCTGGGCCGCCTATAAAAACTTGTTGCCTGGATTGCAGCCGGCCATCGACATCGATTCGATAGTGTCGTTCGATGCACTCGAGATGCGTGCGTGCCGAGTCGAGGAAACAGTGAAATCGGCCCAGACTTACTGTGCTCCACCCCCACCGGATCGCACATTGTACCCGGAATTAGCATGTCCACCGAGCGCCCGAAGATCGCGAGTTACTAGGCGAACCGCGGCTATGCTAACAACTATAGACGATCCAGGCTCAGGCGAGAACGAACCTATTTTCATGGAAGAAGTTACCAATGAAACAATAAATCTTGCGGCGGATAGGTCGAATTTAGACTCCGCGTCGGCAGATCGATGACCCACTCTCTGCTGTAACTGTCGGCAGAACGGTCACTCATGGCGAAATTGTCCCGCTACTAATAGGCGAATATTTTGCTATCGTTGCGGGAAGGACGGCGTGATAAGTTTGAAGTGTCCCTGCGGTCCGGGAAACGAGAACAGCGGCCGTTGACATCGTCAATGGCCGATCATTTGGAAGGATTCGTGATGCGCTTTCAACAGTCGTCCGATTCGGTTTTGGTCATTCGGAAAGGAGGCCCACTGTTATTTCTGGCAGCTTTCGTGGGGGAGGTTCCGTTACCTGTCCTAGTAGATAGTGGGGCTACCCGAATTTTCCTGGGAGCTGATGGGAGTAGCATGTTGGCTTGTTTAGATCTTCCTGTCCTTCCCGGAACGAAGAGCACCGTGACCACCGCGGACGGTCATAGTACGGAAATTGACGGTGAAATATGCCTCCCCAAGACGATTTAGTTTGAGCATCGGGAGGTACGAGCTCGGGTGTTTCCATCATTGGCAGTGCCCTGTATTTTAGGGTTAGAAGCGTTAAACTCCTTCGGCATCGTGATCAACTTCGCTGGTCTAAAATGGTGGTTTGACTCACGGCCGGAGTGCGTTTTCCCCTTCGAGGGTGACGGGCGGGACCTCCCCGAGATCCAATCCCCGAATATTCGGGAGAAGGAAAGTCCTTACCTTACTGTTCGAGATTGGGAGGAGCAGAAAATGTTGCGAAGTAGATTCCGCATTTCTCTGTTATATCTCCCATCTCTATTGCGCTCACAATAGACGGCTAGACCAACAGCGTCTAGCCGCTCTATCTGTCCCTCTCTCCGCGGCGCGCTTGCGCGTCTTCTGGCCCTGGCGTGTCGCGGCCGCGAAGCGACACTACTTGCGCGCTTGGCCACTAGGTGGCCAGCGCCCGCGGCAGCTCTCTCGCTGGCAAGATTAGTGTCGCGTAATTATATAGATGGGTCCTTGATAAGGACCCATCGCACCTCAGCCTTGCTCGACCGCTGACTATCAAGCAGCAACCGCAGCAGTTTTTGCAGCCTTCCTGGCTTTTTGACGCCTCTACGGCTTTTGACGCCTCAACGGCAGCGCCTCCAAGGCTATCAAAAGAGCGCCTCCACCGGCGAACTCTACGGGTATATACTTTGGTAAGTATCACCCACCACCCACCGCCTACCAAGAGGGGACTAACCCTCTGCGGCATTTTCCTCCCTCCTATGGGAGATTTCTCCGGGGACTGCCCGGGAGAAGTTAACCCTCTCCTTCCCCTCCACACTGCCTCCGAGGACTACCTCGGACCCAGTGTTCCGACCCTAAACTCCAGGGCTATCGACAGAGTCGGGTATTGGGAGGGGTAGATTCACCCTAGGGGTTGGGGTGGCTCGGAGCCACCATAGCTCAGGGAGAAGGGGGCTGAGGGGTAAGGGGACTTCCCCTTCCCTAAATCCACCTCTCCTACTTCGCTTCCTCCCGTGGCTGGGGATTTTACTAGGGAATACCCAAGGGAAAATTGTCCAGTCCGGGAGTTTATAAGTCCGCGTTCCTTCCTGGGGAATTCTAGTCTTTGGGGTTCTTGGGAATCTTCGATTACCGAAATTCCCTAGAATCTGACGACGACAAATTCCCTAGAAAGTCGATCATCTTAGTATAAGCGGTTCTTTTTGTAAATATTGTAAAATTTTGTATAATTTTTATTTATTTGAATAAAGACTCTTTTAACTCTTACATTTGTCTTCGATCTTTTATTCTCAGAGATAACCTTCCCTTCTGACCACAGGGCTGGAGCCTATTTGGGCACTGTCTCGCACACTTACCGATTTTGCGTTCGTGGATAATTTTCCCCAATTAGGGGGAGATGAAATAGATGAATACCGCTATCCCCTAGGAATGGGTGAAAGTAGAGTCCCTGTGAATTTTGCGGGAGCAAATCAACTCCCCGTTTCCGGGGGAAAGTACTCAGACCTGTGCCTTGGGATCAGTGAACTCACCGTCGATGAGGAGAGAGAGCTTGAGCGTTTTTTAGCTATCGAGCGTCCCAAACTGTTGGCGGCTCCGGGCGTGACTATCCTCGCCTCTCACCGAATCGATGTGGGTAACGCGGCTGCGATTAAACAACGCTACAATCCCGTGGCACAGGTGGTACAGAAAGCCATTTATGAGGAGGTCGATCGTCTTCTGGCCGAGGGAATTATAGAGCCTTCCAGCAGTGAGTGGTCATCTCCGATTGTAATGGTTCGTAAAAAGGATGGATCGTATAGATTTTGTCTGGATTTTCGTCGCGTTAACGCCGTATCGAAGAAAGACGCGTACCCCCTGCCGTATATGCAAAGTATCTTGGAGAAATTAAGATCGGCTCGCTACATTTCCGCTATTGACTTAAGTCAAGCGTATTTTCAAATTCCAATGGATGCAAACAGTAAAGAAATCACCGCCTTTACTGTGCCGGGACGCGGATTATTTCACTTTATACGAATGCCTTTTGGCTTGACAGGAGCACCGGCAACTTTTCAGCGATTGCTCGATAGGCTAATAGGACCGGAAATGGAGCCGCACGCGTTTGCGTATCTTCACGATATTATTATCGTAACAGCGACCTTCTCCGACCATCTTCGCTGGCTTAAAATCGTGTTCAATAAAGTGGCGGGAGCGGGGCTGCGTATTAATCCAGACAAAAGCGAATTTTGTAGGTCTCAGGTTCGATATTTGGGTTTTCTGGTGGACAGGGACGGTTTGCGAATGGACCCGGAGAAGATAGCTCCGATCCTCGAATATCCTCCGCCTAAAAATATCAAGCAAGTGAGACGGTTTATGGGCATGGTCTCCTGGTATCGTCGGTTCATACCAAGCTTCGCCTCTCTAAGCGAACCGATAAACCGACTTTTAAAAAAGACACAGGCTTGGTGTTGGGGCGAGGAGCAACAAGAGGCATTTAGCGATCTTTGCCGCTGCTTAACGACAGCGCCGACCTTGGGTTGCCCCAATTTCGAGATTCCTTTCGTCTTACAAACCGACGCGAGCACAGTGGGTCTGGGCGCAGTACTCACCCAGAATCTAGAGGGGACGGAACAGGTGATTGCGTACGCTAGCCGTACGTTAACCGAGGCCGAGCCAAATTACACTATGACTGATCTCGAATGTCTCGCAGTCGTATGGTCGATAAAAAAATTTCGTGCGTATTTGGAGGGAACCGCGTTTACCGTGATCACCGACCATAGCAGTTTACTGTGGTTACATAACCTAAAGAATCCGACAGGTCGCCTGGCACGGTGGTCCTTGGAGTTACTGGAGAATGACTTCAAAATTATCCATAGAAAGGGAGCGCTGCATCACGTGCCGGACGCACTATCGCGAATGTTTGAGGGCGAGGAGGAGGATGTATTGACGAACTTCCCCCACGCGTTAGGGGTGGTTGAAGATATCCCCCAGGGATCCGGGGCGTCGACCAACACCTCCCGAGAGTTCGGGGCGTCATGGGACAGAGCCGTGACGGAGGAGGACGGCGTGAGTCCGGGGGACGGCATCGCGGACGCCGACGACGTCTGGTACACTCTGAAATGTGTGGCGATCGAGAAGGAACCTCGGAAGTACTCGGAATAGCAGTTGAAGCCGGAAGGACTCTTCGTGTATCGGCCTTCGCGCGAATGTGAACCGGAGATACAGGATTTGGATGCATGGAAGTTAGTGATACCGAAGCGACTACGAGATCGTGTATTGCGCGAAAATCACGAAACGACTCAAGCCGGTCACTTAGGGATAGAAAAGACATATCAGCGCATAGCGTTGCGTTACTTTTGGCCGCGCTTATATAGGGACGTGTATGCGTATGTGAAGCGATGTGACATTTGCCAGCGGAATAAAGTGGAAGCGATCGCTCCAGCAGGATTGATGGGGCGCAGAGTGGTAGAACGACCATGGGAGTACGTAGCCATGGATATTATGGGCCCTTTTCCTCCTAGTAAACAGGGTTACGCGTATCTATTGGTGATACAAGACTACTTCACCAAATGGATAGAGTTATGCGCCTTGCGTAGGGCTACGGGACCGAAAATAAGCGACGCGTTTCAGGAACTCATACTCTCGCGGTGGGGAACGCCTCGAGTAGTACTGACCGACAACGGCACAGAGTTTGCTAACCGCGTGATTGACGAACTTTGTCGCGATTTTCGGATACATCACGCCACTACTCCGCCGTATCACCCTCAGGCAAACCCCGTAGAGCGGGTGAATAGGATCGTCAAAACAATGATCGTATCTTTTCTCTGAGATAACCACAAGGACTAGGACTTACATTTGGCTGATTTTAGGTTTGCGTATAACACGGCGCGACATTCCACATTAGGGATGAGTCCCGCTTTTCTAAATCTCGGGCGTGAACTTTCCCCAGTTGAGTGTTTACGAAGTCAAAACGCTGACTCTCCCCCAGGCAGGGACGAACCTGACTGGAGCGAGAGAATGCGTCGGTTGCGAATGATACAGGACTGGGTGGTTCAACGTTTGGATGAGGCTTTCGCGAGATAGTCTCGTGACTATGACCGACACCGTCGCGAACAACGATTCAAAGCAGGCGACCTGGTACTTCATCGGACTCACGTTTTGTCCTCCGGCGCGAAGAATTTTTCGGCTAAGCTGGCACCCAAATTTCGGGGCACATTTCGGGTGTGTAAAATTATTTCCCCGATAATGTATGAACTGGAGGATGTCATCACAAAACGCAATATTAAAACCCACATTTCCTATGTAAAGCCATATATTCCCGTATAGGAGTCCTCGCAGTCGGCGAGACGGGAGCGTTACTTGGTCGCACCGACCCTTCTTCCCCGGAAAATTCGGGAGACCATCCCCGACCCGGGAGAACCAAGAAAAATAAGTTACCTCACCTTCCACCCCCCGAAGAAGTTGATAAGGAGGTAACTAACCTCAACATGTTTAAACAAGGAGGATTCGGAATACCCGAAGACGAGGACCCTACCGTCCCATTAAGACGTCCTCGTACTCGACCGCGGAGAGCGGCTGATTCCCAAAGCCAGAGCCAACAGTCCGCACAGAACTCCTCAGGGGCGAAAGAAGCGGAGTTTGTAGATTTGACGGGAGAAGATAGTGTTGAAGAGGTCGAGCGAGAAGCAACGGCCCCCCCCCCCCCCATTCATTACGATAGTAGCGACAGGGAAGTGAAAATAGTAGAGGAACCTCCCGACAAAGTAAAACCGACCCAGCTCGACCACTACTACCATTTGTTAATAAAATAAATAAATGGTTTAAACGATATCCGAGTCTGAAGCAAAGGGTGGTCGAAAGTTTGGAGAGATTACTCCGGGAGGATAACCCGCCCATAAGGGAGTACGGCGCGGGTGAAATCCCATACGTCCGGGTTGCCGCTCTCAACTCTCAGAGTACTCAAACCGATTACATTGAGGAAACCCGAAATCAGACCACGATAGGAACTCAGACATCACCATCGGCGCCTGAAGTTCCGGAAGAAGTTGGATTTAATCCCACCACCATCTACGAAGCGGACGACAAGCGGAGTATCCACGGAGACCCCCCGCATAAAAAGATACCCAATTATAGTATGCCCGGACCAAGTGGCACTCAAAAGGACCCCCCCCCCCCCCCGTGGATCTGGATACCGAATCGTCCTCCGAGGACACCATCGGGAAACCCTCCACCGAGAATGGAGGGAGTACCTCGGCCTCAACGGCCTCGCCCAAGGGAGCGATACCTAAAGGAAAAGCGAGTCCAAGCATCCTGCGGACAGTCACTCGCAAGAGTCTCCCAGCCGGGGCCACCTGCGTCAAGACGACGCGACAATATTACAAGAAGGATGGGGAACCAACCACCGTGATGGAACGTCGAATCAACTTCTTCCACGTGCAAGGAGAAGGAGCAAGTCCAGACGTCCAAAGAGTAACGAGGGGCCGACCTCGATGTTACATCTGCAGAGTACGGGGCCACACCTATCTGAATTGTCCTCATCGGAAATAAATAAAAAAAAAAAAAAAAGATTATTCATTTGTATTCCTCCCCATCCTTGGGCGTAAAGGAGTAATCCCCGACTCGGGAAGAAACACTCCTTCCCCGTCGCGGGTGTTATATTTAGTTAGTCTTTAAGTTTCCCCGGAAACGGGGGGGGACCAATCCTATTCCCCGTCCAGGGTACGGATTTGCCGTCCCTTAGTGAGTATAGATAATTTGGCGTGTCAGTTTGGGTCTTCCCCGGCAACGGGTGAGAATAACTTCGGACCCCCATTGTGGACAGTAATGTGGCGTCCTTCTTGTAAAATTTGGAGTGTCTAGGATCGTGCCGGTACGATAACTATAATTTGGCGATTTGCGTTAGTATAATCTTGGCGCCGTTAAATTCTAAGTGTCCCCGTATCGGGTGGTAAAAGCGAGAATTTCCCCTGTTGCGTTAGGGCGTAGATTTTTAAGAAAATCCCCGCCACGGGTGAAAATATTGTAGAGGAGTTTAACGAACCTCCCCTAATGAGGGAAGTAGGTTCAGGAGCCTTCGCGGTGCGGAGATGGGTCCCCTGCGGAGGGAGATGTCTTTTCTACCCCGAAGATGTTTCTAACGGGAAGAACAGAAATAAAAACCGAACCTGACTACTGACCCTGATCATCTGGATCAAGACGTAAGGCAAGGGTGTTTGTTGGTACCCTTGGGGTAGGAAGGGGGAGTTATAACGTGAATTTTAAGATCCCCGTTATAAGCGGGCGATCCTGGCCTGGAAGGCCTTATTATTTGCACGTTGCCCCATTCCTATCACCGCTCTAACACCCCTCTTGGCCTAATAATACGGAAAATGATTATTTATCACTGGATGTGACATTTATTTAGTGTTATATTGTTCTGTATCGAGTCAGCGCCTTGGTAGCGCCTTTATTAACTTGTTTATTAGTCGGTAAGTTCGTTTTGTGTGAAGGTGCAGAGCGTGCTGCGTTTAAAGTATAGGAGTGTATTTGAGAACGGACGAGGAGTAGGGAGGAGTGGAGAAGTTAGAGATGAATAAGAGAAAAGGAGCCTCTCCAGATCCGTCGGTAACATAGAATATCAGGTGGATATGGAAGAAAGTATGGCTGCGGAGAGTTAAAGGAAGAAGGGAGAACTCGGACCTCTCGCCTGGATATCATACTATACATTAACGGCGAGAAACAGTATCCTCGCTTAGCGGTATAATATAGGCTACGCGACAGAGTCGGTAGCTCCGCTAATCACGATGCTTCGACTGGAGCACGTGACATTAATCGGCCAATACTGCCGAAATTATGGAAACTTAGGTGATAATCGAGGGTGAGGGGAGATATCAGAGGAATTGGAAGTTGAGGAGTGCCTGTGAGGACTCGCTCTCTTCCGTCTGGTCCTCTGAAGGCAGCGGTCGTAGCAGTTTTGGAGTCTGGAGGAAAATCCGATGGATCTGGAGGAGGAAATGGAGCAACGGAGCACCTAAGAGTAGCAGCCGGGGCCAGGAAGGCGAGGACGAGGTGCCAAATAAAGGACCTGCGGCGAGGCTGACCAACCCGGTGCTGGCCGATGGGAGTAAAGGTTAGAGTTCCGTATTTCCATCTTCTCGGTTTAGCGAATTAGTGATGTAGATCGGCCTAGGAGGGGGGAGGTATCACGGTGGGCTCGGGGCTTTCCCGTCGGTATTCCCGGCTCTTCCTCGGTGGGCATCACGGTGAGGGAATTTCTCTCCTGTGGCCTTACCGGGTGGAGTCGGTGGGCTGGCGGTGGGTCCTGGGTTCCGCCGGGGTATCACCCCCCAGGCGTCTCGTCACCGAAGAGTAGAGGTAGGGTGGTATTTCTGGTCCGAATGGTTGTTTCCCCTGTTTAATTAATGTATTTTGATTTGTGCTTGTGGACCGTCAGTTGGTCGTAGAGTCATCCGCGAGCCCGAGACGCCGTTCCCTGTAAAAGCGAAGTGATTCCTCCTTAGGTTCCACGCTCTCGAGTCCGGGGCTAGGCGTCCGATCGGGAGGGACGGGATCGGAACTTGCGTTACTTATCCGTAAGTATTCGGGGTGTCCGATGCCCTGAAAAGGGCCCCATTCGAGCATCCCTCCGGCGGGGCCTCTCTGGAGGACGTTGCCAGAGAGTGAGTGCCCATGGCGTGCCTCCCCACTGGACCGAGGTCACTGGCTCGTGTGTAGCCTCCTTCGGGACTTGGCATATATTAAGGGATTCACCATTTTTTCCCCGTCATGGGGCCGTATTCGCCGACCGAGAGGATGCCTGATTCATAACAGTCAGGAAAACTCTAATTCTCCCCGCTCCTCGGGTCGTAGTATGTCGTGTAGTATGTTTGTGTGAGTGTGATGTTTCTGTATGGTATGAGTCCGTCGCGTATATAAAATTTGAGAGTAACCAATTGGGGAGAAACTACCAAGCGAGCACTATTTTGTATGAATCTCTAATATGGAAGATTAAAGCCTCGGTCATCTTGCCCCTAAAAAGTTTGGTCTGATTTCATTTACTGCAACCCCGAGAATAACACCTAAGAAAATCTTAAAACTTGTCGATCCTAGAGTATTCTCCTAACCTTGCCCCTCTCCTTTACCTTAGGGGGCTGACTAACCGTATAACCTAAAACATCGATGGATTTCTAAGGCTTGGTCATAAGAACCGACCTGGCGCCCAGCAAATTAATATAGTATGTTTCGGAATTAATTCCCCGTAACCGGGTTGAATAAGGCCTGAAAAATCTTACCGATGTCCTTTATATGGCAATATTGACTGCCGAAACGTCGGGAAAATATTGTCCGCTGTAACCGTTTCCACATTTCTGTCTTCAACGTACGATTCCAGCGTTCGACTATCGACGCTTTCATCACACTGTAAGTCAAGTAGTGATATATTCCGCATTTCTTCATCAACGCCTGAAAGTCACTGATGTAAAACTCCTTGCCGTTGTCGGTCTGTACATTTTTCGGACAACTGCCGGTCTTTAGGATTCTCGTCATTGTCGTCGTCACTTCTCTGCCACTCTTGGTCTTTAATGCCACCGACCAAGCGTATTTCGAAAGGGTATCGATTACAGTGAGAATGTACTGGTGACCCGCATCGATGTAATTGCGCATATCAACAAGATCAGCCTGCCGGAGATCGTCGAAGCCGCGCACGATGACTCTTCTCCGCGGAAAATTTATCCTCGCCGGTGCCTGGCGCTCCTCCACCAACTGTATCTTTTCTTTGCTAATTTTTTTTTCAGAAAAATGGACAGTTTCTTAAAATTTATTATTGATAAGTGTTTCAAGTATCAGATCTTTCCCATTGACTTTCTCACCAAATTTTTCTCCCATTGTTTGCAAAGTTTGATTCATCTTTTTCTCAAATTGTTCATTATGTTTATTCAATGTCATTGTCAAATATTGTTTAAATTCAAGCAGTAAATATTCTAAATTTGGTTCGTGAAAGTGTTTCCTATTCTCACCATCCAGTCCAATTCCAAATTTATTTATCGATATTTCAAAATAAATGCACTACTATCACTTTTTTTTTTCAAAAATCAGTCTCTTATTCCTCGTTATTATTATTACTCTTTTTGATGGCTCGTAATGTCGAGAGTATACAGTCTACGATGTATATTAAACAAATGCAAATTTCACAACAGCAGGAATCAGACATTTAATTTTTTTTACCTCGTGCTACTGAAAGACGTTGATATTACACTGAGGTAAGAATATAACGTGCAACTTTCTTTATACGATAACATCCTCCTCGCGCAATCTTCGATTATCGAATGTATGTCGTTGTGATGATTCGTATTACCGGCAGCTACCGATGCGATCAAAAGTCTCAAACGTTCGATCAATTCATTCGGATCGTTCCAATGTACGTAGTTGATTGGTCCCTCGGTGACACGCATAAAACCTTTACCCCCTTTTTTTTATGATGATGTTGACGCTTTACTTGCGCCTGATGCTGGCGGTTTATTTGTGCCTGATGTTAAAGGTTTACTTGCGTCAGATGTTGACGATTTTCTTGCGCCTGATGTTGATGGTAACCGATTAGGCGGTAACATTGGTTTTCCCAATAGCAATGGTTTCATAATTTCTGTATATTTTACACCTTTATTACCCTTTGTTTGTTTTAGACTATCATTTAACAGTTTATGCGCCTTAGTTTGATTGAGAATACTTTTGTATTGTTCCAAATCTTCGGGTTTTATAATGGCTCGATTGGGTTCTCTCATGAAAACTAGTTCATAAGTACCTACTGTACCAGTTTATAGCGTCTTATCGAGAATAATATCTCCTTCATGACTAATATCAAATTTACATCTACCAAGCGTCAGTTGTTCTTTTTCATAACGAGGTCCAAAAGCACAATCAATCAAGTTTTCCCTATCGGTCAGAAGTAATTTAATATACTCGGCAGGGATTGGATGTAATCGATTATGTTGAAAGGCATATTGTAACAAGCATGGTTCCGTTCATCAATATTTAATTTATCTAGCAAACTATTTTTTGAATCCGGTAATGTATCACGATCGGGCGACGATTGATCGGTTATAGAAGACTCGTCATTGGTCATGAAATCCGATGGATTCGTAATAGTTTCATCACTACTACTAAAATTCTTTGCTCTTTTAGCAACTCAATGCGGTGTCGATGTGAAGTAGGCTCCCCTCCTCAATTTATCGTTTTATTTCACAAATTAATTATTATTTGTGTTATCACTATCGTCTGTTTGCGAAACGAGTTTCATCAATGGATCGACTATCGGCTTGAATGTCTCATTCAAACTGCTCTCCATTATCGCCTTCTCCGATTTCAAGGCACGATGCTTGTCGCGAATGACCTCGCTCGTCTTGGCGTTCATCGTCAGAAGCGATTTTTTGTCCATCGCGATGCTGTGTTGGGTGGTATACAACAGCTTTCCCCGACCTGCTTTTGTTTAAAACAGTTATAAACCGATCTAATTGACACAGTTTTTAACAGATCCGATCATGAACCGACCTGCTCGTCGATAAACTGGCATTCAAGTCTGCACTTCGTTCACTCGATTATCAACCTATCAAACTGACGCAGTTTCTTAACAGATCCGATCATCAACTGACCTGTTCGTCGATCAAAACTGACACAATTACCATTCAAGTCTGCACTTCGTTCACTCGATTATCAACCTATCAAACTGACGCAGTTTCTTAACAGATCCGATCATCAACTAACCTGTTCGTCGATCAAAACTGACACAATTACCATTCTAGTTTGGACTTCGTTCACTCGATCGTGGCGTACTCGTTAAGACCTTTGCGATATCGATCGTTCTTCAGAGAGCTATCCTTGTCTATTAGTACGAAACCGTAATCGCGACTCCAACAGGTCGAACACAATTTGAGAAATTTCTCATACGACATATCACTGTTGACGTGATCGTTGAAAATATACTTCAGATTAGTTCCATCTTGCTTAAATATTATTAGCAAGTTTGCATTATGTCGTATCAGATGCTTTGGAATTTTCGCATAAGTCTGACAGAGACAGACGCAATCGATGTTGGAATGTCTACCCATGCAAAAGTAGCCCCTTATATTGTCCTGCTTGTCGTTGGCAAAATCGTTGAATATGAAAATAGAATTCGGCTTTGCATCCGCGACGCTCACCACCTCGCAATTGCTTGAAAATTGAAAGTAACCACTTTCCTCCGTGTCTTGCAGGAGTTGTTCCAAATATCGATATTTCGGTGGCTGCAACGATTTCGAGTAAACGTACAGGTTTTCGAATCTCACACCGTGCGGACTCTCTATGAGGTTCAGCAGCACATTTGTCTTACCGCAATTCGACGGACCGCATACTATGCAGCGTATTGTAGATGGTAATAGCGATCCGTGAAGTTTTTTTATTTGCGTGGTAGCATTGTGAGCATCACTGTCCAAATTTGACACGCGAATAGTCGGCACATGCTTCACGAAATGCATCCTCGCTATTAACTTTCGGGGACAGCTGTATCGTCCAATTATATTTCGCGATTTACGGAACTAATCAGTCGCCATTATGATGGCGTTCATGCTAGTCGTCGATTCCCTGCAGAACTTGACGAATCATCAGCTCGAACACATACCGAAGATCGTATTGCTTGAGTACTTTCCAGATAGTATCGCGAGTGTGTGGGAAAGATTACCTCGGCACATTCGCGCGGACTCGGATGTGCAGCAATATCAATGTTGTTTGCAACACTACAATCTACCTAATACTACTCACCACGACGGACCACCGAGACGGATGAAAGACTGTTACGTTTGTCAGCAAGAAGAGAGAGAAAAATAAAGCAGTTGCTCTAAATGTCTGGATCGTTCTTTAATAAAGTCTTAAAAAAATTGCCATTTGCGCTGCACTTGCCCGGTTACAAATATTGCGGGCCCGGTACTCGACTTTGCGAAAGATTGGAGTGCGGTGATCGTCGTATATATCCGCTGGACTAGGCCTGTCTCGATCACGACATCGCATATTGGCACAACGAGGATCTACCGGAGCGTCATCAGGCCGATAAAGTGCTAGCGAGGAAAGCTCGTGAACGTATTACCGCAAGTGACGCGACCTTGGGTGAACGCGCGGTCGTCACAGCCGTATGGGAATCTATGAATGCTAAGCGTAAACTTGGTTTTGGATTACATAATATTGTCGGGATGAAGAAAGCAGTAGCGGCTAAAAAAAAGAAAACAACAAGAAAAAAATTGGTACTACTACTACTACGAGGAAGAGAAGAATTCGAGTGCCGAGGAAACGGGGCGGTATAATAACTATACTCCCACTGCTAGGTGCAGTCGGAGCACTGGCAGGTGGAGCATCGGGTATAGCGATGACTGTAAACCGTGCAAAAGCTGAGAGCGACCGGTTGCAGGAAGTGCAACGTCACAATCGCGCGATGGAAGCGTCGGCAAAGCGCGAGAGAGATCGAGGTCTTTATTTGAAACCGTAAAAGCGATTCGTTGGAGAGGGGAATCGTAGAGGTAGAAAAAAAACAACAACAACAACAAACGGTCTGAGAAGAGGAGCGGAAAGGAAATTGTTCGAGATTGGGAGGAACAAAATGCTGAGAAGTAGATTCCACATTTCTGCTATATCTCCCTTTCTCTCTTGCGCTGACAGTAGATGGCTAGACCAACAGCGTCTAGCCGCTCTATCTGTCTTTATCTCTCCGCGGCCCGCTTGCGCGTCTTCAGGCCCTAGCGCTTCGCGGCCGCGACAGCGACACAACTTGCGCGCTTGGCCACTAGGTGGCCAGCGCCCGCAGTAGCTCTCTCGCTGGCAAAATTAGTGTCGCGTAATTACTTAGATGGGTCCTTGATAAGGACCCATCGCACCCCCAAACTGGCTCGAAAGCTGCTTAACTCGCAGCAACCGCAGCAACTTTTTGACGTCTCATCGGCTTTTTACGCCTCTACGGCAGCGCCTCCACGGCCATCTAACGAGCACCTCCACCGGCGAACTCTTCTGGTGAATCACTTTGGTAAGTATCACCAACCACCCACCGCCTACCAAGAGGGGAATTCCCCTCTGCGGCAATCTCCTCCCTCCTAAGGGAGATTTCTCCGGGGACTTCCCGGGAGGAATTAAGCCCTCTCCTTCCCCTTCACACTGCCTCCGAGGACTACCTTGGACCCAGTGTTCCGACCCTCAATCCAGGGCTCTCGAAAGAGTCGGGTAGTGGGAGGGATAGACTCACCCTAGGGGTTGGGGTGGCTCGGAGCCACTAGAGCTCTTGGAGAAGGCGGCTGAGGGGTAAGGGGACTTCCCCTTCCCTAAAACCACTTCTCCTCATCTGCTTCCTCCCGAGGCTGGGGATTTTTCTGGGGAGTACCCCAGGGAAAATTATCCAGTTCGGGAGTTTTTAAGTTCGCGTTCCTTCTGGGGAATTTTAGTCTCTAGGATTCTTGGGAATCTTCGTCAACCGAAATTCCCTAGAATTTGACGACAACAAATTCCCTAGGAAGTCTATAATTAAGTAGAGCGGCTTTATTGTATATATTTTTGTACCATATTATTTATTGAATAAATCTCCTATTTTCCATTAACCTGTGTTTTGACAATTTTATTTCAAGAACAAAAACCTTCCCTTCTGACCACAGGTTCGGAGCCGACTTGGGACATTGTTTCACACAGAAATGAAAGAGGGAAAATTTCGTCGCAATATACAAGCTCTTTCAGATTCTGGTGCTACTAGTAACATACAATTGGCACGCATCTGCTGACGCATACCATATTTCCGTGGAGTCTTTATGTGCACATCTCTGCCGCTCGACAGGCCGCGGTGCAATGAGTGCGTGATCGTGAATTTCGACGATCAATGCGGCCTTTGTACCCACAGGATAGCCTACGTCAAACGTAACGACATCATCGTATATTTTGATTCCTTTGGAGATTTGAAACCGCCGAAAGAATGTGTGCGTTACTTTGGTCCTAACGTTACAATCTACTACAATCATGATCAAAATCAATCGTACGATAAAAGCAATTGCGGTCATTAATGCGTGAAATTCCTGCGAGAATAGATACTTTGAAAAAAAAAACGTCTTTCACCGTGACATTATCGGATCGTAAATCAGTATTAAATACAGATTTCTTTCCACCAATCTATCTGCAAGACGATCGCTACGAGATCGGTCTCGTGGAAATGCAAACGTTCAACTCGATAGCCAATGTGGATGAGACGAATAATAAGTTTTACTACGATAACGATAAGGTACTGACGATACCCAGAGGCTGTTACGAATTGAGTGCAATAAATGAGTTTTTGCAGTCTCAAATTTCTGTGAGACACGAAATTAAAGACGACATTAACAGTGAATGTGGGTTTCGCATTTATAAGTTCCGAAAATTATTGTTCTTAATGAATAGCAGGAAAGGTTGCTAATAAGCTATACACTGTCTATTATTAAGTTTAGTCTCTTTATTGTGTTTTACCTTAATTCTGGGAGAAAAAAACCACGGACTTGGTGGAAAACTCCGTCCCACCTGATTCAGATGATCCTCCACGAACTAGGTGAAGAAATCACTTACAAAGACCCTTTTTTTGTTTTACAATTATCCCTTTTAATACAAGTCGTTGTACGATTCAAGTTACGTGCCAGTGTCGATCGCAATCGATTCTGGATTCTTGTTTTCGCAATCCCCTGCACTACTTCCAGCTACGTCATGACCCAAGAGTGGGCCGCTGTCTCCCATTGGAAAGCTCGTCCCCACTTTTATCTTCATTAACGCTCAAGACATAAATACCCGAACATCCCGCCCGCCTTCGTCTGACAGACGATTTTCTTATATTCTAAATGAATTACTTTCCACCCGCCTTGGTTGTATTCAACTCGGCATCCTTGGGCATAGGCAACGAACTGAGTCGCGATATCGGTCTCTTATAGGTTCCTGTTGATGTACGTATGCTAACCACTCTCACCATACCATTCTCTCCAGGATGTATCTTGATCACACGACCAAGAGGCCACTTGCCAGGCGGGTAGCGATCGTCACGAACAACTACCAATTGTCCCACTGCGAAGTTTTCAGTGGAACTCCTCCATTTGCTGCGTTCTTGCAGGTGGTGCAAGTATTCTTTTGATCAACGGTTCCAGTAGTTTTGTTGAATTCTTGATAATAACTGAAAGCGTGTGAGGCGATTTTCGGTGGTTGCTGGGCTAGGCGCTTCAGGAAGAAGTCCGGATGACCGTCCTAGTAGAAAATGAGAAGGAGTAAGCGCGTTCAGGTCATCAATGTCCCCAGATAACGGACAGATTGGTCTCGAATTGAGACACGCCTCAATTTCTGCGAGAACAGTGGCTAGTTCTTCGTAGGTCAACACATAGTCTCCCATAACTCGAAGAAGATGATGCTTGGTGGCCTTGACACCTGCTTCCCATAACCCTCCAAAGTATGGGGAGTTTGGGGGAATGAACTTCCAACTGATGCCTTGACTCGCCAACTCTTCTGCAATGCCGTTGTAAAATTGAGATGACGCCTTGAACATTGCCTTCAGCTCCTTGTCGGCTCCTTGGAAATTAGTTCCGTTGTCGCTGAAGATCGTGGTACAAAGTCCCCGTCTACTACTAAATCGCCGAAATGCCGCAATGAAAGCTTGAGTTGTGAGATCACTCACCGCTTCTAAATGGATTGCTTTTGTTGCAAAGCAAATAAAGAGCGCAATATATCCTTTATAGGATTTTTGACCACGACCCTTGGCAAAACGCAACTTAAACGGACCAGCATAATCTAACCCAATCACCTGGAATGGACTTGATGGAGTTACCCTGGCCGTTGGAAGATTCCCCATTAATTGTGTATTATGCCGTGGACTAAACTTGAAACACCGAACACATTGGCGCAAGTGTCGTTTTACTAAACCTACTGCCCCTAAAACCGATACTAATTGTAATAAGAGTCTAATCGTCAACGTTGGTCCTCCATGTAAAGCCAGTCGATGAGCATACTTAATATAAAGTTGACTTGAACCAGAGGTTCTCGGTAAAATTGGGGGATGCTTCGCAGGAAAGGATAGTGAGGAATGTGTAAGCCTGCCGCCCACTCGCATTATCCCATTGTCGTCAATGAAAGGATGTAATCTCCGCATAAAATTATGTCGCAAAAGTGGACGATTTTCTTTTAAACACTCCATTTCTGCAGAAAATGCTGCTCTTTGAGCAATGCGAAGTAGAGCGAGACGAGCCTTGTCTAGCTCTTTTGTGAGCAAAAACCCCGAATTTAGAGGTCCTCCATTCCGTTTCGATCGACAATTATCCAAAAATCGTGAACAGTAAGCGGTGACTCTTATAAACTTTGTCAAGGATGAAAACCGTGTTAAAATTGAGTCTTCCTTATCACCCTTAACCGCTTTAAACATATTGACATGATGTGCTAATGGCTTGGCTGTAAATGGTTGGACCGGCCAATCCTCAACTGGTTTCGAAAGCCAATCTGGGCCTGACCACCAAATTCTAGAATGATTCAAAGTATGAGAGTCCAATCCCCGTGTAGCCAAATCCGCAGGATTATCACTAGTAGGTACATACTTCCATTTTGCTTGTGGAAGTTCGGTTTGTATGTAGGATACCCGATTGGCCACAAACACCTTCCAAGAGGATGGATGTCTCTTAATCCAATCCAACACATCCTTACTGTCCGACCATGCCGTAATTGGAAAGTCACTGAATACCGTTAGTCGTCTTAGGTACTTAAAAAGTTTCACCAATAAAACCGTTCCACAAAGTTTTAGCCTAGGGATACTGATCGTTTTTACAGGTGCTACCTTTGATTTAGCAATAAGAAGTGAGACTCGACAATTTTCATTACCATCGACAACCCTTAAATATATGGCTGCTGCGTATGCTCTCATGGAGGCATCCGCGAAGCCATGCAACTCGCAACTGGCTGAACTTAATGGGCCTAACCAACGTGGTACTGAAATGTTCGAAATCTGAGAGAGACCGTCACAGTACGATTTCCAACGATTCAATATATCTGTAGGTAGTGGTGAATCCCAATCGACCTTCAGTATCCACAGGTCTTGAAATAGAATTTTAGCACGTACTACAATGGGAGCTAGCCATCCGAGGGTGTCAAAAAGACGTGCCAAATCTGATAAAACAATCCGTTTGGTTAACTCTTGACTACCTGAGGAGAGCCTTTCTACATTGAAACCGAATGAATCCTCACTGGGTCGCCATAGCAATCCCAACGTTTTGACCTTGTGATCATTGGATATATTCTTCGTTGAATTTGCAACATTCGCATCATCACCATCAACAGGGAGAAGAGATGATGAGTTAGAAGCCCATTTATCGAGAGTTATTCCTGCCGACTTAAGTATGTTGATCAGTTCTTTCTGAATGTTCGTCGCCTCAGATAAATCATCAGCACCTGTGAATATATCGTCAACGTATACCTGGTACAAAAGACAATGAGCGCCACGAGGAAATTGTGATTGTTCGTCAATGGCTAATTGACGTAATGTTCTTATAGCCAAATAAGGCGCTGAGGCAGTACCATAAGTCACTGTTGTCAGTCTATAATCACGTGGCGGAAGATTAGGCTGATGAGACCAAAGAATTCGTTGAAGATCACGGTCCCTCATTGTCAACTATGACCTGACGAAACATTTTGACTATGTCCGCGGTAAATACGAAGCGATATTGTCTCCACTGCATTAAAATTAGAGCCAAATCGCTCTGTAACGGTGGTCCACTCAGTAAAAAATTATTCAAACAATATTGGTCAGCCGTACGCCTTGAGGCATCGAACACGACGCGAATTTTACGGTTGGAAAGCCCACCTTGAACAACCGCGTGATGAGGTATATACCACGATCTACCCCTGTTAATTTCATCATCAGGTACTATTTCCATGTGACCTAACTGTTCGTAATCACGCATAAAATTATAATATTCTTGCGATAAAACAAAGTCTCTAGATAATCTTCGAAGTAAAGCATTATAAGAATTTAAAGCGATTCGTCTCGTTTGCTCACCGATATGCGGAAGTTCAAACCGTAAAGGCAATCGTACTACGTACCGGCCTTGTAAGTCACGAGAATGCGTGTTGTTAAAAATTATTTCGCACTTTTCATCATCCGGATTAAGTTTGTGCTCGGATTCAGGAACCTCTTCAACAGTCCAAAACAACTTTAAAATGTCAGTTAGGTCATCTTTTATTGTATCGCACGCCGCAGCGTTACAACCGTTAATTCTCCCATTCAAACTATACACATTTCCATCAATGGTACCTGAAAAAACCCATCCTAATAAGGTATTCTGAGCCAATATATTATATTCTCCTATTCGCTTGACCCCTTGAAGCAATATGGCGGCATACACATCCACACCTAAAATCATACTTATTTCTCCAGGCAAATGAAAGTTAGGATCAGCACATTTTAGTGTCTTAAACAAGGATAAATCCGTAATTGGTAGACAGCGTGAGGGAAGATGATTAGCTGGTTTGATTAAAACCAATGCATGGAACTCACAATCAAAAGATCGTTCCTCAACTGACCGAAGATGAAAGGTAACTTGCGAATTAGCGGTAATGCTGTTTGATGCACCAACACCGACAATTGGAACGTGCACATGCTGACGCATCAGTCTTAAAGATTGAACTAACGATTCAGCAATAAACGTTACCTCTGATCCCTGATCAAGAAGAGCCCTAGTTTTTATGTGGACCCCAGATGCATTTGCAACGCAAACTTGCACAGTCGGTAAAAGAGAAAACCCTACCTTAGAAATAGATTTGACAGAGGTAGTAATATTGAACGATTGTCATTTTTCGTTACTCATCATTTGAGGAGATTGTTCCATGGATGATGATGATGCTGCCTCAGCCTTATTCTGAGTTCTATCTGAATGCAACAATGTATGATGCGCACCTTGACACTTGTTGCATGTGCGCTTTGATGAACAATTTTTTGCTTGATGACGACCTAAGCAATTGTAACACAGAAGTAACCTGCGAATTTCATTGCGTCGTTCAAGACTTGATAAAGCTAAGAACTTATCACACCGACCAATATAATGGTCATTGTTACATAATAAGCACTTCATTGATGGTTCGTTTGTTGATGAGGAACCCTGACCTTTACACCATACTTTCGAACTAACATGGTGAGATTTGACAGAAGACGTTGAATTTGTCGAATGAAGACGTTTCCCAGAATTACCATTCTTTGTCTTAACCTGTTCGCACTCAACAGAATGTAAAGCTTGAATTGTTCCTTCAAGGAATTCTGTCATTTCCCTAAATGTCGGAGGTCTTTTCCGCATGGCTAACACATCGGATTGAGATGGTTCAGCGAACATACCCCTAGTGCTAAGATGGGTTTCCCAGGCCTTGCGAGTGACCGAGTCAAGTCGCTCACTCAGTCCAACCACCAATAAGTCATCCCAAGTATCAACAGGCCTACCCAGACTGCGAACCATCCTTACCGCGTGATTAATCTCATCGACTAGATTCCTGAGACCTGCCGCTGACTCTTCCTTCAAAGGTGTTGCTTTGACTAAGGACAAGGTTAAGTTGTAAATTTGCAATCTCAAGTTAGAGAATCTATCTTTTAGGGCATTCCATGTTGGAAGAGAGTTCGCTTCCGTAATCGCTACATCTCTAACATAATCAGCAGCAGGTCCCTTTAGACATCCTATTAAAAATTGCAGACGTATGACGTTAGTCAATTGAGGCCTTTCATGTATTAGTGACGTAAACCTATTTTCAAATGCGTCCCATTCCTCATACTTGCCCGAGAAATGAGGCAAATCGATCTTTAGCAAGTGTGCATTATGACAATGTGTCTGACTGGACATACTCTCCGTATTAGTATCTGTAGATATTGTCGACGTTTCATTTGAAATGTCCGGATACACACTTTGTAACACATCGTTACATTCATCGCGAACATTCTCGGTCATAGCAAAAAATGATTCTGTAATATAAGTATCTTCAGTTACATCGTCACGAGCAATAATATCCTCGTGTGTTTTACAGAATTCTGCCCAATATTTCCGCAATTTTTCTATGCGATCGCGTACTAGTGACCTATTTAGTCTATCCTTATGTATGGCTCGAAACGAAGGTAATATCCGCGCAATGTTATTAGCCCGATCTCGCTGTTGGGCAATAAGCTTTTTCGTAGAAATAGGCGCCATGCTTCACTAAATACACACGTGCGGCAGTGAGCGTTAAAGGCATCTATCTAGTAAACAAACCTATTATACCCCGTACTACGCAAGTCCAATCCAGTTACGACGATGTATCACACACACCGCACTAACAAATATATATACACCTCTAACTAAGATCGCATATAACAGATGTAATTGAACTTTGAGAATTCTTATTCGCCTATGAAATACAATGTTAATTAAGTTTAATCGCAATTCAATCAACAAGCCCTCCTGCTATCCGGCTCGAAGGACCATGAATGTGGGTTTCGCATTTATAAGTTCCGAAAATTATTGTTCTTAATGAATAGCAGGAAAGGTTGTTAATAAGCTATACACTGTCTATTATTAAGTTTAGTCTCTTTATTGTGTTTTACCTTAATTCTGGGAGAAAAAAAACCACGGACTTGGTGGAAAACTCCGTCCTACCTGATTCAGATGATCCTCCACGAACTAGGTGAAGAAATCACTTACAAAGACCCTTTTTTTGTTTTACAATTATCACTTTTAATACAAGTCGTTGTACGATTCAAGTTACGTGCCAGTGTCGATCGCAATCGATTCTGGATTCTTGTTTTCGCAATCCCCTGCACTACTTCCAGCTACGTCATGACCCAAGAGTGGGGCGCTGTCTCCCATTGGAAAGCTTGTACCCACTTTTACCTTCACTAACGCTCAAGACATAAATACCCGAACAAACAGCGTTATTCTTCTACGAGCGAATAATAATACACTGAAGAGTGAAATATTGTGTAAATATTCTATTGACTTTGGAAAACCAAATAACATTGGCTCACTACCGGGCTTCTCGTCGAATCGCGTGATCGATCCGAACGCTCAGGCTTAATCCGACGATACCGTGAACATTGTGAGAACAAATATTCTACGCATCGAGTGCAACATTGCGGGTGATGCGTACACCAACGGTAGACCCCGACACATTATTCACGAGTTCTTTCCCAGCGTACCACCGGACTATAAAATCTCGGAGGCACTGAAAACCGTCATTTATCTATCGGTCATCGTCAGAGTAATCGACCGTCTCACGTTACGTATCCACGATCAGGACGATCGTCTCGTAGATTTTGGAAGTGAAGAAATTACAATAAGATTACACATTAAGAAATGTTAATTTACAAAAGTAACGAGGATTATAAAGCAGTGAAACTGGATGAAACGTTCGCTAGTTGTTCGTCTTACGTGGAGTCGAATACACGGGTTCACAGTGAAAGCAGGAATCGCGACAAGAGGAGCTTCTTGCTAACGAGAAGAAATATAGAATTTTTACAATCATTGGGATTCACCGTCAAGAGATTGGGTGAAAGTACATAGTGGAACAATGGCAGATCCCTTGAACGTCACCGCACTGCTGACCCACGACAATCCCATCACCATAATGGAGATGCATGCCTACAATCCTTATGCGAACCCCTCGTTGGCGAACAGCGACGAAATTCGCATTCCCATACAGCAGCAAGATTTGATACTTCTGCCGTGCGAGAGTTATCTCTACGTCGAGGGTCAGCTGGTGGAGGGCACGCGTGACGCGAGCGCCAACAGCGAGGATACAGTTACGCTCGACTGCAATTCCGCGGCTTTTCTCTTCGACGAGATTCGTTATGAATTGAACGGTATCGAGATCGACCGATGCAGAAACGTCGGTATTACCAGCACTCTGAAGAATCTCGTTTCCCTGAGCAATGAGGAGAGCGTCAGTCTACGTCATTCCGGTTGGTTCGTCGCAACGGCCAAAGACCGGCTCAAGGAGGCTGTTAAGAATTTCAGCTTTTGCGTGCCCCTGAAAATGCTGCTGGGATTCTGCGAGGTTTATCTGCGAGTCGTCGTTAACGCGCGTCAAAAGCTCATTCTCATTCGCGCGCGCGACGATACAAATGCCATTTACTCATCAGTCAAAATCACCAATTCGTCGATCAAGCTGCTACGAGTGCAATGGAGAATACCCCATGTGACCCTGAACGAAATTACGAAACTCCAATTTCTCAGTATCGTCGAGCAGGACAAGAGTCTGTCACTCGCTATTCGCGCCTGGGAACTTTACGAGTATCCGCTACTGCCCAAGTCGCAGCGGCACACATGGTTCGTGAAAGCGTCTACGCAATTGGAGAATCCGCGATACGTCATTCTGGCGTTCAGAACAAACAAAAAGAGTATTCAGCATGAGGATGTGCTCAAATTCAGTCATTGCAAAGTTCTCGATGTCAAACTTTATCTGAATTCTGAATCTTATCCGTACGATCGTCTCGATAGCGATTCCACGTAATCCCGCTATTCCGTTCTCTACGACATGTATGTAAAGTTTTTCATGTCCTATTACGCTGGTGAGAAACTCGCGAGACCCATGCTCGACTATACGGACTTTTTGATCTACGGACCGCTCTTTGTCATCGACTGCTCGCATCAGAACCAGTCCATAAAAACCGGCACGGTCGACGTCAAACTCGAGATCGAGTGCATGGAAATCATTCCCGATAATACTACAGCCTATTGTTTAATCATACACGATAAAGTTGTACAATATAATCCTCTTACGAATATTGTTAGAAATGAAAGTTAAAAAAAAGAAAACAATTTTTTTTATTAAATAAATATATAATAAACAACAAATTTATTCAATGTTTTTTATGAATACAAAATACCTATCAATTTTTCTTAATCTTTAGTCTTAAATTCCACGTGGTGATATTTTCCTCTTTGTATATCATTATTAAATTATTGGCTGTCGCAGCCTTTTGTAGCTGCTGCAGCTCCTCCGTATCTTCCGCCAATTTTGCCATTCTCCCAGGCAAGAATATCCAATCGGCACTCGACAGCTTTACAATTATTTTAATTCCATATTTTGTTTTAATTTTTTCCCCTTCGGAAATTTCGTACTTTTGAATTTCCGTCAAACTATCTAATTTCACAAAATTTTTTGGAATAACGCTTCCCAATGCATTGATTTTATTGAAATTCATTTTTATCTCTATGAAAAAAAATGATTAGTCTTATTAGAGTTAAAAAATCATTTAAAACAATGTATACAATAACCGCCAGAAATGGCGTCTTTGATGCGTTTAGGAACCGCATCCCAGGCTGTTGGTAATATGCAAGTTGGTAGAACTGATAGTATATAATTTAGTTATTTGCCTTCCCTCCGCCTATCCATTTGACAGGGAAATGCTGGGCTAGTGGAAATAAATTACACCAGCTTCTTCCGACAGAACGAGAATAGCATAAGCCTGTCCTTCTCTAAATGTATTGGTAGAAGAGAGAGGCTCTTATGTGAACTTCTACTAGAATCCAGGCGTCCGAAATCCAACGGGTAGGATTGTCGTTCTCTGTTTAGCAAATGGAGAACTCATTATGTCATTCTTCAAACAGATTCGTACGCCAATGCGACGATTTTCTAAATAATGATAGGTTGATACCACTGGACATATCTGTGCGAGTAAATTAAAGGTGTAGTAGTGAGAGCGGATCTTTAATCAAATGAGTGTAGTATTTATTATTTTGATTAAATAAGTTGTGTGTAATAATTTATAGTTATTTAATTGTTAAATAAATTTGTAGTTCATTAAATAAAAAGAAGTATAACTTAAAATTGCTCTTTTAATAAATTAATAATATTTATACACACTTGAAGGGGAATTATTTATTTGAAATAAATTTAATAAATATTTAATATGACAAAAATATAGTTTTATTAAGACCAGATCAACAGTGGTGAGTTATAAGACATAAATTTATATGGTGCAATTTTTATACTCAATATAGTATACAAAATATCATACAAAAAGATTGTATAACAACGCTATGTAATTTTTATTTTTCCAGGCATTAAAGTATAACAGTAATAGTTGTATAGTATATTGCATTAATATACCAATCTAGTCAACGCAGAGGATATATAATTACCAAGCACAATCTTTCTAACATAAACACTCTCATTAAGACTTCAAACACACTAATAAGGCAGTATCAATACATGATGTTATAAATATCTATAATATACTAACTATGTCTTTAAAAGATCAATATATATATATTTGCATTATTAGATAAGTATAATACTATTGTACACTGTATATATAATTTATTTAAATATGATTCTTTGTTATTTTTCTATATTACAGGTTCTTTTTGGAAAAAATAATCAAGGCAGTGAAACAAATTTAATGAAACAACATTAATATAAGACCTAGTAATTAAGATATTACTGAGGAGAAAATATGATTAATGTGCTTATAGTTATTCTACATTGACTATCTATGCCTGATGAAATATGAAAGAAAAATAAATATTTAAGCTTGAAAACTTTTCAAAAATGATAAAATAGCAATGGTGATTTCTTCATCAACAAGAAATTATACTGGTTTCATGAATGTGAATATTTTCATAAAACAGTCAAATTATGGACCCATCTTCTCCTCATCTCGGGTCACGTCAAGTGCTCACACTGCTCACTAATTCTTTTCCAACTTATTGCCTTGAATGTTTCAAATCACCTGCAGGAATTAAGCAATATGAGACAGAAGCAATATGTGTAATTGAGGTATTATTTAAATTACGCTTTATGCTCACCACTATGTGGTATGTATGTACTAAAAACTATATTTATCACCTATGAATATTTAGGGCCATTAATATTGGAAAAGTTGCAATTTTATATCCAAGCCTGCCTGCACTTTGGAATGATGATGCAGAAGGCAGAAGAAATTTGTCCATCGATTCTAAACTGCAGCATCTTCCCAGATTCTGATAGAAGATCCAACAGAATACATTGCTCATCTCTTGTCCAGAATAAGCTGACCAATTATTATCCATGTATATTTAACGTTAATCTTGATACGTCACCTACAATATTTATGTAATGTTAAACAAAATTAATTCATCTGTAATTGAAGTACTTCTTAAAAGACACTATGCTCACCATTAAATATTATATGTTAAAAGCTATTTTATTTCCTTTAAATATTTAGGCCCTGTATTATTGGAAGAGTTGCACTTTTATATTCAAGCATGCCTGATGAGGCAGAAGGCAATGAAGCTCGTATGCTCGTCATCTTTAAACATTTATTACGCCCCCAGTAAAGTTAAAAAGTTTACAGTGTTGAAGTAAGTTTCTAGGAGGAAGATACAGAGAATAAGAAAAATTCGTTCATCAACGGAGCATTGTTTCTGCTTCATGAATTTGAATATCTTCACATTAAAGTGATAAGAGGATCCTCTGCTTATCTTAAGTCACTTCAAGTACTTACTAATTCTTTTCCAGCGAAATGCAATGAATTTATTACCTCGCCTGTAAGATTTAAGTAATGAAGTACATACGTAAGTTCATTTGCAAATAAGGTATTATTTAAAAGACATTATGCTCACCACTAATGTTATATTCTAAAAACCATATCTTTCTCTCCTTTCATTATTTAGTATTATTAAAAATGAAAGACTGTCGGTACATTCAATCATGAAAATCTACACAATGAAACAATGAATTTAAATTTAATACTTCGAATGGAAGACATAGCTCTTTCATGAATTTTGGGTAGTATTTTAAAACATCCGGCTGCATTTATTATTTATTTTTAATCACGTCAAATGCTCAACAAATTTTGTTATCAGATTTCCATTAATCTTGTGACGTTATCTACATGAATTAATCAATAATAAAATACAAATGTATATAAATTGCAATTAATATATTATATATGCTTACCGCTCAATTGATAAATGCTAAACTTCTTATTTTCATTTGTACTGACTATTTAGGTCCAGTAATTAAAATGTAATAGATTTACAGAATTGAAATATGTAAAAATCTATCAAATATCATCTAATTAAAAGTACATGGAAAAGGGAATTGTAATTTATATATTAAATGATAAATATCCCTTCCATGCATTTTGATAATACATTTTGATAAAGCGAATGACATCTACTCAGCTCAGATAAATAAACCAGCCATAAGATTTCTTTTTCATGCATCTTTCTGCACATTGTTCACAGAGTATAGTCACCTGCATAAATGAAGCAACTGTATTAAGGCAGGCACATACACACATTTATTATAATTACCATAATATTTGACAGATATAAGATATTCACCCTTGGTATAAGAAGCCAAGTTCTTATTTTGCGCTTTGAATATGCAGGTCCTTTAAATAGTAGAATATTTGCATAATTACTGCATGCAAATCTGTCAAGTTTAATTTATATTAAGATAAACTAAAGGGCTTTAAATTTATATATTAAGTTACGAATGTATTTTTCATGAAGATAAATAGCTTTTAAAGAAGCCAAGGATACCTTCTGCTAATTGTAGATGAAGTCCAATCCCAAAAATTCGCTTCTTTCTACCTCTCAGGTTGATGACAGATTAGCCACCTGTAGAACTAAATAGGCAGAATTAATCGAAGGGTAATTTATAATTATTTTATTACTTAAAAGAGTCTCAGTATTTTTACCATTAGTATAAGAAGCTAGCTTTTAATTTTTCTATTAGATTAAACAGGCCCAGTAATTATATAGTGGATTATTTGCAATATTCCATATGTTAAGTATTTATCCACTGTATTAACCCAGTTAAAAGAGGTTATTACAATTTTCACATTATTTCAGTTCAGAAATACTCCTTTATTAATTTAGATAGTCATTGAAAAAAATCAAATAGTACCCTTATTTTCTTCTAAGATGAAGTGAAGTTCTGAAGATGTTTTCTTCCACCTTCTACCAGTTTAACCACAGGTTTATAGCTACCTGCAAAAATGATGATTTATTAATCCAAGGATAATTTATAATTTCCATATTATTTGAGAGACAATATGATCACTTTATTTTGTCTGGATTAAATATTCACTGCGACTGTGTATTTATCAATTTCCGTTGAAAGATTTTTAATGTTTATAAAAATATTAGCAATAGATGTATAATAATAAAGGAATTAAGTTCTATCTCGAAGATGCAGTCTTGATAATATTGTCATGAAATTTAACATTGTATTACAACATTTTGTTACTAAATGGAAAAGTATGATATGGTATTTATAATTAAAATAAATTTTAAACGTTTTTCGAATAAATGAAAATGATTTATTACTTGCGTATACAAATTTAATAATCCGTCCAGAATCCATTTCTTTCAATCACTTGGTTAAGCCTATTGGGAATCGACTGAACCAAGTTTTTCAAAAATTCTGGCTCGCTACGGAGCCCTTCCCACACCTTCTGTGCGTTATCCAAAACCGCCATTCTGGTTCTTACTCTTGGAGGGACCCACATGTTGCACATACGAGCCCAGACATTCTCAATCAGATTGAGATCAGGGCTCTTAGCTGGCCATTGCACCACATGAATTTCTGGATGATCCCCTAACCATTCACGTGTTTTATGTGAGGTATGGACTCCGGAATTATCCTGCACTAGTCGGATCAATGGCATATCTTCTGCAGAATACACTGCACGAACGCCAGGAAGAAGTACTTCTTCTAGAATCGTGATATAGTCTGCAGAGGACATTTTAGGAGGATTTCCACCAGTTCACCTATGGTTTCTCCCGAAATCCATCCCCAAACGCCACACGTGATTCGCCCAGATCGTTCTCTCTCGACGGCGTATTCAGGGTTCAACCGGGAATTGTCAGGCCGCCAAACATGATAACGACTGTCAACGTTTGAAACGAACACTTTTTCATCCGTCCATATGGTCGTTTCCCATGTTTCTTGCCTCGTAGATAAGTTTTCAAGAGCAAAAGCAACTCTTTGCTCTCTGTGGCTGTCATTTAATAGGATTTTGCGGGCAGGTCGGTAGCAGTTTATGTGGGCTGCATGAAGTCGTCGCCGTCCCGTGGTATTTGACAACGGGAAAGACGTTTCGTAAATAGCATCGGCCACTGTACCGAAAGGGTTTTGAGCAATATACTGGACAAGGGATTGGTCCTGCTGCACTGTTGAACCCAATGGTCTCTTATTGTTTTTTCGATGATCCTCCAGAACATCGTTACCACCTTCTCGGAACTTGGCGATCCAGTGATGAACTGTCTTTTCGCTGACACCCGTAGCTCTTGCGATTTCTTGCGGAGTTTTTCCGGCCTCCCACTGACCCACTATCCTACCCCTTAAACTTGATTTGATAATAGGGGCCATATCAATGCATGTAATAAGTTTATTATCGTTTACGAGAAATTAATTGAACAAAAGATAAACTGGTCACGTTCAACACTGTCGCCGTCTTATCTACACTTTTATAAAAAAAAGTTTCCTTCCGATTGATTAATTTTTAATGAAAAATTTAACATTATAAATAATGTTCATATTAATAAATATATAATTAAAATATTACGATATAACATTCTAAGCTATAAATATATTAATATAATTTAATACGCGAAATATTTAAACAATATTATACCGTTACAGTACTTATTTTGATCAAGTATGTGGTGATAAGATTTTCAAATGATTCGTTAAAGCTTCTGATTGGATAAGATTTGAATATATAAATTTTCATAATATATATTTCTGTCAATATTAATAAAAAATATATATTTTTATAAGTTAAATCAATAAAAAATATTTTTATAAATATTAATATATTTTTAATAATTAAACATATTACATGCACTTGTTATAATTAAATATCATTATAAAAACTTATTATAAATATTTTAAAACATAATATATATATATATATATATGAGTAATTCCAACAATTCGGGAACTGGTTTACAGAAGCGCATCCCAAATTTTGTTGATATTCTCAGATCTTGTACTCTTTATCAAAAAATGATTCTCTAATTTTTTTCAGAATTTTGTATCCATTATTTACAACGTGGTTATATTGGAAATTTATTAATTTTAAATACGTCCTATCTTTTAACTGGGTTAATACAGTGGATAAATACTTAACATATGGAATATTGCAAATAATCCACTATATAATTACTGGGCCTGTTTAATCTAATAGAAAAATTAAAAGCTAGCTTCATATACTAATGGTAAAAATACTGAGTCTCTTTTAAGTAATAAAATAATTATAAATTACCCTTCGATTAATTCTGCCTATTT
Organism: Prorops nasuta; assembly: GCF_024137725.1. Taxonomy (NCBI): domain Eukaryota; kingdom Metazoa; phylum Arthropoda; class Insecta; order Hymenoptera; family Bethylidae; genus Prorops; species Prorops nasuta. The sequence continues at coordinate 1,565,474 of NW_027116810.1, forward strand.
AGTTCTACAGGTGGCTAATCTATCATCAACCTGAGAGGTAGAAAGAAGTGAATTTTTGGGATTGGACTTCATCTACAATTAGCAGAAGGTATCCTTGGCTTCTTTAAAAGCTATTTATCTTCATGAAAAATACATTCGTAACTTATTATATAAATTTAAAGCCCTTTAGTTTATCTTAATATAAATTAAACTTGACAGATTTGCATGCAGGAATTATGCAAATATTCTACTATTTAAAGGACCTGCATATTCAAAGCGCAAAATAAGAACTTGGCTTCTTATACCAAGGGTGAATATCTTATATCTGTCAAATATTATGGTAATTATAATAAATGTGTGTATGTGTCTGCCTTAATACAGTTGCTTCATTTATGCAGGTGACTATACTCTGTGAACAATGTGCAGAAAGATGCATGAAAAAGAAATCTTATGGCTGGTTTATTTATCTGAGCTGAGTAGATGTCATTCGCTTTATCAAAATGTATTATCAAAATGCATGGAAGGGATATTTATCATTTAATATATAAATTACAATTCCCTTTTCCATGTACTTTTAATTAGATGATATTTGATAGATTTTTACATATTTCAATTCTGTAAGTCTATTACATTTTAATTACTGGACCTAAATAGTCAGTACAAATGAAAATAAGAAGTTTAGCATTTATCAATTGAGCGGTAAGCATACATAATATATTAATTGCAATTTATATACATTTGTATTTTATTATTGATTAATTCATGTAGATAACGTCACAAGATTAATGGAAATCTGATAACAAAATTTGTTGAGCATTTGACGTGGTTAAAAATAAATAATAAATGCAGCCGGATGTTTTAAAATACTACCCAAAATTCATGAAAGAGCTATATCTTCCTTTCGAAGTATTAAATTTAAATTCATTGTTTCATTGTGTAGATTTTCATGATTGAATGTACCGATAGTCTTTCATTTTTAATAATACTAAATAATGAAAGGAGAGAAAGATATGGTTTTTAGAATATAACATTAGTGGTGAGCATAATGTCTTTTAAATAATACCTTATTTGCAAATGAACTTACGTATGTACTTCATTACTTAAATCTTACAGGCGAGGTAATAAATTCATTGCATTTCGCTGGAAAAGAATTAGTAAGTACTTGAAGTGACTTAAGATAAGCAGAGGATCCTCTTATCACTTTAATGTGAAGATATTCAAATTCATGAAGCAGAAACAATGCTCCGTTGATGAACGAATTTTTCTTATTCTCTGTATCTTCCTCCTAGAAACTTACTTCAACACTGTAAACTTTTTAACTTTACTGGGGGCGTAATAAATGTTTAAAGATGACGAGCATACGAGCTTCATTGCCTTCTGCCTCATCAGGCATGCTTGAATATAAAAGTGCAACTCTTCCAATAATACAGGGCCTAAATATTTAAAGGAAATAAAATAGCTTTTAACATATAATATTTAATGGTGAGCATAGTGTCTTTTAAGAAGTACTTCAATTACAGATGAATTAATTTTGTTTAACATTACATAAATATTGTAGGTGACGTATCAAGATTAACGTTAAATATACATGGATAATAATTGGTCAGCTTATTCTGGACAAGAGATGAGCAATGTATTCTGTTGGATCTTCTATCAGAATCTGGGAAGATGCTGCAGTTTAGAATCGATGGACAAATTTCTTCTGCCTTCTGCATCATCATTCCAAAGTGCAGGCAGGCTTGGATATAAAATTGCAACTTTTCCAATATTAATGGCCCTAAATATTCATAGGTGATAAATATAGTTTTTAGTACATACATACCACATAGTGGTGAGCATAAAGCGTAATTTAAATAATACCTCAATTACACATATTGCTTCTGTCTCATATTGCTTAATTCCTGCAGGTGATTTGAAACATTCAAGGCAATAAGTTGGAAAAGAATTAGTGAGCAGTGTGAGCACTTGACGTGACCCGAGATGAGGAGAAGATGGGTCCATAATTTGACTGTTTTATGAAAATATTCACATTCATGAAACCAGTATAATTTCTTGTTGATGAAGAAATCACCATTGCTATTTTATCATTTTTGAAAAGTTTTCAAGCTTAAATATTTATTTTTCTTTCATATTTCATCAGGCATAGATAGTCAATGTAGAATAACTATAAGCACATTAATCATATTTTCTCCTCAGTAATATCTTAATTACTAGGTCTTATATTAATGTTGTTTCATTAAATTTGTTTCACTGCCTTGATTATTTTTTCCAAAAAGAACCTGTAATATAGAAAAATAACAAAGAATCATATTTAAATAAATTATATATACAGTGTACAATAGTATTATACTTATCTAATAATGCAAATATATATATATTGATCTTTTAAAGACATAGTTAGTATATTATAGATATTTATAACATCATGTATTGATACTGCCTTATTAGTGTGTTTGAAGTCTTAATGAGAGTGTTTATGTTAGAAAGATTGTGCTTGGTAATTATATATCCTCTGCGTTGACTAGATTGGTATATTAATGCAATATACTATACAACTATTACTGTTATACTTTAATGCCTGGAAAAATAAAAATTACATAGCGTTGTTATACAATCTTTTTGTATGATATTTTGTATACTATATTGAGTATAAAAATTGCACCATATAAATTTATGTCTTATAACTCACCACTGTTGATCTGGTCTTAATAAAACTATATTTTTGTCATATTAAATATTTATTAAATTTATTTCAAATAAATAATTCCCCTTCAAGTGTGTATAAATATTATTAATTTATTAAAAGAGCAATTTTAAGTTATACTTCTTTTTATTTAATGAACTACAAATTTATTTAACAATTAAATAACTATAAATTATTACACACAACTTATTTAATCAAAATAATAAATACTACACTCATTTGATTAAAGATCCGCTCTCACTACTACACCTTTAATTTACTCGCACAGATATGTCCAGTGGTATCAACCTATCATTATTTAGAAAATCGTCGCATTGGCGTAGGAATCTGTTTGAAGAATGACATAATGAGTTCTCCATTTGCTAAACAGAGAACGACAATCCTACCCGTTGGATTTCGGACGCCTGGATTCTAGTAGAAGTTCACATAAGAGCCTCTCTCTTCTACCAATACATTTAGAGAAGGACAGGCTTATGCTATTCTCGTTCTGTCGGAAGAAGCTGGTGTAATTTATTTCCACTAGCCCAGCATTTCCCTGTCAAATGGATAGGCGGAGGGAAGGCAAATAACTAAATTATATACTATCAGTTCTACCAACTTGCATATTACCAACAGCCTGGGATGAGGTTCCTAAACGCATCAAAGACGCCTTTTCTGGCGGTTATTGTACACTAATGGAATGAAAAAAAAAATATATTCTTACCTTTTTTTATGTGAAAAACAAGTTTCTGATACACCTATATTTTTTTTAATGCGTTTAAACACATTTATTTTTTCTTAATACGTCAAGCATCCGTGGTACTGCTATGCAGCTTTCGTTTAACAGACTGACTTTTTATTTGAACGATATTATCGTATGTTAAGAGTATTTAATTTCAATGTTTAGAAGGGATAATTTTCAAAGGATTGTTTTCTTACTTGCGATGAATTTCCATTGTGATTGACCTATAGGTTTATCACAGTATAACTCAATAGAAAAAAACGATATTTTCGTATTTAATTTCAATGCTTGGAAGGAGTAATTTCCTAAGATTTTCTTGCTTACGATGAATTTCCATTGCGATTGTAACCTATAGGTATAAGACAATAGGAAAAAAATATGTCTATACGGAGATTATACAGAAGGTACGGTTTATCTTTTTTGATTAAGAAAGTATGGACTCCTTATCAAATGTAACTTCATATTTTAAAAACCGATAAAGACTTTCTCTCGACGGGATAACTTAAGCGGAGCAGCATTCATTCCTCAAACCTTCAACAGTTCAATACACATTAAAAATCATAGAAAATTAATCGATCGTTGGCATTGATGGATTTAGCACTTCGTTATTTTTTCCTGGGAGCAATTAAGTTTGCTTTATTTAAATATTCGTTGCATTTCTGATTTACTTGGTGCATTGTGATGATAAATCTAAAGAAGGAGGAGGATGAAACTCCATCTGTACCTACTAATTCTTCTTCTTCGAGGAAAGAGGTGCTGATTTTTGTAAGTAAACTTGCTTAAAAAAAAAAAAAATAGCTATTACTATGTCAAAAAAAGGAACAATATGTTTTCAAATATGTCTCAGGTGAGAAATGTGGCTTCGCAAACGGAGACTTTTGTCAGGGGAACACAAGCTGCGCAAATGGAGTCTGAGGTAGACCTTATTTCGAAGAGGCGAAATGGACCATTTTGATTCAAGATAGAATTACGAGCAGCAGCAACGGGAGTAACAACAACACGCAGAGACCCGTGAAGAAGTATGCAAGCACAGCCCGGCTTTCTCGCTGCAGATTGTTAGAAAAAAATTATTCGAAATGTGTCTTAGTTAAGAGTGAGAGATAAAAAACAAAAAAAAAAGAACTGAAGGTTGTGAGAAGTGAAAAATATGTATTTTAAATAATAAAGTGGGTTTTTTATGCCGAAAGGCTTTTTCCCAAAATCTGCGTGTATTTTTAATTAAGTCATTAACCGTCCCCTCAATTCCTTTCAGAATAAATTAATTTTAAAATATGTGTTCTCTCTCTATCCCTCGCGTCGAGGGCTGGCACGTTTGGGTGGTTAGGGAGGGGGGTGTTAGCTGGTGGATCGGTGACCGAGAGGTAACACGTGCTTAATTTTCCCCCACCTCCAGGGTGTCACGTGCTTAATTTTCCCCCACCTCCAGGGTGTCAGGTTCTTAATTTCCCCCCCACCACCAGGGGTGTCAAGTGCTTAATTTTCCCCCACCACTAGGGGTGTCACGTGCTTAATTTTCCCCCACCACCGAGCTTCCCCCACCACCCAGGAGTGGGGAAATCCCCCTTTCCCCCTCCGCTAAGGAGTGGGAGCAATTCCCCTACCTCCCCTCCTCTCGCGGAACCCCGACCCCCACGCCACCCGGTAATAGAATCCTTACAGTCACACTACTTAAAGTTCAGTATGAAATTCTTATAATAAAACTTCTTAGCCTAGTGGTCTAGTAACTATAACGAGTACAACAACTACGAGTACCAGTCGTTGTTGTAGCAAAACTAAATATTAAAAGGTTAATGAGTATTAGCAGAAAATCTTTTAAATGTATCAAAAATGGTCACTCTTTACGAAAATCTCATAAAAATTATAAACTCCTCTTAATTCTAATTCCCACCAACTAACTGCACAGCAGCTGTTATCGATTGCGGGCTACTCCACTAGCAAAATTATCGATAAAACAGATTGGCGTTCAGGCTATAATGTTACGTGGCAAGTCATTTAAAGACGCATGACACTACATACTTTTACGCAAAAATTAATGGAGGTACGAGGTATCTGGAGGGAGCATAAGCTGCCGGGTTGCTAGGTAAAGGGTGAGGGTAAAGAAGACTGGCCACCATTTTAATACCTGTAAAAGTATATCTATATATGTATGTCATATATTGTGAATCTAGAATACTGTTAGAATATATAAAATAAAGCACGATATAATCATTATGAGTTTAATACATATATTTGATTTTTGATGGTAGTACCCAATGCTCTGGAATGCGATGGTACTGCCAACGATACTATTTTAGTTTATGTTTTTCCCGCGTGGCGTCGTTGTATACATCTGTTCCGCTTTCCGTTAAGATATTGTAAGGATTGCTGAAGAATAAATAAGTGTAGAACCACGTGTCCAAGTCACTTTTTAGTTCCTTTATTTTCTCCCAACCTTATTTCACTTAAAATTCTACCTTTACCGTAGACTATGTACGACTACAACGCCGTATTTAATTTAACTAACCGGTGCTTAACCGCACCACACGTAGCACGTTCATAAACCCGATACAAGTGCTCGTGTTTCTCAAGCCACCGCCATTACCGACGAACGACGACCTTAGACGGAAGAGGACAATGCCCTCTCAGGCACGGCTTATATATAACCGTCAACGCCTGCGCGTTGTCCATCCTCTCTAGGAACTATAGTATGCTGAGATAAGGATACCAGCCTGTAGTGAAACTGCCTATAGCTCTTACCAGACTATAGTTAATCGGACTATAGCTGATAACAGACTGTAGAGTCTAACAATATATTCTTACAATACTAGTAGCGACGCAGTTATGTCGGAAATAGGGTGATTCTCTAACGGAGGGACATAGGAGATTCGTGTTAGTTGACTATAGCGCTCAGGATGATGGTATCTGAGAGCGCTGATTGGTCAATATCATGTAGTGCCAACATGAAATGGTCCGTTACCAATAGATGAATAAGAAAAATGAGACCCATTCGCCATTTTGGAGTGGAGAAGTGTTTACATGCTAGTTGAAGCAGAAAGAGGTGTGAAATGGAAAAATGTTAAATAGTGAGGTTACTGAAGTAAAAATGGAAAATGATGAATGGAAAGTTCGAATATTGTTACCTTCCATTCATTATTTTCCATTTTTACTTCAGTAACCTCACTATTTGACATTTTTCCATTTCACACCTCTTTCTGCTACAACTAGCATGGAAACACTTCTCCACTCCAAAATGGCGAATGGGTCTCATTTTTCTTATTCATCTATTGGTAACAGACCATTTCATGTTGGCACTACATGATATTGACCAATTAGCGCTCTCAGATACCATCATCCTGAGCGCTATAGTCAACTAACACGAATCTCCTATGTCCCGCCGTTAGAGAATCACCCTTATGTATTCAATAAGGATATGTTTAAATATATTACCAATCTAAACAACTCAACAGAATCGTCAATGATTCACCTCTACAACTATAGAAATCTAACAAATGCGGTGAACCAAAACAAATTAATGTTACGGAGTGAATGTAGACGATTGGTGAATGGCGTAAAATGGAAATATTTACCAAATGCAAGCTGGAGCAACCTGTCCATTGGACTCATTAGAATTTGGAGTAATCCATAATAGGCTATTACCGCTATTATATAAACCTATTAAGGTATTTATAGTACAATACTTAAAATAAATTTAAAAAAATATAATAACTTATATAAAATTACGTTGTTGAAAATATTGCACATTCAAATTAGCACAAGAAGCTTATAAAATTTAATATAAAAGTTTGTCGAATTTAATAATTGTATACAGAATAAATAAAAAGCTAATAATGAAATTGCTCTCTCTAGGTACTTTGTCCCTTTCATGTTATTTGTACATCAACACAGTAACAATAAAGCAAAAGTATGAAGCTGTATTATATACATATACTGAGAGCATACTAGTGATGGCGATATTGTATCGACATTTGTCAGTATCGATATTTTCATGACGATACTATCGATTTTTATATCGATACTTTACTCTTCGATATAGGAGAGTATCTATACAAAGGCTTCAATATCAAAACTATCGATACATGCATCAGAGCGTTTTTGAAATAATCGGATTTTGGATTCGAATTGACTTAACTACAGTGATGCAACTGACGTGAAACGTCTAAGAAAAAGATCCCTAGATTCTTATCCTAAATTTTTCTGGTTAACCGCAATTGGGATTCGAATGGAGATTGAGAAGTTGATGGAAGGTTTAGGCTTGCTCGTAGTTATAGACAAACTAGATTGGTTTATCATGCTATTAAATTAATTTGATAGATAATGAGAAATAGTGGAAATTCATTGAAGGTAATATGATGATATATTTTTAATAGAAATATGCGCTGCAATATTATTAAATAAATATAATAATAACTAAATACAATAAATAATCATAAAGATGATAAGTTTTAAACAAGGGAAGTAAAATATAAGTTCAAATTAGCAGGTAAATTAAAAAGTTATAGCTATAATATAAACCATGAGTAATAAATTATACTTTTATTAATTTCAGTTAGTTAATTACACTTATTTGATTATATTATTTTGCATATTTCTTACTTTTTTAAAAATTGTTTATCATTTTACCTTCAGGAAATTTCTATTATTTCTCTCTTCTGTTCGAATTTAAAAATGCAATAAACCATTTTAGCTATTTTATAGAGACAGGTATAAGCCTAAGCCCCTATCAACTTTTTAATTTTAATCCGAAATCCTTGTGTAATAATCGCGGCATGTTTATGATGAGAATCATGTGATTTTTTCGCTAGGCCTTCGGTTTTGGTTGCATTACTGCGGCTAGATTAATCCGAAATGAATTTCGAATATTCCAATTGCAAATCGGAAACTCTCAGAATTATGTTATATGAATTACATCTTGATCGTAATAACATGTTCAATAATATTACTGCCACGGCTGCATTTAAAGCGCCATTTCACTTAACATTGGCTGCACATATAGCGTCTTTGGCTGCAATATATCTAATGAACCGACTATTTAAAAATGATATCAATCTTACAATGAGATTCTATCATTATCAAATTGTTTTCTTACTGGATATCGCGCCATTTCAATTGAAATTTCGTAACGAATATTTTTTGTTTAGAAAATTATTATATTTTACTTTACCAAACTATTCAAAATGATTTAATATAAAGTTCTTATTGTTTTTTAGTTTTAATTTTTTAATTGTATTAACCAAGATATTATACTTTTTCTTTTTCATTGTTGATAAAGAAATTGATAATTGTTGAAAATATTATGATTTATATATTTTAATGTATATCTTTATTTATTAAAATTTTCTTATTCGAAGCACATTCCTTCTCTACAAGTTTCACTCCTTTTTATTTTATTACCATAAAAATTATATTCTTAAGATGTCTTTGGTTCAAATATTAACAAAAAGCTTTGAGATTCCCACAAAAAACACTTTCGTGTAAAATAAAAACGGCAAGTAATTTAATCCTTTCTCTCCACAAAAATTGTAATCCCAATAAAAATCTCCCAAAAAAAAAACAATTATTGCAGAAAATATACCCTAAACACAAACCTTCAAAAATAGTAATTCCAATAAAATATCAACAATAAAAATGTTTACAGATAGTAAATTCCAAACAAACATACCAGGTACGCAAAGATTTAGATAATTGACATTAGACAAGTAATTATATTTATTCCCAATAAAAGTAACAACAAAGAAAGTTAATATAGATAATAAATCTCAAACAAAAATACCGGCAACACAAAGGATTGAAATCACTTATAAATTCGACAAGTAATCAAGCGGTAACATAAAGCAATGAGATCGCATAAATTAGGCAAATAAAGAAAGTGAATGTACAATTAATTATAATATAAGTTTTATAAACTTACTACTTGCCGGGACAGGCCAAAAAGTGTAAATTATATTTATGTCTTCGTTATAGTTGTATTTTGAAATATGTACTGCTGTACACGTTTTGGCCCGTCCCAGCAAGTATCACGTATATAAAACTTATGTAATAATTAATTATTCATTCACTTTCTTTACTTGCCTAATTTATGCGATCTCATTGCTTTATGTTACCGCTTGATTACTTGTCAAATTTATAAGTGATTTCAATCCTTTGTGTTGCCGGTATTTTTGTTTGAGATTTATTATCTATAATAACTATCTTTGTTGTTACTTATATTGGGAATAAATATAATTACTTGTCTAATGTAAATTATCTCAATATTTGCGTACCTGGTATTTTTGTTAGGGATTTAACCCATTAACGTCCAAAATGTCAAAATTTCTTGCACGTTTTCAAAGTGATTTTTTCCTATGTAATTGGCGTTCAAAAAATTCTTGAACCACATATTCTGATGTAAAATTGCATGCTCTTTCAGAATCCGTTGCCAGAATCATGATAAAACTCACAGGAAAAGAGATATGCTCGATTGAAACATAAAAAGCACCTAAATTTTCGAAAAAAAAAATTTTTAGGATTTTTTCTCGAAGTGTTACGGTGAAGATATCACCTTGCGACCGTGATCAAAGGTGATCATGGGAGTTGAAGTTTAACAGGGAATTTTTTTGTTGACCTTGAACCATCGCTTCTTTACAAAATGGCGGAAAAAACGAATTTTTTTTTTCAATCTTCATCAACTTTTTTCTCGAAATCTATGGTCTTTAGAAAAAAATTCATAAAAACAAAAATGCCTTAGAATCGCTCGAGGAACATTCTCAAATTTTTTCAGAATTTTTTGAGACAATTTTTGATTTTCCGGGAAACTTGTGAAATGGAATTTTCAAAAATGTCTCCAAAAATTCTGAAAAAATTTTAGGATGTTTCTCGACTGCTTCTAAGACATTTTTGTTCTTATGAATTTTTTTCTAAAGTCCATAGATTTCGAGAAAAAAATTGATAAAGTTGAAAAAATAAAAATTCGTTTCGGCCGCTATGTTCTAAAAACCTATTGGTAAAAAACGATTTCTGTGCAAATTTTAGGAAGATTTTTTTACTCATAGCGTTACCCAGAGACTACGGCGTGGACCTGGTAAAATTCTGTCTCCTTTGGGGTGCTTTTTTCCCGTGAGTCCCCTTGCCTCTCACGTCTCGGGGTGCTTGTTTTCCGTGAGTCCACTTGCCCCTCACTTATTCATACTTTTAGGTTTGCTTTTTTAGCCAACATTTATTGCAAACATTTAAATTACATGTTTTGCAGAAAATTCTTGTTCTTATTGGACAGTTTCCATTCGAACAAATCCTCAATTTGTCACTATTAGATCGTCCATGTGCTTTACTTTTGCGACTACTTTTTTGTAAGGAGTATTTGGCATATCGAAATAGTGAACTCTTTTATTCCAACTTTTTTCTTTCCATCGTTAGCAGCATTGAAAATTACAAGAGAATTAGTAATAGACGCCTGTATAAGTCTCCTAAAAACTACCCATGTCCATTTTTTTGATCGTATACTTGGGAGTATGTCATTGCAATGTCCGTCATGCAGGTCAACACCTCCCATGAATTTGTTATATAGGTGAAAAGCTTGCGGAAAAGGTATTTCAATTTTAGATTTAGTCTCTGCGCTGTATCTTTTTGAAATAGATAGAGGATTGACACCTGCTGCAGTTGAAGCTATTGAGACGGGCTTCGAATCCATGATAGTAATGAAATTTATGCCACTGTTTACGTCGTGCTTCACCACATATGTCCCTCTTAGAGCTTTCTTATCAAGCACATTTTTTTCTTTGACTCGATTATCTCTGATAGTACCAGTGCATTTCAAACGCAATTTCTTCAAATGTAATACCAAATCCATGTTCGTGAAGAAGTTGTCAAAGTACAGATGAAATTGAGAAATTTTGTTATAACTTATTATTTGAAAAAATGGTTGTAATAAATATAATACTACTCGTGAACCTAAAGCACATTTAGATAACTTATCTCCAATTTGAGAATTCTTGCCGCAATAAAGATCCAAATTCAGTAGATAGCCGTCCGAAGTACACAAGCCCCAAAATTTCAAACCAAATCTTATCGGTTTTCCTCGAATAAATTGTTTCAAAACAGTTTTTGCATAGGATTTGGCCATCATCTCATCAACGGATAGAGCAGTTCTCCATATTCCGAATTTCATGATGTTATTTTGAAAAAGTTTCAGTAGAGAACGAACGCGCCATCCTCGATCATTTGAATCTTTGTCTTTGTTTTTTGAAAACTTCAATTTAGATTTTTTTATTTCAAATTGTTGGCGAGACATTGCAGAAGAAACTACTTCATTAGATAAATACGGATCAGATGACCAGTAATCTCTCTGTGATTTTCTGGGATTGAATGTAGAAAAAATAACTATTCCAATAAAAGTATCAAGATCTTTCAATTTCAGATCATAACCATTGTCTTTACACGCATTAATAATATATTTTTTCATTTCAATAGAAAAAAAGGTTTCAAACAATTGAAAAGGTTCGCTCCTACGTATTTTCTTTTTTTGCGATTCGGACAATAATACTTCATCTTCACAAGAATCAGGGTGTAACTTTTCACCCTCAATCCAAGTGAATTCATGACCTTTTTCAAGTTTATCTTGTTTTTCAGAATAATTTGCACGAGCTTTATTGTAAGTGATATTGGGTATTTCATGTTCGCAATCTGAATCAAAATCGGAACCAGAATCATCGGAACCTGAATAGTCAGGATCCGGAATCAATACGTTGCGTTCTGAATCACTATCTGAAGAATCTGATTCATATTCAGAAGATCTTACACGTTTCCGCGACATAATGTATGAAATTAATGATTTCGTTTATTTATCACTCATCCGTACGTACAAAAATACGAAAGTAGAGAACAAAAAAAGACGAATATTCATGAATACATGAGACCAAAAATTACGCTTATCTGCCGAAATGAAATGGAAATAAAGGATGAAATTTTTGTCGGAATCTATAAGTCTTTGAAAAAAGAATGAAAATAAGTTAGAATCATACGAGCAATATTGTAAAATTTTTTCCGAGTTTTCGTAGACAGAACGTTTTTTTACCAATAGGTTTTCAAAACATCGGCCGAAACGAATTTTTATTTTTTCAAATTTATCAATTTTTTTCTCGAAATCTATGGACTTTAGAAAAAAATTCATAAGAACAAAAATGTCTTAGAAGCAGTCGAGAAACATCCTAAAATTTTTTCAGAATTTTTGGAGACATTTTTGAAAATTCCATTTCACAAGTTTCCCGGAAAATCAAAAATTGTCTCAAAAAATTCTGAAAAAATTTGAGAATGTTCCTCGAGCGATTCTAAAGCATTTTTGTTTTTATGAATTTTTTTCTAAAGACCATAGATTTCGAGAAAAAAGTTGATGAAGATTGAAAAAAAAAATTCGTTTTTTCCGCCATTTTGTAAAGAAGCGATGGTTCAAGGTCAACAAAAAAATTCCCTGTTAAACTTCAACTCCCATGATCACCTTTGATCACGGTCGCAAGGTGATATCTTCACCGTAACACTTCGAAAAAAAATCCTAAAAATTTTTTTTTCGAAAATTTAGGTGTTTTTAATGTTTCAATCGAGCATATCTCTTTTCCTGTGAGTTTTATCATGATTCTGGCAACGGATTCTGAAAGAGCATGCAATTTTACATCAGAATATGTGATTCAAGAATTTTTTCAACGCCAATTACAAAGGAAAAAATCACTTTGAAAACGTGCAAGAAATTTTGACATTTTGGACGTTAATGGGTTAATATCTATAAACATTTTTTTGTTGATATTTTATTGGAATTACTATTTTTGGAGGTTTGTGTTTAGGGTATATTTTCTGTAATAATTGTTTTTTTTGGGAGATTTTTATTGGGATTACAATTTTTGTGGAGAGAAAGGATTAAATTACTTGCCGTTTTTTTTACACGAAAGTGTTTTTAGCGGGTTCGATATACAGTACAATTTATCGCCTTCCCCTGACCCTCCTAAAGGGGAACATTAGGCTAAGTCGAAAAGAATAACGCACAATAATAAAAATCGAGATCGACACTTGACATTCCTAGGCTTGGGCCCTTATTTTCTACAACGGAGACACGGAGCTTGAAATTATCTGCTTTAACTCCGTAAAGCGTTGGGCGCCAGGCCATTACACTAAGCCAGTCTGGTTCCCTATTTCCTTCTCTATACGCTGAAAATTACGCTGACCCAAACTATTTTTCACTACCCATTTGAGACTCTAGATTCTTCATGGGTCGCCCGAGTTGGCAAAATTGGCAATATTAGCTAAGGCTAATTCTTTCTACGGCCTATCATATATGTGGTGCTACAATCAAAATTTCCTTCCGCAAATGCTTATTACTTTTCACGGGCCTCTTTTCCCACTTCTCACAACGAAACTTTGGATCGATCGTACACTCACTTATTTCCTACAACATTCCTAACTGGTTAAGCATGATGAGGTAGAGTTTTACGCACGCGATAGAACATGTTCAGGTACCTGATCGCTTTTCTTATTTTATCTGCACTTCGATCTCGAACTGCGTTGACTTTTCCACAGGAAAGTAGGCTTCCTACTCCCTGTAGGCTCCTTTCTAGCAGGCCTCGTATTCTGGGTCTGATCCTTGCTTTCCTGTCATGCCTGGTATCTCGACCTTAGTGCACGAGATACTTCTTAGCCTCTTCCTTTCCTGTGCACTCCTCTCAGCAAGCGAGGCTTATTAGGAACGAATCTTCTCTTTCGAACTTCGTTTTAAGCTCACCTGTGGCGCTACTAGGCCTTCGAAGCAGCGTTACTAAGCTCTCGCTGTGGCGCGCAGTCCCGACGCGAAATTCGAAAGGCAATTTACTTACGTGTGGATTCCTTCAGAATCCACAACGTTGCAGCGTATTGTTCCCCAGACTTTTAAACTAAATGGGTACTATCGAGGATCCTTTTAAAAATAGGCAGAAAAGAAATTTCATTAGCACAAGGATTAGGAATGTAAAACATTAGAAGGTAATATTAATAATCGGCGTAGGTACGTGCGTGTATGTACAATGACCGGCAGAAATGGCGTCCCTTGATGCGCTTAGGAATCGCATTTTAGGATCCTTCACTTTATACTCTATTCTGCTAGGCGGAGATAGGGGAATGGAACGCATTAACTATAGTAGTTCGTCTATCTCGCTCTAAATGCGTGAGTGCGAGAGAGAGAGAGCTTTATACGGCATAGCAGGGCAAGCCAGGCAGCGTTGCCAACTCCGCCACTTTGATTATGCTACGCTGTACAGTGATGTCAGTGATACCAGAAACAAGCTTTTACCAACGAAAGTGAAGTTAACCGCTAACCAGCAGCAGTATAGAAAATTTGAAGAGAAGGGGTCGTTACCGTCCAAATGCAAGGCCGCAGGGCCGTATGAGACGTACGAAGAATAGGTTTTGATAACCAAAATGATAACGTAGGGTTGTTGGCCAGTGAACTGACCAACCTGCGCCCTGTTACCGAAATAAGGATGGACGAAGGTAATGTGAAAACCCGTAGTGTGAGTGGCCCCTCACACTGACGGGAATAACGTTACAAATGTAAGAAGTCAATAGCAGCCTATAAATATTTCGTTATTATATATTTAGTTTGACCAGCTTTTTTCATAGCTGGTCGAAAACGATTTAGTTTCGACTAGCTCGGCTTGACTCGTTTGCTAAATAAACGAACTAATATCGATTGCGAGTAAGAGAGGTTCGAGACAACTATACCGCACTCTCTTGTACTCGAAATACATCTAAGCTAAACGAAGGATTCCGAAACATGCTCATATTGAAGTAATGGTATTCGTGCAATATTTAAAGAGACAGCAGTAGGGTGCTTTCATGAATATTTGAGCAGCTCTGCGTGTTGGTGAGTCTGTAAAAGCATAGTGGGGGATTATTTTAATTCCAGACTGGCTTCACTATTGTCTCCCTCTAGCCAATTAAACCTAGTTCCCTGTGTTCCATTTATTCCCCTACCGTCCTCTTACTGCGCTGCGCGACTGTTGCGCCTAGTTACGTTTCCCCTGATCATGAAAGTCCTGCGCCAGGCCTACCGAGTTCTCACCCAACGGCTACCGCGCCATTAAGTCTGTTCCTGCACCGCACCACTACCTCGCCATTAACGTCATCACGAATTGTCTGTTAAGAACTCTGCTGACGCTTAGGATTACCGCGTAGCCCCAGCCAGCATTCTCCATCAAGGATATATTGATACAGTTGATACCATCGATAAGGGAATGGCTGGAATATGTATTTCGGATCAATACCATGAAAATAATTAGTCTCTTGATCCAGCATATGCGCTGTAAACCCCCATACTATGCCTCTACCGAAAAAAGAGGAGTTTGATTCACTTCTGTTATAGTTTTCTCCGTAGTGATATTGCCGACGCCAAATTTCACCGGTTTCCATTGTAAAAGAGCTGATCGTCACAGGAATAAAACTGAAGAACGCGCATTGCTCAAGATTATTCCGGTCCTATAATATGTAATTTAATAGCTCCAGTGCTGATAGTGACGGTATGGCAAAGTTTCGTTGTCGGAGTGACCGGACTTTCTTACCCCCTTAACCGATTTCCCATAGTGCTTCTTCCTCCACCCAGTACTCCTTTTTACCCCCCACCCCCTGCAAAATAATTTTCTTTTTTCTTATTTTTCCTTTATATTGCCCTACCATTTCCCTGTAATGAAAAAATTAAAAATAAACAATAGTGCATCGTATAAGAATTGCACGTAAGCATGGCAGGAGGACCCCTCCTTGAGTTTTGTGTGTGTAATAAATTTGTGTTCCTGGTATATTTTTGGGTGTGATTATTTTGTGGTTAAAGGGTTCTTAGGTTACAATTTTGAAAAGATTTTACGTGCCATTTTAAGAATTATCCACAAGAAGATGTGTTAAAAATATAAAGTTCAGATTGTTAAAACGTTTATAGAGTTGAGTGAATCGATTCGAAATTTTTCGATTATTTAAATAGACTAAAAGTATGATATTGTCAAATGCTTATGTGATGCAATAATTTTGTTATCGAATTTGGGTTCAGGACATCAAATTCATTCAGAAATGAATAATAAATCCTGAAGAACAGAACTACCTTTGTTTTGTTAATCAATATTATTTCAGTAGCTTGATTATAGCTGCATTAGAAGATGGCTTTATTTGATTAGATAATATGTTGAATTATTGTTTCAACTAAATAATATCCAAGTTTATGTTCATTCACATTACTGACATTTCCGGCAGTTATTTTTCGAATAAATAATTTTCAATTAAATGCTACTTTGATCTGATGACCTTTGTTGCAATTGTTTTACGATCAACTTTTTATAAAGCTACCGAATCGCAAGGATGTACTACCAATTTGGCTATAACACAACCAATTCTAGCTTCCCTAATTATAGACGATTAGTCTTCACTTATAACCTATAAGCCCATACAGTTGTATAGACATGGCAGTCATAATAAGGGTATGAGCATTTTAAATGTTATCAAAAAAAAAAAAATGATATTGGGGAAAACATTTGCTGAAAGCTATAATAGATTATCTGTTACCTCTTTATTATGGCTCCAGACTATCAACGGTGGTGGCTCGGGGGCATATTTGACGAGGCAGGTCAAATTGATCGTGCTCCCCTTGTTCACAAAGAGATCCATAGTACCAACTATAACAGTTATAGGTTCTGGAACAGAATGAACAATAAAAATTGAATAGTATGAGCTTCCGTGTTTTTATTATAAATCAAGTAAAGAAGCAATTATAATTCTTTCGCGTTATTCTAACACTCTACTTAACAAGCAAATATATTCGCTGCTCTTACCATGTGTACCAAATATAAACTACATATAGTTCAATGCTTTTACTGATGAAATATTTGGGACTGCTACGGTATTTTATAATCTGGTTATATTTTAAAGAGCTATGTATAAATTAAAATTGAGGTAAGAGAAAAATTTTAATATTATATTTTTGAAAAAACAATTGCTTAATATTAATAAACAAATTTATCTGATTACGCAGGGGTTTCAAAAAGTCCCAGATCTTCTAAATAATTCGATAACAAAAGATTGTAGATCAAAATGTGCTTCGGATGAAAGTTATAAGGCTTAAAAAATTTTATTTAGAACTACTATTAGTTTGATCTTGTAATGTATAGGGTGGTTCAACCGCTAACTTGACTAGTGTGTCAAATCTCTAAATTGAAATTCTTTCTTTTTAATAATGATTTAATTTCGAAAAGATAGTTTAGCGAGCTTGAGGAGGCAATTGAGGTAAAAAACACTAACTCTAAACGCACAAAATGAACGAGAAAATGAAATAATTAAGAATAAAGTATTACCTGGTCAGTTGAATGTATGAATCGATTTGTGTTAAAAAGTTACCTAGGAACTCTCCTGTAAATCAGTGTTTACTAGATTACAGGTGTAATTACCGTAGGGAAACAAGGGTGATAATGTCGTATAGGTGTATCATATGCACTGAGTTACAGGGGATGCATTGAGGGACTCAAACACACATTCAAGTTTATCTTCCAAACTATTAGGAATATGAACATTTTTTTGGAGATTAAATTTACTCTAGTAGTAGTAGCTAGGCGGTTCCTGGGACATGGTGGTGAGGGGTGTGCGGTTGTGCGGGGTGAAGTGTGCTTGACTTCGATGATAGTTTTGTTCGTGATATTAAAGTCTATCCTAATTCTGAATTTTATCCGTATGATCGATTCGATACTGATACTGAAAAATCACGATTTTCTGTACTATATGATATGTATGTTAAATTTATCCAATCCTATTATGCTGGAGAAACACCATCGAAACCAATGCTTAATTACATAATTTCTTAGAATATGGTCCTCTCTTTGTCATTGATTGTTCGCATCAAAACGAATCTATTAAATCTGACACGATTGACGTTAAAATAGAGATGGATTATTCTAAAAATATTGCAAGTAATACTACTGTGTATTGTTTAATTATACATGATAAAATTGTTGAATATAATCCGCTTACAAGCATTGTTAGAAATGTAAGTTAGTCGTTAATAGTTAGAAATGTAAGTTAATCGCTAATAGACTATGATTAACGGGATCCCTGACGCGTGCTTTACCGACAGTACAAGTGAATAAACAATTCGTTTAATAAAAATCAAATGCGAGGCAAATTGCAACAACGGGTTTCTTTATGACAAGGTGCCAATTTTAACGAGTCAATCGAGCTTAAAAAAATTCAAATCGAATGAAGAATAACGCTTTACCACTGTCCCGCGTTCTTGAAGTGGAAATAACCAAAAGTAACCTCTCTTCAAGAACGCGGCACAATGGTACAGCGTTATTTTTCAACTAATTTGAGTGTTTTTAAGTTCATTTGACTCGTTAGGACTGGCACATTATCCAACAAACGCCCGATTGTTCAATTTGCTTCGCATTTGAATTTTATTAAACTAATTGTTTATTGACTTGAACTGTCGATAAAGTAGGCGTGAGGGATCCAGTTAAGCTTATTATTATAATGAAGGAAAAAAATAATAAATAAGATACAATAATCATTTATTTGTGTTTAAATCATTCCTTACCAATATTTTCGAAATTAATCATTTGAAATTTGACTAACAATTGCAAATGTCATATTATTGTAATTTCCACCATGAAGTTTTCCCTATCGGTCAGAAGTAATGTAATATACTTGGCAGGGATCGGATGTAATGGATTACGTTGAAAGGCGAATTGTAACAAGCCTGGTTCCTTGTTTTCATCAATATTTAATTTATCAAGCAAACTTTTTTTTTAATCGGGCGACGATTGATCGGTAATAGAAGATTCGTCGTCGGTCATAAAATCCGATGGATTCGTAATAGTTTCATCACTACTACTAAGATTCTTCGCTCTTTTAGCCACTCGATGCGGTGTCGATGTGAAGTAGGCTTTCCTCCTCAATTTATCGTTGTATTTGATAAACGAATTATTATTTGTGTTATCACTATCCTCTGTTTGCGAAACGAGTTTCTTCAATGGATCGATTATCGGCTTGAATGTCTCGTTCAAACTGCTCTCCATTATCGCCTTCTCCGATTTCAAGGCACGATGCTTGTCGCGAATGACCTCGCTCGTCTTGGCGATCCTCTTCAGAAGCGATTTTTAATCCATCGCGATGCTGTTTTGGAGGGGGGTTTGCTTAAAACATTTATAAACCGATCTAACTTACATGGTTTTTAATAGATCCGACCGACCCGTTCGTCGATCAAAACTGAAACTCAAGGCCATTCACTCGATCGTGGTGTACTCGTTGAAACCTTTGCGATATCGACCATTCTTCAGAGAGCTATCCTTGTCTATTACTAAGAAACCGTAATCGCAACTCCAACAGGTCGAACACAATGTGAGAAATTTCTCATACGACATATCACTGTTGACGTGATCGTTGAAAATATGCTTCAGATTAATTCCATCTTGCTTAAATATTATTAGCAAGTTTGCATTATCTCGTATCAGATGCTTTGGTATTTTCGCATAAGTCTGACAGAGATAGAAGCAATCGATGTTGGAATGTCTGCCCATGCAAAAGTAGTCCCTTATATTGTCCTGCTTGTCGTTGGCCACATCGTCGAATATGAAAATGGAATTCGGCTTTGCATCCGCGACGTTCACAACCTCGCAATTGTTTGAAAATTGAAAGTAACCAATTTCCTCCGTGTCCTACTGAAGCTGTTCCAGATATCGATACTTCGGTCGCTGCAGCGACTTCGAGTAGACGTACAGGTTTTCGAATTTCACACCGTGCGGACTCTCTATGAGGCTCAGCAGCAAGTTTGTCTTACTGCAATTCGACGGACCGCAAACTATGCAGCGCATCGTAAATGGTAATAGCGATCCGTGGCGTTTTTTTATTTGCGTGGTAGCATTGTGAGCATGACTATCCAAATTTATCACGCAAATAGTCGGCACATGCTTCACGAAATGCTATTAACCTTCGGGAACAGCTGTATCGTTCATTTATATTTCGCGAGTTACGGAACTATTCAGTCAGTTGCCATTATGATGGCGTTCATGCTAGTCGTCGTCAATGCCCTGCAGAACTTGACGAATCATCAGCTCGAACACATACCGAAGATCGTATTGCTTGAGTACTTTCCAGATAGTATCGCGAGTGTGTGGGAAAGATTACCTCGGCACATTCGCGCGGACTCGGATGTGCAGCAATATCAATATTGCTTGCAACACTACAATCTACCTAATACTGCTCACCACGACGGACCACCGAGACGGATGAAAGACTGTTACGTTTGTCAGCAAGAAAAGAAAGAAAAAATAAAGCGGCTGCTCTAAATGTCTGGATCGTTTTTCAATAAAGTCTTTAAAAAATTGCCATTTGAGCTGCACGTGCCCGTTACAATTATTGCGGGACCGGCACTCGACTTCGCGAAAGATTGGTGCGCGGCGATCGTGATATAAATCCGCTGGACGAGGCCTGCCTCGATCACGACTTAGCATATTGGCACAACGAGAATCTACCGGAACGTCATCAGGCCGATAAAGTGCTAGCGAGGAGAGCGCGTGAACGTATTACAGCAAGAGACGCTACCTTGGGTGAGCGCGCGGTCGCCACAGCCGTATGGGCATCGATGAATGCTAAGCGTAAACTTGGATTGGGATTACATAATAATAATATTGTCGGGATGAAGAAAGCACTAGCGGCTAAAAAAAAGAACAACAAGAAAAAAAATGGTACTACTACGAGGAAGAGAAGAATTCGAGTGCCGAGGAAACAAGGCGGTATAATACCTATACTCCCACTGCTAGGTGCAGTCGGAGCACTGGCAGGTAGAGCATCGGTTATAGCGAGGGCTGTAAACGATGCAAAAGCTGAGAGAGAAAGGTTGCAGGAAATGGGAAGTCACAATCGCGCGATGAAAGCGTCGGTAAAGCGCGAGAGAGGTCGAGGTCTTTATCTAAAACCGTACAAGCGAATCGTTGGAGGTGGGAATCGTAGAGGTATAAAAAAGAACAACAAAAAAAAACGGTCGGAGAAGAGGAGCGGGAACAAAGTGAATGAGGGGAAATTTCGTCGCAATGTACAAGCTCTCCCAGATTCTGGTGCTACTAGTAACATACAATTGGCACGCATCTGCCGACGCATACCACTTTTCCGTGGAGTCTTTATGCGCACATCTCTGCCGCTCAACGGGCCGCGGTGCAACGAATGCGCGATCGTGAATCTCGACGATCAATGCGGCCCTGGTACCCACTGGGTAGCCTACGTCAAGCGTAACGACATCGTCGTATATTTTGATTGCTTTCGAAATTTAAACCCGCCGGAAGAATGTGTGCGTTACTTTGGTCCTAATGTTACTATCTACCACAATCATGATCAATATCAATCGTACGATAAAAGCAATTGCGGTTAGTTGTGCGTGAAATTCCTGCGAGAACAGATACTTTGAAAAAAAAAATGTCTTTCACTGTGACATTATTGGATCGTAAATCTTTATTAAATTCAGATTTCTTTCCCCCGATCATTCTGCAAGACGATCGCTACGAGATCGGTCTTGTGGACATGCAATCGTTCAATTCGAAAGCCAATGTGGACGAGACGAATAATAAGTTTTACTACGATAACGATAAGGTATTGACGATACCCAGAGGCTGTTACGAATTGAGTGCAATAAATGAGTATTTGCAGTCTCCAATTTCTGCGAGACACGAAACTAAACACGACATTAACAGCGTTAATCTTCTACGAGCGAACAATAATACACTGGAAAGTGAAATATTGTGTAAATATTCGATTGACTTTGGAACACCGAATAAAATTGGCTCACTACTGGGCTTCTCGTCGAATCGCGTGATCGAACCGAACGCCCACGCTGAATCCGACGAAACCGTGAACATTGTGAAAACAAATATTCTACGCATCGAGTGCAACATTGCGGGTGGTGCGTACACCAACGATAGACCCCGACACATTATTCACGAGTTCTTTCCTAGCGTACCACCGGGCTATAAAATCTCGAAGGCACCGAAAACCGTCATTTATCTTCCGGTCATCGTCAGAGTAATCGACCGTCTCACGTTACGTATCCTCGATAAGGACGATCGTCTCGTAGATTTTGGTCGTGAAGAAATTACCATAAGATTACACATTAAGAAATGTTAATTTACAATAGTAACGAGGATTATAAAGCGGTGAAACTGGATGAAACGTTCGCTAGTCGTTCGTCCTACGTGGAGTCGAATACACCGGTTCACAGTGAAAGCAGGAATCGCGACAAGAGGAGCTTTTTGCTAACGAGAAGAAATATAGAATTTTTACAATCATTGGCATTCACCGTGAAGATATTGGGTGAAAATACATAGTGGAACAATAGCAGATCCCTTGAATGTCACCGCACCGCTGATCTACGACACAATCGCATCACCAAAATGGAGATGCATGCCTACAATCCGTATGCGAACGCCTCGTTGGCGAACAGCGACGAAATTCGCATTCCCATACAGCAGCAAGATTTGATACTCCTGCCGTGCGAGAGTTATCTCTACGTCGAGGGACATCTGATGGAGGGCACGCGTGACGCGAGCGCCAACAACGAGGATATAGTTACGTTCGACTGCAATTCCGCGGCTTTTCTCTCCGAAGAGATTCGTTATGAATTGAACGGTATCGAGATCGACCGATGCAGAAACGTCGGTATTACCAGCATCCTGAAGAATCTCGTTTCCCTAAGCATCGAGGTGAGCGCCAGTCTACGTCATTCCAGATGGGCCGTCGCAACGGCCAAAGACCGGCTCAAGGAGGCTGTTAAGAATTTCAGCTTTTGAGTGCCCCTGAAAATGCTGCTGAGATTCTACGAGGATTATCGGCGAGTCGTCGTTAACGCGCGTCACGAGCTCGTTCTCATTCGCGCGCGCGACTATACAAATGCCATTTACTCATCGGTCAAAATCACCAATTCGTCGATCAAGCTGCTACGAGTGCAATGTAGAATACCCAAGGGGTAACCACTTAGAAATTTTGGTGTACATGTGTAGAAATTGCGGAGATTTTTGAGAAATTGTAGAAATTATAGAAAATATTTGGAAATTACAGAAAATATTTGAAATTATAAAAAATATTTAGAAATTGCAGAAAATGTTTAGAAATTATAAAAAATATTTTGAAATATTTTGATAATTTTGTAGCTTATTTAGCGTCATACAGTGGAGATTTACTTAGAAAATATAAACAATATCACAAAATATTTTAATATATAATATTGCATATACTTATTACTGCATTCAATAACTTTTACAAAATCACTTTCAAAGTATTTTAATTTTAAATTATAATTATATATGTGAATGAGTTCAGCAAATTCAAATTTATTTGGTATTTTTTAAAGTCTATTTTGAAAAATAGGATAATTTGCTGCGACCAGTAAAGATACCTGAAAATTAAGAGTTTGTCAATCAATTTGTAGAATATACATATGTTTTTTGTATTCTTAAAAATCTATCAGATAATGAGGTAGGTTTAACATTGGTTTAACCTAAGTTAATTTGTCAGTGCAATATGGGGATATAATGTGAAGGTCACTTCAAGTTTTTGTTTAAATAGGATATTACATTTCTTATTATATATTTTTGGAGTGCTCGTAACTAATCTCATGAGCTTTCTAAAATACTATATAAAAATATAATTCAATCTATGACGATCTTTTGGGTGATCTGTCCATTCACGAGGTATTTGGATTTAAAAATGGAAGTAAATGAGTTATTTACCGTGAGTTGCGCATATGTATGAGTTCGGTATGAATAGTGGCAGCGAGGTCTACTAAGCAAATTGTCATTTATATGTAATTTTAAGTCCAAAAATCCCCTACTCTTCGATTAACTAATACATTTACAAAGTATTTTTGAAATCTAGTGTACTACAAGTAAAAAATGGCTGCTTTTATTTTAAAAGCAAATGATGATCGTTATGTACACTTAATAATTTATTCCAATTAACTTACTATTTTATAGATTTTTATAAGTACTTGTAAAAATGCGTTTTCGACAGATTTTGTCAACAGCCCATGACTTTAAGATATTTGACCAGTTTTAGATTTGTTTCACTCTATATGTATAACGTCTTAAATTATACATGTAAAAAACGCGTAAATCCGCAACTAATAGAACCATATGTATATGTTTAATATTCAAATTATATCCATTGCTTAAATGCAAATAAACGATGGCGTTAAAAGGTTCTAAGCACATTCTAGGCTAAAAAAGGATTGATTTTGAAATCTCATATATAGAAGTGAAGCGATGAATACATGCGTAGAGGTTGTTTAGGCATGCCCAAAGCATTCTACTTCATCAAGAAAAGGTCTTTGAACCGATTATACAAAATTTCTTAAACACTTCGATGGTAATCTCATTATAAATGATCAGAAAAGCAATATTAGTTACAAGAATAAACAATTAAAATTAAAGGACGGCATTTAAGAAATTCTTCATCAATTCATTCATCATATAAATATAATAAATCGAGGGGCCTAAGAAAAATTAACTACCTTTTTGGACCTATTTTATAAAATAACTAATTATGCCAAACGCTGCAAAAATGCTCGTTTTATAAAATTACTCCAAAAAGTTAGTTAATATTTTTATGGTCCCACGATATATATATATATATATATATATATATATATGCTGTAATTTATTTTTATAATATTATTATTATCGAACTACAAATGGAAATTATTTAGAAATTTTCGAAATTATAAATTTTGGTGTACATGATTTTTGCTAGTGGTTACCCCTTGAGAATACCCCATGTGACCCTGAACGAGATTGCGAAACTCCAGTTTCTGAATATCGTCGAGCAGGAAGAGAGTCTGTCACTCACTTTTCGCGCCTGGGAACTTTACGAGTATCCGTTACTGCCCAAGTCGCAGCGGCACACGTAATCCGCGAAAGCGTCCACGCAATTGGAGAAGCCGCGATATGTCATTCTGGCGTTCAGAACAAACAAAAAGAGTAATCAGCACGAGGATGTGCTTAAATTCAGTCATTGCAAAGTCCTCGATGTCAAACTCCAGCTGAATTCTGAAGCTTATCCGTACGATCGCCTCGATACTGATGTCACGAAATCCCGCTATTCCGTTCTATACGACATGTATGTAAAGTTTTTCACCTCCTATTACGCTGGTGAGAAACTTGCAGACCCATGCTCGACTATACGGACTTTTTGACGTACGGGCCGCTCTTCGTCATCGACTGCTCGCATCAGAACGAGCCCATAAAAACCGGCACGGTCGACGTCAAACTCGAGATCGAGTGTATGGAAATCATTCCAGATAATACTACAGCCTATTGTTTAATCATACACGATAAAATTGTACTATATAATCTTCTTACGAATATTGTTAGAAATTTAAGTTAAAAAAAAATTATTGTTAGAAATATAAGTTGTAAAAAATGTTTAAAAATAAATAACTCTTTTTAAAGTTCTTAATTCCTTAATGTTTTATTCCTAAATTCTACATTACGATATTGGAGATACGATATGGGGAATCAATAAATATTACATATTAATAAATATAAGCAGCTATTAAGTTTTATTTTTTATTTCTAAACTACATTATAATTCTATTAAACAAACAAACAAAGAAACAATTTTTAAATTTTATTCTTAAATTCTACATTGTGGTAGTTACCACCTTTATACAGGGTGTAACGAAACGACCGCCTTTTCTCGTAACTGAAGGTTCGGGGTGACCATCCAAATGCACGTGTAAAATTTTGTTCGAATCGTTCAAGGGGTTTAAAAGTTATTTCCGTTTAAAACTCACCCTTTTTCGGTCCTTTTCGAACGATTTTAACTGCATAATAAAGTGGAGAAAGTGAAAGAACAATTGACGAACACCCTACTAGAATGTAAAAATTATCGATCGCGCGCGATAATACATTTGCTATTTATTTCATTAATCTGGCTATTAGATTAATTTTAAAAATAGCAAAATCCTTTTCATTACAATTTCAAATCAATTCAATACAAGTATCATTGACTGAATTGATGGAAAGAGGGAGAAGATAGAATGAAAAGGAAAGTATCAAAAGCTAAGATGTCACACGATCGCACTGATAATTTAATAGGAAACACATCAAGGCATTTTCTTTCTACAAACGAAGGTAAAAAGAATGATTTAAAATCAATTCATTGATGATAGAAAAAATTAAACTTACCCATTATTGTTCTCCAAGTTCCTTTACACCGAAGTTTTTGAAAAAGCTTCAAACTGGCTCCTTGATGATTTCCAGAATGCACACTATCATTGATTTTGCATTTAAGAACTCGCGAATTTAAGCAAATTAGGTGTTAACCTACGTTTCTTCAAAACACCGGTTAATTTGACACTTTTTGAACTGTTTGAAGTAGGCTGAAAAGAGAGACAAAGAGAGATAGAATAATCAATAATTCGTTTCGACCACTCTTAATCACCCTACTTCAAACAGTTCAAAAGTGTCAAATTTACCAGTGTTTTGAAGAAACGTAGGTTAATACCTAATTTGTTTAAATTCACAAGTGCTTAAATGCAAAATCAGTGATAGTGTGCTTTCTGGAAATCATCGAGGAGCCAGTTTGAAGCTTTTTCAAAAACTTCGATTTAAAGAAACTTGCAGAACATTTAATGGGTGAGTTTAGTTTTCTCTTTCATCAATGTATTGATTTTGAATCATTCCCTTTAGCTTCGTTAGTAGAAAGAGAATGCCTTCATGCATTGTCCATTAAGTTATCATTGCGCTCGCGCGATATCTTAGCTTTTGATACTTTTCTTTACATTGCGTCAACTCGCTCTTTCCATCAAAACAGTCAATGATGCTTGTACTGAATTGAATTGGAATTGTAATGTAAAGGATTTTGTTATTTTTAAAATTAATCTAATAGCCAGATTAAATAAATAAATAGCAAAAGTATTATCGCACGCGATCATTAATTTTTACATTCTAGCTGGATGCTCATTAATTGTTTTTCACTTTCTCCACTTTCCATTATGCAGCTAACACTAAACGTACCAAGCGGGGTCAAATGACCCTTTTTAAATGTAAACACACGTGTATAAAAAATTCTCGGTACGTTTAGTGTTAAAGTCGTTTGAAACGGACTGAAAAAGGGTGATTTTTAAATAGAAATAACTTTAAACCTCTTGAACGATTCGAACGAAATTTTACACGTGCACTCAGTTTGTCACCCCGAACCTCCAGTTACGAGAAAAGGCGGTCGTTTCGTTACACTCTGTATATCATTATTAAATTATTTCCTAGCGCAGCATTTTGCAGCTGCTTTAATTCCTCCGGGTCATCTGCCAGTTTTGCCATTCTTCCTGGCAAGAATAGCCATTCGTCAGTTGTTAATTTTACAATTATTTTAATACCATATTTAGTTTTAATTTTTTCAACTTCTAAAATTTCATAATTTTCATCCTCCTTTAAAGTATCCAACTTAACAAATTTTTTAGGTATTACATTTCCCAGAGTATTAACTTTTGTAAAATTCATTTTTAAATTATTGATCTCTCTATAAAAAATGATTAGTCTTATTAGAGTTAAAAAATCATTTTAAACAATGCATGCACTAATCAAATGAAAAAAAAAATGTTTGCTTACCTTTATGTAAAAAAAACGAAAGAGGTTTCTTCTAACACACTTATTCTTTTCTCTCAATACGCCTGACACTACTGTAACTGCTATGCAGAATACGTTTGACACAAACTGTAACTGCTTTGCAGAATACGTTTTACAGACTGAAGCTTTTTCTTCAGCTGTTCACTTGACTTCTTTGCAAACGATATTATCGTATGTTAAGCGTATTTAATTTCAATACTTGGAAGGGGTAATTTTCATTTCTTACATGCGATGCATTTCCATTGTGATTGATCTATAGTTTTATAACAGTATAACACAACAGGAAAAAGTATCTATACGGGAATTATTCAGAGGGTATAGTGTATCCTTTTTGATTAAGAAAGAATGTACTCCTAAGTGTTATCAAATGTAACTTTATATTTAAAAAATGAACGACAAAGACTTTCTCTCGACGAGATTTCTTCAGAGGCTTCATTCAGTCGTCGAACCTTCATTAGTGCAGTACAGATTGTAACGTAGAATATTTAAAAAAAAAATGGAAAGTGAACGGTGTTTTGTTATAATAAATCTAGTAGAGGAGGAAGATGAAAATATAGCAGAATCGATGCAGGATTATATCAAAAGAATTAACGATTCTCACAATCGTTATTTTCAAGAATATGAAGCGATGGTTCATCATAATATGCACTTGAACTGTAAGTACTTATGTTTATTTCTTTCAAAGAAAAAACCAAACCATCCATAGAAATTGTTTACGTTGTAATACATGAGATAATTATAATGTCAATAAATAGAATTATAAAAGAATTTTATGACACATATTTTTGAAAACTGTTAACAATCCCACTATTTGACAAACTGTTTTTTATTCAAAACGAAGAATAACAAAAAAAATTAATTTCTTTCTTTTATTTTTTACCAGCCATTGATTTAGAGGAGCGGGAGGAAGAAGAGGAAATGATGGAAGACGAGGAAATGGTGGAAGAAGAGGAGATAGTGGAAGAAGAGAGGTAGGAAGAAGAGGAGAGGGAGGAAGAAGAAGAAGATGTGATTTTTGTAAGTATACTTGCTTTGTAAAATAGTTAATACAATATAAAAAAAATAACAAAATGTTTTCAAATATGTCCCAGGTGAAAAATATGGCCACACAAACGGAGTCTATTGCCGCAAGAACAGAGGCTACGCAAATGGAGCCTCAGATAGATCTCACACCACATTATTGGTGTACTAATTGTAAAAATTATGGCCATCTACACATCAATTGTCTACTTCCAGAATGGTGTACCATTTGCAAAAAATATAAACATCATGCGATAGAATGTAAGAAAAACTTCTGAAAAAGAATTGCAAATAAAACCTTTTTAATTCTTCAATAAATTATAATTAAAAATATTTCATATGTATTTCAATAAAGAGGGTTTTTTATGCCGAAAGGCTTTTTCCCTTAAATTTATTTATTTTTTCAATTACATTACCTCTCCACCAATCCACTTTACCCCGTACTAGAAATATTGCAAAGAATCAGCCACAGAGGAACAAAGGAAAAAAAATTACAAAGCATGACATAAACCCTGCAGATTTCTATTGGACTCGTTATTGGTAAGGTGACGTAGGCTCCGCTCTTTATGGTTTATTACAGAGCGGATTGTAAGTATCTCTGACGATGGATATATCGACAGAGGTAAAAAATATACAAAATAAATATTACGATCGTCAAAGATACTAACTAACATAAATAAGGGGGGAGCGATCACTGCATCGCTCTCTACGTGTGTTCTTTCTCTTTCTCCTTCTCTTTGTCTAAGGCGTCTACGGCTTAACGTAAGAGGGGGGGAGGTAACATGTGTACCCCCCACCAAAGGAGTTTAACGTCAGGGGGGATTCACGCGGGCATACAAAACAATGCGCACAACCGGAGTTCCGCCGAGGAGTGGGGGCAATTCCCCTATTTCCCCTCCCCCCGCGGAACCCCGACCCCCTCGCCCCCAGTCCCAAAATCCCCTTAGCCACACTACTCACATATTTTAAAATTATTTTTTTTTATTTATGAAAGGAATTGAGGGAACGGTTAATTAAAAATTCACGCAGATTTCTGTAAAAAGCCTTTCGGCATAAAAATCCCACTTTATTATTTAAAATACATATTTTTCACAACTTTCAGTTTTGTTTGTTTGTTTTTTCTCTCTCATAGACACATTGCGAATTTTTTTTTTTTTTCTAACAATCTGCAGCGAGAAAGCCGGACTGTACCTGCAAACTTCCTCACAGGGCTCTGCCTGTTGTTGTTATTCCTGTTGTTGCTGCTCGTACTTCCATTTTGTTTTGCGTAGCCACATTTCTCACCTGAGACATATTTGAAAACATGTTGTTACTTTTCTTCTTTACACAGTAATAGCTATTTTTTTTTTTTACAAAGCAAGTATACTTACAGAAATCACCACGCGATTTTTAGGGTTTCGCCGCCTCTGCATCTCCTTCCTCTCTTTCTTCTTCTTCCTCCTCTTCCTCCAATTGTCCTTCCATTTCATCCGTTATTTCCATTTGTTGCTCAACTAAAGCGGCAAAATCTGGATCATCCTTTATTTCTTCCACCACCTCCTTATTCTCCCACAAATCGTCGTCTTGCTTCTTTGGTATATCACTCCACATGGTTCTTTTCACTACCGTTGCTAGCGTTAAAATGATCTCAAGATTTATCATCGCTAGTCGCTTAGATGCAAAACGATCTTCCAATGAAATATGAACTGGCCGATTACGCACGTATTTTTTAGTTAATCTGATGCCTTTCTTTCCTCTTTATCAATACATATTAGTCTTCTCTTTATCAAAACGTATTAGCTTTTTTCCGAGAAGTGGAATGCAGTGAAAGAGAATGTCAATAGAGACCTACTAGCATCCTCGTATATTTTTTTTGTACCTCTAAAAGCAAATTCTAACTTGTAAGGTTGAAAAAAAGAGAGTATAATTTTTTATTTTGAAGGTTTTATTTATACAACAAATAAATACTGGGGGGAAAAAATGTTGGCATCATTTTGATTGGTTCTTCTAAGTAAATAGTGGTAGATGGTAGTGACAGTAGCAGGAGGAGCGGTATCATCTACGAAAAAAAAATTAGGAAAAAGATTTATTATTATTATTATACTTCATATCCAAGCTTTAGATGTCAAAAAATTGTTTTTTTTTTCATCAATTCTTACCGATTGTGGGTGGTCTCCGTAAATGAATCAGACAGGAGCTGGGGAACGTCAGCATCCTCGTCGAACCGTATAATGTTTTCTGGAGAAAGTTGTTGCTCCATATCAATACCCTCCCACTCCATTTCACTACTAAAATCCGATAGACGGTCATCATCATCGTCGTCATTATCCCCATCGGACTGGATATTTGATGGGGATTGTTGCCGCTGAAGTTTTTTCCTCAGCATCCTCACAATTGCAGTTAACATGTTGTTGCAGCGAGAAAGCTGGGCTGTGCCTGCAAACTTCCTCACGGGGCTCTGCGTGTTGTTATTCCCGTTGCTGATACTCGTACCATTTTGATTCGTTCTTCCATTTAGAATCAAAATGGTCCACTTCGACTCTTCGAAATAAGGTCTACCTCAGGCTCCATTTGCGCAGCTTGTGTTCCCGTGACAAAAGTCTCCGTTTGCGTAGCCACATTTCTCACCTGAGACATATTTGAAAACATGTTGTTACTTTTCTTTTTCACATAGTAATAGATATTTTTTTTTTACAAAGCAAGTATACTTACAAAAATTAGCACCTCTTTCCTCGAAGAAGAAGTAGGAGGTACAGATGGAGTTTCATCCTCCTCCTTCTTTAGATTTATCCTCACAATGCACCAAGTAAATCAGGAATGTAACAAAAATTTAAAAGAAGAAGTAGGAGGTACAGATGGAGTTTCATTCTCCTCCTTATTTAGATTGATCATCACAATGCACCAAGTAAATCAGGAAAGTAACGAATATTTAAATAAAGCAAATTTAAATGCTACCAGAAAAAAATAACGAAGTGCTAAATCCATCAATGCCAACGATCGATTAATTTTCTATGATTTTTTAATGTCTATTGAACTGTTAAAGGTTTGAGGACTGAATGCTGCTCCTCTGAAGATATCCCGTCGAGAGAAAGTCTTCATCGGTTTTTAAAATATAAACTTACATTTGATAAGGAGTCCATTCTTTCTTAATCAAAAAAAGGTAAACCGTACCCTCTGAATAATCTCCACATAGAGATATTTTTTTCCTATTGTCTTACACCTATAGGTTACAATCGCATTGGAAATTCATCGTAAGTAAGAAAATCTTAGAAAATTACTCCTTCCAAGCCATTGAAATCAAATACGATAATATAGTTCGTTTCTATTGAGTTATACTGTGATAATCCTATAGGTCAATCACAATGGAAATTCATCGCAAGTAAGAAAAAAATTCTTTGTAAATTACCCTTTCCAAACGTTGAAATTAAATACGCTTAACATACGATAATATCGTTCGTATAAAAAGTCAATCTGTTAAACGAGAGCTGCATAGCAGTACCACGGGTGCTTGACGTATTATGAAAAAATAAGTGTGTGATTAACCCATTAACGTCCAAAATGTCAAAATTTCTTGCACGTTTTCAAAGTGATTTTTTCCTATGTAATTGGCGTTGAAAAAATTCTTGAACCACATATTCTGATGTAAAATTGCATGCTCTTTCAGAATCCGTTGCCAGAATCATGATAAAACTCACAGGAAAAGAGATATGCTCGATTGAAACATAAAAAACACGTAAATTTTCGAAAAAAAAAATTTTTAGGATTTTTTTTCGAAGTGTTACGGTGAAGATATCACCTTGCGACCGTGATCAAAGGTGATCATGGGAGTTGAAGTTTAACAGGGAATTTTTTTGTTGACCTTGAACCATCGCTTCTTTACAAAATGGCGGAAAAAACGAATTTTTTTTTTCAATCTTCATCAACTTTTTTCTCGAAATCTATGGTCTTTAGAAAAAAATTCATAAAAACAAAAATGCCTTAGAATCGCTCGAGGAACATTCTCAAATTTTTTCAGAATTTTTTGAACAATTTTTGATTTTCCGGGAAACTTGTGAAATGGAATTTTCAAAAATGTCTCCAAAAATTCTGAAAAAATTTTAGGATGTTTCTCGACTGCTTCTAAGACATTTTTGTTCTTATGAATTTTTTTCTAAAGTCCATAGATTTCGAGAAAAAAATTGATAAATTTGAAAAAATAAAAATTCGTTTCGGCCGATGTTTTGAAAACCTATTGGTAAAAAAACGTTCTGTCTACGAAAACTCGGAAAAAATTTTACAATATTGCTCGAATGATTCTAACTTATTTTCATTCTTTTTTTCAAAGACTTATAGATTCCGACAAAAATTTCATCCTTTATTTCCATTTCATTTCGGCAGATAAGCGTAATTTTTGGTCTCATGTATTCATGAATATTCGTCTTTTTTTGTTCTCTACTTTCGTATTTTTGTACGTACGGATGAGTGATAAATAAACGAAATCATTAATTTCATACATTATGTCGCGGAAACGTGTAAGATCTTCTGAATATGAATCAGATTCTTCAGATAGTGATGCAGAACGCAACGTATTGATTCCGGATCCTGACTATTCAGGTTCCGATGATTCTGGTTCCGATTTTGATTCAGATTGCGAACATGAAATACCCAATATCACTTACAATAAAGCTCGTGCAAATTATTCTGAAAAACAAGATAAACTTGAAAAAGGTCATGAATTCACTTGGATTGAGGGTGAAAAGTTACACCCTGATTCTTGTGAAGATGAAGTATTATTGTCCGAATCGCAAAAAAAGAAAATACGTAGGAGCGAACCTTTTCAATTGTTTGAAACCTTTTTTTCTATTGAAATGAAAAAATATATTATTGATGCGTGTAAAGACAATGGTTATGATCTGAAATTGAAAGATCTTGATACTTTTATTGGAATAGTTATTTTTTCTACATTCAATCCCAGAAAATCACAGAGAGATTACTGGTCATCTGATCCGTATTTATCTAATGAAGTAGTTTCTTCTGCAATGTCTCGCCAACAATTTGAAATCACAAAATCTAAATTGAAGTTTTCAAAAAACAAAGACAAAGATTCAAATGATCGAGGATGGCGCGTTCGTTCTCTACTGAAACTTTTTCAAAATAACATCATGAAATTCGGAATATGGAGAACTGCTCTATCCGTTGATGAGATGATGGCCAAATCCTATGCAAAAACTGTTTTGAAACAATTTATTCGAGGAAAACCGATAAGATTTGGTTTGAAATTTTGGGGCTTGTGTACTTCGGACGGCTATCTACTGAATTTGGATCTTTATTGCGGCAAGAATTCTCAAATTGGAGATAAGTTATCTAAATGTGCTTTAGGTTCACGAGTAGTATTATATTTATTACAACCATTTTTTCAAATAATAAGTTATAACAAAATTTCTCAATTTCATCTGTACTTTGACAACTTCTTCACGAACATGGATTTGGTATTACATTTGAAGAAATTGCGTTTGAAATGCACTGGTACTATCAGAGATAATCGAGTCAAAGAAAAAAATGTGCTTGATAAGAAAGCTTTAAGAGGGACATATGTGGTGAAGCACGACGTAAACAGTGGCATAAATTTCATTACTATCATGGATTCGAAGCCCGTCTCAATAGCTTCAACTGCAGCAGGTGTCAATCCTCTATCTATTTCAAAAAGATACAGCGCAGAGACTAAATCTAAAATTGAAATACCTTTTCCGCAAGCTTTTCACCTATATAACAAATTCATGGGAGGTGTTGACCTGCATGACGGACATTGCAATGACATACTCCCAAGTATACGATCAAAAAAATGAACATGGGTAGTTTTTATGAGACTTATACAGGCGTCTATTACTAATTCTCTTGTAATTTTCAATGCTGCTAACGATGGAAAGAAAAAAGTTGGAATAAAAGAGTTCACTATTTCGATTGCCAAATACTACTTACAAAAAGTAGTCGCAAAAGTAAAGCACATGGACGATCTAATAGTGACAAATTGAGGATTTGTTCGAATGGAAACTGTCCAATAAGAACAAGAATTTTCTGCAAAACATGTAATTTAAATATTTGCAATAAATCTTGGCTAAAAAAGCACATCTAAAAGTATGAATAAGTGAGAGGCAAGAGGACTCACGGAAAACAAGCACCCCGAGACGTGAGAGGCAAGGGGACTCACGGGTAAAAAGCACCCCAAAGGAGACAGAATTTTACCACGTCCACGCCGTAGTCTCTGGGTAACGCTAAGAGTAAAAAAATCTTCCTAAAATTTGCACAGAAATCGTTTTTTACCAATAGGTTTTTAGAACATAGCGGCCGAAACGAATTTTTATTTTTTCAAATTTATCAA
The DNA here is from genome assembly GCF_024137725.1 of Prorops nasuta. Taxonomy (NCBI): domain Eukaryota; kingdom Metazoa; phylum Arthropoda; class Insecta; order Hymenoptera; family Bethylidae; genus Prorops; species Prorops nasuta. The sequence goes on from NW_027116810.1 coordinate 1,600,861, forward strand.
TTTTTTTCTCGAAATCTATGGTCTTTAGAAAAAAATTCATAAAAACAAAAATGCCTTAGAATCGCTCGAGGAACATTCTCAAATTTTTTCAGAATTTTTGGAGACATTTTTGAAAATTCCATTTCACAAGTTTCCCGGAAAATCAAAAATTGTCTCAAAAAATTCTGAAAAAATTTGAGAATGTTCCTCGAGCGATTCTAAGGCATTTTTGTTTTTATGAATTTTTTTCTAAAGACCATAGATTTCGAGAAAAAAGTTGATGAAGATTGAAAAAAAAAATTCGTTTTTTCCTCCATTTTGTAAAGAAGCGATGGTTCAAGGTCAACAAAAAAATTCCCTGTTAAACTTCAACTCCCATGATCACCTTTGATCACGGTCGCAAGGTGATATCTTCACCGTAACACTTCGAAAAAAAATCCTAAAAATTTTTTTTTTCGAAAATTTAGGTGTTTTTTATGTTTCAGTCGAGCATATCTCTTTTCCTGTGAGTTTTATCATGATTCTGGCAACGGATTCTGAAAGAGCATGCAATTTTACATCAGAATATGTGGTTCAAGAATTTTTTCAACGCCAATTACATAGGAAAAAATCACTTTGAAAACGTGCAAGAAATTTTGACATTTTGGACGTTAATGGGTTAAACGCATTAAAAAAAATATATATAAGTGTATCAGGAACTTGTTTGTTACATAAAAAAAGGTAAGGATATTTTTCTTTCATTCAATTAGCACAAGCATTATTTAAATGATTTTTTAACTCTAATAAGACTTATCATATTTTTTTTTCATAGAGATAAAAATGAATTTCAATAAAATCAATGCATTGGGAAGCGTTATTCCAAAAATTTTTGTGAAATTAGATAGCTTGACGGAAAATGAAGAGTACGAAATTTCCGAAGTGGAAAAAAAATTAAAACAAAATATGGAATTAAAATCATTGTAAAGATGTCGACTGCCGATTGGATATTCTTGACTGGGAGAATGGCAAAATTGGCGGAAGATACTGAGGAGCTGCAGCAGCTGCAAAAGGCTGCAACTTCCAATAATGTAATAGTGATATACAAAGGAAGAAAATATCACGTGGAATTTAAGACTAAAGTTTAAGAATATTTGATAGGTATTTTGTATTCATAAAAGACAATGTATAAATTTGTTGTTTATTATATATTTATTTAATAAAAATTGTTTTCTCATTTTTAACTTACATTTCTAACAATATTCGTAAGAGGATTATATTGTACAAGTTTTGTCGTGTATGATTAAACAATAGGCTGTAGTATTATCCGGAATGATTTCCATACACTCGATCTCGAGTTTGACGTCGACCGTGTCGGTTTTTATGGACTCATTCTGATGCGAGCAGTCGATGACGAAGAGCGGTCCGTATGTCAAAAAGTCCGTATAGTCAAGCATGGGTCTCGCGAGTCTCTCACCAGCGTAACTGGAGGATAAAAACTTTACATACATGTCGTAGAGGACGGAATAGCGGGATTTCGTGAAATCATTGTCGAGACGATCGTAGGAATAAGATTCAGAATTCAGATAAAGTTTGACATCGAGTACTTTGCAATGACTGAAGTTGAGCACATCCTCGTGCTGAATACTCTTTTTGTTTGTTCTGAACGCCAGAATGACATATCGCGGCTTCTCTAATTGCGTGGACGCTTTCACGGACCACGTGTGCCGTTGCGACTTGGGCAGTAGCGGATTCTCGTAAAGTTCCCAGACGCGAAAAGCGAGTGACAGACTCTTGTCCTGCTTGACGATACTCAGAAACTGGAGTTTCGTAATTTTGTTTATGGTTACATGAGGTATTCTCCATTGCACTCGTAGCAGCTTGATCGACAAATTGGTGATTTTGACCGATGAGTAAATGGCATTTGTATTGTCGCGCGCGCGAATGAGAACGAGCTTGTGACGCGCGTTAACGACGACTCGCAGATAAAGCTCGCAGAATCCCAGCAGCAATTTCAGGGGCCCGCAAAAGCTGAAATTCTTAACAGCCTCCTTGAGCCGGTCTTTGGCCGTTGCGACGAACCATCCGGAATGACGTAGACTGGCGATCTCCTCGATGCGCAGGGAAACGAGATTCTTCAGAATGCTGGTAATACCGACGTTTTTGCATCGGTCGATCTCGATACCGTTCAATTCATAACGAATCTCGTCGAAGAGAAAAGCCGCGGAATTGCAGTCGAGCGTAACTATATCCTCGTTGTTGGCGCTCTCGCGTCACGCGTGCCCTCCACCAGCTGTCACTCGACGTAGAGATAACTCTCGCACGGCAGGAGTATCAAATCTTGCTGCTGTATGGGAATGCGAATTTCGTCGCTGTTCGCCAACAAGGCGTTCGCATACGGATTGTAGGCATGTATCTCCATTTTGGTGATGCGATTGTCGTAGGTCAGCGGTGCGGTAACGTTCAAGGGATCTGCTATTGTTCCACTCTGTACTTTCACCCAATCTCTTCACGGTGAATCACAATGATTGTAAAAATTCTATATTTCTTCTCGTTAGCAAAAAGCTCCTCTTGTCGCGATTCCTGCTTTCACTGTGAACCCGTGTATTCGACTCCACGTAGGACGAACAACGAGCGAACGTTTCATCCAGTTTCACCGCTTTATAATCCTCGTTACTTTTGTAAATTAACATTTTTTAATGTGTAATCTTATTGTAATTCCTTCACGTCCAAAATCTACGAGACGATCGTCCTGATGGAGGATACGTAACGTGAGATGGTCGATTATTCTGACGATGACCGGTAGATAAATGACGGTTTTCGGTGCCTTCTAGATTTTATAGCTCGGTGGTACGCTGGGAAAGAACTCGTGAATAATGTGTCGGAATCTACCGTTAGTGTACGCACCACCCGCAATGTTGCACTCGATGCGTAGAATATTTGTTTTCACAGTGTTCACGGTTTCGTCGGATTCAGACTGGCCGTTCGGTTCTATCACGCGATTCGACGAGAAGCCCAGTAGTGAGCCAATGTTATTTGGTTTTCCAAAGTCCATCGAATATTTACACAATATTTCACTCTTTTGTGTATTATTATTCGCTCGTAGAAGAATAACATTGTTAATGTCTTCTTTAATTTCGTGTCTCACAGAAATTTGATACTGCAAACACTCATTTATTGCACTCAATTCGTAATAGCCTCTGGGTATTGTCAGTACCTTATCGTTATCGTAGTAAAACTTATTATTCGTCTCGTCCACATTGGCAATCGAATTGAACATTTGCATGTCCACGAGACCGATCACGTAGCGATCGTCTTGCAGATTGATGGAGGGAATGAAATCTGAATATAATACTGATTTACGATTGGATAATGTCACGTTGAAAGACATTTTTCAAAGTATCGGTTCTCCCAGGAATATAACGCACAACTGACCGCAATTGCTTTTATCGTACGATTGATATTGATCATGATTGTAGTAGATTGTAACGTTAGGACAAAAGTAACGCACACATTCTTTCGGCGGTTTCAAATTGCCAAAGGAATCGAAGTATATGACGATATCGTTACGCTTGACGTAGGCTACCCAGTGGGTACCAGGGTCGCATTGATCGTTGAAATTCACGATCGCGTACTCGTTGCACCGCGGCCCTTCGAGCGGCAGAGATGTTGCGGATAAAGACTCCACGGATGTGGTATGCTTCGGCAGATGCGTGCCAATTAAATGTTACTAGTAGCACCAGAATCTGGGAGAGCTTGTACATTGCGACGAAATTTCCCCTCATTCATGTTCTTCCCGCTCCTCTTCTCCGACCGTTTTTTTTGTTGTCTTTTTTTTATACCTCTACGATTCCCACCTCCAACGATTCGCTTGTACGGTTTTAGATAAAGACCTCGACCTCTCTCGCGCTTTGCCGACGCTTCCATCGCGCGATTGTGACGTTCCATTTTTTGCAACCGTTCGCTCTCAGCTTTTGTACGGTTCACAGCCCTCGCTATACCCGATGCTCCACCTGCCAGTGCTCCGACGGCACCTAGCAGTGGGAGTATAGGTATTATATCGCCCAGTTTCCCCGGCACTCGAATTCTTCTCTTCCTGGTAGTAGTAGTAGTACCAATTTTTTTCTTGTTGTTTTCTTATTTTTAGCCGCTACTGCTTTCTTCATCCCGACAATATTATCTAATCCCAAGCCAAGTTTATGCTTAGCATTCATAGATGCCCATACGGCTGTTGCGACCGCGCGTTCACCCAAGGTCGCGTCTCTTGCGGTAATACGTTCAGGCGCTTTCCTCGCTAGCACTTTATCGGCCTGATGACGCTCAGGTAGATCCTCGTTGTGCCAATATGCTAAGTCGTGATCGAGGCAGGCCTCGTCCAGCGGATTTATACCACGATCGCCGCGCACCAATCTTTCGCGAAGTCGAGTGCCGGTCCCGCAATAATTGTAACCGGGCACGTTCAGCTCAAATGGCAATTTTTTTAAGACTTTTTTGAAGAACGATTAAGACATTTAGAGCAACTGCTTTATTTTTCTCTCTCTTCTTGCTGACAAACGTAACAGTCTTTCATCCGTCTCGGTGGTCCATCGTGGTGAGTAGTATTAGGTAGATTGTAGTGTTGCAAACAATATTCATATTGCTGCACATCCGAGTCCGCGCGAATGTTCCGAGGTAATTTTTCCCACACACTCGCGATACTATCTGGAAAGTACTCAAGCAATACGATCTTCGGTATGTGTTCGAGATGATGATTCGTTAAGTTCTGCAGGGAATCGACGACTAGAATGAACACCATCATAATAGCGACTGATTAGTTCCGTAATTCGCGAAATATAAATGGACGATACAGCTGTGCCCGAAAGTTAATAGCGAGGATGCATTTCGTGAAGCATGTGCCGACTATTCGCATGTCAAATTTGGATAGTCATGCTAACAATGCTACCACGCAAATAAAAACACGTCACGGATCGCTATTACCAACTACGATACGCTGCATAGTTTGCGGTCCGTCGAATTGCAGTTAGACAAACGTGTTGCTGAGCCTCATAGAGAGTCCGCACGGTGTGAGATTCGAAAACCTGTACGTCTACTCGAAATCGCTGCAGCAACCGATGTATCGACATCTGGAACAGCTTCTGCAAGACCCGGAGGAAATTGGTTACTTTCAATTTTCAAGCAATTGTGAGGTTTAGAACGTCGCTGATGCAAAGCCGAATTCTATTTTCATATTCGACAATATGGCCAACGACAAGCAGGACAATATAAGGGACTACTTTTGCATGGGTAGGCATTCCAACATCGATTACTTCTGTCTCTGTCAGACTTATGCGAAAATCCCAAAGCATCTGATACGAGATAATGCAAACTTGCTAATAATATTTAAGCAAGATGGAACTAATCTGAAGCATATTTTCAACGATCATGTCAACAGTGATATGTCGTATGAGAAATTTCTCACACATTGTGTTCGACCTGTTGGAGTCGCGATTACGGTTTCTTAGTAATAGATAAGGATAGCTTTCTGAAGATCGGTCGATATCGCAGAGGTTTCAACGAGTACACCACGATCGATTGAACGGACTTGTGTGTCAGTTTTGATCGACGAACAGGTCGGTTGGATCTGTTAAGAAACCGCGTCAGTTTGATCGGTTGATAATCGTGTTAATTATTAATTTAAGAGGTTAAAAATTGCACAGTTATAGAAAGATTTATTCACCAAAATTACAAGAGTCAGTCGTACAGCCAGACAAAAGTAAAGTAGTACCCCGGATATAAGGTCACGCAATATAAACAATATACATCGACTTAATTAGACCAGAAATTCACGTAGTGAATTTCTGTACCCGCCAAAATACGAAACTAAATAGTAACCTTATTAGGATGGAGAGGAAATATATGAAATAAACATATAATCTTAACACTCCCACTTTCCATAGATTTCCTCTCAACAAAAACAAGACTAATATTTTTGAGAAACAAGTAATGATAAAAATGCTTGTTTCAAAAAACAAATTCCTTTTTTGATTTAACATTTAATTTTTCTCGTAAAATATTAAATTGTTCTCTTGCTAGTGGCTTTGTTAAAATGTCAGCTATTTGTTCTTTTGTTGGAGTATAAATTAGTTCAAAGAAACCTTCTTCATATTTATCTCGAGCAAAACAGTATTTGATATCAATGTGTTTAGATTTATTATGAAATTCAGGATTTTTAAGGAGCCTAATGGCACTCTGATTGTTCATAAAAACTTTTATTTCCCCTTTTTTGTGCTTAAAAATCTCAATAAATAATCGATCCAGCCAAATTAGATGTTTAATAGTTTGTGCTGCTGCTACGACTTCAGACTCTGTAGTAGATAAAGCCACCGATCTCTGTCTTTGTGAGCACCATGAAATTGAACTTTCTCCCAACTTAATACAAAACCGCTTGTTGATTTTCTAGTCCCTATATCCTTCGCAAAATCTGCATCACTAAATGCTACCAAACTTAACTCTGTATTCGCCTTAAAATATAAACCATAATCTAAGGTTCCTTTTAAATATTTAAATATTCTTTTTACCGCATTGCAGTGAATCTTATCTGGATTTTCCAGAAAACGGCTAACTACTCCTAAACTAAAAGCAATGTCCGGTCGGGTTCCAACGGTAAGGTACATCAAAGATCCTACTGCCTCTCTATAGGGTGCTAAGGTCTTCTGTATTTCTTCTCTCTTATGCACAAGTACATTTAGTTCTTGATGTTTTTCAATTGGTACAGTAACAGGATTGGCGGAAGTCATGTTAAAATGCTCTAGTATTTTGGTGGTGTATCCTGTTTGATGTAGAAAAATGGATCCCTCTTTACATCGTTCAATTTCGAAACCTAAAAATAAACTTAAGTTTCCACTGATAGTTTCGAATTTATTGTTTAGGTAGTGTATTAAATCGTTTGCTCGATCTTCTTTAGATGAAGCAATCAGTCTATCGTCTATATATATATATATATATAGCTAAAATTAGTATGTTATCCTTTTGATAATTTGTGAAGACGCAGGAATCGGATTTGGTTGGCTTTTATTCAAATCTTTTTAACATCTCCGTGAAACCTTCGTGCCAACATTTCGACGCTTGCTTAAGTCCATATAAGCTCCTTTGCAATTTACAGACATTATTTGTTCCATCCTCATATCCTTCAGGCTGTTTCATGTAAATTGTTTCTTCAAGTTTTGCATTTAAAAATGCAGTTTTGACATCGGATTGACGTAGCGATAGGTTTTTTGACGCTGCCAATGCTAAAATCATTCTAATAGAATCGTATTTGACTACTGGACTAAAAGTTTCATGGTAGTCAACACCTTTTCGTTGAGAATATCCTTTCGCAACAAGTCTTGCTTTAAAATTGTCAATTTCACCATTAGCTTTCCTCTTAACTTTATAGATCCAACGATTCTCAATCAAATTTTCAGTGTTGACTGAATTGATCATTACCCAAGTATTATTTTGTTTAAGGATTGCATCTCTCGATCCATTGCTTGTCTCCATTGTTTTTCATATGAGCCAGAGATTGCTTGTTGATAATTTTGTGGTTCTTCACATTTCATAAGGAAAAGAAAATCAGGATCAACTCCATCGCCATATCTATCAGGTCTTTTTATTTCAGCCCTACTACGCAAACTTCTTACTTCAGGGGAGCCCTCGGCGGGCAAATTTCCTTGAAGTTCTACAGAGTCTCCTGTTGTATCCCAATAATAATCGTTTAGAGACTCTTCGCTATCTGAAGATTCGTATTGTAAATCAAGATTGTCAACTTGAAAATTCTCAGATAAATTCTCTTCTGTTTTTTTGCAAGACAATACCAAGTCTGTTGTTTCCTTTTTAGATATTGGTTGAGAACTTTTATAAAATTCATGTTCATTAAAAATGACGTCTCTTTTGATAGAAATTTTATCATTTTCCGGATTCCAAATTCTATAACCTTTCACATTTTCGTCGTATCCTACAAAATGGCCTTTTTGTGATTTTGCATCTAGCTTTTTCCTTTTTTCTTTAGGTATGTGAGTGAAAACAGTAGTTCCGAAGACAACTAACTTAATTAAATTCAAACTGCGTTTAAACCATAATTCATATAGTGTCTTATCTGGACATGAGCTTGTACCTGTGAGATTTAAAATATATACTACCATATTAATTGCTTCTGCCCAATGCTTTAATGGTAAGTTTTTACAATATATTAAGGCTCTCATTGCTTCCACAAGAGTTCGAATCTCTCTCTCTCTCTCTGCTGATCCATTCTGTTCTGGTGTGAAGGTAACTGTTTTCTGGTGTCTAATACCACCCTTTTTTAGTAGATTATCCACTTCTTGATTTACAAATTCCAAACCACTGTCCGTTCGTAAGGTTTTAATACGTCTTCCTAACTGATTTTTGGCAGCTGCAATAAATTTGTTAATTTTGTATATAGTTTCTGCTTTAATTTGAGAAAATATACGAATTTATAGTGAGAGAAGTCATCCTTTAAAAGTAAATAATATCGCAATCCGTTTAGTGATGGAATTTGAAAATGACCGCATATGTCTGCATGTATTATTTCACCGCATTCTTGAGATCCTTTTATTTGTTCATTTTCCTTCGGAAAAGGTGCTCTATGTGCTTTACCTAAAGCACATCCTTCACAGAAAAATTCCCCTGTTTCTTTCGCATCAATCATTTGTTTCTGTAAGTATAATTTAACTTGTTTTATATTTTGGTGAGCCAACTTCTCATGCCAAACTTGAATGTCATCCTTAGTTGCAATATTTGCTTCAATTCTATTATTTTTGGGCTGAATAACCTTGAATTGCATTTGACACAGTTTGCAATTACGTACTCTTACTGCAACAGTATTTCCTTTTCGTTTGAAAAAACACCCTTTAGCATTTGAGATTTGAATTAATCCTTTGTTGAGAGCTGCACCAGCAGAAAATAAATTGCATCTTAATTTTGGAACAAATAAAACATTAGATAAATACTTTTTTGTCCAAATTACTCCATTGTATACAAGAATAATTATATCGCCCTTGCCTGTTGCTTCAATTGCTTCATCCTTTTTTCCAATATTAACACATTGAGGTATATTAAAGTATTTAAAATTAACAAACCAATGTCTTTGATTAGACATATGATCAGTCTCTCCAGAATCAAGTAACCATACTTCTGTATTTTCCAAGTTAACACCAAGTTTTGCCTGTGACATTAATGCTTCACCTTGTGTATTATCATTGTTAGAGCTATTATTCATGCAATGTTCCATCTTAGTACGACAATTACGAGCCCAATGACCAGGTTTGTTACATCTAAAACAAACATTGTTCTTCTTGCTTCCATCAGGTTCTGGATAATTTTTTTTTTAGAAAAATGACTTTTCTTTTTAGCTCCCTCTTTCTTTTTTGTAAACATTACTGCTGCTAGTGCTTCATTCAGTTCTCCTTCTTGATTCGTACATCTGGTTTCTTCATTTAAAAGTCTTTCCGTTAAATTTGTAAGCGAACGCTGCTCTAATGGTGTGGACTTCCAGGCTGTAATGAAATGATTAAAGGCGACTGGTAAGGTCATTAATATTTTGGTTACTATCATGGATTCCGCTGCGGGTTCTCCCAATGACTGTAATCTAAGTGCAATATCCTTGAGTTTTGCTATGTGAACAGCCAGGTTATCTTTTGGATCTTTGCTAAATTTATACAATTTTTGTTGAAGCATGTGAATCCCAGTTTCTGACTTGTGTTCGTACAAATTAGTTAACGCATTCCACATACCTTGAGCAGATTCACAATTCATAATATGTATTAGCTGTGAGTCAGCTACACTAGTGGCAATGAATTTTTGAGCTAAGATGTCACCTTTTGTCCAAAAGTTGTGATAAGATCGCTGCTCTGCTGTGGCTTGACTTGAGATCTCAGGCTTTGTAAAACTACCATCTACGATTTTGAAGACATCCATTCTTGTAAAATTACTTTTAATTGAAATTTCCATTGAGCCCAGTTCTCAATTCCATGCAATTTGGTGATTTTCGTGGTATCCGTCTCCATTTTTATTGACAACAATTTCACTATTTGCACGTGGCTGGATAGTCGTAAAAACGGACAAGACGCCTCAAAGGAAAATACTTCCTTTATTATTATTACCACTGATAAAAATACACTCACTTCTATATTTAGTTTCGTCCTGGGCCCATAACCTGTTAATTATTAATTTAAGAGGTTAAAGATTGCACAGTTATAGAAAGATTTATTCACCAAAATTACAAGAGTCAGTCGTACAGCCAGACAAAAGTAAAGTAGTACCCCGGATATAAGGTCACACAATATAAACAAAATACATCGACTTAATTAGACCAGAAATTCACGTAGTGAATTTCTGTACCCGACAAAATACGAAACTAAATAGTAACCTTATTAGGATGGAGAGGAAATATATGAAATAAACATATAGTCTTAACAAATCGAGTGTCAGTTTATCGACGAACAGGTCGGTTGGATCTGTTAAAAACAGTGTCAGTTAGATCGGTTTATAACTGTTTTTAAACAAAACCCCCCTCCAAAACAGTATCGCGATGGATGAAAAATCGCTTCTGAAGAGGATCGCCAAGACGAACGAGGTCATTCGCGACAAGCATCGTGCCTTGAAATCGGAGAAAGCGATAATGGAGAGCAGTTTGAACGTGACATTCAAGCCGATAGTCGATCCATTGAAGAAACTGGTTTCGCAAACGGAGGATAGTGATAACACAAATAATAATTCGTTTGTCAAATACAACGATAAATTGAGAAGGGGAGCCTACTTCACATCGACACCGCATCGAGTTGCTAAAAGAGCGAAGAATCTTAGTAGTAGTGATGAAACAATTACGAATCCATCGGATTTCATGACCGACGACGAGTCTTCTATAAACGAGTAATCGTCGCCCGATTAAAAAAATAGTTTGCTAGATAAATTAAGTATTGACGAAAAAAAAGAACCAGGCTTGTTACAATTTGCCTTTCAACGTAATCCATCACATCCGATTCCTGCCAAGTATATTACATTACTTCTGACCGATAGGGATAACTTGATTGATCGTGCTTTTGGACCTCTTTATAAAAATGATCAACTGACACTTGGTAGATGTAAATTTGATATTAGTCATGAAGGAGATATTATTCTCGATAAGACGCTCTACACCGGTACAATAGGTACTTATGAACTAGTTTTCATGAGAGAATCCAATCGAGCTATTATGAAACCCGAAGATTTGGAGCAATACAAGAGTATTCTCAAGCAAACTAAGGCGCATAAACTGTTAAACGCTAGTTTAAAACGGACAAAGGGAGTAGTATACCTATGTCACCGCATCGGGTGTACGCATTTTTTAACAAACTTTTTCCCTAGATGTAGTGGGGGTACATTTCAGAACGTACTTTTTCCCCTAGATTTTAGTGGCGCCGTCTGGCGGCGAGTATAGTAAATTTTTTGTAGGTGGCGGCGCCTGGCGACGAGTCTAGTAAATTTTAGTTGGTGGCGGCGCCTGGCGGCGAGTATAGTAAATTTTGTAGGCGCGTGGCGGCGCGGCTGGCGTGCGCGAGGGCCCCAGCCCCCGCTGCAATCCGGGCTGTGAGAGGGAGGTATATTGAAAAGTATGTATAAAAAAAGTTGGATATTTTGGGGCGTCGGTATTGCCGGGAGCGAGGTAGAGTTTTTGTTCCTGCCTCTCTTACTCTAAAAGATACTGTGAACTAATAGTTCATACTTGTAAGGTGATGTGGCCGAGCGGTCTAAGGCACTGGTATAAAAGAAACCAGTATAAAGTCCCCCTACGATTGTGTGGGATACTCGTGAGTTCGAATCCTACCGCAAATGAAAATTTTTTTTCTCTCTCACAAGGTCATCACGCGTGTGCGTGCGTTAGACACTCCTTTTAGGAAATTTTTTTTGTGAAAGAGGGAAAGATAGGGATGGAGAGGGAGAGAGAGGGGAGATTAAATACTGCTAATTTCCAGATATGCGTACACGTTTCATCCTGTTAATCTAAAAAATAAAATAAAGTTTTTCGTTAATAACATAGATTTTTATGTGGTATTGCACACCCAAAAACACGTTTAGCTCCTTCATTCCTCTTTTTCCTTCAATGAAGAGTGTGATAATATCAATCAAAATAAAATCATAAAATTTTTACGAGGTATTGCGCACCCACAAAAAAAACACGTGTAGCTCATTCTTTCCTCTTCTCCTTCAATGCAGAGTGTAATAATGTCAATCAAAATAAAATCATTAAAATTGTATATGGTATTACACACCCAAAAACACGTTTAGCTCCTTCCTTCCTCTTCTCCTTCAATGAGGAGTGTGATAATGTCAATAAAAAAAAATCAAGTGAAGAAAAAAAAATGAAAGAGGAGAAATATAGCTTTTTCCACCTTTTTCTCTTCATGACAGAAAAAGTGTGACAATACCAAATGAAAAATCATGTGAAAACAAAAGAATGAGAAGAGAGAAAATTCATTAATCATGTAAAATTATGTTAGCTTTTTCCTCTTTACCTATCTAAACTTCTGCAGTTTATGATAAGAAGCTGACGTATAAATGTGTGATAAAAGAGAAACATTATGTATCGCTGCTACTGTTGCGTGGACAAGTTAAAACTGCGAATTACGATATAATAAGTGAGCGAGTTCTACGAATTACTGCTGTGAACAGTGATTTAATTGAATAATTTCAAATCTAGTTTTACTGCTGATTGATTAGACAAAATATTAAGTAAATGAATTCTGTAGCTCTTTGATCAGGACTATAGGATGAAAATCCATAGCTTTACGGCTTTGATTCAGTCTATCGCTGAATATTACTGTATAAAGTTGAACATGGTGAACCTATGGAACCTATCAACGTATGATACAGCATCATTGGAACTATTGGAAGAAGAACCATTACCTTCGCTGGAAATACCAAAAGAATCATTACCTTTAATAAATCCACGAACTCCACCTCCACGACCACGACCACCAACACCATTACCATGGGAACCACCAACTCCACCTCCACGACCGCCAATACCAATGCCACGAGGGCTATCATTTGAATTTCATTCACAACCATCGCCAATATTATGGGAATTACCAATTCCATCTCCTTCACCACAACCATCAATATCATCGGAATTAACAATTCCATCTTCTTCACAACCACCAACACCATCAACATCTTTAGTTTTCCGAAAGTAAGTAAAAAGATAGGAAAGGGGGGAGTGAGGAGGAGTAGGAAAAAGAGATTAAGTTATTTAAAACTTGAATAGAATTGATTATATATATTTTTTAGATTATGCGTGTGTGATTTACATTGATAAAGTGAAAAAAATTACATACATTGATTATAGACATATATATTAATGTATCTGTTTGAATCAATATTACATAAGAAAAAATAGTATGTCTTAAAAATCAGATATTTTTTAATTTATCTTTATTTTTTTGTTTTTTTTTACCGATGACGATGGTTTATTTCTTGATAATACAGTTTTTTCATTTCTCTTACGATATTTTCCAGCAATAGAATTATTTGTATTTTCTTCAGCAATTTTATTCTTATTTTCCTCATATAGCAATACTTCATCTTCGGGATTGATGTATTCTACTTCTTCTGTGTCATCCTCTGCTGTGTCATCATCATCATCAGCACCACCAGCACCACCGTTGTCACAATCGTCCTCGTCGTCGTCGTCGTCGTCGTCACCATTTTCAACGTTTACTTTACTTTGTCGACAGTTGTTCTTATTAATAACTCGCTTTTTCGTCAATATATTTAGAGTCATACTTTTTGTAGAATCAACATACATGACTATATCTTTTTTACATTCATGGAAAATGTTTATCAATTTATTCAATAAATCCTGATCATTGCACATAAGAATATTTTGCAACCTCATTGGTAGAAATAGTGAATAATCATTATTCAATTCAAAAATTATTTTATCACCAAATTTAGTTTTCACATTTCTTATATCGTTGATTATATATTCACCTTCGTTTAAATCAGACCATCTTATATTAGGCAAATACGATTTCATGCTACTGAGAGTATTGTTAATCTCTTCCAACCACTTCATGATGATGTATGTAGAAGAATTATTTTTCTCTATACTTTATTCTTTACTAAAACACACACAGCTTTCGTTTTAATTGATAGACTGAGGAAAAAGAGGTATTGAATTACTATATATATAAAGTAGGTGGTATATCCCTGCTCTTTCCCCTCTACTGCATTTTGCTCTATATTCATCCTTATCCCTACTCCTTCTTATCCTAAATCTTACTACAAGAATATGGGGAAAAATTGTCAAGTATAATAGCATATGACCGTAGATAAAAAACTCAGTTCTAGCTCAAACAATCTAGTTTACCCATTCCACAAAGCCTAGTCTTCAATCATTTTTTCTTCTTTGACCTTTTTCCCTCTCTTCCTCACATTAACTTGTCGAACCTCTTCTGAAAGAGAGAAATAAAAGTTTGTGTATGTGTGTGTATATATTTTTTTACTTGTTTTTACATTTTTTTTTCTTTAAAAAAAGGCATTTATGTTGATTGATGGTACAATTGTCAATTTACCAATGGAAATATTTAACAATGAACAGCGGTGTATAATCAATGAATTAGAATTTTTAATAGAGTTATGGCTTAGCGATTTGTCTAATGATAAAATTTTTTATTATAGATTTGGTATTGGTATATATCAGTTAGTGAAGGAAAATGATGAAATCAATTTTCGAAAGTTAGTAAGTAAAAAAATCATTATATGCAAATAATTTTTATATATAAATATTTTTTTCTGTTCATAGATAAAAGACCATACTAAAAATGTGAATTTTAGTAGAAATGATAAAACTTTTTATATACCTTATGAATTAAGTCAATTAGAATCTGAAGATATGGAGATATTGAAGAAAATTATTACATTTTATTGCGATCAAGAGACACGGTAGTGTCTCGACGACAAGTACATAAAAGTAGAAAAAGTCATGCCTATACCGCCGTCGAGGCACTACTCTCTTATACAGCTAGTTGAGGCGTCCCAATTTTCAAACCGATTTTTCTCCGTGAATAATCCATTGCCATTATTTCAGTAAAGCTTTTTTTAAAATGGTTTTGAAAAAGCTTTCATTTGCGCCTAAGAACATCAAAATCGGTTCACGCAGTCCAGAGATCTTATACTCTGTTAGCTATATATATATCGAAAATAAAATTTTCCTTCATCTTCTTCTTCTCCAGCCAGAATGTATGTATGTCTCGGGCTGAAGTTGGTCGCTAAGAAAAATGACGTCATTTTCACAACGCTTCCAACATAATATACTCAACGATCAAACTATATGGTTGTGAACTGTCAATTCGGCGACTATATTGAACTGTGTAAATTGTAATGTGAGGTTATTCATCGTGTTGCGATATTGCATCTGTTAATTTCTACAATCACAAATAATTCAATTAACAGTGACTGAAGGATTCGCGAATTAGATAAGTATAACAATATATTTCACAATACAGGATGTAGTATACTTTTTGGTACTTTGTGGTATTTCTTTTTCAGATTAAATTAAGACAGAACATTTTCATATTCATTGATGAGGATAGAGCTGACTGGATTAAATAAGATTAATATTTACAACTCTGTGCCTATGAGAAGTATACTTTCAACATTAATGTACATCGGTCATTATCAGGAGGATATTAATTGAAAGAAATTGTTAAGGTAATCATATGCTAAACTTTCAGGTATTGAAATCATTAATCAAATGCATGTTTTGCTTTTTGTTTTCTTTAAACTGATATTGATTGTAACTATCCGATAGGTTATATCATATATATACGAACAAATATTTCAGATTAAATTATGGCAATGCTTATTTGAAAGATATGAAACATTCCAAAGAATCTTCATTTACGTAAAGTACAAGTTAACCAGTATTTGGATTTGAACAAATTATACGATAGTAGATGTTTACAAAAGATGCGAAGACAACCAAATATTACAGAAGTTATGTCAACAAGCAATAAAGAAAATGGAGATGGGGCAAAATCAAATACTGGTAAGTAACTGAGATGCTTCATGTTGCTTCAAATATTTATTTTCTTTGAAGATTAAGATTGTTAAATGATGAATTTGATTTCAGGCTTACTCATAGTGTTATCATTTAGGGTGAGTCTTACCAGCTCACATTAAACTATCGGCCTATTAAAAAGTGTTGCCACCTTATGAAAATTTAAGCATTTTATTTTCCGAAAGTTTTTAGCCTGCAAGTAATATAGTGTATGTGTATTTTTCTGAAACGAATGGAACAGGAATAGGAATCAAAATTGCTATAGTCAAATAATACAAATCTACTACAGGGTTTTTCTCTAATAGCGGAATATAGGAGATTTTCGTGTTATTTGACTATATCACTCCATTAGAAAATCACTCCGATAATCATATACAATTTTGAAATAGTTAAAATAAATTAGGAAAAAAACTACGATTAATAGACCTATGTTAAATAAAATAATTTATCATTCTTTGGCTTAAAGGTACATTATTTTCTATTTAATTACTGTCAGTTGTAATATTATACATCAAATATATTTATGCGTGCTTTATTTTAGGATTTTATGTGCAGAAGTTTAATAAAAATAATTTATGTAATATAATGTTTAATTTTTAAATTTGTAGCAAAATGTCTACCTTTGAAGATGATGTATTACAATTTTTATTAGATGATGAGGATGAAGAGTGTAATTGTCATCTATTACAACGAAGACCGAGAGTTATACGAGAGAGAGTGAATTGGTTGGATAATTATGATGATATAGATTTTAAACGGAGGTTCAGATTGTCAAAAGAAAATGTTATCATGCTTTTAGATAAAATTAAACATAGATTACTACGTAGAACGCAAAGGTTAATAAATAAAATTTTAATTGAAATAAATTATGGCATTGTATAAATAATAATTGTCTTTTGTGGTAAAAAGTATTTTTGGTAGACTGTTGTTTACTACTTTTTGTCATCGGTTATCTCCTATTCATCTTTATTGATTAATAATATATTTTCAGGAATGATGCTATTTCACCAATCATTCAACTTCTCATAATGTTAAGGTTTGCTGCAACTGGATCATTTTATATAACTGTTGCCGACTTTGGTGGTGTCAGCAAAAGCAGTGCAGCACTAATTATTCACAGAGTTAGTTTGGCAATAGCGGAGCTTCATAAAGAATACATAAATTTTCCAACTGAACCTTCCGACATTTTAAGATGCCAAATAAATAATTTTTCTTTATCTGCATTCCCCCGAATTATTGGTGCTATTGACTGCATGCATGTAAAGATTCGATCTTATGGTAAAGTAATAACATGCAATATAAAATGCGATATATAAATACGTACTTTATAATTTACGAATCGTCTTTTAAATATAATAACACTATTCTTTTGCTGTTGGTACTTTTGTCACGAAAATATACGCTAAAAACTTAATCTAAAGTGAAATGCCTTGATTTTCTTTCAGGTGGTGACGATAGTGAATTGTATAGAAACAGGAAAGGTTTTTTTTCAATAAATATCCAAGCCATAGTGAACAGCAGCTTAAAAATAATTGATTTGGTTGCTCACTGGCCAGGATCAACACATGACGCAACTGTATTTGACAATTCACGTATAAAAGCCCGCTTTGAGAGTGGAGAATTTAGTAATGGGTTATTACTTGGGGATTCCGGCTACCCATCCTTGCCATATTTATTAACGCCCCTACAGAATCCACGCTCTGCAGCCGAATGTTTATATAATGAGGCGCAGATAAGAACCCGCTCAATGGTGGAGAGAGTTTTTGGAATATTTCAAAAATTGTTTCCTGTTTTGACAATTGGATCGCGATTCCATTCACCTGAACGAACATTACCGCTAATAACTGCTTGTGCGGTATTATATAATATAACAAGAACAAATGAGGAGGAGGTGGTAATTAATTTTGAAGCTTATAATAATGTAGAGAAAGATTTGCATGAAAACATTATTGAAAATGAGAGAGAATACCTTATTAAACATTATTTTGGAAAGCTTACTACATAGCTTATCTATTTAATTTTCTTTAAACTTTATTTCTGTTAATTAAGTATGTCTTTTAATTTTCTGACTTTTATAACAAATTTTTAACTAGTCTGCGTACCTTTCTGCATGTGAAATGTTATATAAAGTCTTCTTTTTATTTACACTGAATATTGTATATTTTTAAATGTTAATAAATTAAAAGCGATATACGTTAATACATTTAATTGTAATGGAATGTTATATAAAATATTATTTGTGCAATTGTTAAATTTTATTTAACTTCGAAAAATCTTACGTTAATTAATGCATTATACAGGTACATGTATTATTCTTTTACCGATTAAAATAAAAGTTAAATTATAAATTAAAATTAATGAACTAAAATTAATATCACATAAAACCTTTTTGAACGAATTTGCTTGTTCAAATATAAGTAAGAAAATATCACTCTATTAATGTTAAACAAAAATTTTCCGTTTGTAACGGCAGAAACATTCTTGCAACCTATTCTTGTATAAGTTTCCGTATAATGACCAAAGTCAAACCATATTTTTTATCAAACTTATAACGCAACAATATAAATAACTTTAGTTAAGAAATTTTTTGGTCTAAATAGCAACATATGCTACAATATTAATTTAAACCGCAATTTTCTTTATTTATACTATAAACAAAATTAGTTTCGTTTGAATTTTCATCTTGCACATATTCAAGATTTTCCCCAGGAAATCCAGCCTAAAATATAGTAAATGTTCAAATTAATAATATTTAACGATAGTCACTGTGTAATAATCATAAATAACCTTTTTCATTGAACTATCTAGTGTTATTACCTTCTTCCATTCTATTTCTAGTAATTTAACTTGAATTTCTTCCTTTTTTAATTGCATTTGCAAAATGTTTTTCTCTAATTCTGCTTTTTCCGTTAAATGGTTCTTCATTAAATTTAATAGTTCAATTTTATTGTGAAATAAACTGTTTTGTTCTGCATCATTTAGCTTACGGTTTTTTAAACTTACACTATTTTTTATAGATTTCCCTGAAATAGCTTCTGCCAATGGAGGACTAATGGGTTTTTTTAATTTTCTTGGATCCCACTTATCCCATCGATTCAGTTGATTATTATCAACCAAATGCTTAAAAGTAATTAGAATATGCTTTAATAAAACGATTTACGTTTTTTTTCTCTTACTACATAATGAAATGATATTATATATTTTACCTGGAATATTGGATCATCGTGATCACTTTCATTCTCTGCATCTTCACAATGATTTTTTTTACCCACAACATCAGAATCGAAGGGATTGTGTAATCCATCCACTGACTTTTGTATGATTTCATAAACTTTTTCATATAAAATATTATATTTTACTTTATTCGGTCCTCCCCCTATTCAAATATTAGTTAATAATTAAAACCAACAATATGTAATTCTGAAAGTCTAAACTGACCTGTTTTATATGTTTCTCGTTTGAGTTTAGCAAAATATTTCCTTGTGCATGCCTTCATATTTGTCCAAAAATTTCTCAAAGTCTTGCTCGTTACTTCTCTGCCACAAGCAGAATTAAATTTTGAACTTAGTTTATTCCATGCCTCATCTTTTTCTTTTATGCCAATAGCATCTGTTTTTTTATTTTCGATAATCACAGAAAATTGTTTAATCATTTCAATTAACTGAATTTTTTCGTCAAAAGTAAAATTCTCTTGTCTAGTTACATTCATAGTAGATTCTAAATGAGAAAAAGTGCAATTATATTATAAATTAAACTGAACATACACAACCAATATACCTTCTAACTAGCAGCCGGTGACAACGAATTTATTTGTATCAAAGTTTTGCACATAACGTTCTAAAATAGAGCACGCAAAAACATTTTTGATATATATTACAAACTGATAATAATTAAATAGAATAGAATATGCCATTCAATCGAAGAATTATAAATTTTTATATTTAACTTACATCTGTCAATCGTCGTCATCGTCTTATTTTTCTATTTATTTCAACTATTTCAAGAAATTCATATATATTTCTATTCCTATGTTCCTTTCGTCCCACTTACGTTACGGTATACACATACACTATATTACTTGCAGGCTAAAAACTTCCGAAAAATAAAATGCTTAAATTTTCATAAGGTGGCAACACTTTTTAATAGGCCGATAGTTTAATGTGAGCTGGTAAGACTCACCCTTAGTATTTTACAGTCACTGTGGAAGTGTCTTATAGCAAATGGTAATACTTGTGCTTTGACATAAATACATTTGGTACAATAGAGTTAAAAATCCAAGGAAGAAGGTTCGCTCACATACTGACTATTGGAGTTGAATCAACAACTGGGCTTTTCACTCCTGTATTCTGGTACTTGAAACAGGCAAAGATGAAAGCATGGAAAGATTGGCAAAGTAAGAATAAGCCAATATTCAGAAAAACGTCATCAATTGCTCAGCCATATTTTAAGGATGAGACTCATTGGATGAAATTCTGAAAAATTGAGTTAATAACTATTAATTGTTTTCCTCTGTTACCTATGCTAGTATTCTAGGCCAAAGGCAGTATACTGGTCATTGATATGGATGAAAAAATGCAATGTTTATTCTCAATTGAAAGTCAGTCAAAAAATTAATGGTTTCTACTCCATTTTGTAGCACCAGAAGTCCGACCAGTTTCAACAGTGTATAGAAATTAGCGAAACGAACATCTGAGGACTCTGGCACAGGAAATGTTATAAGGATAGAACATACAGTGAATAAATTTGGGAAAATGAAAGCAGTATATCTAAAATAGAGGCTTCCATTGCATTAATTTGTGTATTTTCGAGTTTATATTGATGAAAAAAAAATACAAATGGCACTATTTTGCTTGAAAAAGAGCACTGATTCATAGTTGATATTGGGAGTAACAGTTAAGAAAACGAGATGAATTTCTAAGCAAATCCTTAAAAGTGAAGGGCTTGTAGATGATTTTGGGTATACAATTTTGGAGTTAAAAATCACATGCTTGATGAAAATTATAACAAAATCATGTAGATCTGTAAATATGAAAAGAATTCATGATTGCAATATTTAACATGTGATGGGGCATACGGTGAATAAATTTAGGAAGCTGAAAACTATATATCTAAAGAAGAGAGGCATCCATTGCAGGAGTTGGTGTATTTCCTAGTGTATATTAATGAAAGGAAAATATAAATGGCATTAATGTGATGGAGAAAGTGCCATAATGCAAAGTTGATATTGAGAGTGACAGCTAAAATAGGTGGAAAAATGAGTCAATTCATAAGAGAATCCTTGAGAGGGAAAAACTTGCAGGTGATTTTGGGCATACAACTTTGGAATTAGAATTCACATATTTGATGAAAATTATAATAAAATCATGTAGATGTGTAAATATAAAAGTAATTCAGGATTTCAATATTTCACATGTAATAGAGCATACGATGTGTAACTTCAGGAAACTGAAAGCAGTATACCTAAAAATCATAGGCTTCCATTACATTAACTGGTACATATTTTACAGTTTATATTAATAAAAAGAATATATAAATGTCACTAGTTTATCAGGGAAAGAGCCATAATGCAAAGGTGATAGTGAGAGCAACATCTAAGAAAAAGGTGGATTTAAAGGTAAATTTAAAAATAAATTTTTGAAAGCGAGAGGCTTTAAGGTGATTTTGGTTATAAGATGTTGAAAATATAATTCAAACAGTCATTGAATCCTATGTTAAATGCATCTAAAAGTGTAATTATGATAAGAACACATCATTGTAGTATTTTGTATTTTACTTATTAGATTAATAAATTAATATCTCGAATTGAAGCGTTACATTATGGAACGATCACAACATTGGAAAATGTTTTGTAAGATTGAATTAGTTAAAACAATTTTTTAGTTTTAATTCCTATATTCTTTCAAAACGTTATAAGATCCCACAAAAAACAAGCTTCGCTTGTAAAAAATGGATGGCAAGTACATAAGTCGTATCTAGCATGATTAATATATAATAATATAAAATATTTTAATTAAAAAAAATAGTGAAATCCAAATGTTAGGCAAGTATAAATTTTTACCATGGCGAAAATTGAAATTTGGAAAAAAGTAAATAGCAATACAAAAATTACTTGCCGGGCCCGTAATATCCATGTGTAAGTCGTTATCCTGCTATATAAGCGTTGCTTCTCGTAAGTTATAAATGTGGCTATTTAATACGACTGCACACATCGGGCCCGGCAAATCATTTTTGTATTGCTATTTACTTTTTTCCAAATTTCAATTTTCGCCATGGTAAAAATTTATACTTGCCTAACATTTGGATTTCACTATTTTTTTTAATTAAAATATTTTATATTATTATATATTAATCATGCTAGATACGACTTATGTACTTGCCGTCCATTTTTTACAAGCGAAGCTTGTTTTTAGTGGGATAATAATCTACAGCAATTTTTCCGTTATTATAAATTTGGAGTTTATTACAAATTTTTAAGTCCAGAGCATATAATGCGGACGGTAAATATAAAAGAGAAAATATTAAAAAATTTTTTTTTTTTTTTTAATATCAATTTCTTTTTATAATCGAAACTGATTTTTTTTTTACAGGATGGATACAGTGCTGTAGATACATATTATTTTTTAATTGACAATGACGAAGATCGTAATTTTATCAAATGTTGTATTGAGAATGAATACGGAATAGAATGAAGTTAATAGTATCAATGATGAAAAAAGAATGATTTAATCATAAAACACGTAAATATGTATCTATACATACATATATTGTACTTAAAACATGAACAAATATTACATATTCAAGACATTTTTTTACCTATCCTTTCTCATAAAAAAAAATACATATTACATCATCATTTTTATATTAATTTACGTACAATACCACTTAATGGTTTATATTCAATAATCTGATCAAGAATAATTAAACAATATGCGCTAGTATTCTCAGGTATATTAGAATTACACTCAAATTCTATCTTAATATCTACATTACCACTTTTAATTGTTTCGTTTTGATGAGAACAGTCAATCGCAATAAATGGACCATAGTCTAAAAATTTTCGAAATTAAGCATAGGCATAATATACTTTGATTCAGTATTATAATACGAATTAATAAATTTATAATACATATCATATAAAATAACATAGTTATTATTGGCAAAATTAAGATTTAATTTATCGTAGGAATATGATGCGGAATTTAAATATAATTTTAAATTTCTCAAATTACAATGATCAAATTTAGCCATACTCTTCTTTACATTATCTTTTCTATTGGTTTGAAATGCAAATACTATAAAACGTGGCTTTTCTAATTTTGTTGAAACTTTTACTGACCAAGAGTGGTTTTGAGTTTTGAGAAGCATAGGATATTCATACAATTCCCATGAACGATACGTCATTGTAATAGGATGATCTTTTTCAATAATGTTTAAAAATTGTAATTTTGTATATTCTTCCAACGTAATATGAGGTATTTTCCACTGAATTTTCGATAGGACTAAGTCTACTTTAACATTAATATTATCCATTGTACAATAAACAACATTAGAATCATTGCGCGATCTTATTAGTATGAGTTCATGACGTGCATTTACGATAACACTTTTATAATAATCAAAAAATCCCATTAGTTTGTTCAACGTGTAACAAGGCAAATTCTTTTGCCTTGCTACATGAATTGTTTTTGATTTTTAAAACGCCGCGCTCAAATGAGGTTTCGCTCGATCCCGGGTGGCGGCGCTGTGCCCCGTGCACAGCTGCCATGATCGCCTGGGCGACCGAAAACTGAGGCGCAGACACACCACTTTTACCCGTCATTGAGGCAGGACGAATTTTGGAAAATCCAAGGAAGGCTTCGATCTGGTTAAGTTACCCATGTAAGTGGACTACGAAACTGGATTTGATATACCAAGAAGGAAGGAAGGAGGTTAGACAGGAAATTGGGAACTGTCAGGAGGTTCATTGGGACTTCAACTCCATCCATTAATCCTAACCTATCAATTGACTCTGCTGTGCATGCCAGGCTTATACTTTGCTATATTGTTTATTGCATGAAGGTAAGCGTTGAGTACCGATAGTAGGACTCGTTTAATTATTAATATTCCTTTGCGACTAACTTGATGGCTCCAGGCTTGGTGGGGTGTGGCAGGTCTACGTAGGGAGTACTATTGAATCCAACTCCAATCACATGAGACAGATACAGAGCTTTTCCCCTTTGGCTCTCATATAGTCTAGTATTTCCAATAAGGAAGGTGGACTATCATTGAGAGGAGTTGGATTATAAATTCCATAGCCTGTACGATGACAGGAGTTAGGCTTTAATGCCATATATATATTGTAACGTGGTGGAAACACGTTACAGAAAAGTACACATTTTTTAGTTCTTCTCTGGGCTCCCCCTTAGTGCCTCCCGTCCCCTTGAGTATGCTTGTGAGTGAGTGAGTGAGTATAGATATACCTTCCGTGTGATGGTAATGTAGTTACCCGCTTAAGGGATATTGTAATTGCCATCCACGGAAGGAGAGTAAATGTTTTTGGGAAATGGTATGTTTGAGGATTGAACGAATGTTTCTAGGTTGTAGTTTATTTAGAATTAAATATTATATCCCCAATGGTACATTTTATTAGTAGCTTATAAGACCGATTCCTCTGCTCCAACAAGAGCTTGAAAACTGTTGTCCCTCTATCCTTTTCTAACCCTTACTCGATCCACATAAGTCTATCTCCCTCGCACCCATTGTCCCGTCCGCGTATGTTTACGCGTCGCTCTATCATTCCCCTTACCGCGCTTCGCGCCGCGAGCGCCTAGCAGCGAGTTCCGTCCCCTCTCCTTACCGCGCTGACGCCTCGCGCGCCTAGCTGCGTTCTCCTCGGCCCGCGCCACTACCGGCCCATCGTCGCCGACCCCGCACCGCATCGCCCCGCCGCCGAACCACGAAGCCATAGTGTCGTCTGCTGCTAAGGACGACCACGCAGGATCTTCGCGCAGGAGCTAGCCAGCCAGCTAACAAGCGAAGCATAGGAGAAATTGGCCGGAACGGCGAGAATTATGGATCGCGGATCCATACCTAATCAATGATTGGTCCCTGGGTCCCGATCGCAACTATGCCCAATATGACACCCCGGAATGAGGGGAATAATTGAGAGAACGAAGGAATATGTGTCAAATTGGACTACACCTTGTTCTACCTCTGGAGCAAACGTACGTGAATTAAATAGAGAGTTGGGTCGTCGCTGCTAGTATCGAAATACGCCGAATTTCGATATTGCAGGCCCCAACCATCGATTTGGAAGAGTTGTTTGTGGAGTTTCTCGTGGCGGACGTCGAAGGATCGCTGGACATCGCCGTCGGAGCCACGGAGAATTTTCCCTGCCCTATTTCCTTCTCCTTTTTGCTTTTCCCCTGCCGCCTTCTAGCCCGTTGCTTTCCCTGAGTTTTCCCCCCAGTTTTCCTTTTAGTTAGTGTTTAATGAAATCATTGTGCGCGTATAATAAGTGTGACAGGACATCGCGGGAGGTCTCTCCCCCCGAGATTTTGTAGTGTAAAATAAAGATTATGCCCCTGGATTTTTCTAGTGCATTCATTTGAATTTTCTAACCCGGAATCCTTTCCGTGCGTTACAATATATATACTTTTATTTCCCTTCTTATATACTTGTACATAGTCTTATTTTCAACCAAGTATCTCCGGGCTAGGTATTGAATTATATTATGGTTAACATAAGGTTTAAGAATTTGGTGCATACGCACATTAAGAAAGGAGATTTAGAGACTCGGTTGGAAAACCCTAGCCAATTAACTTTCTGGTATTGATTTGAATATTAATAGACTTGGCTACGCCTTACTTGACCTGGTGTTACCTCTTTGCTTGTGCCTTATACTTCCTACAGGAATGTTGCAGCAAGTAATTAGGTTCTTGGAGGGATAGCAGCAGATTAGCTTGAAAGGGGTCTTTTGTCCATTTGGACTTGTTCATGCTTGGACTGAGAGTCATACAAGTGATCCACCTCCTCAATATTATCTAATTTTCATTCTTTTATTTCTTATGTATATGTAAATATTTTCTTGTAAATGATTATCATCTCATTGCTTTTGTCGTATTAAGTTAACGGTAGATTTTGGGGAGAAATCCCATATACAATTGTATAATTATCTTAACTAGTATACTTGTAAAATTGATGGACAGAGCAGTGATAGAATATAATTCTTATTTTAATTTTTATTAATGTATACTAGTAATTTTCCAAGAGAATCCACTTTAATTTCACAGCATGCCACGTCCTTGAAAAGTCTCAAGCCGGCAAGCCTCAGACTGTCTCATATATAAAGTTCATGAGCCTGGGGCTCTTTATAAGTAAAGTCTGTGTGCCTTTACACTGAATTCTTGTTAAAATTGTGTCTTCCCCACAATAGCAACAATTCATGTGGCAAACGGTATGCAAAAGCTGAAGTATTGGAAATTCTTAATTGGATTTTTACTATTAATATCAAACGATGCTGATTTCAAAGTTGTACTCTCATGTGATGGTAATAATGCATAGTTTCGCAATGTAGTAGTAATACCTACATTTTTACAACGATCCACTTCAACACCATTCAATTCATAACGTATTTCATTAAACAAAAAAGCAGCTCCATTTGAATCCAAGAACAATTTATTCTCATCAATAGTGGCATTATTAGCAGCGATTGCAGATACATCTTCTTCAATAAACAAGAAACTTTCGCTTGGTAACACAATGAGGTCCTGTTGTTGAATAGGAATGCGTATTTCGTCGTTGTGGTTGAGTGATGAATTCACATATGGATTGTAAGAGTGTGTTTCAATGTTATTGATACGGTTATCGGAATGAGGTGTTTCGATAATGTTTAATAAATCAACCATTATTTCTTCTTATTTCAACACTTTTAAACCAATTGATTTTAAAAACTTTTTATTTTTAATATTCAGCTTACTCTATCGTTTTTTGATATTTCTTCGTCGTCCTCATTGTTGTTTTGTTGATTTCGAAGTTTTATTCCAACTAATTCCTGAAGTTCGTGGAGATTGTAATTTATATGTAAAATCTTTGTTGTAAATTAACATTTTCGTAGATGGAGTCTAATTGTAATATCGTCACCACTGAGATCTACAACATCGTTATCTTGGTCGACAATGGAAACAGTTAAATTATCAATTACCTTCACAATTATTGGCAGATAAATGACATTATTTGGCGTTTCCGAGATTTTATATCCCGGCTCAACGTTTGGAAAAAATTCATGAATAGTGTGCACAAGTTCACCATTATTGTAGGCTCCTGCAGTTATATTCGTCATTATTCGTATAATATTTATTTTCAATATATTCACAGGCATGTCAGATGCATGTAATTCATTAGCTTTGAGGACTCCTCTTTTTTCCGAAAAACCCAACAATTTTCCTATATTATTTTTTACTAACGTCAACATCATATTTACATTTAATTTCACTTTTCAATGTATTATTATTAGCACGTATGATTAATATATCATCTATACTATTATCCACATCATCATCATTTAACTGATCAAAAAGAGCATCTTGTAGATATCCATTAATAGCGCGAAGCTCATACGATCCATGTGGAATTTCGATTTTTTCCTCAATTTTGTTTTTTTCATAATAAAATGTATTATTCGATGAATTTATATTTTGAATTGTATTAAAGGTTTGCAAATCAATCCAGCCAAGCTCATATTTCCCATCACTAATATCTATTGGTGGATAAAAATTAGCGTTCAATATTGAAGAATTACTTGAAAGCGTAATTGTTAAAGAATTCATTATTAAAATAATATATATATAGACACCAACTCTAATTACTTAATTTTTTTTTAAATTTAACACGCAACTGACCACATATTGTTTGATTGTACGACTGATATTTATTATAATTATATTCAATTTTTATGTCTTTATTGTACCCATTTTTATCACGATGGAAATACTGTATTCATTCTATTGGTGCTGCAAATTTCCAAAAGAATCAAAATAATCTATGTTTTTATCATGTTTAATATAACCCAACCAATGAGTACCTAAACCTTCGTAATTATCTAAATTGATAATTCCACATTCATGTTTGAATGGAAACGGTGGAAGTTTATTGCGCATTACTACACCTCGAAAATTTTGTATATTTTTACACATATCGAGTAATTGAAAATTTGTTGTTAATCCGCTTATTAGCTCTTTCTTCTTTTTCTCCCTCTTAACTTTTTTCTCCATGCTTTATACCACTACCACGTTTATAAGGTGTTAGATAAAGACCACGACCTACCATGGCTCTATTATGACGTTGTAATTCATCCAACTGTTTACGAGCCTGCTTTGCTTTATTCACTGCATTCGCTACACCAGCTGCTCCTCCAACTAATGATCCTAATGCACCCAAAATTGGTAGAATAGGTAAGAATCCACCACGTTTTGCAACTTTTAGTTTTCTTGTCTTCTTTCTTTTTTTCAAACCCATTCCTACTTTTCTTTTTACATTAATTGCAGCCCAAGTTGCTGCTGAAGCGAGTCGTTCACTAAATTTAGTGTCTTTAGAAAAAACTATTTTTTTAGCCTTCTTTGCTAAAATTTTATCTGCTTCGTGTCTTTTGAAGAATTCTTTACTTTGAGAATATGCAATATCATGTTCTCGACATGCAGCATCAAGTTGATTTATACCTTTTTCATCGCGTGATAATCTTTCCCGTAATCGTGTTCCGGGTCCACAAAATTGATATCCTGGTACGTGAAGCTCAAAGGGAAGATTGTTTATTACACTATTAACAAATCCTTTACCTTTCTTTATTAATAACATATAACCACAATTCAATGTTATTTTTCGAAAAAAATTTTTTTTTTTGTTTAAGAAATCTCATATGATTCAGTGAAAGATTTCAATGAAACTAAGTTCTTTTTTAATATGATTTATATATATATATATATATATATGTGATTTTTTATCTTTTTTCCTCATAGTAACAATACTGCTGTGTGTAATTAATGAATTGCCTATTTTGAATTTAAAAAATGCGTTTTATAAAACAACGTTTAACAATACCAATTTATAATTTAGACTATAAAACCATTAAAGAACAATGTAGACATGGTGCTTTATTACCAAATACAATACGTGGAATTATTTGTGGATCATCAAATTGTGGTAAAACTGATGTTTTATTAAGTTTAATAGAAAGTCCAAATGGTTTAAGATTTGAAAATATTTATGTATATTCTAAATCTCTACAACAACCTAAATATAAGCATTTAGAAGAGGTTTTGTCAACAATCAATAATATTGATTATTTTACATATTCGAATAATACCGATGTTATATCGTTAAATGATGCATTACCAAACTCTATTTTTATATTTGATGATATAGCATGTGATAAACAAAATCTTGTGAAAGAATATTTTTCTATGGGTAGGCATTTTAATATTGACAGTTTTTATTTGTGTCAAACATATGCAAAAATACCAAAACATTTGATTCGCGATAATGCAAATTTTTTGATTTTATTCAAACAAGATGGAACAAATTTAAAACATATATATAACGATCATGTAAATACAAACATGTCTTATGAAACATTTTTAAAATTATGTAATCATTGTTGGCGAAATAATTACAACTTTTTGGTAATAGATAACGATAGTTCAAGTGTTGAAGGACGTTATCATAAAAATTTTGATCAGTTCTGTGTGTTATAATAGTGGAGATATTTGATTTGAAAATCAGTTGATTTCGTGTACGCGTGTACATTACATTGTTCAGTAAAAAAAAAATCATGGATTTTACCAATAAAAAAGTTTTAGCTAAAATTGCGAACGCAAGTCGAGTGATTAAAAAAAATATAAGGACTTAAAAATGGGAATAGCAGATGCTGAAAAATCTGCTGAAGAAGCATATAAACCCATAGTTGAACCATTAAAAAAGTTAGTTCATAATTCATTACAAGTGAAAAAAGAAAAGATTAAAAATGAAGAATACGATGATGAAGAAGAAGATATGGAAAATACATTTAAAGTGGATAAAAAGAAGGGAAAAAAAGAAGAGAAAAAAAATGGGGAGGGAAGTTTGGAAAATGTGTCAGAAAAATCTCTTGCAGAAAAATCGAACTAATCGATGTTAGTTGATGATCCGGAAGTTTTTTTCGATACTGATAATAGTATTAGAAATTTATCCTTTGAGTATATTCAAAAATTTTACAATAATAAAAATGTTGACGTTGATCGTACATATGGAGTGTATATGGATCCTATTTCGAATCAATTAATGTTAGGAAATGTATTATTTAATACCGATAAAAATGATGATATTATTATTGGTGAAAATAAATATCCTGGTACACGTGGGCTTTACGAGCTTATTTTCATGAAACAACCGAACGAATACACTAAGGATGATGAGAAGAATTATAAAAAAATATTATTAGAAACTAATGCATATCGGCGAAATAGGTCATCTGAAGATCAAATTAAAGTTAGTAGAGGTAGTAAGTATAAAAATATTATTTCTAATTTAATAACGAAAAAATCCGCAACAAAATCAACAACATCTAAAACATTATCTGGTTTATCTGAAAATCAATCAAGAACAAGAGTAGCTAAAACATTACCAAGTTTGTCTGAAAGTCAATCAAGAGTAAAAGCATCATCTTCTTTGGAAAATTCTACAAAACAGTTAAATACAAAACCAAGATCGCAATCATTTTCGGGGAGGGGATTTAAATCATCCTTATATAAACAAAAAACTTATTTATGTAGTGATGACGATGATGATGATGATGACAACGATCAATATCAATTGATACCAACTAAATTGTTATTAAATAATCATGTAAAAGATTATGTTTACTGGGACAATCCAAATGAACTTGTCGATAGATTGAAATTATTAATAGCATCAAAAAACGCTGGTCATACTAATCATGATAATGAAATCATATCTATTATTGAAGAACTGCGTGAGGATGATGTCATTGCGTAAAATATTATATTCTTGAAAAAATTTGCCAGTGTTTGTTCATAACTCAACGAAGCAAGTCATAAGTTCGTTTTAAAGAAGTAGTGAGAAAGGCTATTAATAAGTTTGGTGGTACTAGTAATAGTAGCAGATATAAAGATCATTTACAGTATAAAAGAAAAAGAGAAATATCAATGAAATTCAATTATTCAGAGCATTCTTTCGACGCTCAAAATAAAAAAATTATTAATGTATTCGATCCTGAGAATATTAATGATGCTGTTACTTGAAAACATTTATATAATCTAATTTCGGAAAACAATGATAAAATTTATCAACATATTCATGAGAATACACTTTCAAATATTAATGAAAAAGATGTTGATCTTCGTAAACATATACAAAGTGAATTACAAGATCTTAATACTAAACTATTATCACAACTTAATAGCAAGGTCACAAATGTTGAAACAATTATTTCGGTAATTGAAGGAAAATTCAAAGATCTTCGCGAACACATATTAACTGAAATAAGAAATCTTTCTGATGAAATAAATATGCATAACGAGACGAATGATATCAAGTTGAATAAAGTAAAGAATGATATTTTAACATATTCAAACGAAGAATTGACTAAATTAAGTAATTCCTTTAAAGATTTAAGAACAATAGTTAATTCAGAGATAAATAATTTTGAAAAAACAATAAAATCCTTAGAGATGAAAATTGATGAGAAAGCGAAAGTAATGACTGAGGAAGAAGTTAATGAAAAAATAAATGCACTTGTGAAAGAATTTAATGAGAAACTAAAAGGTAATAATAAACAATTGAAAACACAATTACTACAAGAAAATCAGTCTTTCTCTGAAATAGGAATAACTTCAGGATCAATTCCACTAAAAGTTATACCTAATCCAAAAGAAGTATTGAATAAACAAATTGATCATTTAAAATCAATCTCAAACACGCAAAATAATGAAATTAAACAATTGAAAAATTAATTAAGAATGGAAAATCATCAACCTTTCTTTGGAACAGGAATAATGACTTCAGGATCAATTCCACTAAAAAAAGTTATACCTGACGCAAAAAACAATGAAAAAGGAAAATAAATAACGTGAGTAAATTTAAAAGGATTTTTTTTTTAAAGAAGAATACTAATGAAAAGAGTTTTGATTAAACAACAACAACAACAACAATAATAATAATATCTACAATGAGTAAGGAGAAAGTTCTACTAGTAAAAGAACTTCATAGATCGGCAAGAAACAATTTTCCACGACGTCGAGTAATAATAAAGGGATAAGATGATTTATGGCAAGCAGACTTAGTTGATATGCGAGCTTACACTCATCAAAATAAGGGTAATCAATATATTTTGGTTGTTATTGATACTTTTTCAAAATATGCATGGGCAGAACCGATAAAAAAGAAAACAGGAAATGAAGTGACTAAAGCATTTAGTAAAATTATAAAAAGTAGAAAACCAAAAAATTTACAGACTGACGATGGTAAAGAGTTTTATAACAAAACATTCCAGGATCTCATGAAGAAACATACAATCAATCATTATTCAACATATAGTATTGTGAAAGCAAGTATTGTTGAACGCTTTAATCGAACTTTAAAAAATGATATGTGGAAGTTATTTACAATGAATGGAAGCTATAAATGGATAAATATTCTTCCAACAATAATTAACTACTATAATAGAAGAAAACATCGTACTACTGATATGAAACCTATTGATATTAATGCAAAAAATTCAACACATTTATTGAATACAGTGTATAGTAATATAAAAATTGCTGCTCCAGGAAAATTTAAAGTTGGTGATTTTGTGCGTTTAAGTAATATAAGATGTTATTTGAGAAAGGATATACACCAAATTGGACTACTGAAGTGTTTAAAGCAAAAGTTATTCAAAAAACTAATCCACTTAGTTATCTGTTGCAAGATTTGAGTAATAATGATATTAAAGGAGCATTTTATGAGCAAGAATTGTCAGAAGTTAAAGATAAAAATGTATATCTTGTGGAGAAAATATTCCGTAAAGAGGGAATTAAAGTTTTTGTAAAATGGTTAAGTTTTGATAATTCACATAATTCAGGATAGATAAAGATAATGTATTGTAAACAATTATAAAATAAAAAATATTTTATTACTTAAATATATATATTTAAGTTTTATTTTCAAACTACTTTTTCTCCTATTCTTTTCCTTTCTTTCATTAACCACAACGATTGTGATATATATATATATATATATATATATTGTGACGTGGCCCATACTACGTGGTTGGGTGGCGTCACAAACTTAATTGCTAGAACCCTTCTGTCGCTATCGGCTGCTCCCTCGAGATTGACTATTTTAAAAATTAAATTAGAAATCGGCAAATGAGCGATTTTATGAGCATGTTAGACTAAGCTTTTCAGCACCACGGTCAGGGGAGACTCCAGGGTCACTAAGGAACCCCGCCACTAACAAAGGTCAGAGGTCACATCTATTTGATATATATCGTTCCTGTTTATAGTTATAATAAACGGTAGTACTTAGGCATATATCGCGCCACGATTGCCGGCTTTCCTTTCATACCTGGCGCACCCGTTAATTTGTAATTGTTTGTACGGCTTGTCGACCGGAGTGGAGGTTTTGTCTCACCGCTGTCCTACCCCATTGACACCTCCAGGGAGGACCACACCGCCATCCCGAGCCTCAGGAACGGACCTTGCAGCTTCGCCCTCTCGCTTTGCGATCCAAACATAGTTGTCGACCCTTTTCCTCACAAGACTGGGAACACCGAGGAACGCTAAATGTCGCTACCTCCCACTTACGATATCTGAGTTGAATGGGACTCCTCCAGCCTCAGCCCAAATCTATCGCTACCGCTGCCGCCAACAACAATATTTGGAGTCGTTCAGGACGGAACTTCCGCCTGACAACGGAAAAGAAGAGAAAAGATCTAGAGAAGAGGATAGCTTAGCATCGCGGATCCTCGTGAATCTTCGATAATGCGAGCGACATCCGAGCCTACTAATGGTTAGGTGGGGATGATCGTGAGAGGCCTAGATCAAGGTACCACTATCGTAGTCGAAATTTGGCACATGTTGGAGTCCGACGTGAAACTGGAGCTCTCCGAACCTGACCTGTGACCGTCTCGAGGAGCCTGGTTGAATCTACCGGACCAACGTTGTCCTGGGGAATGCTGCCGTATTCGAGAGGCAGAGTTTGAGGTGTCGAATCAGGAAGAATTAATCGGATCGGTGAGTGCCTCCCTCGGGTCGACCATGCCAGTAAATGCCTAAATTGTATTATATCGAGTCATTTCTCGGAGCTGCCAGAAAACCTTTATTATCTTTTGTTCCGCATATGATCATGGCCAGGAATCAGATAACGATCTAGTGAAAGAATTATTTAAAGAAGATTGCCTGGGAGTGGGCTGGGGAGAACGAATTAATTGCCTGAGGGCTGTAGTTAATTATCGTTGGCGGTGTCGCGCGTCGAGGCCTACCTGTCGTAGGCTCGGCATAATTTTCGATATTCTGATAGAGTTTTAGCTGGGACGAAATAGCCTGCGTGTTCGTATCATTTTAAGGATTGATAGTCCCAGATTGAGTGTCGCCGGACATCCATTCCGTCTCCAGTTCACTCTCAGCTTGAAGAACCTGTTCTCCGCTTTCGAGGCGTGTGAGATTGTTATAGTTCTGTGGGAATAGATATTCGCGTCTAAGAACTATCGGTAAAGGTGATTGGCCGTGATCCTAGGCAAAATTCACCATCCTTTTCTTTGAATTCATGGTATTTTTCCTCATATATCTCCCCTGTATGTTATTCTGTATTGGCGAGACATATTTTGACTTTTAATAGCATTTCTCAGGTATCTTTCTGTAATCACATCAGGAATTATCGTGAATTGTAATGGTATGTGGCGGGCCAATCTAAGTACGAATTTCGACCTTTAGATTCTATTATTTAACTCTGAGGTCTTATCGATCGCTGTAGAATAGCTTGTCTTGTTAATAAACCTCAGAATTTTATGTGATAAATTAGGCCTTTTTTTTTCTTTATTCAAATTTCCCAGTTATCGAATTTATTATCGATTTTAGCGTGGCCCTCTCCTAACCTTGCCCCTCTCCATTTTCCAGCTAGGGACCGAGCTAGCCCAGCACTTTGGGGAAGTATTTTGGATTTCGAATAGGAGATTTTCGGGGATCGAGAAGTGCTCGAGAAAACTGGTCTACGTGGACCTGGCGCCCAACCTATCATTCCTAGAGTATTGAATTTCCGTGTCCTACGATAATGTGGTGAAGAAGATACCGCATTAATTTTAGTTAAATCGTATCGTCCCCAGAAACCGTTTATAGAGAATGCCGTATTTTGCTCTACGCGGCGGGGTTTCTCCACTAGGGATTTTTGCCGCGTAACAATATATATCTAAAACGTTGGAGTGGGGAGAATAGGGTATAAAGACATGAAGTAACTCTTTCTATATCAATAGCTCCATTACCGTCAATAACATCTATTCTACAACTAATTTTTTTTAAACAGTTCTATAAAAATTTCAATCGTCTCTCTCTCTCTCTCTCCCTCTCTTCACCTACTAATTTCAAAATGGATAAGTAAGTGTTATTTTCTATCAAAATATTATTTTTTTAATAACGAATATTTATTCATTATTTTAGAATTATACATATATTTGATATAGATGGTTTTAACGTGGATAATGAAATTAAATTTAAAGATGTAGCTCTTATAGATATTAATACTGGATTAATATATACAGTTAATTTTAAGTTAAATGATAATTACTATGCATTACGTAAAGAAGATCAAATAAGTGCACGATATTTATATTTAAATTTAAATGAAATGTTATATAAAGATCATGGTTTTGAGGAATATGAACATAGTGATATGAATGATTTTATTTTAAGTAATTGTAAAAAAAATTTTTATGATATAGAGTCTGCAATAATTGGCTACAAAAGAGGTATCATTGAGCAAAAAATATTGAAAAATTTAGGTATGGAGTATGTGAATATTGAAAAATTTGGATGTCCTAAATTTAATGATCTTATAGAATTATATAATTTTCAAGAAACAAAATGTAAATTACATGCTAGAATGTACACTATAAAAAATACAAGAGTACATTGTCCATTCGAGGAAGTTCAAATATTGAGAAATTGGGTAATAGTTAATAAGTAATAATTTTAAAAAATTTTGTTATAATTAAATTTCTAATTTTATATATGTATTTTTACTATTCTTTAAAATTGTTTTACAAAATAAATTTTAACATACATATTATTCTCTACATTTGAATATTTTTTTTTTTTCGTTACTTTTAAAATGTCCCCATGGTAGTGTATTTATAAAATCATCCATTATAAAACGTTTATCATCGTATGGATTTAAAGCTATTTTTTCTTCTAAAATACTATACACTTTGTGCAGTTTAGAATTTATTCTACCTTGTAAACTTACTTTAATATCTTGATTGTATAGACAATCTAAATAATCTTGAAAATTAATATTTCTTTTTACAACATTTGATGAAATTCCCTTAATTTTCTTTATGTCACATTTATCGAAAACTTGTATGGCATACATTTTTCATCTTAAACCAATAAATTCTTTCATTATATATCCATTATTTTCATCTTTCATCATCCCAGGCACTTTTTTATTAACCAATGGTATTTTATAAATATTATTTGTCGAATAATCACTGGTATCAAACATTGTTCTACAATCTCTTTTAATAGATTCATAAATATCAAAATGTTTGATCTCGTAAATCAAGCTATCAGTATCCATATATAAAATTTTAGCGCAATCATTAAAGCTCGTTTTCATATAATTATAGTGAAAATCGTATAAACAAATTTTTGAAATATTTAATATTGACATACCAACGTAAATGGGTTTATTAATCGTTACACATAATCTATTCATTTTAATCGCCATTAAGTTTTCATTAAAAATAACTCTACTATAAAAATTAGGTTTTGAAATATATGAATTAGCACCGTAACGACCGTCCCATACAGTACACAATTTTACATCCACATGATTTCGAACATTTTCCATTGTTTTACCAAAAAAGGCATTATTCATTAATTTGTATAAGTTTTTTCCAAATCATTATTAGCTTTTACACGTAATTCCGTGTTAAATTCAATGTAAACGCGTAACCATTCTTTTTGCTTAAATTGTAAAATACGTTGTATTTTATCCAGTTGAAGACCATGTTTTAAGCATGTTTTCAACATTCTAATGTGTATAACGTATCTTTTCTTATCGTATAACGTTGTTAAAAGCTTCTTATGTTTACTATTTACCGGTGATATATCATGAATAGGACAAAATGGTAAATCTATATGAGAATTATAAATACTTTGCGGATATTTTAAATCGACTTCTAATATATAACCTAATGTAGAATTTGTGTCTATGTTATTAACATCAAAATTCTCACAATTATCAACCAATTTGAATTCTGTATATGGTAATGCTTGTGACATTGCCCATCCATATAAATTATTAATATTAAAATACATTAAATAAACTTCATCCTTCATAGGATCATAAAGATCATGCATATACTTATTATTTGCCACAGAATGTCTCTTACAACATTGACTAATACCACCTCGTATACCTCGCTCAATAAACATTACCTTATCAATATCTGTTAATAGTTCTAGTTTTATATTTGTAAACTTTAACATTGCATCCCAGGTAAAACTCGGGAGAGTGAAATAATAAGCAGGATCTAATCCATAACTTGATAAACAATTCATTCTAAAAGTTTGAAATATATCGGCTAATAGAAGAACATCAGTTTTTAAATAGAGATCACTATATTCACCTAAATTTTTAATGTTAAAAGTTTTCCATACGTTTTTCGCATGTTCATATCCCTGCTTTAAAATTCCTATATACTCCAATAGATTCCTATAGAGTTCCGATTCATTTTCAATCAGAAACAATTAGACCTATAAGACTCTTCTTAATTGCCTATTAAAATGAAATGAGAATGAAATGGTTTTTATAACTTATTAGAATTTATCAAGAAATTATCTATAGCAATAAATAACATTAATAAGAAAATTCTCAATTACAATTTTTCTTATAATATATTGGATAATTGTAATGAAAATATGAATAGGATTTTGTGGGGATTTTCAACATTCAGCATTTCAGAATGAGGTGTCGTATTTGACAAATACAAATTTATAGGTTTTAATTAGATATAACTATAGATTCTATCCTATAATTATTCTGCAAATTCAATATAAAATTTAAATAGGTTAATGCAGGAAATATATAAAAATTTGGAGTTTCGCAGTAAGGTATCAGATATTACTGAAGCTCAAATTTATCACATTTAATTTGGTTTAATTATACAGGGTGTAACGAAACGACCGCATTTTCTCGTAACTGGAGGTTCGGGGTAACAAACTGAGTGCACGTGTAAAATTTCGTTCGAATCGTTCAAGAGGTTTAAAAGTTATTTACATTTAAAAATCACCCTTTTTCGGTCCTTTTCAAACGACTTTGATTGCACAATGGAAAGTGAAAAAACAATTGATGAACACCCCAATTAGAATGTAAAAGTTATCGATCGCACGCGATAATACTTTTGCTATTTATTCCATTAATCTGGCTATCAGATTAATTTTAAAAATAGCAAAATCCTTTTTTTTACATTTCCAATTCAATTCAGTACAATTATCATTGACTGAATTTATGGAAAGAGCGAGAAGACGCAATGAAAAGGAAAGTATCAAAAACTAAGATGTCGCGCGAACGCACTGATAATTTAATAGGAAACGCATGAGGGCATTCTTTTTCTACTAACAAAGCTAAAGAGAATGATTCAAAATCAATACATTGATGATAGAGAAAACTAAACTTACCCATTTAATGTTCTCCAAGTTCTTTTACATCAAAGTTTTTAAGAAAGCTTTAAACTGGCTCCTCGATGATTTCCAGAAAGCACACTATCACTGATTTTGCATTTAAAAACTCGCGAATTTAAGCAATTTAGGTATTAACCTACGTTTCTTCAAAACACCGGTTAATTTGACACTTTTGAACTGTTTGAAGTATGCTGAAGAGAAAGAGAGAGAGAGACACAGAGAGGAGAAATAATAAGTAATTCGTTTCGACTACTCTTAATCAGCCTACTTCAAACAGTTCAAAAGTGTCAAATTAACCAGTGTTTTGAAGAAACGTAGGTTAATACCTAAATTGCTTAAATTCACGAGTTTTTAAATGCAAAATCAGTGATAGTGTGCTTTCTGGAAATCATCGAGGAGCCAGTTTAAAGCTTTCTTAAAAACTTTGATGTAAAAGAACTTGGAGAACATTAAATGGGTAAGTTTAGTTTTCTCTATCATCAATGTATTGATTTTGAATCATTCTTTTTAGCTTCGTTAGTAGAAAGAGAATGCCCTCTTGCGTTTCCTATTAAATTATCAGTGCGTTCGCGCGACATCTTAGTTTTTGATACTTTCCTTTTCATTGCGTCTTCTCGCTCTTTCCATAAATTCAGTCAATGATAATTGTACTGAATTGAATTGGAAATGTGAAAAAAAGGATTTTGCTATTTTTAAAATTAATCTGATAGCCAGATTAATGGAATAAATAGCAAAATATTATCGCGTGCGATCGATAACTTTTACATTATAATTGGGGTGTTCATCAATTGTTTTTTCACTTTCCATTGTGCAATCAAAGTCGTTCGAAAAGGATCGAAAAAGGGTGATTTTTAAATGTAAATAACTTTTAAACCTCTTGAACGATTCGAACAAAATTTTACACGTGCACTCAGTTTGTCACCCCGAACCTCCAGTTACGAGAAAATGCGGTCGTTTCGTTACACCCTGTATATATATATGTATATATATAAATTTTTTTTTTAACAGGTGTCTACATTATTTCCAATTAAAGGAGGAATTAAATCATCATTATAAGGATTGTAAAAAACACAACGATTGTATGATACAGCTACCACATGAAGATGAAAAATGGATATATTTTAAAAATTTTTGTCGTAAAATTCAATTACCGTATATTATGTATGATGATTTTGAATGCATTTTAGAAAAAATAGAGAATATTGATAATGAGAGCAACAGTAAAATGAATACCGGTATATAAATATCAAAAACATATACCATGCACTATTAAATATTATTTTCATTCAAATTTAAATAAAGAATCATGTATATATCAATTTTATAGAGGAGTTAATTGTGTGAAATGGTTTGTCAATGAGCTAAAAAAAAATAATTGAACAATGTATATTTAATATAAACATTCCTATTAACGAATTAACTAAAATAGAAAAGTTAGAATTTTTTAAGACAACAAAATGTCATATATGTGAGAAAGATTTTCTTGAAAATGATAAACAGGTAAAAGATCATTGTCATTTAACTGGTATATTTAGAGGAGCGGCACATAGTACATGTAATTTAAATTATCGTGATTCCCATATTTTACCAATAGTTTTTCATAACTTAAGTAATTATGATGCGCATTTTTTAATAGAAGACGTAGCTTTATTACTAAATGGTATTACTAAAGTAGTAGCTTTAAACACTGAAAGATATGTTGGAATTATGAAAACAGTTAAGATACATGAAACCAAAAAAAATTTACAAATGCTATTTATTGATTCATACAGATTCCTAAATACATTGCTTAGTAAACTATCGCAAACATTGTGTAAAAGTGATATGAAAATTGTGAGAGAAAATTTTATGAATAATACCGAGTTTGAATTAGTTACGCAAAAAGGTGTATTTCCATATGATTATCTTGACAGTTGGGATAAATTTGAAGATACTACATTACCAAAATATGAAGATTTTTATAGTAAATTAAGTTTATGTAATACAACGTTAGAGGAATCCCTGCTTAAAAAAACCGATTTAAATTGATACTAAAAAATCAATGAGAATTAATCCGATTTTTGCATCAGAAATTTCCAAAATGCTGAACTAACTCTTATTGAAAATTTTCAATCGGGATTAATTGGTATACACTTTATAATATAATAATATATCGATTCAAACCGATAAAAAAAATCAATAAGAAATAACCTGATTTTTGCATTGGAAACATCATATCTATTGATCGAACTTAATTTTGTTGAAAGTTTAATTTCAATTAAATACATATAGGGTATTACGTATAATTTTTAACTAACAAATATCTTATAATCTATTAGTTCTTATAAATAGGAGAAGACGCATATATAAATCGTATTAAAGCACGCAATTACAGAACATACGTATATTAAAACGACGACTAACCTTATATATCAATCACGGAAAAAGCCGAGCACTAGCGAGAATCATCTCGAGTTATAGAGTTATACACCATCTGTCGTTTTTCAGGTAAACGGTATGTTCAAATCAATGATTTTATTGGAAATAAATAATTGCGTCTAATAGGAAAATTTACAATTATATAGTGTTATTAGTAAATGTGTGTATATTACAGAACTCGCATTTTTATGAATTTACTTGGAGATTCTAAATGAGAATTAATAGGCATATCTATTTTAATAATTTAAAATAAATATTATATATTTAACGCATTGAAGTAACTAAACAATTTTAATTGGAATTAATAGGATTTTGGCTTTGTAAAATTGATTTTTATCTAATTTTGATTAGAAAGTTTTAATTGAATTCAAAATTTCTATTTGAAAATATAATTTATATAAATATCTGAGCTATTGAATCTAAATGAGGATTTGTAAGTTAAAAGAATTAGTTCTCTCTTTGCAATTTAGAATTTAGAATTTATATATTTTACCATGCATACAAACATCACACTTTTTTCAAATAAAGTACAATATAAAGGACTGTAATGAAATAAAACATAATGAAAATGTAATATAATAGTCATGTAAATACAAACTATGAATTAATTCTCTTCTGAGCTTAATTCAGATGACTCTTTTTCTCCTTCCATTAAATGCTTATGTAAATCATCTGTCTCATCTGCAGCTAAATATAATAAAAAAAGTGTTTAATAATATATATAGCAGTCTAAAATATTTCAAATATTTACCATTTTGAGGTGATGATTTCTTCTTTTTTTTTAAATCAGCTATAACCCCAGCAATATATGAACCAACATTTTTAATATGGTTATCTTTAATAACATCTACCATATTTTTATAACGATTGCCTTCTAGATAATACTGCAAAGCATCTGCAAAATGTACAAGAGGTATCAGATGCAAGACGCACACACACATATTACAAACGCTATGAATAATACCTCTTATTGCATCTAATTTTTTACTATCTAGTGGACTTGGTGCTGATCCCGCATTTCAAGATTTTGAACGATTAGTTTCTTTTTCCTGTGACAGTAC
Source organism: Prorops nasuta (assembly GCF_024137725.1). Lineage (NCBI taxonomy): Eukaryota > Metazoa > Arthropoda > Insecta > Hymenoptera > Bethylidae > Prorops > Prorops nasuta. The sequence goes on from NW_027116810.1 coordinate 1,643,280, forward strand.
TTGTTAGTAGCGTTTTGTTACCAGATAATAAACGTGCTATATTCCTAACAAAAACGCTTGGCTTTTTTTCACCCATTAAGGTGTGGAATGTAGCAGTTGGTACCCATTGTCCTCGACCAATGTAAGTCTAAAAAGTAATACATTGATAAGTAAAAGAGATAAAGTCAGCATCATAAATAAAAATAAAGCTAGAGACTGAATTAACATGAGTTCTACCGTCTCATTCGATGTATCTTCGAAACCAATTCGTGGATGGGCACCAGAGCGAGATGCCTTTTCAGGTCTTTCTTGCATCAAATCACGGACAATATCTGAAATTATAAATATAATAAATAAAACTTAAAATAATAGCCTTAAAAAAGTAGTGGAGTATATATGTGAAATTGCAAGAAGTGAAAAATTGCAACACAAAAGATTGACTAAAAATAGTAGAAATTCAAACATAAATTGGTAAGAATTTATATAACTAACATAATGGTGAAAAATTTACAAATCAAGTGAATCAGAAAAGAAAAATTATTTCTAGGAAAAGTTATGAGTGCAAGTGATAGAATAACCTACTAGCAGAACTACAAACAAAATGCTTAAGAAGAGAATTCAAGCATTATAATCATTCATGAAAGAGCGACAATGAATTCATAAGCAGAGAAATATAAGGAATTCCACATGGCTAGTATATACAGTAAAATAAAGCTATGCAGAATATAAGTAACTCGATATATATGTTAAATTACCTTCAATTCGACTAATTTTGTTCATTATATTATTGTCTAATGACAAATTAGTCGTAGTTAGTTCATCAATCATTTTTCTTTGATGTTCAATCATTATCTGCATCTGGTCTAATTGCTTTTTAAGAACCTTATTGTCTTTCAAAGATTTATTTAATTCTGTTTTCGAAACTAATATATTTTTCTCCACTCCTAAAGTTTTCTGAGAAAGAACAAATTATAGTAAATTAAAGTTTTCAAAACAACTTTTAAAAGAAGTTTTAAGAATTACAACTTAATATAGCATAGATTCTATGTTATCTCTATATATTAACTTGAGTTCTGTGGGTCGATAGAATGTTACCTCATTTGATTGTTTTTCTTCGCTTTCATTATTCTTATATTCCTGAAATTGTAAGAGGAGGAGATGTGCTTCTTCTCGCGACTCCGTGGGTTTGACATAAAATAGGAAAACACTTTCAAGGATTTCGTGAACCGGAGCACAAGTGCCTCAAACTATTTATTACTGTTACACCCAGGGCTTCGATACAATATGTCCGGTCTCGGCGGTAGTCAACGCAAATCTATCTACAACTCGTCTTATCAGAGCGATCAGTCGCTCTCTTTATGCGTGCGCATTGGCCAATGCCGACGATTGGCAAGTGGTGCCATCGCTTACCTACTAATTCTTATAGGTTCGGTCGTCCTGACTCTTGTTCGTCCCGAACAACGGGTTCTTATCGTTAAGATATATAATTCTATAGTTTTAAAAGTCCTAACTCGTTTGAGCGCACAGAATACTAATTGATGTCCACGTGTTTTGAACATAAGTTTCTTATTAACTATATACATTTCTCTTTTTTCATGTGTGGTCTAGTCTTATAAGCTTCGCTTCCTTACAATTTGTCGCTAATAAGGGTTTATCGCTACAAACATAACTTACAGTCGCTAGAACTACCACTAGTTACAAATGCGTGATTTTGCGATGTTATTTACAATATGTACAAGTCCTTACACTATATCAATGTCGATTGGTGGCTATGTCGTCCTCTGTTTCGTTTGGTTGACCTGTGGTTACAGGCTTTGTAAGCTGGATCCATGGTCTTATGCGATCAGGACTGAAAATGCCAGAAAACGGTCTTGACTTTAACTGAAATCCGCTAACATCAGTAATAACATATCGTTCGTTGTCTAGCACCTTTTTGACAACATATGGCCCTTTAAATTTAGGCAAGAGTTTATGGCTTAAGCCTGGAGTAGTTACAACATTGCGAACCATTACATAGTCGCCTATCTGATATTGGTGCACCTTTTTATGTTTTTCGTCGAATATCCTTTTATTATATTCCTGAACCTTTTTGGTTTTTTCCATAGCTTTTTCCCTAAGGTCTTCTCGCGTTCCTAACGTATTATCGAAATTTGTCAAATAAGCGCGAAGGCTATCGTCAATAAATCCAATCTGATCGCACCCAAATAGTAAGAGACTGGGTGTAGTACCCATAGTACTGTGGTGTGTGTTGTTTATAACAAATTGGGTTTTATACAGCACTCGGTCCCATTGTCCTTGTTCGGTTACTTTTGCTAATACAGACCTCAGAAACCTATTTACTCGCTCGACTTGGCCATTGCTTCGTGGTGAGGCTGTTGCAGTCTTAACGTGTACGATTTCTCGCTCGGATACAAAATCAGCAAATTCCGTTGAGGTAAACGCGCTACCACGGTCTGTCACGATTCTCCTACTGAACCCGAAGTGTGTAAAATAGTTATTGAGGCTCGAGATAACTTCTCTGGCAGCAGTCGATCTAACGGGGTACATTACAACAAACCTGGTGAAGCTATCGATGACCACCAGGATGTGTTTATGGCCCGACTTGGTCCGCTCCAGAGGACCGTAGTGATCTAGATGTATAGTTTCGAAGGGCCTACTGCCCTTATCGTAAAGGTGCAAGGTACCCTCTGGCTTCCCGGCTGAAATAGAATAGGTGATGCACTTTATACAGTTGTTGATGTGTTCCCTCACTTGTGAGTACATGCCAGGGAACCAGTAAGTTTTCATGATAAGTCTAACCGTCTTTTCTACACCTTTATGACCAACATCATCGTGATAAGGCTTAATAACCATGGGTACCATGGCCTCCGGTACATAGAACAATAAATTGCCATCGTGTTTTTTGTACACTACTCCATTTCTCAGTTCGAATCTTCCGCTTTCCGCGACCTCTAATTCTCTATGGACCTTTTGAATGCTAGTGTCTTGAAGCTGTTGGTACACCAGTATCTGGTCGAAGGACACTGGTTCTATTACCAAAACGTTTCGACTGAGAGCATCGACGTGCTGCATGCGTTCACATGGTCGATGCTCTAGGGTGAAATTATAGCTTTGCAGAGCATGGCACCAGCGACTAATGCGCGGATTCACGTCCTTTTTGCTGAAGGCCAGCTTTACGGCATTACAATCAGTCACCACCACGAAGCTTATGCCCTGCAAATAAACTCTAAATCTCTCTATGGCAAATACTATAGCCATAGCCTTGAGCTCATAGGAGTGATACCTGCTTTCTACCTCGGTCGTCCGTTTACTAAAGTAAAATACTGGGTGCATGAGATTATCTGCCTGCTATTGCATTAATATAGCCCCATATCCGAAGGACCTCGCGTCAGTATGCAGTTCCGTATTTGCCATTGGATTGTAAAACGTCAGAATAGGAGTGCTTATCAGCCTGTCACGCAAGCCCTCGAATGAGATCAACTCCTTTTCTCCGAAACTAAAAGTGTTATTCTTCTTGGTAAGATCGTGTAAAGGCTTAGCAATTAACGCGTAATTTAATACGAATTTTCTGAAGTAGTTGGTGAGACCCAGAAAGGCTTGGACCTGTTTGATTGTTTTCGGCAGCGGAAAATTTCTGATGGCTTCTACGTTAGATTCATTTGGTGTAATACCGTTTGCCGTGATAACGTAACCAAGGTATTCCATTCGTGATTTTAAAAAACAACATTTACCGAAATTAAGCTTTAACTTAAATTTAGCTAGCAACTCTAGGACTTCACTCAATATATCCAGATTTTCGCGGATTGTAGGGGTAGCAATAAGAATATCATCTAGGTAAATAAGTATTTTACCGGTGTCAAGCAAAGGCCTAAATATCAGATGTATATATCGTTGAAACGATGCGGGTGCATTGGCGAGACCAAAGGGCATCTGTACATACTCGTATTGTCCATCGGGAGTGACGAACGAGGTGTACTTTATCGATTCTTCTGCTATTGGGATTTGGTGAAACCCGTCTCTCAGATCCAAGCTGGTAAACACCGAAGTACCAGCTAACCGGTCTAGCTGATCCTCGATCAGCGGTAGCGGGTATCTGTCCTAAACAGTGAATTTATTTAGTTGACGGTAATCAACTCATAGACGATACTTTCTATTCTTACGTTTAATCAGAACGATAAGGCTGCAGTATTCGGAATTACTCGGTCTTATGATTCCTCGACCCAGGAGATCGTTAACGATATCCTTCACTACACCTCGTTCGCACCACGAAAGCCTTCGTGGGGTAAAATAGAAAGGTTTACTATTATTATCTAAAATGATCCTAAATTTATAATCCAGTTTGGGCGGTTCGACTTCGGTACTCATATAGTTCCTCAACAATTGCGTCAACTCGTTACGATTGTCGAACGAGAGTGAGTCATCTAATTGAGCGCAAGCTTGATGAAGAGCATCGTTATCAGCGATAACATCTATCTGCAAGGCTTCGTCTATACTTTCGTGGTTTTCTCTAGGATTTACGTAACTCATAAGGATTCGTCTACCTAACGTGACCGATAATCCTGGGCTGGTTAAGAATTCGCGACCTATAAGGCAAGCATAGGACATCGTCGAATCCGGGACAACAGCAAACTTAACTTGGAATTCGTGAGTCCCTATCGGTTTAAATTTGATGCTCGTCATAATGGTGCCATAAATTGCTAGTGGCAACTTATTTACACCCCCATAAACTCGGTCGTCATTTAATTTATTTAACGCACACTGCTCGAAATAGTTTAAATAGGTACTTTCCCTCATAATGTTGATAGCGCTACCGGAATCAATTAGTGTCTCTATGTTATAGTCGGTACTCCCTGCTTCGGCGATAAGGACGCAATATTCTCGAGCCGCAGTCGTCCGTCGTTCTCGATATTCCAGCGTTGCTTCTCCACAGTTGGTAGGCTCACCAGGTGGACTCCGAGGTTCCTCCACTAAAGCTGTTGTCGCGTGGTTGGATAATGTTTTGTTGGAGTCTCTTCTTGGGCAGTCCTTGATAAGGTGATCGGTTAAACCGCATGAGAAGTACGATCCTCTTAACCGTTTGGGTTTTGGACACGTATTTGCAAAATGCCCTTCCGAGTTACAGTTAAAGCACCTTTTTGGTTGGTTACTCCGGCCGTTGTTTGGTAACGTTTTAAGACTGTTTGTTAGGTTTGGGACCTTACACCTTCCTTCCGATTTCAACACTACCTTATTAAAAGCCTGTAGCATTGCGGCTGGCGATTCAAAACATTGTATTCGTGCTTGGTTTTGAATTTGTATGTCTGGAATCCCCTCGATAAAGTAGTTCAGGAGCTCTTCACCCGGGATTCTGGCCTTATTTGCCAGGATGAATTTGTCATGATAATAATTGCTGAACGGCTCGCTACTCTTCCAAGTGCGTTCCTCAAACTTTCTGCGAGTTGTCAGTCTGCCGGGGCGGTGATCAAATATTCTTCGCATTTCACTCAGTAACTCGTCAAAAGGCATAATGATGAATTCCGGTTTCGAATGGAACCATCTCAGAGCTTGTCCCTTTAGTTTAGAGCCGATTAAAATTTTTAAATTATTTTCGTTCAATTCGTACGTTGTGCGAAGTAAACATATACGTGCTTCCCAGACCTGGTAAACATCCGCTGAGCCATCGAAATCGTCGACAAGGTCGCTAACGGCTTTTATGTTTACCTGCCGCATGTTTTCATTACTATTGTTAGGCGTACTCCTTAATAGCTCCATTTCACGTCTTGCTAGATTAGCTTCTCTTTTGGCTAATTCCAGTTGACGCCTTAGAAGCTCAATCTCGTCTCTCTGATGGTTTTCTGGCTGAGTCTCCTCTTGAGCACTCCCGTTGAATTTACTCTCTTCCCTTGTTTCCGGCAACGCTCCGATGTCCATAATATCCGCCTCCGAAATCGCGCCGTCTGGATACGCGTTCATGAGCTTCGATACTATTTCATTTTTCACTCCTGTCGTTGGCAAATTAGCGTGGCGCAGGAGTTGTTTCAATTGCAGCACAGATAGCTTAGTCAGAAGCATCGTGGTCCCGTTCACAACTGCCTCGAACTACAATGTCTCTCCCACCGGAAATCGACGCCAAGAATCACGCCACGTGTTCGAAAGCTATTACCCGATCCGATTCGTCACTCGGAGCAGTCCACCAGCTTGCGACCACCGTAATTTTCTAAATTACTCTTCCTCGAATCCCACTTCTGATTCTGTAAGAGGAGGAGATGTGCTTCTTCTCGCGACTCCGTGGGTTTGACATAAAATAGGAAAACACTTTCAAGGATTTCGTGAACCGGAGCACAAGTGCCTCAAACTATTTATTACTGTTACACCCAGGGCTTTGATACAATATGTCCGGTCTCGGCGGTAGTCAACGCAAATCTATCTACAACTCGTCTTATCAGAGCGATCAGTCACTCTCTTTATGCGTGCGCATTGGCCAATGCCGACGATTGGCTAGTGGTGCCATCGCTTACCTACTAATTCTTATAAAATAATGAGAAACATTTATAATAGTTCAAAACATCAATAATTTTCAGAAAAGGTAATAACGGTAAGACCTCGATAAAGAGTATCAAATAATTACTAGAGTTTCAAAAACCTTTGTAAAATGCTAAAATTAATACATAAATAATACGAAATAGTGCTTTCTACTAAAAAATAATTTTATTTGAAAAAATTTAACCCAATAAACAGGAAAATATAACATATATGAGATAGTCTTTCATCAGGTATAATCAAATTTAAACCTTGGACAAATTTGCAAAGAAAATTAAATTGATATTATTAACATCCTAATATTACTTTATTATACAATCAAGTAAGAATTGATATCACATTATGTCATTTTATTTACCATTGGGCAATCAGCATTAATTAAGTTGCTTTGCTTACATTTCTTACCATCATGTTAAAATATGGATGGATGAATATATAAATGTACAGGGACATAAGTAAAAACTGAAGGTCTGTAACTAATTTTCAGATTAACTACAAATACTCCTCTCCAACAAACGCATATTTAACGGTTACATTATACTATACCTTACGTTCTATTTGTGTATTTCCGTGCATTATAGAAATAATATTAAAATGACTTACTATTTCCGTGGAATTTTTCAGAACCTCGCGATCAGTCTTGTGCATTTCTTCCGTTATTAAATCTGTTCCATATTTTATTTTTTTTACCTGTGATTTCTTACTTCCTTTGTTTCAATTTCATCTAACGTTGCGTTATTCAATGCATTATCCACATTCTTCCTCTATAAACATGTTGGTTAACTTTGCAATATTTTACACAGAAATAATATGGTATATTTTACATTTCCATCATACCTTTTGATTTTTAAATTTTGCAACATCAATTTTGGTTTGTATTATATTTCGAATAATTGGTCGATTCTTTTTAATTTTCTAGATGATGAAGAAATCGCAAAGTACAGAGATAAAAGAAATGTTAAAGATTTATTAAATAATCTGCTAAATTTACATCAAAGTTTGAAGTTTCCAATAAACTCTGTTCTTCGGCAATTGTGTTTGATGGCTTCGAATCACTTTCGGTCATTATTGACCTTTCATTTGATAAATTCTTACTCGAATTCGATGGCTTCGAAGCAAATTCGTTCATTGTTGATAGCTCAATTGATATATTCTTTATCGAGTTCGATGGCATTGATACATTCTCAATGTTAAGATCACTCAAATCAGATGAATTTTTACACAAATCCATTCTTGGCACTGACACTCGTTTAGAATTGTAACGTTCCTGTAGTTCTTCTTCGCTTTCTAAAAATAAATATTTCTTCACCACTCTATCATATACACTTATTAAAAAAAAGGAAAGAAAATGCGTGTATTCACTTACCACTAACCATCAATATAACTCCATCATAATAATGATCGTCAGTCCAAAGAATATTGTACTTTTTCTTTTTATCATAATTTGACAGATCAAAATTTCGAATTTTATTAGTATCAATGGTTTCTTTTTTTCCATCGACAAATACCACGTAAGCATACATCTTCGATATTATGGATAATAATGTTAATTACGTATCTATTATTATTGTGTCACTATTAATAAAACAATTGAAGTATTTTATGAAAATTATTATACCCTGTTTTATATTTACCTTATTTTGGGTAACACTATACTCATTGAAGTGCAAACGAGAACTTATAACCCACCAGAATCAATACTGTTTACAAGCTTGTAGTCGAGTCACAGTAGTCACAAGCGCATAACCCCCACCACTCAGCTACACCAAAATACAGTATTGGTGCTGAAAGTTTCGAGTACCACCGGCTATAGGTTCCACAAACCTGTATATTGTATATAATATGCATATGGACATATACAAATCGAAATAATTTGCTTTGAGTATTATACAGACAAAATTAAAGGAACATTTATTTATTTAATTATACTTTATTAAGTATAACACGTTTAAAAAGTACTGTTATTGGATATGACGCCAATTTTTAAATTCAAAGTTATCCACTAGTAACGAAAAGTATGAAGGAAAGAGTGCAGTAATTACAGTGCAGAGTATAGAGGTATGTATTCAATGATTTCTATATTTCATTAATTTCATATTCTTCAATGTGCAACGTAAAATAATTATACATATTTATAACATATATTGTATTATGGCCTGCAGAGGATAAATCACGCCACTTCCGTGGAAATAATAGAACAAAAATACAAAGAAAATGATAGGATCGCATTATGAGAAAGATAGTAATATGCAGCGCGTGTCATAACCTATAAGTAGCGCAAATTCTGAGAAACTTCATACGGATCTACTATGAGTTTTGACTATCTACATGTTTTTTACGAGGGTATAGTAGTAACCAATGATAAAAATATGCTTCGATTATTCGTGTTAATTCATTTCTTTCGCCGACATACGGTATGTAACTCCTCCAATTACTTGTTTGGTTATCATTTCCCCGATATAGTATATTTTCGTTAATTCGTAGTAGTATGTTCGGTATAATTTGGTTTAATCAAGTATCATGTTAGCAGTTCTTAGGTTAATTTTCTGTTAAGATGGTCAAAGTAGCGAAACACGATTAATGACTTGAACTGAACGGGATTTACTTATAAGTATTGTTGTGAGAACTGGATGTTTGGTTATTATAGCAACATTTCTTTCTGCATATTAGTTTATTATTTAATTGTTATGTGTCTTTGATATTTCGTCCATCGATGAAGTGATTTTCCACGTTTTTCTTGACCGATTGTTCTACTTGTGTTATTACAAAAAAATTATTTAATTACAGTTTAATTACAATGGCGGAGCCCTATTTATCGTTAAAAGGTAAATGCAGCTATAAGAAATATCTCGAAGGCGATATTAATGCAGCACCTTTTGATCGTAGCACAATTTTCGATGGAAACTACGTGCACTTACAGGTGTTTTAAAAATCATCAACAACTATTAATAATAATGTGTGTAACGTCCAGAGTTGTATGATTGCTAAATTTAATACTAAGCTCAACTACAATTTATATTGTCGCTAAGCCCTTAGGTAGCGTTATTAATTTCTTTTAAATAAGGCGTCGTAGGTAAGGAAAAGAAACTCTGGCGTACAAAATGAGAAGAAAAAATGAAATTCAGGATTAGAAATAAATATAATTCAAATAATACCTGGTGATGAAACAACAATAAAAATAATGAAAGAAGAAGGTAGAAGGGAAACTCTCCTGTTAACTGCTGCTTGGACTACGGTCGTCGTCGCCGCGCGCGTAGGGAACCAGGGATGATTGTGAGTGTTCGGTGAAAAGAAGATATGTGCACTGAATCGATTATAGAGTGAAACGATTTTTAATAAATTTGCTCGTTTATAAAAAAAAACAACTAATGTTCTTGTATTTTGACAATATTATAAACGCGAACTTTGTCTCACTTTCTAAGTTCAAACTTTATGCAAATTCTAAAATTTAATGAATTGACTTAAGCAAGACGTGCGAGATGAGTGAAAGTAATTTAGGAAAAAAACGAATGAGTCTAACTTGTACGAAAGAAATGAACGAACGAAACTAAATTTGAAAAAAAAAGAACGAAAGAATGAGATGCGGCGTCCATCCGCTAAGCTCTTAAATAATTAGCTGGGGGGGGGGGGGGGGAGGGGGCACCACCTTCAGCCAATCAGAAGGCGCTACTGCCTAAGCTTGGGTAAGCTAGAGAACGAAACAAAGGGTGCTGAGCTTGCACCTTTTTGCATACAATCGTTTACTTATGGCTAAAACGCAATTATAAAAGAATATTAACAAAATTTAATGATTAATACGGCATTAGCCGTCGCATGAGCAAAAGGTGTCCTAATCTAGGCACGAGAGAAAAGTAATAATAATTTAAAAAAAATGAAAAACTGCGAGAGGAAAACGATCACCGTTTTAGGGTTAAAGATCCCACAACAATTATTGTTAAACGGTTGACCGCTTCCAAGGGCAAGTTATATAAAAAAAAATAGTATGCACGTGGCTGCTAGTGATTCGATATCCTGTTACTCATGGGACCGGATATCTAATGACCTAATGTTTCTTATTCCTATAGTTGGAATTATATAGACGGTGGCCTGAATGGTTACGGAGAAGAGGAGAGAAAAAAAACGGTTAAAATAGTTAAGCGTGAAGAAAGAATGCCCGAATGGTTACGGAGGAAAAACGCTTAATATTTTATCGCAATTATGTTCCTCATGGTTTATTGGGGTTAGGAAAATCGAAATTCCAATATCTATCTTCGTAGATAATGGAATTTACAAAGGTTTGATTATTTTCCTTTCGCTGAAGGGTTTCACTATGCAAATAAAAAGCATGTTTGCAGCAAAGGCACGTGTTAAGTGGGGCGATAAAAAGCAGTGATCTATGAGAGATTTTACAAAAGATGTGGTTAATGTCCTTTGCAGCTCTAAGACGGTGTTGACGTATTGTCGCTAAGATATTTCGTTTGTTGTCCGGAAGGGCGACCTCGCAATAGGCACAGATCCTTTGGGCTGGATTGGTCCTAACATATTTGTATAATAACCGCTCGTAAACGAAAAGTTCCTTTGGGGCCATGCTGGTGACAGAATGGATTTGATGGTTAAAATTTGGACACAGGATGTTTTAAAGATGGAATAGAATGGTATAGGGCAGTAAGCGTGAGATCCGCTGACTAGCGTCTGAGAGAAACGTTATCGCGAGTAACGTGACTAACGGTGGGTTTCTGAGGAAGCAAACAAAGAGGAAGAGAAAAAGAAAATAAGGAAGAGAACAAAATTAGTATTTGTTAAATAAATTAGGGGAAAAAATATGGAGAATTGTAAGATGAGGAGGATTTTGGGCATTGAAGAAAGTTTGGATTTAATGTGCTGCCTGCAATCTTTTATTCCCGACTAAGGGAAACTGCTAGCATTTTCAATGACCAAAAAGGCAAAATAGATTACCCAATAGGAAAGAATGATTAATAAAAGAAAGATTATTTAACAATCGAGTTAATTAATTCCTTTCTAAGAAAGGGGGAAGAAACAGGAGCTGGGTCCGCGCGGCGCGGAGATAAGGCCAGTCGCTGGCGCGTGTATTGGAAATATGAGAACATTTTTAAATATAAATAAGACATTTACTCTTAAACGCAATAATGAATGAGAGCATTTTTGAATATAAATAAGACATTTACTCTTAAATGCAAGAAAAAAATAATGAATGAGAGCGTTCTTAAATATAAATAAGACATTTACTCTTAAATGCAAATCTATTTAAAAGAAATAATAAAAGAAAACTAAAGTTATTAGAACGCCTAATAATTAAGAGTAAACGGCTTGGACGTTACATGTGATATGTCTAAGCAGAAAAGTATTCTTTTTCATTTACTTATTTCATAGGCCGCGAACATCTTTTAGAATCGTCTAAATCAGATCAAAGGGATAACAATAAGCAAACAAATCGTTTGTCCAATCCAAGTATCCAGTTTTGTGAAGACTTTCTATCATTGATCAGCTTTAATCAAGAAACAGAGAACTCTGATTTCACTTATGAGGAAGGCCAAACAATAATAGATACAACAAACGAAAACGATGAACATAGCAATAATAATACTCAAAACTATATATATATATATATATAATGAAACAGACAATCTGAAAGAGTGGATTATGTTTGAACAGTCAGAACTTTCAGATTGGGAAGTTTTAAATATGATAGTTGCAATGTCATTGTGGTTTAATTTTTCCGATGAAGCAAGACAAGCTCTTTTTGAATTTACTAGATGCTTAGCAGGGCCAAAATTTCAACATATCGATATATCTAAATATTATATTAATAAATTATTTAATCCGCCTGAAGAGATTATGAAATACGTATTTTATTGCGAAAAATGTTACATTGAAATCAATAGTCCAATTCCAAAATCTGAATTATGTAAAAACAAAGTTGATTATTGTAAAAATTGTTCTGAAAAATATGAATTGTCTCTTGCAAAAAATAATTGGTTTTTAACCATTGACCTGAAACACCAATTACAATCTTTACTAAATAATGATTCTTTACAAAGTTTGATTAATAATAATTTAGAGAAAACAGAACTCGCAAAAAATAGTACTGGTAATGTAATTCATGACATTCAAAGTAGTGAACGGTATGCAAATGTAATAAATTCAAAAACTGAATGTAATAGTAAAAATTTGACTTTAAATGTTAATACGGATGGTACGCCTCAATTTGAAAGTGATCGACATAGCTTTTGGCCTATACAATGTCTTATTAATGAAATTCCAAAAGAATTACGATTTAAATTCATACTTTTAGCAGCATTGTGGTATACTACTTTTGAACCAACAACCGCTTTCATGAACCTGTATATGAAAGTTTTCATTGATCAAGTGAAAACAATTATGCAAAATGGCATAGAAATTGTTAATAAGGTTACAGGCGAAAAAATAACGTATTTTCTCATAATATTCAGTTTTCCAGTTGATTCTGTAGCTCGTCCCATTTTGCAAAATCGGTTACAATTTAATGGTTACTATAATTGTAGTTAGTGTTACAAAATGGATAAATATGTTAAAAACTGTGTAAAATATGTAGTATCGCAAGAACACGATGAAGAACGTAGTCACTTAGAATATTTAAAAAATATTTCAGTAAAAGAATTTAGTCTTCAAAACGATAAAAAAATAAGAAAAATACGAAAAGCTCTGTAAGAGGTATAAAAGGACCGTGTGTGTTATCGACTCTTTCTAAATTTGACTGTATCTGGGGTTTTCGTTGCGATTATATGCATAGAGTTTTATTGGGTGTTACACGACAATTGTGGGATCAGTGGATTAATCCAGGTAGTTCTGTATATTTACAAAAAGCTGAACGTAAAACAATTGATGAAAGATTATGTAACGCTACTCGTGTGGTGGAGGAAAAGGAATCTATTCTTTACGAAAATAAACGTAATTACTATTCTTTTGGCGGCCCACAATCTGGCACTCGCCCTTTCTTTATTCCTAAAATCTCTGCTTTGTTACAAGTAAAAATATCTACAAAATTTTATTCGCCTCTCCATCCAACCCACCTAAGAGGGGAACATAAGGCTAGGTATATCGAGTAGTTACTCATACGTTAATTTCTCTATCACGCCGAATTAAGCTTGAGCCCGGGGGCTCTCTCCCCGTTCAGCAGCCAAATTTCTAAGTTATAAAATACCAAATATAAAGTATGCCGTGGGCACCAGGTCCATATTCTTGGGACCGCTCCTGTCTGTTAGTCTCCTCACTCGGTACTATTCTCCCATAACGCGAAAGAAAATTCCTTCGGAGGAAATAAGTCAGACTCAAGCAATTCGTCGACCCGGTGTCGCTATTGGCCTCAGGGCCGCCCGAATTGGCAAAATTGGCTGCTCTAATTCCTTTATTTATTTTAATTAGGCTAAAAATTAGCCGAATGTATCTTGCCTCTTATTTTGTGAGTTTGGCCGATTTATCGTTTTCCTAACCTACGACTCTCCCCGACCGGTTACTCATGTTCGGGCAGAGTATGCACTCGCGATAATAACCTCTTAGCTTCCTACCTTAGGCTTATCCGCTACGATCCCTTTTCTTGCCTTGCTTTTCTATAATTTGGTAGAACGCAACAAAAAAGATTTCTGGGCCCAGAATTAATCATCTCGCAGCTTTCTTTCTTCACCTGATGCTTTTCATATTATTAACTCTCCTATTATTCCTTTTCTAACCCGGTACTCCCGTGCAAGAACAAATTCAGTCGCTTTCCGCACTAGGGCTCTCAACGCAATGCCCTCACTCCCGCCCCGGCTTCTCCTGAGCGGCTCTTGGCGGCGCCACCAGGCTGTAGGCGACACTCAGCCTCACTGCTCTAGAGCGCGGAACTTAAATTTCTGTTCATGCAGGTTCACCTCAAACCTACCACGTTACAATTAATATCGATAAAGCCGCCAAATGAAATTCATCGAGTACCTCGAGTAATTAAAGATAAAGCTAAATGGAAAAAGCAACGGAATGGAGGTCGTGGTTACTGTATTACAGTATTCCATGTTTATTAGATATTTTAGATAGTGAAGACTTCAAATCTTATGTTCTCTTTGTAAAAAGTATTTATAAACATTTAAAAACCAATATAACGGATGAAGAATCACTGCTAACTGAAATTGATCTTATCACATATGTTGGTGAATGTCAAATTCTTTATGGAGAGTCATTTATGACATTTAATATCCATTCTTTAACGCACCTAGTTAGCAGTGTACGTCAAAATAGTCCTTTATGGGCTACATCGGCCTATCCTTTCGAAAGTAATATAAATACTTTAAAAAAAAAATATTACTGGTCCAAAAGGTGTGCTTCATCAGATCGCTAATAGAACTTTACAAAGAAATGCATTTATTACGAATATTACGTCGAACGATAGTAATAAGAAGTCATGGTTATTTTGCAAAAATATTTTAAACCATCGAAAATTGTCATTAAACTTTCATCGGTCTAGTGATAATGTTCTTTTAGTAGAAGGTAAATCAATGTTATCACCAGTAAAACGCTCTGATATTTTATACAATAGATGTATTTATAAAGGAACTCTGTATCACAGTATATTGTATTCCAAAACAAAACAAAACTGATAATACATATGTAAAATTAAATGATCATTCAATAGCTCGATTATTAAACTTCCGGGTGTGCAATGCAAAAACATTTGTTACAATTCAGCAATTAAATATAAATCTATTAACAATAAGCGCAGATTATAAATTAGACCACAAATGGTTAGTCAATGGATATAAAGAAAATTCCTCTTTTATCTCTATTAATGAACTGCATAGTAAAGTAATTGCTGTAAAGGTTAAGAAGCTAACTTCTGAATTTGAAGATTTATATGTATGAGCCATGCCTAATGAAATTGAAGTGCAATAAAAGATTGTGAATTGATTGAATTAGCGTTTTATTTAACTTATAGCAAACTTTTCAATCTGTGTTTTACTATTATAAAAAATAATTGCATACTACATAATTTATATTTTGCCAGAATTAATGAAACTCCAATTATTAAATATATGAGAAATATTTTTTAGGTAGAATATACAATAAAATTTCGTAGAAACGAATTAGTCCGATACATTGCTACGAAATGCTTAATTTTTAGATTTCTAACAAAATCATATTCATAGTTTCAATTAGATCTGCTAAATATTTATAGGACAGAATGTACAATAAAACCGAATTAAAACCGAAAAAACTTGTGCTTTAAAAATATGCAATATCTTTCTACGAAATACTAAATATTGAAATTACTCACAAAATCTTATTTATATTTTCAATGGGATTTGCAAAACATTTATAGGATATAATACATAGTTAAATCTAATTTTGAAACCGATAAACATGTTCATTAAAAATATATATTGGATATTTCTCAAACGCACAAGTTTATCTCAGTTTCGATTAGATTTAATTATACACATTATATCTTATAATTATTGAGCAGATCCAATCGAAAATATCAATAGGACTTTGTCAGACATCTAAAAAATCCGGATTTCATAGCAAGGTATTCGATATTTCTCAAGCATAGGTTTATCGGTTTTAATTGGGATTAACTGTATACACTGTGCCTTGTAAATATTTTGTAGATCCAATTGAAAGTAAAAATATGATTTTGTGGGAAATTTAAAAAATTTGTAATTCGTAGTAGCTAGGATATTAGATATTTCTAGACCAGATTTCTTGGTTTCAATTAGATTTAAATATACATTATATCTTATAAATATTGTACAGATCCAATCGAAAATATGAAATGGTTTTTATAGCTTACAAAAATATATCAAAATATTATTAATAGAGTAATAAATAATATAAATAGAAAAAATTCTGAATCATAATTTTTTTATTTTTTTAGATAATTGTAAAGAAAATAAGAATAGGATTTTGTAAGATATTACAAAATTCAGCATTCCGGAGTAGGGTGTCGGATATTTCTCAAACACAAGTTTATCACTGTTAGTTAGATTTAACTATAGATTCTATTCTATAAATATTTTACGAATCCAATTGATAATTTTCATAGGGTATTGTAAGAAATATCAAATTTTGACATTATGTAGTTAAGTAAAAGTTTATCGGTTTTAATTAGGTTTAACTATATATACATATTGCCTATAAATATTTTGCAAATCCAATTGAATATGTAAATAGGATTTTGTGGGAAATTGAAGAATATATCCAATATTTTACTACGAAATGTCGAATTTTTAGATTTCCAAGATAATTCTATTCATATTTTCAATTGGATCTACAAAATATTTACAGGACAATATATATATATATATATATATATATATATATATAATGTAAAATATGTATTGTTAATTTTTATAAGAAATATTTACCTGTTACAAATATATTTTTTGCGTCTATTCTTGCTTACTTGTTTAGATAGTAAACCTGATAAATTTTTAATCCAAACAAAATGAATATCTTTCCACAGAAGTAAATCAATAAGTTTTTTTCTCGTATGATTTTCATCATCATCAAAATTTTTACTTAAACGAAGTGGCAAATATTGTTTCTCCTTTTTGTCGTATATGAATACATTAATAGTTAAATTGTTATTTGTTTCAAATTTTATAATTTGATTTAAAGTCATGGGCAATTTTATTCCATCGCAATTCAAAACATCAAGATAATGAGGATAATCCTTAAAAGAACTGCAGTCATTGTTGTGTTTTGGATATAAAGCAGCCACAATAGCCCACATAAAACATTTATCATCGTTAGATTTAACATTCATAATTACTCGTTTTTTTCGTATTTCTAACGGAAGATTCATCCAATGTTCTCCTCTCAGTAATTTACACTTGTTAATATTTATTACTAAATTTAAAATTTTTGATAAGGCCCATCCACTGTCACGTTCTTGAAATTCTTCCAGATATGTTAAAATTGAACTCACAATATTATTCATATACCATTTCTCCAAATCACTGCTATTCAATAAAATGTTATTTCTCGTTTGAAAACTTTTAACATCCAAACTAGATTTATTCATATTAGATATAATAAACTCAGCATTAAAGATAGCATTTACCTTTATAGAATTATATTGTTCCAAATAATATTTAATTTTATCAATTACCATTTTTTTTAATATGATATTTACTATTAAACCAGTAATAATTCTCTTTTCAAAAGCAAATTCTACATTTTCCCAACGGCAAACATTATTTAATGATGATTTTTTTATTTCACTACTACTATTACCACCACCAGACCAAAAATTATATAATAAAATTTTCTTATAACTTTTAAATTTTGTAATTTTCGCCAAAATATGTTGTTGTAATCCTATACTTATTGTATGCTTTTTTTCATCAACACTTTTCAAATATTCTACAAGATTTTTAATAAATTCATCACATTCTCTCATCCATTTTTGTTTTTCAATAACAGTATGAATTAATGTTAATTGTTCCGTAAGATTCTTCTCAATTCTCAATATAAAAGTATGTAAGTCGTCACTCATTTTAACCGTTTCAATATTTGATCTTAGCACAGCAACCGTCGTACAAAAACAGAAACTCTTATACGAATAAAGAAATATTTTATACATATATTCTTCTATATTAAGAAAAAACATTAGTGGGAGAATAGAATAAGTTATAAGTGGGAGAAATAAAAAGTGGGGAAAATATTAGGTATGCGGTTAGAAGTAGATTATATAACATACTTTGAAGCAATGTAATCGTGTGTGTCATTTATAGAGTTAAATGTTTTAATATATGGACTAATTTGATTTACTGATTCTTTCTCACCATCATTATTCTTATTATTTTTTCTTAATTTATATGAATAAAAACCAAACAAACTTTCCATTAAATTTTTTAATTTTTCAACTACGGAGTATGTTGGACACTCTATTCCAAATAATGATAGATCAAATTTGTCAGTCTTTGTAATCCCAAAAAAAAAACACTTTCGTGTAAAAAACAACGGCAAGTAATTTAGTCCTTTCTCTCCACAAAAATTAAAATCCCAATAAAATATCATAAAAAATAAATTTACACAAAATAAATCTCAAACAAAAATACCGGCAACACAAAGAATTGACATCACTTAAATTCGACAAGTAATTATTTGATCCAAAACAAAAATAGCGGCAACACAAAGGATTAAAATCACTTTTATATTCGACAAGTAATCAAGCGGTAATATAAAGCACTGAGGTCGCATAATTTAGGCAACTAAAAAAATGTAAATAAATAATTAATTATTATATCATTTTGTATACATACTACTTGCCAGGAGGGGCCAAAAAGTGTAGAGTAGTATATATTTCAATATGCAACTGTAACGAAGATTTAAATATACATAAAACTATTTGGCCCCTCCTGGCAAGTAGTATGTATACAAAAATGATATAATAATTAATTATTTATTTATATTTTTTTAGTTGCTTAAATTATGCGACCTCATTGCTTTATATTACCGCTTGATTACTTGTCGAATTTATAAGTGATTACAATCCTTTGTGTTGCCGCTATTTTTGTTTGGGATCAAATAATAACTTGTCGAATTTAAGTGATTTCAATTCTTTGTGTTGCCGCTATTTTTGTTTGAGATTTATTTTGTGTAAATTTTTTTTTATGGTATTTTATTGGGATTTTAATTTTTGTGGAGAGAAAGGACCAAATTACTTGCCGTTGTTTTTTACACGAAAGTGTTTTTTTTTGGGATCTCAGAGGTTTTTGTAATATGTGACAAAGATACATCTTAAGAATTTCTTTATGCAAATAATACAAAATGTAGTGAAACGCTTAAAGAAAGAATGTGTATTCTAATAAATAAATTTTATTGGAAGGGAATATAAATTGAAATATATAAATAATTATATTGTTAACAATAATCAATTTTATTTAACAATATTAAAAAAGGAAAAGTACAACATTTTAAATACTACATTGAAAAATTATAGCTAAAAACAATGAAAAATTACATATCAACTCGTTATAAATAGTTTTGATGAAGAAAGATACAATAATTTTCTAAACAAAAAATATGTATTACGGGATTTTACTTGAAACGTCGCGATACTCAGTGAGAAAATAAGTTAATAATGATAGAAACTCATTGTGGAAATCATATCATTTTTAAATAGTTTACTCACTAGATATATTGCAGCCGGAGGCGCTATAATTGCGGCCAATATTTAGTGAAATTGCGTTTTAAACGCAGCCGTGGTGCTAATATTGTTGAACATGTTATTACGAGTAAAACGTTTTTACCCATGATAACAACTTTCAACATTTATAAAAGCAGCCGTTAGAGATACGAATAACGTAATATTCAATTAATTAAAATTCCTCAAAGAATATGATAAACGTACCTTTTGAATTTCTGGGCCATGTTTTCTTTTGAACGATATGATCGTTCGCATATATCCATGATTTATCCTTACGTATCAAAAACGTATAATGACCAATTGCAGCATCCTTGCCGTCATGGAAAATCGCACAATTCGCTTTATAAACTTTATCACCCATTTCTAATTTCTCAATAGATATACCTTTAATGTTTCAGTTTTTAAGAACAATCCATTCTTTACTGTTTTCTATATTTTCAGTTTTGGTATTATAAAATGATAATTTAACAATCAGAACTTTGTTAGTAACTGTACTAGCAATTTTTTGCTGAAGTTCTAAAGAACTCAAGCAATTACTGCACAAAGAATTCTATAGTTTTTTTCCACTTAGAGAAGTTGGTCTGAATTATTTCTTTCGTGTGCTCCAAGAATTACTTTTGCATAATTTTTTGGGAATTAACAAACTTTTCATACCATCAAATAGCGTAAGTAATAAAATATTATTACAAGATTGGGTAATATCTGTATGATAACATGAAGTACTACATTTGTCCGTTTTTGTTAGATAATGTTGCACAACGCGATTCGAGCAACTTAATTTATCACACAGGTCAGTGATTAAATCACCAGCATCATACTGCCGCTTTCCAACAAATTGGATTTCAGCATATTGTCTAATATCAATATTTTTTAGAGATTTATCAATAGTTTCTGTAAGCAAGAATAAAAGTTTTTAGAGCGTTGTCTGCTCCTATACGAAATAGTACTTCTAATTGAATAACAATTTACAATGCATTGTATAACTGCATTTGCGTATGAAGAAATATAATCACGTTTCATTATTCCTCTTATGTATTAATCAATATCATTTACATATACAGCAATTAATGACTAATTTAGATGATGAAAGTTCTACTTATTACTACAACCTTCTATCCTCATTAAAATTAGTCACCAAAAATTTTCGTAAGTTATAATGTTTCATCTGCATATCTTTACGCAAACTAATGACTGCTTAGCCCATTTCCCACTATTCTAGATGCTCCTTCTTATTTATGAAATAACCTGTAAATAAAACAAAATTATAATATAAACAATGCTAATTAAGAGAAAATTTGTTTGGTTAAATATTGGATACATATTATACAATATAATTTTATTTCAATTGTTGCTTTGCTACTTATAGCTCAAGTCATACATAATAGTTCCCAGGCTTACTATTTAAATATACATATACATCGATTAATGAAAAATAAAAATGATGAAAGATCTGGTTATTACAATAGCTTTCTATCCTCATTAACATTAGTCACCAAAAGTTTGTATAAGTTATAATGTTTTATCTGCATATCTTTACGCAAACATGTGACTGCTTAGCCAATTTCCCCCTATTATAGATGCTCCTTCTTCTTTCTGAAATAACCTGTAAATAAAACAAAATTTTAATATAAACAATGCTAATTAAGAGAAAATTTATTTGGATTAATTTTGGATACATATTAATATAAACAATATAATTTTCTTTCAATTGTTGCTTTGCTACCTAAAGCTCAAGTTATACATAATAGTTCCCAGACTTACTATTTAAATATACATATACAACAATTAATGACAATTTTAAATGATGAAAGATCTACTTATTACTTAAACCTTGTATCTTCAACAATTAGGCATTAACAGTTTACGTATGTTAAAATGTTTTATATGCTTACCTTTACGCAAATATTGACAGCTTAGTCAATTTTCCACCATTGTAGATGCTCCTTCTTCTTTCTACGATAACCTGTAAATAAGACAAATTTATAATATAAAAAAATGCTATTTAAGAGTCAATTGGTTTGAATTAAAATTGGATACGTATATAATACAATATAATTTTCCTTTCAATTGTTACTTTGCTACTGAAACTTCATCTCAAACATAATAGTACCCAAGCTGACTATTTAAATATACATACACAACAATTAATGACAATTTTAAATGATGAAAGATCTATTTATTACTTAAACCTTGTATCTTCAATAATTATAGGCACTAACAGTTTACGTATGTTAAAATTTTTTTCTGCATACCTTTATGCAAATATTTTAGAGTTTACCCAATTTTCCACTATTCTAGATGCTCCTTCTTCTTTCTGACATATCCTGTAAATATGACAAATTTATTATATAAATAATGCTACTTAAGAGAAAATTGGTTTGAATTAAAATTGGATATGTACAATGACCGGCAGAAATGGCGTCCCTTGATGCGTTTAGGAACCGCATTTTAGGATCCTTCACTGTATACTCTATTCTGCTAAGCGGAGATAGGGGAATGGAACGCGATAACTATAGTAGTTAGTTTATCTCGCTCTAAATGCGTGAGTGCGAGAGAGAGAGCTTTATACGGCATAGCAGGGCAAGCCAGGCGTCCCGAGGCTTATTTCTATCTGTGCCATTGCCTATGGCTATCTCTCTCGCTCGGTAACAATCATTCGTCCGTCCTTGTTTAGGTCAGTTCTACGCCAATGGATACTCTGTAAAGAAGATTTTCTAACAAAAAAAAAGATAGTAATGCTTTTAAAACGAAAAAAAAAATATCTCCCGCGGGATTCGAACCACCGACAAAAGCGCTCTAACTAATCTTCGAGGCAAGCGACCTAGCTACTGAGCCACGAACTCTTCATGACCATTGATCAAGATTTCTTCAATGTAAATGATATTTTAAACTGAAGGATATTGAGATATATTATTATCAATGTGTAACGATTATAAAAATATTTCTCTAATAATAATTAGTTAAGTGTGCGCGTTTAGGATATTATTCTATACATGTTAAAATTTAAAAGAAATAACTCTTCTTAGTCTGATTAATAAACGAGTGAAATTTATTAATTAAAATTATGTTATATTTACAAGAAAAGTTACATAAGTGGAAACCAGTATATTCTTATATTTAAATGAGTTTCTTCTATAATGCCAATAACTTATTGGTTTAAAAAATTAAAAGTAAATTAACATATGTATATATATATGTGCATTACAGAATATCACATAATAATCCAGACTCATAATGTTAATTGCACCAAACGCTGTAAGCGACAATAATCTTTCATACTGACGTTTGACAGTGACAGGTGCACAGTATTTTAAAATCCCCGCTGTAATCGCAGTCTTCAATGGTGTCGCCTGAGAAAATCTTCTTTAGAGAGTATCCATTGGCGTAGAACTGACCTAAACAAGGACGGACGAATGATTCTTACCGAGCGAGAGAGATAGCCATAGGCAATGGCACAGATAGAAATAAGCCTCGGGATGCCTGGCTTGCCCTGCTATGCCGTATAAAGCTCTCTCTCTCGCACTCACGCATTTAGAGCGAGATAAACTAACTACTATAGTTATCGCGTTCCATTCCCCTATCTCCGCCTAGCAGAATAGAGTATACAGTGAAGGATCCTAAAATGCGGTTCCTAAACGCATCAAGGGACGCCATTTCTGCCGGTCATTGTACGTATTATACAAGTAGTGGTAGCTAGGGGGTTCCTGTGACACGGTGGTGAGGGGAGTGCGGGTGTGCGGGGGGGGGGGGAAGTGTCTTGGGTTCCTGTGACATGTAGGTGAGGGGGGTGCGGGTGTGCGGGGGGAAGTGTCTTCTTAAGAGCTAGGGTTTATTGGGTGATGAGGAGGGTGCGGGTGTGCGGAGGAAATGCTTTGGCTATGGGGAGTGAGAGAGAGAGAGAGAGATCCCTCTCACCCTCTCTTTCTCTCTTAGAGTCTATCACCCCTCTCCCATCAGCCTAGGGCCCGGATGGTTAATTATCCTACGGGTCCACTAGTTCTCTAAGGCTTACCCCCTCTCCCATGTCACTAGGGTCCGGATAGTTAGTTATCCTACGGGTCCACTAGTTCCCTAAGGGTTACCCCTCTCCCATCACCCTAGGGCCCGGTTGGTTAGTTATCCTGACAGTTACCCAGAGAACTTTTTTTTGTATTTTAGTTGGTGGAGGAAAAAGTTTCTTTTTTCTCCACTAGGTGGCGATCACGAAAATTACTGGGGCAGCTACACCGCTAGGGGCCCTAAGCATCTTACGGACTGCCATTTTTGTTTTCTTAGTCCTGCCCTCTCGGAGGGTCTTTTCTCCCTCCACATACTTATCCTAGACCCTCCCACTATTTTCCTACTATGGACCCGCCATTTAACTTGATTTCACATTTAACCATTTTTCTTCCCTCTCAACCTACCTCTACACCATTGAAGGGTCTTTTTCCCTCCACATACCCATTCTATTCCCTCCTACTATTTTCCTCCTTGGGTCCTTCTTTTAATTTCACATTATACCTTTCTTGAACCTTGGGTACAGATTCCTTTTTTCTTATACAAGCTGTCGATAAATATAAAGTGAAAAAATATGCAGTATCAAGTGATTATTAATTTAGCGTATAGACAGAATTCTCCAGTAATTCATATAATTACAAGAATAATAGATGAAATTATGCAAAATTTATCACGAGCGGTAAATGAAGAAACAATCGAGACGCATGGAATGGAGTATGAAAATAGTAAGTTATTATGAATGAGATTGCATCATACATTTTTCTAAAATCTGATGATTTTTTACAGTAACACGCTGTATACAACTGTTGATGAGAGGTATCAGAATGATTGAGATAGAGGCAGGGATAATTCCGCAGGAAGAGGAGGAGGAGCAGGAGGAGGAGGAGGATGAGGAGGAGACAACGATGGAGGTAGCAAGGGCAGAAGAATAGCTTGATATTTTAAAATATTATATGTTAAAACTCTTTTTAGTTATATATATATATATATATATATATATTGAATAAAAGTATTATATGTTAAATCTTTTGAATATTGAATAAAAATTACTGTAAGCATATTATAAGTGAATAGATTATTCATTACATCTTCCTGTAAGCATGCTGTACATGTCACATAGTTAACAGACATTATTTTTCCTTTTGCGAAACAATGGGGAGTGAAATTCTAGGGACCACCCAATGTTCCTCCTATGAGCTTTCCCAGGGCTCTCTAAAACTGACCCGTTACCTTCTGCCCATATTTTACCCTCTCAACTAGTCTCTAGCTATTTTTTTCGAGACTTTTCTCACAAACAGGTCAGATAAATGAGCCCACGTGCTAAACAGAGTCACAGTGTGAAGTAAGATTGTCAAGAAGCCATTGATGCGCTCGATACTTTCTGACCATATTTTACCCTCTAAACCAGCCTCTAGCTATTTTTTCGTGACTTTTCCTCCCTCAAGCAGACCAGACAAATCATTCAGCCTCTAGCTATTTTTTTCTCAAGACTTTTCTCACAAGCAGAGCAGACAAATGATCCCACGTGCTAAACAGAGTCACAGTGTGACGTAAGATTGTCGAAAAGCCATTGATGCGCTCGTAAATCTTAAGCTGCACTCAGGATATGTCCTTAAGATGCTAGTATTCCCAACCCAAGTAATAATGAACGTATATTTCACGACTCGTTTCTAAATAATGAAAAGTTTATATTTTAAACTGTCATTACTTTATCTGAGGAATGTGACTATCTGCACCATCTAGTACGTGTTATGACACGTTTGAATTAAATATATTTGTTTTAGATGACGGTTATTTGATCTGAAGAACGTGTATCTCACGACTTGCTTTTAAACTATGAAAAGTTTATATTCTAGACTGATGTCACTTTATATAAGGAACGTGTTTATAATTAAATGTATTTATTTATTTTAATTAACAACTACTTGATCTAAAGAATACATGTATCAACAGGTTTAAAATAATGAATTCTCTTTGAAATCTACAATCATGAGTGAGTAACCCATCAAAAATGTCGTTCGCCTGCAACAGTCCCTCCACTCTCAATTTCCAATAAGCGTGTATATCTTATCCCTTCCTACGATATTATTCAAAGCCACCCAAGTTTCGTTTGCCTGCAACACTTCCCCTACTCTCAATTTCCAAGTGTGTATAACTTATTCCCTCCTAGGATATTATTCAAAGTCACCCACGCTAGCAATTAGGAAATTTCATTCAGTCTCGATTAGAAGCGTGAAGCAGTCGAAAGTTCAAGTCTGTAACGCTGCAGTCATAATATTTTATTGTGGTGTAATAGCAGTATTGAAGCTTCAAGCAGTGCAAAGTACCAGTTTCACGTTGCAGACAGAATATTCTTTTATTGTCACGTAATTGTCGTAGACAATCTTTAGAAGGTAAGAATTATTTTTTCTTTTTTACGTTATTCTCTATTCTTAATATTATTTTATTATTATAGAAATGGATTTAACTAAGATTAATGAACTCGCAACTGTAGAACCAAAAACTTTTATAAAACTGAATACTTTGGAGATTGGGGGGTCATACCGAATAACTGAATTATCGAAAATTAAAACCAAATATGGAGAGAGAATAATAGCAAAGCTGCTTACGAAGAAATGGTTCTTCTTGCCTGCGAGGATGATGGCATTACTGGAAAAACCAGAACAATTCAACAATTTTCAAGATGCAGCTTCAAATCAAATATTAACATTCACGTATCATGGTGGAAATTACAATAATATGACATTTGCAATTGTTAGTCAAATTTCAAAAGATTAATTTAGAAAACATTTGTAAGGAATAATTTAAACACAAATAAATGATTATTATATCTTATTTATTATTTTTTTTCCTTCATTATAATGATAAGCTTAACTATAGTCTATTAGCGATTAACATACATTTCTAACTATTAGCGATTAACTTACATTTCTAACTATTAACGATTAACTTACATTTCTAACAATACTTGTAAGCGGGTTATATTCAACAATTTTATCATGTATAATTAAACAATACGAAGTAGTATTACTTGCAATATTTTTAGAACAATCGATCTCTATTTTAACGTCAACTGTGCCAGATTTAATAGATTCGTTTTGATGCGAACAATCAATGACAAAGAGAGGGCCATATTCTAAGAAATTGTTGTAATCAAGCATTGGTTTCGACGGTTTTTCTCCAGCATAATAGGATTGGATAAATTTAACATACATATCATATAGTACAGAAAATCGTGATTTTTCAGTATCAGTATCAAGTCGATCATACGGATAAAATTCAGAATTAAGATAGACTTTAATATCACGAACAAAACTATCATCGAAGTCAAGCACCTTCATATGCTGCGTATTCTTCTTATTTGTTCTAAATGCTAGAATAACGTATCGAGGCTTCTCCAATTGTGTTGCAGCTTTTACAGCCCTCGTATGCCTTTGTGTTTCTGGTAGAAGCGGGTATTCGTAGAGTTCCCAGGATCGAAAAGCCATGGTGAGGCTTTTGTTTTGGTCGATAATACGTAGAAATTGAAGTTTTGTGTATTCATTCAATGATATGTGAGGAATTCTCCATTGCACTTTTTGAACATCAATTTTGGAGTCGGTGATTTTCGTTGAAGAATATATCGAATTCGTATCATTACGCGCTCGAATGAGAACGAGCTCATGACGTGCATTTATAATGACTCTTCTATAGTCTTCACAAAAACCCAACAGCATTTTCAGTGGTACGCAAAAATTAAAATATTTCATAGGCTTATAATCTGATAGAAACCATCCTGAATGGTGTAGACTCGTACTCTCCTCCCCAGTCAGAGAAATGAGATTCTTCATGGAACTAGTAATACCCACATTCTTACTGCGGTCAATCTCAATACCATTCAATTCATAGCGAATTTCATCGAACAAGAATGCCATGGAATTGCAGTCAAGTCCCACTGTATCTTGAACTGTTGCACCCTGCGCACGAGTGCCCTCGATTAATTTTCCCTCTATGTATAGGTAACTCTCACATGGTAGAAGAATTAAATCTTGCTGTTGTATTGGAATTCGAATTTCGTCACTATTTCCCAATGATGCATTTGCATACGGATTGTAAGCATGTATTTCCATTTTAGTAATGCGATTGTCGTACACAGGTTGTGCGGTTACGTCCAACAGGTCCATTTTTATTTCTGACCTTGAAACCCAGTGATTGAAGAAAGGTTATATTTTTTCTTGTTAGCGGTCTTCTAACGTAATCCCCACCCAATGTATCTGCTCCTGCAGCAACTGTTGGACTGATGATAGGCTCATCTGGTATCGGTGATTTATAAGTATTCTTGTAAATTAGCATTTTCTAATGTGTAATCGAATTGTAATTTCTTCCCCACCGAAATTTACTAGACGGTTTTCCTGATCGAGAATGCGCAAAGTAAGACGGTCAATTACTTTCACAATGACTGGCAAGTAAATGACGTTTTTCGGTGTTTCCGAGATTTTATAGCCTGGTGGCACGCTTGGAAAAAATTCATGTATAACATGTTGAGGTTTGCCGTTTGTATATGCACCAGCAGTAATATTACATTCAATTCGTAAAATATTGACCCTTATAAAGTTTACGGGCTGGTCTGATTCGGCTAGAGTGTTCGGCTGAATAATTCGATCTGACGAAAAACCCAATAAAGAGCCTATATTATTAGGTTTTGTAAAATCGATCAGATATTTACACTTTATTTCACTTTTCAACGTATTATTATTAGCACGTAGAATAATAACATCTTCATTATCCGCCTCATGCATCAATGTACGCAAAAGATCATTTATAGCACTCAATTCATAACAACCTGTAGGTATAGTCAGATCTTCAGTATCGTAGTAAAACTTATTGTTCGACTCATCAACATTAGCGATTGAATTGAAGCTCTGAAAGTCCACGAGACCAAGTTCATATTGCTCCTCCCGAAGATTGATCGGTGGGAAAAAATCTGCCTCTAATATGGACTCGCGGTCAGACAGCGTAACCGTTAAGGAATTGTTCACGTAGAAACTTGACACACAACTGACCGCATATGCTTGTATCATACGATTGATATTGATCGTGGTTGTAGTAGATTATAGCAGAAGGACCAAAATAATCTAAAAGTTCAATTGAAGGTTTCAAATTTCCGAAGGAGTCGAAATACTTTACGTAATTATTACGTTTAACGTAGGCAACCCAATGTGTACCAGAACCTTTATCTTCATCAAGATTCACGATTGCACACTCATTGGATAGTACGGTTTGTGGTAGAGATGTGCGCATAAAAACTCCTCGAAAATGTGGTATATCCTGACATGCATGTAATAATTGAATATTACTAGTAGCTCCAGATTTCGGGAGGTTGCTTATTTTTTTTTGCGAGGTTTTTTTCCTCCTTTTCAAACCCTCCCCCCTTCGTCCGTAAGGGGTTAGGTATAAACCATGTCCACGCCTGCCTTCTATTACACGATTGTGACGCTGTATCTCTTCCAATTGTCTTTTGGATGCTTTCGCATCGTTTACAGCTTTTGTTATACCTGCTGCGCCCCCAGCTAATGCGCCCACTGCACTCAACAGTGGGAGCAGAGGTATTAAACCCCCCCGTTTTTTTTTTTTTGAGTAAATTGCTTTTTCCTCAATAAACCTCCTCGTTTCTTCGGTACACGAATTTTTCTTTTCTTCATGCTTCTTCCATGCACTTGTAGGCCTAAGCCAAGTTTTCGTTTTACATTCATGGATGCCCAGACTGCTGCTGCAGCTGCTCGTTCACGTAAAGATGAGTCACTAGCAGTAATACGTTTTCGTGCACGCTGTGCAAGAACTTTATCAGCCTGGTGACGTGGTGGCAGATCCTTATATATTGAATATGCGATATCGTGTTCACGACAGGCTTCGTCTAGAGGATTTATACCAGGATCACCACGTGCTAACCGTTCTCAAAGTCGAGTACCTGGTCCGCAATAATTGTAGCCAGGTATGTGTACTTCGAACGGTAATTTATTCAGTATTTTATTGAAAAAAGTTCCACAACCGTAGCTTACCATGTGGAACTTTCTTTCTGTTTCTCACACAGAGTTTGCTGACAAGCCCAGCAATCTTTTATTGAAGGGAGCGGTCCATCAATGTGATCTGTATTAGGTAGATTATGATGTTTAAAACACCAGCGATATTGTTTTACTTCAGGATCTGCACGAATATGTTCAGGCAATTTATTCCAAACCTCTTGAATACTACGCGGAAAGTACTTTAAAAGTAAAATTTTCGGTATGTATTCAAACTGCTCAGCGGTTAATACCTCCAAACTTGACACATCTAACACTAATAACGGCATGATGAGAACTGATCAAACAATTCATTTCATTCCTATAAATAGGTTGTATGACCACAGAGTTTTCAGTCATGGACTTCGTAAAGCAGCCGCTCGGTATTCGTGTTTCTAATATAGATTACCGAACAACCGATAAATGCATGAGACGTCACGGACCTCTACTCCCATCAACCATACGCTGTATAGTTTGTGGCCCTTCAAATTGTGGAAAAACAAATGTATTGCTGAGCCTTATAGAAAGCCCTCAGGGTGTGAGATTTGAAAACCTATACGTTTATTCAAAATCGTTGCAGCAACCAAAATATCCATACTTGGAGCGACTATTATCGGACAATGAAGAAATTAGTTATTTCCAATTTTCTAATAATAGTGAGGTTATAAAAGTAGCTGAAGCACTACCAAATTCAATTTTCATATTTGATGATGTTGCAACCGATAAGCAAGACAATATAAGAGACTACTTCTCCATGGGTAGACATTCTAAGATTGATTGCTTTTATCTTTGTCAGACTTATGCAAGGATACCAAAACATCTAATACGTGATAATGCAAATTTTTTAATTATTTTTAAACAAGATGGAACTAACCTAAAACATATATATAACGAACATGTAAATACAGATATGGCGTTTGAAAAATTTTATGAATTGTGTTCAAATTGTTGGAAGCGTGATTATGGATTTTTAGTAATTGATAAAGACAGTGCAATGCAAAAAGGACGATATCGAAAGGGTTTCAATAAATATGCTGTGATTAAAGAGTGATGTTAATGGTCAAAAATGTTAGTTTAACCTTGAACGTTGAACAAGTGTATATATTGAATAGAGAATAGCTTTACAAAATGAAGGAGAAAAAGCTTGTAAAGAAGATTGCTCAGGCAATCGAAGTAATTCGTCAAAAATAT
The DNA here is from genome assembly GCF_024137725.1 of Prorops nasuta. Taxonomy (NCBI): domain Eukaryota; kingdom Metazoa; phylum Arthropoda; class Insecta; order Hymenoptera; family Bethylidae; genus Prorops; species Prorops nasuta. The sequence continues at coordinate 1,674,162 of NW_027116810.1, forward strand.
CGCGCACTCATATCAGACAGAGTAATGATGGAAGACAGTTTAAATGAAACTTTTAAACCAATAGTTGAACCATTAAAGAAGCTCGCCGAAAATAATCAAGCAATTTTCGTTGCACTGAAACATGAGATGAAAATGGAACTTATAAAGAGATCTGCCTCACACGAGGAATCTTTCATAATTCCGATGAAACGAAAAAAGTCTAATCTCACATCGACTCCACAGCGGAAAAATTTCATAGGCAGCTCCAGAATTAACGTTCAAGGTCATTCATCGGATTATGAGCAGGAATATTCACAGTCGCACGAAACACAGTACCTTTCTCTGGAAGATGATGATGATGAGGAGGAGGAGGAGGAGAAGGTGAAGAAGAATAATGAATATGGCACGCAAGATTTAGCGAAACAAATAGAATTACCTGTGCATACATCCATCGAGGATGTAAAAGATGCTAATCGAAGTACGATAAAGTCTGGTTCAATTGCATCCAAATATATAGAATTGTTGACGAATAATGCTAAGGATAAAATTGACAGTAATTTTGGAGTTAAGTTAGATAAAGTGACGAATAAAATGTGGCTTGCGAAATGTGCTTTTAATGTTGATGATTACAGTAATTTTATTATTATCGATAAGGAGTATTATCCTGGCACGAAAGGTCTATTTGAATTGATCTTCATGAAAGAACCTGAAGACTATACTAAAGATGATTTAGACACATATAAAAGTATTCTTTCTCAAACTAATGTGCACAGAGCAGATAACATTAGTACAGGAAAGCTTCGTGGGAATAAGGGACATAAATGGAAGAAAATAATTAGTGAATTATTTCCACCGAAGACAAAACTTGTACAAGGCAAGGGATATATGCGTGTTAATAATAATCCCGTGAGCTATGTACATTGGAACGATCCAAACGAACTGGTCGAGCGATTAAAACTATTAATTGCATCATCTGCTGCTGGTCATACGAATCACCATAATGAGATACAGTCAATAATTGAGGAGCTCCATGAAGAAGGTATCATCTTATAAAAGAGATTGCAGTTTCAAGATTTTCTCAGTTCAACGTACTACTTCACTATGACGATAAATAAATTTGGAGCTGGTTTCAATACTGGTAAAGTGAGAAATTATTTTCACAAAATTGATGATGATACGTTAAAGTTTGATAAATATAAGAATGCATTTAATGCCAAGAAGAAAATAATTTCAAACTTGGGATCTGATGTTACTGATGAGACAAGTGCGGTGAATATCAGTGTTCTGATGAGTAATTTGACACCATTGCGTGATAGCTTTACAAAAGAAATGAATGAATATAGTGTGAAGCTGAATGAATATGCATTAAAATGTGAAATTCTTGAGGAAAAAATGACAAATCTGTTGAAAAAACGTATCGACGAAATTGATGAAAGAATCGAAAAATTGAATGATAAAATCGATCATAATAGTTACAAATTGGCAGGATCTAAATAAGAGAAGAAAGCGTTATTCTATATAAAAGAGATTGCAGTTTCAAGATTTTCTCAGTTCCACGTACTACTTCATTATGACAATAAATAAATTTGGAGCTGGTTTCAATACCGGTAAAGTGACAAATTATTTCCACAAAATTGATAATGATACGTTAAAGTTTGATAAACAAAAGAATGCATTTAATGCCAAAAAGAAAATAATTTCAAACTTAGAATGTGATGTTACGGATGAGACAAGTGCGGTGAATATGGCTGCTCTGTTACGTAATTCGATGACTGTACGTGATAGCTTAATGAGAGAATGTTTGAATACAGTGAGAAGCTAACTCACTATTACCTAAAATGTAACATTCTTGAGGAAAAATTTACAACTCTAATGAAAAAAATCGATGAAATTGATGAAATTGGTATAAGAATCGATAAATTGATTGATAAAGTCGATCATAATGATTATTAATTGGATCGAAAAGACAAGGAATTACGAAATGATATGATTGTTGGATTGAAAATTGTTGTAGAATATTTCTCTAATCAGCTGGCAAAAAAAGATTTTGCAAATGAGAAGAATAGAGAAGACGATATAAATTACGCCTTGAAGAAACTTATACTACCGCCAGTGCTTGATGACCTGCTGTAAACATAACACGTAGTGGAATAATTATGAGTAGTGAGGAGAAGAAGCAATTGGTAGAAGAGTTGCATGTGCCTGCCAGACGGAACTTTTTACGTAGACGGGTAATAATACGAGGCTTCGATGACCTCTGGCAAGCAGACCTGGTAGACATGAGAAACTATGCAGACGCAGGCTACCACTACATTGTCACAGTTATTAATGCATTGTCGAAATATGGCTGGGCAATAGCCCTGAAAACCAAGTCAGGCAAGGAAGTGACAGCTGCATTGCTAAAAATCCTGAAGAGTGGGAGATGTCCGAAAAATCTACAGACCGACGATGGCAAGGAATTTTATAATAGTGATTTCCAATCGCTTATGAAAAAGCATGGAATAAATCATTACTCAACATACAGTGTATTGAAAGCAACCATAGTCGAGCGTTGGAATCGAACGTTGAAGACAGAAATGTGGAAAGGATTTACGTTGAATGGAAATTACAAGTGGAGAGCAATGCTACAACAACTGGTTGACAAATACAATTCTAGAAAACATCGTACTATAGGAATGCGTCCAGCCGATGTGAAACCTGAACATGCTAATAAGCTCTTAGCAACAGTATTCAGTAATATAAAGATCGTTGGTCGTGCCAAGTTCAAAGTCGGTGATTTTGTACGAATTAGTAAATATAAGAATGTATTTGCAAAAGGCTACACACCAAATTGGACAACTGAAATATTTGAAATTATAAAAGTGCAGAAAACAAATCCTGTTACATATTTACTAAGGGATTCTAGTGGTACAGATATATATGGTGGATTCTACGAATATGAACTTTTAAAAACTGCTAATCCTAATGTATATCTAGTTGAGAAGGTATTACGTAAGAAGGGGGACAAAGTCTTTGTAAAGTGGTTAGGATTCAATAATACACATAATTCATGGATAAATAAATACAATATTTTGTAACATACAATTTATTAATAAAGAAGCAATTATTTAATCTTCATTTAAATCTACTTCACTTAATTCTATTTCATTTATCCTATAATGACCCCATGGTAGAGTTGATACAGTACCTTGTACAATATAGCGCTTATCATCATGTGGACTGAGAGAAATTTTTTGCTGTACAATTGAATAAACATTATGCAATTTTGAACGAATTAAATTTTGATTATGGATATGAACAGTAAAATTTTGTAAGCAGTCTCTATAATCTTCAAACGTTATTTTTCTAGCGATAACGCAACTCTTAACGCCCTTAGCTTTTTTAAAAATTTTATCTTGTATTTTAAATGCATACATTTTCGATCTCAGCCCAATAAACTCAGTCATCATTCTCCCGTTATTCTCATCTTTCAATAAACCAGGCACTTTTTTATTTACTAGAGGTAAATTATACTGGTTATTAGGCGAATAATCACTAGTATCGAATCTTGAAAGATTTTCTCTCATGATCGTGTAAATGTCATCGCATTCGATACTGTATATCAAACTATCTGTATCGGTATATAATGCTCTACATTTACTACCAAACGTTGGAAGCATATATTCATAATGGAATTCGTATAAACATGTTTTTGAAATATCTAGAATACTCATACCTACATATATAGGTTTATCAAATTTCGCCGTTAATTATTTTAATTCTATCGCAACCAAATTTTCGTTGAATATGGCGCTACTGTGAAAATTTTGTTGGGATATCAATGATTCTGCTCCATATCTTCCTTCCCACTTACTAACTAGCCTCACATCAACTCTATTTCTTACATTTTCCATCGTCTTACCGAACACTGCATTGTTCATTAGTTTGAAAAGATTTTTCTCAAACTCATTTTTAGATGCAGCTCGCAAACGTGTGTTTAAGTCTATATATTTGTTTAGCCATGCAGATTGCTGGAATCTTAATCCGCGATGGATACGTTTCAGTACCATTCCATGACGAATACATTGTTGTAAAGCCCGATAATGTATAACATAACGCTCCTTATTTTCGACAGTTGCAAGTAGCTTTTTCTGTCGTGCTCCGGGCGGAGCCTCACGTACCGGACAAAATGGCAAGTCAGAGTGATTATCATGAAGTACGCTTGGATACTCCAAGTCTACCTTTAAAATAAAACCCTCAGATGAATCTATAGGTATGCTAGAGATATCAAAGTTGTTAGTATCTTCAATCCAGCGAAATCCATGAGTAGGTAGAGCTTGACACATTGCCCATCCGTATAGATTATTTACATCATAGTACATTAAATATTTGCTTGGTTTTGTTGAGTCATAATCATTCATATACCGATTGTTTGCTTTTTCATAGCGGTGAGAGCACTGACTCAAACCACCACGTATTCCGCGTTCTACGAAAAGCAACATTTCAACATCAGTGAAAACTTCCAATTTTATTCTAGTATATTTAAGCATTGCATCCCAAGTGAAGCCTGGGAGTGTAAAATAATGTGCAGGATCCAAATTATAAGTTTGCATGCAGCTATCACGAAAATTTTCGAAAACGTCAGCCAACAATAGTACATCAGTTTTCAAATAGAGATCGCTATACTCCCCAAGTGTTTGTATTTGAAAATTGATCCATACCTCCTTAGCATGACTATATGCCTCTTCACTAATATTACTGTCAGTTAATTTGTTATAGAATAACTTGCGAGGCGGTAAAGCATTTTCTTCCAGACGATTCAGATTATCTACGTAATCATAAGGAAAAATACCTTTTCTTGTTAGTAGATTAAATTGTTCCGTATTTAAATTCGAAAATTCTGACTCTAAGTTTTTCAATTGAGATCTCTCCAAGTATGAGCTCAATTTGTCTAAACTTGATGCAAGAAATTTAAATGAATCAATAAATCTGAGCTGAATATTATATTTCCGTATGTATTTTGTAAATGAAATATACTTTTCCTTATGTACAGGTAGCAGGTATACTGAACCCTCATACATGTTAGCGATCGCATTGAAGATGAAATGTGCATCGTAATTAGATAAATTATGAAAAATTACTGGAATAACGTGCGAATCTTTATAGTTTAAATTACAATTGTTGTGAGAGGGTCCTCTATATTTACCTGTTAAATGATCATGATCGCGAACACGTATTTGATTTGGAAGAAATGGCTTTTTACATATATGACAGTCGGGATCATTGTTATGACGAAAATTTTCGCTAATACTTAGCGTTCTCATAGGCACTACAGTCTTTAGTTTTTCGCTCGCTATGCTAGCAATTTTATCGAGTTCTCGCACAAACCATTCTATACACTCGAGTCCACGATATGATTTATAGGTTGAGAGCGATGAATCACGAACGCTTTTAAAATAATATCCTACACTAAAGGGTAAATGTTTTTGATAAATACTACTATTACCGCTCGTTTCATTCACTTTCTCTAATAAACATTCAATGTCTGCATATACGACGAATGGGGTCCTCTCATTATTCTTGTCATTTTTAAAGGACACCCAACGGTCCTCTTCAGGTAGCAGTATACGGACGTTTATATTGAGCTGACTGCAATCACGTTTATGAGATTGAAGTTTATCCTCATTGAAGAAATAGTGTAAACATCTAAGAGAAAAATCATATTAGCATATAAACATTAAATAAAATTATATTAAAATATAAACAGTATAACATACCGATTACAAATAAGATGAGATTGTTTTTTTCGAGTCAGTTGTTTCTTTAGCAAGCGAGAAAGATTCGTGATACATAAAAAATGTGCTGCACCTTGATGTTCGAGAAGAAGAAGATTCGCATGTCTCGATTTCTCACATTTTGTGAGTTGAAGAGGTGCAATAATTTTATTCTCCTGCCCTTCCTGCTCATCCACCATGGTGAAAACATTAATCGACACATCATTATCTTCTTCAAATTTAGGTATCTGCCTTAATGTGGTTGGAAATGTTATACTTCTGACGTTGAAAACAGATTTAAAATGGGGGTATGAAGATTGTCGTTGTGGGTTTTTAGTTGAAATAGTCGGATAGAGTGCAGCCGTTACTGCCCATGCAAAACATGTATTATCATCACTCTGTATGTTTATCACTGCATGTTTGTTCTTAATATATTTTGGAAGGTCGATTCCACAGCCTGCATGTAGTGGATTATAGTGATTAATATTCACAATTAAATTTAATATTTTTTCCAAAGCCCACCCACTATCACGCTCTTGAAATTCACCTAATTTTGTTAAAATTTGATCTATGACGTTTGTTTTATACCAATCACTAAAAGTATCAGTCTTGAATAAAATCACATTTTTTGTGGAAATATGTTTGATATCACTAATTTCCTTGCAAATAAATTGTCCGTTGAATACCATATTTATCTTAACAGCGGTTACTTTACTGAATACTTTGTTCATGTAGGATTGCAGCATTTCTGATGCTGCCAATAGAAATTCATGTGGTTCGATATAATTAGTGTTTACTATCATACCACTACACATTCGACTTTTAAATGATGAATCAAGATCTTTCCAAATAAGCTTTTCCGCATTAATGCCCGCTCCAATTGAATTTTTATTTTTCGCCGCATGGAGAAGTAACTTTCGAATACATTTTATTTCTGCAAGAATTTTCTGTATAGCATCTGGAGTTGCATTCCGGTTGGATTCTCTCAAATCTCGAATATAATCACGACACTTGCAAACCCACTCGCGATAATCATGCTGAGTTCTTAATTCGGGATTCTTAAGAGCGTGATTTGAAGAATAACTTTTTTCTCTTGCTGCTCTGATTAATCGGCACTGTATCTGAGCAATTTCCGTAAATATTTTCTGCCTTGCCCCTATACGTGCATTGCGGCTAGCAACTCTCAATTTTTTAATGTAATCGCGACAATCACGTACCCACTCACGGTATTCATCCTGGCTATTTAAAACTCTATTTAGAAGCGGCATCGTGGTTCTTTCCGTTTAAATGATCAGCGTGAAACTGATGAAAAATCTTAGATGGAGAACCCTTCAAATAATCAGTCTCCGAGACACTTCAGTAACATAAATACTTTACGGATCAGGTTTCGCGTTGAAGTAAAAAGAATGCATTCAAGTTTAAAATATACATATATTCTAGATTTTTGATTCATACATATATTTCATATAATATACATTTCTCAGTGCGCATATACCTTCATGATTCATGCAAATAGGAAGTTGTGAATTATATAAACCATCTTCTAAATTATAATTTCCCCACACATATTCATCTACATTACTAATTTCTAAATCACAAATACTCTTTAACCAATTTAACTTTTCCACCCCTTTTACAAAAACCGTATCCTCATATACATATTTTTTTATAATATCTTTATATTTATAATATGGTGAAAAACCATCCATCCCATTTAAGCCATGATGATTGAAAAAGATTGAACTGAACAAGAAATTCCTTATTCATTGAAAATAATAATTCGTTGTTTTTTATAAAATATACTTACTCTGTTTTCTTTCTCTCCTCTTCACTTAACCAAGTATGTGGAAAGGGGGGTGAAAATAAAATATGATGCACTTTTAGTTCTTGTAAAACTGCAAGTTCTTTAACTATAAATGTCTTATCCATTAAATAGAATCCTTGAAAATCGACGAACGTTGGGATCATCATGTTAGCGTTTTTTATACTAAATTTATTACACTTTGCCTTTATTTTAAATATATTCTTTTTTTGTTTCTCTAAAGTTTTCCCCTTCTCTTCAAACCAAGTATTTCAATTCTCCCACTATCCTTAACTATTCACTCTTTGGACCAATGGTGTTTCTAAGAGTGTCTGGTTAGTCATCTCCCACCACAGATCAAATTTTTCACATCCCTTACAGCATTTAAAAAATCTTGAGAAGCGTGTAGGGTAGTCTTCAGTTCAGTTTAAGCCACAGAATCTTCAGCTCAGTTTTAGTCACAGAATCTTCAGGTACTCTGACATTATGCATCATTTAAGAGATATCACGCACATAATAGATGTGGATGGATTTATCGTTAATAAGAAGATAGTGTACAAAGAAGTGGCTATTAAAAATATATACTCTAACTTAACACATTATGGTGCGTTTAAAGTTTGTGGATCAATGAACACTTTAAGTATTGCTGACCGGAAAACTGCATCTTTTGTGTTTAATAATGTGCACGGAATTGCATATGGAAATACGGAAAATGAAAGATATTCACAAAATGAAATATATGATTTTCTAAAAATCATTGAATGTGACAGTGTGCAACCAGTGGTTGCATATAAAGGTAGACACTTCGAACGTGACTTATTAAATATAATGAATATTAATAAGGTCAATTTAGAAAATTTTAATTGTCCAAAATTCGATTGCTTAATTGAATATATAAAAACAGACATTATTCCTTGTGAGCTGCATAAAATTAAAATTACGCGAAAAACACAAAAGCCTATCCACTGTGTGAAACAGGAGGTAGATGTTTTCGCAAAGTGGGTGCGGAAACAAATAAAAGGTAAATATTAAAAATTAAGTTCGCAATTTACTTGATATTAATAAATTTTTTTTATGTTTCAGAAGCTGTTATTAGCTGAATGGGCTAAATATTATTGTATATTCGTTTTTATATAAGTTTCATGTTCGTTTTTAATTATATGATAAATGTTATTTAATAGTCTCTTTCTTTTCCCCTACTCCTATTTCCCTTAATTTAATCCGTAAAAGAAAAAAGAAAAAAGAAAAAAATGAAAAAAGCACTTTATAATTATTACTAACTCATAAAAGAAAAAAAATCTACCTAGTGCTCAATGTTTAAGGAAAAATGTGAAATCAAGCTAAATGGCGGGTCTATAGTAGGAAAATAGTGGGAGGGTCTAAGATAAGTATGTGGGGGGAGAAAAGAGCCTCCGAGGGCAGGTCTAAGAAAAAAAAATGGCAGTCCGTAAGATGCTGAGGACCCTCCTAGCGGTGTAGCTGTTCCCCGTAATTTTCGTGATCGCCACCTAGTGGAGAAAATTGGAACTTTTTCCTCCACTAACTAAAATACAAAAAAAAGTTATCTGGGTAACTGCCAGGATAACTAACCATCCGGGCCCTAGGGTGATGGGAGAGGGGTAACCCTTAGGGAACTAGTGGACCCGTAGGATAACTAACCATCCGGGTCCTAGGGTCATGGGAGAGGGGGTAAGCCTTAGGGAACTAGTGGACCCGTAGGATAATTAACCATCCGGGCCCTAGGCTGATGGGAGAGGGGTGAGAGACTAAGAGAGAAAGAGAGGGTGAGAGGGATCTCTCTCTCTCTCTCTCACTCCCCATAGCCAAAGCATTTCCTCCGCACACCCGCACCCTCCTCATCACCCAATAAACCCTAGCTCTTAAGAAGACACTTCCCCCCGCACACCCGCACCCCCCTCATCACCCAATATACTCCAGCTCTCAAGAAGACACTTCCCCCCGCACACCCGCACCCCCCTCACCTCCATGTCACAGGAACCCAAGACACTTCCCCCCCGCACACCCGCACTCCCCTCACCACCGTGTCACAGGAACCCCCTAGCTACCACTTATACAATATAATTTTCCTTTTAATTGTTGCTTTGCTACGTAAAGCTCATCTCAAACATAATATAATTGAATAATTTTATAATATCCACAAATGGCTCATACTCAACATACAGCTGCTGGATACAAATTATTTCTACTCTTTTTTTCCATTCGGATGCTTATTGTTGCATTATTTAAGAATATATTGCCTGGTAATCATTTTATAAGAATATAATAACAATACAAGAGGCTATTAACCGAAAATGTGATAATATTCAAATTTCCACTACCTGCAGGTCACAAATTAAATTGAAATAAGTATCTCAATATTATTGTATTAGAGTTTATTGATAAGCATCATGAATCACCATATACCAAACAGAATTCTCCAACATAATCTGAAATTAATACAAAAAAATATATCTGTAAAAACATGAATATGTATTTATAAATTTTAATATTTTTGTCTTACAATTTTATAGATCTTACGCAGTGTAAAATACCAGGCCTCTTTTTAGTCGAAATCCAAATTTATCATCCTCCGTAGCATTGTCTAATTGAATGATTTTCTAATATCCATAAATGGCTCATACTCTACATAATCAGCTCCTGGATACAATTTGATAACTTCTACTTTATTTTCCCATTCCGATACTTGTTGTTGCATTTTTGAAAAATATATTAGCTGCCAATCATTTTATAAGAATATAATAACAATAGCTTAAAATATATGTTGGTATATGACTGCATATAAGTATATAACAGTACTTATATCAGAGATGAAACGGGAGATTGCTCATGCGAGGTCCCGAGGCAATCCCTACCGGTAGGCGGCGCTGGTGTTGGCAAACGCGTGTCTCAGGTCCATCTAACCCCTAACGCCATCTATCGGAAGAGACCACAAAGCACGAGCGTTAAGCTTAGAATAGGGTAAAACATATATGCATTGTTGCCAGAAAGCGGAATAAAGAGAGAGCGGAGATATTTTCTCGGACCTCTCTGTCTTTCTCACTGTTAGCTTCTAGCAGAAGAGTCGATGCAAAATCTTTCCGTTTCGCTTTGCCGAAAATCTACCAATATTCGATGTCATTTACATTTGCAGGCCAATGCCTTTATACATGATTTTTTCAGCATATTTATTAATCAGCATTGACTTATTTAAATCAATAATAAATTAAGGAAATGCGTATTTGATATATAATAATTATTTTAACTATAATTTCATCGTTATATTTCGCTTCTTTCCGTAAAATCTGAATTTCTTTAGTTTATTATTGATTATTGTAAGTCAATGGCCATTAAAAAAAAAAAGAAAAGTACCGTTCAGGAATCGAACCCGGACCCACAAATCGCCACGCGATTACCTTACCGCCTAGACCACAAGGCTTCTTTAGTGCATTGTAAACAGATAGTCTTTTTAAGGGCTTGAAATCTTCTTTTAAACCATATAAATAAACGAGCAACCGACAGCTTTATTCATTATTATTCTGTCATAATGGTACACAAATTAAGGAATAATTATATTTTGAATAGTTTTCAAAAGCTTTTCCAATAGCCAAGAACGAAGATAAATAATCAATTAACGCTCGCAGTTTCCGTTCTTGGTTATTGGAAAAGCTTTTGAAAATCTACATTATATAATTATTCTTTAATTTGTGTACCATTATGATAGAATAATAATGAATAAAGATGTCGGTTCTTCGTTTATTTATATGGTTCAATAGAAGATTTCAAGCCCTTAAAAAGACTATCTGTTTACGATGCACTGAAGAAGCCTCGTGGTCTAAGCGGTAAGGTAATCGCGTGGCGATTCGTGGGTCCGGGTTCGATTCCTGATCGGTACTTTTCTTTTTTTTTTAAGATTAAATTTTTTTAAATTGCCATTGACTTACAATAATCAATAATAAACTAAAGAAATGCAGATTTTACGGAAATAAGCGAAATATAACGATGAAATTATAGTTAAATTAATTATTATATATCAAATACGCATTTCCTTAATTTATTATTAATTTAAATAAGTCAATGCTGATAAATAAATATGCTGAAAAAATCATGTATAAAGGCATTGGCCTGCAAATATAAATGACATCGAATATTGGTAGATTTTCGGCAAAGCGAAACGGAAAGATTTTGCCTCGACTCTTCTGCTAGAAGCTAACAGCGAGAAAGACAGAGAGGTCCGAGAAAATATCTCCGCTCTCTCTTTATTCCGCTTTCTGGCAACAATGCATATATGTTTTACCCTATTCTAAGCTTAACGCTCGTGCTTCGTGGTTTCTTCCGATAGATGGCGTTAGGGGTTAGATGGACCTGAGACACGCGTTTGCCAACACCAGCGCCGCCTACCGGTAGGGATTGCCTCGGGACCTCGCATGAGCAATCTCCCGTTTCATCTCTGCTTATATATAGATTCAATTTTTAAACATACGTACAAACCAAGTTATGGCAAATTTAAATGATGAAAGAAGATTTATTTTGTTAATACAACCTTCTAACCTCATTGAAATTAGTCACAAACAGTTGCTGTATGTCAAATTATTCTTTCTGTCTACCTTTATATATATACCGTCAAAGCACTAATTTCTGATCAGTCCCTAAATTCTGATCAGTTTGACAAGAAAATCGTTTTTTTAAATATACTGTGAAGAAAATCATTAAAAAACATATTATATAATAAAATTTGAACATTAAGGAAAAATTAAAACAACAACTTAAAAGTTCCCGTTGAACATATTTTGAAAAAATATTTGAAAAGTGAAATGTGTATAAAAAGCATAAAGAGACACACGCAGTCGCCATTTGTTATGATGAGACATAAGAAAACCTCTTCGGTTAATCAGCTTGACAGTTGCGTTTATTAACATCAAAAGTGTAAGTATTACTTATTTTTTGTAGAGAAAGTTTCGTTAATCAGAGCATAACGAAGAAAAAGTAACAATTTATAATTTGAAATCTGGAAAATGGGTGATTATCTTTAAGTTCCGATTTCTGTAGACATCCCTAATGTTCAATCAGCTGCAAAATCTATCCTATTTTAAATTTTTTTTTGTATTTCTATAAATTTATTTGTTTTAATTTTTTTTATTAAAATTGAGGTATCACAATTTGTAAAATTGAAAATATTTTTAAAATATGTTTAATTTCAACAAATATTTTACTAATAAATAAATATTTTCTTATTTTAGTTTAATAAAATACAAGAAACTGTTAATTAAATAGAGATGACATCTAAGAAAAAAAGTGTATACAAAAGGTATAGTTCAGATGATGTAACAAAAGCCCTAGACGACATTCGATTGAAGAAAATGTCAGTTCGTGCAGCCAGTAAGGTTTACAAAATACCTTTTTCAATGCTACTAGCTAAGAAGCAAGGTAAATTTCCAGTGAATACTAGACCAGGGCCTGCAACAGTTCTAGCTTTGGAAGAAGAAAATGCGTTGGTTGAATGGATTCTGCACATGAGTGAAACTCGATTCTGTATTACGAAAGAGCAGCTACTGGACAGTGTCCAAAAATTATTCAAAGAATTACGTCAAGAAACGCCGTTAGTAGAGGAGCTATGCGGTTCCAATGATAGGGAGTGGGGGAAGCTGTTTTGTGGTGTGGAAGGGGGATGGGTGGGGATAAGACTCTCTTAGTATGGTAGTGGTGGGGATGAGGAAGGAAAGGGTCTTATAGTGGGATCGAGTTTGGTTAGGGAGGGTGGGGGTATTTTTCACCCTATGTCACAGTTGGAAGGTCTTATAGTGGGACCGAGTTTGGTTAGGTAGGGGGTATTTTTCACCCTATGTCACAGTTGGAAGGTCTTATAGTGGGACCGGGTTTGGTTAGGGAGGGGGTATTTTTCACCCTATGGTACCGTTGGTTAGTTATCCTACGGGGACCTAAATTATCCTACGGGGCACTAGTTGAGGGAAGGTTTTTTCACCCTTCGAAGTCGATGGTTAGTTACCTTACGTAGCCTAACTATTTCCGACTCTGCTACACAGATAAACTAGGTTGAGTTAATTGCTAGTTCCAGTAGTCACCGCTAGGTGACTGCCTTCCTTAATCTACTTTCGCGCTAATGGTATCAATTTCAGGATTATTAATATTTTGATAGGGCAACTTATTAAGTCTTAGCTGTTACTAAACCTAGGTATTTTATAAAAGAGATTGCAGTTTCAAGATTTTTTTAGTTCAACGTGCTACTTCACTATGTCGATAAATAAATTCGGATCTGGTTTCAATACCGGTAAAGTGAGAAATTATTCACACAAAATTGACAATGATACGTTAAAGTTTGATAAAAAAAGGAATGCATTTAATGCCAAGAAAAAAATAATTTCAAACTTAGAATGTGATGTTACTGATGAGACAAGTGCTGTGAATATGGCTGCTCTGTTACGTAATTCGATGACTGTACGTGATAGCTTAATGATGGAATTGTTTGAATACAGTGAAAAGCTAACTCACTATTACCTAAAAGGTAACCGCTTTGAGGAAAAAGTTACAACTCTGCTGAAAAAAACTTATGAAATTGATGAAATTGATGAAAAAATTAATGATATTAGTGAAAGAATTAATCAATTGAATGATAAAGTCGATTATATTGAAAATAAATTGGATCGAAAAGTTGAGGCATTACGGAAAGATATGTATGGTAGATTGAAAATTGTTGCAAATTATATCTCTAATGAGCATCAAAAAGAGGAAATCACGACTGCCAATGAGAAGAAAAGAAAAAATGATTGAAATTATGCTCTAAAGAAACTTATATTACCGCCAGTGATTGATGAGCTAGTGTAAACATAATACGTAGTGGAATAGTCATGGGAAGTGAGGAGAAGAAACAATTGATAGAAGAGTTGCATGTGCCTGCCAGATGGAATTTATTTATATATATACATAAATTTATACAAATTTATAAAATGATTTTTTTTTTTTACAATTAAACTTATAATTAAACATATATTCATAAAATTTATATATAAATGATAGAGAAACTTATATATATTTTATTCATTCATCTGAAACAGAGAAATTCAGTTAATATTTTACAAATTGCAAGCTTAACTCATGATACTTACATCTATTTGTTGCTGTACCCATCGTGCGAAAACGTTAACTTCTTGATACACACAATGTATCGGCTTCTTTTCACGATCGATATACAATTTTTCATGTAATTTACATGGAGTCTGATCAGGTTGAATGTGACGTATTAAATTGTCGAATTTCGGACAGCCGAAATTTTCTAAGTTAGCATTTGGGATATGCAGATAATTTAATAAATCCCGTTCTATGTGCCCGCCTTTATACGCAACGACTGGATATTCACATTCATATACACGATTATTAACAAATTTGTGTACATCCTCCTGGGTAAACTTCTCATATCCCGTGTTGCCATATCTAATTCCATGCACATTTTTGAAAACATAACTGACACTTTTTCTGTCTGAAATACTCAGACTTCTAAATGAATCACCGATGCGAAATGCTGCATAATATGCTTTCCAAGAAATTAAATTTTTAATTGCAATTTCCTTATAAATAAATTTCTTATTCACCATAAACCCATCAATATCAATAATATGGGTGATATATAGAAGATTATCCATTTTGTCGTATACTTGTAAAAGTGAAGAATAAAGTTATACTGAACTGTTTTCAACGGAGTACACGTTAAAGCAATACTGATGCCTGTCCTACGATTTCTTCGAGCTTTTAAGCACTGTTAGGGAGGTGTCAACAATTTTTTTAATCTACGGTAGGAAGATGCCTATAATACTCTTAGAAAAACGGAAACGTCATTGGCTCTAAGAGAGAATATTTTCTGCCCTATGCTACATGTAGTGGGCGGTAATTCTAAGATGCTTTAAGGGTTGACAAAACTTTTGTCCTACGGTGGGGAAATGACTGACCTGCCACTCTTGGAACAACGGAAACGTCATTGGTCCTCAAGAAAATATTTATGACCTATGCTACGTATAGTGGGAGATAGTTTTGACCTATGGTGAGGATAGTAGGAAGGATGAAGAACAATTAGCTTGAAGAGAGGGAGAAATTTTTATGAAACATTCATATTTAAATAGAATTATTTTAGTATAAAAAACGTAGGCATAATGGCACCATCGTTTGTTGATTTTCAAGGATTCCGTTTGACGGATAAGTCATTTATAATCAAAGAATTTACTGTTATACAAGAACAAAAAGTGTTCCATATTTTATTTTCACCGCCCTATTCATATTCGTGGCTAAGTGAAGAGGAGCGAAAGCGGACAGAGTAAGTATATGAAAAAGAAAAAATATATATTATTTTTGTTTAATATAATGTTTCTTTTTAGCTGGTTCTTTCTAAATTATCACGGCTTAAATTGGGCGGATGGCTACTCACCCTACTATAAATATAAAGATATTATAAGGAAGTATATTTATGATGATGAGGATGAGATTTTTGTGAAAGGAATTGAAAATACAAATTGGTTAAGAGATATTTGTAATTTAGAAATAACTAATGTAGATAATTTTATGTGGGGGGATTTTGATTTAGAAGATAGCTTGCATAATTCACATCTTCCAGCATGTTTGAATCATGAGGGTGTATGTGCCTTAAAAAATGTCTATTATATGAAATATATGTATGAGCAAAAATCTGGAATATATGTATAACTGAAAAACGCTTGCATCTATTTTCTAACATGTCGTTACCTGTCCTCAATGTTCTCTTACCCCCTGAAGTGTTTCAGAGATCCTTTATCTAAAGAGAGCTCAGTTTCCCACCCACTTTTCCTCAGTTCCTGATTAGTCCTCTCGAAGAAAAGAACAAAAGATGTCTCTACGAAATAGAGTTTTGAAAACGCAAGAAGAATATCGCGAGTGGGTACGCGAGTGTCGTGAATATATTCATAAACTCAGAATCTCTAATCAGAACGCACCTATAGGCACGCTGCAGAAAAATTTTGCAGAAATTGCACAAATACAGTGTCTTCTACTTAGAGCAGCTAAGGATAAGAGTTATTGTTTGAATCAAGCTCTCAAGAATCCTGATTTAGGAAATCAGCATAATTATCATGAGTGGGTACGCAAGTGTCGTGATTATATTCGAAGTTTAAGAGATGCTAATAGATCTGCAGCTCCCGATACAGTACACAAAAATCTGACTGAAATAACAACTATCCAGCGTCTACTTCTGCATGTGGCAAAAAATAAGAAATCAATTGGAGTGAGAAAGCTTATTTGGAAAGATCTCGAGTCTTCATTTAAATCTCGAATATGTAGCGGAATGGTTGTAAATTATAATTATATAGAACCACGTGATTTTCTAACAGGTGCAAAGGACTTAGTACAGACCTATACAGAAAAAGTGTTTAATAACGTGAACGCAGTTAAGATAAATTGCATCTTTAACGGACAATTTATTTGTAAAGAGATAAGTGATATTAAACATATCTCAACCCGCAATGCAGTTTTATACAAAACTGATAGTTTTAGTGAATGGTACAATACAAATATAATAGACAAAATTCTAAAAGAATTGAGTGAGTTTCAAGAGCGTGATAGTGGATGGGCGTTGGAAAAAATTCTGAATTTAATTATAAATATAAATTATTATAACCCGCTGCATATAGGTTGTGCCATCGAGCTTCCAGAATCTATTAAGAATAAACAGGCTGTGATAAACATACACAGTGATGATAATACATGTTTTGCATGGGCTGTAACGGCTGCACTCTATCCGGCAAAATCGAATACTCATCCACAACGAAAATCTTCATATCCTCATTTTACAACTGTTTTCGACGTTAGAAGTATAACGTTTCCGACTACATTAAAACAGATTCCGAAATTTGAGGAAGATAATGATGTCTCAATTAATATTTTTACTATGGTGGAAGAGACTGAGACGAATGAGAATACAATCATAGCACCTCTACAATTAACAAAATGCAAGAGGACCAGACACGCTAATTTTCTTCTTCTTCTCGAGAATCAAGGAACAGCAGCACATTTTATATGCATCAGGAACCTTTCCAGACTGCTAAATGGACAGCTTACTAGAGGAAAACGCTCTCATCTTATTTGTGATCGGTATGTTTTACTGTATATATATATAATTACTGCTTCTATATTCTAATATTACTTTTTCCCACCTATAGATGCTTACACTATTTCCACAATGATGAGAAACTAAAATCGCATGAACGTGATTGTGCGTTACTCAATAAAAACATCAGAATTGTGCTACCTGACAAGGACCGTTGGGTTTCCTTCAATAACATGAAGAACAGTGAGAGGGTGCCATTTGTCATATACGCTGACATTGAATCCTTGCTTGAAAAAGTTGAGGAAATGGATGACGATATTGGTATTTATCAAAAACACATACCTTTTAGTAAAGGTTATTATTTTAAAAGCGTTCGTGATTAATCGCTCTCAACTTACAAATCATATCGTGGACTCGAGTGTATAGAATGGTTTGTGCGAGAACTCGATAAAATTGCTAGCATAGCGAGCGAAAAACTAAAGACTGTAGTGCCTATGAGAACGCTAAGTATTAGTGAAAATTCAAGGCATTCTACTGAGCCCAACTGTCATATATGTAAAAAGCCGTTTCTTCCAGATCAAATACGTGTTCGCGATCATGATCATTTAACTGGTAAATATAGGGGACCTGCTCATAATAATTGTAATTTAAACTTTAACGATTCACATGTAATACCTGTAATTTTTCATAATTTATCAGGTTATGATGCACATTTTATTTTCGGTACAATCGCTAACTTGTATGAAGGTTCAGTACACTTGTTACCTGTACATAAGGAGAAGTATATTTCATTCACTAAATTCATCCGTAAATATAATATACAACTAAGGTTTATCGATTCTTTCAAATTTATGGCATCTAGTTTAGACAAATTGAGTTCATATTTAACGAGATCACAGTTAAAAAATTTAGAGTCAGAATTCTCATATTTAAACATAGAACAATTTAACCTTCTGACAAGGAAAGGTATTTTTCCTTACGATTACATAGATAGTCTGAACCGTCTGGAAGTAACTGCTTTACCTCCACGCGAGATATTCTATAATAGATTATCCGATATTGATATTAGTGAGGTAGCGTATAATCACGCTAAGGAGGTATGGACCAAATTTCAAATACGAACACTTGGGGAGTATAGCGATCTCTATTTGAAAACTGATGTACTATTGTTGGCTGACGTTTTCGAAAATTTTCGTGATAGCTGCATGCAAACTTATAATTTGGATCCTGCTCATTATTATACACTCCCAGGCTTCACTTGGGATGCAATGCTCAAACATACAGGAATAAGATTAGAACTTTTTACTGACGTAGAAATGCTGCTTTTCGTAGAACGGGGCATACGTGGTGGTTTAAGCCAATGCTCGCACCGCTATGAAAAGGCTAACACAATCGGTACATGCAAAACTACAATCCCGGGGAACCTTCTAAGTATTTAATGTACTACGATGTAAATAATTTGTATGGGTGGGTAATGTCTCAACCGCTACCTACTCACGGATTTCGCTGGATTGAAAATTTTTATAATTTGGATATCTCTAATATACCGATAGATTCACCCGAGGGTTATATTTTAGAAGTTGACTTAAAGTATCCAAGCATGCTTCACGATGAACATTCCGACCTTCCGTTTTGTCCCGTACGTGATGCACCACCGGGTACACGTCAGCAGAAGCTACTTGCAACTTTAGAAAATAAGGAGCGCTATGTTATACACTATCGTGCTTTACAGCAATGTATGCGTAATGGTGTTGTCTTAAAACACATTCATCGCGTTTTAGGATTTCAGCAGTCCACCTGGTTACGTAAATATATCGATCTGAACACTAGTTTGCGTGCAGCATCTAAAAATGAGTTTGAGAAAAATCTTTTCAAATTAATGAACAATGCGGTGTGGTAAGACTATGGAGAATGTTAGAAATAGAGTTGATGTGAGACTCGTGAGTAGGTGGGAGGGAAGATATGGTGCTGAAGCAATGATTGCTAAGCCTAATTTTCACAGTCGCACTATATTCAGTGAGAATTTGGTCACGATTGAATTAACAAAATTAGCAGCTAAATTCGATAAGCCTATATACGTAGGTATGAGCATTCTTGATATTTCGAAAACATGTTTGTATGATTTTCATTATGATTATATGCTTTCTACGTTCGGTAGCAAATGTAAAGCGTTATATACCGATACGGATAGTCTAATATACAGCATTGAGTGTGATGATATTTACACTATTATGAGGGAGAATCTTGCTAGATTCGATACAAGCGATTATTCTCCCAACAATCAGTACAATTTACCTCTAGTAAATAAAAAAGTCCCTGGGCTGATGAAAGATGAGAATAATGGGCAGATAATGACAGAGTTTATTGGACTGAGATCAAAAATGTACACATTTAAAGAGCAAAATAAAATTATCAAAAAAGCTAAAGGTATTAAGACTTACATTGTTGCTAGAAACATAACCTTCGAGGACTATAAGGACTGTTTAACAAATTTTACTGTACAAGTCCGCAATCAAAATTTAATTAGCTCAAAATTGCATAATGTTTATTCGATTACGCAACGGAAAGTAGCTCTCAGCCCATACGATGATAAGCGTTACATCGTGCACGGAACTGTATCGACTCTACCATGGGGTCATTATAGAATAAATTAATTATATTTAAATTGAATAATTTAATTAATAAATATCGTTTTACAAAATATTATCTTTATTTATCCATGAATTATGTTTATTATCGAATCCTAACCACTTCACAAAGACCTTATCACCCTTCTTACGTAATACCTTCTCCACTAGATATACATTAGGATTAGCAGTTTTTAAAAGTTCATATTCGTAGAATCCTCCGTATATATCAGTACCACTAGAGTCTCTAAGTAAATATGTAACAAGATTTGTTTTCTGCACTTTCATAATTTCAAATATTTCAGTTGTCCAATTTGGTGTGTATCCCTTTGCGAATACATTCTTGTATTTACTGATTCGTACAAAATCACCTACTTTGAACTTGGCACGGCCAACAATCTTTATATTATTGTATACTGTAGTCAGGAGCATATTAGCATGATCTGCCGTCACATCAACTGGTCGCATTCCTATAGTACGATGTTTTCTTGCGTTGTAGTCTTCAACTAGTCGCTGCAGTATGCCTCGCCACATATAATTTCCATTCAACGTAAATCGTTTCCACATTTCAGTCTTCAGCGTGCGATTCCAGCGCTCAACTATCGTAGCTTTCAATACGCTGTATGTCGAGTAATGATTTATTCTACGTTTTTTTATAAGCGATTTGAAATCACTATTATAAAACTCCTTGCCATCATCTGTCTGCAAATTTTTGGGACATCTCCCACTTTTCAGAATCTTCGTAAATGCGTCTGTCACTTCCTTGCCAGTTTTGGTTTTTAGTGCTACTGCCCATCCAAATTTCGACAATGCATCAATAACTGTGAGAATATAGTGGTAACCTCCGTCAGTATAATTCTTCATATCAACCAGATCTGCTTGCCAGAGGTCATCGAAGCCTCGTATTATAACTCTTCTACGTTGAAAATTCCGTCTTGCAGGTACATGCAGTTCTTCGACCAATTTTTTCTTTTCTTCACTATCCATAACTCTTCAGGTATGTGTTGGGTTTACAGGGGTACAACGAGCACTGATGGTAGTAAAAGTTTCTTTTTCCTAATAAAACTCTTTGTCAAATTATTTCAAGAAAAATTCTCCTTAGCATGATTCTCCCCATGAAAAATAGCACTTTTTTTTTTTTAATTCCGCATTATCTTCATTATATGTTTCTTTGATTCAGCATCCTCTTTAGTCTGATTCTCCATGAAAATTGATGCATATTTCTTTAAATCTGCATTATCTTCAGCATGTTTCTGCATGAAATTACTCAATTTCACTTGAAAATCATTCAGCCTTAACTCAGTTTCATCCAGTCTTAACGCAATACTTCGTAAAATATCACTGTTTTCTTGCATTTCATTTTTAAGGTTCTCACGTACAGCATTCATATTATCCAGCAGAACACGCATATTCACAGCACATTTCTCATCAGTAGCATCAAATCCTAAATTTGAAATAATATTCCCCTTAGCATTAAATGCATTCATATGATTATCAAATTTTAATGTTTCATCTTCAGTTTTGCGGAAATATTTTCTCACATTACTGGCAGTGGAAATACCTCCAAATTTATTTATGGACATTGTGAAGTAACACAATCAACTGGGAAATTATGGAAAGTGTAATCTCTTTTATAGGATAATACGTTCTTCATGAAGCTCCTCAATTATTGATTGTATCTCATTATGATGATTCGTATGTCCTGCAGCAGATGATGCTATCAAAAGTCTCAAACGTTCAACTAATTCGTTCGGATCATTCCAATGTACATAGTTCACTGGTTTATAATTAACACACATGTAATCGCTACCTTTTACAAGATTCTTTGGAGGAAATAATGGGCTAATTATTTTCTTCCATTTATGGCCCTTATTCCCACGAAGCTTTCCCTCGCTACTGTAATCTGCTCTGTGTACATTAGTTTGAGAAAGAATATTCTTATCTGTTTTTAAATCATCTTCAGTATAATCATGTGGCTCTTTCATGAAGATCAATTCAAATAGCCCAATAGTACCCTGATAATATTCATCATCAATAATAATAAAATCTTTACGATTTACTTTAAAAGAACATTTTCCAAGTCTCATTTTGTTAAGTCTAGCATCTCGTTCAATTCCAAAATTATCATCAATTAAATCCTTATTTTTACGCAGAAACATCTCTATATATTTACGTCCAATTGGTGCATATTCTGACAAAGAACTATTTAAATCTAAGGATCTTTGCAATGGTGATGATGGAGTTTCTGCTTGCATTGGTGATGGTATTGCTAAATCATTAACATCCTTTTCCACTTTCACTCCCTCCTCCTCCTCCTCCTCCTCCACCTCATCATCATCCTCTTCCAGAGAAAGGTATAATGTTTCATTAGGTCGTGAATTTCCTTGCTCATCATCATCATCATCAGATGAAGGGGTTGGAATTTTAATTCTAGAGTTGTCTGCGAAATATTTACGTTGTGGAGTCGATGAGAAATAAGTTCTTTTACGTTCCGATGGAATAATCAAAGAATTATCGCTTACAGTAGTCTTCTGTAGCGGTTACTGTTTATACTCATATTTCGGGGACACGAAGGTCATCTCATTATGTTCAGTGAGCTTCTTCAATGGCTCAACAATTGGTTTAAAAGTTTCATTTAAATTGGTTTCCATCATTTCTCTTCCTGATTTGAGTGCACGATATTTTTCACGAATTACTTTACTTTTCGCGGCAATCTTCTTTAGCAGCATCTTTTCTTCCATTTTCCTGCTTTCCATGTTTTCCACGTTCAATCAACGTTCAATCCACGTTCAATCCACGTTCAATCTACGTTTCCACGTTCAATCCACGTTCAAATCCACGTTCAATCCACGTTTTTATTTCCACGTTTATACTAGGTTTATTCCATGCTCATTTGATGTGTGTGTTTTGATGGACACTTAGCTCTAAACTGAACAATCTTAAGCAAACGGTATACTATTTAATCTTAGCATACTCATCGAAACCTTTCCGATATCTACCATTTTGAATTGTACTATCCTTGTCGATCACTAGAAATCCATAATCATGGTGCCAGCACTTTGAACACAATTCATTGAATTTTTCAAATGACATATCCGTGTTTACATGATCGTTATAAATATGTTTTAAATTAGTACCATCTTGCTTAAAGATTATGAGAAGATTTGCATTATCACGAATCATGTGTTTAGGAATTTTAGCATAAGTCTGGCAGAGGTAGAAGCAGTCAATATTTGAATGTCTACCCATGGAGAAGTAGTCTCTGATATTATCCTGCTTATCGTTAGCAACATCATCAAATATGAAAATAGAATTGGGTAACGCCTCAGTTACCTTTACAACGTCGCTATTGTTTGAAAATTTAAAATATCCAATACCTTTTAGTCCTTTTAATAACCGTTCAAGGTATTGATACTTGGGTTGTTGAAGCGACTTTGAGAATACATAAATATTTTCAAATCTCACACCGTTAGGACTTTCTACGAGACTAAGCAGTACGTTTGTTTTACCGCAATTCGAGGGTCCGCAAATTATACTACGAATTGTAGATGGAACTAGGGATCCATGACGTTTACTCCTTCCTCCACAACCTCCACCGACAATAAAACGATCGGTGTTGGAGACACGAATGTGCAGTGGTTGCTTTACGAAATCCATAACTGTAAAACTCTATGATCATGCAAGCTATTTATAGGCTCGAAGCAGATTATCTCATCAGTTCTCATTATGTCGTTGTTAATGTTAGATGTGCTACGTTTGGAGGATTTAACTATTGAGCAGCTTGAATACATTCCAAAAATTTTACTATTGAAGCGCTTTCCAAACAGTATTCGACTTGTTTGGTGTAAATTACCTGAGCACATTCGTGCAGATCCTGCAGTGCAACAATATCGTGCCTGTACGGAACATTATAATTTACCTAATCAAGATCATTTTGATGGAATACCGCCTTCAATAAAAAATTGCTGGATGTGCCAACGAACCCGTTAGGAAAGCATGACATGATGAGATATGGTTGTGGATCTTTTTTCAATAAGCTGCTAAATAAACTACCCTTCGAGCTGCATGTACCTGGCTACAATTATTGCGGTCCAGGTACTCGCCTTCATGAACGGTTAGCACGTGGTGATCGAGGAATAAACCCTCTGGATGATGCTTGCCGTGAGCATGATATCGCATATTGAGTATATAAGGACCTGCCCTCGCATCATCATGCTGATAAAGTACTTGCACGCCGTGCACGACAACGTATCATAGCTAGTGACTCATCCGTAGGTGAACGAGCGACAGCGACTGCTGTCTGGGCATCAATGAATGCAAAACGGAAACTCGGCTTAGGACTGCGAGTGTCTAGAAAAAGTACGAAGAAAAGAAAAATTCGTGTACCGAAAAAACGAGGTGGTTTATTGAGGAAAAAGTCACTTACTAAAACAAAACGGGGGGGTTTATTACCATTGCTTCCGCTGCTGAGTGCGGTGGGCGCATTAGCTGGCGGTGCAGCAGGTATAGCAAAGGCTGTAAACGACACCAAAGCAGCCAAAAAACAATTGGAAGAAATGCATCGACACAATCGCTTAATGGAAGCGAGACGGGGACAAGGTTTATACCTCGCACCATACAGTCGAATAGGAGAGGGAGTGAAAGGGAAAAGGAAAAGAAAATAAATGGACTTCCTAAATCTGGACCTACTAGTAATATGCAATTATCAAACGTCTGCCGTAAAATACCGCATTTTTGGGGAGTCTTTATGCGTAAATCTCTACCTCAAAATGCGCAACGCAATGAGTGCGCAATTGTGAATCTTGATGACGAACAAGGTCCTGGAACACATTGGGTAGCTTACGTTAAACGTAATAAGCACGTTAAGTATTTCGATTCCTTCGGAAATTTAAAACCACCAATTGAACTTGTGGAATATTTTGGACCTTCTGCTATAATCTACTACAACCACGACCAATATCAATCGTATGATTCAAGCATATGCGGTCAGTTGTGTGTCAAGTTTCTACGTGAACAATGTCTTTAACAGTTACACTCTCTGGCCGTGACTCGGTATTGGGGTCAGATTTTTTCCCCCCTATCGATCTTCGAGATGGACATTATGAACTCGGTCTCGTAGACTTTCAGAGCTTCAATTCAATCTCTAATGTTGATGAGACAAACAATATATTTTACGTTGATGATCAGGAGCTAACTATACCTACAGGTTGTTATGAGCTCAATGCTATAAATGACTTTTTACGTGCTCAGATGTTCGAAGGTGATGAAGAAGAAGTAATTGTTCTACGTGCTAATAATAATACATTAAAAAGTGAAATAAAGTGTAAATATCAGATTGACTTTACACAACCTAACAATATAGGCTCTTTGTTGGGTTTTTCATCAGATCGTGTTATTCCACCGAACACACTAGCTGAATCAGACGAGCCCGTAAACATTATAAGAGTAAATATTCTACAAATTGAATGCAACATTACAGCTGGTGCGTACACAAACGGTAGACCTCGACATGTTATACATGAATTTTTTCCGAGTGTTCCGCCTGGTTATAAAATCGCAGAAACACCGAAGAACGTCATTTACTTGCCAGTCATTGCGAAAGTAATGGACCGTCTCACCTTGCGTATTCTCGATCAGGAAGATCGTATAGTAAATTTCGGAGGTGAAGAAATCACAATTCGTTTACATATTAGAAAATGTTGATTTACAAGAATACTTATAAATCACCGATATTCGATGAGCCTATCAGTCCAACTGCTGCAGCAGGACAGAATACATTGAGTGAAGGTAACGCTGGAGGACAAAATACATTGAGCGAAGGTAACGTTGGAGCATCATTAACAAGAAGAAATATCACCTTTCTACAATCACTGGGTTTCAACGTTAGAAATAAAAATGGACCCATTAGATGTAACCGCTCAACCGGTGTTCGACAATCGCATCACTAAAATGGAAATGCATGCATACAATCCTTATGCAAATGCCTCATTGGGAAATAGTGATGAAATTCGAATTCCTATACAACAGCAAGATTTAATTTTTCTACCCTGTGAAAGTTATCTCTACATTAAGGGAAAGATAATCGTTGGAACCCGTGCTCCAGACGCAACAGCCCAAGATGTCGTAGGACTTGACTGTAATTCCATGGCATTCTTGTTTGATGAAATTCGTTATGAATTGAATGGTATTGAGATTGATCGCTGTAAGAATGTGGGTATTACTAGCTCCATGAAGAATCTCATCTC
The DNA here is from genome assembly GCF_024137725.1 of Prorops nasuta. Classification (NCBI taxonomy): domain Eukaryota; kingdom Metazoa; phylum Arthropoda; class Insecta; order Hymenoptera; family Bethylidae; genus Prorops; species Prorops nasuta. The sequence continues at coordinate 1,700,648 of NW_027116810.1, forward strand.
CTTAACTGCTGTGGAAAGTGCAAGTCTACGTCATTCAGGATGGTTTCTAACAGATCACAGGTCTACACTATTGCTCAATAATCTTGCGACAGGCGAGGGGCAGTGGGGATAAGAGAGGCAAGGGGTTATCTAAGGAATTCTAGTGGACACCATCAAATTTTTGATCGGCTATCCCTTTGACGTCAAAAGAGCTGTCAAAAGCTAAATTAACCTGTATTTTGAAGAAATACAGAAACATAAATATTTTTAAAAAACAAATAAGAAGAAAGAAAGAAAGGATTTTAATAAATATATAAAGAAAAAATATCAGATGAGTATTAGTTAATAGGAAATGTTAAAGTAATTGTTAATTATTAAGAAAATATACTTTGTGGTTTTTTTTATTTCTGTTACAGGTTAAATGCTGTTTTTGATGAGCTTAAATTACAGAAAAGAAATATATATAGACCAATAAATAAAAAAGGACTAATTTATGAAGCATTTCTGTGTGGACCAGTCATTTCAATAATTATGATGTAATGTTCTAATAGTGAATGTGTAAGCGTTTGGTGTATATACACAAAGAAATTTTATTATAAATTAATAATTATATATAATAATGTGTTGATTCTTATTACTATAAATTAAAGCTAGTTCAATTAAAATATTCTTTTTCTTTCCTCCTTATCCGAATTCTATACATACATAGTAATTACATATTCTCGTAGAATCTATTCTTTAAACTAATTAAATTGTAACTATTTGGAATGTGCAAGTCATAACTATTTGCTTCAATGATATTTATTATTCATTGTAAGAGAAATTGCATAGAGCCTCTGCAAATTTCTTATTAATATGTCACATCCTTCTACATATTATCTTTTATGACATTTATATGCCTCCTTCGCACTATTTTTTTCTAGTCTATAACATATAAAAATAATTTTACAATCATTAATTATTACACGCAGATCTGATGATTCTGCTGATCTCTAATTAATTTTATAAATATTGAAATCATTGATAAACCATTGTCTAGTTAAAATTGAAAAATAGGCATTTGAATGATGTTATTTAAATTTGGTATCTCTTTTGTGAGATATGTTCTCATAGTACTTGGGAAGATAAAGTTCTTTAGAAGGTATGTGTATACTAATGAGTCCATTTTGCTTTCAGCTTCGAATAGTTTTTCAACTACGTGTTTGGATATACATTTTGAATATAGAATACATTTATTTTGTTACTCCTATTATAATGTTGACAGAATTGGTAGTAAGATATATCAATCATCTGAAAATAATAGAATATATATATGGCGACTAGATAAATTAAGGATTTAAGACAGATAATTCTCAACAACAAATAGGAGTAACAAAATAAGTATTGTATATTAGGAATGGATATCCAAATATGTAGTTGGAAAATTATTTGAAGCTGAAAACAAGATTAACTCAGCAGTATACATGAATGTATTGGAGGACAATATCCTGTCAAATGTAATGAAAAGATATCATGCAGACGAAGTACCAAACATTATATTTAAGTACAATAAATTAAGTGAAGTGTCTAGATTCTTCAAATTTAATAGAGCAATAGCTTACCTATCATCCTCACATTGATAGAATCAATTAGACAGCAGAATAAGCATACTTCAGCGTATTTGAAAATATCTAGAGAAATATTGGTATATGTTGAAAACTAGAAGAAGAAGGAACAAACAAGGCAAATAAATGTCACACAAGATGTGAAAGAATGTGACAAATCAATAAGAAATTTGAAGAGTCTCTATGCAATTTGTCTCGCATTGAATAATACAAATAATTGAAGCAAATAGTTATGACTTGCACATTTCAAATAGTTGCAATTTAATTAGTTTAAAGGATAGATTCTATGAGAATATCTAATTACTATGTATGTATAGAATTTGGATAAGGAAGAAAGAGAACGAGTATTTTAATTGAACTAGCTTTAATTTATAGTAATAGGAATCAACACATTATTATATATAATTATTAATTTATAATAGAATTTCTTTGTGTATATACACCAAACGCTTTCACAATCACTATTATAACATAATTAAACCATAATTATTGAAATGACTGGTCCACACAGAAATGCTTCATAAATTAGTCCTTTCTTATTCATTGGTCTATATATATTTCTTTGCTGTAATTTAAACTCATCAGAAACAGCATTTAACCTGTAACATATATAAAAAAACCACAAAGTATATTTTCTTAATAATTTACAATTACTTTAACATTTCCTGTTAACTAATACTCATCTGATATTTTTTCTTTATATATTTATTAAAATCCTTTCTTTCTTTCCTTTTATTCGTTTTTTAAAAATATTTATCTTTCTGTATTTCTTCAAAATACAGGTTAATTTAGGTTTTGACAGCTCTTTTGACGTCAAAGGGATAGCCGATCTAAAATTTGACGGTGTCCACTAGAATTCCCTAGATAACCCCTTGCCCCTCTTATCCCCACTGCCCCTCGCCTGACGCAAGATTATTGAGCAATAGTGTACGAATCATTTCAACTTTTGTGTACCATTGCAAATGCTGTTGGGTTTTTGTGAAGACTACAGAAGAGTTATAATAAATGCACGTCATGAACTCGTTCTTATTCGAGCACGTGATGATATAAATTCACTACATTCTTCGAGAAAAATCATCAACTCCAAAATTGATTTGCAAAAAGTGCAGTGGAGGATTCCTCATGTATCACTGAATGATTATACAAAACTTAAATTTCTACGTTTGATTGAGCAAAACAAAAGTCTAACCATGGCTTTTCGTTCCTGGGAACTCTACGAATATCCACTTCTACCTGAAACACAGAGGCATACATGGGCCGTAAAAGCTGCAACACAATTGGAGAAACCTCGATATGTTATACTTGCATTTAGACAAAATAAGAAGAGTACGCAGCATATGGAGGTGCTTAGATTTAATGACAGTTCTGTTCGTCATGTTAAAGTCTATCTGAATTCAGAATTTTATCCATATAACCGAATTGATAGTGATAGCGATAAAAACCGTTTTTCTGTACTATATGATATGTATGTTAAATTTATCCATTCATATTATGCAGGAGAAAAACAGTCGAAACCAATGCTTAATTACAAAAACTTTGTGGAATACGGTCCTCTCTTCGTCATCGATTGTTCGCATCAAAATGAATCTATAAAGTCAGGCACTGTTGATGTTAAAATTGAGATTGATTGTACTAGAAATATTCTAAGTAACACTACTGCGTTTTGTTTAATTATACATGAGAAAATCGTTGAATATAACCCGCTTACTAGTATTGTTAGAAATGTAAGTTAATAGACTAGATTTATATGTATCTTACTAATGTAGTGGGGTTAAAGAAAAAATAAATAAATAAGATATAATAAACATTTATTGATGTCATTTCTTAAAAACATTCCTTAAAAACATTTCCAAAATTTATCTTATGATTATCATTGGGTAACTTTAAATTCTAAAATATTGTACCGTCCTCCAACATATAAGATTTTTAATGTATTCGCTGATGCAGCATTTTGAAGTTCTTTGATTAGTTCAGGCGACTCCAGTAATTTCATCATCCTTGAGGATAGGAAGAACCATTCGTCGGTAGCCAGCTTCGCTATTAATTTCTCTCCATATTTGGTCTTAATTTTCACTAATTCAGTGATTTGACACTCCTTATTCTCCTCAAAAGTATTCAGCTTTACGAAAGTCTTAGGTTCGTAAGTTACTCTTGCAAGTGCATTGATCTTGGTTAAATCCATTTTTCTGTGAAAAAACATAGAAATTGAGAAAAGAAAAATATTGAAATAGAATAGCAAGAAAAGAGAATAATAATAAAAGAATAATTCTTACCACCCAAAAGAGTTTCTGTGGTACAGCAAGGAAAATATTCGGAATATAGCTTTGCACTGGATCTTTCACCTCCTTGAAGCTTCTAATGAAAACTGACTGACTGAAATTTCCCGATTGCTAACAACGAGGGTTTTAAAAATGGTGGAAGGGATGAGATGCATTCTTATTGGAAGTTAATATTTGGGTGGTTGGGTATTCTTGCCCGCCTACGAAATTTGCGTCAAACAAGTCGTAACACGTTACAGGCGGTTTTTCCTGAATTCTTTTAATTGCATAATCATGTTGTAGACTTTTCTAAAGTGAACTGGGGAAAATTTGTGTCAAACAGGTCATGACACGTTACCAGTGGTTTCTCCAGAATTCTTTTAATTGCATCAACGTGTTGCAGACTTTTCTTAAGTGAAACGGTAAAATTTACGAGCACATTCCTCTCGATAGGTAGGCATATAACAAATTGAGAGAATATGAAAAAATCGAGGATTTAAAAGGTCATAAATCAAGTAACAAGTCATGACATGAGATGATCTCAGGCGTCAGGTACTCGAGCATATCCGTTCTAGAAGATATCAGCACACTCAGCAATCAGTTCTCCAATCGCTAGAATGGTGCCAATACAGCTTCTTATTGTCTAGGTAAAAGTCATGTTTTGCTTTACCCTTCAAAAAAAATGAAGTGCACTGACAACTTTTTCCCTTTCTAATACCTAGCCTGCTTGTTAGATGGATCGTATGATATGCTTACCTGAAAAGCTGAAAATGGCTAAAAGATAAGTCAGGGAAGGCTATAAAAATTCTTAAAAATGTTTTTTATTCAATAACTAAAGTTTTATTATCAGTTACTCATCCAGTCTCCATGTCTCATCCTCCTCCTCCTCCTCCTCCTTTTTCATCCACATCTTCCTCTTGAAGGCTAGCTTCTCTATAGCCGTATCCCGTGGTACCGCGAATGTATAATTTTAGTCAAACATCTTTTTATCACTTTAACTAATTCGCTCGTAGAAAGGTAAATGATTTCTTGAATGAAAGTCTAGAGAGAGGGTACATAGAAGGAGAGAATAGTGGGAGGGTCTAGGATTGGTTCTGATTGGTCAAATAGTACCCTCTAAGGACATACTATAAGTGTAGTTTATCTGTGTAGCAGAGTCGGAAATAGTTAGGCTACGTAAGGTAACTAACCATCGACTTCGAAGGGTGAAAAAACCTTCCCTCAACTAGGGCCCCGTAGGATAACTTAGGTCCCCGTAGGATAACTAACCAACGGTACCATAGGGTGAAAAATACCCCCTCCCTAACCAAACCCGGTCCCACTATAAGACCTTCCAACTGTGACATAGGGTGAAAAATACCCCCACCCTCCCTAACCAAACTCGATCCCACTATAAGACCCTTTCCTTCCTCATCCCCACCACTACCATACTAGGAGGGTCTTATCCCCACCCATCCCCCTTCCACACCACAAAATAGCTTCCCCCACTCCCTGTCATCGGAACCGCATAGCTCCTCTACTGCCGTTTAAAGATGGTAGACCTTCAAAACGATGGTACCAGTCATTTCGCACTCGTCATCCAGAAGTAGCTTTGAAATTAGCACAAAATTTATCTCTTAGGAGAGCTGAAGTGTCAGAAGAGGATGTCCGCAATTGGTTTAAAGATATAAAGTTATATTTAGATAAAATAAATTTATTGAATATCAGCAGTTCTAGGATATTCAATTGTGATGAATCATCGTTTCTACTGAATCCTAAACCTAAGAAAGTACTGGCAAGTAAAAATCAAAGAACAGCATATACTCGCATTACATCAGAGGAGAAAGAATGTCTCACGGTTCTTATTTGTGGCAATGCAAATGGACAACTGGCACCACATATGATTCTCTATGCCTATGAAAGGATACCCAGTGCAATAGCTACAGCCGCTCCAGCAGGATGGTCCCTAGGACACTGTAAAAATGGATGGATGACTCAAGAGAGTTTTTACGAATATGTAACTAATATTTTCTACAATTGGTGTCTAGATAATCATTTGGAATTTCCTATAGTTTTATTCGTCGATGGTCACCGTTCTCACTTGACCCTCGCACTGAGTAATTTTTGCGTTGAGCATAACATTGAATTAATTGCCCTGTATCCAAATGCAACTCATTTCTTACAACCGATGGATTTTGCAGTTTTTCGACCTTTGAAATTAAACTGGAGTAGGGCTGTTACAGCATGGAGAATGGAACACGGTGGAATTTCTGTGGATAAAGTGAATTTTGCTACTATCCTGAGTAAATCTACGGTATGCTCGATACAAAAAAAATACTTGGAAATGGATTCAAGGCTTGAGGGTTACATCCCTTTTCACCAGATACTGTAGATTATTCAAAACTTCTCCATTCAAATAAAACTCACATTAAACAGTATGTGCAAAATGATGAGCCAGAAGATGAAAATTCCCATATATCCTTTACAGAGAAAAACATTTCTGCAGGAACTTTGAAACGTTTTAAGATGAATATTACTGGAATATGGAATGGAGAAATACAGGATGAAAATTTATTTAACATCTGGAAAGAAGCTATTACTAACAGAAATCAGACACTAGAAGAAAATTTATTATGCAATGATCAATTTATGGTATATACTAATAATTCAAATCTTTTTACTCAGAAAATTTTTGATTTTTCTCTTTATATACGATGTTTATCGTATGTAGATACACAAGCACTAAATGATTTTTATTTTAAATTATTTTATAATTTATAATTTATTAACTTTTATAGTTTTACTTTTGCAGCCTTCAATTTTACGAATATTTAGGCACTTTTTGGTTTATTGATTCTATAATATTTCATAGGGGATTCAAGAAAAAGTAGCTTCAGAAGAATGTAATGCTAAGAAGAAAATTATTCGCAAGATATACCGGCCACTTTCTCAGTTTACTCCAAATCTGACTTTTTAAAAACTCAGGAAAATATTGTAGATATCCCTATAGCAATAAATGAAGATACTATTTTAATTATCCATGAAGAAAGAACAGTCGAAGAAAAACCAATTTCAGAAATGGATGAAATAGTCACAAAGAATTATTCGAATGATGAAAGTCATCAACATGATTCTCTTAGAGATTTACGTTTAACCGAAAATACATTAGTTGTTGGCAATGAGAATTTAAACCCAAATGCAAAACTTATACAAACTTTGAATGTAACAGAACATATTGAAGCGATGAACACCGTTACAATTACAAACTCGGATGAAAAAGCTACCTGCTATCAAGTTTCCAAGACAGGTAATTTTATTCATTCTTCACATTGGCAATTACTTTCTAAATACAATACAAGATAATTAGATGCTATATTAAAATTTGAACTCAACAGATGACCCGTTGGTACCAAATGCATTTAAAAATTGTCTATTCTGGCCTGAAGAAAAGGAAGTGAAAAAGAAAAAAAGCAAAAATTCCAGCAGTGGCTACGTCTGATGAATTGAGAGCATATCATCATGACTTGATTGATAAAATGAAAAAAAAACAGAAGAAAAAGAACAAAGAATCACTGCACGGCTTGAAAAACGGAGAATAAAAATAGAGAAAGAGGCGGAGAAAAAGAAAATGAGAAACGAAAAAAAAATGTATAAAAGAAAAAAATAAATCAGAAGAAAGTAAGATACAAGAAAATAAAGTTAATAAATGTAAACCGAAAAGAAAAAAAAATAAGAATTACTAATTTTTAGAATGTTTTACGATAATATATGATAATAATATATATGTATTACATGTTGCATGTTTAAATCTCTTAAATGTTTATTTTATGAATAAATAATATATATTAATAATAGAAAAAAATTTCCTTTTTAATAGAATAAGTGTTTATAATCATTCCAACAAAAATGCTAACAAAATATCTTTGATCAGAAAATAGTTCCATAACCAATCGAAAATTAGTTCTTTGAATAAAATATATGATCAGAAACTAGTTCCTGCAAATTTATGACGATATTATTTAATTAAAAATGTAATCTTTGTTATTTCATGATTTTTTACATTCTCACGTCAAGCTTAAATATTGAATTATCGATAGAAAACAAAATATATGTACTGTAATGGTATTCCCGTCAGTGTGAGGGGCCACTCACACTACGGGTTTTCCCATTACCTTCGCCCGTCCTTTTCTATCGGTATCAGGGCGCCAGTTGGTCAGTTGGGTGGCCAACAACCCTACGTTATCAATTGGGTCCTTCGACCCCATTCTTTATGCATCTCATACGGCCCTGCGGCCATGCATATGGACGGTAGCGGTAGCCAGGGTCGCTCAGTATGCTAGGTCGTGGAGAGAGGGGAGGATTCCTTACGGAAGTCCGAGCCTCGCAGACCTGCCTGCTGAGGGGCATACATTTCTTCCTCACCACCCACACACAGGTGGTGGTGAGGAGTGCGGGAACATGCGGTATCAATTGCCAAAGCATAGAGTTTTGCCAGGAGCGGACCACCACGGAGGCAATGTTCACGGCCCGTCCAGCCATAGCGCAAGCCTATGGGATTACGGAGGGCACCGGGACACATTCCAACGGGCTAACTACGCCCCTGCACAACCCACTATGCATTGGCCGGTATCCAGTCGTGACGTACGTGCAGGCTGGCCTATAGCACACACCTCACGTACGCGAACCGACCCATGGCTGTCTGAGTGCCGCGTCACGCGCTCATCAGCACGCACGGACACATCAGCACAGTCCCATGGTCGCGTTCCGACTGCCTGCTATGGCAGTCTGCACACGACATTCGCGCAGCCTGCTTGACGCGCGTAACCAGCGTTCAAGCCAGACTCGATGTTCTATTTCCCCTCCTCGTGGGGACTTATAGACACTGTCATTCTTTTAGGAATCCCCGAGGCCGCTTCTCCTTATCTCAGGTTGCCTGGGTTGGTTGGCATGGCCCTGCCTTACTCCCCAGGACAACCTGGACATCGTTTCCTGGAGCGCCGGTCTTTTCATCCGGGCCTCTGCCTGTCAACGGGGTCTATCCTTGACGTTAGCTATAATCCACTCGTGAGCCTATCTCACGAGTCGGTAACGTAGGGACTAATAATATCCACTGTTCGGTAGCTTTTATGTTCTTTATTCGGTATCTCGTATACGTAACGGGGAACTTCGTTACAGTACATCCGTTTTATATTACTGTTTAATATCGACAGCTAAGAATAAGTTCTCCTTAACTGATCAGAAATTAGTGCCTTGACGGTATATATATATATATATATCATTCTCATCGATCTTCGATTATTCCAGCTATTTCCTGCATATTTCCAAAACAATCTGCTATTTAGGAAACAATAATAATATTCACTAACATATAAAACAGAAAGAGTAAGACTGAATTAAATCTAAATATTAATTGTTAAATGTTATTTACCTTCTAATTTGTCCATCATAATCTATTATATCTGATCTAAATCGAGTAAGTTTAAAGTATATGCTGGTATGTAACTGCGTATATAAATATATAAAAATATCTAGATTCCATTTTTAAACATACGTACAAACCAAGTTATGGCAAATTTAAATGATGAATGAAGATATATTTATTAATACAACCTTCTAACCTCATTAAAATTAGTCACAAAAGATCAATGTATGTTTAATTCTTGTTTCTGCATACCTTTATATATTTAAGCTGTTCGATCTGCCATTCGTTTATCTGCTTTCTGCATTTTACTAACACAATCTGTAATTTTGAAAACACATACTATAATAATAATATTGATTAACACATTTAATATTAAAACTGAGTAAATAAAAATCAGATATTGAAAAATGTTATTTAACTTTTAATTTGTTCTTTAAGATGCATTGAAACTAACCTAAACAATCTGCGTATTAAGGGTTATAGACTATACCACAACTATTTTCCTTGTTTTGGCATCATTTTGTTACCAATTACTTTATTAATTGGAATGTGATGAGCGTTTATAAACGCATGGTTTTCTATTAGTCACTCTATTTCCTGTAACCTATAAAACAAAGAAACTACAAAGTACCATTGCTCAAATATTTAAATATTTGTTCTAACAAACAATACTTATCTAATTGATTTCTGAATCACTGCCATATAATTGATGCATCCAAATTTTAACTATGAATACACGTGGAAAACTCACGTGCGAATCATACTAACAAAACGAACACTTCGATGGATACTACATATACGTCGCGCCTGCGTTGCGGCCATATTGGAATCAGTTTCACACTTATAGCACCAACACATTCGAAAGAGCAAAAGTAAAGGACAGAAGATAACGCTTAAACCTGTAAGAGTGAGAGGTCCGATGGAGACACCAAAATTTTGGTCGGGAAGAGAAGAAACGCTAAATGAAATGACTTGAGCTATTAGTGGAACGTAATCGTGAGATCTCAGCATTGAGTGAACCAATTTACACATTTGTAGTCTCATTCGAAAGCTTATAATCGATTTATATAATGAAAGTTTCATCAAAATTTTCATTAAATGAACCGATCGGAAAATATATCCATCGGAAAAATCGTGAGTCCAAACTTGGCGTAAAAGTAGGTAGTGTCGCGCGGCTCTTTAAATAACTTGCCGCGTAACACTACCGTGTTACTTGATATTTATTGATTTATATTTCAATATAGATATTTATTTCATATATTACATTACCGTTTATGCATTTTAGATTATACGGAAAGCTGGTAATATGACATCAATTTCCGGAGCTGATTATGCCGATTATTATGAATATAAGAAACCTTCTGTCTGTTCAACAGCAAACAAGCATTCACTTTTTACAAAATTCAAAGCATAAATTATACAGTAACGCAAGCTTACATTAAATTATTTCTAGCGTAGTAATGATTAGATTTAAGATTAATAAATTCATAGATGGATAAGAATATACTATTGACATTATGATTCTCCGAGATTCTTTGTAAGTTAATGAAAAATTTAATATTAAAAGCAAAACTTTTTATGATTATTTATTGTTTCATTGAAAAAGTATTTTAATATTCAAGTATTTTCTCCATTTATACCAATACAGTAACATTAAGGTAATGGATATAGTTCTGGTAGAGTCTAGATGATATATGATGCATTCATGCCATCAACACTTTCTAATAATAAATTTTTTTATTTTTGACGGATATTTTTCGTAATATGCAGTATGGACTTAGTATGTGTATACAGGGTGAACTACAACTGGCGTACCAAATTTGACAAGTAGACACCTGATGCCATTGGGAGTTGAAAAGTCTTATACTACTTCTTCGTAGGAAGCATAGATTTCAAATTATGGGGTGTTAAAATTGCCCAATGAGAATTAGCTTTTAGTGGAATGTTGGTTCAAAGTAGTATGCGTTTCATGTGGTAGTAACAAACGAAAAACTAGATTGTTGAAATTGATCGACTTGAAGACGGTGGATATTAACGGAGAAGTAGCAGACAAGTGAATGAATGCTGCGCATGTACTGCCATTCTTAAACGATAGGCTCTCGAAAAATTAGACCGCTTTCGATAATTTAAATGAGATTGATTTATGAAATTATTATTTAGAATAAAATTAAATCATATTGACATGAACGAAATTGTCTTATAGCTACCTGATTTATGGTTGTTATTTAGAAAAGCGAGTTAAACAAATGCAAATAAAGCAAGCACGTCATAAATCGTTTTATTTATTTAACAGAATAAGTTGTACCAACGAATAGGATTGGGAGAAGATAAGTATAGAGAAAAACAGTGCTATGATTAAGTTAATTTTTTGTTTATTATAGTATACAAAAGAACACCATTATGTCAACGTTTTAAACAAATCTGTATTGTAATACTAATTTTTTTTATTTAAATATGTAAAGTTTTATAAAAATGTTCAAAATGACCGCCTCCTACGGCGATACAGGCCCTTGCTCGCTTTATCAATTCCTCCTTGATTGTACGAAGAATGGCCGGTGTAATCTTGCCAATTGCGTCGTCGATCCGTTGCGCAAACTCATTCGCATCTTTAATGATATTTTTCCGCTGATAAATCAGTTCCTTTAAATACCCCCAGTAGAAAAAATCAAGGGGATTAAGGTCGGGAGATCGTGGTGGCCACTGAACTGGACCTCCGCGTCCAATCCACATGCCTGGAAATTTTGCATCCAACACATCTCGCGAGACTTGGGCAAAGTGAGGGGCTGCTCCATCTTGCTGGAACCTACAGTTTCAGCCTTAATTCCAACGGAATATCTTCCAGAAGTCCAGGAAGATCGTTTTCTAAAAATTCGGCGTAAGCTACCCCTGTTAGACGTTCTGGAAGGCGCCATGGTCCAATCTGTAAAATTTAAAGAAAACCATTTCCTTTAAAACATCGAATTGTTTCGAAAATGAATCGGGATGTAAAAGTACGAACAATAATTTTCTAATGCAATATTTTTGAATCGAATAAGAAAACTAATTTTTTCATTTCTATGCCTTTGTTTATACAGCCTTAAGGTCGATTACGATTCATTTTGAAGACGAAGAGAATGGTGTGTTAAAAATAATGCATATGGATCTATTGTCAATTACCAAATATTCTCCGACAATTCCCGCCCATAAATTGACAGTCCATCTTCGTTGAGGTCGTCGAGGTATTGCAACCTGTGGATTTTCTTCATTCCAAAAATGCGAGTTGTGCCTGTTAATGATACCGCTTCTATCGAAGAGACTTTCATCGGAGAACACGATGCTGCTAACGAAGTCTTCGTCTTCGTGATGCCTCTGAAGGAGCCACTGACAAAAATCCACACGCTTGGCATAGTCTGCTTCTTCCAATTCTTGGACATTTAATCCTTTGTACGGGTGGAATCCTTCGGCGTGAAGGGAACGCCAAACTTTATTTTGGCTTGTACCAAGCATGTCTGCTATTTCTCTGGTGCTCACTTCTGGATCGTCCAAAGTAGCATTAATAATATTTTCTTCTAGCCCAATAGTTGCTGCGTCAAGGGCAACACCACTAACTTCCTTCCGATTAGGCATTAAATGGCCGCGTCTTGAACGATTTATTAAACGTAGAATTACATTTTTCGACGGATGTCGTCTTTCTGGGTACTTTTCTGCGTAAAGGGCAGCAGTTCTGTTAGCTGAGTAATTGGCTAACCCAACTAACATCAGCATATCTACGTATTCTTCAGCCGTGTACTCCATTGGTTACTAAAATTTAAAATGCCAATTTCACCTCACCTTTATACTCCTGTCTCCATTAGGATGAATCTGGAATTATCTTAGAGCTAAATTCACTCTGTACCTCGATGAATTTACAGAATAGTTCATATCTTCTAACTTCAGAGTGATTCCATATTCTCGAAGCATCGAGGTACAGAGTGAATTTAGCTCTAAGATAATTCCAGATTCATCCTGAATGGAGACAGGAGTATAAAGGTGAGGTGAAATTGGCATTTTAAATTGTAGTAACCAATGGAGTACACGGCTGAAGAATACGTAGATTTGCTGATGTTAGTTGGGTTAGCCAATTACTCAGCTAACAGAACTGCTGCCCTTTACGCAGAAAAGTACCCAGAAAGACGACATCCGTCGAAAAATGTAATTCTATGTTTAATACATCGTTCAAGACGCGGCCATTTAATGCCTGATCGGAAGGAAGTTAATGGTGTTGTCCTTGACGCAGCAACTATTGGGCTAGAAGAAAATATTATTAATGCTACTTTGGACGATCCAGAAGTGAGCACCAGAGAAATAGCAGACATGCTTGGTACAAGCCAAAATAAAGTTTGGCGTTCCCTTCACGCCGAAGGATTCCACCCGTACAAAGGATTAAATGTCCAAGAATTGGAAGAAGCAGACTATGCCAAGCGTGTGGATTTTTGTCAGTGGCTCCTTCAGAGGCATCACGAAGACGAAGACTTCGTTAGCAGCATCGTGTTCTCCGATGAAAGTCTCTTCGATAGAAGCGGTATCATTAACAGGCACAACTCGCATTTTTGGAATGAAGAAAATCCACAGGTTGCAATACCTCGACGACCTCAACGAAGATGGACTGTCAATTTATGGGCGGGAATTGTCGGAGAATATTTGGTAATTGACAATAGATCCATATGCATTATTTTTAACACACCATTCTCTTCGTCTTCAAAATGAATCGTAATCGATCTTAAGGCTGTTAATAACAAAGGCATAGAAATGAAAAAATTAGTTTTCTTATTCGATTCAAAAATATTGCATTAGAACATTATTGTTCGTACTTTTACATCCCGATTCATTTTCGAACCAATTCGACGTTTTTTAAAGGAAATGGTTTTCTTTAAATTTTACAGATTGGACCATGGCGCCTTCCAGAACGTCTAACAGGGGTGGCTTACGCCGAATTTTTAGAAAACGATCTTCCTGGACTTCTGGATGATATTCCGTTGGAATTAAGGCTGAAACTGTAGGTTCTAGCAAGATGGAGCAGCCCCTCACTTTGCCCAAGTCTCGCGAGATGTGTTGGATGCAAAATTTCCAGGCATGTGGATTGGACGCGGAGGTCCAGTTCAGTGGCCACCACGATCTCCCGACCTTAATCCCCTTGATTTTTTCTACTGGGGATATTTAATGGAACTGATTTATCAGCGGAAAAATATCATTAAAGATGCGAATGAGTTTGCGCAACGGATCGACGACGCAATTGGCAAGATTACACCGGCCATTCTTCGTACAATCAAGGAGGAATTGATAAAGCGAGCAAGGACCTGTATCGCCGTAGGAGGCGGTCATTTTGAACATTTTTATAAAACTTTACATAATTAAATAAAAAAAATTAGTATTACATTACAGATTTGTTTAAAACGTTGACATAATGGTGTTCTTTTGTATACTTTAATTAACAAAAAATTAACTTAATCATAGCACTGTTTTTCTCTATACTTATCTTCTCCCAATCCTATTCGTTGGAACAACTTGTTCTGTTAAATAAATAAAACGATTTATTACGTGCTTGCTTTATTTGCATTTGTTTAACTCGCTTTTCTAAATAACACCCATAAATCAGGTCGCTATAAGACAATTTCGTTCATGTCAATATGATTTAATTTTATTCTAAATAATAATTTCATAAATCAATCTCATTTAAATTATCGAAAGTGGTCTAATTTTTCGAGAGCCTATCGTTTAAGAATGGCAGTACATGCGCAGCATTCATTCATTTGTCTGCTACTTCTCCGTTAATATCCACCGTCTTCAAGTCGATCAATTTCAACAATCTAGTTTTTCGTTTGTTACTACCACATGAAACGCATACTACTTTGAACCAACATTCCACTAAAAGCTAATTCTCATTGTGCAATTTTAACAGCCCATAATTTGAAATCTATGCTTCCTACGAAAAAGTAGTATAAGACTTTTCAACTCCCAATGGCATCAGGTGTCTACTTGTCAAATTTGGTCCGCCAGTTGTAGTTTACCCTGTATACTACAGCCTGACACTTTGACTTTATTGTTACTGTGTTGATGTGCAAATAACATGGCAGTATAAAGTACCTGGAGAGAGCAATTTCATTAATATCTTTTTATTTATTCTATATGCAATTATTAAATTCAATCAAACTTTCATAAACTTCTTGTGCTAATTTGAATGTGCAATATTTTCCATAACGTATTTTTACATAAATTATTGTTTTTTTCTTTTTAATTTATTTAAAGTATTATACTTTAAATATCTTAATAGGTTTATATAATAACGGTAATAGCCCATTATAGATTACACTACATTCTAATGAGTTCAATGGACAGGTTGCATCAGTTTGCATTTGGTAAATATTCCTATTTCCCGCCATTCACCAATCATCTACATTCACTCCGTATTATTAATTTATCTTGGTTCACGATATTCTAGATTAACAATATGACATATATATAATAATATACATAGCTACATTTCTACAGGTACTAAAATGGTAGCCAGTCTTCTTTCCTCTCACCTTTTACCTGGCAACCCCGTAAACTTATGCTCTCTCCAGGTACTTTGTACCTCCATAGGGATTATAGTTAAGAAAAATATGTATTTTTATCAGATTTTCATGAGTGGCCATTATAGGTACATTTAAAAAAATTTCTACTAATTCTCATTAAGCTTTAAATATTTAGTTTTGCTATAACAGTGATATGTACTCATTGTTAATCTATTCGTTGTAGTTCTCCTGAAGCCCAATAAGGTTAAAAGATTTTGTTATAAGAATTTCATACTGAATTATATGGCTCAATGCAATTTTAGCATTTAATCTATTACTGTGAGAAAGATTAATTAGGTAAATCAATTGAACACTTTTTTGTCATGCAAGATAAGTTTATGTAAAAATAAATTTACATAATTTACCATGAGAGCTTCAATTAATTTTAAGTTTGCTCTTTATATAATTTAGCTTTAGTCTCCAAGTTTGTCTGAATAATATCAAAAAATGCATAATTAAACTGTTTAAAATGTTACATTAATTTTATAATAATTTGCACCATCACTCATTTCAATTAGGTTCATCAAAGTGTTGTGTTTTAACATCTGCATCTCCTCCATATTGTATAATGTCGACTGTTGTAAGTTGTAATGGATTCTTCTACCACGATGGGCTGATCGTGATAGCTATCTTCCTATTACCTTCGGCCGTCCTTACATTCGGTACTTTCAGGGCGCCAGTTGGTCGTGTGGGTGACCAACAACCCATCGCTAACATAGGGGCTTTACCCCGCCATTCCAATCGCATGCATTCCCCAATGGGCTGATTGGTAGTGCATAGAGGACGGTACGGAAGCCTGGTTTGCTCAGTGTGCTAGGTCGTGGAGAGAGGGGAGGGTTCCTTACAGGTAGCCCGAGCCTCGGGACAATAGACACACTCTCCCACCCACCCACTCACACATGTGAGGGGAGGTGAGGAGACGAGAACATTATCGAGATCTTTTCTCATAGGGGACTGTCAGGGCGGTGCATCCCCGCAATGCCCAAGTCCGCGGTGCCATGCGCGTTGCCATGGACTTAGCGGCGGAACCCGGCATGCAGCAGAAACCTACCATACCTGCACAGGTCCCTTATGTATCGATAGCATACAGTGTGTTCGTTGCGTAGGGAGCAAGCTCACCTCACGCACACGGACACACTCATCGGTGAGCCGGTGTGGTGTACGTCCGCCTTGCGCGACGTCCCAGGCCCGACTCACTCTCTTATTTCCCCCTCCTCAGAGGACTAGAGAATTCGCCTTTTCGCAGGAGTCACTGTGCCCACTTCTCCTCGTCTCAAGCCGACAAGTTACTTGGCACAGCCCTGCCTTGCTCGCTCGGTCGGCTTGGACTTTTAAGTGGAGCGCCGGTCTTTTCATCCGGTCTTCTGACGGTCCACAGGGATGTTCCTAGACGGTACTTCCTGTCCACTCGGAAACCTATGCACCGAGTCGGTAATGTAGGGTTTGAAATAACCACTACTAATCGTTAGCTTCTCTTTAATTTCTTTATTAAATCCGGTATCTTGATACTTAACGAGAGAACCTCGTTACATACCCCCCTTAGTAACGGAGGTTTCGAACCGAAACCGATACTTTCGAACCTAGTTCGCTCTATCCTTGTTAAGGGTCTATTTTTGGCGGTATTTCTGGCTTGTAAGGCTTCATGTCAACTGTTGACATTTTTCCAACCATTTTGCCTGCCAGATCTGACAGTTCAACCACTGTCTGCGATAACTTCTTAGCAATCATGAACGGTCCGGTGAATGGTTTGTTCAACGCGGCCGATATATGCTTTGCTGCATTCGATAGCTGTCGGTTTCGAATTAGAACTAATTCGCCAACCTCGTATTGCTTTTCACGACGGCGTAAGTTGTAAGGTTTAGCCTGTCGTTCGTGAGCTTCGTCGAGAGCATGCTTGAAAACCAACCTTAAGGTTTCTAAGCGTTTCATTCTCGCTAGCCACTGTTCGGTAGGCTGCGGAATGATATCGGTATCGCCTTCTAATTCACGCTTCATCGACCTTGCTGCTTCTGGTTCTCTCCCAAAATTCGCAAAAGCCGGTGTAGCTTGCAATGAATTATGGTGGGCCGTATTGAATGCAAATTGGAACGCACTCAAGTGACGATCCCATTCTCGATGATCAGAATCAAGAAAGGCCCGTATCATCATTTTCAGGCTTCTATTAACCCTTTCTGTTGGGTTTGCCTGAGGATGGTAAGGAGGTGTTGTCGTTTGCCTCATACCCGTTAGTTGTAACAAAGCGTTTATATCTTTGTTAACAAACTCAGTACCGTTGTCGGTCACTAAGACTTTCGGTGTACCCCATCTGTGTATCACCAAGTTTTCGATAGCTTCTGCAATTTTCTTGCCGGTAGCTTTTCGAAGTGGAGCGATCTCGATCCATTTCGTGTAAAGGTCTTGAATGACCAATACGTACGAGCACCAGTGTTGCCAGAAAGTAGACCGTCGGTCTACAGAATTTCCCCCTCCACTTACCACCACAGATGCAGGCTCGCTTGCGTGAGCCATCCCCGCTTCTACCGCTGCTCGATGTTCACGAACACAAGTAGAAGCGTCCGTACATGTGTCGACTGGCTTCGCTCGCTCTCGCCTATCCTCGGATTAAAGAGAGAGCGGAGATACTTTCTCGGACCTCTCTGTCTTTCTCGCTGTTAGCGTCTAGCAGAAGTTCAAGGCAAAATCTTTCCGCTTCGCTTTGCCGAAAATCTACGAATATTTTATGTTATTTACATTTGCAGCCTAATGCCTTTATACATGTTTTTCAGCATTTTATATAAGCATTGACTTATTTAAATCAATAATAAATTAAGGAAATGCGTATTTGATATATAATAATTATTTTAACTACAATTTCATCGTTATATTTCGCTTATTTCCGTAAAAGCTGCATTTCATTAATTTATTATTGATTTTCGTAAGTCAATGGTCATTAAAAAAAAATTTAATTTAAAAAAAAAAAAGTAATCGGCAGGAATCGAACCCGGATCCACGAATCGCCACGCGGTTACCTTACCGCCTAGACCACAAAGCTTCTTCGGTGCACCGTAGGCAGAAAGTCTTCTTAAGGACTTGAAATCTTCTTTTGCACCGTATAAATAAACGAGCAACCGACAGCTTTATTCATTATTATTCTGTCATAATGGTACAAAAATTAAAGAATAATTAAATATTGAATAGTTTTGAAAAGCTGTTCCAATAGCCAAGGACGGAAACTACGAGCGTTGATTATATTTATCTTCGTTCTTGGCTATTGGAACAGCTTTTGAAAACTATTCAATATATAATTATTCTTTAATTTTTGTACCATTATGACAGAATAATAATGAATAAAGCTGTCGGTTGCTCGATTATTTATACGGTTCAAAAGAAGATTTCAAGTCCTTAAGAAGACTTTCTGCCTACGGTGCACCGAAGAAGCTTTGTGGTCTAGGCGGTAAGGTAACCGCGTGGCGATTCGTGGATCCGGGTTCGATTCCTGCCGATTACTTTTTTTTTTTTTAAGATTAAATTTTTTTTTAATGACCATTGACTTACTAAAATCAATTATAAATTAATGATATGCAGATTTTATGGAAATAAGCGAAATATAACGATGAAATTGTAGTTAAAATAATTATTATATATCAAATACGCATTTCCTTAATTTATTATTGATTTAAATAAGTCAATGCTTATATAAAATGCTGAAAAACATGTATAAAGGCATTAGGCTGCAAATGTAAATAACATAAAATATTCGTAGATTTTCGGCAAAGCGAAGCGGAAAGATTTTGCCTCGAACTTCTGCTAGACGCTAACAGCGAGAAAGACAGAGAGGTCCGAGAAAGTATCTCCGCTCTCTCTTTAATCCGAGGATAGGCGAGAGCGAGCGAAGCCAGTCGACACATGTACGGACGCTTCTACTTGTGTTCGTGACCATCGAGCAGCGGTAGAAGCGAGGATGGCTCACGCAAACGAGCCTGCATCTGTGGTGGTAAGTGGAGGGGGAAATTCTGTAGACCGACGGTCTACTTTCTGGCAACACTGACGAGAACCCTTGTTTACTTGGCGTCAGTGCACCCATAATATCTGCCGATATTACAGTCCACGGCTGTTCAACAATTCGGCGACCCATGAAGCCGACGGGAGCTTGTTGTTCTACTTTGCAGCGTTGGCATTCGTTGCAATGGCTGACGTATGACGTCACGTCTTTGAACATACCTGGCCAAAAATAATTTATCGCAAGGCGTCGATAAGTACGATCGATACCTTGGTGGCCGGCTTGCGGTAATTTATGGCACTCTTCGAGCACCTTTTGCTTGTATTCTGTTGGTATTACCAATTTCCAAGCATCGAGATCCTCTAATTCAGCGTTAGCTAGATTAGAGCGTCGTTGATGATACATCAACTCACCGTCTAGTTTCTAATCTGGGAACTTTTCTGGTGACTTTTCGATATCTTTTACGCGCTTCAGATACCAAACATCTTTGGTATCGGCGTAAGTTGTCGGTATTAGTGCATTCAAACTTTCCGGTGCTCGTGACAGAGCATCTGGAACATGATTTAATGCTCCTTTTCGGTGTACGATTGTAAAATCGTATTCCATTAAGGCGAGAGCCCATCGAGCGAGTCGTCCGGATGGATCTTTTAAATTGTGTAACCATCGGAGACTGCTGTGGTCGGTAATAACAGTGAAACGGTAGCCTTCAAGATAGCATCTAAACTTCTTGATGGACCATACCACTGCCAAGCATTCTTGCTCGGTTACGGTATATTTTCTTTCAGGTTCGGTAAGCGCTCTACTTGCGTAGGCAATTACTCTTTCCTGACCTTCGATAACTTGTGTCAAAACAGCTCCTAGGCCAACGTTGCTGGCGTCGGTTTGTAATGAAAACGGTATGGAAAAATCTGGGCATGCGAGCGTTGGTGCGCTCGTTAAACATCCTTTCAGTGCGTCAATTGCTGACTGCTGATTGGTTGTCCATTCCCACGCTTGATTTTTCTTCGTTAGCTTTGTTAATGGCTCAGCAATAGGTGCAAATTCAGGAATTAATCTCCTGTATCAGGAAGCCATACCCAAGAATCTACGAATTTGCTTGAGATTTTTCGGTATCGGGAAGGCAATCACAGCTTCAGTTTTAGCTGGATCTACCCGAAGTCCTTGGCTGTCGACAACAAACCCGAGATATTTCACTTCTGTTCTACAGAAATGGCTTTTCTCTTTGTTTATTGTTAAGTTTGCTCGCCTTAACTTCTCGATAACTATCTCTAACCACAATAAGTGCTCATCGAATGTTTTGCTGACAATTATAATGTCATCCAAATAGACGAACACATGAGGATAGAATTCGGGACCAAGTAATTTGTCCAGAGCACGCTGGAAAATTGCGGGAGCGTTAGTTAATCCATACGGCATACGTTTGAATTGAAACAAACCTCTGCCTGGAACGATGAAAGCCGTGATACCACGAGATTTCTCCGCTAACGGTACTTGCCAATACGCTTGACTTAAATCGAGCGTCGTTAGATAATTGGCTTGTCGTAACTCGTCAAGAATACCCGCCATATTTGGTAATGGGTAGGCATCTTTTTTCGTTACTGCGTTAACACGCCGTAGGTCTACGCAAAATCGAAGTTTGCCATTGGCCTTCTTTGCCATGACCACCGGGCTTGCCCAATCGCTTTGCGATGGTTCGATGATGCCATTGGTTAGCATTTCATCAACCTCTTGCCACATAGCTTGGCGGATTTTCTCCGTGCATCTATGAGCTCGCTGTCTGATTGGCTCGTGATCCTGCACGTCAATTATGACTGCCGGTAATTTAGAGATTCCCGGTTTTCCAGAAATGGGGGGTAGTTTGATTTCTAGAAAATCGTGTAACCTCTGAGCGTTATCTGTATCGGGAACTGTTAAGCCGTTACATATGACTACACAATTTAGTCTTTCGGCATTCGAGAACATAAATTTATTCTGTGGTTTTCCCTTATACGCCCATTCTCCTGCTGAGAAGTCGACAATCACGCAAGCGTGACTAAGGAAATCCAGTCCCAGAATAAAATTGCTAGACAAGGATGGCATCCATAGTGTGTCCACTATAGTTGTCTTCCCCTCCAACAGGATCGGTATCTTAGCGGATTCATTAACTTTGCAAACGCAATTGTTTCCAACGGTAACTTTCAAGGTTTCTATTTTTCTGGACTTTATACCAATTGATTTAAATAAATCTATGGCTTTTTGTCCTGCGAACGTGCGTGATGCACCAGAATCTACTAATGCACGCAGTTCGTTCCCTTGAATGGTGACTGTCGTGTAAAATGCTAATTTCTCGGCACTATTACCACATGTGGTAATTATTACATCGGCTAAATCACCAGTCGATAACTTGTCCTCGATCGATAAATCTTCGAAGATTTCGGTATTGACAACCAGAGCGTCTGGACGCTCCGCATTGTTTTTATTTACATTCTCTAACCTGGGCATTTCCGATGAGTTTGAGAACGTGCGATAACTGTAATCATGCTCGATATTCGAACATCCTTGTTCCGAAATTGGATTTTCGTGATTACTCGGTATCTTTTCGTCTTGCTCCATTTGCGAGATTTGCGATATCTTTTCGTCCGACGCCTGGAGCTGCGTAGAATTCTGGGTAGAATTTACGAGCTCCTCTTGCCGTTTTTTGACGAACAGTTAGGACATTCCGCAAGGGAAACGTCTTTTTGCCCGCATCGATAGCAGAACATCTTTCTGGCCTCTTTACACATACTCCAACCGTGTCCCGATTTACCGCAATTAAAGCAGGTCATATTCGAGCCAGGTTGTTTCTGTTTAGAGCCGCGCTGACCTTGATGTTTATTAGTAGCTTTCTCCTTCGGTTTCGATTTGGAATTATTGTTCCTTCCTCGATTACCGGATGATTTGAAAGCTTGTAGATGGTCTTCGGTATCTTTTGAATCTTCTGGTGTAGATTCATCGGTATCTGAGTCTGAACTTTCGTCCACTTCAAGAGCACGCACTGCGTGTCTCCTAGACTCCCGTATCTTTCCACGATTGCCTTTACATGCCAGTTCGGGAACTAAAGTTTCCTCTGGCATAGCAGGTGGGCGATATCCTAATGACGGCCGATATGCGGCTTCGAAATTGAGTGCTAAATGCTCAAATTCTCGATACGTCATCGCAGTATGTATAGCGATACCTCGTCTATACGCCGGTAGCATGTTCTTGTGCGCGATAGCAATTCGGCTCCAGTCCGATCTATCTCTGCCTATTTTGCGAATATACGATTGTATAATTTGCAAATAGGCTCGCACAGGCTCGTTAACTCCCTGAGTTCTTGTAAGAAGCTCAGTTTCCAACTCCTCCTCCCAGGTTTGTGATCTGAAATATGACCGTAAACCGGACTTAATTTCAGACCAGGTTGAGAATTTGTTATCCTCAAACCACATCCTCGCCACACCAGTTAAGATGTGGGGAAAGACGTCAACTAGGTCGGAATCTCTAATCCTAAGCAGATTCAAAACGGCGTCGGTCCTGGCAATGAAGCTCTCAACCGTTTCCGTTGAATCGCCCGCAAAGGTTAGATTCGATTTCTGGAGTGACTCGAGAACTCGCCAACGGGGCATGGTATCTTCCCCTCGGCCGATATCTTTTCCGGGTGTCTTGCGAGTGGCCTTCGTTACGTAGGCTCCTCCATACACCGCAGCGGTACTTAGTCCCGAAGCTTCGTCAGAAGCTGGTTGAGATTCGATATCTTCGCCTGGCCTGGTCAGTGTCAGCAAAGGCTGGCCCTGATTGGCCGGTCCCGGTTGGTTCGTCGCGTTTTTAGGCGGACGGCCTCTGGGACGCTTAGCGGGAACAGCCTGCGCTGTTCCTCCGATAACTTTTCCTTGAGCTAATTGCTCGAAGGATCTCGATATTTACGAGATGAGATCTTGGAAAGAATTTTCCAATTTCTCCATTCTCGCATCGAGATTCGATACCTTGCTTGCCCTGTCACCCTGGACAGCATCGTTATCTGTCGGGTCATCGAAATCCTCCGATGTATTTCCCGACCCGGTACTCCCTCTCCTCTCCGCATTCTCTGCCATCGCACGTACTCAAAAGCTTGTTCGGTGTTAAGGCGTCTATGAATGTCGGAGGTTGTCGCTGGAGTGAGCCAGGTTTGTTCCGCTGGCTCCGATAACCCGCTCACGGTAGGTTACCCCCACCCGTGGCTTGGGTGCGCGCGCAATAGTCGTAGAAGGTGGCGCCACCACTTGTCCTATTCGCTAACTACCCAATTTGTGCTTGATCTATGATCTAGCCATCGATAATCAATTATCTGCGGTCTAGTTCGAACAATCACCGCTAGATGGCAGTGCTTGGATCGATTCAACCATCGATAATCAATAGCCAATGGTCTAGTTCGCTTGATCACCGCAAGATGTCAGCACCTGTATCGATTATCGATCAGTGGCTCTCTTGGTGACCGCTACATGGCAGCACCGTTAACTTTTTGGCAGAGAGTCTGTTTACAGCCTCAATCTGCCCATTGTGTTCCTTGCGAGAACTGTTTTGTTTATTTATTTTTGGGAAGGAAGGAAAATAAGGAAAGGAGTTTTGGATGGGTAGGAAAATCACAAGGATTTGCGGTATCATAAACGATATCATAAACGGTAATAATGCGGTATCTTAAACGATAGCTTAAGGAGGAGCTTCTTTAAGGTTCCACGAGCTGTGAAACCCTATCGAGGCTTACCTCCTTTTTCGCCGCCTTCTTCTTTGAAGGCTTGGATGGCCCCGCTTTCGGCTGTGAAGCCTTCCGCGATGCCGCCTTCGCCTTCTCCGAAGGCCGTGGCTTAGGCCTGGACGCCTTCCGCATTTGCTTCAGGACGTCCCACGGTACGTTCGTACCGGCCTTCGCCACGTACGGTCCGCGTGTCTGCCACGTCGGACTGCAGGCGATGCAGGTCCGCAAGTTTTACCCTTGCGACCACACCCCTTGCAGAAATCCTCCGCAACGGGTGTGGGACACTGGCTGAATCGGTGTCCTCTGCCTTTGCAGTTCCAGCAAAACCAATTGCTGGGACCGCCGATACCGCTGGCCGCCGGTTTGGGCCTCACGTTGGAATCCAGCTTTGGCCTCTTCGCCGACGGGACCTCGCAGGGGTTTCTTGGCCTTTGCGGCCTTGCCTGACACCACACTTGCGTATGATGCAGGTTTCGGCTGCGGCCTTGAAACCTCTGTCTCCGGACGAGGTCGCTTCCCCTTGCCACGTCCCTTGCGGGGCGGAGCTTGGGGGGGATTCCCGGTTGCAGGACGCGAGGCCCCCTCGACCGCTTTCACCACTCGGTGAAAGAGGTCAAGGTCCCGGAGGAAAAACGCCACCAGGTCCTTCTCCGTGTAAGACACGGAAGGCTCTGGCAGCGACTTTTCCTCGGAGGAACGAGACGCTGTGCTCATTCCTCGAAACTGCTGGGAGAGCTCAGTCACCTTTGCAGGTGTCCTAGGGCTCTCCCTACGCAATTTCGGGGAAGATTCCAGCAACTCTTCCTCGAGTTCGAGATCGAGCGAGCCAATGCTCGCTCCGGTAACCTCTGGTGGTGAACTAAAGTCCACCATTAGGAGCTCGAGGGGATCGAAATCCTCCTCGACAAATGAGATCGGTGACCCATAAGGGGACACCGACCCCACGGTAAGTGGCCTTACCACCGAAAGTGGTAAGGTCACTGGGACCCGCGGAGCGGATGGAGGCGGCTCGGCCGCAGGAAGCAGCGGAGCTGCTGGAGGCAGCGAAGCTGCGGGAGCGACGGCTTCGCCGTCGGCGAAGGTGTGGGGGGCTTGTGAGGCCATGTTGAGTCGGAGGAGGTGTGGTCGGATCCAAGGAAGGATTAGATATGAGCTCCTGCCGGCTCACTCACCGCTCGCTAGGCGATATCCGATGTTGCCGAATTTCTAATTAACTGGATTAATCCGGTTAATTCAATTGACAACATCGCGGTAACTAGGCTGGTAGTTCAGCCGCGGCGCGAGGACCGACGATTATTGTCAGCCGGCTCGGCCTTGGCTAGCGCTCGGCTGTGTTTACAAACACGCGCTAGGCAGAATCCTGCCTGTACTAAGAGCCTTTACGATAGCATTTGTAACGTCCAGAGTTGTACGATTATTAAATTTAACACGATGCTCAATTACAATTTCATATCATTGCTGAGCCTCTAGGTAGCGTTATTATTCTTTTAAATAAGGCGTCGTAGGTAAGGAAAAATAAAACCCTGGGCGTACAAAATGAGAAGGAAAAGTGAAATTCAAAATTGGAAACAATATAATTCAAATATTACCTGGTGATGAACAACAATAATAAAAAAAACAATGAAGAAGGTAGAAGGGAGACTCTCCTGTTGCTGCTTCTCGGACTACGGTCGTCGTCGCCGTAGGGAACCAGGGATGATTGTGTGAGTGTTTGGTGAAGAGAAAAGTGTGCACTGAGTCAATTAGCGAGAAAAATTTTAATTTGATAATGATTTCGCTTGGTTACACACAAAAAAAAAATAAAAAAAAATTGTTCGTTTGTATTTTAACAAAATTATAACGCGAAGCTTTGTCTCACTTTCTAGGTTCGAAACTTATGCAAATTCTTGAATTTTACTTAATCAAAGACGTACGAGATGAGTGAAAGTAATTTAGAAAAAAAATATGAGTCTAACTTGAAAATGAATGAAAGAATGCATGCGGCGCCCATCCGCTCCGCTCTTAAATAATTAGCTGGGGGGAGGACGTCGCGTCGCCTTCAGCCAATCAGAAGGCGCTACTGCCTAAGCTTGGGTACGCTAGAGAATGAGACAAAGGGTGCTGAGCTTGCACCTTTTGTATACAATCGTTTACTTATAACTAAACGCAATTATTAAATAATATTAACAAAATTTAAAGATTAATACGGCATTAGCCGTCGCATGAGCAAAATGTGTCCTAATCCGGACGCGAGAGAAAAGTAATAATAAAAAAAAAGGAAAAGGAGGAAACTGCGAGAGGAAAACGATCACCGTTTTAGGGTAAAAAAACCAATAACAATTAAATTGTTAAACGGTTGACCGCTTCCAAGGGCAAGTTATAAAAAAAAAAAAATAGTATGCACGTGGCTACTTGTGGTTCGATATCCCGTTACTCATGGGACCTGATATCTAATGTTTCTTATTCCTATGGTTGGACTTATATAAACGGTGGCCCGAATGGTTACGGAGAAGAAAAAAAAACGTTAAAATAGTTAAGCGTGAAGAAAAAATGCCCGAATGGTTACGGAGGAAAAAACGCTTAATATTTTATCGCAATTATGTTCCCCATGGTTTATTGGGGTTAGGAAAATCGAAATTCCAATATCTATCTTCGTAGATAATGGAATTTACAAAGGTTCGATTGTTTTCTTTTCGCTGAAGGGTTTCTCTATGCAAATAAAAAGCATGCTTGCAGCAAAGGCATGTGTTAAGTGGGGCGATGAAAAGCAATGATCTAAGGCAGATGTTGCAAAAGATGTGGTTAATATCTTTTGCAGCTTTAAGACGGTGTTGGCGAATTGTTGCTAGGATACTTCGTTTGTTATCCGGAAGGGCGGCCTCGCAATAGGCACAGATCCTTTGGGCTGGATTGGTCCTAACATACTTGTATAGTAACCGCTCACAAACGAAAAGTTCCTTTGGGGCCATGCTGGTGACAGAATGGATTTGGTGATTAAAAATTTTGACACAGGATGTATTAGAGATGGAATAGAATGGCATAAGGCAGTAAGCGTGAGATCCGCTGACTAGCGTCTGAGAGGAACCCTTATCGCGAGTAACGTGACTAACGGTGGGGTTCCAGGAAACAAATAAAGAGAGAGAAAGAGAAGAAAAAGAAAAGAACAAAATTAGTATTTGTTAAATAAGTCAATCCAAAGAAGGGGGAAAATATGGGGAATTGAAAATGAATAAAGGAAAGATTGTTTAACAATCGAGTTAAGGGGAAAAATATGGAAAGTTGAAAATGAATAAAGGAAAAATTGTTTAACAATCGAGTTAAGAAGGGGAAAAATATGGAAAATCGAAAGTGAATAAAGGAAAGATTGTTTAACAATCGAGTTAAGGGGAAAAATATGGAAAATTGTAAATGAATAAAGGAAAGATTGTTTAGCAATCGAGTTAAGAAGGGGAAAAATATGGAAAATCGAAAGTGAATAAAGGAAAGATTGTTTAACAATCGAGTTAAGGGGAAAAATATGGAAAATTGAAAATTAATAAAGGAAAGATTGTTTAACAATCGAGTTAAGAAGGGGAAAAATATGGAAAATCGAAAGTGAATAAAGGAAAGATTGTTTAACAATCGAGTTAAGGGGAAAAATATGGAAAATTGAAAATGAATAAAGGAAAGATTGTTTAACAATCGAGTTAAGGGGAAAAATATGGAAAATTGAAAATGAATAAAGGAAAGATTGTTTAACAATCGAGTTAAGAAGGGGAAAAATATGGAAAATCGAAAGTGAATAAAGGAAAGATTGTTTAACAATCGAGTTAATTAATTCCTTTCTAAGAGGGGGAAAAATATGGAGAATTGAAAATGAGGAAGATTTTAGACATTTAGGAAATGAATCTAATTTGCTGCTTGCAATCTTTTATTCCCGACTAAAGGAAAGCGCTAGCATTTTAAATGACCAAAACAGTGAAAGAAAGATTACCCAACAGAGAAAGAAGAGAAAAACGATGAGAAAGATTATTTAACAATCGAGTTAATTAATTCTTTTCAGAGAAAAGGGGAAGATCATCTAACAATCGAGTTAGTTAATTCCTTTCTAAGAAAAGGGGAAAAATATGGAGAATTGGGTCCGCACGGCGCGATGGTAAGACGATCGCTGGCACGTTTTGGAAATATGAAGCATTCTTAAATATAAATAAGACATTTATTCCTAATCGCAAGGGAACATATGAATGAAAACATTTTTTAAATATAAATAAGACATTTACTCCTAAACGCAAGGAAGATAATAAATGAACCGAAATGTTCATGAAACAACTTCAAGGGATGCTAACGATCGGTCTGAACAAAATAATGAAAGTATCGGAACAATGTTTCATTTACTCTAGAGTAACAAATCTATTTAAAAGGGAAAAAAAAATTTTGGGAAACGCTTAAGAATTTAGAATTATCGGCCTGGACGTTACACATTGCTATTTAACACGGCGAGTATAATATTAAATTATATTCTCGACCGTGATTTTCATTTACCATGATTTTCGTTATCTTGCACTGATTGCTCGAGTTCCATGGGACTGCATGAACCCGATTGAGCAATTTACTACCTATGAGTAAATTCTCTTGACGATCACGTGCACTATGTTTTTCAGTCTTTTACTGACGATATTTATGCTCGGACACATGGCTTATTTAGATTATTAAAATCCTCAATAATTTAATTTACATAAAACCACGTTGGGCGCCATTTGTAATGGATTCTTCTACCACGATGGGCTGATCGTGATAGCTATCTTCCTATTACCTTCGGCCGTCCTTACATTCGGTACTTTCAGGGCGCCAGTTGGTCGTGTGGGTGACCAACAACCCATCGCTAACATAAGGGCTTTACCCCGCCATTCCAATCGCATGCATTCCCCAATGGGCTGATTGGTAGTGCATAGAGGACGGTACGGAAGCCTGGTTTGCTCAGTGTGCTAGGTCGTGGAGAGAGGGGAGGGTTCCTTACAGGTAGCCCGAGCCTCGGGACAATAGACACACTCTCCCACCCACCCACTCACACATGTGAGGGGAGGTGAGGAGACGAGAACATTATCGAGATCTTTTCTCATAGGGGACTGTCAGGGCGGTGCATCCCCGCAATGCCAAAGTCCGCGGTGCCATGCGCGTTGCCATGGACTTAGCGGCGGCACCCGGCATGCAGCAGAAACCTACCATACCTGCACAGGTCCCTTATGCATCGATAGCATACAGTGTGTTCGTTGCGTAGGGAGCAAGCTCACCTCACGCACACGGACACACTCATCGGTGAGCCGGTGTGGTGTACCGCCGCCTTGCGCGACGTCCCAGGCCCGACTCACTCTCTTATTTCCCCCTCCTCAGGGGACTAGAGAATTCGCCTTTTCGCAGGAGTCCCTGTGCCCACTTCTCCTCGTCTCAAGCCGCCAAGTTACTTGGCACAGCCCTGCCTTGCTCGCTCGGTCGGCTTGGACTTTTAAGTGGAGCGCCGGTCTTTTCATCCGGTCTTCTGACGGTCCACAGGGATGTTCCTAGACGGTACTTCCTGTCCACTCGGAAACCTATGCACCGAGGCGGTAATGTAGGGTTTGAAATAACCACTACTAATCGTTAGCTTCTCTTTAATTTCTTTATTAAATCCGGTATCTTGATACGTAACGAGAGAACCTCGTTACAAAGTTTAATATCTGCTATACATTCCTCCTCTTTGACATTTAATCGATAAAAACGAACTAGGCTGTAATCCTCAAACTGCCTAACAAAAGCTTCTGTCAACTTCAAAAAATATTTTACATTTCAAGATTCATTGCTCATATCTGCAAATAAACAATATGGATTAGGCTCTAAGTAACCATACATTTTTCTTGCATTCTTTGATAATAAATTTACCTTGCTTTAAATTCTTACATGAGGTATTTTAAGATTTATCATAACACTAAGATCAGCCATAGTGCCAGATAAAAACACAGCTCCATCATAAATAGATTATCTTGTAAAAATACACCACATATATGAAAATTTAGATTTTGCAGCATGTTAATCGGTTGGCGTATGACTGCCATTTGTGTGTACAGTTCAATTTGACCTGGACTATCAAAGATCCTGTAGCAGTTATCTACATCTTCTAATATTTCATCCTGTTAAACATAATTCTCCACCAAATATCTGCAATTAATACAACAAAATATATCTTTAAAAACTTAAATATGTATTTATAAATTTTATATATCTTACTCCATACTAAATACAAGGCCTTCGTTTGGTACAACTCCCAATTCATTATCCTCCATAGCATCATCTAATTGAATAAATTCTGAAATATTCACATATGGCTGAGACTCAAAATATTTAGCTGCTAGATCCAAATGATTACTTCCACTACCTTTTTTTCATCTAATGCTTACTGTTGCTTTATTGAACAATATGTTGACTGTTAAGCATTTTATAAAAATATAATAATAATACGAGAGGTTATGTACAGAAAATGTGTTATTAATATTTATTCCACTATTCCACTACCTGCAGGTCATAAAACTCTAATTTAACGTATCTCACTTTCATTTTATTAGATGAGCCTACAGTTTCCGTAACTAGTTAAACGTATTGCATATTCATTTTATTAAAATATAAGAATAGCCACTATATGTATTATCATCAATTTCAACGTTTGAGAATATAATTCTGCGGCTGTGTTCATTTATGTACTGTCAGTATTGAAAACCTATAGTTTACGTTACATACATTATAGAGTTTCAGCACTTGCAGTTAATAAATGAACGCAGCCAAGATCACAGCTAATAAAGGATAGAAGATACAGTAGATGGATCTGTAACGTGAAAGAGTGAGAGATCCGATGCAGACACTATACCTCGGTCGGAAGAAATTTTTCGGTCGGAAGAAATTGATGGAAAAAGGCACTTCAAAAATACAAATATTAATATCTCTACAATGTGCGAACCGATTTGAATGTTTGTGGTCTTGTTGGAAAGCTTATATCGACATTGTAATATGAAAAATTTATTAGATTTGATTAAATAAACCAATTACCATATATATCAATCGGAAATATCCACAGGTATAGTTTAGTTCAATCTTGGCGTAAAAGTAGGTAGTGTCACGCTGTCTTTTAATTACTTGCCGCGTAACACTACCGTGTTACTTGATAATATTACGAAATTCATCGAATTCTCGATAATTACCATCCTGAATTATATAAATTTTACCGTTGTTAAACTTAAATAGTGACATTTTACTGTTAAAATGGAAAATTGATGGAAATACTTCATTCAGTACACCATAGCTTATATCCTTAAAAAGTGCGCAATTCTTGAATATTCTCACATAATTATTAACAACGATAACGAAGATAGTACCCATATTACTTAAAACAGCTACCTGAATTCCATCATATGGTACTTCACTTCCAAAAAGTTGTTGATACGTTTTTGGATAGCCATTAATAAGTTTCAAAGATTTTGCATTAAAAACATAAACATAATTATCAGAATATACGGCAATCTCATCTAATGATACTTCATGTATAGCTTTAATTGATTTGAAGTCCGAGGGTAAAAATTTAAGCCAATTTTTAATTCATTGTGGATTTATAAATTCTTTTGAATTCATGTCAAAAGACGAAAACCATTGTTTATAAATAACAAAAAGTCTTTTACTATGAATAAAATAGAGAAAATCACTCGCATGTAATTTACAAATTGTGTTAAAATTTGCAACATCTTCCTCTCTGATTGTGGTTTTTTATCTGAAGTAGGATTAATGGTGGTAAAAGTTTTCTTTCTTCGCGGTGTTACATCCCCATTTGTTGTTGTTGGAATCATTGGACTATTTTTTACTCCCTCGCCCGATTTATATAAATTATTAATATTATTTAAATCTACTGTATTAAAAGGTGATCCATTCGTAGTATCGTGGTGTTGAACATATGGATGCATTATATGCCCAGATGTATCATGATGTAAGCCTAAACTGTGTCCAACTTCATGCATTAAAATCCAATATAAACTATTCAAATGTGAATTGTACGGTCCTAAACCAAAAAAACATTGTTTTTTATCCATATATAAATGAATTTCTTTTCTCTGTTGTAGTTTATCAGGAAAATATGCATGTCCCACAACCTGACCTTCTAATCTAGCATCACATTTTGTTGAATCATAAATAAAGTTATGATTAACACTTTGAAATGAAATAATTATATCTGCTTTACTTTTCTCTTGTACTTCTTTAAAAGTTACATTTGTCACAATTGACCATTGATTAAATACTTCATGTGCAGTTTTCAATTGAGGTATACTAGCTACATGAAAAGACCAGGATAATCCCTTTTTATACCATCTATTCTCTTCCAAATCATTATTTTGCGAAAAATCTCCTAATCCACATCGGGGCCTTTGCATGAGATCAATAATTTCTTCGGTCGTACTATCCTCGGCTAAGTTAAAGTTTTGCTTAAAAACTCTTAATCCATATTTATAGATTTCATTATCCGCAGCATTTAATGTCATACCATTGTTATTATTGATATTTCCATCGTCAATATAACCATATTTTGTTAAATAATTTGAAATAAAAGTACTATTATTATTATTATCACAAAACACAACCCATAGAGAGAATATTGATAAAACTGTGAATTTACGCAGCAAATCCATTTTAAGACACAACAGTAACACATGAGAGTAAATAATATACTAAAATCAGAGGAATAATTTTTTTTATTTTATACAATGCAAAGATAAAGGCGTTATGTGTGTGTGTGTGTGTGATTTACGTCTAACACTGATTACACATTTGATGACCAAGACTGATGGGGGGAAGAGGGAGAAAAACCTTTAATCTGTAAAATAGAGAAAGAGAAAATGAAATAACAAAGAAACAAAATAAGTTATTTTAAAACATTTATACCATATTCTCTTAATACTTACTGTAAGTTTTAATTTAATACATCATATTTAAATACTCTTTCTTTTCTTCTCCCTCCTTTTCTTCTCCTCCCTCTCCTACAACTCTTTCGACTCCAAAACCTCCATTGCCTTCTGTGTTTTCATCGTAATCATTCTTTTTGTTTAACAATCTTTTCTCTTGATATATGTGAAATTTAAAAGTTTTTCTCGTTAGATCTTCAAATTTGATATTCCCTTTTTTATATTTTTCAAGTGTTTCACAGATTTCATCAAAGATCTCCGGATGATTTTCCAGTTTATTTCGACTTATTTTCAATGGTAGTCGAAGACATTCTACAGTGTTTAACATTAATTGTATTTGCTGGCCATACCTCGTTATAACCTTTGAAATTTTAGTTAGCTGATATTCATGGTATAGTCGAATATTTGGTACAAATATGTTTCTCACTCTATTTACACTCAACGAAAACAAATCTTTCTTCCTTGGATTTCCGCTCATTTTCTCTCTCTCTCTTCTTCAATAACACTGTTTTTCACTCTCTCTCTCTCTCTCTCTCTCTCTTATAAATAAATATCTTGACTTTTCAATTCACTCAATTGTTTATACGTCTAACTCAAAGTGAGTTATATCGGCAACTGATGCATACTTATGAAATTTGAATGGTTTTAAGGTGGGGGGGGGGGGGGTGGGGGGGGGGGTCTTTGAACCCATGACCCATACATAAAAATTTTGTGGCCAATATTATCATATTCTTTTTATCTCCCCCCACTCTCTCTCTTCATTTTAAGAAAATAAGGAGCTACATGTATTTTGTTGTTAAGGACTATATCATTTCCCGAGAATGATGAGTAGCTAACTCTCTCTTATCATAATTATTTTTTATTTTAATCAAAAAAGACCATTAAACAGGATGATAAAACCTACACACGATAGAAATTAATTAGTATTTAGATTATACTAAATGATTATACGCACGCGTATCCTGTTTTAAATTTTTCAAGGATAAAAGGAGCTACACGTGTTTGAAGGATAATATTTATCTTTTCCCGACGATGGGTGGTTCTCTCTTATCATAATCATTTTGTTTTTAAATAAAAAAACCAATAAACCGGATGAAAAATCTACGCGCAATAGAGAGAGAAAATTAATTATCATTAGATTGCACCAAATGATTATACGCACGCGTATCCTGTTTTAAACTTTTCAAGGATAAAGGAGCTACACGTGTTTTGAAGGACAATATTTATCTCTACCCGAGGATGAGTGGTTAATTCCCTTATCATAATCATTTTATTTTTAAATAAAAACCAATAGACCGGATGAAAAATTTACGCGCAATAAAGAGAGAAATTAATTATCATTAGATTGCACCAAATGATTAAACGCACGCGTATCCTGTTTTAAACTTTTCAAGGATGGAAATGGTTAACCTTTATACATCTCTCTCTCTCTCTCTCTCTCTCTGAAAACCACAAACAAGAGAGAGAAAGAAAGCGGAAAATCATACTTGCACCCTAA
This sequence comes from Prorops nasuta, assembly GCF_024137725.1. Lineage (NCBI taxonomy): Eukaryota > Metazoa > Arthropoda > Insecta > Hymenoptera > Bethylidae > Prorops > Prorops nasuta. The sequence continues at coordinate 1,735,595 of NW_027116810.1, forward strand.
ACCACGTGTCAGCGGTGATAACCGATGATGTGCGCACGCTCTCACGCACGCACATGTGACATTAGTATCTTTTAGAGTAACAGTGGCAGGAACGAAAACTCTACCTCGCTCCCGGCAATACCGTCGCCCTAAAATATCCAACTTTTTTTATACATACTTTTCAATATACCACCCTCTCACAGCCCGTGCTGCAGCGGGGGCTGGGGCCCTCGCGCACACCAGCCGCGCCGCCATCAACTAAAATTGACTAGACTTGCCGCCAGGCGGCGCCACTAACATCTAGGGGAAAAAGTACGTTCTGAAATTTACCCCCACTACATCTAGGTAAAAAGTTTGTTCAAAAATGCGTACACCCGATGCGGTGACATAGGTATACTACTAAAGGGTAATAAAGGTGTAAAATATACAGTAATTATGAAACCATTGCTATTGGGAGAACCAATGTTACCGCCTAATCGGTCACCATCAACATCAGGCGCAAGAAAATCGTCAACATCTGACGCAAGTAAATCATCAACATCAGGCGCAAGTAAACCGTCAACATCATCATAAAAAAAAAGGGGTAAAGGTCATATGCGTGTCACCGAGGGACCAATCAACAACGTACATTGGAACGATCCGAATGAATTGATCGAACGTTTAAGACTTTTGATCGCATCGGTGGTTGCCAGTAATACGAGTCATCACAACGAGATACAGTCGATAATCGAAGAGTAGCGTGAGGAGGATCTTATCGTATAAAGAAAGTTGCACGTTATATTCTTAGCTCAGTGTAATATAAACGTCTTTCGGTAGCACGAGGTAAAAAAATTAAATGTCTGATAACTACTGTTGCGAAATTTGCATTTGTTTAATATACATCGTAGACTGTATACTCTCGACATTACGAGCCATCAAAAAGATTAATAATAATAACGAGGAATAAGAGACTGATTTTTGAAAAAAAAGTGATAGTAGTGCATTTATTTTGAAATATCGATAAATAAATTTGGAATTGGTCTGGATTGTGAGAATAGGAAACACTTTCACGAACCAAATTTAGAATATTTACTGCTTGCATTTAAACAATATTTGACAATGACATTGAATAAACATAATGAACAATTTGAGAAAAAGATGAATCAAACTTTGCAAATAATGTGTGAAAAATTTGGTGAGAAAGTGAATGGGAAAGATCTGATACTTGAAACACTTATCAATAATAAATTCTAAGAAACTGCCCATTTTTTTGAAAAAAAAATGAGCAAAGAAATGATACAGTTGGTGGAGGAGCTCCATGCACCGGCGAGGATAAATCTTCCACGCAGAAGGGTCATCGTGCGCGGCTTCGACCATCTCTGGCACGCCGAACTTGTTGATATGCGCAATTACGTCGATACGGGTCACCAGTACATTCTCACTGTAATCGATACCCTCTCGAATTACGCTTGGTCGGTGGCATTAAAGACCAAGAGTGGCAGAGAAGTGACGACGGCAATGACGAGAATCCTAAAGACCGGCAGATGTCCGAAAAATTTACAGACCGACAACGGCAAGGAGTTTTACAACAGTGACTTTCAGGGGTTGATGAGAAACGCGGAATAAATCACTACTCGACTTACAGCGTGATGAAAGCGTCGATAGTCGAACGCTGGAATCGTACGTTGAAGACGGAAATGTGGAAACGATTTACGCTGAACGGCAATTACAAGTGGCGCGCTATGCTGCAAGAGTTGGTGGATGCGTACAATGCGCGAATGTACCGTACCACGGGAATGCGTCCCGTGGATGTGAAACCCGAGTATGCAGATAAGTTACTCAAGACAGTATACAGCGACATCAAGGTCGCAGGTCGTGCCAAGTTCAAAGTCGGCGAGTTCATATGAATTAGTAAATAAAGGCAGATGTTCGCCAAAGGCTACACGCCAAGTTGGACGACCGAAATATTCGAGGTGGCGAAAGTGCAGAGGACCAATCCCGCTACTTATCACCTCAAGGATTCCAGGGGTACGGAACTGTAGGGTGGATTTGACAAATACGAGCTTTCGAAAACTATCAATCCCGATGTGTATCTGGTGGAGAGAGTATTGCGCAGATAGGGCGATAAAGTGTTTGTTAAGTGGCTGGGATTCGACAGGACGCACAATTCCTGGATAAATAAGAACATTGTTTTATAAGAACTTTTATTAAGTTGTATCATTAAAATATATATATATATTCTAAAAATAAAAGCAATAAAGCGAATAAATAAAAAGAAAATTATTCTTTTAGACTATAATGTCCCCAGGGTAGAGTCGCTACGGTGCCGGGTGTAACGAAACGCTTGTCGTCGTACAGACTGAGGGCGACCTTTCTCTGACTGCTCAAGATAACTTGGTGCAGCTTCGATCGAATTAAATTTTGATTGCGAGACTGTACGGTGAAATTATCCAAACAATCCCTATAGTCGTCAAATCTTATATTTCTAGCGATAACGTATCCTTTGACACCTTTGGCTTTTTTGGTAATTTTCATGCAGTCTTGCACCTTGAAAGTATACATTTTTGCCCTCAATCCTACGAACTCGGTCATTATACGACCATTTTTCTCATCCTTCGTCAGACCAGGTACCTTTTCATTGACGCGTGGCAAGTCATACTGATTATAGTCTGGATAATCGCTGGTGTCGAATCGCGCGAGATCGCGTTTCATGTACGAGTAAACGTCGTCGCACTAGACACTGTATATCAGACTGTTCGTGTCGGTATACATCGCTCTATATTTACTATCGAATGTAGGAAGCATATAGTCATAGTGAAATTCATACAAGCAAATTTTTGAAATATCTAAAATACTCATTCCCACGTAAATGGGTTTATCAAATTTCGCGAACAATTTCGATAATTGAATCGCGACCAAATTCTAATTGAAAATCGCGAGACTGTGAAAATTCGGTTTGGAAATCACGGTTTCCGCCCCGTATCTTCCCTCCCACTTGGTTGCGAGCCTCACGTCAACTCTATTCCTCACGTTCTCCATTGTTTTACCGAAAACTGCGTTGTTCATCAACTTGGAGAGATTCTTCTCAAATTCGTTTGTGGACGCGGTGCGCAAATGCGTGTTCAGCTCGATGTAATCGCGTAACCAGGTGGACTGCTGAAACTTTAAAGTGCGATGTATACGCTTCAGTACGAGTCCATTACGCATACATTGTTGCAGAGCGCGATAATGCATTACGTAACGCGTCTTATCGTTTAAAGTGGCCAGCAGCTTCTCCTGGCTCGCGCCCGGCGGTTTCTCGCGCACCATGCAGAACGGTAGGTCCGCGTGTTTGTCGTGAAGCTCGCGCGGATACTCCAAATCGACCTCCAAAATATAACCCTCGGGATGATCCGAGGGTATAGCGGAGACATCGAGATTGGCAGCGTCCTCGATCTATCGGAATCCATGGGTGGGTAGCGGCTGACACATTGCCCACCCATACCGATTGTTTACGTCGTAATACATGAGATATTTCGACGGTTCCGTCGGATCGTAGTCCCGCATGTACCGATTGTTGGACCTCTCGTAGCGATGGGAGCACTGACTCAAACCACCGCATATTCCGCTCTCTACGAACAGGAACATATTCACGTCCGTGAAAAGCTCCAGCCTGATTCTCGTATGCTTCAACATCGCGTCCTATGTGAAGTCCGGAAGCGTATAATCAAGGCTGGATCCAAGTTATAATTTAGCATGCAACTATCGCGAAAACTTTCGAAAACGTCGGTCAACAATAGGACATCGTTCTTCAAGTACAGGTCACTGTACTCCCCAAGTGTGCGCATCTGGAATTTGGTTCATACCTCTACGGCATGATTGTATGCTTCCTCGCTGATATCGCTGTCGGTCAGTCTGTTGCTAAACGCTGGCGCGGTGGTAAAGCCCTCTCTTCCAATCGAGCCGGACTATTTATATAGTCGTAAGGAAGAAAACCTTTCCTCGTAAGCAAGTGAAACTGTTCGACGCTCAAGTCCGAAAATTGTGACCTCAAATTTGTCAGCTGAGATTCCGCCAAGTACGAGCTCAATTTGTCCAAACTGGATGCCATAAATTTGAACGAATCGGTAAATCTCAGCCGTATATTATAATTTCGCAAATATTTGGTGAATGTAATGTATTTTTCCTTATGTACAGGCAGCAGATATACCGATCCCTCGTACAAATTAACGATCGTCTCGAGAATAAAATGCGAATCATAGCCAGAAAAATTGTGGAAAATCACAGGAATTACATGCGAATCTTTAAAATTTAAATTACAATTATTGTGAGCCGGTCCTCTGTATCTGCCGGTCAGATGATCGTGATTGCGAATTCGAAGTTGATTTGGAAGAAACGGCTTTTTGCATATATGACAATTGGGGTCATTATAGTGACGCGATCGTTCGCTAAGACTAAGATCACGTATGGGCACGATAGTCCCCAGTTTCTCGCTTGCGATGCGCGCAATGACCTCGAGCTCGCGTACGAACCATTCGATGCAGTCGGCACCCCGATGAGCATAGTATCTCGAGAGTGACGCATCGCGAGCACTTTTTAAATAATAGCCTACACTGATAGGTTCCTGTTTCTGATAAATATTACTACTGTTCAATTGTTCAACTTTTGATAATATGCACTCGAGATCCGCGTATACGACGAATGGCACTCGTTCCCCATTTTTGATGTTCTTGAAGGAAACCCAGCGATCCTCGAACTCTCTCGGTAGCATCAAGCGGAGATTATCGTTGAGCTGCGCACAATCCTGCTCATGTGACTCGAGCCTCTCCACTGTGCGAAAGTAATGGAGACATCTAAAAAAAAATAATAAAAAATATATGCAGTTATATTTGTATCATTATTAATTCATACCGATCGCATATATAATGTGCAATTTTGCTCTTGGTGAATTGGCTTCGCTCCAGTCTCGACAGATTCCTTATGCACATAAAATGTGCAGCTCCCTGTTCATCGTTGACGAGAAGGAGATTAGCATGCCTCGATCTCTTCTTCCTCGTCACCTGAAGAGGTACAATTCTGATTTTTTCTTCGATATTTTGCTCTTCATTATCCAAGGTAAAGATGTTGACCGACACGTCATTATCCGTCTCGAATTTCGGGATCTGTTTTAGCGTAGTCGGAAAGGTTATGCTAGCGACGTCTAAAACAGTCCGAAAATGTGGATAAGAGGACGTGCGCTTTGGATAAGCCGAAGGTTTAGCCGAATAGAGTGCCATCGTCACGGACCACGCGAAACATGCATTATCACTAGTTTCCAAATTTATTAGAGATTTCCTACTTGCGATAGCAGGTGGTAGATTAATTCTACAATCCGCGTGCAACGGGTTAAAACGATTAATGTTAACCAATAAATAATGCATTTTTTGTAAAGCTCATCCACTATCACTCTCTTGAAATTCGCTTAATTTTTTCATAACAACTTCTAAAATATTTTTCCTATACCAATCACTAAAATTATCAGTTTTATACAATATTGCGTTAGTTGTACTAATGTTTTTTTCATTACTATTGTCCTTGGAGATGAATTGTCCGTTAAAAACACAATTAACCTTAACACTATTTGCACTAACAAATACCTTGTCTATACGCACACGCACTAATACTTCCGCGTCTACGATAAAATCCTTCGGCTCTATACAATTACTATTAAGTACCATACCGCTGCATATTCGACTTCGAAACGCCGAATGAAGCTCCTCCCCGATAAGTCCTTGTACGTCATTGCTACAACCAGCACCTGATTTAATATAATTCAGTTCTCTCTGCGCTCGTAGCAATGGACACTTTATAGACGCGATTTCGGCGAAATTCTTTTGACGCGTTCGAACGGGCAAAGCTCGATCAGCGTTGCTCAATCGTCGAATATGTTAGCGACATTCTAGTACCCATGCATCGTATTGGTTCGCACTATTTATTGTAAAAAACTTTCTTCGCAATTCAGTAGACATTTTTGTTTCTTAAAAAAAAAATTTTTTTATGATTCTGTCATACGGTACACAAGAACAATAAATTAATAATTGTGAATGCATCTCTCGCGAAAAGTAACGCTCATATATAGCGAATAGAAAATGGGAGTAGGGGTGATATACACATCCCATTGTTTCGTCCGAGATGTAATCGATATTCTTAGATATATATTATTATCAATTTTTTCACAGAAGTCATTTATTTCTTTGATCATATTCAGATTTCATATAGTAGACATTTGGCAGTGAACATATACCATAATGAGTTATACACTTGGGTAACGGTGGATCGAAATTTTTACTCCCTCTAAGACTAAAGTTATCCCACTCTCACTCCTTCACATTGTATATATTTTCTAAGTTGCAAATTTTTCTCAACCAATCATATTTCTCCCATCCTTTCACGAAAATCCAATACTCCTCCTTCTCCTCGCATGACTTTACATACTTTCGTATTAGATCTTTATACTTGTAATAAGGTGAATGACCGTCATTCCAATTGAATCGCTACATTGAAAGGGGCCTCGTTGCCCTGTGTAGCTATAAATTGCGACGATTATATTCAAAATAAAAAAGTGTACTCTCTTTTTTTCAACCTTACAAGTTAGAATTTGCTTTTAGAGGTACAAAAAAAATATACGAGGATGCTAATAGGTCTCTATTGACACTCTCTTTCACTGCGTTCCACTTCTCGGAAAGAAAGCTAATACGTTATGATAAAGAGCAGACTAATATGTATTGATAAAGAGGAAAGAAAGGCATCAGATTAACTAAAACATACGTGCGTAATCGGCCAGTTCATATATCATTGGAAGATCGTTTTGCATCTAAGCGACTAGCGATGGTAAATCTTGATATCAATTTAACGCTAGCAACGGTAGTGAAAAGAACCATGTGGAGTGATATACCAAAGAAGCAAGACGACGAATTGTGGGAGAATGAGGAGGTGATGGAAGAAATGGAGGATGATCCAGATTTTGCCGCTTTAGTTGAGCAACTAATGGAAATAATGGATGAAATGGAAGGACAATTGGAGGAAGAGGAGGAAGAAGAAGAATGAGAGGAAGGAGATGCAGAGGCGGCGAAACCCTAATAATCGCGTGGTGATTTCTGTAAGTATACTTGTTTTGTAAAAAAAAATAGCTATTACTGTGTAAAGAAGAAAAGTAACAACATGTTTTCAAATATGTCTCAGGTGAGAAATGTGGCTACGCAAAAAAAAATGGAAGTACGAGCAGCAACAACAGTCAGAACCCGTGAGGAAGTTTGCAGGCACAGCCTGGCTTTCTCGCTGTAGATTGTTAGAAAAAAAAAAATTATTCAAAATATGTCTAAGTGAGAGAAAAAACAAAAAAATGAAAGTTGTGAAAAATATGTATTTTAAATAATATGGTGGGTTTTTTATGCCGAAAGGCTTTTTCCAGAAATCTGCGTGTATTTTTAATTAACCGTTCCCTTAATTCCTTTCATAAATAAAAAAAATAAATTTTAAAATATGTGTTCTCCCCTCTCCCTCTCTATCTCTCGCATCGAGAGCTGGCACGTTTAGGTGATTAGGGAAATGGGATTGAGAAGGTGTCACGTGCTTCATCCCCCCTCCCTCCACCACGGTGTCAGGTGCTTAATTTTCCCCCCATCACCAGGATGTCACATGCTTAATTTTCCCCCACCACCAGGTGTGTCACGTGCTTAATTTTCCCCCACCACCAGGAATGTCACGTGCATAATTTTCCCCCACCACCGGGATGTCACGTGCTTAATTTTCCCCCAACACCAGGATGTCACGTGATTAATTTTCCCCCACCTCCGAGCTTCCCCCACCACTCAGGAGTGGGGGCATTTCCCCTACCTCCCCTACCCCCGCGGAACCCCGACCCCCTCGCCATCTGGTCATAGAATCCCCTTAGCCACACTACTTGCTAAAAATGCAAATATCATTTTGAAAAAAAATTGTAGAAAAGGAGATTTCGTAATGCTTGAAATATAAGACATACGGCGAAACGCGGGACAATGGTACAGTCGTATTTTTCAACAGAATTTGAGGAGACTAGTAATAATTAAAGCCATTCTTCATGTTGATTGTCCTAAAGAGATCGCATTTTCGATAAATTTTATAGTCTTTCTGCTATGAACGATTGAAGTTGTACGGCGCACCAGTACATATTTCTTCACTCGCGTAGATCAGCTGTTGCGCACGTCCATCTTCAATCGTTCATAACTGGAAAACTATAAGCTTTATCGAAAATGCGAGCTCTTTTGGACAATCTACATTAAGAATGGCTTTAGTTATAACTAGTCTCATCAAATTCTATTGAGAAATACGACTGTACAATTGTCCCGCGTTTCGCAGTTGTAACGAGGCAAATTCTTTTGCCTTGCTACATGACTTATTTCTGGTTTTTAAAACGCCGCGCTCAAATGAGGTTTCGCTCGATCCCGGGTGGCGGCGCTGTGCCCCGTGCACAGCTGCCACGATCGCCTGGTCGACCGAAAACTGAAGCGCAGACACACCGCTTTTACCAGTCATCAAGGCAGGGCGTGTCTTTGTGGAAAATCCAAGGAAAGCTTTAATCGAGTTCGGATACCCATGTAAGTGGACCCCGAGACTGGATTCGATATACTAAGAAGGAAGGAAGGAGGCTAGACAGGGAATTGGGAACTGTGAAGAGGTTCAATTGGGGACCACTCCATCCACTACTCCTAATCTTAAATTTGACACTGCTGTGCATGCCTGGCTTATACTTTGCTATATTGTTTATTTCATGAAGGTAAGCGTTGAGAACCGATAGTAGGACTCAACGTTTAAGTATTATTATTCCTTTGTGATTAGCTTAGTAGCTCCAGATCTAGTAGGGTACAGCAGGTCTACGTAGGAAGTATTATTGAATCCAACTCCAAATACAGGAGATATATACAGAGCTCTTCCATTTGCACTCATATAGTTTAGTATTTCCAATAAGGAAAGTTAACTATTATTAAGATGAGTGGGATTATAGATTCCATAGCCTGTACGATGACAGGATTTAGGCTTTAATGCCATATATATATATATACTTTTATTTTTCTTCTTTACTTATATAATTGTACCTAAACTTATTTTCAATCAAATATCTCCTGGCTGGGTGTTGAAATTATATTGTGGTTAACATAAGGTTAATGAATTTGGTGCATACGCACATTAAGAAAGGAGATTTAGAGACTCCGTTGGACAACCCTAACCAATTAAATTTTTCTGGTACTGATTTAAATATTGATGGCCTTGGCTACGCCTTACTTTACCTGGTGTTACCTTTATGCTTGTGCCTTATATTTCCTACAGGGATAGTGCAGCAAGTAATTAGGTTCTTGAAGGGCTAGCGTTGGATAAACTTGCAAAGGGGTCTTTTGTCCAGTTGGACTTGTTCATGTCTGGACTGAGAGTCATACGATTGATCCAACTCCTCAGTGTTATCTAATTTTCATTCTTTTATTTCTTATGTATATATAAATATTTTCTTGTAAATGATTATCATCTCATTGCTCTTGTCGTATTAAGTTAACGGTAGATTTTGGGGAGAAATCCCATATACAATTGTATAATTATCTTAACTTGTATACTAGTAAAATTGATGGACAGAGCAGTGATAGAATATAATTCTTATTTTAATTTTTATTAATGTATACTAGTAATTTTCCATGAGAATCCACTTTAATTTCAAAGCATGCCACGTCCTTGAAAAGTCTCAAGCCGGCAGCCTCAGACTGGCTCATATATAAAGTTCATGAGCCTGGCGCTCTTTATAAGTAAAGTCTGTGTGCCTTTGCACTGATTCTTGTTAAAATTGTGCCTTCCCCACAATGGCAGGAATTCATGTCGCACAGTATTGCCTATATTTGAAGCATTAAGAAATCTCCTTTTCTACAATTTTATTTCAAAATGATAATTGCACTTTTAGCAATTTCATTATATCGGCAAGATGAAATGTTCTCAACATTATTTTAGCGGTATTAATATGTGTATAGCTACAGATAGGGGAATAGCGTAAATATGAGGAAAGCTTCGTAGTAAGTTTCGATGCTGGAGTGGGGGAACACGTTAGCGTGAGCCGCGAGAAGGGCGGAATGCTAGCTTTCTTCCTAAAAATTATTGATTTTCGTCCACCTCAGAAACGCGGGACAATGGTACGGCTCTATTTCTCAACCGATTTCAATGTTTTTGGGCTTGTTGGAACCGTTAGGTCTGGCACCTCGTCATAAAGAAGCCCGATTTTTCGATTTGTTTTGCGATTAAATATTATTAATGCGAATTTTTAAACAATTTGTTTTTTTTTCATTTTTTGGAAAATAAGGCCTTTTCATGACAAGGTTCGAGTCCTAACTGTACCAATAAGCCCAAAATCATTAAAATCGGTCGAAAGGTAAGGCTGGACAATTCTCCCTCGTTTTCGTTGCGTAATGTTGGCTACAGAGGACTTGAGGGATCCCGTTAATAGCAAGCCAAAGAGTATTAAGCTTTTCCTTTATATCATTTTTCGATAACCCTTCTATTTTGACCTCTAAAGTAAATTGAAAGTTAATTTTCGAAGAAAGCACAGTATTTGGACAAAAATGCTTTTTTAGAGGATGAAGAGGTATACTATTGTTAAAGAAGGTATATTATTCCCTTATCCTCTGAGGCTTGCAAGTAATACTTTTAAAAAAATCATAGTTTTCCAAAATAGCTGTGCTAACTTCACACACCAAAGCATAGTAGAAGATCATTTTAGACCCAGATTAGCTTCACTGTTTGCAATATAATTGGATAACAGAGATTATTTCTCACCGACTATGGTCAAGTGGACAGGATGACCAATAGGGGGCGTTGTTGATATTTGACACTCGTAAATCCCTGAGTCCTTTTTTTGAGGGTATCGTATTCTTAAGGTCCATTCTTCCGTATGGGGAGAATGCATCGCCTCAAACCGCTGGTCGCTTGTGTAAGTGTAACGGCCAACTGTTAGAAGATGTATATCTCGATGTCTTACCCAGGATACCTAAAAGAGAAATATGAAAATATAAGAGAGGAATGATCCGATCCTTTTATATTGACGACACGGTGAATCAAAAGCGAGAAAGAGGCTTTAAAATCTCATTTGTATGATAAAATGTCATCCGGTACTATACAATATTTAGATAAGTTATAATTAAAAATGATAAAATCCTTATATTTTATGGAGACTTGTTATCATTAATTTATATTATATACACTGAGAAAAAATATTATTAAATTTATACCAGTGACGCAATTGTTAAGAAACCTGTTTTACCCATACCAATAATATTGATTCAAATAGACGATGCCCGAATTGAGTCCAGATTATTTTTATATTTGTCATTTAAAGGGAACAAGTTCTGTAAAGCGTTGTTTCTTAAAGTTATTATTACGAAGAAATGAGAATATTTATTGATTCGCAATAAAGTGCATCTTTATACTAAAGTTAAAAGATACTAAAGCAATAATTTTTTCTCTAATAAAAAAAAAATACTGGCACTAAACTGCCAAAACTTGGATCGTTCGATGTATCCCGTGGAATAGACAGGTCTTTGAAGCTGACCAAAATCAAAAAAACTGAATGTTTTATTTAAAGTACATTTTCCCCCTGCATAGTATATACCAAAATTGAAAAAAAGATACCAACAAAATAAACAACTGAGAGTCTATTGAAAAAAAAGTTTGCCTTTTTTTATAAAAAAAAACAATTAAAAAATATATTTATAATAGAATTTTTTAAGTTCGAGGTACACTGTCGGTCAAAAGTTTAAGACCACTTGAGAATTTTCGTTCAAAATCAGTCACTTATTTAAACGCGCATAACTTCGTAATGAAAAAAGATACAATAAGTTTCAAAAATCCGTTGGAAAGCTGATAAAATTCTACATAAAGCAGAATTAGATCAATGCACAGAAAACGTGTAGTTATCGAATTACCTTTAAATAAAAATGCTGCTAAATTTAAAATTTTTAATTTTTTCGTTACGTCAATTCAACTTGTTTTAGCACTTGCAATAATTATGGTAATTATGTGAAACTTTGGTGACATAAAGTTCAAGGTTTCAGCTTTAATTTGAGCTATCAAACGTCACGATATTCATTGTATTTTCTTATTTTCATAAATTTTTTCTGAGTAATGTCGAGAAAAATTGTTGACCAATAAACAACTGCGCAAGCATATGAAACAATTTCAGATTCAAGAATCCGTCAGTATTAAACGACCTATTCTACTTGTTTCATATTGCACTTTTATTCAGTTAGAAGAAATATGATAATTGTAAATCATTGAATTAATAAAATAGATTTGATTAATCATTACTCTACTTTTGTTGATTTAATTTAAAAATTAATGGTATTTGTGTTAATTGAATAAAAGTGCAAAATGTGGAACAAGTATAATAGCTCACTGAATACCGGCAAATTCTTCGATCTGAAATTGTTTCAATTGATTGGGCAGTTGTTTTTTGGTCAAAAATTTTTCTCGACATTACTCAGAAAAATGTTATGAAAATAAGGAAATACAATGAATATCGTGACGTTTGATGGCTCAATTTAAAGCTGAAACTTTAAACTTTATGTCACCAAAGTTTCACATAATTACCATAATTATTGCAAGTACTACAACAAGTTAAATTGACGTAACGATAAATTAAAAATTTTAATTTAGTAGCATTTTTCTTTAATTATATTGCGACAACTACACATTTTCCGTGCATTGAGCTAATTGCACTATATGTAGAATTTTATCAGCTTTACAAAGGTTTTATGACTTTTATTGTTTATTTCCTCATTACGAAGTTATGCAAGTTTAAAGAAGTGTCTGTTTTTCAACCAAATTTCTCAAATGGTCTTAAAATTTGACCGGCAGTGTATATGCTGAGGTGAATAAGTCAAAAAATGTCTGTGCAAAATAACAAGTAAACGAGCAAAATACTTTATGAGTTCGATTCCACGGCGCGAAAAATGTAACGTTGTAAGAAAAACCAGTTTAAAATTTTCAGATTTAAAAGATTTTAATTGCTAATATTTCTATGGATTTTATCCCAATCGAATCTTAACCTGCTTGTTTTATATACACATATGTATTATATTATCCACACATACAAATAAAATTTTATTCATATACCTTTTTAGGTCAAAATAATCATGAGAAAAAACTACGCACCCGTTTACCTATTTTAGCCCGTATATGCGTCTCAAGCGTATAGTTTCGATAACTTTATAAAGACTCTTAAATTTTTTTTTTTGCTTGAACTTTGGGAATAAATTTATCAGATGTAATGAAAATATTTTTATTATAAGATAACTATATGGGTAAGAATAAGGGTAATGTAATATCCTATTAATCGATTAACTCCCAATTTACCAAATCTGGACTATTACTTATAGAGTCGAGATTTCTTAGTAAATCTATGATGTTATGTTGTATTTTAGGGTAAAAACATGCCCTTTTGACGACTTTAAGGTCATTTTTGAAGTTTAACCCTTACAAAAAACAACAGCAAAGGTTGAATGTATAAAAATGAGTTAAAAAATTTCCATTTTTCTTATTTTTGGAAATTTGACCTTTGCTGCTGCTTCTTGTAATGGATCAACTTAAAATGTGAGCTTAAAATCGTAAAGAGGGCATATTTTTACCTTTATAAGTAACTTAATATCATAGTTTTACTAAGAAATCTCGACTCCATAAGTAGAAGTCCGGATTTGGTCGATTGGGCGTTAATGGGTTAGCAAGTAAATTTTATTCCTTCACCTCTGGCTTCTCTCGCCAAAAACTCAGACTATAAGAACGACTCGGCCAACTTTTCCCACCCGTCAATAGGAAACTTCGTGAAGTGGAGTTGGCAGAACTGTGAGCACGAAATATAAAGAACTAATGCGTAAACCATACAATTCCATATGTTAAGCAGAAAAAGAATTGACTACAGTTTTGACAATTTGTTTGATATTTCGGCTTGTAGTATATTTACTCATAAAAGTATTTCTGATTATAAAAGCAGAATATACATATTGATTTTAATCAGTTTTATAAAATAAGAAAGCGAAGTTTTAATTATATAATATCTATATTAATTATAACTGCACACTTAAAATTTAATAGCTATTATTTTTATATAGGTTAATAAATCTGACAGATAGAAGTGGAAGTAAATAAATTTCAAAAGAAGAACTCTGTCCATTTTCAATTTTATCAGATAAGTGTCAAAATTTGTATTAATTTTATCAAGTCTTCCGGTGAAAATTAAAATACATTTCTTTGTAAGAAAATTTACATTTTCTTTTACAGGCCAAATTTCTTAGGGTTACAGAAATTTTATGGATAAGATGAATACCATGATTCTGGAGCTTTCAATAAATATTATCTTAAGCGATTGAGATGTATATGAGCAGTAGGTTCTATGAAAGCAGCTAACAAAGTAGGCGATTATTTGCTAGTTTTGTCCACCATAAGGTATCATCTAATTTGTTGATGAGACAAAATTTTTGGAATCATATAGAGGAGTCAGAAATAGAAGAAGAACTTGTGAGAAAGAAAAGACAAACCTGTTTTCAGAGAAAGAGAAGATGGCAGTAGGTGGTATGAGGAGGCAAAGGTGTCCGCTAAGTGCAAAGCTATTCCTGATAGATAATATACCTGGAAATGTGGCTGACAATAAGAGTCAATGTTATATAATATTCTCTTATGTTATGCTAGTTGAAATGTGTTAAAGATAAGTGCAAAGGAAAAGATAAAGTAAAACACCATTTAACAAGGTATCCTGTTAATTTGTGCTAAATCAATAATTTCATATAGATTATATGATTCTAAAAGACAAATTGTAAAATCATTTCATCACATAGCTCTTAATTCAGAAGTTATTAAAAATTTAAAGTTCCTTACTGTAATATTTCAGTTTAATAAAGTATTTCGATGCCCTTCTCATTTTTAACAGGCATTACTTGATAAGGAATCCAGAGACTAAGATATGTACAGTATCAAAATAAGAAATTCTTTTTAATTCTTGATAACATTTTATTTAAGGGCTAAGTAGACAAACAGGGGAGAATATTATTCTTAATTCATACGACCTCCATAATTATTTCACTTTGGAATGAGTTAACCGCAGGTACTATGTATATTAAAATGAATAGCAATATTTATATTTCAATTATTTTCACTTATTATTTCAAATATAACATAATCATTTCTGTTTAAGAATTTGTTTTTTAGTAGTATCAGTTTACACTATTTTTATATTCATTTGCGTAGGTTTACTATATTTTTTAGTATATTTTTGTACGCATAATCAATTGCTTTTGGAAACATAATCTATCTCTTTCGATGAAGTCAAATATTATTTTAGTTGTTATTATCTGAAACGTTACTGTACCAATAATTGTTTTAAAAAAATTAATTTAATTTAAATATTTTTGTGAAAGGAACATTGCAGATTGCAAATAAATATCAGTACCAAAAACATCTGTTAGTGATGAGTATAATATAAAGTTTGATTGAATAAAAGTATTATGTGCTTAACTATATTACATTTTATTAAAATTTGTAAAATTATTTTAAATTTATGCTTATTAGTATTAAAGTAAGATATTTAAATTTACGATGAATTAATTTATAGACTGGAAATGTGGCGTCTGTAAGTCATTTTAACGTTTTAGATTATTTATTTAGTGTAAAACGTTACCGTATGATTTTCGATTATCATATCTTTTTTATCTATGTTAAATAAGCAGGCTGTTATTGTAATATCTTCGGCAATTGGAAGTATTAATATTAATTTTGTAAACACAATGAGATATTATATTTTATTGACCAGGAATTTTTCTACACATCAAAATGTCATTGTCGTCAACAATAGTAATTTACTTCTTCATTGTAAATGAATAAATTTGCGATGTATTAACGTAAAATTTTGTGAAAACAACGTTTTGTGCGTTAGTCGTGATTTAATTAAAACAGCTAAAATTAGTACCGCGTTGTCAGTTTTTGAAATAAAAGCTTTGTATGTTGTGCGCACTTTCTACGCTCTTCGTTAAAAGTTTATATTAATTGTGTGGCATATAATATACTTTTTTAATGAAAGGTGCAGAAAGTGTTAGCATCACAAACAAGACTACACTGTAATAATACCCTTTAAAGAGCATTCATTTTTAGGATATTAACCCTTAAATGGACAATGTTGTTTTTAAACAACATACTAAACATCACAGATAAAATTATCTTTATTTTATTTTTTTGTTAATTTTGACAACTAGTTCTTATTTCTGAACGAATTTTGTACTTTTTTTAATGTTGGCACTATCCAATATTTTTATGCATTAAAAATAAATGAATGTCAAATGTCACTTTGAAGAAAACTTTTCTAGTGGCGCGAAACTAAGTTTTGAAGCTGTGTTCGGACTTTGATAAAATATAATGTAAGTATATAACATATTTTTATTTGCTTGATTATATCTTCAATTACATGTTCATGTTGTAAAACATTGAAAATTACTTGATGCTACTGTCGAATTACGCGAAATCTGGTATGTTGTAGGAAAACTACAATGCGCATTGCCTGCTAAATAAATGCATGTTTGGTGAAGGGTTTTTATTTTGCTTTTCAGCATGCCGCGATTACTAGAAAGCGAAATTACAAAGTATTTAGAAACTCTTGAAGATTCAGAAGATGGCTTAGACGGCTCGGACTCCGAAGTAGAGGATGAAGGTCACTATTATCAAACAGCTCGAGATGTTCTTCGGGACCTTGAAAATAGTGATGAAGGTGAGAATGCCCAGTCTGATAAAGTGGATGCTGATCCTCCTCTCGTAATTGACAACGATCAAAATATGCCAGACCCTCCTATTTTGGAAGCCGGAGAAGCAGTACCCCAGAGTAGATCACAAGGGATTTCTAAGCGACCTCTGGTTTGGCGAAAACGGAATCTTGTTACTGCTGAAGACAGCCTTATTTTTAGGGGAGAAACTCAGATAACGGAAGCATTGATGTCTTGTAACACGCCGTATGATTTTTTTTCATTTTATTTTACATCAGATCTAAAAAAGCAAATTGTAGAACAAAGTAACTTATACGCGGCCCAGAAACAAATATCCAATCCTGAAATTATAAATGAAAATATCCTAAATAAATTCCTAGGCATTCTGATTTACACCTCAGTCATAAAATTTCCAAACACCAGGGCTTACTGGAGTGATAAATTTGGTTATGATCACATAAAAAATACGATGCCGTTAAAAAAATTTGAAAAAATAAGATCCACTCTCCATTTTGCCGACAATACGCTATGCTTACCCAAAGATCATCCAGACTATGACAGGCTATTCAAAATAAGACCTCTTGAGGAAATGCTCAACTGCCAGTTTGGAAAGGTTCCCTTAGACCAAAGGCTTTCCATAGACGAGCAGATGTGTGCAACCAAAATGAGCCATTACATAAAACAATACATGCCCAATAAACCCCACAAGTGGGGGTTCAAATTATATCTCATCTGCAGTCTACAAGGATATGCTCATAGATTTGAGGTTTACAGTGAAGGCGGCTCCAAAAATAACATCTTACCTGGTGAGCCAGATTTGGGAGAGTCTGGAAATACAGTCGTCAGGTTAACTAGAATGGTACCACGGAATGTGAATCACATTATATACTTCGACAACTTCTATACTTCTGTGCCTCTCGTCACCTATTTAGCTAAGGAAGGAATTTTCTCACTGGGAACAGTAAGAGTAAACCGATTGAGAAACTGCAAATTGCCTGACAAAAACACTATAATGAAAAAGAACGTACCCAGAGGATTCTATGAGGAAAACGTGGCGACTGTGGATGATATTGACGTAAGTGCTGTTGTGTGGAAAGATAACAAGCCCGTTAACCTTCTTTCCACTTACGTAGGAGCAGAACCAGCAACCACAGTCACGCGCTTTGATAAATCGAAGAAAGAGAGAGTTGCTATTCCATGCCCCAAAGTCATCAAGGAGTACAATGCTCACATGGGGGGCGTGGACTTATTAGATTCATTTATAGGTCGTTATCACATCACAATAAAGAGCCGCAAGTGGACCATGCGCTTATTTTATCATTTCCTGGACCTCGCAGTTATAAATTCATGGGTTATGTTCAAGAAGGTAAATAATATAAAAGGAAATGATCAACTTCTCAATTTGGGTACATTTAGACTAGAACTTGCCGAAACCCTCTGCAAATTGGGTCTACCTGCAAATGGCGCTAAACGTGGTCGACCTAGTGGGAGCACAATACAAAGAGAACTTGTAATGAAGAAGTTCCGAGGACCAGCTCAAGCAATTCCTTTGAAAGACGTCAGATTGGATCAGACATGTCATTGGGCAGTTTGGCTGGATAAGCAGCAGAGGTGCAAATTCCCGAAATGTTCAGGATTTACGTTCAAAATGTGCCAAAAATGTCGTGTATCTTTATGTGATACGAAAAAAAGCAATTGTTTTTATAAATATCATAATTTAGAATAAATAAACACATTTCAAAAACAATATCCACTCTTATTTTACCCATACTTGCAAAATGTCATTGAATGCGCAATGTAGTTTATAAACAACACTCACATTATTGCAAAAAAAAAATAGTAAATTCATGTCTAGATTTTTTTACTCATTTTTCCTAGACAGTAATACATGTCTATTACACAAATATATTTTTTTAAAACGTAAAAAAAAAATCGTCCATTTAAGGGTTAAAGGTAGGAATATTGTATATATATAAAATGATGTATAATTAATGTTTCAATGGATAGGTTAAGAATATTAGAATATAGAAATCATGTTATTGAAAAGAACTAATACAGCCAACAGGATAATTTTGGCTTTTCAATGTAATTAGAAAATATTGTTTTTAAATTACTGTAAATTTCTCATATATCGTTCTTTTTACATAATGATGAATACCGATTCAAAACTATACGTATAAGTAATGATCATACTGCAATTTTATTATGTATTTGATCCTTAAACATACATCAATCAAATCTAATTATTTTCTTTAACAAAGTAGAGTTAAAATTTGTCATAAACATAATTGCGTTTGTTATTTCAAAATGTAAGAATTTTCATATAAATTTTCCATTATTTAAAAGTGGTAATTTATTTTCTATCTCTATTTTTGCAATTTCCAATCAAAAATAGTATATATTTTGTAATTAAACTACATTCGTTTTTTTTATTACACACAGAGGATGAACCTTCTAGCTGAGGCCTACCAAATATATTTTGAAAAATAAAAACCTTTTTAATGAGATCTGCATTTCTATAGGGTATACCTATTAAGAAATACAAAGTAAGCTTCAACTGCCCTTCAAATGATTTTTCAAAGTTAAACCAATTATACACCATCTTATTGCGTCCTCTTAGTAAATATAACTTGGTATATGACAATTCTTTTTAAAATTTTTAGCATGCTAAACTTTTGTAGGTCTTAAGTTAAAAGAGTCTACCCTATATATGGCTTATGTTTACATTTTTATCTCTCCTCATTTGCGTGTCTCTGTGTGTCTAGCGCTGCGTATATTGTAAATACACTTTTTATCCCCTTAATTGCATGTCTCTCATTGTCAACGAAAAGGTGTAGGTACTTTTTCTATTTAAGTATAGTTAAAAATAATGAGCCAAATGCAAAAATCGAATAGTAATAGAAAAAATTGGGTATTTGACGACTATCGTTATTGTGTCAAAAAAAAGAAGGACGATAAATTTTAGTATACAGTTTCAGATCACATACATACAACAGAAATTTAATAATGTTCATTTTATATATTAATTATATATTGCAATTATTTTATTCTTTTAGAATTCTGTATTGCATTAATAAAAAAACCAAATGTAAAGCTCATGGTATTTTTCAAAATAACACCTTCATTAATTCAGGTGTGGAACATAATCATTTGCCAAATTTAGAAGAAAATAATAGATTAAAGTTATACAAAAGTACGAAGCAATTAAGTATAATTCCAGGGGTATTACCGAAACAAATTTTCCAGGCAGCAGCACAAAGGTAAGATGAACATAGAATAATTTTTACATTATTTCCTTGATAAATGAGAATTAATTAGTACCCAATTGTTATAAAATATATTTACTATTAACACCAAATTGTTTAATAAAACCCATGTCATTTTTATTTTTATAATATTTAAGCTTTATAGAAATTGTGTTAAGTTGCAATTAATATGGCAATACGTACTGTAACGCTACTGTCTATCCCGAGGGATAGCGTAGAAGGGGAGGGAGGAGTGATCCCTCATCGATCGCGTTCGCGTCCCAATAGGCGACTTCCTACAAGACCCGAGCGCCTTCGATGTAATTATTTTATAATTTCCGAATATTTATTGATAGAGATGGGGTTCTAACCCTCATACGTGAATATTGGGAAAGGGGTGCTAATACACTAATTCTTCAACTTTGGTTCAACTCTCTTTATTATTAATTCCATGCTCAATACAATATCCGGTCCTCCTTACACGGTATCAGTGTTACGCGAGGTCCTAAATGTGGACGCGGCCTAAGTCGTGCGAACACGGCTGAAGCCCCGATGACGTAGTAGCTAGCCCCGCGCTCGAGCCATAGTTGGCGTTCGCGGCGGTCCCACTGAGTTGCGCGGTACTCGCGCGCCTCCGGCGGATTCCTAGGCTAACCACGACGCGACGTCACGCTGATAAGTCCCTATCCCCGCGCGTGCGCGGCACTCGACAGTTATTCGCACTGACTCCGTTCCCGCGTACTCAAACGCAACAACGACCCGGATTGTTTTTTTTTGGGAGTCTAAGGTCGCGAGTCCTCGCGATAATAGTACTAATTCCGCGGCCTTGAACCGACTCAAGGGAACGATCCTGTCAACGCTCAAACTCACAACGAATATATGTAATCGCGAACACTCGGTTACTTTGCGCTTCTACACAATATGCTTTCGTTATCGGTCCGACGGAATGACCACTCCGCTAGGTTGGCCGCTTACCCGTGACAGGTGAGCAGGGCCAGCGGTTCCCTATAAAACCGATCGGTGCTACGAGCCCTAGAGCCCTAGCACACCTCGGGACGTCACAGGACTTTAATACGAACGAATAATCACCCTTACTTCAGCTGTCAAGGGCTGGCTCTCTTCTTTCTCTCTCTCTCTCTCTCTCTCTCTCTCTCTCTCGCTTTCGCTCTTCTCTCTCTTCCCTTTTCACGCCCTTAATTCTTGCCCTTAGGGCCAGTATACTCCGCTGTCCGGTATGGTTTCGCGGCCGGGCTGCAATTGCTGCACTATCACTCACTGGCTTTCTATGTAGCAACAGTGGCTTCGGCCGCGAGGTTATATCGGCGACGGGGAAAGAATTCAGGCACTAAGTGTCACCTTTGACATCTAAACTACGTGTGTCGGGGCAGTCCGCGGGAGCAGGTAAGGCCCTGCGCCTGTCCCGCCGCTGCCCCGCTATACCCATCGCGCGACACTAGGAAGCCGACAAGTTATCGATCCCCGATCAATAACTCATCGGTTGATAACTTCCTAGTTCGCATACGACCCGCCTATCTAGCGCTTGAGATTAGCAAAGCGCTAGATGGCAGCTATTGTAACGCTGCGGGAACGCAACGTTACAGTACTAAATAATTCAGTTTTCCTTTGTGTCAATTTGACAGATTGCATCCTTCTTCATTGACATTTACTCCTAATATTATATTTTTATTCTTAAATAAATAAATTTTGTTTGCCTTTGAAAAGTCAACCAGACATAGGTACCCAAATAAATTTTAATGAATGCAGACGCACAATTCAGAAACAAATAAAAAGTCCCAAGATATTAAAAATATTAATATTAAGGAAAAGTCTATAAAAAAATTAGGTGAATTTTTAAAAAATAACGTGAATGCATTAAAATTTAAATTCAATAATAAGCAATGCAAATTAACGATAAAATTAATTGGAAGTAGTAATAAGAACCTTAATTTACTGTTATATGAAGAATATCTTATCCTAAATTTAGATGAAAGCATTGATCAAATTTTTGTAGATGCCACTTTTAAAAGTGTATCTTATTTTAAAGACAAAAATAATAAATTATTAACTATAATGTTGAAAATTAGTAATAATGTTTATTCCAAAGTAAGTTCCTTATTTCATACAAATATTAAATATATATTAAATTAAATGTTATATAATTACTTAAATTTATACATGTGCAATTCATTTTAAGCTATAAATATATTAATTATTATTTTTAGTAAAAATTACTTGAAGACAAAGATAACTTGTATATGTACAAATATTGTGATACTTAGTAGTTTTTGTATATATATATTGTCATGGGTTCACACCGTAGTAGAAGTAGTAGGGGGCTCCGACGATAGGGAGGTGAGGGGGGTTCGGGTGTGCGGGGGGGGGGGGGGGGGGGGGTGTTGATGGTGAGGGGGGTAGAGGGGAGGGGGGAGTAGTAAATATGGTTACCGGGTGGTGAGGGGGGTTGCGGGTGTGCGTGGGAGTCTTCTTAAGGAGTGGGGGGTTTGCTGTATGTCTGCGTCACTCCATTTGCCCTCTCTTAGTCTCTTCCCCCTCTCGCATCACCCTAGGGCCCTGATGGTTAGTTATCATCCGGGTCCACTAATTCCCTAGGGCTTACACCATTACAGATAGTTACCTACAGAACTTTTTCTTTTTTGGGTACTGAAATAGCTGGACAAAACAGTTAGTTTAAATCTTTCCCGCTAGGGTGCGTGCGTGAAAAGGAAACTATATGTTAACCCCTCATTGGTCCCGAGTGTTGCTATAGGGAGTCAGGCGTTTGGGATGAAGGTACTAGGTATACTTAAGTCAAACAATATGTTACCCCCCCCCCCCCCCCCCCCTGGTAAGATTTCACCATGTTTGTCTTTGTTTCATTTTTTTTTACCGAATAGTATAAGTGAAAGGTGAGGAAGAAAAAAGAATAAGATACTTTTAAATATAAAATTCAACATATAATAATAGACGCTTAAAGAAAATGTACAAGAAAATGATATAAATTGTATATAATAATAATAAATAATACTTATATAAAACTTAGTATAAGATCAAAAATAATATTTCATTCAGTGAGCAGCTTCTGAAACATACATAAAAAATTTATTAATGACAAATAAATTGTGAACATAAGTATTATTTACCTTCTATTTGTTTTCGCACTCACTTTGCGAAAACATCCACCTCCTGATAGACGCAGTGGATTGATTTTCCTGATCTGCCACAGAATTTTAATTTATGCAGTTCGCAAGGGGTGTTGAAAGTTGTAAAATGTAGCCTTAGGTTGTCACACTTGGGGCACTTGTAATATTCTAAATTAAGGCATTCAATGTTCATTAAATTAAGAATATCACGTTCTATAGTGCCCCCTTTGTATGCAACTACTGGATACATATAGTCTCGTTGCACAATTCTTATGAAGTCATATATTTCACTTTGTTTATACTTTTCAAAACCCGTATTTCCATATTTTATGCCATGTACATTTCTATACACATAACTAGCACTTTTTTGATCTTTAATACTTAAATCATGAAATGTATTATTCACTTTAAACGATGCGTAATATGTGTAATCAGTTTTTACATCTTTTATGGCTACTTCTTTATATACTATTTTCTTGTTCACCATAAATCCATCAATATCTATTATATGGGTGATACTGTTTAAATTGAAAATTTTCTAACTTGAGCGAAAAAATAATGTAGTAATCAATGTTCTAAAGCTATAACTGAACTGAAGACTACCCTATATGCTGAAAGGGATGCGAACAATTTGATTTGTGGTGGAAGGTGATTAATCAGACACTCTTAGAAATACCATTGGTCCAAAGAGAGAATTGAAATACTTGGTTTGAAGAGAGGGGGAAAACATTAGACAAACAAAAAAGAATATATTTAAAATAAATGCAAAGTGTAATAAATTTAGTATAAAAAAACGTTAACATGATGACACCAACGTTCGTCGATTTTCAAGGATTCTATTTAATGGATAAGACATTTATAGTTAAAGAATTTGCAGTTTTACAAGAACTAAAAGTGCATCATATTTTATTTTCACCCTCCTTTCCATACACTTGGTTAAGTGAAGAGGAGAGAAAGCAATCAGAGTAAGTTTATTTTATAAAAAACAATTTATTATTTTCAATTAATAAGGCATTTCTTTTTCAGTTCAATCTTTTTCAATCATCATGGCTTAAATTGGATGGATGGCTACTCACCATATTATGAATATAAAGATATTATAAGAAAATATATATATGAGGATGCGGTTTTTGTAAAAGGGGAGGAGAAGTTAAAGTGGTTAAGGAATATTTGTAATTTAGAAATTAGTAATGTAGACGAATATGCATGGGGAAATTATAGTTTAGTAGATGGTTTATATAATTCACAATTTCCTATTTGTATGAATCATGAAGGCATATGTGCACTGAGAAATGTCTATTATATGAAATACATGTATGAAACAAATATCTAGAAGATATACAGGGTGTAACGAAACGACCGCCTTTTCTCGTAACTGGAGGTTCGGGGTGACCATCCAAATGTACGTTTAAAATTTTGTTCGAATCGTTCAAGGGGTTTAAAAGTTATTTCCATTTAAAACTCACCCTTTTTCGGTCCTTTTCGAACGACTTTAACTGCATAATAAAGTGGAGAAAGTGAAAAAACAATTGACGAACACCCCACTAGAATGTAAAAATTATCGATCGCGCGCGATAATACATTTGCTATTTATTTCATTAATCTGGCTATTAGATTAATTTTAAAAATAGCAAAATCCTTTTCATTACAATTCCAAATCAATTCAATACAAGTATCATTGACTGAATTGATGGAGAGAGGGAGAAGATAGAATGAAAAGGAAAGTATCAAAAGCTAAGATGTCACGCGACCGCACTGATAATTTAATAGGAAACACATCAAGGCATTTTCTTTCTACAAACGAAGGTAAAAAGAATGATTTAAAATCAATTCATTGATGACAGAAAAAATTAAACTTACCCATTTAAAGTTCTCCAAGTTTCTTTAAACCGAAGTTTTTAAAAAAGCTTCAAACTGGCTTCTCGATGATTTCCAGAATGTACACTATCATTGATTTTGCATTTAAGAACTCGTGAATTTAAACAAATTAGGTGTTAACCTACGTTTCTTCAAAACACCGGTTAATTTGACACTTTTTGAACTGTTTGAAGTAGGCTGAAAAGAGAGACACAGAGAGATAGAATAATCAATAATTCGTTTCGACCACTCTTAATCACCCTACTTCAAACAGTTCAAAAGTGTCAAATTCACCAGTGTTTTGAAGAAACGTAGGTTAATACCTAATTTGTTTAAATTCACAAGTGTTTAAATGCAAAATAAGTGATAGTGTGCTTTCTGGAAATCATCGAGGAGCCAGTTTGAAGCTTTATCAAAAACATTGATTTAAAGGAACTTGCAGAACATTTAATGGGTGAGTTTAGTTTTCTCCTTCATCAATGTATTGATTTTGAATCATTCCCTTTAGCTTCGTTAGTAGAAAGAGAATGCCCTCATGCATTGTCTATTAAGTTATCATTGCGCTCGCGCGATATCTTAGCTTTTGATACTTTCCTTTACATTGCGTCAACTCGTTCTTCCCATCAAATCAGTCAATGATGCTTGTACTGAATTGAATTGAAATTGTAATGTAAAGGATTTTGTTATTTTTATAATTAATCTAATAGCCAGATTAAAGAAATAAATAGCAAAAGTATTATCGCACGCGATCGATAATTTTTACATTCTAGCTGGGTGCTCATCAATTGTTTTTCACTTTCTCCACTTTCCATTATGCAGTTAAAGTCGTTCGAAAAGGACTGAAAAAGGGTGATTTTTAAATAGAAAGAACTTTTAAACCTCTTGAAAGATTCGAACGAAATTTTACACGTGCACTCCGTTTGTCACCCAGAACCTCCAGTTACAAGAAAAGGCGGTCGTTTCGTTACACCCTGTATAGTTGAAACCCTTGAATGTGTTATTCTCTTACTCCACCAAGTAATCTGATTCTATAAATATTTATTATACTGAACTGATTCTGAGATTGACTATTTAATAAGCGCTGGATCAAAGGCTATTTAATAAGTGCTGTATCAAGGGCTATTCATTAATTTCACACTGATCGAAACTTGAATGTACTAATCTGTTTCTTTAAATATTTATGATACTGAAATGTGATTCTGAGATTGATTATTTAATGAGTTCTGCATCTAAGATTATTCATTATTTTCGCAATGAGCATCTAAACGGAAAGAACAATGATGTCCCTCCGAAATAGAGTATTAAATAACCAGGAGGAATATTGTAAGTGGGTACGCGAATGTCGCGATTACATAAAAAAATTGAGAATTGCTAGCAACAATGCACGTACAGGGACAAAGCAGAAAATTTTTGCAGAAATTGCGCAAATACAATGCCTATTGATCAGAGCAGCAAGAGAAAAAAGTTATTCTTCAAATCACGCTCTTAAGAATCCCGATTTAAGAACTCAGTATGATTATCGCGAGTGGGTTTGCAAGTGTCGTGATTATATTCGAGATTTGAGAGAATCCAACCGGAATGCAACTCCAGATACCGTACGGAAAAATCTTGCTGAAATAACACGTATTCAACAGTTACTTCTGCATGCAGCAAAAAATAAAAATTCAATTGGAGCGGGTATTAATGTGAAAAAGCTTATTTGGAAAGATCTTGATTCATCATTTAAAAGTCGAATATGTAGCGGTATGATAGTAAACACTAATTATATCGAAACACATGAATTTCTATTGGCAGCAATAGATATGGTGCAGTCTTACATGAACAAAGTATTCAGTAAAGTAAGCGCTGTTAAGATAAACACGGTATTCAACGGACAATTTATTTGCAAGGAAATTAGTGATATAAAGTATATTTTCACTAAGAATGTGATTTTATACAAGACTGATACTTTTAGTGATTGGTATGAAACAAACGTTATAGATAAAATTTTAAAAGAATTAAGTGAATTTCAAGAGCGTAATAGTGGGTGGGCTTTGGAAAAAATACTAAATTTAATTGTGAATATAAATTATTATAATCCGCTACACGCAGTCTGTGGAATCGTCCTACCAAAATCTATTAAGGGCAAACAAGCAGTGATAAACATACTGAGTGATGATAATACATGTTTTGCATTGGCTGTAACGGCTGCACTCTATCCTGCAAATCCAAATAGAAACCTACAACGACAATCTTCATACCCTCATTTTGAATCTGTTTTCAACGTTAAAAGTATAACATTTCCTCCAACCACATTAAAACAAATACCTAAATTTGAAGAAGATAATGATGTGTCGATTAATGTTTTCACCATGGTGGATGGGCCGGAAGGGGAGGAGAATAAAACTATTGCACCTCTTCAACGCACAAAATGCGAGAAATCGAGAAATGCTAATCTTCTTCTTCTCGAACATCAAGATACAGCACATTTTTTATGTATCAGGAGTCTTTCTCGCCTACTAAAAAAACAACTGACTAAAAAAAAACAATCTCATCTTATTTGTAATCGGTATGTTATACTGTTTACATTTTAATATAATTTTATTTAATGTTAATATTCTAATATGATTTTCTTGTCTTAGATGTTTACACTATTTCTTCAACGAGGATAAACTTCAATCTCATAAACGTGATTGCAGTCAGCTCAATAAAAACGTCCGTATATTGCTACCTGAAAAGGACCATTGGCTGTCCTTTAAAAACGACAAGAACAATGAGAGGGCCCCGTTCGTTGTATATGCAGACATTGAGTGTTTACTGGAAAAAGTGAATGAAATGAGCGGGAACAGTAGTGTTTATCAAAAACATATACCTTTTAGTGTAGGATATTATTTTAAAAGCGCTCGGGATTCATCGCTCTCAACTTATAAATCATATCGTGGACTCGAGTGTATAGAATGGTTTGTGCGAGAACTCGAAAAAATTGCTAGCATAGTGAGTGAAAAACTAAAGAATGTAGTACTTATGAACGCACTAAGTATTAGTGAAAATTTTCGTCATAACAATGATTCCAACTGTCATATATGTAAAAAGCCATTTCTTCCAAATAAAATACGTGTTCGTGATCATGATCATTTGACTGGTAAATATAGAGGACCCGCTCACAATAACTGTAATTTAAACTATAAAGATTCTCACGTTATTCCGGTAATTTTTCATAATTTATCTGGTTATGATTCACATTTCATCTTCAATACGCTCGCTAACTTGTATGAGGGGTCAGTATCCCTGTTACCTGTACATAAGGAAAAATATATTTCATTTACAAAATACATACGGAAATATAATATTCAGCTCAGATTTATTGATTCATTTAAATTTCTAGCATCAAGTTTAGACAAATTGAGCTCATACTTGGAGAGATCTCAATTGAAAAATTTAGAGTCAGAATTTTCGAATTTAAATATGGAACAATTTAATCTTTTAAGAAGGAAAGGTATTTTTCCTTATGATTACATAGATAATCTGAATTGTTTGGAAGAAAATGCTTTACCGCCTCGCGAGTTATTCCATAATAAATTAACTGACAATGATATTAGTGAAGAGACATATAATCATGCTAAGGAGATATGGGTCAAATTTCAAATACAAACACTTGGCGAGTACTGTGATCTCTATTTAAAAACTGATGTATTATTGCTGACAGACATTTTTGAAAATTTTCGCGATAGCTGCATGGAAAATTATAATTTGGATCCTGCACATTATTTTACACTCCCAGGCTTCACTTGGGACGCAATGCTTAAATATACTGGAATAAAATTGGAACTTTTCACTGACGTTGAAATGTTGCTTTTCGTAGAGCGCGGAATACGTGGGGGTTTGAGTCAGTGCTCTCACCGCTATGAAAAAGCAAACAATCGGTACATGAATGATTATGACTCAACAAAACCAACAAATATTTAATGTACTATGATGTAAATAATCTATACGGATGGGCAATGTGTCAAGCTCTACCTACTCATGGATTTCGCTGGATTGAAGATACTGACAACTTTGATATCTCTAGCATTCCTATAGATTTATCTGAGGGTTTTATTTTAGAGGTAGACTTGGAGTATCCAAGAGTACTTCATGATAAACACTCTGACTTGCCATTTTGCCCGGTACGTGAGGCTCCGCCCGGAGCACGACAGAAGAAGCTACTTGCAACTGTCGAAAATAAGGAGCGTTATGTTATTCATTATCGGGCTTTACAACAATGTATTCGTCATGGAATGGTACTGAAACGTATCCATCGAGGATTGAGATTCCAGCAGTCTGCATGGCTAAATAAATATATAGACTTAAACTCACGTTTGCGAGTTGCATCTAAAAATGAGTTTGAGAAAAATCTTTTCAAACTAATGAACAATGCAGTGTTTGGTAAGACAATGGAAAATGTAAGAAATAGAGTTGATGTGAGGCTTGTTAGTAAGTGAGAAGGAAGATATGGAGCAGAAGCATTGATATCCCGACCAAATTTTCATAGTAGCGCTATATTCAACGAAAATTTAGTACTTAGCGATAGAATTAAAAAAATGAACGGCAAAATTTGATAAACCTATATACGTAGGTATGAGTATTCTAGATATTTCAAAAACAAGTTTATACGAATTTCACTATGATTATATGCTTCCAACGTTTGGTAGTAAATGTAGAGCATTGTATACCGATACAGATAGTTTGACATACAGTATCGAATGCGATGACATTTACACGATCATGAGGGAAAATCTTTCAAGATTCGATACTAGTGATTATTCGCCTAATAATCAGTATAATTTACCTCTAGTAAATAAAAAAGTGCCCGGTTTGATGAAAGATGAGAATAACGGGAGAATTATGACTGAGTTTATTGGGCTGAGATCAAAAATGTATACATTTAAAGTACAAGATACAATTTTCAAAAAAGCTAAGGGCGTTAAGAGTTGCGTTATCGCTAGAAAAATAACGTTTGAAGATTATAGAGACTGCTTAAAAAATTTTACTTTTCATATCCATAATCAGAATTTAATTGGTTCAAAATTGCATAATGTTTATTCAATTGATCAGAAAAAAATTTCTCTCAGTCCACACGATGATAAGCGCTATATTGTACAAGGTACTGTATCGACTCTTCCATGGGGTCATTATAGGATAACTGAAATAGAATCTAGTGAAGATTAAATATTTGTTTCTTTATTAATAAATTATACGTTACAAAATGTTGTTTTTATTTATCCATGAATTATGTGTATTGTCGGATCCTAACCACTTTACAAAGACTTTGTCACCCTTCTTACGTAATACCTTCTCAACCAAATATACATTAGGATTAGTAGTTTTTAAAAGTTCATATTCGTAGAATCCCCCGCATATATCCGTACCACTAGAATCCCTTAGTAAATATTTAACAGGATTTGTTTTCTGCACTTTAATAATTTCAAATATTTCAGTTGTCCAATTGGGTGTGTAGCCTTTTGCAAATACATTTTTATATTTACTGATTCGCACAAAATCACCGACTTTGAACTTGGCACGACCGACGATCTTTATATTACTGAATACTGTTGCTAGGAGCTTATTAGCATGTTCAGGTTTCACATCGGCTGGACGCATTCCTATAGTACGATGTTTTCTTGAATTGTATTTGTCAACCAGTTGTTGTAGCATAGCTCTCCACTTGTAATTTCCATTCAACGTAAATCCTTTCCACATTTCAGTCTTCAACGTTCGATTCCAACGCTCGACTATCGTCGCTTTCAATACGTTGCATGTTGAGTAATGATTTATTCCACGTTTTTTCATAAGCGATTGGAAATCACTATTATAAAATTCCTTGCCATCATCAGTCTGCATATTTTTAGGACATCTCCCACTCTTCAGGATTTTCAACAATGCAGCCGTAACTCCCTTGCCTGACTTGGTTTTCAAGGCTATTGCCGAGCCATATTTCGACAATTCATCTATAACTGTGAGAATGTAGTGGTAGCCTGCGTCTGGATAGTTTCTCATGTCTACCAGATCTGCTTGCCAGAGGTCATCGAAGCCTCGTATTATTACACGTCTACGTAAAAAATTCCGTCTGGCAGGCACATGCAACTCCTCTACCAATTGCTTCTTCTCCTCACTGCTCATAACTATTCCACTACGTGTTATGTTTACAGCAGGTCATCAAGCACTGGCGGTAGTATAAGTTTCTTCAGGGCATAATTTATATCGTCTTCTCTTTTCTTCTCATTTGCAAAATCTTTTTTTGCGAGCTGATTAGAGAAATATTCTACAACAATTTTCAATCCAGAAATCATATCATTTCTTAATTCCTTGTCTTTTCGATCCAATTTATAATCATTATGATTGACTTTATCAATCAATTTATCGATTCTTGTACCAATTTCATCAATTTCATCGATTTTTTTCATTAGAGTTGTATATTTTTCCTCAAGGATGTTACATTTTAGGTAATAGTGAGTTAGCTTCTCACTGTATTCAAACAATTCTCTCATTAAGCTGTCACGCACGGTCATTGAGTTATGTAACAGAGCACCCATATTCACCGCACATGTCTCATCAGCAACATCACATTTTATGTTTGAAATTATTTTCTTCCTGGCATTAAATACATTCTTATGTTTATCAAATTTTAACGTATCATCGTCATTTTTGCGGAAATAATTTCTCACTTTACCGCTATTGAAACCTGCACCAAATTTATTTATCGTCATACTGAAATAGCACGTTGAACTGAGAAAATCTGGAAACTATAATATCTTTTATATACGATAATGCTTTCTTCTCTCATTTAGATCCTGGCAATTTGCGAATATTTGGCTTAATTTTATGATTCAATTTTTCGATTTTCTCATCAATTTCATCGGTATGTTTTTTCAGCAGAGCTGTAATTTTTTCCTCAAGGATCTCGCATTTTGATACACATTCATTCAGCTTTAGACTGTATTCATTCATTTGTTTTGTAAAGATATCACGCTGAGACCTCAAATTATCCATCAGAACACTAATATTCACCCCACTTGTCTCATCAGTCACATCACATCCCAAGTTTGAAATTGTTCTTCTCTTAGCATTAAATGCATTCTTACGTTTGTCAGACTTTAACGTATCATCGTCAATTTTGCTGAAATAATTTCTCACTTTACCAGTATTGAAACCAACTCCAAATTTATTTATCGTCATAGTGAAGTAGAACGCTGTACTGGAAAAATCTTGAAACCACAATCTCTTTTATAAGATGATATCTTCTTCATGGAGCTCCTCAATTATTGACTGTATCTCATTATGGTGATTCGTATGACCAGCAGCAGATGATGCAATTAAAAGTTTTAAACGTTCGACCAATTCGTTTGGATCGTTCCAATGTACATAGCTCACTGGATTATTAGTAACACGCATGTATCCCTTGCCTTGCACAAGTTTTGCCTTCGATGGAAATAATGTACTAATTATTTCCTTCCATTTATGACCCTTATTCCCACGAAGCATTCCTGTGCTAGGGTTATCTTCTCTGTGCACATTAGTTTGAGAAAGAATACTCTTATATGTGCCTAAATCATCTTTAGTATAATCTTCAGGTTCTTTCATGAAGATCAATTCAAATAGACCTTTCGTGCTAGGATAATACTCCTTATCAATAATAATAAAATCTTTGTAATCATCAACTTTAAAAGCATATTTCCCAAGCCACATTTTATTCGTCGCTTTATCTAACTTAACTCCAAAATTCTTATCAATATTTCCCGTAGTATTATTCTTCAACAACTCTAAATATTTGGATGCAATTGAACCAGCCTGTATCGTAGATCGATTAGCATCTTTTACAGTCTCTACAGATCTTTGCAGTGGGGGCTCAGTCTGCGCAGGAAATTCTAATTGTTTCGCTAAATCTTGCACCCCTTTTTCATCATTCCTCTTCACCTTCTCCTCCTCCTCCTCCTCATCATCCTCCAGAGAAAGGTACTGTGTTTCGTGCTCATTATCCGATGAATGACCTTGAACGTTAAATCTGGAGCTGTCTATGAAATCTTTCCGCTGGGGAGTTGATGTGAGATAAGACTCTTTTCGTTTCATTGGAATTATGAAAGATTCCTCACGTGAGAGAGATCTCTTTATCGGTTCCTGCTTAATCTCATGTTTCGGTGCAACGAAGATCGCTTCATTATGTTCGGTGAGCTTCTTTAATGGTTCAACTATCGGTTTAAAAGTTTTACTTAAACTGTCTTCCAACATTACTCTGTCTGATTTAAGTGCGCGATATTTTTTACGAATTACTTCACTTGTCTCAGCAATCTTCTTTAGAAGCTTTTTCTCCTTCATTTTGTAGAGTTATTCTCAATTCAGTATATAGACTTGTTCAACGTTCGAGGTTAAACTAACATTTTTAACCATTAACATCACTCTTTAATCACAGCATATTTATTGAAACCCTTTCGATATCGTCCATTTTGCATTGCACTGTCTTTATCAATTACTAAAAGCCCATAATAACGCTTCCAACAATTTGAACACAATTCACAAAATTTTTCAAACTCCATATCTGTATTTACATATTCATTGTATATATGTTTTAGATTAGTTCCATCTTGTTTAAAAATAATTAAAAAAATTGCATTATCACGTATTAGATGTTTTGGTATCCTTGCATAAGTCTGACAAAGATAAAAGCAATCAATCTTAGAATACCTACCCATGGAGAAGTAGTCTCTTATATTATCCTGCTTATCGGTTGGGACATCATCAAATATGAAAATCGAATTTGGTAGTGCTTCTGCTGAATTTATAACCTCGCTATTATTAGAAAATTGAAAGTAACGAATTTCTTCATTTTCCGATAGTAGCCGCTCCAAGTATCGATATTTTGGTTGCTGCAATGATTTTGAATAAACATATAGGTTTTCAAATCTTACACCGTGAGGACTTTCTATAAGGCTCAGCAATACATTTGTTTTTCCAAATTTGAAGGGCCACAAACTATACAGCGAATGGTTGATGGGAGTAGAGGGCCGTGACGTCTCATGCATTTATCGGTTGTTCGGTAATCTATATTAGAGACGCGAATACCGAGCGGTTGTTTTACGAAATCCATGACTGATTATCTTATAGATATACAACCTATTTATAGGAATGAAACGAATTGATCGATCAGTTCTCATTATGTCGTTCTCAGTGTTAGTCGTGTCAAAATTGGAGGAGTTAACTGCTGAACAGTTGGAATATATATCGAAAATTATACTTTTAAAGCACTTTCCAAATAGTATTAAAGAGGTTTGGAATAAATTACCTGAACACATTCACGCAGATCCTGAAGTACAATAATATTACTGGTGTTTGATGACAACTCCCACAGCTGCGCTGCTGTGTCATGAGTTGGAGCACTCGGATAGTTGGCGTTTGGATGGATGTTGGATAGTAATGTTGAGCCGGAATAAGAAATGATAAAACTTTATTTACACTCCTTGTTTAACACTCTTGCCGTTCTACAATTAACACTATGATTGAACAATTGCGTTGCGCTGATGATGCTCTGTCGAGCGCGCGTCGATGTTGCTGGAAAACGCGGCTGGAAGCACCGCTGCAACAATCACCGAACGACACTAAATGCACGCTGCCCGCGTTGTTGCAATAAAAGCAACGTCGTCACAAACTCGCGAGAGGGATCGCTGAATAATGTGGTAACGAAGTCTACCACTGCAACGATCATCGAACGAGGAATTTGCAAGCACGTGTCGAATTATGCGTGTTACGAATTAGATAGGTGCGTACGTGTGTTCTCGACGACCGCCGAAAAGCGAGAGAGCGAGCTCGCGCCGCGTAATTAGTCGCGTGGCCTGACTCGCGAGTCACCTTCGAAGAGAGGGAAACAAAACAAAAACAACAAAAAAAAAAGGGGGGAGAGAGAGAGTCGCGCGGCTAACGAGCTACGGCGCGTTTCCGAGAAAGCGCCGGCCGAATCCTAACCGCTCCTCGCGGGGATTTTCCGTTCAAAACACGCGACTTGCTCTCTCCTCTTGTATACACTCGTGTACGAGTTCTGGAATGCGAGAATCTTCGGCGCGCGCGATGATGGGAGTATTCGACGTTGTCGAATATTCCATAAACTCTAAACATACCGCCCGCCTTGTCGCGACTGCGGCAACGAAAGTCATACAAAATGCGTTACATACCGCGAGAGTATCATACCGGATTCGGAACATCCTTCATACATGGTACATCTAGATTATCACGCATACTGTATTCTGTACTCCACTGTACAATTATGAGCGAACATACCGAGAGTTGACATACAATCATACTGCATTCCCATATTACAGAGTAGTGTTTGTCGTGATCGCAAAAGTATAACCGAAACAAAATGGTAAGTCTATCGCAAAATACAACTACGAAAAGTTACTTAAGATCTAAAATACAAAATTTGAAAAAAAAAAAAAAAAAAAAATACAATGTTTAGATTACAGATCGATGGAACGTGAAAAATGAGCAAACGTGTCTTCGGCATCAGCCTCGACAGGCAATCGGATTAACTTCGTTACCGAACGGACTAATTCGGTTGTAGCCGTCCTTAATGTAACTACTCGCACTAAATTATCTTTCCCTGGGTGGGTTTTAGTAACGATCGCTAACGGCCATGCCGCAGGTGGAGCCAATTCTTCGGTAAGGATTACCAGATCACCCTTTGACAAGTTGGGTTGAAGTTTGCGCCATTTGTTGCGCTGTTGAAGAAGATGGAAAACTTCTTTTCTCCAGCGTACCCAGAAAGAATCTCGGATCTGAGATATAAGTTTCCAGCGCTGATTCGCGCTGAGTTTTGCGTTGGTTTCCTGTATGGGTTCGGGATAAGCAAGTGGTGCGGATCCAACGAGAAAATGCCCTGGAGTTAGAGCGACAGGGTCATTTGCCTCGTTGCTCAATGGACAAATAGGTCGCGAGTTTAAGCAAGCTTCGATTTTAATAACCAACGTACTAAACTCTTCGAACGTGAAAGTCGCCTGGCCAACGGCTCGGCGTAAATGATGCTTGAAGCATCGGACTGCGGCTTCCCATAATCCGCCAAAGTGCGGGGCTCTCGGGGGGATGAACTTCCATTCTGTACCTTGAGCAGCCAATTGTGGGAAGATCTCCTGAGTGAAGCCTGATGTCTGAGCAAACAATTGCTTCAACTCTGAAGCCGCACCCTTGAACGTGGTCCCATTGTCGGAATAGAGAGTTGAACAGAGACCACGTCGAGCAGTAAATCGCGAAAAGGCGGCCAGGAAGGTTTCAGTGGTCATATCGGACACTACCTCCATATGAACGGCCTTGATAGTAAAACAAATAAAAATAGCAACATAGCCTTTGGTTGATTTGGCTCCTCGCCCTTTAGAAAAGAGTATGGGGAAAGGTCCCGCGAAATCGAGACCGGTGATGGCGAAAGGACGCCTTGGAATCAATCGGTCTGCGGGTAAGGGAGCCATTTGCTGCTGAATTGGAGTGGCGCCGAATCGAAGACATTTGACGCACGTTCGATATATAGAAACGATTAGTCGATGTCCATGAATGATCCAAAAATGTCGAAAAAGAACACTCTTCATGAGTTGCACACCTCCGTGTAATGTAACACGGTGAACGTCTTCAACTAATAACCGTACTAAAAAGCAGGCTTTGGGTAGAATGATGGGGTGACGTTCATTATACGGCAAGTCAGCATTGTGGAGCCGACCTCCAACTCGGAGGAGTCCGTGTTCGTCGATGAAAGGTGCCAAACGAGCCAGCGCACTCCCGGATCGCACAGCTTGACCTTTCGAGAGCAACGTTACCTCAGACGAAAAGAATCTGAATTGAACTAGTTTGAATAGACAACGCTTCGAATAAGCGAGTTCGTGAAGCGAAGGCCCTATAGAGAGAGGGGTATCCTTGTTAGAGTACAAGGTTTTCCAACGAATACAATACGCAATAATTCGTACTACTCGAGGAAAGTTTGAAAATCGCTTTAGCGAATCGAGGATTTCGTCATGGGGGTTATCGTCGTTTATCGCGGCGGCAGCGAAAATCTGCGACGCCGTGTGCGACGGCCATTCAGAATTAGGTTGTGTGATCCATGCAGGGCCATGCCACCATAAGTCGAGCTTGGCAAGCTCGAGAGGGGTCGTTCCACGCGAAGCGCAATCGGCGGGGTTGTCCTTGGTTGGAACGTGGCGCCAGACTGCGTTAGGAATTGTTGTTGCAATTTTGCTCACGCGATTGGCCACAAATGTTGGCCATCTGGATGGGTGACTCTTGAGCCAATCAAGAACCACTTTGGAGTCACTCCAAAAAGTTATCGATGCAGGTACTTGTGATAGGTTATCAAGTATGTGTCTGGATAGGAGCACCAAAAGAGTGGCTCCGCAAAGCTCGAGTCTTGGAATGGACTCGACATTGATCGGTGCTATTCGAGTTTTGGCCATTAAAAGGACCGATGAAGCTCCAGGCACGACAGCGTAGACTGCTGCAGCGTAGGCTCGCTTGGATGCGTCAGCGAAGCCATGGAGATGCCACTCCGTGCTACGGGTGACTCCAACCCACCGAGTTATTTGAATTTCTGCCAACTGAGGAAGGGCAGATCGAAAGGAGAGCCAACGCTCGAGTAACTCAGTAGGTAGTGGGATGTCCCAGTCGAGTTGGTTGATCCAAAGGTCTTGCAATAAAATTTTTGCTCTGACCAAGATCGGAGCGATAAAGCCCAAGGGATCGAACAATCGGGCTGTGTCCGATAACACAGTCCTTTTCGTAACAATGTGCGAAATTGGAGGTAGCGAGGGTCGGAAGCGAAAAGTATCCGTTTTGGTATCCCATTTGAGACCCAATGCGCCAACGATTTCGCCGGACGTAGTGGGAAGTTCAATGGCCTCCTCATTGCATAGTCCTTGCAATAATGAGGATCGATTACTTGACCATTTCCCTAATTCCATGCCAGCGGTGGCCAATAGACCGATGAGTTCGTCTCGTTGGGCTTGGACCTCGGATTCGTTATCCTCGCCCAAAAATATGTCATCTATATAGGATTTCTTTGAAAGTAATTGAGAGGCTCGGGGGTGCGTAAGACGTCCATCTCGGGCTAATTGCTGGAGGACGCGCAACGCCAAAAACGGAGCACTTTTTGTGCCATACGTCACCGTGAGCGCTTGATAATCTCGAATCGGAATGTTGGGGAGTTCTCGCCAAATCAAACGTTGCCAGTCTAAATCGTCTGGATGAATCAATGTTTGGCGATACATTTTGACGATATCAGTCACGATTACTATACGATCGAAGCGCCAATCCGTTATCACACTAGTTATCTCGGATTGTAATTTCGGTCCAGAATGAAGAAGATCGTTTAACGAATAACCATTAGAACCCTGTTGAGATGCGTTGAATACGACTCGAATTTTATTTGAGTCTGCTCGCATTACAGCATGATGAGGCATATAAAATGAGAAATCATTGTTCGCTTTCGAGCTCACAACTCGCATGTGTCCGAGTTGTTCGTACTCTTGCATAAATGAACAATATGCATTTTGAATTTCTGGATTGCGACTTCGACGTTTTTCTGATCGAAGGAGGCATGAGACTGCGATGTCTCTGGAATCGATAAAAGGTTCACGCCTAACGAAAGGGAGGCGGACTACGAAACGACCTTCAGAATTGCGATAGTACGTTGAGGAAAAGTACTGTTCGCAGTATTCTTCTTCAGGCGAAAGGTGCTTGGTTGCAGCAGGCACTTCTTCGAGCTGCCAAAATTTAGTCAGGAAATCTGACAAAGTTGAATCGGCTATCGTGTGATACGCATTAACCGCTGTCGAATGATTTGAGAGGGGTCGAGAATCAACGACGCCCGTCAGAATCCAGCCGAAAACTGTTTTTTGAGCTACAGGAGCGTCCGTTGGGCCACGAATGAATCCTTCTTGGAGAATTGATCCATATACATCTGCACCAAGAATTACATCGATTGTTCCTGGAGATGCGAAATCTGGATCGGCTAACTGTAGCTTGCTTAGATGATGCCATTCCTTCGCATGCAAATCGCGCGGGGGCAACAAGCATGTCAGTTTGTTAAGAATGAGAGCGAAACATGAGCACTTGAATGACGTACTCGATCGAGATAGAATGGATATAGAAGCTTCACCACGAGCTTGGGAAGTAATCTGGCCGCCAACACCAAGAATGGCGACCGACGAAGAACGACGATCTAATGTTAGTTGATTGGCTAAACGTTCGGTAATGAACGTGCGCTGAGCGCCGGGATCAATCAGCGCTCGAGCCGAGATTGTTTTGCCGAACGAGTCAGAAACTAGAATTTGTGCAGTAGCGAGCAACACTGCTCTTGTTACTGTAGCTAGATTTGCGCTAATAGGGTTGTCCGGTGCGGGATCCAGTGAAGCATCTTTCCGAGACCCATCGTCATTTGGCGAAGGGGAATTTTGGTTTTTGGTACCAAAGTGTAGTTTTGAATGGTGCTTCGCCTTGCACGTCAGACAACGAAAGGTTGATTTGCATTCCGAAATTGAATGCGATTTGTGTAGGCAATTCAAGCATAATTTCGATTTCTTGCACCAATCGTAACGTTGCCGCGGAGTCATCGAATTGAATTGCGGACACGAATTCAATTTATGATTAGCCTGGCACAGGAAGCACGAGAACGAAGTTTTGTTGGATTGGGAATCCGGATTTGCTATCCC
Organism: Prorops nasuta; assembly: GCF_024137725.1. Classification (NCBI taxonomy): domain Eukaryota; kingdom Metazoa; phylum Arthropoda; class Insecta; order Hymenoptera; family Bethylidae; genus Prorops; species Prorops nasuta. The sequence continues at coordinate 1,775,251 of NW_027116810.1, forward strand.
GGCCGTATAAGCTGAAGTCGACGAAGCATTTTGAACTTTCGATTTAGAATTGGATTTGGTTGACGAACCGCCCGCCGTGCGAGAGTCGCTTTTTCCCGCATTGGGATCTAACTCGAGCGATTCGACTCGATTTTCGAGAAAAGAAACAAGTTCAGAATATTTGTAAAAGTCCTGCGATTTTTCTTTGGAAATTTTCCAGGTTTCGCGTGTGTGAGAATCAAGCTTCCTAAGTATACAGTGGACGAGCCAATGGTTATACTCATCGATATTGCAACCGAGTTTGTGCAAAGAACGAACGGAGACTAATACAGTATCGAGAAGATTCGAAATATCCTGCGCGTTTCGAGATCGGACAGATTTTAATTGAATTAATCCCTCTAGTAAATCCTCTAGCCGTCGACGCTGATTGCCAAAGCGCTTTTCTAACTGGTCCCAAACGACCTTGAAATTTTCGCCGATTACTTCGACGTTTTGAACGCGCGCGGCAGCTTGATCTTCGAGAGAGCTAAGTAGAAATTGGAGTTTATCTACGTCAGAATAGGTATGGTTATCTACTACGAGGGACGAAAAACGTTGTTTGAACGATTCCCATTCGCTTGACTTTCCAGAGAATTTTGGAAATGGCACGCGAGGGATTTTGATGCGGTCAATCTTGTCTGCGTTTTGACCGGATTGCGTATCAGACACGGGACTTCGCGACGATTTGCGCAACCTATCAATATCGTCGGATAATTCGGCGATTGCCTCGACATAACTAGATTCAGCTAAATTGAAACCGTCCTTTTTAAAATATTCATGTTCGGCTTTGGTAGTTTCGTGCGGTAGTAACAATTGGTGACGTGCGTACAAATCATCGAAGTACTTATGCAGTAACTGCAATCGCGCCTCAAAATACGCTGCTCCCTGAATGGCAGGGCCTTTTTTCGCTTTAGTATTTTTGATAAAATTTATAATGTTATTTGTGACGCGAATTTGCGCAACGAGTAAGACATCGACGTCTTTTTGGGACATGATGAGCACGCAACGCACACGATAAAATTTAGATACGAAATGAAACGTATAGTTTCAACGCACACAACGAGAACGAAAGAAATGTACGCGAAACGACCTATAGGTATAACGCACGCAATTTCGCACTTATCCTACCTCGTGGATTAATGCGCAGACGCTTGATGAGTAGCTTCCTCCTAGGTAGCTGCGACGACGACGGCTGCGAGGCGAAGACCTTCGGCCGCGGCGACGACTGCTGCACGGCGATGAGTAGTTTCTACGACGACGACGGCGGAGGGGCGATGACCTTCCGCTTTAACGACGAAGACGAGAACGAGACGACAAATAGGATAAGCGTGACTAGTAGATCAATGGCTTGTAGAGTGTTGACGAAGTCGACGATGATCAACGTATTCCAAACGTTAAAGTATTCGAGGCTGGAACCACGCTCTGCTACCAAAAAATGATGACAACTCCCACAGCTGCGCTGCTGTGTCATGAGTTGGAGCACTCGGATAGTTGGCGTTTGGATGGATGTTGGATAGTAATGTTGAGCCGGAATAAGAAATGATAAAACTTTATTTACACTCCTTGTTTAACACTCTTGCCGTTCTACAATTAACACTATGATTGAACAATTGCGTTGCGCTGATGATGCTCTGTCGAGCGCGCGTCGATGTTGCTGGAAAACGCGGCTGGAAGCACCGCTGCAACAATCACCGAACGACACTAAATGCACGCTGCCCGCGTTGTTGCAATAAAAGCAACGTCGTCACAAACTCGCGAGAGGGATTGCTGAATAATGTGGTAACGAAGTCTACCACTGCAACGATCATCGAACGAGGAATTTGCAAGCACGTGTCGAATTATGCGTGTTACGAATTAGATAGGTGCGTACGTGTGTTCTCGACGACCGCCGAAAAGCGAGAGAGCGAGCTCGCGCCGCGTAATTAGTCGCGTGGCCTGACTCGCGAGTCACCTTCGAAGAGAGGGAAACAAAACAAAAACAACAAAAAAAAAGGGGGGGAGAGAGAGAGTCGCGCGGCTAACGAGCTACGGCGCGTTTCCGAGAAAGCGCCGGCCGAATCCTAACCGCTCCTCGCGGGGATTTTCCGTTCAAAACACGCGACTTGCTCTCTCCTCTTGTATACACTCGTGTACGAGTTCTGGAATGCGAGAATCTTCGGCGCGCGCGATGATGGGAGTATTCGACGTTGTCGAATATTCCATAAACTCTAAACAGTGTTTCAAACATTATAATCTTCCTAATCAAGATCATAATGATGGATTGCCCCCCTCAATAAAAGATTGCTGGGCGTGTCAACAAACTCAGTGAGAGAGAGAAAGAGAAGAAGAAAGGTCCACATGGTGAGCTTACAGCTGTGGCGCCTTTTTCAATAAAATACTGAATAAACTACCGTACGAGCTACATATTCCTGGCTACAATTATTGTGGGCCAGGTACTCGACTTAAGGAGCGTTTAGCACGTGGTGATCGGGGCGTAAATCCTCTGGACGAAGCCTGTCGTGAACACGATATCGCATATTCAATATATAAGGATCTACCTCCACGTCACCAGGCTGACAAAGTGCTTGCACAGCGTACACGAAAACGCATCACAGCTAGTGACTCATCTTTACGTGAACGAGCAGCTGCAGCCGCGATCTGGGCATCTATGAATGCAAAACGAAATCTTGGCTTAGGTTTACGTGTATCCGGAAGAAACATGAAGAAGAGAAAAATTCGTGTACCAAAGAAACGAAGAGGTTTATTGAGGAAAAAGCAATTTAATAAAAAAAAAAACCAGGGGGGGTTTATTACCTCTGCTCCCACTGTTGAGTGCAGTGGGCGATTTAGCTGGAGGCTTAGCAAGTATAACAAAAGCTGTAAACGACGCGAAAGCGTCCAAGAGACATTTGGAGGAAATACAGCGTCACAATCGTTTAATAAAGGACAGACGTGGACACGGTTTATACCTAGCCCCTTACGGGCAAAAGGGAGAGGGCTTGAAAAGGAGAAAAAAAAATAAGCAACCTTTCAGTATCTGGAGCTACTAGTAATATTCAATTATTACATGAATGTCATGACATACCGCATTTCCGTGGAATCTTTTGCGTACATCTCTACCACAAACCGTGCTACGCAATGAGTGTGCAATCGCAAATCTCGATGACGAGAAAGGTTTCGGCACACATTGGGTTGCCTACGTTAAACGTAATAAGTGTGTAAAGTATTTCGACTCCTTCGGAAATTTGAAACCCCCAATTGAACTTGTAGAATATTTTGGACCTTCTGCTATAATCTACTACAACTATGATCAATATCAATCGTATGGTACAAGCATATGTGGTCAGTTGTGCGTCAAGTTTCTACGTGAACAATGTCTTTAACGGTTACGCTGTCTGACTGCGAGTCCATATTGGAGACAGATTTTTTCCCACCGATCAATCTTCAGGAGGGGCAATATGAACTTGGTCTCGTAGACTTTCAGAGCTTCAATTCAATCGCTAATGTTGATGAGTCAAAAAATAAGTTTTACTACGATATTGAAGATCTGACTCTACCTACAGATTGTTATGAGCTGAGTGCTATAAATGATCTTTTGCGCACATTGATGCATGAAGCGGATAATGAAGATGTTATTATTCTACGTGGTAATAATAATACGTTGAAAAGTGAAATAAAGTGTAAATATCTGGTTGATTTTACAAAACCTAATAATATAGGCTCTTTATTGGGTTTTTCGTCAGATCGAATTATTCAGCCGAACACTCTAACCGAATCAGACCAGACCGTAAACATTATAAGGGTCAATATTATACGAATTGAATGTAATATTACTGCTGGTGCATATATAAACGTCAAACCTCAACATGTTATACATGAATTTTTTCCAAGCGTCCCACCTGGCTATAAAATCTCGGAAACACCGAAAAACGTCATTTACTTGCCAGTCATTGTGAAAGTAATTAACCGTCTTACCTTGCGCATTCTCGATCAGGAAAACCGTCTAGTAAATTTCGGTGGGGAAGAAATTACAATTCGATTACATATTAGAAAATGCTAATTTACAAAAATACTTATAAATCACCCATACTTGATGAGCCTATCACCAGTCCAACAGCTGCTGCAGGACCAGATACATTAAGTGGGGACTACGTTAGAATACCATCACTTACAAGAAAAAATATAGCCTTTCTTCAATCACTGGATTTCAAGGTCAGAAATAAAGATGGACCTTTTGGACGTAACCGCACAACCTGTATACGACAATCGCATTACTAAAATCGAAATGCATGCTTACAATCCGTATGCAAATGCGTCATTGGGAAATAGTGATGAAATTCGAATTCCAATACAACAGCAAGATTTAATTCTTCTACCATGTGAGAGTTACCTATACATAGAGGGAAAATTAATCGAGGGCACTCGTGCTCAGGGTGCAACAGCTCAAGATACCGTGGGACTTGACTGCAATTCCATGGCATTCTTGTTCGATGAAATTCGCTATGAATTGAATGGTATTGAGATTGATCGCAGTAAGAATGTGGGTATTACTAGTTCCATTAAAAATCTCATTTCCCTAACTGGGGAGGAGAGTACAAGTTTACACCATTCAGGATGGTTTCTATCAGATTATAAGCCTACGAAAAATTTCAATTTTTGTGTACCACTGAAAATGCTGTTAGGTTTTTGTGAAGATTATAGAAGAGTCATAATAAATGCACGTCATGAGCTCGTTCTTATTCGAGCGCGTAATGATACGAATTCGATATACTCTTCAACGAAAATCACCGACTCCAAAATTGATGTGCAAAAAGTTCAATGGAGAATTCCTCATATATCATTGAATGAATACACAAAACTTCAATTTCTACGTATTATCGACCAAAACAAAAGCCTCACCATGGCTTTTCGATCCTGGGAACTCTACGAATACCCGCTTCTACCAGAAACACAGAGGCATACATGGGCTGTAAAAGCTGCAACACAATTGGAGAAGCCTCGATACGTTATTCTAGCATTTAGAAGAAATAAGAAGAATACGCAGCATATGAAGGTGCTTGACTTCGACGACAGCTTTGTTCGTGATGTTAAAGTCTATCTGAATTATGAATTTTATCCATATGATCGACTCGTTACTGATACTGAAAAATCTCGATTTTCTGTACTATATGATATGTATGTTAAATTTATTCAATCATATTATGCTGGAGAAAAACCATCGAAACCAATGCTTGATTACAAAAATTTCTTAGAATATGGTTCTCTCTTTGTTATTGATTGTTCGTATCAAAACGAATTTATTAAATCGGGCACGGTTGACGTTAAAATTGAGATCGATTGTTCTAAAAATATTGAAAGTAATACTACGGCGTATTGTTTAATTATACATGATAAAATTATTGAATATAACCCGCTTTCAAGTATTGTTAGAAATGTAAGTTAATCACTAAAAAACTAGTTAAACTTATTATTGTAATGAAGGATAAAATAAATAAGTTTTATAAGATATACAATAATCATTTATTTGTGTGTTCATTTTTTTAATCATTCCTCACAAATGTTTTATACATTATTCTTGCGAAACTGGTTGAATAACTGTAAATACCATATTGTTGTATTCTCCCACTAGATAAGTGAATTTTAATATATGTTTTGAAGCTGCATCTTGAAGTTTCTCGAATTGGCCTGGTGTATCCAGTAACGTCATCATCCTCGCAGGCAAGAAAAACCATTCGCCTGTTAACACCTTTGATATTATTCTCTCTCCATATTTGGTTTTAATTATCGATAAATCAGTTATCTGGTACTACTTATCCCCCAAAAAAAACACTTTCGTGTAAAAAAAAGACGGCAAGTAATTGAAAGTGATTCCACTGAACAAAATAATCTATAAGACCAAACATTTTTTAAACTCAAATGTAACTTTAAAAATTTCTAGATAAATATATTTCCACACATCAAACATCAATACTTTTACAATAAAAAATAATACATTAAAAACGAAATATTGCAGAAAAAGAATTTTAGACAAAAATATCTGAAAAATCACTTTACAGTTAAATATTTCAGAAAAGGAAGTAGTTCTTCTGGCTACTTAATAAATATATCTGGCAACATAAAGCATGATGATAAAATATATTAGGCAAGTAAGTCAATCAATCGGCAACATAAAGTATTGAGATCACATAAATTCAGGCAAGTAAATGAATGAATAATTAATTATTATATAATTTTTGTATACGTACACAGTGGGAAGTTGAATCGTGTGTGGTTTCAACTACAGTGTAGTATATCATTTTCCAAGTTAAATTACAGAGTGAAGCTAGCTGAACCACCCACGATTCAATTTCCTACTGTGTACTACTTGCCCGAACGGGCCAAATGTGTACTGTAGATGACAGTTCAAAGTGCAACTGATGAATATTCAAATATACTTTACACTTTTCGGCCCGTCCGGGCAAGTAGTACAGAGTAGGAAATTGAATCGTGGGTGGTTCAGCTAGCTTCACTCTGTAATTTAACTTGGAAAATGATATACTACACTGTAGTTGAAACCACACACGATTCAACTTCCCACTGTGTACGTATACAAAAATTATATAATAATTAATTATTCATTCATTTACTTGCCTGAATTTATGTGATCTCAATACTTTATGTTGCCGATTGATTGACTTACTTGCCTAATTTATTTTATCATCATGCTTTATGTTGCCAGATATATTTATTAAGTAGCCAGAAGAACTACTTCCTTTTCTGAAATATTTAACTGTAAAGTGATTTTTCAGATATTTTTGTCTAAAATTCTTTTTCTGCAATATTTCGTTTTTAATGTATTATTTTTTATTGTAAAAGTATTAATGTTTGATGTGTGGAAATATATTTACCTAGAACTTTTTAAAGTAACATTTGAGTTTAAAAAATGTTTGGTCTTATAGATTATTTTGTTCAGTGGAATCACTTTCAATTACTTGCCGTCTTTTTTTTACACGAAAGTGTTTTTTTGGGGGATCTCAGAGCTTTTTGTAATGTGACAAAGATACATCTTAAGAATTTCTTTATGCAAATAATACAAAATGTAGTGAAACTCTTAAAGAAAGAATGTGTATTCTAATAATTAAATTTTATTGGACGGGAATATAAATTGAAATATATAAATAATTATATTGTTAACAATAATCAATTTTATTTAACAATATTAAAAAAGGAAAAGTACAACATTTTAAATAATATATTGAAAAGTTACATATCAACTCATTATAAATAGTTTTGCTGAAGAAAGATACAATAATTTTCTACACAAAAAATATGTATTACGAGATTTTATTTGAAACTGCGCGATACTCAGTGAGAAAATAATTTAATAATGATAGAAACTCATTTTGGAAATCATATCATTTTTAAATAGTTTACTCACTAGATATATTGCAGCCGAAGGCGCTATAATTGCGGCCAATATTTAGTGAAATGGCGTTTTAAACGCAGCCGTTGTGCTAATATTGTTGAACATGTTAAGATGTTTTTACCCATGATAACAACTTTCAACATTTATAAAAGCAGCCGTTAGAGATACGAATAACGTAATATTGAATTAATTAATTTTCCTTAAAGAATATGATAAACGTACCTTTTGAATTTCTGGGCCATGTTTTCTTTTGAACGATATGATCGTTCGCATATATCCATGATTTATCCTTACGTATCATAGACGTATAATGACCAGTTGCAGCATCCTTGCCGTCATGGAAAATCGCACAATTTGCTTTATAAACTTTATCACCCATTTCTAATTTCTCAATAGGTATACCTTTAATGTTTCAGTTTTTATAAGAACAATCCAATCTTTAACGTTTTCTATATTTTCAGAGTTGGTATTATATAATGATAATTTAACAGACAGAACTTTGTTAGTAACTGTACTAGCAATTTTTTGCTGAAATTCTAAAGAACTCATGCAATTACTGCACATAGAATTCAATAGTTTTTTTCCACTTAGAGAAGTTGCTCTGAATTATTTCTTTCATGTGCTCCAAGAATTACTTTTGCATAATTTTTTGGGAATTAACAAACTCTTCATACCATCAAACAGCGTAAGTAATAAAATATTATTATAAGATTGGGTAATATTTGTATGATAACATGAAGTACTACATTTGTCCGTTTTTGTTAAATAATTTTGCATAACGCGATTCAAGCAACTTAATTTATCACACAGAGCAGTGAGTAAATCACCAGCATCATACTGCCGCTTTCCAACAAATTGGATTTCAGCATATTGTCTAAAATCAATATTCTCTAAAGATTTATCAAAAGTTTCTGTAAGCAAAAATAAAAGATTTTAGAGAATTGTCTGCTCCTATACGAAATAGTACACTTCTAATTGAATAACAATTTACAATGCATTGTATAACTGCATTTGCATATGAAGAAATATAATCACGTTTCATTATTCCTCTTATGTATTAATCAATATCATTTACATATACAGCAATTAATGACAAATTTAGATGATGAAAGTTCTACTTATTACTACAACCTTCTATCCTCATTAAAATTAGTCACCAAAAATTTTCGTAAGTTATAATGTTTCATCTGCATATCTTTACGCAAACATGTGACTGCTTGGCCTATTTCCCACTATTCTAGATGCTCCTTCTTGTTTCAGATATAACCTGTAAATAAGAAAATTATAATATAAACATTGCTAATTAAGATAAAATATGTATAAATTAAAATTAGATAGGTATTATACGATACAATTTTCTTTGAATTGTTGCTTTGCTACTTATAGCTCAAGTCATATATAATAGTTCCCAGGCTTACTGTTTAAATATACATATACATCGGTTAATGAAAAATTAAAATGATAAAAGATTTGCTTATTACAACAACTTTCTATCCTCATTAACATTAGTCACCAAAAGTTTTTGTAAATTATAATGTTTTATCTGCATATCTTTACGCAAACATGTGACTGCTTAGCCAATTTCCCCCTATTATAGATGCTCCTTCTTCTTTCTGAAATAACCTGAAAATAAAACAAAATTTTAATATAAACAATGCTAATTAAGAGAAAATTTGCTTGGATTAATTTTGGATACATATTAAACAATATAATTTTCTTTCAATTGTTGCTTTGCTACCTAAAGCTCAAGTCATACATAATAGTTCCCAGACTTACTATTTAAATATACATATACAAAAATTAATGACTATTTTAAATGATGAAAGATCTACTTATTACTAAAACCATCTATCTTTAATAGTTAGGCACTAACAGTGTACATATGTTAAAATGTTTTATATGCTTATCTTTACGCAAATATGTGACAGCTTAGTCAATTTTCCACCATTGTAGATGCCCCTTCTTCTTTCTACGATAACCTGTAAATAAGATAAATTTATAATATAAAAAAATGCAATTTAAGAGAAAATTGGTTTGAATTAAAATTGGATACGTATAATACAATTTTCCTTTCAATTGTTACTTTGCTACTGAAACTACATCTCAAATATAATAGTACCCAAGCTGACTATTTAAATGTACATACTAAACAATTAATGACAATTTTAAATAATGAAAAATCTATTTATTACTTAAACCTTGTATCTTCAATAATTATAGTCACCAACAGTTTACGTATGTTAAAATTTTTTCTGCATACCTTTATGCAAATATTTGAGAGTTTACCCAATTTTCCACTATTCTAGATGCTCCTTCTTTCTGACATATCCTGTAAATAAGACAAATTTATTATATAAATAATGCTTCTTAAGAGAAAATTGGTTTGAATTAAAATTGGATATGTACGTATTATACAATATAATTTTCCTTTTAATTGTTGCTTTGCTACATAAAGCTCATCTCAAACATAATATAATTGAATAATTTTATAATATCCACAAATGGCTCATACTCAACATACAGCTGCTGGATACAAATTATTTCTACTCTTTTTTCCATTCGGATGCTTGTTGTTGCATTATTTAAGAATATATTGCCTGGCAATCATTTTATAAGAATATAATAACAATACAAGAGGCTATGAACCGAAAATGTGATAATATTTAAATTTCCACTACCTGCAGGTCACAAGTTAAATTGAAATAAGTATCTCAATATTATTGTATTAGAGTTTATTGATAAGCATCATGTATCACCACATACCAAACAGAATTCTCCAACATAATCTGAAATTAATACAAAAAAATATATCTGTAAAAACATGAATATGTATTTATATATTTTAATATTTTTGTCTTACAATTTTATAGATCTTACGCAGTGTAAAATATCAGGCCTCTTTTTAGTCGAAATCTATATTTATCATCCTCCGTAGCATTGTCTAATTGAATGATTTTCTAATATCCATAAATGGCTCATACTCTACATAATCACCCCGTTATCTAAATTGGCTCAAATGATGTAAAAATGACTGGATTTCTGGTCATAATGACGTCATCTCGACCAATCTTGCTACTGGGGCAGCTCCTGGATACAATTTGATAGCTTCTATTTTATTTTCCCATTCCGATACTTGTTGTTGCATTTTTGAAGAATATATTACCTGCTAATCATTTTATAAGAATATAATAACAATAGTTTAAAATATTAATGGTATATGATTGCATATAAGTATATAAAAGTACTTATATAGATTTTCAATTTTTAAACATACGTACAAACCAAGTTATGGCCAATTTAAATGATGAAAGAAGATTTATTTTGTTAATACAACCTTCAAACCTCATTGAAATTAGTCACAAACAGTTACTGCATGTTAAATTATTTTTTCTGTCTACCTTTATATATTTATCATTCTCATTGATCTTCGATTATTCCAACTATTTCTTGCATATTTCCAAAACAATCTGCTATTTAGGAAACAATAATAATATTCACTAACATATATAACAGAAAGACTAAGACTGAATTAAATCTAAATATTAATTGTTAAATGTTATTTACTTTCTAATTTGTCCATCGTAATCCATTATATCTGATTTAAATAACCTGAGTAAGCTTGAAGTATATGCTGGTATACAACTGCGTATATAAATATATAAAAATATGTAGATTGAATTTTTAAACATACGTACAAAACAAGTTATGGCAAATTTAAATGATGAAAGAAGATATATTTATTAATACAACCTTCTAACCTCATTAAAATTATAAGTCACAAAAGATCAATGTATGTTTAATTCTTGTTTCTGCATACCTTTATATATGTAATCTGATCGATCTGCCATTCGTTCATCTGCTTTCTGCATTTTGCTAACACAATCTGTAATTTTGAAAACACATACTATAATAATAATATTGATAAACACATTTAATATTAAAACTGAGTATATAAAAATCAGATATTGAAAAATGTTAATTAACTTTTGATTTGTTCTTCAAGATGCATTGAAACTAACCTAAATAATCTGCGTATTAAGGGTTATAGACTATACCACAACTATTTTACTTGTTTTGGCATCATTTTGTAACTAATTACTTTATTAATTGGAATGTGATGAGCGTTTATAAACGCATGGTTTTCTATTAGTCACTCTATTTTCTGTAACCTATAAAACAAAGAAATCACAAAGTACCATTGCTCAAATATTTAAATGTTTGTTCTAACAAACAATACTTATCTAATTGATTTCTGAATCACTGCCATATAATTGATGCATCCAAATTTTAACTATGAATTCACGTGGAAAACTCACGTGCGAATCATACTAACCAAAAAACACTTCAATGGATACTACATATACGTCGCGCCTGCGTTGCGGCCATATTGGAATCTGTTTCACACCTATAGCACGAACACATTCGGACTATATCGGAAGAGTGGTAGAGAAGGACAGAAGATGTCGTTGATAGGTTTCTATTGTGAAAGAGTGAGACTTACGAGCGAGACAACAATTTTCGGTCGGAAGAAGAAGAAAAGCTGAAACTAAAATAGCTGATCGTAATTGCTCAATCTTGATATCTCAGCATTGAGTGTACTGATTTAGACGTTTGTAGTCTCATTCGAAAGCTTATAATCGATTTATATAATGAAAGTTTCATTAAAATTTTCATTAAATGAACCGATCGGAAAATATATCCATCGGAAGAATCGAGTGGTATAGTTTGGTTCAATCTTCGCGTAAAAGTAAGTAGTGTCGCGCGGCTCGTATTTTTTTAATTACTTGCCGCGTAACACTACCGTGTTACTTGATTCACCTCAAATGTCTTCAGCTTTATAAACGTTTTAGGTTGTACAATTGCGAGTTCATTAATCTTAGATAAATCCATTTCTAAAAAAAAAAAATAATATTAAGAATAAAGAACAACGCATACCCAACAACGTAAAAAAAAAATAATTCTTACCTTGTAAAGATTTTCTACGTCAATTACGTGACACTGATACTTTGCACTACTTTGGAGCTATAATGAAATATTCTGCATGTAGTGTTAAACACTTGACGCTTCTAATTGAAACTGACTGAAATATCCTATGCGCCTGAAAGATTACTCCACTCATGATTGAAGATTTAAACGTGTTAATACACGTTCTTCAAATACACGTTAATTATATATACGTTAATTATACACACGCTCCTTAGATAAAATGATAGCACTCTGGAATATAATGTTTTCATTGTTTAAATTAAATAAATCCATTTAATTCAAACGTGTCATAACATGCGCCAAATGATAAAGCGATGACTGTGTTTAAAATACAGACTATTCTTTATTTAAAGCGAGAAGTAATCACGCACACACATATCTGCTATGTGATTCTTTTATTTATATTACTCAGTTTGGTCTGGCTAGGATCTTACGGTCGTCTCCTAAGTTAAACAGCTTTGAATTTACGAGCGCATCAATGGCTACTTCACACTGTGACTCTGTTTAGCACGTGGGAAAAAATAGCTAGAGGATGGTTGAGAAGGATAAAATATGGTTAGAAAGTTTTGGAAAAGCTCTTATGAGGATATGTGGGGGGTTTCTGGTTGTAAGGTCTACTTGCAAGAAAATGTAGTAAAAATATCTAGTGTACTCATATATTATCAATGGTATACGAATATTAGCAGGCAATGTATCATTTAATTATTGGAGGATCTCTAGATATAATAAAAAAATATCTAGTGTACTCGTGTATTAGTAATGGTATACGAATATTAGTAGGAAGTGTACCATTCGATTAGCCCCGCCCTCACAGAATCTTTCTTCCTATCACAGATCTCTAACTTAGGCCCTCCCATTATTTTTCTTTTATGAGTCTTCCCTTTAATTTCATATCAAATTTTTCTTGTGCCTTCATTTCTAGTTAGATTTTTTATTTTATAAGACATGGTATGCCTTGATCACTAGTTAGATTTTTTTATTTTACAAGACAGTGGTATTTAGAGAGTGAAAAAAATATGCAGCCTCACATTTCTATTGTTTTGGGAAATCCTACGGTCAGTACAGTAGTAGAACTGATAGAATTGCTTGAATTCAATTTTAATGAAATGAGTGACAGCCGGACCCAAGAAATGATGAGCATAGATAGTAAGTTATTATATGCATTATTTCGAAAATCCTCTAATTTTTTGAATTTATGTCAATAGCATTACCCTTTGTACGAAGATTTTTAATAGGTGTTAAAGAGGCTATAGAAGAAGGACACGACATTGAAGATTTATTAGGGCGCCCAATAGAAATTATATTAGATGAAATAATAGATGTTTTTAGTTTATGTTTCACTGAAAGAAATGACCGAGAGGAGGAAGAAGGTTTTTTAGATATAAATAGTAATTTATTATATATTGTAACGTGGTGGAATCACGTTACAGAAATATACATATTTTTTAGTTCTTCTCAGGTCTCCCCCTTAGTGCCTCCCGTCCCCTTGAGTATGCATGTGAGTAAGTGAGTGAGCGTAGATGAACCTTCCGTGTGATGGTAATGTAGTTGCCCGCTGAAGGGATATTGTAATTGCCATCCACGGAAGGAGAGTAAATGTTTTTAGGAAATGGTATGATTGAGGATTGAGCGAATGTTTCTAGGTTGTAGTTTATTTAGAATTACATATTATATTCCCAATGGTAAATTTTATTAGTAGCTTATAAGACTGATTTCCCTGCTCCAACAAGAGCTTGAAAACTGTTGTCCTTCTATCCTTTTCTAGCCCATACCCGATCCACATAAGTCTATCTCCCTCGCACTCATTGTCCCGTCCGCGTATGTTTACGCGTCGCTCTGCCCTTCCCCTTACCGCGCTTCCCGCCGCGAGCGCCTAGCAGCGAGTCCCGTCCCCTCTCCTTACCGCGCTGACGCGTCGCGCGCCTAGCTGCGTTCTCCCCTGCCCGCGCCACTACCGACCCATCGTCGCCGACCCCGCACCGCGTCGCCCCGCTGCCGAACCACGAAGCCATAGTGTCGTCTGCTGCTAAGGACGACCACGCAGGATTCTAGCGCAGGAGCTAGCCAGCCAGCTAACCCGCGAAGCATAGGAGTAATCAGCCGGAACGGCGAGAATTATGGATCGCGGATCCATACCTAATCAATGATTGGTCCCTGGGTCCCGATCGTAACTATGCCCAATATGACACCCCGGAATGAGGGGAATAATTGAGAGGACGGAGGAATATCCGTCAAATTGGGCCAGATCTTGTTCGACTCCTGGATTATCCGTACGTGGATTTAATAGAGAGCTGGGTCGTCGCTGCGGATATCGAAATACGCCGAATTTCAATATCGCAGGCCCCAGCCATCGTCATTAAGAAGTTTTTGTGGAGTTTTCCGTGGCGGACGTCGTGGGATCGCCGGATTTCGTCGTCGGAGCCGCCGGAGAATTTTTCCTCGCCCCGTTCCCTTCCCCTTTTCGCTTTCCCTGAGTTTTTCCCCAGTTTTCCTTATAGTTAGTGTTAATGAAATCATTGTGCGCGTATAATAAGTGTGCCAGGACATCGCGGGAGGCCTCTCCCCCCGAGATTTTAGTTTTAGTTCAATAAATATTGTGTCCTTGGATTTTGCCGTGTGATTATTGACTATTTTAACCCGGAATTCCTTTCCGCGCGTTACAATATATGTAAATAAGCTCATTATGTATTTTCTGAAAATCACTTTCTAGCCATCTTTTCCCCCTCTCAACCGACCTCTACACTCTTAAAGGGACTTTTTTCCCACCACATATCCATCCTAGCCCCTCCTACTATTTTCTTCCTATGGGCCTTCCATTAAAAACGACATTATAGTTTTTTTCACCATTCAATTCGGTCGATTTTCTTTTTGTGGAATAAGTGAAAATGCACTATAAATTAGTGATTAATTTAATGTATGCCGAGGAGAACCCTCTAATTCCTATTGAAACTCTATTAGACGATATTACGACAATTTTAATAGCACTGTTAAGTGGTGAATTAAGTGACAGGGACGAAGCAGTATTTGAAAATAGTAATTTATTATAAATGTGAACTTGTGTCGTGCATTTTACTAAAATCCGTTTATTTTTATAGTATCATCCTATGCACAAATGCTGATGATAGACATCGCCTCTGTTAATGTGGAGGTGAGGAGGAGGAGGAGGAAGATGAGAGGAGAGAGGATGACAATGAGGAAGAGGATGACGATGAGGATGTGATGCGAGCGCAGTATTCAATACAAAGAGCAAGGATAAGGGCGGAAGAATAATTATGTATTTTAAAATTAAAATTGTTTAGTTATTTAATAAATATATTATATGTTGAATTTTAGGAAGAATAGTCATGTATTTTAAAATTGTTTTGTCTTTAATTATATGTTGAATTTAATATATATTGCTTTTTTTTCCTTTTCAAGCCCTCTCCCTTTTGTCCGTAAGGGGCTAGGTTATTTATCGTCATACTAAAGTAGCATGTTGAACTGAAAAAATCAGGGCCTAAGTTAGAGATCTGTGGTAGGAAGAAAGATCCTCTGAGGGCGGGGATAATCGATTCCTTTTAGAAAATTAATTCTCTTGCGCAGGTGAACATGAGTTTTCCCAGCCATGTCAATAAAAAAAAAAGGTTTTAGGGTGTTAGGGTATTGGGAAATAGTTCCAGTGGTACTAACGTTTAACTCACATCCAATCTAACGTTATCATGGAACGTATAGCCATAGAAGAAGAGACAAAGGAGGGTCCAATTGGACGAGCTCCATCTGCTTCAAAACCAAAACGAGGTCTAGGGTCTATTAAGAAGAAGCAAGAAGCCTTTACCATCAAGAAAAACCAGCAAGGGAAACAGAAGTTAGCTGAAAGAACACGGAATAATCTTAAAGAACTAGGAGTTGACTTAAGTATCGATAGGGATGATCAATTCCTTAAAACTCTGGTCTTTGGAGAAGAAGCAAATCGTCCACCGTTGGAAGTATCGGTAGATACTCAAGTAGTGGATGAATTATCTCATGCTACCGTCTCATTCCTGCAGACACAGAAAGTAGAAATCCATGACGATGACGAAGTTACACTGCGTCAAGTAACTTTATTACAAATTAAAGCGAAAGTTGCGAAGGCAAGAGCGACTACTCCAGTTGCTCCGCAACCTATAAATGATCCTTATGTTGAGAAGACTATTAAACATCTTTCTCAAATTATCACCAGCCAGGACATTTTGGTTGGTCAATTCGGAGTTATAGAAAGTAGTAAGCAGGTATTTGTGCCTAAACTTAGGAGGCCAGTCATTGATAACGTACCTGCAAGCGCTATTCGTACTGATGTCAGTGTTGGAGGGCGTACATTATATGTACCTCCAGAGTTTGTCGATGACCCGTTTAGGTGTCCACGGGAACGACAGATTCTCTTCGATGATCGGAATCTACTTAATTTTGATGATCTGATCGTCAAATACACCCAGTTCATACAAAGAGTCGGGAGGAAGCTTAAAGGAGCGATTAAAAACCTTGATTTCTCTAACACAAAGGGTACGCTCGCCCAGTTGGTAGGATCCAGACCCACTCGACATATGGGCCTGAATTATATTGAAACTTGGTGCAATAAAGACGTCCCCACGCAATTCTTGCTTTGGGTGGAGGACTACGTCTTGGACTCAATTCCAACGATCCATTGCATAATGAGTGCATTGCTTGTGTGAACTGGACGCTCGATCCAGTAGCCTTCTTAGAAAAGCTACAGTCTGTAAACTGTGGAACCTCGAAAGTACTTACTTGACGAGGAGGGGGTCGAGAATCGAAGTGTAAGGGAGCGACTTTAAAGAAATCCCTAGGTGGAATCAAAGTGAGTGGTTACCATCTAACAAGCGCATCCATAACATTCGGTTTTGCGCTTTGGTCACGATGAGGAGGATGACCTTAACTACCTCCAAAAATTCATGAGTCTAGAGGTTAGAGGAGACCCTGGAGAGTTGGCATGAGACTCTTCAGCTCATGGATTTCGGTGGCTTTTCCTTAATGTGGGACCCCCCACGCTGGACGGTGGCTGCACTGTCTCTCTCTGATCAATGAAGGTGACGGTCGGCTTTACTTTGAGTCGCGTCTGCACTGGAGATCCTTCAGAGACTGTCGCCGGGTCAGGATGCGGAAAACATAGCCTCTCCTGACCAAGTCTGGATTCTACCTCCACGTGGTGCCGTTGGTAACCCCCCTGTGTAGCGGCTAAACGAATCTCAGGCGCCTCAAGGGCTTTCTGCTTACAGAAAGTACGGGCATGGTGACCCCGGGGTCACCTGAGCTGGGGAAGGGAAGCGCAACCTTCTCCGAACACCGTAAGATTCGCCGCGGGCTCCAACAACCTTGGTTCATGTGCGACCCGGGTACGTTGATCGCGGCGGGTTCTGGGGGCTTGGCTTAACCGCCTGGCCCGTGAGGATGTGCAACCTCTATAAAAAACAATTTCCTGCAGGTACCTGCCGCCCCCTGCAGTGTAGGTAGGCTTGCCCGGGCAATGGTGGCTCTGCCCGGGTCGACTTCTCTTCCACCGTACTCGTGGGAACCGTATGGAGACCCAACAATCCGTCTCTGAGCAGGGGATTGTAAAGTCTGCTCCGGTGATGGCGACGGCCGAGCAGTCCGCCGCCAAATCTTCAAAAAATGCCAGCTGCTCTATTTCTGCAAAGAAAGCGCCTAAGAACACCAAGGATGGCGATAAACATAGTCCCGGAGCCTCCTTCCAGCAAGGATCGACTCCGGTTGACGTCTCTTTTAGCGCTATGGATTGCGCTGAGCTAGCTGTCAAGCAAGAGTCGGGCGCTGCGAGCGGCTGCTTAGTTGCCGAAAACCCGCCCGAAGCTCAAGTCGACCGGCTAACAACCAACGTCCGGTTGCTAGGTAAACAAGATGGACGCTCAACGTTGACAGCTCGACCATCTGGACCTGGAATCCTGCCTGGCAAACGGAGACGCAATACGAAGACCTCTGGCACGGACACCGACGGCTCTGCAACATCCATCGGGGGATCATCGCTTACCTCGTTAACCTCTTCCCAGAACAAAAGGTACTGTAAGAACTCTAAATCATCGCTAGTAGACACATGTCAGCCGGAACTGACTAACTCGGGTAATAAATTCTTTGTAGACGCGTTTGATATTATTGAGGCTAATGATGTGATTCTCAATCAAGAGAATCGGGTCATTAGGAATCAGGCAATGGGTCTGTCCAGCGAGCTGCTGGACAAACCTAACCTGGTCGTGACACCTCAAACTTATCTCGATAGGCTTAATAAATATGTGCAAACGATCGACAGGCTGTTCGCGAACAACGAGAAGCTCAGGAGGCTGCTTAAGATGCGTGAAAGGAGCTCCAAAAATCCAGACTCTACTAGAGTCCAACAGGAGATGACAGCTGCAACGAGCAGACCATCGGCTACCTACGCCAGTGTGACTCGGACAGCTCCTAGTTCTGCAACATCAGGAACATCGCTTATGCAGCTCCAGCAGTATCCAGCTATCTCTATTTCATCTATAAACTCTGTAAATAAATGTAATTTTGTTCCTCTGTGCTTGCCCGGGGCTAAAGCCCTCGACGCAAGCACATCCAAGGTTGTTTCTTCTCTTCCTAACCTCTCTGGCAATGGTCGACAACACGTGGTCCTTGGCGGGGAAAATCGCGGTCCTGGGACGTCCTCTGGCACCTGGGAACCTGTAAAAAGAAAGAAAAACCTGAAAAAAGCATGGAGGTACGAAGTACCTGGAGAGAGCATAAAGGCCAACTTTTAGCGAGAGGGCCGAAAGGTAAGACGTAAGGGGGAAGAGGTTGTCCGACATTTTGTTTTGTTCATGTGACGTCATTATGACGTGTTTGTGAATATATATATATATATATATAAATATATATATGTTGTTTTGTGCATTGAACAACAGTGAACGGAGACAATACAAATAACGTAGTACGTCATGTTAGACTTTCAGTCGATTGAGAAGACGGGAGATAGTGGGAAAAGGGTGAATCAACGGAACTACATTTTGCTTTTGCCTATATTTATTTATTTTGTCCGGGTTCACGGTTGTTCTATGCACAAAACAACATATATATACTTATATATATATATATATATATATATTCACAAACACGTCATAATGACGTAACATGAACAAAACAAAATGTCGGATAGCTTCCTTCCCCTTCCGTCTTACCTTTCAGCCCCGCAGGCTAGCGCTCTCTCCAGGTACCTCGTACCTCCATGGAAAAAAGGGAAAAAAGGGGTTAGAAACGCATCGCGCATGTCGGGGAGTTGAACTGCATCACGGGAACGCTCGAATTCGCGAAATCAGGGTTGCAACCGCACGGCGAAAAACTCCAGGCAGGTTGGCAACACAACGGCGACAAAGCAGGGTGCCAACGTAATGATGAAAAACCTGAGCACCAATTCAACTGCAATCAACCCGGATGGGGATACGTCGGCTGTAAATCAGGTTAGCAACCTAACAGGGAAAAATTTAAGGTCTGTACGCTCAAAATCTCGAAGTAACAGTGGTAATATCATCGTGCGGTCTAATAACGCGATTAAGGTGACGTTTTCTGACGCCGCCAATAAGGATCCCGCCCTTAGGGACCTCGCGGATAAACTCGCGTGTAATACCTACGAAAATCTTGTAAAAAAGTTTAAGACGCTCCGTAGCGGTGATATTCTGATCGAGCTGCTCGGCAACGACTACCGCATGGCTTATAGCCTATGCGGTGAGATCGAGAATATAGTCGGGAATAGAGGTGCGGTGCAGCCTCTTATTCCGCGAGTATTAATGGAGGTCGGGCAAATCCCCTCCATTTTCACGAGCGAGGATATCACCAGGAAACTCCTGGATCACGTAGCGAACTGCGGGATAGATAAGGCGGTAATCCGGGTTCAATTCATTAATGTGACCTTTAGGGGAACGAAAAGGGTTCGATTCACGGCTCCAACGGAAGCAGCTGAGGTCCTTTTGGTGAATAAACTGATTCCGATGACGCCGGTGACCTGTCTCATCAAGGAAATCGTTGGCAGAAAGCGATGCAATCGGTGCCATTTCTTCGGACACTCGACATCGCAATGCGTGGCAACGGTCGACCGGACTAGGCTGTGCGTGAAGTGCGGAGAGCCGCGCCATATCCAAGATGGAAGCTGTGTCAATCCTCCGAATTGTGTGGCCTGCCGTGAGGATTTTCGGGTGGCCCACAACCACTATCCGGGCAGCGGGGACTGCGCGATGAGGAAATGGTGCGCGACCAACCCGTACCCTACATCCCGATCCAAAGACCGATCAGGGTAATGCAGGTAAATGTTAACCGTAATATGACCTGCCAAAGCCTCGCTGCGCGGATGGCGGTCTCTCTTGATTGCGATTTGCTTATCCTTTCTGAGATATTCAAGGCGGAAACTGGTAATCTCTTTATTTACGATGACGAAACGCGTTGCGCTATTAAGGTGTTGAATACAAGGCTCAAGTTTGGTGACACACGCATTGTCGGTAGCGGTTTCTGCGCGCTAGAACTGGATAAGGTCCTTTTTTATAGCGTCTACCTTTCACCTAATGTGAGGAAAGCAGAGATTATGGCCAAAGTCAACGGAATTGCCTCCTCCATTCCTCCCAGGCCGGGAAACTTAATCATTTGCGGTGACTTCAATGCCCACTCCCCCTTGTGGGGATCTAACTCGTACAACACCCGAGGCAAATGGGTTGAGGACTTTGTCACGCAGAATGGACTCATAGTGGTCAACGACCGCGCGTCGGTAACCATGAGTAACCCCCGTGGCAGTTCGATTGTTGACCTGACACTGTTAGGCAATGATTCGACCTGTAATATCGAGGAATGGCGGACCTGGGAAAACGTAGACATTTTAACAGATCACTACCCTATCACGTTCGAGGTGTTTCCATCGGAGCCGGCTGCAGTTAACGAGCAGTTGTTAGGACGAAGAAGATGGGCGCTTAAAAGCTACTCCGAGCCGCTTGCTCTCCTTTCATTTGGGTTGTGCAAAGGGTATGCTGAGGCCCAGTGCTGTGAGAGACCGCTTTGTCAAATAACACACCGCATCACCATGGCCTGTGATGCCTCCATGAAGAAAATTCGCTGTGGGTATGCCTTTAAGACCCGGGTGTATTGGTGGAATAGCACCCTGCAGCAGCTTAAGCGCTCTCTCACGGCGCTGAAAAGACGCTTGATGCGGATGTCCAAGCACCGCGATAGGGACCCCACCACGCGTAATAGCTATGAGTGTGCCAAGGCGGAGCAACGGGCGCTTCGGAAGACCTTCCGTGAAGCCATAATTTGCTCTAAGATCAGCAAATGGGATGAATTTGTCGGCACTCTGGAGGATGACCCCTGGGGAAATCCGTTCAGAGTGGTCACAGGTAAATTCTTGAAGAAAAAGGTGAAGATATACGAGGACTCTGCCAGCGTAACTATCGATAGCCTATTTCCTAATGCCTCGCTAACGCCGGAGGACAGTTATGGTATCAACGATGACGCCTTGAACTTGGGCCTTCCACGAACAATAGACGAGATGGATCTTTTCGAAGCTCTTGCGCGCGCCAAGTGTTCCTCTGCCCCTGGACTCGATGGGATTCACGCGCGTATAATAGTCGATCTTGCCCGCGGTAATCCGTCACCCTTTATCGCGGTTTTCAATGAAATTCTCTTCAGCGGCATTTTCCCTAGGGAATGGACAACCCAGGGGCTTGTTCTCATTCCCAAAAGCGGCGATAAATTCCGGCCAATTAGCTTATTGCCTACGATCAGCAAAATTATGGAAACCATACTGCTGCATCGCATTTTAAGCAAGGTTTCGACTAATAACATCTCTGACAGGCAATTCGGGTTTAGGTCGCTCGTCTCTACGGTCGATGCTATGGACTATGTCCAGAAGAACATCGATGTTAGGGGTTCAGGTAGTTGTAAGAAGAACAGACCGGTCTCTCTCCTAGTAGCTCTAGATATTAAGAACGCGTTTAACTCCATTGAACACAAGTACATAGTACAGGCTCTTCTTGGCATTCAAGATCTAGAGGCCAGTATTGTTCGCTTGATGGTAACTTACCTGCGCGAACGCCGTCTCATCTATGAGAACGATGAGTATGCAATAGAACAGGTAGTAACCAGAGGGGTTCCTCAGGGCTCTGTCCTTGGCCCACTGCTCTGGAATCTTGCCTTCAATGGGATTTTAAACCTGCAATTCCCCCCCGGATGCGAGATAATATGCTTCGCGGATGACATAGCTCTTACCTGCAAAGCTAGGAGCTATGACTCGGTCTTTGAGAGGGCCAATAACGCCCTCACTCTCATAGATGGTTGGTTGCGGAACCACCATCTTGAACTTTCCATCGAAAAATGCGAGGCCCTGGTCCGGCCGCAGAAAGACCGCCCCCTCTCGCTGTCGCTTTTAATTCGTGACCAAACTATAACTTTGGTCAGTGAGCTGCGTTACCTCGGGGTAATCTTTGATGATTCTATCCGGTACGACGCCCACATAAACCATCTCTGTGAAAAAATTAAGATCAGCTCTAATACTTTATGCGGCATTCTTAAGAATGTAAAAGGTCCCAAGTTCAAGGTTCGGCGCCTCTACTTGAACATCATCAGGTCAATTCTCCTGTACGGCGCTCCCATCTGGCATGAGGCTAGTTATCTTCAGAGGTCGATGACCAAGCTCAACTCCGCAATTCGTCCGATACTTCTGCGCAGTGCTTTCTACGTCAAAACTGTTGCCAGCAACACTGTCTTCGTGTTGAATGGACTACCTCCTCTTGACCTAGCTATTCAGGAGAGAAGGGCCTGCTATGTTAGCTACAAACAGTCCCTCCCGACGCAGAACTTCCCCATCAACGAGCGTCATCTACAAGAAACGAGGAAGCGACACAGGGAAACCAAGCAGCGTGTCGGTGGTCTTGTAAGGCAAGCAGTCCTGGAGGAGTGGCAGGGTTTGTGGGACAGCATCTCCACCTCGGGTTGGCCTAGAACGCTCATACCCGTGGTGGGTGACTGGATTAAAAGACCCTATAAGGAGCTATGTTACTTTACGGTGCAATTTATCACTGGGTATGGCTCCTTTAGGGAACATAGAAAGCGGTTTGGTAGGGATCGCGATAACGATTGCTGGTTCTGCCCTCCGGGGGTGGACTGGCTGGACGACGACCGGAAGGTCGTCGACAGCGCGTACCACTGCCTCGTCGAATGTCCCAATTGGGAACCGCAGCGCCGTGTGCTGCTTAGCAAAGTTAACGAAATTCTTCTCCGTGATGGTGGGGGGGGGTTCGTCCCAGCCTGCCCTGGATCGAATCGAACCCTCTACCTTCCTCTTAACAGTCTCTCGTAGTTTTCAGCTATGGCGATGCTTCGCCACCTTCTGTCGCGAGGTAATCCTCGCCAAGGACCTCTGGTTTGACATCAAGACTCCTCGTAATCGGGGTCTTAGCAACCCCGCTTCCTGTTAGTTGTCTTGTCTTGGGCTGGCGCTGCAGTATGAAGTCATGGTCATCACCGTTCCGTCTGCAGTGCCCTTATAGCCAACACAGAGGGGTTTTTAGTCGGTGCAAGCCCGACAATGTTCCGGTCGTCCAGACCGGGTCGCGCGTGAGACGGTTTCCCCTCAGTCTTAAATCAAAATAAAAAAAAAAGGGTGTTAGGGTATTGAGTTTGTTCGTTGCCATGGAACTGGACGGACGTGTCGCGGATCGCTCCTTTCAAATCCTGAAATTTTATCTTTATTTCTTACATTTCCACTTCCCTTCTTACTCCAATTTGTGTTCTTTAGTGTTTCTTCTTATTGCCAAAAAAATTCCCGTCGAAACATTCATAGTTTTTAAATTAAAACGGAAAAGAAGATTTCTTAACCAACATGGCCGCCGAGCTGTCAACTTCTCCTGCCCCAAGCGCTATAGATCCTGAGACCATTGAAATTCTCCTTGTCCTGCTCACCATTAGGAAACCTCCTCCTATTTCCTAGAGACGTTGGATCCCTGCTCCCCTATTCTACATCCTGGCTGACTACGACCTAAAAGGACTGCCCTCTCCTATCCTGCCTCGACATAAACCCTGACCCTGATGCCCTATTTCCCACTCTCCTTATTTTCCACAGCCCTGCATCCCTGTCTCCATTCTCGAGCCTCACAAACTCTACACAATTAAAGGAACCTACTAAACGATAGTGACATCTCAGCCCTCTGAAATCCAATACAATATAACTCTTCAGACCAAGGGACTCACATTTGACGCAACACTCAATCTACACTAATTAAATAGTGGACCCATTAAAACCATTGGAATTTAGAACTTGGAGGTTAACTCCTACCTTCTAACACATCCACTTTAAGGGATTACACTGTTTGACTCGCAGGAAACAATCATTTGAACACTCATTGGTAACTACTCCTTTTATTCTATTTTATTTTATTACAAACTCTACTCTTACAGTTTTGCTCAAATCTCACACCTCATTCCCTCATATATTTCTGCATGCCCTAACCAAATTAAATTCAACTTATTAAAATATCTGCAAAATTTCCTTCCCAAACTACATACACCTTCCTTAATTCTAACCGATTACAGAACTAATTTTATATTGAATAACTCTAGAATCCTTAACTATCCCTAGGAAAGTCCCAACTGACTCCCCCCCTGTATAGATACTAAATACTAAACTAAAATTACTTAAACAAGTCTTTCATGCTCTTAGTAAGCTTAATTGGTTTATCTCTCTAATCAACTATGGCAACCTACCTACAGTCTCACTTTTCATCACACAGAACGCTACTCTTATTTTCCCTCTAACGCCACAATATAGTGCTATAAAATAGAATACAACTACACAATTCACTAAAAGAAACAGTTATTGAATATATGAAATCATCAAACAAGCATCAAATAACTTCTCTCCTAACCTTAAACACACAAACATAAACTCTTCCTTCTAAATAAAGGAAATAACCTTTCTACTCCCCACACTTAAATTAAACACAAAAGAAATCGAGAAATAAGTTTAGAAGTTCCTATATAAATCCATCTTTTCCTTACCACCCATACAAGCAAACTTCACTCCCAAACATACCACTCCACACAAACTTTCATCACTTCTCATCTCACATTCTCCCATATCATCCCTCCCACAAAATTCTTCTCATAATGTTCATCTCACTCACTCTTTTCACAGCTTCCTCAAAACTCTTAGATACTTTATGAGTTTCCACACCTCTAAGGATAATTAAGGACTACGCTTACTCAAACTTTCTAAAAATTCAACCCGCCTATGGATGACCTGTCTGGAGCTCTAGTTACAACATCTACTGACTGCTTAATAATCTAAAGGGAACTTCCAACGATATGCAATGGTTACCAACGGTACCTTAAATGGGTGGCGCAATTGGAGGTCAACCTAGACCTCTCAATTTATATCTCTTAGGACCAGTTTGTGTACCTTGCAAGATTCACCCTTCTATAAACTAACTCCAGACTACAACAACTTACGCTCCTCTACATAAAAGAAAAAGCTTTGACACTACTACTGCTGCTGAGACTAGTCTCCCTTAGGGATACTAAAAGATAAACTCAATCTGCACTAGTCTCTTAATTATTCGATTGTGCAATACATTTGGACCTGGCAAACCATTGACTCTACAGCGACCCTGAACCTAAAAGATAGCATAGCATTGTTTCTACATATACTGATCCTCAGATCTTCTAGCTAAAACGCTGCTTAACATCACCAAAACGCTTCAATTAACCTAATGGTCTGCAAAGGTAATTTCTATCTATCTTATGTCTCCTATATATAAAAATTATATACACAATAATCTCAATCATACAAGGAACAGCCTATACTTAGATCTCGCACTTCCACTTATACTAGTTGTTCACTTTAACCTAACTCTACAAACACAAATAAGAAGTAACTCTAATACTTAACTTAACTTCAATATCCTCCCTTTACTGTCTCCCCTCACACCTACATTTTGCCCTTAAAAGCTCCCACTTATATCATACCTTATGCTTTGCTTTGTAAACTCACTTTAATTCAAATACACAATATACTCAAACATTCTGAAACCACTTCTACCATCCATCCTTATACTTCTCATAATATATCACAAAGTCCCCCCCCCCTAACAACTATTTCTAAATAAACTCACTGCTCAACATTGTCCAAAAAAAGTCCAAAAACTCTCTCTTATCCTGCCAACATTATTACTCTCTTTACTCATTCTATCCCTTTTTCATAGCTTTCACTCTACCACTGCTGCTAAGACTAGTCTCTTTTAGGGATACTAAAAGATAACTTAACCTGCACTAGTCTCTTAACTATCTGACCGTGCAATACATTTCGACCTGACGAATTGTTGACTCACTGACCCTACAACGACCTTGAATCAGGAGGATAGCATAGCATTGTTTCGACACATTGATCTTTGGGCTAAATCGCTACCAAACATCGTCAAAATCCTTCAATATACTTAATGATCTACAAAGGTAATTCTAACTTTTGTCTTCTAAAACTATAAATAAATTATTCAAACAAAGAACTACCTATAACTAGAACTCGCATCTTCACTAGTTGTTTACTTTAACTCTGAAATTGTAACATAACTAGAATGTAATACTAACCAATGAACTGACCTACTAGATACCTCTCATTGCATCATTCAATTGATACCTGGTCATATACTTAACTTAACTTAGCCTCAATATTCTCCTTCTACTGCTTTTTCTAGCCCCTCATACCTACACTTTGCTCTTAAAACTCTCACTTATGTCACACCTAAACTCTTGCTTTATAAACTCACTTCAATTCTAATTCATTTTACAATATATTCTGAAACTACATTTACCATCTATACCCCCCGTAAAGCTATAACTAATTACTCTTAACAGCCATTCTTAAATAAACTCACTGCTCAATATCGTCCTAATAATCATCCCATAAACCTCTCTTTCATTCTACTAACATTATTACTCTCCTTACCTCTAAGATACTCACTCTATACCTTTTTCGCAGCTTTGACTCTACTACTGCTTCTGAGACTAGTCTCTTTTAGGGATACTAAAAGATAAACTCAATCTGCACTAGTCTCTTAATTATTCGATTATGCAATACATCTGGACCTGGCAAAACATTGACTCAACAACGACCCTGAATCTGTAAGATAGCATAGCATTGTTTCTACAGATCTTTTGGCTAAAACACTGCTTAACATCACCAAAACGCTTCAACTCACTTAATGGTCTGCAAAGGTAATTCCTATCTATCTTTTGTCTCCTATATATAAAAAAAAAAACATACACATATAATCTTAATCAAACAAGGAACTGCCTATAGTTAGATCTCGCATTTCCACTTATACTAGTTGTTCACTTTAACCTAATTTTACTGTTCAATTGAAACACAACTAAGAAGTAACACTAATCGATAAACAGACCCGCTAGATACTTCATCATGACTCAATGGATAACCAGATAGATACTTAACTTAGCTTCAATTTCTCCCTTTACTGTTCCCCCTCACACCTACACTCTGCCCTTAAAAGCTCCCACTTATATCATATCTTATGTTCTGCTTTGTAAACTCACCTTAATTCAAATACATAATATATTCAAAAATTCCGAAATTATTTTGACCATCTGTCTTTATACTTCCCAAAAAAAAAAAAAAAAATATATTAAATATTAACTAAGTCCTCCTAACAACTATTTCTAAATGAACTCGCTGCCCAACATTGTCCAAAATAGTTCAAAAAATCTCTCTCTCATCCCGCCAACATTATTACTCTCTTTACTCACTCTATCCTTTTTTCACAGCTTTCACTCTACTACTGCTGCTAAGACTAGCCTCTTTTAGGGATACTAAAAGATAAACTTCCGCACTAGTCTCTCAATTACCTGATCTTGCAATACATTTGGACCTGGTGAACCATTGACTCATTGACCCTACAGCGACCTTGAATCTGGAGGATAGCATAGCAATGTTTCGACATATACTGATCCTCAGATCCTGGGCTAAATCGCTGCTTAGCATCACCAAAAAGCTTCAATCCACCTAATGGTCTGCAAAGGTAATTTCTATCCTCTAACTTTAACCTATCCATCTTTTTCTTCTATACAAAAAAAAAATAATAATATATACATAGAATAATCATAACCGAACAAGAAATTGCCTTTAGATAGACCACGCATCTTCACTTATACTAATTCTTTAATCCTGCTCCAACTGAAATATAACCAGATAGCAATTCCAATTGATAAACAGACCCACTAGATATTTTATCTTTGTATCATTCAATGGATAACTAGACATATACTTAATCTACCTTTAATATTCTCCTTCTACTGTTTTGCTTTGTCTTGCCCTATATAGCCCCACACATCTACACTTTACTCTTAAAGCTCTAACTTATTTCATACCTTAACTTTCTGCTCTATAAACTCACTTTAATACATTTAAACACTCTTATACTACATTGTCCACCTTTACCTCCCATAAAGCTATTAAACTCACTACTCAACATTACCCAAATCGACCTAAAATCTCTCCTACATCTTGCCAGCATTATCACTCTCTCTGCCTCTAAGATACTCACTCTATTCTCCTTTCACTACTCTGACTAGCCTCTTCTAGGGATACTAAAAAACAAACCTAACCCGCAATAGTTTCTTAACTATTTTATCATCTAGTACAACTCGACCTGACGAACATTAACTCTACAGTGACCCTTAAAATCTTGAGAATAACATAGCTTCGTTTTCACATATACTGATTCTCAAACCCATAGGCTAATTCACTGCTCAACATCACAAATCGCTTCAATCCACTTAATAATGCAGGGGTAATCTCTATCTCTACCTTTTGCCTCTTATAAAATACATAAAATAATCATTTTCAAACAAGAAACCACTTATACCTACAGTTAAACCTATAATTAAACCACACATCTTCACCTATACTAGTTATTCATTTTAGCCTAATTTTACTCGAAAATGAAATATAAATATGAAGTAATTCTAATCGATGAATCAGATCCGCTACATACTTTATCATGGCATCACTCAATGGATAAATAGACAGATACTTAACTTAATTTAGATTAAACATTCTATTTTTTATTGTCTTCGCTTTCTGCCTTGCCCCATAGCCCCACACACCTACACTCTGCTTTTAAAGCTCTCACCTATGTAATACCCTAATTTTCGGTTTTGTAAACTCACATTCATATTTTGAAACTGCGATCATCTATCCCTATACTTCCTGTAAAATTCCTCTTAACAACTATCCTTAAATAAGCTGCCCTAGATCGTCCCAAAAGAAATCTCTCTTCCATCCTACCAACATTATTAATCTCTCTTCCTCGAAGATAATCACTCTACCCTTTTCACAGCTCTGACACCACTACGACTCTTGAGACTAACCCCCTTTAGGAACACTAAAAGACAAACTTAATCCACACTTGTCTTTTAACCACTTCATCGTACAATACATTCGGACCTAACGAACATTGACTCTACAGTGACCTAAAAACTAAAACAACATAGCATTGTTTCCAAATACACTGATCCCCAGACCTCTGAACTAATTTAAAACTCAGCACCATCAACTGCCTCAATTTAATCCACTAAATGATTTACAAAGGCAACTTCTATCTTCTGTCTTATATACAAAAATCATATCTAAACAAGGAATTGCCTATGATTTGATCTAGCATCTTCGCTTAGACCAGTTGTTCAATTCTGGCCTGATCTTACTCTTATATTAAATTACAACTAAGAAAAATACTAATTCTATGAACAGATCCGCTAAACACCTCATCATAGCACTATTCGTTGATAACTAGACAGATACTTAAATTAATGTAACTTTAATACTTTCCTCTTACTATCTTTGCTTCACGCCTTGCCCTATACAACCCCTCACACCTACTTTGCTCCTCTAACTCTCACCTATATCATTCCTTAACTCGCTTGCAAACTCTCTTTAAATTCCAATTCTATTCACAATAAACTATACACTAAAACCCCCATCTAACATCTATCCTTACACTTCCTGGAAAGCTTTGACTAAATACTCCACATAATTATCCTAATACATTCTCACTGCTCGATATTGTCCAAAAATCGTCCAAATACTTTCTAATTAACTCTATTATTCTCTTTACTTCTAAGATACTTACTTTATACCTTTTTCACAGCTCTGATTCTACCACTGCCTCTGAGACTAGCCTCTTTTAGGAACACTAAAAGTTAAGCTTAACTCCTATTAGTCTCTTAACTACTGATCAACTACAAAATACATCTTGGACCCAATAACTCACGACTATACAACAACAACTTCGAGTCTCAAAATAATGCAATTCTGGATTCATACTAGAACCATTATCTCGACAAAATCTGCATTAATCTACTAGACCTACTCACCTCTATAAAGGTAAAATTTTATTTTATTTATTTATTTATTTACTTATAAATTATTTATATACACTCCCCCCCCCCCCCCCTACTCAATCTTTAACTCGAAATCAAACAGTACAACCTTATTATTATAAAAATGCAAAACAATCATGAATTATTAACTAAATCGGTCTCAAATTTTACAGTTTTGCTCTTACTATAACCTTTCAATCTTCTCGTTTATACAATTTCTCCCTGGAAATCCCCATCAACATCACTCTCTGAATCTTAGCTTTGAAAATCTTTCTCTTTAAACTCATTTTGCAGATTCAAACCTAGAAGACCGAAATTACAATCACCTTCTTGCGTTCTAAACAAATTGTGCTTAATTTACAAATCTATTCTCCCCCGATTTACGTGATAGGAAAATGAGCAACAACAGTAAACCCACCCAAGACAATCATCTATTAAAATTAATGGGTAAAATCCTCAATAAAAAGAAGAGAAATGGTAAAAGGAGGAGGTATAACAAACTTAATGTCTCCATCTCTTCCAAAATAACAAACTATATTCCCTCCACTTCCACTAACAACGCTACTGCTGGATCTTCAAATAAACTAGATGACACACATCTCTCTCCTGTCAAAGATGACATGGATCCAAAAACACAAGGCCACAATTCATTCTTCAACTCAAATAATGCTCAGTCTCTACCCCAACCATCGAATCTATCCACCTCAACGAACTTAGGCAATAAAACAGCGAATGACATGATGGAAGAGAGTTGGAATACACCTGAGGTACCCTTCAATAGTATTGCTGTTGGCCTTTCGGATGGAATGTTGGAGGAGTGTCTGACTCCTGAAACAGTCAAGCCCAGTGCCTGCAAACTTCGTACCAACCAAAAGACGACAAAAGCTTCTTCTTCGGGGATTAAGCCACCCACCACTCTGACTCCACCTCAATCTCAGCTCAACATAGCCGACTTAACCTTTGACATTGATACGTGTAACTCACAAACAATAAACAAAGAAAAAGATAAAGATGAAAACAAGGAAGATATTCTAAATCTACCACCTCAATCAAACACACCAAATACTCCTCCTTCTGCCATTCAGGAATTTTCCTCTCAAAATAACCAACCAATGGGTAAATATAAAATAACTTGCCTCATTTTCCTATCACTTACTAACTCCATCTTTCTTCTAAATAACAAACTATATACACGCTTTCTAGATAACAGTCAATCACACATCCCCCCCTCCATTACCGACATTACTCGTGTTTTACCAAAAGAACATTCTGTCAGTGATGGTAGAAATAAGTCGGACATATCTAAAGGATTACAAACCGGCCTAAATGATATTATCAAAAGAAACATTCAACCCTCTACTAGTACCGCGAACCAACGTGAAAGATCTGAGGGAACAATCAATTCTGAAGACAAAGGTCTCTCACAATTGATCCAATTACAAACTTTTAACAAAAAAATTGTTTCTTATAAAGAAAAAGACTTTCTCTTTACTAGACAACCCTAAGGTCTCCGCCTATCATGACTACTACCAACTAATCATCAAAACTTATAATATTATTTTTGGCCATTGCCCCCTAGATATATTAAGAAAATTTAATTATGAATGTACCGAGTCTTTCAGGCAAACAGTAAACTATGTAACAATCAAGCTCATTCCTAAAGGAGCCTATTTACTACCCATAAACCTAACCACCTGGTCCATCGTAGCCTGCACACCACCTGCTAATGTCGTAATTCACTCTCTATTAAACTTCAATTTCATAAACATCTCGGGCTCACTCCTCAGAAAATTCTCCAAAAACAACATAGATGACATGCTAGACTACTGGCAGTCCATATGGCATCATACTTATTCCCTAGAACCAACTGATCCACAAATTCTACACCTTTCCACTCTCATTCCAAACTTAAAAAACTGGTTTTACAGATCCCACGGTCTTCTCACCTCAAGGATTTGTCTCTTTCTACTATCACCATTTCCTCCCAACAAAACCTGCTCTTGTGGAAACTCTACACAAAGACCAACCTGGACACACATAATCTTTACTTGCCCCAAATGGAAACATTACAACATCACCTCACTATCTCCTGACAACCTTCATCTCCTTATGACATCCATCCTAAACTCTGAGGAATCCTGGCTTCTCCTAGATACATTCTTACAAAAAATATTTACTCTCCTCTAACTATACTACATGGTTTACTCTCTTTTGCCTGAGGGAATTCGAATTCTATCTTTCTACCTTCATGTTTATTTACTTACGAATTGTTCATTATCATAAATAATTTGTTATGCGTTAAATTATGTACACTGAAAAGACATCTTTCAAGGAGACTTCATATTCTGACTGTTAGAAACTCACAATGTCACATAATTTGAAATTTATCATCACTCCTAACACCATTGGAAATCAGGCTCCTGTACAAAATAATTTGACTCCCCTAACCAATGAGCCCACTCCAAACCTTTGCCCTGACATTGAACTACTGAACTACAATGCAAATCGTTCTAACAAAGTCAGAATTCGCAGCCTCCTTAAAAAGAAGAGGTCCTCTTGTTCTAATAGAAATAAAAATCTCTTTAATCCACTTCTTGAATTAGCTAATATTCTCACTGATCCAACACTTAGCAGTATTCTACCGGAAAATATCAAATCTACAATCAACAAACAGAGCCAGACTATTGTCAACATTACTGAAATTAACTTGGAACAAAGGGATCTCTTAAACAGTAAATTAGAACTTATCTTTGGCACTACCAACCAGTTTTCCTACAGTCTATTTAATGATTATAAAACGAAGCAAAATCTTATTAACTTCTCCACCTCTGTCACCATAAAAAGAATACCTATTGAAATCAAGGATAATCAAATCACTGACACTATAAATCCTCTCTTACCAGACTTTGGCTTTTCTGAACAACAAATAACTGAACTTAAAACTCTTAACTCTTACAATATAGTAAGAGACTTGAATTTCTCTTTAAATGGCAAACCTAGCTCTATTTCCTTGCCAAAAAACATTAAAATGACTGTGAATAAAGCTGATGGTCGTTCCAAAATTTACACCTTTAATATCAAAGTTAAGATTCTCAAAACTTTGAACAACATTAAGAAATCTAAAC
The DNA here is from genome assembly GCF_024137725.1 of Prorops nasuta. Taxonomy (NCBI): domain Eukaryota; kingdom Metazoa; phylum Arthropoda; class Insecta; order Hymenoptera; family Bethylidae; genus Prorops; species Prorops nasuta. The sequence continues at coordinate 1,809,190 of NW_027116810.1, forward strand.
CAAAAGTTGTTGGAACGAAAGACGGAGTTCTGAGAATACTACAAATAAACTTAAATTCTTGTCCCAAAGCCCAGGCCATTATGGAGCAATACATATTTGAAAAAAGCTGTGACATAGTATTGATCACTGAACAGGCCAGAAACATTATCTTCAACAACTGGATCTCCAACACACTTAACAACTGTGCAATTTATTTGGTCTCTCAACGTACTCCTCCCATCTTAAACTCGTTCACATCCAACAACTTTTGTGCCTTCGAATTCCCCGGTCTATGGATCGCCAGTACATATATCACCCCAAACTGTAATCTTGCACATTTCCAAGCATATTTAGACGAATTGACTGACTTCCTAAACAAGTCTAATAAACCTTTTCTAATTGGAGGTGACTTTAACTCCCACTCTCCCTTATGGGGCTCCAAAAAAGAGAATAGAAGAGGCTGTTTATTAAATGAATTTACTTTTAGACATAATCTAGCGCTCTGTAACCAAGGTTCCTCTCCAACCTATCAAAGATTCAACGCTGAATCAGTTTTAGACCTTACACTGATCTCTATTGGACTCTCGGATAAAATAAAAAACTGGTCAGTCAGCAAAGATTACACAGGAAGTGATCATAATTACATACTTTTTGAATTCTTAACCGAAGAAGCCACTTTTGCGCAAACAAACATGTTTAAATGGTCCAATAAACATGAAAATGAACTAAACATAATAGGTAGATGGGCCATCGAGGCACCACAACTTCTAAATAAATTTGCAGAAATCTCTCTATCAGAACCTCTCACTGACCCCAATAACATAGACAAAATTAACCAAATGTACCAACTCATCTTACAAGCCTGCAATAAAGTATGTGATGCCTCGATGACCATCATCAAACAAACCACCCCAAAAAACCGCACAACCAGAAGACCAGTTTATTGGTGGAACAATGACATACAAAGCGCTAGAACCCTTTGCCATAAATCACTTAGAAATTTCACTAGACTAAAGGCTAGACTTGGTATAGACTCAAACATCACTAAAGATGCCTTCATTGAACTACAAAATCATAAAATCAAACTAAAAAAATTGATCTTTAAGTCTAAATCTACCTGCTGGAACGACATCTGTACTGATCTTAAGTCAAACCCCTGGGGCCTGGCATACAAAATAGTTAGGAAAAAACTACTCTCCAGATCAATACGCCTGGATAGGACTGATTTGAACAATATCATTGATAATTTATTCCCAACGAATCTAGCAGCTCCTCCAAACAATTCCACTATGAATACACAGCATCAACCTGATACCATTGAACAAATCATCCTACCTGAGGACATTACATTACTAGCTAAAAGAATCTCATGTAATAAGGCCACCGGTCTAGATGGCGTTCCAGCAAAAGTCATAAAGGTCGCCACTCAACACATCACAATTGCCTTAACCACTTTTATAAACTGTATTTTCAATGTTGGCTATCTTCCCACTGAACTTAAACAACAACGACTTGTCTTAGTACCAAAGGTGAATCAACCTAATGTCTCAACGCCCAGTCACTTTAAGCCTATTTGCGTCATAAATTCACTAGCCATCTTTATTGAAAAATTATACACTCTCAACTAAACTCTATAGTTGAATCCAACAATATACTAAGTGACAATCAATTTGGCTTTCGGAATAACCGCTCCACTACAAATGCAATTAGCACTGCCTTGAAACACTTTAAACAGCCTCTCCTAAAACCCTCTCTTAACACATCAAACCATATAAGAGCACTAATAACTCTAGACATTAAAAATGCATTTAATACAGCCTCCTGGCCTTTCATCAAACACGAAATCCATTCTTCCCAACTTATTCCTACCTATCTAAAAAATCTCCTCGATAATTATCTCCTTGACAGAACCCTCATCATACAATCACACAACAATCTCTTCTCCAGGAACTTAAATACCGGTGTTCCACAAGGCTCCGTACTTGGACCTATTTTATGGAACATAATGTACAACGGTATCCTCGAACTCCCTCTTCCCGGTAACACACATATCATTGGATATGTCGATGACATTGCTCTAGTCATTGCAGCTTCCAACATCAAACCTCTCCTACTCAAAGCAAAACATGCCTTCTCCTATATCATAGAATGGTTAAACTCTAGAGGTCTCTCTCTCACTCCATCAAAAACAGAGGCCATCATTAACCTTAACAAGCCTTCCCCTATCCCACTCAAAGACATCAATACCATCTGCTTTACTCTTCTGGACTTTAAATTTAAACCTAAAGACTACCTCACATATCTGGGGGTTTTAATTGATACCAACCTAAACTTTCAAACACACATAAACTACGCTTCACTAAAAGCCAAAAAGGTAGCCCTACAACTCTCTCCACTGATGCCAAACACTTACGGCCTCGAGTGGACTGCTAGGGCCTCCTACTTATATGCTATAAATAGCATCACTTATTACGCGCTCCCCATCTGGCAAGATGCTCTCACCCTCATCAAAAATCAGAAATCCATAAATCAAGTAAACAGAATTATTGCCTTGAGAATAGCTAGAGCAGCCAGAACTGTCTCTTACGAAGCCGCCTTTGTAATCTCAGGAATACCTCCCTCACATCTTCACGCCTCTTTTCTTATGCGCATGGAGGATAGAAAAAATGGCCTTATAAATGACTCTTTTAATCCTCTCTACAACAAGTTTGACAATGAACTCTACCATCACTGGCAGAACCTTTGGGACAATGCCCCCAAAGGTAGACATACCCACTCCATCATCACGGACATTAAGAATTGGATAGAAAGACCACACGGTGGTAACTCCTACTACCTCACACAAATGCTAACTGGGCACGGCAGCTTCGGCCCTCATAGAGTTAAATATAAAAAAGACAACAGCAACATATGCCCCTGTACATCTGATGTAGACACCGTTGAACACACTGTTTTCTATTGTCATCTATGGGATACCAAACGATCCTCAATAGAACATCTTTTTAATAACCCACCTACTCTATCTCATCTAGTAAATCAAATGGTCTCTACAACAGATAACTGGCAAGCGGTAATTAAATTCTTGACGCTAGTCCTAAGAGACAAGGATAGACTATACGATAATCGAAATCTTACCCCTAGTACTTCTGGATACAAAAGACGCATTCAATCTTCCAACATTACCCAAAATCCTATCCCTGCCTCTCTAGCCAAAAGAATCAGAATTAGCATGTCTCGAAACTAATATGTTTCAAGTTTACTCTATCATACCGTTGTTACAAATAATGTTATAAATATGTTACAATAATACTATAAATGTTATAATATGCTATAAAATGTTACAAAAATGTTATAAATGCCAAATGTTTTCTCAATAAATAAACAATGCTATATATACTTTCCGTTTTCTATCAATTAAGTAAAATGAGGGATCAAAATTAAATTAATTAATAAATAAGATTAATAAATAAAAAATAAAAATAAAAAAAATAAAAATAAAAAAAAAAACTAATAAATAAACTATGAAACCACTACAATCAACTCTAGCACTCCTACTATTCCTATAATTTCCACGATTCGCGAGGCGAACGTCCAGCTCAGAGGCAACACACTCAAAGGTATGTAAATAATTTAATAAAAAAAAAAAAAAAAAAAAAACACCCCTCATAGAATCGAGGTCGCTTTCTGCCCGCTTTCTGCCTTAGTGTTTCATTGACAGAGCTGTCATTGCTGCCTGATTTGACCCATGCTGCTATGACTGGCCTTAAATTGGCATATGTCTTGTGAGCGGGGCTCTCTTCAGGGAAGCGGGACACTCTATGGGTCTTCTCTTGCCGCTCTTGGGTTGTGTCCTCGGGGCTTTGGTGTAGATTTGCACTCTGACCCCTGCCCTTCCTGGACGCATCACGAGTGGCAAGAGTCCTCCCAGCCGATCCCTTTAGTCTCCCGATCCAACCTATAGGGTTCAGACAGATCACCAGCACTCTCTTGTTTCTCCCTTGGTCTCCAAAGGCGTCGAGTACTGTGAGGACTGACCTTTGACTCTGGTCGGATTTGCACTAAAAATGGCTACATCCTGATTCTTACATCTCTGCGGGACTCTCATGGGAAAACGTCGGCCCTATACTAAGCTGGGATTTATAAATAACTCTAATCACAAATTAAATGGAATGACCAAGAGCAGACACGGGTACGCGGCCTTTGCGTCCTAGACGGGTGCTCCCCGCACCTGCTGACAGCCCTGATTGGTCTGACGTGATTAAACAATATCCGTTGACCCTCCTCCGGACTTGTCAGAGAGGTGCGGTAAAGGGGTCCACCCGGCCCCATCTGGATCATTATCGGTGGGAGTATAGATCCTGGCTGTCTCTCCTTGACCCTGGTACAGCTCTCATCGTGGGTGTTCCTCTTTGGGCTTGGACGGCCCACCGCGCCCTCTCAAATTTGGTCTCCCTACCTGGAGACACTATTGGGGGGCTCTGGGGCGCGGACCCCGCTGACCTGCTGCTTTCCTAATTTGCTTTAACACGACTTCATGGGACGGTTAGGAGGTTTCCTTGGAAACCATGGATCAGGTCTATGAGTTCTGGTTAAAACCACTCTGCCTACTAACGACGACTGTTGGATCGCAATAACTAATTTAAATCTAGTGAAGTATTATGGTCATGGTCATTGAGAATATTCGAGAATGGACTGTACGGTCTGATTTAAGATCGCTTTTAACCGGAATATTGATCCTGACTGTCTTCACTGACTCTCGCATAACACGGCGCCGGTCACGGCGCCTCCTTTCGGAGCCTGACAGCCCCCTGTTTTTACCCCGGTGCCCCTGTATCTGTCCACCGTCTGCAAATCCTTCCGGGGACCAAAAACTCTACTCCCTCAATCTATCATCTTAATTTTCTTCCTGTGAGAGGGGGATATGGCTTCTCTACCACAGCGCCGGATGAAGCTACCGAGCCCGTCGATGATTCTCTCTATAGGATCGAAGTGATTACATTTATCCACTGATCCTGCGGACTCATCGAGGGGGCTCGGAAATGGACTCTTCTTGTTTGACTGGATCGCTTTGATGGGAGCAAAGATCTCGGCTGTCTTACTGACCCTTGCACGGCTCTCATCATGGGGTCCTCCTTCTCGAACATGAATGACCCATGGTCTCTCTCCTGGTGGTCCTGGGTCCGTCCGTTGGTCGTCTTCTCTGATGGGAGCGGGTCCCATCTGGGAGTCCATGGAGATTCACTCTGCTTACTGATGCTTTTCCCTCTAATCCATAGAGATAAATCCTTATCCGTTGGATCATGGGATTCCTCGGGGAGGCGAGTAGAAGGGCCTCTCTGACCCGGTCCGGATGGCTTCCGATGGGAGCGCAGATCCTGGCTGTCATCACTGACCCTAGTACAACTCTCATCATGGGTACTCCTCTCCGGATCGGAGTGACCCCGTGGCTCCCTTTGATTCCCACCCTGGTAACCTTGCTCCTATCTGTTATGACACACTTTACTTGACGAAAACGGGACCCTATGGGGGAATTCTTGGCGTTAGAAGTGGATGAGCCCTCCCTCTCTTACAATACGCTTGCTACTATGGCGATATCACTCCCTTATGGCCGCCTCGCATGCCAATTGACCCCTAACTGGCCCAAAGTAGTAAATCACATATCCACTGGACCTTGGGGTTCTTTGGGAATGTGCGGTAGCGTATCGGTCTGGCCTCGCTATAACTGCATACGTTAAAAAATTAAATTAAAGTAACTCTCGACGTGGACGACACCCCCCCCCCCTCCTAAAAAGGAGAACCCATGCTTCCCCCCCCCCCCCCCCCCACTCTTTCCACGCCGGTCCGCTCGACATTGGTACCGCTGGACTGGGGCAGGGCCACCGGAGGATCCATTGTGGAGCTTATCGACTGGTCCCCTTTTCCCCTCTCTCACTGGAGGAGGGACAAGATCAAACTGTCCTATGAGGACCTGCGACTTAAGGGGGGTTGGACTGAATATATATACGGTTGACTCCTTTTCTACATGGGGGTCCTCTATCATAGGATGAATTTATCTTGGATGAGTCATTGGGTCAAATTACAGCCGGGTTGATATGAGATGACTCAATGGGTCCGCTGCTGTTGGCCGGAGAATCTACGGCGGAGTGCACGGGGTGAAGCCTGGACCTTGGATGGAGCGGGGGCCTTATTGGAGATCGGTAGTACTAAGCTTAGCCATGCTTCTCCTCACTTAAACCATTGCTACACCTGCCCACCTCATCAACTACGCTGAAAAGACTATTCTTGAAATAGTCAGTAGCTAGTCTAATATCACTCATACCCATCCCCATTCACAAATCCATCCAGAAAGAGACTTTCCTCTCTCTTTCGTCCTATTACTTTATTTTATATTTTGTTTCCAACCTGAAAGTACACTCGCTATATTTGACCTCCGTTCGGTGCTCTCGCTGGCTGAACTATACGTAGATTGGCTAGTTTGGGCGCGAATGGGACGGAAAACGAATTGGACACCTACCCTCCTCGTGACTGGCTCACTCGCGTGGGGGTGTAATTATTCGAGACGCATTTGTACACTATCCCCCCCCAATCTCTCGTTCTACTACTACTGAACTTTGTCTTTCTATCCTAGGGGCATACTTGCCATGTTTGGCCTTTATTCCGTGCTCCCACTGGCTAGACTAAACGTATCTTGGTGACAAGAGTGGACTGGCCTGTGTGGGCATGAGTGGGATGGAGAATGAATCTAGTGACCTGCTCTTTCAGGGACTGAATATTCCAGGCGCACTTGCACCCCCCCCCCCCCCCCCCAACTTCTCGTCCTATTAAACTTTGCTTTCCATCTCGGACAACATACTTGCTATATTTGACCTCTATTCTGCGCTCTCAAGGGTTAGACTAAACGTATCTTGACAACAAGAGTGGACTGGTCTGTCTGGGCGCAAATAGAGCGAAAAACGAATCGAATAATTGCTCTCTTTAGGGACCGATTATTCGAAATGCATTTGTGCCTCCCTCCAACCACTCGCCTTATTAAAACTTTGTTTTCCTTCCCGGACAACACACCTGCTATATTTGACCTCTATTCTGCTCTCTCAAAGACCAGACTAAACGTATCTTGGTAACAAGAGTAGACTGGTCTGTCTGGGCGCAAGTAGAGCGGAAAACGAATCGAATGATTACTCTATTCGGGGATTGATTATTCGAAACGCACCTGTGCCTCCCCCCAACCTCTTGTCTTACTAAGCTTTGTTTTCTATCCCGGACAACGCACCTGCTATATTTGACCTCTATTATGCGCTCTCAAAGGCTAGACTAAACGTATGTTGGTAACAAGAGTAGACTGGCCTGTCTGGGTACAAATAGAGCGGAAAACGAATCAAATAATTGCTCTCTTCAGAGACCGATTATTCGAAATGCATTTGTGCCTCCCCCCCAACCACTCGTCTTATTAAAAACCTTGTTTTCCATTCCGGACAACACACCTGCTATTTTTGACCTCTATTCTGTGCTCTCAAAGACCAGACTAAACGTATCTTGATAACAAGAGTAGACTGGTCTATCTGGGTACAAATAGAGCGGAAAACGAATCGAATGATTGCTCTCTTCAGGGACCAATTATTCGAAATGCATTTGTGCCTCCCTCCAACCACTCGTCTTATTAAAACTTTGTTTTCCTTCTCGGACAACACACCTGCTATATTTGACCTCTATTCTGCGCTCTCAAAGGCTAGACTAAACGTATCTTGATAACAAGAGTAGACTGGCCTATCTGGACGCGGATGGAGCGGGGTGTGGGTCGAGTGGTTCCTCTCTTCGTGGCTGGTCCGCTCACCGGGAGAAGTGGTTGCTCGAACGCATTTGTGCCCTTCCTTCCTTCCTTCCTTCCTTCCCCCCCCCCCAATCTCTCGTCTTATTACTAATACATTTTATCTTTGCTTTATCATTATATTTCGTTTTCTATCCTGAAGAGCACATCTGCTATACTCGACCTCCGCTTATTGCTCTTACTCGCCGGACTGGCTTATCTGAGTACGAGCGGGGTCGGGTGGGCTGGGCGCTTAATCTCCTCATGTTTGATTCGCTCACATGGAGGAGTGAGTGCTCTAGCACATTTGTGCCCTTCCCCCCCCCCCCCCCCCAACCCCTTGTCTTTTATATATAAATTTGTTTTGCTTCATCACTATATTTTTGTCTCTCTACCCTGGAGAGTACATTTGCTATACTCGACCTCCATTTATTGCTCTTACTCGCCGGACTGGCTTGTCTGAGTACGAGTGGGGTCGAATGAACTGAGCGCTTGCTCTCTTCATGATTGATTCGCTCACATGGAGGAGTGAGTGTTCTAACGCATTTGTGCCCTTCCCCCCCCCAACCCCCTGTCTTATATATAATTTTATTTTGCTTCATCATTATGGGCGTTTACGATTGGCAATCGTTTTTGGATTTAGATTAACTTAATCGCAGTGCGCCAACTGAAAAATAAAAGAAAAAGAAAAATCACCAGTTTCTAATCCTAAAGTGTTCGCGAAAAGTAATCGGATTTGAGATTGCTTTTGACGTGCCTCTGAATAAATATTTTTTTAATTAATCCGTTTGCCAGTTATCATATAATTATATCCTGCATTACACTAATTTGAATCTTAAGTAAGCAAAATTAAAAATATTATTAATAATTAATATTTCTAATAAAAGAATAATTTGTTTTTTAATTATATTGGATCATAAGAATGAAGAAATATTATTTGTGGTTTAAATACTGAGATCTAATGTTTTTTTTATTTCATTATTAATTTCATTTTAATTATTCCAGAACATGGATCCTATGCATGCTTTGAATATAATATTTGATGATGGCATAAATGTTGAAGATGATTATGATATTCTTGGCTTATTGGCGATACACGAGCAGCAAGAACATATAAGGATAGAACATTTCTTCACAAGAATTGTTCCATACTATTCATTATCAGGTAATATAAATTTAAGTTTATTTTTTTTTTAATATTTGTTTAAATTAACATAATTATAGTATCATGAAATGATATTATTATTTAATTTTAGATTTTAAATCACATTTTCGACTTTCAAAAGTAACATTTGAAAGAGTGTTAGAGAAAATTGGACAATGTTTAGTAAGAGGAGGTGTCAGTCCTCAAATACCACCAAATAAACAATTAGCAATGGCACTATGGATTTTTGGAAACCAGGAGGTTTATAGGTAATACTATAAAAGAACTTTTTTGTATTAAGTTTTATTTCAAAATATAGTAAATAATAATAATTTTAAATATATATTTCTATTATAATTTGACCACTAATTGATTTTATTTGTTTATATTACAGGTCTGTTGCTGATAGGTTTGGAACAAGTAAAAGTACATTATGGGAATGTGTGTGGAACGTGGCTTTCGTTCTCAACAATCATGTCAAAGAATACATAAAGTGGCCTACAGAGCAACAGATATTACGGAATCAAGCCAATTTTTTGTCTGTCAGTAATTTTCCAGGGGTGATAGGATGTATTGATGGATCACATATTCACATCAGCGCTCCAAGAGACTATCCGAATAGTTATGTGAACAGAATGAATTTTCATTCAATAGTGTTGCAAGGAATTTGTGATAGCCAAATGAAATTTATTGATGTTTTTGTAGGGTATTGCGGAAGTGTGCATGATGCTCGTGTGTGGAATAATAGTGATATAAAAAAGTTAATTGACCAAAATCCTAATCAATATATACCACATATCATGCACTTAATTGGTGATTCGGCATACCCATTATCTACACATTTATTAGTTCCATACAAAGATAATGGTCATTTAAATAGTGTACAAAAGAACTATAACAAAAAATTATCCAGAACTAGAATAATCATTGAAAGAACCTTTGGAATATTGAAAGGCAGATTTAGAAAATTACACTTTGTTTACATGAAAAATACTGACATGATTCCACTTCTTGTATTGGCTTGTTGTATTTTGCATAACATTTGTACCGACAATGAAGATGAACCACCTGAAATAGATCTCGATGAAGAAAACCATGTTTACATAAGTAATGAAGCTAATCAAGTTTTTATAGAAGCTCATGATAAAAGGGATGTAATTGCTAACTTAATATAAGTTAAGAAATATATTATTTAATATTAAATTTTTACTAAATGTTATCTTTTATTTCTCTCTCATTCGTATTCCAATACAGCAGTAATTTAATTTATATTAATGAAGTTTATGCATCAGAGAAGTATCACAGAGTTTAACTATAACTACGTATCAGTATTATCTATTATAAATTTTAACAGTAAAATAAACATTACTACTTTCATTTATAATTTAAGTGATATAAGCGTAAAGCTTTTAAGAATAAGTAACAAATATTGAGCCTACACATACTTTTAGATAAACGCATTCTTAAACAAATACATCAGTTAATTTTGTTTTTTAGTTTCTTTAATTTGATGGTCACTTAATATATTATATTAATATCACACAAAAGAAACTTATGTATTATCTCAAGAAGTTCCGCTACTCTACTTTTAATTCAAACAGTTTTTTTTGGATTCAGTTTTCTTACTTAAACGGCTACTTACTATATTATATTAATATCACAAACAAAATATAACACTTTTATATATTATCTCAAGAAGTTCAGTACTCTGCTTTCGATTCAAGCAGTTAATTTTGATTTCAGTTTTCTTACTTAGAAGGCTACTTACTATATATTATATTAATATCACAAACAAAATATAACACTTTTATATATTATCTCAAGAAGTTCAGTACTCTGCTTTCGATTCAAGCAGTTAATTTTGGTTTCAGTTTTCTTACTTAGAAGGCTACTTACTATATATTATATTAATATCACAAACAAAATATAACACTTTTATATATTATGCCAACTTCAGCTACTCTGCTTTCGATTCAAGTAATCATTTTTAGTTTCAGTTTTTCCTTTTCCCTGAAAAAAATGTTAGTCAACATATATACAAGAGAAGAAACCAATCGTAAAGAATAGGAGCTTCAAAAATTTTAATTATACTTACTATCTTTTATGTATTATATTTTTCGTATAAAGATAGCATTTTCCTTTTAATTTCCATGTTTTCTGCATGATGACGTTCTCTTTGGGCTAATACTTTGTCGACTAATACTTCTGATTTGGAAAATGATCTTTTTCTCACAGTACGGTTCAACCTTTGAGATGAACAAGGATCTTCGGGTTTTCTACAATTCTCATCAGAACTATTATTTTCTTTATTAAATTGTATATTTAAAAGATTGCTTCTGAATCCTTTGCTACTAGATGCAATTGATAGTGGCATAACTTCTGGCAAATGCTCTAATATCTCCCTAAGGTCTTCATAAAACTCCCATGTAACATTACCTGCTCCTGTTTGATTCCTATTATCTCTAATACTTTTATATTTTTGTTTGAGATTTTTCCATTTGGTTTGACATTGTTCCCCACTTACTGGATAATTGTAATTTTGTAACAATGTTGATATTCTATGCCAGAATTTTCTTTGGTAAATGTTTTTTTTATTTAAAAAGGAAGTATCTTTTCTTATTTCATCTATTAATAGTTTTGTATTATTTATATTCCACTGGAATTTATTGTTACTGACGACCTGATCAGGATCGTCATCTAGGCCATCCAATTGCACCTGCATCTGCAAAATTTAATATATTTTATATAAATATTAGTAATTAAATAAAAATTAATAATTTAATGATTAGATATTATAACCTTTTTTTTATCTCTTTACCGATTTGAAGTCCTTTATATCTTCCAATAGTTCCAACCATTAATTCTAATCCCACATCTGAATCCGATTACTTTTCGCGAACACTTTAGGATTAGAATCTTGTGATTTTTATTTTTCTTTTATTTTTCAGTTGGCGCACTGCGATTAAGTTAATCTAAATCCAAAAGCGATTGCCAATCGTAAACGCCCTATATTTTGTTTTCTATCCTGGAGAGTACATTTGCTATACTCGACCTCCATTTATTGCTCTTACTCGCCGGACTGGCTTGTCTGAGTACGAGTGGTGTCGAATGAACTGAGCGCTAGCTCTCTTCATGACTGACTCGCTCACATGGAGGAGTGAGTGCTCTAACGCATTTGTGCCCTCCCCCCCCCCCCCCCCCCAATCTCTTGTCTTATATATAATTTTATTTTGCTTCATCATTATATTTTTGTTTTCTATCCTGGAGAGTGCATTTGCTATACTCGGACTCCGTTTATTGCTCTTACTCGCCGGACTGGCTTGTCTGAGTACGAGCGGGGTCGGGTGGGCTGAACGCTTAATCTCTTCATGTTTGACTCGCTCGCGTGGAGGAGTGGGTGCTCTAACGCATATATGCCCTTTCTTCCGCCCCCCCCCCAACCCCTTGTCTTATATATAATTTTATTTTGCTTCATCATTATATTTTTATTTTCTATCCTGGAGAGTACATTTGCTATACTCGACCTCCGTTTATTGCTCTTACTCGCCGGACTGGCTTGTCTGAGTACGAATGGAACGAATGAACTGAACGCTTGCTCTCTTCATGATTGATTCGCTCACTTGGGAGAGTGAGTGTTCCAACGCATTTGTGCTCTACCCCCAATTCTCTCGGCTGGAGCGCCCAGTGTGACTCGTGGGGAACCTAATTGTACAATTTTCGCGACACTGGCACTCTAATCGAGAGTACTATTCACCTCATCCCCACGACCTCCATCAACATTCTTCCAGGACTAATTTTCTACTCTCCTCTCTTCGGATCGGGTAAAACCGATCCAAAAGCGACTTAAATGTCGTCCCATTCTCCACTGTTAGCTGAAGAAATACTAACTGTAAACCGGCACAGTGTTGACTCATGGATGGGTTTTGGTGGGTAGGTGCGGAATAACCGTAAATCCTATCGAATGCGCAGGCGAAATTAAGGTTAGGGTGCTATGATATTAGGTCTTCACAAGGATAGGGGGTTATGGCCTTAATTTCCCACATGCATTCCTTAGGTCGGTAGCAAGTCCCACACTACCTGAGCAAAGGATTCCCAGTTCAGGACATCGTTTGCGCAGGTGAACATGAGTTTTCCCAGCCATGTCACTCCAAAAAAAAAAAAAAAAAAAGGGTGTTAGGGTATTAGGGTGTTACAACCTATCAAGAGACTACTTATCTCCTTCCCTTACTAATTTCTCTTATCTCTACATTCTTTTTCTCAGATTTAACTACCTCCTCGACGCCACGGGACAATAAACTTTTATTATTTTACTAGCACCTAAAAGGAATTAGACTCCAAATACCTGACTCATCTTACTTAAACTATTCTGGCCTTAGCTAAATGGCCTTAGGAAATCATTTCGCCCCACACCTACATCAAAAACTTATTGCTCTCAGGTAACATTCTTATCGTTTTCTAAACCACTTAAAATATTAATACTCCCTTCACTAATCCTTCCTATCAAATATATACGTCAACATATCTCAATAAACTCTCTAGATGCAATTTTCTTTAACCAACTTCATCTTTTTATTGCTCTCCTCTCTCTCAACTTATAAAGTCTCCTAAAACTTTTTTCTCCTTGATTTATATTTTGTCAACAAAAAAAAAAAAAAAAGAAAGAGAGAGAAGCAGAGGCGGATTCCTCCTTCTAAAAACCTAACTCCCTCACCCCTCCCCATCACTCTCCAAAACACATTGTTCTCTACTTTTCACTTAGTAACAACACTTAGTAACAATAGGTAGTGGGAGGTGGGGAGTTAGGAGTGGGAATTAACAAAAGAAGGATGACCTTATCTCTCACTTGTCCACTCTCTTCTACACAGCTACATCCTCTAATTACTCTCATAAGGTAATATTTGATTTTATTTCACTCTAAATACATCATTCTCTTCTCCTCTTAATATCTTTTTATTCTTTAAACATATCTTACTCTAAATACTAACAGCACATCTCTTTCTCTCTGAACATAACCTCCAAACTCACTCACTCATTTTACCACCTACCCTCAAGTTGGAACACTCTCTCTTGCACAACTACTTTTAATAAACTTACTTCCCAACCTCTTTTCTTTCTTAACTTTCCACTCACACTACTTAACTATAGTCCTTTTTCACAGCCTTTTCAACTTTGCTGCTGCTTTTGGGACTGGTCTCCACTGGGGACACTAAAAGATTAACTCGACTCCTAATTACTGACTAATCGTTTAACATTACTCAGACCTGGTGACCAAGTTGCGCCATTGCGACTCTGACTCCTCAACCCTTCTACTACTAGTACAACTCAACGTTTTATTTACTCTGTAATTCTTAAAAAGGTAAATTTTATTTTCTATTTTATTTCTATTTCTGACCTGTTCTTTAAAAAGGAAAAATCAAGCCTAATTTCTCTCTCTCCTACCTGTTTCTTTCCCTCAAACCCTTCCTAATGGCACTATTTTTCCTAGGCCCTCACCCGCACTAGCTCTACACTCTCAGCCTTGCTTACTCTCACTGAACACTAGCTCACCCCATAGAAATACAATACATAGTCAATTTGCTTTAACTTTTTTATCCCTATAGCCAACTTCGACTCAAATATATCCCATGCGCCACTCTAGTCTTACTACTAAATGAATAATACACTTTTACTTCCTCCAATATTTTATTCAAACTTAACCAATACTTTATTAACAGTAGTTTAATCGTAAATTCTTCTTCACACCTACAATTAAATAAACAGTGTCTCCAACATACTAGCCTCTTCCTCTTCCTTCACGCTCTTGAAATCTACTTCGCATCTCGTACTCCTACATATCTCTCACATTTTTACACTTAGACTCCCTAGTCCCTACTATACTTCTCTTGCAGCTTCAACAAAATTCTCAGTTGGTTTTCTTACATCAACTACTAGTGACCTACCTGGAGCTCCGAATAAAACTTTCTTACTAATTAACCTACAATAAGAGTCTCCAATTACTTGCAATGGCTACCAATGGTACCGTCTTGATTGGGCATTGCTTTCTGAAGTTAACCTAAAAACTTCTTAATTTTAACTCAGTGGATCATTAGACGTACCTTATAGGAGTTACCCTCCTGTGTGAATTTGAGCTCCAAAATGCCAATCTGCACTCGATTATAATCTGGATACTTGAGTTTGAACTTTATGTGGGTGTTACTGAGTGATAGAGACTATTTTGTGGTGATTCTAAGTTTGATAACCTCTAACGATACTAGTTGTGTTGATGTTACTTTTGTAAATAGTTTTTCTTATCTTTGAATTAACTGATATACGACATCACTGGAGAAATACATCTTTCTTCTCGATTCATAAAGGTAAATCTTGTTTTTTCTTCCCCTAATTTGACAGGGAAAAAATATTAATAATCTCTTTGAGCAAAAGAATTCCTTTTGATTAAATTCTATATATACTCTCCTCTATCAGCATCTTGCACATTTCTAAATTATCCTCCCATTTTATACTTTACACACCCCTAAACACCTTAGCTCTTCACCATGCTTATTTTACCTCTTTTTAGAGCTTTCATGCAAATCTCAACTTGGTTAATAACAGGACCATACTTCTGCGCTCTCATACTAGCCTCTCACAACCTACTTGGAGCTCTGAATACAACTCTCAGACTGCCTAGTCTACCTACAAAGGGACTTTTCAACTACCTGCAATGGTCACCAATGGTACCGTCTCAAATGGGCATAGCAATTGGATGTCAACCTAGACTTCTCAATTTAAACTCAGTGGATCATAGTGCGTGCCTTGCAGGAGTCGCCCTCCTTGTGAATTCGAGCTCTGGAACGTCAACTACATTTGACTATTATTAGAATAAACGAGTCAGACTCCACATAGGTTTTACTTAAAGGCTGAGACCTTTCAATAGTGATTAAGCCTTATAACCTCTAATTATGCTGAGAGTGCTGATGTGGTTTTTGTAAATGGTTCTCTGATCCTTGGACTAATTGGCATATGGTATCATCAGGGTAATACATCGTTCTTCTTAACTCACAAAGGTAAATTTTGGCTCCTGCTCTCTTTAATTGACATAGAGAAGAATTAATAATTGCTATATTCAAACAAGGAACCCCTTCTTATTAAATTCTACACACACACTCCTCTATCTGTATCTATTTTACTCTTGCTTTATTAAACTTTAGATTTTAACTCACTAACTTTGCTATATAATCAAAAATGTCGATTAACAACCCTTTATACTGTTTTAATGCTTTACTGATTTTAATAAAAAAAAAAAAAAAAACAAACTCCCAACCTAACACCTCTTTTAACTCTCCATACACCTACTCACACCAAGGTTAATTTCCTAACAACACAGATTCTTTCGCTGATCTACCTTACTGAAACCGCGCTGACCTCTCACTTAATCGTCGTTTAAACCCATCCTCTCTTTAACTAAACTACTCTTGTACTCATTCTGTTGCTTTTTCACAGCTTCTACAATAATGGTTTTACTGATTAGCCTCTTTTAGGGATAGTAAAAGATGTGCTTAATCTAAGTTAGCCTCTAACCATTCTCTGACCGACCAACATGCTACTCATGGGAACTGGAAACCTCTCTTCTGCCACTTTGCATCCTACAATCTCTAATACAACTGGGAAACATAATGTTGCGGTTCTCAGATCTTCTTTAAACATGGCTCTAGAGTTCCACATCTACTTCACGTTTCTTAGAGGTAAAATCTCTTATCCTTGTCTACAATTATAATTCACTGGTAAATAAACCATGGTAAACCAAAAGACAAATTTATTCACTAACAAAACTCACTCCTCTCAATTCATATTGCACATTTGCATGTATACATTTATATATGTATTCCAAACTCTATTTCCACACAGTCTAATTTTCTTAAGGGTCAAAAAATTGATAATCCCCTCCCACTCGAGTCATCTCTTCAAACCCTCATTCTCTTCCTCTTTCTCAGTAGCTCCTCTCCTAAAAATCCAAACATTCCTGCAATTAGATTACTCATAAAACATACTTTAAATCTTCTGATACCTAGAATCTTCCTCCCAATCAAGTTATTCACATTATACATCTCACTCCTTCTTTCACAGCTTTCGTTCTCCAGACTGGCCTCCTCTAGAGCTACTAAAGGATGAACCTAGTCTATTTAAGTCTCTAGCTCCTCACTGATTGCGTAACATTACCAACACCTGGTAATTAGTTCTCATCTACGGCAACTGAATCTCATCATTTCTCAATCTATGGAAATAACTTAGCACTATTAAGTACTGCTCTTCGGTTCTCCATAATGACTTATGCATTATATCATCACCAGAACACTACCCTTGCACTGCAATCTCACAAGGTATACTCCTACTCTCTGCTTTTCTCTAAGAAACATACCACCCACCTTCCTAAAATGGCCAGCCTTAATTTAGACCTACTCTCCTCCACCACACCACTCCAATCCTTTTACTAGATGGTCAAAACTTTTCTCCTTCTCCTACTGCTTTATATATTTCACTTATAACCTGATTATAATTAATTAACTCTTTCTTAACCTATTTTCAACTATAGTTTAGTATAAATAGTAAATAAATAAAACTCCCTTATTCACACCAGCTCTTTATTGTTCTGCACATCTCTAAAATTACCCTCCTATCACACTCTCTTACACAACTCTCATATCTAAGCACTCTAGTTTTCTACCATGCTTATCTCACTTCTTCTTTGCAGCATCCAGGATAATCTCAGCTTGGTTTTTGGGTTACCATTCATTAATAAAAAGACCATACTTATTTTAACCTTCAAAGCTCTTTTATCAATCTCTCACGGTCTATCTTGAGCTCTAAATACAACTCTCTGACTGCCTAGTCTACCTGTTAAGGGATTCTCCAACTACCTGCTATGGTCACCAATGGTACCGTCTTAAATGGGCATTGCAATTGGAAGTCAACCTAGACTTCTCAATTTTAAACTCAGTGGGCCATAGTGCGTGCCTTGCAGGAATTGCCCTTCTGTGAATTTGAGCTCCAGAACAACAACATCACTTGGCTACACTCCGAATACATGAATCAGTCTCCAACTGTTAGTCTACTATTTTATTCGGGTTTTACTTAATGGCTGAGACTATTTTATTATGACTTTGAGTCTGATAACCTTTGATAATATTGGATGTGCTGATATGGCTCTGTGAATGGTTTCCTGATCCTTAATTAACTTGGTACAATGTATCACAGGAGTAATACATCTTTCTTCTCGACTTATAAAGGTAATTTGGTTTTGTTTATTTCTGTCTTCTGCTCCCCCCTCTTTAACTTGACAGAGAAAAAGCTTAATCACTGTCATGCTTAAACAAGGAACTCCCTTCCACTAAAGATTACTATTCGCACACTCCCTCATTTGTAATTTTAAACTTTATCATACTAACTCTACAAGATAGCTCGTTAAATTCTTCTCTTATCCCACCTAATCTTTGCTTAAACCCCTCCTCTTTTTAACTAAACTTTTCACGTACTCATTCTACTTCTTCTTCACAGCTTTTGCAACCATGGCTTACTATTGAAACTGGCTTTTTTTTAGGGATACTAAAAGATAAGTTTTGATCTACATTAGTCTCCTAATTGATCTCTTGATACATCCTTACCTGATGACAGAGGGATTATACTACAATTTTAAGACTCAGGGAATTTGTGGATTGTGAACTCACATTGGTCCATACAAACCCTCGAAATACAATATTGTAAACTCTGCGAGATTTAAACTTATAAGCAATCACCGGCACATTCTACGAAGGTAAACACTTAGCCTAATTCTATTTATTTCATTTTATCATTATGAATTTGTATGCCTGCCACTTACTTATGCACCCCCCCCTATTCTTTGTCTCTTTAATTTATACTCTGTGTGATATAATCTACACTTACCCCCCTTTATCATATAAATCATCAAAGTGATACCTTGCTAAGCCTACTAGTTGCTGTTACAAAACTTAGTCTATTTCTTGCATTAAGTACACAAATAAACAATAATAGTAGTCCTAATTATAATTCAATTTATTTTTTATTACTTAATCTATCAACCTCTGCAAATATTTTTTCTTTAAACTCGTGTTTCAGAATATCAATCCACTCTTTAACTTAGGAGCGGAAATTACGTCGATCATCTACCTCCGGGCTTATCAATTAACTTGCGCTAAAACTTGTATATAAAATTCTCCTTGAATTCCATAAAACACGTGATAGGAAAATGAGCAGCAATAATACCCCCCTAAACACTCATTTGTTAAAATTAGTGGGCAATGTTCTTAATAAAAGGAATAAGAGGAATGGTAAGAGGAGGAGGAGATATAATAAACTGAATGTTTCCATTTCAAATACTACTACCAACAACCCCCCTATTGCTTCCTCTGATCCCACTGTTGCTGGACCCTCTAACAGATCTGAAACAAATAATCTTCTCACTGAATCTGTTGACGAGAATCTGGAATCTTCTAACACGGCGGCGGATCTTCAACGAAAACTAGTCATACCCTCAACCTCCTTAAAACCTTCTCAGCCATCTATTCAGGCTACCTCACTGACCGTACACAGTGAACTAAAGGAAAACATCATGGAAGACAAGGAAGAAAAAGGGGACTCACCCAGGACCTCTCCTGGACATTCTACTAGCCCCCCAGTTGAATTAACTATAAAACGATCGTCTCTTAATTTTATTAAAACGCTCGACACGAGTATAACAAAAGGGGAAAGTAAGAATAAAGGAAACAAGGAGGATGAAACTTTAAAAAATTCACCTCATACTAATACTCCTCCTCTTACCATTAATAAACCTTCCTCCCAGGATAATTTACCAACTGGTAATTACTATTTTAACAATAACTTGCTTCATTCTCTTATCACCAGTAGATAACCCCATCTCTCCATATTTTAAACCACACACACGCTTTCCAGATACCAGTCGGTCGCAGACTTTGTCCTACATTACCGACACCACCCCTACTTTACCTAGGGACCACTCTGCCAGTGATGGTAGAACTGAGTCGGTCGATATTAGCGCGTTATCCACTGACTTAAATGATAATACCATAAGAGAGGCACAACCCACTGATAGCTCTATTTACCAACCACGAAGGTCTGAGGATACAATCAATTCTGAAGACACGAGTCCTTCACAATTGAACCAAATACAGACCTTTAATAGGAAATTGTTATCTGTTAAGAAAAGGATCTTTCCCCTGCTAGATGACACCAAAGTCTCCACCTATTTTGACTACTATCGGCTAGTCATTAAAGTCTATAATAATATTTTTGGCCACTGCCCTCTCGACACATTGAGGAAATTTAACTTTGAATGTGCAGAATCCTTCAGGCAAACGATCAACTATATTACAATTAAACTCATTCCCAAGGGAGCCTATCTTCTACCCTTTCACTTGACTACATGGTCCATTGTGGCCTGCACACCACCAGCCAACGTAGTGATACACTCATTACTAAATTCCAACTTTATAAACATCTCCGGCCCACTTCTCAGGAAATTTTCCAGGAGCAACATTGATGATATGCTTACATACTGGCAGTCTATTTGGCTTCACACCTCCTCCACAGAAGTAAATGATCCACATATTTCACATCTTTACGCTCTCATACCAAATTTAAATAACTGGTTCTATAGACCTCACGGCCTCCTTACTACTAGCATCTGTCTCTTTCTGTTATCACCATTTCCACCTGTCAGAGCCTGTCACTGTAAAAACTCTACACCAACCTGGGAGCATATCATCTTCGTCTGCCCTAAATGGAGACACTCTAACTTCTCCTCTTTATCTCCCAATAGTTTACATCTTTTAATGACATCTATTCTAAAATCAGAGGAATCCTGGCTCCTTTTGGACACATTCTTGCAACAAGTATTTTCCCTCCTGTAACAAGGTTACATGGTTTGTTCCTATGCCTGAAGGAATCTAATAAATCTATATTATATTTAAATGTCTTTTAATGCGACTTCTATAAATAATTTTGTTACCTGTTACACCTTTTGAGCAGACTCCTAATTTTGACTCAACATGACAAATAGCCTGAAATATATCATTACTCCCAACATCAACCAAGATCAGGCTCCTGTACAGAGTACCCCCTCAACCAATAGTCTCACTACTGATCTCTGCCCCAATGTTGAACTGTTGAACTACAACGCAAATCGTTCCAATAAAGTCAGAATCCGCAGCCTGCTCAAAAGGAAAAGTTCCAATGGTTCTAATAAAAATCTTTTTAATCCACTACTTGAACTAGCCAATATTCTCACTGATCCTATACTTAATCAGATACCAACAGAGTACATTAAAATCCGAATTAATAAACAGGATCAAACCATCGTTAACATTTCTGAAATTAGCTTGGAACAACGGGACCTTCTAAATAGCAAGTTAGAACTTATCTTTGGAACGACCAATCGTTTTTCCTACAGTCTCTTTGATGACTACAAGGCCAAACAAAATCTCATTAACTTTTCTACCTCCATCACCATAAGGAGAGTACCCATTGAAATTAATGACAGTCTAATCATTGATACGATTAATCCTCTATTACCAAGCTTCGGCTTCTCCGAGCAACAAATCACTGAGCTTAAGACACTAAATTCATACAACATAGTAAGAGACTTGAATTTTTCACTCAATGGCAAACCAAACTCCAATACTTTGCCAAAAAACGTTAAATTGACTGTGGATAAGGCTGACGGTCGTTCCAAGATTTACACCTTCTGCGTAAAGATCAAGATCCTTAAAACAATGAATAACATTAAAAAACCCAAGACAAAAACTACCGGAACCAAGGACGGGGTTCTACGCGTACTTCAAATAAACCTAAACACTTGTCCCAAGGCCCAAGCCATTATGGAGCAGTACATTTACGAGAAAAGTTGTGATATAGTTCTGATCACTGAACAAGCTAGAAATATTATCCAAAATAACTGGATTACTAGTACTTTGAACAACTGTGCAATTCTCATGGTTTCTCAGCGTGTCCCCCCCATCCTTGGTTCATTCTCTGCGGACGGATTCTGTGCCTTTGAACTCCCTTTACTTTGGATCATTAGCACCTACATTACACCAAATTGTAATCTCGCTGACTTTCAGGCATACCTAGACAAACTGTCTGAATTTCTATACAAAACAAATAAACCTGTCCTGATCGGTGGAGATTTTAACTCACACTCTTACACATGGGGTTCAATTAGGGAGAACAGAAGAGGCCGTATACTGAATGATTTCTTTGTCAAACATGAACTAAATCTCTGCAATCAAGGCTCCTCTCCGACCTACCAGAGATTCAACGCGGAATCAATCCTAGATCTCACCTTGATCTCTGGTAGATTTCAGAACAGAATAAAAAACTGGTCAGTGAGCAAAGACTACTCCGGTAGTGACCACAATTATATTCTTTTTGAATTTTTCACCGAAGATGCCTCCTTCGCACAGGCCAATATGTTTAGGTGGTCCAATAAGCATATTAATGAACTAAACATATCTGGCAGATGGGCAATTGAGGCGCCTCAGCTCTCTAGCAAGATTCATGAAATTTCTATGTCAAACACCGCTACTGAATCCAACATAGATAAAATGTACCAACTCATTCTACAGGCCTGCACCAGAGTCTGTGATGCTTCAATGAACGTTATTAGGCAAACCGACCCGAAAAACCGCACCACCAAAAGACCGGTTTACTGGTGGAATAACGAAATACAAGATGTCAGAAATCTCTGCCACAAATCCCTTAGACGCTTCATTAGGCTCAAGGCCAGATTCGGCATTGTCTCCGATATTACCAAAGATGCCTTTATAGAACTACAAAAACACAAGATCAAACTGAAGAAGCTCATCTTTAAATCCAAAACAAAGTGCTGGAACAGCATCTGCACTGATCTCAAGTCCAATCCTTGGGGACTTGCATACAAAATAGTAAGGAAAAAACTTTTATGTAGAGCAATACGCCTCGAACCGACTGACCTGAACAATATCATCGATTGTCTCTTCCCTACTAACTCTGCGGCCCCATCAAACTCCCTCACTCCGATTATACAACATAAAACAAATACCTTCGAACACATTATTTTGCCTGAGGATATCACATTATTAGCTAGAAGAATCTCTTGCAATAAAGCCACTGGACCCGATGGTGTACCTGCAAAAATCATAAAAGTTGCCACTCAATGTATCACTGACACTCTAACCACCTTTATTAATCATATATTTAATACAGGCTACCTTCCCTCTGAACTTAAACAACAAAGATTGGTATTGGTTCCTAAAGTGAATCAACCCAATGTCTCTACCCCCAGTCACTTCAGGCCCATTTGCGTAATAAATTCGTTAGCCATCTTCATCGAGAAAATCATACACTTCAAACTGAACTCTATTATAGAATCCAACGATCTCCTGAATAACAATCAATTTGGCTTTCGGCCCAATCGCTCTACTGTTACGGCAATTAGCACAGCCCTAAGCCACTTCAAACAACCTCCTCCACATACTTCTGCCAGGAAAAATAATCATATTCGAGCACTAATTACGCTAGACGTAAAAAACGCTTTTAATACGGCCTCCTGGTCCTTCATTAAACATGAAATTTACTCTTCTCAATCTATCCCTTATTATCTCAAGCTTCTCCTAGACAATTATCTCTCTGATAGAACTCTTATAGTACAATCACACAGCACTGTCTTCACTAGAAACATCAATACTGGTGTTCCCCAGGGCTCCGTACTTGGACCTATTCTCTGGAACATTATGTACAACGGTGTTCTTGAGCTCCCCCTTCCTACTAATACACACATTGTCGGCTATGCAGATGACATTGCTGTAATCATTGTAGCCCTCGACATCAAGTCTCTTCTATCCAAAGCAAATCGTGCCTTCCTCTCCATCACTGAATGGCTAGACTCTCGGGGACTTTCTCTCACCCCATCCAAAACTGAAGCTATCATCAACGTAAACAAACCCTCTATAATTCCTCTCAGAGACGCCAAGACCATAACCTTCACTCTCCTGGACTATCAATTCAAGCCCAAAGAATACCTCAAGTATCTTGGGGTTTTAATTGACGGAAAGCTAAACTTCCAAGCCCATATAGGCTATGCTACAACAAAGGCCAAAAAAGTGGCCCTACAACTTGCTCCTTTGATGCCTAACACTTATGGCCTTGAATGGACTGCCAGAGCCTCCTACCTTTATGCCATTAGCAGCATCACTTACTACGCTCTACCCATCTGGTACGGGGCACTCACTCTCTTAAAAAACCAAAATTCCATAAACCAAGTAAATAGAGCTATCGCCTTGAGAATAGCCAGGGCGGCCAGAACTGTTTCCTATGAAGCCGTTTTTGTCATCTCAGGCATCCCTCCCACTCGCTTACATACTGACTTTCTTATGCGTATGGAAGAAAGAAAATCTGGCCTATTAAATGACTCCTTTAATCCTCTCTCAAACAAATACGACGACGAACTCTACCATCACTGGCAGGACCTATGGGACAACGCCTCCAAAGGAAGACACACCCATTCCATTATTCCTCAAATAAAGAACTGGGTCGAGAGACCACATGGCGGAAATTCCTTCTACCTTACACAAATCCTCACGGGGCACGGCAGCTTCGGTCCTCATAGACATAAGTACAAAAAAGATAACAGCAACATATGCCCCTGTACATCTGACGTGGACACCGTTGAACATACAGTTTTCTCATGTCATCTCTGGGACAGTCAACGTACCTCGATTGTGCATCTTCTCGACAATCCTCCCACTCTGTCTCACCTTATCAATCAAATGGTCTCCACGACAGATAACTGGCAAACTGTTATTAATTTCCTGACGCTAGTCATTAGAGGCAAGGACAGGTTATATGACGATCGTAATCTTACCCCTAGTACCACTAGGTTTAAAAGGCGGATTCAATCCTCTAACCTTCCCCCTAATCCTCTCCCTGCCTCTCTTGCTAAAAGAATTAGATTAAACATGTCTCGATCTTAGTATCTCTAAGCCTACCATTGTTATCTACATTATACAAATGCTTATAAATTGTTATTATACGTTCTTAATTGTTAATATATCTTCTCCCAATACATATAAATAAATACTATTATATCTACACTCTCTACTATTTTATGGCCTATATTATGAGGGATCAAAACATCATAAAAAAAAAAAAAAAAAAAAAAAAAAAAAAAAAAAAAAATCTTACAAAACCTCTTACAATACTCTTCTAATGCTTTATAACTGATACACCATGGCGACTCGCGGGGCGAATGTCCAGTTCCACGGCAGCACGCTCAAAGATATGTTAAATCTAAGATAAATTCAATATTAATTCAGGACAAACCAATAACTTGGTCCATGCATAAACAATCCTTTAAAAAAAAAAAAAAAATCTTACAAAACCTCTTACAATACTCTTCTAATGCTTTATAACTGATACACCATGGCGACTCGCGGGGCGAATGTCCAGTTCCACGGCAGCACGCTCAAAGATATGTTAAATCTAAGATAAATTCAATATTAATTCAGGACAAACCAATAACTTGGTCCATGCATAAACAATCCTTTAAAAAAAAAAAAAAAATAATAAAGCTCAGCTAAATCCCCCAACTCTTGGAGGATCGCTTCATGCTTGCTCTAGCTTTATCACCCACAGAGCTGTCCTTGCTGCTCGACTGGCCTCTGTTGCCGCGACTGGCCTTACCGGCATGTGTCTCGGCGATCTGGGCTTTTTCGGGGAGGCACCTGATACTCTATGGGTCTCTTCTTTCGGTCCTGGTTCGTGCTCTTGGGGCTTTGGTGTTGAGTTGCTCTCTGACCCTTGCCCTTCCTGGGCGCGTCAGGGCCGGCAGAAGTCTCCCAGCTGATCCCCTTGGTCCCCTGGTCCATCCATCTGGGCCTGACTTGATCGCCGGCCCTCCTTATCCCCCCCCCGCTGGTCGCTGGCATGCGATTGATCACCCGAGGACTGACCTTTTGACCCCTGGCTGAGTTGAATACGCGGAGCCTTGGCTCCTGTGAATCTCTTGTGGGCAGGGACATTAGTCGTAAAAAAAAAAAAAAAAAAATGGATGAATTTGTGTTCTTCTCCTAAAATCATAGTATGGAGGGTATGATTGGGTGCGGGCTCAGATACGTGACCTCCTCGTCACGGACGGGTGCTCCTTCCCCGTGACCATCTGCTTAGCTTGTGTCCTGGCCGGGGTGGGCCCCTGCGGGGGGCCCTGATGCAATAAACGCTGTAATCCTTCTCCTAACTTTTTCTAAAATCCATATGTGAGGGAACATGGCTCCCTCTCTCGCGCTCTCGGGGAGTTTAGGGTCGCTGGGCCCACCAAGGGTTCCTCGTGAAAGCCTGATGAGATTATATTTGTCCATTGACTTGATGGATCCCTTGGGAGGGCCTGGATTTTGGTTTCGCGCCGGCTGGGGGGGGGGATGTGGTTTGGTGGGGGCGGGCGGCTTAGCTGTCTTTATTGACCCCTACACCGCCCCCATCTTGGGCACTCCTCCCTCGGGCCTGGTGGCCTGGAACCCCACCCTGGGGCTCTGGTGTCCGTCCGGACGATGGGCGAAGCTGGACTGGGAATTGATTTGATGGGATAATGCTCTCCCTGCTGATGTCTCTCCCCTAGATCAGAGTGATTAATTGCCTATCCATTGGACTGCGGGACTCCTCGGGAAGGGCGGGCTGAGGGGATCTCTCTGGCGCGATTCGGACTGCTTTGGGGGGGAGCTTTGATCCTGGGTGTCTTCACTGACCCTTGGGCGGCCCTCTTCGCGGGCGGTCCCTGTCGGGGTCTGGGGGCCCCTCCCCATCTTCTTAAATTTTTTCAGACCTTGGCTACCCCACCACCGCTGGACTGGCATGGGAGATCCTGGGGAGGATTCGCTTCTGGAGTGCGTTGGACGGGCCCATCCCTCCCCTCTCTTCCTATTTTCAACTTCACAGCGGCATC
The DNA here is from genome assembly GCF_024137725.1 of Prorops nasuta. Taxonomy (NCBI): domain Eukaryota; kingdom Metazoa; phylum Arthropoda; class Insecta; order Hymenoptera; family Bethylidae; genus Prorops; species Prorops nasuta. The sequence continues at coordinate 1,836,100 of NW_027116810.1, forward strand.
ATTCCCTTCTTGATCTCCGCACGCGCCGATTGGCCCCGCACGGTCTGGAGTGATATCCATATATCCTCCGGATCTCGAGGCTCTTCGGGGGGGTGCGGGGATTGGTTGTCCTCCTCCCGCTGGGCTCTCGCTTGCGGAGGTTCGGACCCTATCTGGCCCTCCGTGGGTGGGATCTTTTCGGGGCCTGGATGATCAATAACTACCCCCCCGCTTCTCCCTCCCTGGTTTGTTCATTGCCGGCACAAGGCCTTGGGGAACCCTCGGTGGGACCTCCCACTGTCCGTTTGTTTCACGCGAAGGGTGGGGCGAGACTATAGAGTCTGACGATTACGGTCGATTTCCTCACGGCTGCGAGATCCTTCACATCCGTGGAGTCTTAGCTGTTACTTCAACTTCGGCTGGGTCAACATGAGATGACTCGTGATCTCGCTGCTACTGGCCTGTGGGTTCGGGGCGGAGGCTCAGGGGGTGAGAGTCGGGCCCTGTATGGGCCTGGGATCCTGGTGGGGTCGGTAGTAGTACGCTTAGCAGTAATCTTTGCGCTTCCCCTCATACACAATCATCGCTAAACCAGCTCATCTCATCCCACTAGTTTGCTCAAAAGACCATTCTTGAAGTGGCCAGTAGCTAGACTAATATCACCCACACTCATTCTCTTTCACCTACTCCATCAAAGAATAGGGGGATCGCCTTGCACTCTCCCCCCGAAATAAATTTAAACAATAATAATTATAATAATAATGATAATAATAACAATAATTCATTTCGCCCCCAGATTTCTTAGTTGGGGGGGATCATCTTTCCCTCATCTACTCAGCGCGTGTACTTAACCACTTGACCCTCCCCTCTCTCGATGGCCGGGCCGCCTCCGCTTCCTTGATAATTATCAGTAATTTGCTGAATAATTGCAGTCGGATTGCCCCCTTACCTCCATACCCCCAAGCTCCTCTAACGCGAGCAAACACTACCCTCCCCCTCTCCTACTAAAGTCTAGAATCACCTCCCTCCTCTCTTACTCCACTTATCACATTCTGGGGAACTCACTTACTATACTCTGCCCTCCTCTCGGTCCCTTCGCTGCCTGGACCATACGAATCCTGCCAACAGGAGAGGTCCGGTCTGTCTGGTTGCGGTTTGGAGTGTGGAATGAACTGAGCGGTCACTCCTTCTCGCTGGGGGGTGTCTGTCTCTAATGCATTTGTGTCACCCCCACCCCCAAAGTTTCATTAAGGTGAGGAATCACCTTCTCTTATTCTATCCTGGGAAGCCCACTTGCTATACTCTGCCTCCACTCTGTGTCCCTGCTGGCCGGACTATACGTATCCTGCCAACAGGAGAGGTCTGGCTTGTCTGGGCGCGGTTTGGAGTGCGGAACGAATTGAACAGTCGCTCTCTCTCTTGGGAGGGTGGCTGCTTCAAAAGCACTTGTACCACCCCTCTCCCCAAAATCCCACTAAAGTCTAGAATCACTTCCCTCCTCTCTTACTCCACTTATCACATTCTGGGGAGCTCACTTGCTATACTCTGCCCTCCTCTCGGTCCCCTCGCTGCCTGGACAATACGAATCCTGCCAACAGGAGAGGTCCGGTCTGTCTGGGTGCGGTTTGGAGTGTAGAATGAACTGAGCAGTCACTCTCTATCATCGGGGGGTGTCTGTCTCTAATGCATTTGTGCCACCCCCACCCCCAAAGTTTCATTAAGGTGAGGAATCACCTTCTCTTATTCTATCCTGGGAGGCCCACTTGCTATGCTCTGCCTCCGCTCTGTGTCCTTGCTGGCCGGACTATACGTATCCTGCCAACAGGAGTGGACCGGTCAGCCTGGGTGCGGATTGGGGGTGTGGGATGAATTGAGCAGTCTCTCTTCTCTTGGAGGGTGGCAGCTCATAACGCACGTGTGCTACCCTTGCCCTCCCAAACTCAAAAACTCTAAATACTCTAAACATCTTACAATTTTAAACTCCTCTATAAATAAAGAACCATCTTCTTCTCCTCCGGAACACCCACCCTATTTACACTCACTACCACACAATTACAATTCTCTCTAGATCTTCGGCTCAGCGGTTCTACCTACGGGAGTGGACTGGCCTATCTAGGCGTGGACCTGGGTGGGGGGCGAGTTAAGTGGTTGTCTCCTCTCCTCCTTCTCTCCTCTCGGTTAAAAAAAAAAAAAAAAAAAAAAGAACAAACTACGCCTAATAATAATAAATAATAATAATGATGGATGAGGGGCGGGAGATCACCCCCCCCCTACCTTCCTTGTCTCTCCCCCCTCCCCCTCTATTAGAGGGAAGTGAGGGGCGTGAAACATTGAGGATATTTTATTAATAATATCTGTTTGCACATTTGCTTCACTCTGCCTCCTCCTAGTACCCTTATCAGAGTGCTGAATTGGGGGCGGAATGAACAGTCAAAAGGACAAAAAATTGTTCCCTCTCTCCCCTCCCCTACCCTCAATTAGTACCAGAGTGCGGGACCTCCTCCTCTTTTCACAATTTCTATATATCCTGGAGGGTGCTTTTACTATACTCGATCTCCATTTATTGCTCTTACTCGTCGGACTGGCCTGTCTGAGTACGAGTGGTGTTTGAGTGAACTGCGCACTTACTCTCTTCATGGCTGACTCGCTCACATGAAGGGGTAGGTGCTCTAACGTATCTGTGCCCTTCCTCCTCCCAACCCCCTATCTTATACATATATAATCTTATTATTTTGTCTCATCATCATATTCTTTATAATTTTTGTATTTTGTTCTTTATCCAGGGAATACATTTGCTATACTTGACCTCCATTTATTGCTCTTACTCGCCGGACTGGCTTGTCTGAGTACGAATGGTGTTGAATGAACTGAGCGCCTACTCTCTTCATGTTTTGATTCGCTCACATGGAGGAGTAGGGTGCCCTAACGCATCTGTTCCCCCCCCCCCTCTCTGTATCTTATTTATATTTTTGTTTCATAATCAATATTTTTTTGTTTTTCTATCCTGGGGAGTACATTTGCTATACTCGACCTCCGTTTATTGCCCTTACTCGTCGGACTGGCCTGTCTGGGTACGAACGGAACGAATGAACGAGCGCTTGCTCTCTCCATGATTGATTCGCTCACTTGGAAGAGTGAGGGCTCCAACGTATCTGTGCTCTACCCCCAACTTTCTCTCGATTTGAGTGACCAGTGTAACTCGTGGGGAACTCAATTGTACAATATTCGCGACACTGGCGCTTTGATCGAGAGTCCTATTCACCTCATAACCCACCACCTCCATTAACATTGTTACAGGACTATTTTTCTACTCTCCTCTCTTCGGATCGGGTAAAACCGATCCAAAAGCGACTTAAATGTCGTCCCATAGTCCACTGGTAGCTGAAGTAATACTAACTGTAAATCCGGCCCAGTGTTGACTCATGGATGGGTTTTCGTGGGTAGGTGCGGAATAACCGTAAATCCTATCGAATGCGCAGGTGGAATTAAGGTCCACGGTCTTAAATTCTCTCTGCTAGGTTAGGGTGCCGAGGGGTTAGGCTGCTCCTAGGCTAGGGTGCTGGGCCACCCCTTGGTTAGGGTGCTAAGGAGTTAGGTTGCTTCAAGGTTAGGGTGCTAAGGGGTTAGGCTATTTCGGGGTTAGGGGGGATATGGCCTTAATTCCCCATATGCATTCCTTAGGTCGGTAGCAAGTCCCACACTACCTGAGCAAAGAATACCTCGTTATAAGGACCATCGTTTGCGCAGGTGAACATGAGTTTTCCCAAACATGTCAATCCAAAAAAAAAAAAAAAAAAAAAAAAGGGTGCTAAGGAGTTAGGCTACCCCGAGGTTAGGGTGCTAAGGAGTTAGGCTGCTTCAAGGTTAGGGTGCTAAGGGGTTAGGCTATTTCGGGGTTAGGGGGGATATGGCCTTAATTCCCCATATGCATTCCTTAGGTCGGTAGCAAGTCCCACACTACCTGAGCAAAGAATACCTCGTTATAAGGACCATCGTTTGCGCAGGTGAACATGAGTTTTCCCAAACATGTCAATCCAAAAAAAAAAAAAAAAAAAAAAAAAGGGTGCTAAGGAGTTAGGCTACCCCGAGGTTAGGGTGCTAAGGAGTTAGGCTGCTTCAAGGTTAGGGTGCTAAGGGGTTAGGCTATTTCGGGGTTAGGGGGGATATGGCCTTAATTCCCCATATGCATTCCTTAGGTCGGTAGCAAGTCCCACACTACCTGAGCAAAGAATACCTCGTTATAAGGACCATCGTTTGCGCAGGTGAACATGAGTTTTCCCAAACATGTCAATCCAAAAAAAAAAAAAAAAAAAAAAAAGGGTGCTAAGGAGTTAGGCTACCCCGAGGTTAGGGTGCTAAGGAGTTAGGCTGCTTCAAGGTTAGGGTGCTAAGGGGTTAAGCTATTCCGGGGTTAGGGGGATATGGCCTTAATTCTCCACATGCATTCCTTAGGTCGGTAGCAAGTCCCACACTACCTGAGCAAAGGATACCTCGTTATAAGGACCATCGTTTGCGCAGGTGAACATGAGTTTTCCCAACCATGTCAATCCAAAAAAAAAAAAAAAAAAATAGGGTGCTAAAGGGTTAGGCTGCTCCGAGGTTAGGGGGCTAAGGGGTTAGGCTACTCCGAGGTTAGGGTGCTAAGGGGTTTGGCTTTTCCGAGGTTAGGGGGATATGGCGGGAGTTTGGTTGTTGACCCACGGCGGAGTGTCAAGCCTCTATACCGGTCCAACTTTATATAGCGTTTTCTCGCTCAAATCGTGTTTTTGAGTGTTAATATAGGTGTGGATGTGTGCACTGCACTATAAGGACTAGCGTGGTGTAAATATTTCTTTAATAGTGCCAAGGATCGTGAAACTATTGCCGATTAAAAGTGCCAGGTGCGGAGCCTAAGGAGGACCGCCATTTTGGTGTCGTCGGCTGGCGGACCATAAGATGGCGTCATTCAGAACACGACTTATGGTGGTTGATACTAATTTGCAGCGACGAGTTCGGAATACTGTTTGGGCCGATAAACCTGCAGTAGCTGAAAAGGTCTGTGCATTTATTTTTTGGCTCGGAAATACGATTCCGGAGATATAAGTGCCCGAATTAGGAACTGTCAAACAGTGAGGATGCGGCCATATTGGTCCCTGTTGCAAACACATCAAGTGCTGGGCCAATGAAGACAACTTTTCATAAGTTTCAGGGACTCTGCACTCCAAAACTTTAGTTTAATAGGTGCGGAAATTTTTTCTGAATTTTTTGAGCGTATGCGTAGCTGATTTAGTGCACATATATAGCTGTAATAAAAGGAAATCAATTCCCACGTGGTCAGCATAGACTATATGCAAACAGTGTTGCCACTCCACGCCACAGCTCAGGAGTTGGCAATACTCTGTGGACTCCGATTTGTATAGGGGATGAGGCAATAGACTTCCTAGCACGTGATTAAGACGAAGAAATGGCTATATGCGATTTGCTGTGTCAAATTTGGGTAATTGTGCATAATTCTATCCCCAAATAGGCCACCTGTCATCCACCTGGGGCACGCCATCTTTATTAGGCCACGTGTAGTGGAGCGGAGGTGAGAAGGTGCTACTGAGCCCCCTATAGGCAGTCTTCATGCCTGAAAATCATATTGGCAGGTTTGGGATATTTAATTGTGCTCGCGGAAGCTCACTGCGCAGCATTTTGCGATTAAATCTAATCATTTATAAGTGGTATACGAGTTTACGATACAACGGACGTTCTGCGCATGGTGGGGCGTCGTTGCCAACTCAATTTGTGTTGCGTTAGCAATAGTGCTACCAACCGATGTTCGGTTCGCTCGCCTCGAGACTTTAATTTCGCCTGTAGGTTTGGAATAACTCTTAAATATAGTGTCCAAGCCTCTGTAAGAGTAATCCGCATGTTAGAAACGATTGGGACAATTATTTGCCGCGACAAGCGGATCAAACACCGTTTTTTGGCCGTATTTCCGATCTCACCCGTTCAAATAGCCCGGTGACCGCCATCTTATCGCCTCGTGGGTGAATGATCGAAGGAATTAGATTCCTGCTACTCTCCTAGCGAGCTGGTTAGGGTTTAAAGGACAATAGCAGCTAACACTGGCCATTTTGCGCTCGCGGATTATCTTTGCGCATGTTTTTCAATCTTAAATAAGCGATAAAGAGGAAATTTCATCAAAGGAACCCAATTTCGTTTCTGCGCATAGAAGAGGTGCTGCCAACCCAGTTTTGGTTTGTCACTGCTAGGGCTACCAACCCAGTTTTGGTTTGCCACTGCCAGGGCTGCCAATCCAGGTTGGTGCGCGATCAACTAAGTAATTACCATTATGGACAACGCGGAAGAGCCGGAAGAGGACTCGGCGGGGGTTACGGAGGTGTTTTTGAGCCCGAAAGTAGTTTTGAGATCGGTTCCTAGACAAAAGCGGAACTCTGAGACAAAAGTAGGCGAAAATGAGCAAGAAGGAGCTAAGCACGGTATGTTCGGCAACGAACCGTCCCAAGCAATACTCCCTGAAGCCACAAAGCGCCTGCTCGCCTACGATAGGTCTTCGTCGCAAACATCCTTTCAGAGCTGTGCTACTGAAGCATCCGGTGGGGACACGCCTGCAGACGAAGGGGTTCTAGGCGTGGTGGAAGCGGTGACCTCCAGTGCTAGCGCCAATGCGGATGCGTTAGACATGGCGATTGAGGTAGCGATGAAAGAGACGGTGAAGATGGTTACCAAAGGGAGAGAAGGGATGAATGACATCAAAACGGCAGCAAAAAAACTATGCAAGCAATCGGCGAGGCTCTGCGAATTTATTAATAAGGAGAAAGGTGTGAAGTGGGAGGTTTTGGAGCTCGCAAAATGGATCCAGGAGGGGATGACGAAGCTCCACGACCGCGTAGCACAAGCAAGTACTGACAGCGAGCGTACGCTGTCAAAAATGGAGGCCACGAGTGTGGAAATCCAGAGCTTTGCAGGCCGCCAACGTAAGAGCATGGCTGAAGTTATGCGCAAATGCGAAAAAATGGTCGAGGAAAAGAACCAGAGTGTGGCGGAGAGCGAGAAGAGACGGGAAAAGAGGAAGAGAACTTCCCCTGAGACTGCCGAACCCATGAAGCGGAGAGTTACCCCAAATTTAGGTGGCGATACGGAGGAAGCACCTAGCGTGTGCGAAGAAGCAGCCCTGCCTACAACAGATGCTAGGAAAGAAAAGAGAGGTGGGAGTGGAACGCGAGAGAGAGAAACTAGTCTCGGCGACGATATCCTGGCAACGGGGGATCGACAGGAAGCCCTGCGGATACTAGGAGAGGTGGGGACGTTAATGGCACGGATTGCCGGCGTAAAAAACCCCAAAATCCCGGCCTTGAGAACTCAGAACGTAACAAGGACGTGGTCGGAGGTTGCTGCCTCAGGAGTACTCGCTAACGAGCGGAAACCGGGACGGAACAAGCGCCGCGAACGGACAATAGTCCGAACTAGGCTTCAGAGCGATGCAAATACGGGGGGTACGGCAAGCGAGAGTGAGACGCCCTACTATGGTGCTGAGGAAACCAGTGGAACCAAATTGGGCAAAACCGCGAAGCTGGACAAAAGAGAGAAAACGAGTAATCCAGTGGCAAATCGCCCAATGTCAGACGCGATCTGCATTACTGTATTGGACAAGAGCAAGAGGTCGCAAGTTTTGTCCAAAATTAGGACAATGGTGAACCCTGCGCAATTGGGACTCGCCATTAGTAGGGTGAAAGAAACTAGGGAGGGTAACACCCTCATAGAGCTTTCGGGCGGTGAACTGGGGGCGGCTGATAAACTACGCGGGATAGTTCAGGACGCAGTTGCGGACGAGGCCTATGGCAAGACGCTCTTACCCCAAACGACCATTGAGCTTAAAAATGTCGATTCTATGCTAGACCAGCAGGGCTTGCTCGACGAACTGTGTGTTAGATTCGGTGAAGAGGCTAAGCACTCTAGGGTTTTGTTCATGCGTCGTGCGTATAGTGGCGGCAGCACTGTGCGACTGGCCATGCGCGCACAAATAGCCAAGCGTATCGTAGACGAGGGGAAAGTCGCACTAGGTTGGTCGGTGTGTTCGGCAAAAGAAGTGGACACGCCACTTAGGTGCCTGAAGTGCCACGCGTTTGGCCACAAAGCAGCGGTATGTAAGTCGACGATCGATAGGACCAATTTGTGCCTCAGGTGTGCCCAGCCTGGTCACCAAGTCAAAGACTGCGTGAATGAGCCGAAGTGTGTCCATTGCGCCGAGGATCTTGGCGTAGATAGGAACCATCACGCCGGGGCAAAAAACTGCGTGGCGATAAAGAAGGGGAGCGATCGCTCAGGGAACTCAAATGTGCCCAAATAAATCTAGGTAGGGGCAAAGCGGCGCAAGCGCTGTGTTTGGATTGGTGCGTGAAGGAGAAAATCGACATAGTGTTCATATCCGAGCAATATAGGGATATTAGCTCCGACAGTTGGCTCCCTGGAACCTGCGGGAAGTGCGCGATCTATGTGGCGAATCGGGATGTTCGGGTCGATGAGCACGTTGCGCGCGAAGGTTTTACTGCGGTAAGAACCAAAGATATGTGGCTGGTATCGGTGTACCTATCCCCGTGCACACCCATACAAACGTTCCTGCATAGCCTGGAGGCGCTTTCGGACTTTTTAAGGGGAAATAGCAGTGCTGCAATTGTCGCTGGTGATTTTAACGCCAAGGCGAAACTGTGGGGCAACTCTAGAGCCACTCCAAGAGGTAAAGCACTGGAGGAGTTTGTTTCGGAACACAACTTTGTGGTAGCCAACGACGGCACGCACACATTTAGAAACAGCAGGGGTTCTTCGGCCATTGATATCACGATGGGGCGACAGGGCGGCCCTCTAGTCATTAGTAAGTGGAAGGTAAGTGATGAAGTATCACTCAGCGACCACCTCTATGTCCTTTTCACACTAGAAGCGTGGGTGGACCTGTCGGTAATCAGGAAACCAACGAAGTGGAATAGAAAATCCCTAGATAGGGATATCTGTGCCCTGTACGTTGCCCTCAGTGCCAGTTATTCGTGTGGAGAGCTGAACTGTGTAGTCAGTGCGGTACGAACGGTCCTAGAGGGCGCCTCGGACGCTTGTATGAAACGTTTCGGACCAATTGGGAGTTTTAAGGCGTCATACTGGTGGAACGAATCGGTTGCTTCGGCGAAAAGAGATGCGAACAAGTGGCATAGGCAACTAGTGCGCGCAAAGGGCGCAACTACACGAGAAATACTGGCGGCAGAGTACTCGGAAGCCCGGCGGGAGTTGCGTAGGGCCATTGTAGAAGCCAAGGACACTGCGTGGAACTCTTTTTTGGAAACTTTGAACGAGGATCCGTGGGGAAGGCCATATAGGTGCTTCGTTAGTAAGTTTAGGCGTACCGGGTATGCGATGGTGCCCTTTCAAATGGTGCCAACCATAGTTGCGGAGCTTTTCCCGCAAACATCGCGTCCCAGTGCACCGACTCCAAGGGCTCTGTCAACGGTAGCGCCACCTGTGGCCACTTATAATGAAGTTTTGCTCGCAGCGGATAGAATGAAGATGGCGTCCGCTCCGGGAGGGGACAACATCTTGCCGGGGGTGGTAAAGATCGCGTTTTCGGCGAAGTATTCGCTCTTCCTCGATCTCTTTAATAGGCTGTTGCGTGAACGAATTTTTCCCGAGCAGTGGAAACTACAGCAGTTGGTACTCTTGCCTAAGGCTGACCCTGGTAAATTTCGGCCTATCTGCCTATTGCCAACCTTGGGCAAACTGTTCGAGCAGGTTATTAAGGCGAGACTCGAGCAGGTTTATGCGGAAGGCCTATCTAGATGTCAGTTCGGCTTCAGACAAAGGAGATCCACGGTCGATGCGCTTCAGCGGGTCACCAATTTGATGTTGGCAAACTACGAGGCGGCGGCAGCTATAGCGGAGAGTGATATGGTTTCAGTGTCGACAAATAGTGAACAGCCGGGGCGGGTATGCGTAACTGACGTCAGTGTGCTCGTCACACTTGACATTAAAAACGCCTTTAACTCCATAGAGCACGGAGTCATTCTGCGACAGCTGCAAAACAATGTGAATGTGCCTACATACCTGGTGGAACTGGTGGAAAGCTATCTTAAGAACAGGCTACTCAGGTTTGCCAACCCCGCGAACGAAACGGAAGTGTTCGAAACTCGGGTGACGTGTGGCGTCCCACAAGGTTCGGTCTTGGGCCCGCTGCTCTGGAACATCGCCTTTGATCCAGTTTTCGGCCTTGACCTTCCACAGGGATGTTTTTTAACGGGCTTTGCCGACGATTTGGCGTTAGTGGCTAAAGCTAGGGGGGTGGCGAGTCTTAACGTCGCTGTACATGAGGCGCTCACAACCATCCATGGCTGGCTTCAGGAGGTCGGCCTAACGTTGGCGGTCCATAAGTGCGAGGCACTCCCTTTCACGCGGTATAAGGCGGAAAGATTGGCGGGAGTAAGTGTACAAATTGCTGGGGAGGCGGTCCCCTTAGTCATTACAGCGAAATACCTTGGGGTGATACTAGATAGGAAGCTAAGCTTCGGCCCCCATGTGGACTACGTAGCGGAAAGAACAAGGAGAGCGGCAAACTACCTGTCAGCACTGATGCCACGCTTGAGGGGACCTTCGCAACGGGTGAAATCACTATACGTGGGTGTTATCGAGTCCATAATCCTCTATGCGGCTCCGGTATGGATTTCGGCATTGGACAAAAGGAGAAATGTGGATAAACTTGTGTCAGCAATGCGGGTCCCGCTCATAAGCGCTTGTGGGGCGCATAAAACAGTGTCCACGGACGCTTTATGTGTAATAAACCGGCGCATTCCGATTGAGCTGTTGGCAAAAGAGAGGACAGCGGTCTATGGCCGATACTGCGAGCACAGGGCTACCAACGAATTGGACAAAATGGCAGAAGTGAAGCTGGAGCTGCGCATGCGCACATTAGAAGAGTGGCAGCAACAGTGGGACGCGTCTCTGAAGGCGAGATGGACGTATGAGTTTCTGCCATCTGTGGCACTATGGTGCAATAACACTCGTGCCTCCGTCGACAGAGGTGTCGTGCAAATGTTAACCGGGCACGGTAATTTCCAAGCGTATCGACGGCGAATTAGAAAGGTGGAAACTGACACATGCGTGTGGTGTGTCAGAGGGTGCAGCGACAGCCCTGAGCACACTTTAATGGAGTGCGTAGCATGGGGAAGGGAGCGGGCAACCCTCCTTAGGGACTGCAGGTTCGAATGGACGCTGGACTTGTCCAAATTTATGGAGATGGCGGAGGACAAGGACAAATGGAAGGCCTTCGTTGTGTTTTGTGGCAGGATCATCCGGGCCAAGGACCAGCGGGGCAACCAGGAGGAGACCCATGGTGGGGAGAGCGATTTGGCACCCCCGCTAGAGGAGTGAAGTGGGAGAGGCGACACCCATTGCACTTGTCCCGATGGATTTTACATTAAGTTACCAGGACAAGGGTGTACGCCACTGTTGGGGTTTTAGTGGGTAGTCCCAGAAATGGGGAGTCCCACATACCCCGCCTAGATGAGGCGGGTATGCGTAAACGCATTTCCCCAGCAGAATAAAGAAGGAAAAAAAAAAAAAAAAAAGGGGGATATGGCCTTAATTCTCCACATGCATTCCTTAGGTCGGTAGCAAGTCCCACACTACCTGAGCAAAGGATACCTCGTTATAAGGACCATCGTTTGCGCAGGTGAACATGAGTTTTCCCAGCCATGTCAATCAAAAAAAAAAAAAAAAAGAGTATTAGGGTGTTATAATATAGCTAATCAGAAAAGTAATTTTCACGCACGCACCCTATTTTCACGCACACACCCTAGCGGGAAAGATTTAAACTAACTGTTTTGTCCAGCTATTTCAGTACCCAAAAAAGAAAAAGTTCTGTAGGTAACTATCTGTAATGGTGTAAGCCCTAGGGAATTAGTGGACCCGGAGGATAACTAACCATCAGGGCCCTAGGGTGATGCGAGAGGGGGAAGAGACTAAGAAAGGGCAAATGGAGTGACGCAGACATACAGCAAACCCCCTCTCCTTAAGAAGACTCCCCCGAACACCCGCACCCCCCTCACCACCCTGTCGTCGAAGCCCCCTACTACTTCTACTCACCGTGACAAGCTAATTCGAGTACTTTGGTACAACTAAATTTATTCCGTCCTTGTAGAGTTATTTTACAATGCTGAATTATATGAAATAAATTTAATAGTTATACACATTTTAGAGGTTTTTTAATAAAATAATTATCTAATTTAAAGTAAGATTGAATTTAGAGTAACTTGGGAGCTAATGCTCAGGTAAAGTCAGATGACTTGTTCTAGTTACTGCTGGGCCCGGACTGATCGGTCAGGAACCAAACAGTTAAGTCGTTGCCTCAAAATGCATCGATTCTCATGACCATATATGGTATGGTTTTAGGGAATCGATCGTGCGTCAATGGTTACTAAGTCGACCGTGCGTCAATAAGTCGATTGTTCTAATAGCTGACTAAGACTTTTAGCCACGCGCGCTCTGAGGCCCTGGCAACAAAGAAGTGCTGTTGCCTAAGAAAGAGGTTCAGGTTGCATACGAATGACGCCACACGACGTTTGATGAGAATGCAACCGGAGCCTTTTTAATTTAACTAACTTTAATTAATTAAATGTTTCAATTCTAGTTATTGGCTAGGTTTTAAGTTAATAGAGAAAAGTGGTATGAGTAGTTGTATGTATATAACAATATATAATCTTTAAGAATATAAGGATTTTGTACTCAATAATTCAACAATCAATTTTATTATATAGGCTATACCATGCATTTGGGTTTTGATGTCTGATAAATTGATATTTAGTTATATTACTGTTTTTAACTATATAAAAGAAACATTTCCATTACTTAAACCACGTTTAGCAATGAGTGACTACGAAAAGGCTTAGGAAAATTCATTAACAGTTGTTTTTGATAAAATAGATATAGTGCATTGCTTTTTTCACTATTCTCAAGCAAGTTCATATATTTTCAATGTTTTCATTACAATAGCTTTGATGATAAATTTATATAATAACTCAGCTAGCATTGCACAGACACAAAATTATTATTACCAAATTGAAACTGACAGGAAAAAGATATATCTCAAAGTAATCATTTTGGTACCTGCAAAATTATAATATCTTCAAGAATATGGTATAAGGTAATTAAATTACAATTATAATATATGCATATCCTAAAAACGTTACTTTAGTAAAATTTCTAATGAAAACTTAATTATTGTGAACAATTCTGGCTGAGAATGAATATATTTTTAACATTAACATGTTTTAAATTTGCTTAAACGTTTATATATATTTTTTCTAATTTGTAGGCTTTAATAAGAAGAGGACAGCAATTAAAATTAATTAGCAAAAAGCACAATAAAGAAACCGCTCCTGAGCGCTTTCTCGTAATTAAAAAGTTTATATATTTGGCTTTATTGCCAAAAGAACTTATAAAAACTTGTTTTATCATACTAAAAAAAGATATACAAAATTCATTTGGAGAACTGTTTCAAGATTACATCAATTATTTTGAAAACTTTCGGATGAAAAGCCTAAATTTTTCAGTGTACGAGTTAGAGGATCGTACTAATAACTATTGTGAGAGCTATCATCGAAATTTAAATAAATTACTTGGAAATGCTCCCATCCTACTTTATTACTAGGTAAAGAATATGTTTAACGTAAAACGCATCATGTAAATGTGTTTAAATATTATACCTATAATCCCTTTCGATAAGCTTCTACAATATTTTGAAAATTTCCAAATATATTTTATACTGCAATTTATTTGCAATAGCATACTCTATGAAAGTATTTAATAAGTGCAACCAATTTCTGTTTATATATATATATATATATATGTGTGCATTACAGAATATCACATAATAATCCAGACTTATAATGTTAATTGCACCAAACGCTGTAAGCGACAATAATCTTTCATACTGACGTTTGACAGTGACAGGTGCACAGTATTTTAAAATCCCCGCTGTAATCGCAGTCTTCAATGGTGTCGCCTGAGAAAATCTTCTTTAGAGAGTATCCATTAGCGTAGAACTGACCTAAACAAGGACGGACGAATGATTCTTACCGAGCGAGAGAGATAGCCATAGGCAATGGCACAGATAGAAATAAGCCTCGGAACGCCTGGCTTGCCCTGCTATGCCGTATAAAGCTCTCTCTCTCGCACTCACGCATTTAGAGCGAGATAAACTAACTACTATAGTTATCGCGTTCCATTCCCCTATCTCCGCCTAGCAGAATAGAGTATACAGTGAAGGATCCTAAAATGCGGTTCCTAAACGCATCAAGTGACGCCATTTCTGCCGGTCATTGTACATGATCAAATTTGGTTAACCAATGGTGCTGGCCTATTTGTCAAAACGGCACTGCTCCTTTCTCCTTGCAGCTGCTGTTGCTGCTGGCCTATTGCCTGCTGATCGCGGGCAATAGATTGGCACACCCCTTTCAATGCCTCCAGCCTCTGCACCACCAACAGCATTATTTCTCGGTCCGTGTCTGTAAAATAAATAAGAATGAAATAGTAAGGAAATGTTCTGAAAGAAGTTCTAATTAAATTTAAGAAGAAAAATTTTATAATACTTACAATTCATGTAATTCTCTTGAGACATTCTGGAAAAAAGGAAAACCATTATTAATATATTTCCTTTAATTCGAAGTTAATAGCAGAATTTATTATAGTACATTCAAAACGTTCACAGGAGTTTGATATTAACGATATTATACGTTATTAATAATTGATTGGTCACAGAACCCTAAACCCACGTGAACGTTTTGCAACAATTTATTAGCTATTTCAATGAATAATTTTTGTTAATTATTAAATATTAAAATTGAAAATACAGAAAATTTAATGGTTTTAATGATAATTACTGAATAATATACATTTAGACTTACATGTCTGTATCCTGTGACACTCCAAGCAAAACTAAGACGTGATATTGGGTTTGACTTATCATTTCTTCAACCTTCCCGCTATAATCATAAGCCTTCCTCATACTATACACAAACACTGCTGTCTCAAAATAAATAAAACTAGACATCTTATATGAAATCACGTTAAATATACGATACATAATTACCGAAGTATATTTATAATTAAAAGCGTTTAAAGTAAAATAGATAATAGCATAAAAAACTATTAGTAATAGCAAGAACTGAAAATAATATAATAATTCTACGCATATTGTGTGAGCGGATAATTGATAAAATTAGTAAATAAAGAAATATATGAAATTATGAAATAACATGTTTTTTGAAAGCTCTCGTTGCCAGCAAGAAGAACCTGAGCTGTAAATAATATGCATCCATTTAAAAAACGAAGGTTCACCTTCGGAGCACCTCCTCTAAGCAACTTAAGGTCGATAAGTATCCGCTATCGGGTATGATGTTTTAAACCATTGCAAATACCAGTAGTGTAAAATTTTTGTATGATGCTCCGTTTCTGAGATTTTAAAGATTTTGCAGGATTTACTATTAAATCTTTGGCCCCATCCCATTGCTCTTCTTCTATCAAAACAAAGTCAAATATACATATAAACCAAGGAAATATCGTATAACCTACAGTAGTTGCCTTTGAGTTATATTGGTGACAGTGTGGAAAGTTAGTATAACGATTTTCTCCAATTTAAAGTGGATATCTTTTCATTTGGGAAAATTTTGTGTTTTGTGGTGAGGTAGTGCAGAATGTCATCCAGCCCAATTAGAAAGAAGGCTAAGAAGATAAAAACCTTCAGGTACCAGTGGATGGATATGAATCCTTCTTGGAGGACATGGGTTAAACCAGTACCACATGATGCAAGTAAATATTTCTGTCTACTTTGCAATAAAGCGATGAATTGCGGGTACTCCGAAATATCCCGGCATGAGAGTAGTGATTTGCATCAAAGAAATGCCGACAAACAATGTGTCATGACTACTGGTAGCGGGTCTGAAGCCAGTACGAGTTATGCACAAATGCCAGATTTTGATTTTGCAGATCGTGTCAAATTAGCTGAGATTAGAATAGCTACATTTTTTGTTGACCACAATATAGCGTATTCAACAAGTTCCGCATTATTAGATCTTTTTAAAAGTATCGGGGAGGAGCCTTCGGTGCTTCAAGCTGTAAAATTGGGACGCTTGAAATTATCAAAAATTGTTAATAACGTGATTTGCCGCGAAGAGACGAGGCGTTTAACGGAAACGTTATAGAATAATAATTTTTCCGTTTTCGTAGACGAAACCTCCGACATAAGAAACGATAAATGGTTTTCCGTTATGGTGCGTTTTATAGAACCGTCGACATTAGATGTACAAGCGCGGTTGTTGCAGTTGATCAATTTGGATGCGAAAGATTGTTCAGCTGAAAAATTATTTTCCGCGTTCAACAATGATTTATTGAAAAAACAGATTCCGTTAGGTCAGATCATTGCAGTGGGTTGCGATAACGCGTCAGTAATGATGGGTAGAAAATCTTCATTTCGTACCAAATTATTAGAGCGAAATATTAATATAAAAACGGTGCCCTGTGTTTGCCATTCGTCGGCACTCGCAGCTGCTGCCGCGTGTAAAGAGATTCCTTCGTCAGTGGAAGAATTGATTAAAAATATAGCGGCTTTTATAAATAGCAGCCCTAAAAAGACGGCTATTTTTCGCGATTTTCAAAAATGTTTTGCGCAAACAGAAGCAGGAATTTTGAAATTAGCGGAAACTAGATGGCTCAGTCGGCATAATTGTATTGAGCGCATATTAAAAAATTGGGACGTTTTAAACAGCTTTTTATTAGAACAAGCTTCCGAAAATAATAAACAGGCTACAGAATTGCATAAATGTATGCAAAATGTTGAAACCAAGGTCTATTTGCATTTCTTGGATTATACATTAAATAAATTTAATTCATTTAACGCGGAATTCCAGGCTCGTGAAACAAAAATACATTTATTGCAGCCAAAATCCATGGACATTTTAATTTTCTTCGCTAGCAATTTTCTAAAGCCTGCTTTAATAAAACACTCCATTTTTCATGAGAACTTCCGTAACATTGATTTTTCTAAACCATGCAATATTATGGAAGTGAAGAATATTAACGTGGGTAGTGATTGCGAAGAATATCTACAAGACATGATACATGCAGATTCATTAGAAGAAATGAAATACAATGACATTAAAACAGCCTGTTTAAGATTTTTAATAAAAGCTGTTGAGGAAATTCGAAGCCGTTTACCAGTAGATAATGAATTGTACAAAAATTTAACGATTCTAAATCATACAACCGCACTTTTCGACTCCGATCGAGAAGCATCGGCAGTTGTATTATTAAAAATTAATAACGCTTTCGGCATTACAAACGAGCAAGAATTAAAAGACGAATGGCTTTCCTTGTTCAATAATGAATCCGCTAACGATAAAATGTCATTGTAGAAACTTCATTTTGATGAAATGTGGATTAAAATATGTTCACAATTAACATGTTATGGGAAGGAGAAGTATCCTAATTTGAAAAAGGTACTTAATATTGTTAGATCACTCCCTCATTCCAATGCAGAGGCAGAGCGTTGCTTTTCCATAATTCCTGATGTGAAAAGCAAAAAGCGAAATCGTATAAGTTCTGCAACATTAAATTCTATTTGTGTCCTTAAAACTTACTTAAAATCAACAGGCACCAATAGTCTTACAATGCCGTTAACAAAGCGACATTTAAATTTGTTTGAAAGTTCTAATTTATATGGAAAAAGTTATTTCGAAAATGAAAGAAGTTTAACACTACAAAGGTACGAAAGTGATGACGATGATTCTCTTTACGATGAATAAAAAATGTCAGTAAAAATCGACACTTAACAATTATTATGTCAGTAACTATCGACAATTGTTAATTAAATGTCTGAACTATTCGACACCAGTATATACAAAAAAATAAAATTAATGTCTGTTTGCAACGACAAATCGAGGTGAAACATGTCAGTAACTATCGACACTTATAAATTATCGGCTACTTTCATAAATATTTAGCAGGAATAAGAAGGGGGTTTTAGTGGGTATACAATCAGAATAGCTGAGTTGGAGTCCCACATAACTCAAACTTTTGGAGTATGCGTAAAGCATTTCCCCCTTCTATAAAAAAAAAAAAAGTCATTATAATCAGCCAGTGGAAGAAAATTGAAATGAAATGAAGATATTTATAGCGTCCTTCAAAAGCTCTATAATCTTCTATTTTTCATATCTGTAAATGTAACAGAGTAATTAGAAATGAATTTTTGGATAGCTCTCCATGTCAGCTACAATAATCCATGCTGAAAAAGATATTTATCCATATAAAAATCGAAGGTTGACCTTCACATGACCTCTACCGATGAACTGAAGGTCAATTTGAATTTGCCATCGAGTAGTACATTCGAAACCATTCAAATGATCCCTGCAATATAGTTAAATAGTCATTAACTTATTGCAGATAATATAGTGGGTTAATAAATTTTGTTTTAATAACAAAATTTTAATCTTGGGTTCAACTTCATTCTGCAATATTTGATGTCAGAGCCGGCAGAGAAGCATTTTGCCTCAGATCGTTTGCTAATTTTGATTTTCTCCTTCCGTACGAACATTAAGGTACAGGTACATGGCGCGTGAAGTGCCTTTTTGAGCCGGAAAAATTGCTTTTATCGAAAAAAGTTGTTTAGACATCGTAGAAAGTAAACATTTAGGGCTACACGTAGATATGCTTATTTCTCAGAAATTGTAAAAATTAAAGGAGAAAGATCGGGAGGAACTATTCGATGATTTGCCAAAATTGCGATATCGATCCTTTAGACTAGCTCATCCACTTTTGCACTACCTCTTTTAATTATGCGATACAAATATTTGAAAATGCAAAAAATCGATCACAATTTATTTATTTATTTTCATATATTATCTATTATAAATATTGACTTAATCTCTGTCAGCCACGTGCTTTTACTTGTTAAGAACGATTAATCGTTTTTCTATTTATCAGGTATTTTAAATTAAATAGATTGCAATAGGAATGACATATTAAATACCAAATACGATTCTTGGGTTACTTATTTTTAATTCTGCAGCTTTCAAAAATGTTCTCCGCAATGTTACAGTCACTTTTTGAAGCTACAGCTGTTAAAGTCATTAATGTTTAGAAATATGTAAAAAAAATATTTTGTTTTATTATGAAAAGACATACGAAGTAAATAAATATAAGATTATAATTAATCATTTCTTCTGGAAATTAAACTTAATAGAGAAAGGTTCCATCGCTTTAACAAGCGACTTGCGACTGTGCTTCTAAGCTGCCAAATAAGTGCCATAGCGTAGATGGTAAGGCGCTTGCCTGCTGTTATCGCGGGTTCGGGTTCGATTCCCGAAGACTCGTGCAATTTTTAAAAATTTTTTTTTCATAATGAATTTTTTTTTATTACCATTAATCTACTAGATTAAATAATAAATTAAGAAAATGAAATATTTTTAACAATAATACGTAACATATGAGTCACAACAAAATTGATCAATTTTACGTAAAATCATCGCATTTCCTTATTTATTATAAAATCTAATAAGTTAATGGCTGCTTATAAATATTATTTTAATATTCATTCAACGTGGCCAGCTTTTTTATCATAGCTGCCAGAAAAGACATTTCTTAATTTGCTTCGGCTAGCTCGGCTTTGCTCGTTGGCTAAATGAACGAAGATCGAGCACGAGAAAGAGAGGTCCGAGAAAAGTATACCGCTCTCTTTCGTACTTCTACCTTCAACGAAGCTAGCCGAAGTCAAGCGACGGAAGCCGAGATACGTATACATCGCTGTGTGATCAGCGAGAAAGGACACTAGTGGGGATGTCTCACGCATGCCAGAATTTCCAGAAGGCTTTCGGAGTCGTAGTGAGCCTATGGTTGCATAGTGGGGGGAACGAATAACCGCTTTCTATCATCACTGCCGAACAGTCCCGTAACCAAAATTTAATTCGTTCGTAATTGCACAAGGTGTTTTCCACTACTCAGCGAAAAATTGCTCTCAGTCCGTATGACGATAAACGTTACATAACACCCGGTACTGTAGCGAATCTACCTTGGGGACATTATAGGTTAAATGAGTAGATTTTAATAGCTGTGTTTATTGTATTATATTATATTACATAAATTATTATTATTATTATTACAAAACATTGTTCCTATTTATCCACCAATTATGCGTTTTATTCATTCCTATCCATTTTACAAAAACATTATTCCCTTTCTTACGCAATATCTTCTCTACCAAGTATACATCAGGATTAGCTGTTTTTAAAAGTTCATATTCATAAAATCCACCATGTATTTCTGTGCCACGAGAATCTCTAAGTAGATACGTGGCAGGATTTGTCCTTTGCACTTTTCTAACTTGAAATATTTCAGTAGTCCAGTTCGGTGTGTAACCTTTAGCAAACGCATTTTTGTATTTACTGATTCGCACGAAATCACCGACCTTGAACTTGGTACGTTCAACGATCTTAATGTTGCTGTATACAGTAGCAAGCAGATGCTCAGCATGCTCAGGTTTCATGTCAACGGGTCGCATTCCTATAGTACGATGTCTTCGTGCGTTATAATCATTTACCAGCTGTTGCAGTATATTTCGCAATTTGTAACTGCCGTCCAGTGTAAAACGTTTCCACATTTCGGTTTTTAACGTTCGATTCCAGCGCTCGACTATCGACGCTTTCATCACGCTGTAGGTCAAGTAGTGATTTATCCCGCGTTTCCTCATCAACGCCTGAAAGTCACCGTTGTAAAACTCCTTGCCGTTGTCGGTCTGTAAATTTTTCGGACATCTGCCGGTCTTTAGGATTCTCGTCATTGCCGTCGTCACTTCTCTGCCGCTCTTGGTCTTTAATGCCACCGACCAAGCGTATTTCGAGAGGGTATCGATTATAGTGAGAATGTACTGGTGACCCGCATCGACGTAATTGCGCATATCAACAAGATCGGCCTGCCAGAGATCGTCGAAGCCACGCACGATGACTCTTCTGCGTGGAAAATTTATCCTCGCCGGTGCATGGAGCTCCTCCACCAACTGTATCTTTTCTTTGCTCATTTTTTTTTCAAAAATGGACAGATTCTTAGAATTTATAATTACTGCTAAGTGTTTCACGTATCAGATCTTCTGTTACTTCTATAATTACTTTGGATTAAATATGAGATATACGTTTGTAGATTCAGGATATCGAGAATGGATATATCGTGGGTCAGGATTGAAATTAACATTTGGCTCAACAGAATTTGGTTGTGAACGTAAATCTTCTTTATTAACTTTATATTTTTAGGGAAAATTCTACGAACGAGGTAGACAAAAACCCTTTACTGACCTTCAGCAATTCGAGGGAGAAAACCCACGAACATGGTGGGAAACCCTTTACAATCAAATTTGTTGAATCGATCCTTCACTTTGATAGATTCTTCGGATTATTAATTCACAATATTAATTCACTTACACTACATCAATTAATAATAAAACAATAGTATTTTGATGGTTTATATATTCGAACGAAGTATCGCTATAATAGGAAATTTGGTATCGATCCCCAAGAAGATCCAGGATGGAATGAATTCGCTCCCTCCACTCCTGCCGTCTCAGTCCTCTCCCACCCGCTCCTATCACGTGACGAATAACTACGAAAAGTCGCGAGAGATGGATCTAGTTTATACGGCCCAGCACTAAACGAACTAAACGCTGGAGTCCGCGACATCCCGCCCGCCTTCGTCGATCAGACGAATTATAATATGTCATGCCGCCCGCCTTGATTAATTGTGGGTCTTGAAAGTTAGTTTTTGTCCATCGGCAGAGGGCTAAGACGTACAATTGGTCGATCAAACGATGAGGAGGCTGTCTTGACGGTAACCACCCGGATGAGACCATCGTGTCCTGGGTGAACCTGTACTATGCGTCCAAGTTGCCATTTGGCTGGAGGAAAACGATCGTCGTGCACCACTACGAGTTGACCGACTGCAAAATTCTCCTTTGGTTCTTGCCATTTAGATCTCTCCTGAAGATAATGTAAATATTCGTGGGACCACCTTTTCCAGAAATGTTGCTGCATTTTAGTTAATAGTTGGAATCTACTTAATCGATTTTCAGGCACAGATTGGAGCGGTATATCAGGAATAAGACTCGAAGGTCCTCCCGTAAGAAAATGCGAGGGGGTAAGCGCCTCCAAATCTTCTATATCTCCCGACATTGGACACAGTGGTCTCGAATTCAAACAAGCCTCTATCTTTGCAAGAACAGTCGCAAATTCTTCGAATGTCAAGGCATGATCTCCAATTACACGAATAAGATGGTGTTTTGTTGCCTTAACTCCGGCCTCCCAGAGTCCTCCAAAATGTGGTGAGCTTGGAGGAATAAACTCCCATTTAATTCCTTTCTCGGCTAGTTCCATGGCAATTTTGCTGTAAAAATCAGATGAGGTCCTGAACAGATCTCTAAGTTCTCGGTCGGCTCCACGAAAATTAGTACCGTTATCACTGTATAACTGCTGACAAACACCTCGTCGACTTGAAAATCGGTTAAACGCAGCAATGAATGACTGCGAGCTGAGGTAACCAACAGCTTCTAAGTGTATAGCCTTGGTCGAAAAACAGATGAATAGAGCTATGTAGCCTTTATAGGTTTTCTGTCCTCTTCCCTTTGAACATCTTAGTTTGAATGGTCCTGCGTAATCGAGTCCAGTACTGCTAAATGCGCGGGATGGGGTAACTCGCGCAGGAGGTAAGTTGCCCATTTTTTGTATGCATTTACTGGGACGAACGCGGAAGCAACGGATGCAAGCACGAACATGGCGCTTTACAAGTCCGCTCGCTCCGATGATCCATACTTGATGCAATAAAATGCCTAGAGTAAGAGTAGGTCCTGCATGAAGGGCCAATCGATGAGCGTACTGTATGAAAAGTTGACTTAAGTTTGATGTCTTTGGAAGTATGGGTGGATGTTTTGCTGGAAATGGTAACGCTGAGTGAGTGAGCCTCCCACCCACTCGGATAACACCTTGTTCGTCAAGAAACGGACTTAATTTATAAAGTACACTGCGTTTGGAAATAGAGCGTTTCGTTTTAAGACAGATCAGTTCATCTTGAAAAGCTGCAGTTTGTGCTAAACGAATTACAGTTATACGAGCTTGTTCTAATTCTTGACAAGTCAGATACCCGAATTGACGCATTTGATTAATCTTTGAGCACTTGCAATTCGCTAAGAAACGTCGACAATACGCGACTATTCGCACTAACTTAGACAAAGACGAATACTTAGTTAATAAAGTATTTTCGCTAACAGACTGAGTTGATACAAATGTATGAACTACTCGGTCAGAAGGTTTGACATTGGTTGGCTGCTCTGGCCAATTTTCTTTAGAGGCATGTAACCAATTTGGCCCCTGCCACCAAATTGTTAATTCTTTAATGACAGTAGGATCCAGCCCTCTTGTAGCAAGATCTGCCGGGTTATCACGGGAAGGAATATACTTCCATACTGCTATAGGCAACTCTGTCTGTATGTAAGACACCCTGTTGGCAACAAATACCTTCCAGTTCGATGGATGCTTTCGCAACCATGCTAAAGTATCCCGACTGTCAGACCATGCTGTGATGGGGATATCTTTAAATAAATCCAGCCGCCGAATGTATTTGAAAAGTTTGACCAGTAACACAGCTCCGCATAATTCTAAATTGGGAATTGTCACCGTTTTAACTGGAGCCACCTTTGTTTTTGCTATAATAAGTGAAACACGGTATTTCCCTTCATTATCAGCACTACGAAGGTAAATGGCTGCGGCATAGGCACGCATCGAAGCGTCTGCGAACCCATGCAGTTCGCACTTAGCGGCAGAAATCGGTCCCAACCATCGATCGACCGAGATTTCTGTCACTTTAGAAAGATTGTTGCAATACGACAGCCATCTGTTTAGAATATCGGAAGGGAGTGGTGTATCCCAATCGATCTTTAGGATACATAAATCTTGTAGCAAGATCTTAGCCCTTACGATAACTGGCGATAGCCATCCTAATGGATCAAACAAACGAGCTAAGCATGATAGTACATTCCGCTTCGTCGTCTGCATCGAGGGAGAATCTACGCTTCGAATATTAAACCCGAATGAGTCTAAATTAGGTTTCCATAATAGACCTAATGTTTTAACAGCCTAGTCGACCTTTATATTTTTATTGGTGTGAAAATTCAACGCGGTGACCGAATCTTTCGGAAGAAGATCCGAATTATTCGCCGCCCATCGGTCAAGAGTTATTCTAGCCGAACTTAAAATAGCGATCAATTTGATCGCGAACTACGATAGCGTCTTCTAGATTGTCAGCCCCGGAAAATATGTCATCAACATAAGTATGATGACGAAGGCAATGAGCGCCTAAAGGGAAACGTTGATTTTCATCGTCGGCTAATTGCATCAGAGTCCTGATGGCTAAGTAAGGTGCTGAAGTAGTACCGTAGGTTACGGTAGTCAGACAATAATCGCGGGGAGCTTGACCTTCAACCGGAGACCATAATATTCGTTGAAGATGTTGATCAGTTGAATTAACTTCTATTTGCCGAAACATCTTGACTATGTCGGCAGTGAAAACAAATCTATGCTGTCTCCAGCTAATCAATATGAGAGATAAGTCGTTTTGTAACGACGGTCCAGGCAATAAAAAATCATTCAAGCAACATTGTTCGGCTGTGCGTCTAGACGCATCAAAAACTACTCTGAATTTCACACCATTAATACCTAATTGTTCCACCGCATGGTGAGGAAGGTACCATGCTCTTTTACAAGATAGTTCAATTCCCGTTATAACGCGCATGTGGCCTAATTCTTCATATTCTCGCATAAATTTATAATATTCGCGGGCGAAGTTTGGATCTCGTTGGAATCGCCGTTGTAAAGCCGTAAAGGAATTTAGTGCCAACCGTCTCGTACTATCAACATTACAATTAGGCTCAGTTCTTAATGGTAATCTAACAACAAAACGACCGAGATTATTTCGATTGTGAGTGGTTTTGAATAAATTTTCGCACAACTCATCATCTAAACTAAGCTGATGTTGATGTGCAGGAACTTCCTCAATTGACCAAAATTGCTTTAAAATGTCGGAGAGATCTTCCCTCGTTGAATTGTGCATTGAAATTCGAGGAATCCTAGGAACAACCTCTAACTTGCTAGATGCGGTTTTCTGAATCTGACCAGAAAATGTCCAGCCAAAAACAGTATTTTGGGCTATTAGACAATGTCCATCAATATGTTTTAGACCTTGTCTTATAATAGTTGCATAGGCATCAACACCGAGAATAACATCTATCACTCCTGGCATGTGAAAATTTGGATCAGCCCAAGTAAGATCCCTCAATAAGAACAAATCCGATTCTGATAGTGCTCTGGAAGGTAAAGAAGTTGTTGGTCGAATCAAGACCAAAGCATTGAAATCATGCTCAAATTCTTTATTCGTTACTGATTGTAATTTAAATGAAACACAGGAGCGTGCAATAGCATTTTCAGAGCCACCAACCCCGATGATAGGTACATGAACGCGTTGGCGTGCTAGTCTTAGAAATTGAACAATTGATTCTGATACAAATGTCGTTTCAGAGCCTTGATCAAGAAGCGCTCTGACCCTTAGATGATGCCCTGATGCCCCAATTAAAATAGCCTGAACTGTAGGCAAAAGAAAGACCGAATCTCGATGGTGAATTTTGGCGGTCAACGAGGAGATAGGTCCTAGTCATGCCGATTTTGGATCTATCGTCTCGATAGGAGGAGACAATGTAGA
The DNA here is from genome assembly GCF_024137725.1 of Prorops nasuta. Taxonomy (NCBI): domain Eukaryota; kingdom Metazoa; phylum Arthropoda; class Insecta; order Hymenoptera; family Bethylidae; genus Prorops; species Prorops nasuta. Next base: position 1,861,879 of record NW_027116810.1, read on the forward strand.
CTCCTTTGCTTCTACATTCATCTGTGCATTGTCCTTATGTAGAAGAGTATGGTGCATGCCATTACACTTTTTGCACGAACGTTTAGAAGTACAGCTTCTAACTTGGTGACGTCCCAGACAATTGAAACACAAGCCAAGTCGTCGCACTTCGCTGTATCTATCGTTAGATTTCATGTTTCTAAAACTGTCACAACGGCCAATATAGTGTTCCGAAGTGCACAGAGGGCATTTTAAAGAATTGGTATTTGTCTGGCTAGTTTGTTGAGTTTTCAACTTAGATTTTACACCCGTATGATGCGCTTTAACTGAACCTCTCTGTTTACCGAAGTTGTTCGAGGTTTTAGCAGTTGCCATTGATTTATCATGGTTTGAATCGTAATCAACTGACAAAAGCGCTTGAATAGTACCTTCGAGAAAATTAATAAGTTCCTTAAAAGTGGGAGGTTTCTTTCGCGACGCCAGCGCACAAGCACTTTCATCTGATTGCATACTTCTTGTGCTTAAATAAGTCTCCCATGCCTTTCGCGTAATTGGATCAAGACGCTCACTAACCAAGACCACGAGCAGATCGTCCGAAGCTTCGACAGGTCTACCAAGATTCTTTAACATTCGCACTCGATGCGTTATATCGTCTACTAAAGATCTCAGCCCAGTGGCTGATTCCCGTTTCAAAGGAGTATTTTTTACCAGAGATAGCGTGAGGTGATACACTTGTAATCTTAAATTTGAAAAACGTTCCCTTAACGCATTCCACGTGGATGCATACTTAGCGTCAGTTATAGCTACATCCTTTACAAAGTCTGCAGCTGATTCGCGTAAGCACCCTGTCAAATATTGAAGTTTAACCACATTTGGCAATTGTGCCTTTTCGTGTATCAGGGAAACGAACCTATTTTCAAATGCTTCCCAGTCTTCGTACCGACCGTTAAAATAAGGCAGGTCGATTTTTGGAAGGTGTAAATTATGACAGAGCATTTGACTATTATCACTGCCGTTACTTATATGCGAGGAGTTTGACGGAATATCATCGTTTTGAAATTCTTTGAGAGCGCGTGTTAATTCGTCATTGCACTCATCGCGTACATTCTCAGTGCTTGCAAAAAAGGAATCGGTCATATACACGTCATCATTGACATCGTCTCGAGTAACAATGTCTTCGTGAACTTTACAAAATTCTGTCCAATAGCGGTGAAGTTTCTGCAGTCTATCTTTCACCAATAATCCCGACAAACGACTTCTTTCAATAGTCCTAAATGTAGGAAGAATGCGCGAAATATTATTGGCACGATCACGCTGCTGAAGTATTAACTTTCTTGTCGGTATCGGTGCCATAATTAAAATTGTACAATGAATCGAAGAATGAAGGTGCTTGTCAAGATCCCTTTTGTATCAATTCCAAGTAAGAAGCGGTGCGAGTACTCAAAGGCGTCAAAGGCCAAAGGCCGCTACACGACCGGACCGGTCGCTCAATACGCGCGTAAACAAACTTTAGCCCGTTAACTGTTGCAACTTCCCAAACTGAAATGTCTTTTACATATAATCTTATCAACTATATACACGCATAAATTTCAAGAATAAATACACTTGTTCGATAGATAACCGTATTGAAAACAATGTCAAAGTCTGTAATTCTTTGTAATAAGGTAACGATTGAGCACTTTTATTCATACCGTAAAATCCCGACAAACACGACAAACTCACCCCCGATATCCGGCTCGAAGGACCAAATGTTACTTCTATAATTACTTTGGATTAAATATGAGATATACGTTTGTAGATTCAGGATATCGAGAATGGATATATCGTGGGTCAGGATTGAAATTAACATTTGGCTCAATAGAATTTGGTTGTGAACGTAAATCTTCTTTATTAACTTTATATTTTTAGGGAAAATTCTACGAACGAGGTAGACAAAAACCCTTTACTGACCTTTAGCAATTCGAGGGAGAAAACCCACGAACATGGTGGGAAACCCTTTACAATCAAGTTTGTTGAATCGATCCTTCACTTTGATGGATTCTTCGGATTATTAATTCACAATATTAATTCACTTACACTACATCAATTAATAATAAAACAATAGTATTTTGATGGTTTATATATTCGAACGAAGTATCGCTATAATAGGAAATTTGGTATCGATCCCCAAGAAGATCCAGGATGGAATGAATTCGCTCCCTCCACTCCTGCCGTCTCAGTCCTCTCCCACCCGCTCCTATCACGTGACGAATAACTACGAAAAGTCGCGAGAGATGGATCTAGTTTATACGGCCCAGCACTAAACGAACTAAACGCTGGAGTCCGCGACATCTTCCTTACTCACTTTATCATCCAATTTTTCACAAATTGTTTGCAAAATTTGGTTCATCTTTTTCTCAAATTGTTCATTAAGTTTATTCAATGTCATTGACAAATATTGTTTAAATTCAAGCAGTAAATATTCTAAATTTGGTTCGTGTAAGTGTTTCCTACTCTCACCATCCAGTCCAATTCCAAATTTATTTATCGACATTTCAAAATAAATGTACTACTGTCACTTTTTTTTCAAAATTCAGTCTCTTGTTCCTCATTATTATTATTCCTCTTTTTGATGGCTCGTAATGCCAAGAGTATACAGTCTACGATGTATGTTAAACAAATGCAAATTTCACAACAGCAGGAATCAGACATTTAATCTTTTTTTTTACCTCGTGCTACCGAAAGACGTTGATATTACACAGAGGTAAGAATGTAACGTGCAACTTTCTTTATACGATAAGATCCTCGTCGCGCAACTCCTCGATTATCGACTGTATCTCGTTGTGATGACTCGTATTACCGGCAGCCACCGATGCGATCAAAAGTCTCCAACGTTCGATCAATTCATTCGGATGGTTCCAATGTACGTAGTTGATTGGTCCCTCGGTAACACGCATAACACCTTTATCCCCTTTTTTTTTATGATGTTGACGCTTTACTGACGCCTGATGTTGACGCGTCAAACGTTGACGATTTTCTTGCTGGCGCGTCAGATGTTGACGATTTTCTTGCGCCTGATGTTGATGGTAACCGATCAGGCGGTAACACTGGTTTTCCCAATAGCAATGGTTTCATAATTTCTGTATATTTTACACCTTTATTACCCTTGGTTTGTTTTAAAGTATCGTTTAACAGTTTATGTGCCTTAGTTTGATTGAGAATACTCTTGTATTGTTCCAAATCTTCGGGTTTTATAATAGCTCGATTGGGTTCTCTCATGAAAACTAGTTCATAAGTACCTACTGTACCGGTGTATAGCGTCTTATCGAGAATAATATCTCTTTCATGACTAATATCAAATTTACATCTACCAAGCGTCAGTTGTTCATTTTTATAACGAGGTCCAAAAGCACGATCAATCAAGTTTTCCCTATCGGTCAGAAGTAATTTAATATACTTGCCAGGGATCGGATGTATTCGATTATGTTGAAAGGCATATTGTAACAAGCGTGGTTCCTCGTTTTCATCAATATTTAATTTTTCTAGCAAACTTTTTTTCGAATCGGGCGACGTGTGATCGGTTATAGAAGACTCGTCGTCGGTCATGAAATCCAATGGATTCGTAATAGTTTCATCACTACTATTAAGATTCTTCGCTCTTTTAGCAACTCGATGCGGTGTCGATGTGAAGTAGTCTCCCCTCCTCAATTTATCGTTGTATTTGAAAAAAGAATTATTATTATTTATGTTATCACTATCCTCCGTTTGCGAAACGAGTTTCTTCAATGGATCGACTATCGGCTTGAATGTCTCGTTCAAACTGCTCTCCATTATCGCCTTCTCCGATTTCAAGGCACGATGCTTGTCGCGAATGACCTCGCTCGTCTTGGCGATCCTCTTCAGAAACGATTTTTCATCCATCGCGATGCTGTATACAACAGCTTTCCCCGAACCGACACGGGTTTTAACCGACCTGACGCGGTTTCTTAACAGATCCGAACGGCCTGCACTCCACTATCAAACTGACACTTAAGGCCGTGATCGTGTGTTGAAACCTTACCGGCCTGATTATCGACATTCACAAGGCCGTTCACTCGATCGTGGCGTACTCGTTGAAACCTTTGCGATATCGACCGTTCTTCAGAGAGCTATCCTTGTCTATTACTAAGAAACCGTAATCGCGACTCCAACAGGTCGAACACAATGTGAGAAATTTCTCATACGACATATCACTGTTGACGTGATCGTTGAAAATATACTTCAGATTAGTTCCATCCTACTTAAATATTATTAGCAAGTTTGCGTTATCTCGTATCAGATGCTTTGGTATTTTCGCATAAGTCTGACAGAGGTAGAAGCAATCGATGTTGGAATGTGTACCCATGCAAAAGTAGTCCCTTATATTGTCCTGCTTATCGTTGGCCACATCGTCGAATATGAAAATGGAGTTCGGCTTTGCATCCGCGACGTTCACAACCTCGCAATTGTTTGAAAATGGAAAGTAACCATATTCCTCCGTGTCCTGCAGAAGCTGCTCCAGATATCGATACTTCGGTTGCTGCAGCGACTTCGAGTAGACGTACAGGTTCTCGAATCTCACACCGTGCGGACTCTCTATGAGGCTCAGCAGCACGTTTGTCTTAACGCAATTCAAAGGACCGCAAACTATGCAGCGTATCGTAGATGGTAATAGCGATCCGTGGCGTTTTCTTATTGCGTGGAAGCATTGTGAGCATCCAAATTTGTCACGCGAATAGTCGGCACGTGCTTCACGAAATGCATCCTCGCTATTAACCTTCGGGAACAGCTGTATCGTTCATTTATATTTCGCGATTTACGGAACTATTCGGTCAGTTGCCATTACGATGGCGTTCATGCTAGTCGTCGTCGATTCCTTGCAGAACTTGACGAATCATCAGCTCGAACACATACCGAAGATCGTATTGCTCGAGTACTTTCCAGACAGTATCGCGAGTGTGTGGGAAAGATTACCTCGGCATATTCGCGCGGACTCGGATGTGCAGCAATATCAATATTGCTTGCAACACTACAATCTACCTAATACCACTCACCACGACGGACCACCGAGACGGATGAAAGACTGTTACGTTTGTCAGCAAGAGAAGCAGTTGCTCTAAATGTCTGGATCGTTCTTCAATAAAGTCTTAAAAAAATTGCCATTTGAGCTGCACGTGCCCGGTTACAATTATTGCGGGCCCGGCACTCGACTTCGCGAAAGATTGGAGCGCGGCGATCGTGGTATAAATCCGCTGGACGAGGCCTGCCTCGATCACGACTTAGCATATTGGCACAACGAGGATCTACCGGAGCGTCATCAGGCCGATAAAGTGCTAGCGAGGAGAGCGCGTGAACGTATTACCGCAAGAGACGCGACCTTGGGTGAACGCGCGGTCGCTGCAGCCGTATGGGCATCTAAGAATGCTAAGCGTAAACTTGGCTTGGGATTACATAATATTGTCGCGATGAAGAAAGCAGTAGCGGCTAAAAAAAAGAACAACAACAAGAAAAAAATTGGTACTACTACGAGGAATAGAAGAATTCGAGTGCCGAGGAAACGGGGCGGTATAATACCTATACTCCCACTGCTAGGTGCAGTCGGAGCACTGGCAGGTGGAGCACCGGGTATAGCGACGGCTGTAAACCGTGCAAAAGCTGAGAGAGAACGATTGCGGGAAATGCAACGTCACAATCGCGCGATGGAAGCGTCGCGCGAGAGAGGCCGAGGTCTTTATCTGAAACCGTACAAGGGAGTCGTCGGAGAGGGAAACCGTGGAGGTGGGAAAAAAAAACAACAAAAAAAAACGGTCGGATAAGAGGAATAAAATGAATGAGGGGAAATTTCGTCGTCGTAATGATCTCCCGGATTCAGGTGCTACTAGTAACATACAATTGGCACATATCTGCCGACGCATACCATACTTCCGTGGAGTCTTTATGCGCACATCTCTGCCGCTCGACGGGCCGCGGTGCAACGAGTGCGCGATCGTGAATCTCGACGATCAATGCGGCCCTGGTACCCACTGGGTAGCCTACGTCAAGCGTAACGACATCGTCGTATATTTCGATTCCTTTGGAAATTTGAAACCGCCGAAAGAATGTGTGCGTTACTTTGGTCCTAACGTTACAATCTACTACAATCATGATCGATATCAATCGTACGATAAGAGCAATTGCGGTCAGTTATGCGTGAAATTCCTGCGAGAACAGATACTTTGAAAATAATGTCTTTCACCGTGACATTATCGGATCGTAAATCTGTATTAAATTCAGATTTCTTTCCCCCCATCAATCTGCAAGACGATCGCTACGAGATCGGTCTCGTGGACATGCAAACGTACAACTCGATAGCCAATGTGGACGAGACGAATAATAAGTTCTACTACGATAACGATAAGGTACTGACGATACCCAGAGGCTGTTACGAATTGAGTGCGATAAATGAGTATTTGCAGTCTCAAATTTCTGCGAGACACGAAATTCAAGACGACATTGACAGCGTTATTCTTCTACGAGCGAATAACAATACACTGAAGAGTGAAATATTCTGCAAATATTCGATTGACTTTGGAAAACCGAATAACATTGGCTCACTACTGGGCTTCTCGTCGAATCGCGTGATCGAACCGAACGCCCAGGCTGAATCCGACGAAACCGTGAACATTGTGAAAACAAATATTCTACGCATCGAGTGCAACATTGCGGGTGGTGCGTACACCAACGGTAGACCCCGACACATTATTCACGAGTTATTTCCCAGCGTACCACCGGGCTATAAAATCTCGGAGGCACCGAAAACCGTCATTTATCTACCGGTCATCGTCAGAGTAATCGACCGTCTCACGTTACGTATCCTCGATCAGGACGATCGTCTCGTAGACTTTGGACGTGAAGAAATTACCATAAGATTGCACATTAAGAAAAATGTTAATTTACAAAAGTAACGAGGATTATAAAGCGGTGAAACTGGATGAAACGTTCGCTAGTCGTTCGTCCTGCGTGGAGTCGAATACACCGGTTCATCGGAGTGAAAGCAAGAATCGCGACAAGAGGAGCTTCTTGCTAACGAGAAGAAATATAGAATTTTTACAATCATTGGGATTCACCGTGAAGAGATTGGGCGAAGGTACATAGTGGAACAATGGCAGATCCCTTGAACGTCACCGCACCGCTGACCTACGACGATCGCATCACCAAAATGGAGATGCATGCCTAGTTTCCGAATGCGAACGCCTCGTTGGCGAACAGCGACGAGATTCGCATTCCCATACAGCAGCAAGATTTGATACTCCTGCCGTGCGAGAGTTATCTCTACGTCGAGAGTCAGCTGGTGGAGGGCACGCGTGACGCGAGCGCCAGCAACGAGGATATAGTTACGCTCGACTGCAATTCCGCGGCCTTTCTCTTCGACGAGATTCGTTACGAATTGAACGGTATCGAAATCGACCGATGCAGAAACGTCGGTATTACCAGCACTCTGAAGAATCTCGTTTCCCTGAGCACCGAGGAGATCGCCAGTCTACGTCATTCCGGATGGTTCATCGCTACGGCCAAAGACCGGCTCAAAAAGGAGGCGGCTAGTAGTGGTAGCTAGGGGGTTCCTGTGACACGGGGTGAGGGGAGTGCGGGTGTGCGGGGGGGAAGTGTCTTGGGTTCCTGTGACATGGTGGTGAGGGGGGTGCGGGTGTGCGGGGGGAAGTGTCTTCTTAAGAGCTAGGGTTTATTGGGTGATGAGGAGGGTGCGGGTGTGCGGAGGAAATGCTTTGGCTATGGGGAGTGAGAGAGAGAGAGAGATCCCTCTCACCCCTCTCCCATCAGCCTAGGGCCCGGATGGTTAATTATCCTACGGGTCCACTAGTTCTCTAAGGCTTACCCCCTCTCCCATGTCACTAGGGTCCGGATGGTTAGTTATCCTACGGGTCCACTAGTTCCCTAAGGGTTACCCCTCTCCCATCACCCTAGGGCCCGGATGGTTAGTTATCCTGACAGTTACCCAGAGAACTTTTTTTTGTATTTTAGTTGGTGGAGGAAAAAGTTTCTTTTTTCTCCACTAGGTGGCGATCACGAAAATTACTGGGGCAGCTACACCGCTAGGGGTCCTAAGCATCTTACGGACTGCCATTTTTGTTTTCTTAGTCCTGCCCTCGGAGGGTCTTTTCTCCCTCCACATACTTATCCTAGACCCTCCCACTATTTTCCTACTATGGACCCGCCATTTAACTTGATTTCACATTTAACCATTTTTCTTCCCTCTCAACCTACCTCTACACCATTGAAGGGTCTTTTTCCCTCCACATACCCATTCTATTCCCTCCTACTATTTTCCTCCTTGGGTCCTTCTTTTAATTTCACATTATACCTTTCTTGAACCTTGGGTACAGATTCCTTTTTTCTTATACAAGCTGTCGATAAATATAAAGTGAAAAAATATGCAGTATCAAGTGATTATTAATTTAGCGTATAGACAGAATTCTCCAGTAATTCATATAATTACAAGAATAATAGATGAAATTATGCCTGGGGGCGTTCCATTCGTGGTTCGCGGTAACACCAGGCCGATCTTGGAGTCTGATCTCATCACGGAAGCAGAGATTGTCATGGCTGCCGGGAGGTCCCCTGCAAAGGGGGCCCCTGGTGTCGATGGCATTCTCCCGGAAGTGGTTAAGGTTGCAGCAATGAGCTGCCCCGCTGATTTTGCCCGGTTGTTCAACCGCTGCCTGGAACTCGGCGACTTTCCCGCTATCTGGAGGAGGGCGAGGGTTGTCCTAATCCCGAAAGGGATCGGGTGCTTCAGACCCATATCTCTCCTACCGGTGGTGGGGAAGTTGTTCGAGAGGGTAGTTGTCGCTCGTCTTACGGAGGTTTATGAGGGGGTCGCACCTCTCGCGGACGGTCAATACGGGTTCCGTCCTGGTAGAAGTACCATGGATGCCGTATCGGCTGTCCAGAATTTTATTCGGATCGCCCTTCAGGGGTCTGTGTACCGGAGCAAACGCGTGGCCGTAATCCTTCTCGACATTAAGAACGCGTTCAATTCTGTGTCGCATGCGGCCATCTTGGAGGCCCTGGCCGCCAATGGCGCGGTCCCGGGGGTGATTGTGGATATAGTCCGCAGTTACCTGGGGGACCGGGTCATTGAGTGCGCTGGACGGCAGTGGCGCGTTGGGGCGGGTGTTCCGCAGGGATCGGTCTTAGGACCTCTCCTGTGGAACATTTGTTTCGACGGTCTGCTGCGGTTGTGTCTCCCGGAGGGCTGCACGTTGACTTGTTACGCGGACGATACGGCATTGTGTGTGTCTGCGGGAAGCGTCGGGTCCTTGCAGTTGAAGGCTAACAGGGCTTTGTCGCGTATCGTTCTGTGGCTTGAGGGGAGGAACATGGAGGTGAACGTCTCCAAATCGGAGGCTGTTTTCTTCTCTAGGAGGCGGTCTGATCGGGCTCCGCGGTTTTCGGTCGGGGGCGAGACGGTTTCCGTCTCCCCGCGGGCGAAATACCTCGGTGTGTGGTTGGATCGTCGTCTTTCCTTCAAGTTTCACATTGATTGCATGGTGGGAAAAGCCAAAAAGGCTGGGTGGGCGTTGAGTAGCTTATTGCCGAACGTGGGTGGGTCGGGGGTCTCGGGAAGGATGTTGTACACGAACTTAGTGCACAGCATTCTTCTTTACGGGGCGCCTTGCTGGGCTGAGGCTGCCTCTCGCCCAACCATTGCGAGGTCCCTAATCTCCGCGCAGAGGGTCATGGCGCTGAGGGTTTCCCGCGCGTGTCGTACGGCTTCGTCCTGTGCGCTATTAGTAATCTCGGGCATACCACCGGTCCATCTTTTAGCTTTGGAGCGCAGGGAGGTGTACGATGCGTCGCGTGCGGGTGGCTCCTCGGCTGGCGTGGCCGAAGCGCGGAGATTGGCGAGGGCTAATTTAGTAGAGAGATGGCAGGCAGCATGGGACTCGGATGGTCGGGGTAGGTGGACCCACCGCCTCATCCCGGACATCCGGTCCTGGCTGGCTGCTAATTGTAGAAGCTTGAACTACCATGTTTCCCAGATGCTCCTGGGGCATGGTAGTTTCATGAGTCATCGCGCGAGGGTGGGCCGCAGGGCGACTCCCGACTGCTGGTGCTCCCCGAATCCGGTCGCGGATACGGCGGAGCACACGCTGTTGTGGTGTCCCCTGTGGGAATGCGAAAGAGCAGAACTCTGTGATGCTTTAGGCGTGCCCTCGTTGGAGGTGGAAACCCTTGTGTCCCATGTTACGAGTACGCCGAGAGCTTGGAATGCATTTTCCAGCTTCTCGGTTAGGGTCCTCACCTCCAAGGACAGTAGAGTCCGAGCTGAGGAGTCTGCTGCTCTCTCCTCTGGGGTGGGGTAGAGTCTGGGGTTTTTGTTTTTCTGGGGATGACCGCATACGGTCGTAGAGTAGAGCGTATACCCTCCTACCTGATGTTATAAGCTATGCTTGGTACCGGGAAGGGGGGCAGGTAGGGGGTTTTGGTGGGTTAGAATCCCACATAACCTCTGGCCAAAACATCGGCCGCCAGAGGTACTTAACAAGCCGTAAGGCTTTAAGAAGTTTCCCCCTACCTCGCAAAGCGTCGGAAAAAAAAAAAAAAAAAAAAAAAAAAAGATGAAATTATGCAAAATTTATCACGAGCGGTAAATGAAGAAACAATCGAGACGCATGGAATGGAGTATGAAAATAGTAAGTTATTATGAATGAGATTGCATCATACATTTTTCTAAAATCTGATGATTTTTTACAGTAACACGCTGTATACAACTGTTGATGAGAGGTATCAGAATGATTCAGATAGAGGCAGGGATAATTCCGCAGGAAGAGGAGGAGGAGCAGGAGGAGGAGAAGGATGAGGAGGAGACAACGATGGAGGTAGCAAGGGCAGAAGAATAGCTTGATATTTTAAAATATTATATGTTAAAACTCTTTTTAGTTATATATATATATATATATATATATATTGAATAAAAGTATTATATGTTAAATCTTTTGAATATTGAATAAAAATTACTGTAAGCATATTATAAGTGAATAGATTATTCATTACATCTTCCTGTAAGCACGCTCTACATGTCACATAGTTAACAGACATTATTTTTCCTTTTGCGAAACAATGGGGAGTGAAATTCTAGGGACCACCCAATGTTCCTCCTATCAGCTTTCCCAGGGCTCTCTAAAACTGACCCGATACCTTCTGCCCATATTTTACCCTCTCAACCAGTCTCTAGCTATTTTTTTCGCGACTTTTCTCACAAACAGGTCAGATAAATGAGCCCACGTGCTAAACAGAGTCACAGTGTGACGTAAGATTGTCGAAAAGCCATTGATGCGCTCGTAAATTTTAAGCTGCACTCAGGATATGTCCTTAAGATGCTAGTATTCCCAACCCAAGTAATAATGAACGTATATTTCACGACTCGTTTCTAAATAATGAAAAGTTTATATTTTAAACTGTCATAACTTTATCTGAGGAACGTGACTATCTGCACCATCTAGTACGTGTTATGACACGTTTGAATTAAATATATTTGTTTTAGATGACGGTTATTTGATCTGAAGAACGTGTATCTCACGACTTGCTTTTAAACAATGAAAAGTTTATATTCTAGACTGATGTCACTTTATATAAGGAACGTGTATATATAATTAAATGGATTTATTTATTTTAATTAACAACTACTTGATCTAAAGAATACATGTATCAACAGGTTTAAAATAATGAATTCTCTTTGAAATCTACAATCATGAGTGAGTAACCCATCAAAAATGTCGTTCGCCTGCAACAGTCCCTCCACTCTCAATTTCCAATAAGCGTGTATATCTTATCCCTTCCTACGATATTATTCAAAGCCACCCAAGTTTCGTTTGCCTGCAACACTTCCCCTACTCCCAATTTCCAAGTGTGTATATCTTATTCCCTCCTAGGATATTATTCAAAGTCACCCACGCTAGCAATTAGGAAATTTCATTCAGTCTCGATTAGAAGCGTGAAGCAGTCGAAAGTTCAAGTCTGTAACGCTGCAGTCATAATATTTTATTGTGGTGTAATAGCAGTATTGAAGCTTCAAGCAGTGCAAAGTACCAGTTTCACGTTGCAGACAGAATATTTTTTTATTGTCACGTAATTGTCGTAGACAATCTTTAGAAGGTAAGAATTATTTTTTCTTTTTTACGTTATTCTCTATTCTTAATATTATTTTATTATTATAGAAATGGATTTAACTAAGATTAATGAACTCGCAACTGTAGAACCAAAAACTTTTATAAAACTGCATACTTTGGAGATTGGGGGGTCATACCGAATAACTGAATCATCGAAAATTAAAACCAAATATGGAGAGAGAATAATAGCAAAGCTGCTCAGAGAGGGAATGGTTCTTCTTGCCTGCGAGGATGATGGCATTACTGGAAAAACCAGAACAATTCAAGAATTTTCAAGATGCAGCTTCAAATCAAATATTAACATTCACGTATCATGGTGGAAATTACAATAATATAACATTTGCAATTGTTAGTCAAATTTCAAAAGATTAATTTAGAAAACATTTGTAAGGAATAATTTAAACACAAATAAATGATTATTATATCTTATTTATTATTTTTTTTCCTTCATTATAATGATAAGCTTAACTATAGTCTATTAGCGATTAACTTACATTTCTAACTATTAACGATTAACTTACATTTCTAACAATACTTGTAAGCGGGTTATATTTAACAATTTTATCATGTATAATTAAACAATACGCAGTAGTATTACTTGCAATATTTTTAGAACAATCGATCTCTATTTTAACGTCAACTGTGCCAGATTTAATAGATTCGTTTTGATGCGAACAATCAATGACAAAGAGAGGGCCATATTCTAAGAAATTGTTGTAATCAAGCATTGGTTTCGACGGTTTTTCTCCAGCATAATAGGATTGGATAAATTTAACATACATATCATATAGTACAGAAAATCGTGATTTTTCAGTATCAGTATCAAGTCGATCATACGGATAAAATTCAGAATTAAGATAGACTTTAATATCACGAACAAAACTATCATCGAAGTCAAGCACCTTCATATGCTGCGTATTCTTCTTATTTGTTCTAAATGCTAGAATAACGTATCGAGACTTCTCCAATTGTGTTGCAGCTTTTACAGCCTACGTATGCCTCTGTGTTTCTGGTAGAAGCGGGTATTCGTAGAGTTCCCAGGATCGAAAAGCCATGGTGAGGCTTTTGTTTTAGTCGATAATACGTAGAAATTGAAGTTTTGTGTATTCATTCAATGATATATGAGGAATTCTCCATTGCACTTTTTGAACATCAATTTTGGAGTCGGTGATTTTTGTTGAAGAATATATCGAATTCGTATCATTACGCGCTCGAATGAGAACGAGCTCATGACGTGCATTTATTATGACTCTTCTATAATCTTCACAAAAACCTAACAGCATTTTCAGTGGTACACAAAAATTGAAATTTTTCGTAGGCTTATAATCTGATAGAAACCATCCTGAATGGTGTAAACTTGTACTCTCCTCCCCAGTTAGGGAAATGAGATTTTTAATGGAACTAGTAATACCCACATTCTTACTGCGATCAATCTCAATACCATTCAATTCATAGCGAATTTCATCGAACAAGAATGCCATGGAATTGCAGTCAAGTCCCACTGTATCTTGAACTGTTGCACCCCGAGCACGAGTGCCCTCGATTAATTTTCCCTCTATGTATAGGTAACTCTCACATGGTAGAAGAATTAAATCTTGCTGTTGTATTGGAATTCGAATTTCGTCACTATTTCCCAATGATGCATTTGCATAAGGATTGTAAGTATGTATTTCCATTTTAGTAATGCGATTGTCGTACACAGGTTGTGCGGTTACGTCCAACAGGTCCATTTTTATTTCTGACCTTGAAACCCAGTGATTGAAGAAAGGTTATATTTTTTCTTGTTAGCGGTCTTCTAACGTAATCCCCACCCAATGTATCTGCTCCTGCAGCAACTGTTGGACTGATGATAGGCTCATCTGGTATCGGTGATTTATAAGTATTCTTGTAAATTAGCATTTTCTAATGTGTAATCGAATTGTAATTTCTTCCCCACCGAAATTTACTAGATGGTTTTCCTGATCGAGAATGCGCAAAGTAAGACGGTCAATTACTTTCACAATGACTGGCAAGTAAATGACGTTTTTCGGTGTTTCCGAGATTTTATAGCCTGGTGGCACGCTTGGAAAAAATTCATGTATAACATGTTGAGGTTTGCCGTTTGTATATGCACCAGCAGTAATATTACATTCAATTCGTAAAATATTGACCCTTATAATGTTTACGCGCTGGTCTGATTCGGCTAGAGTGTTCGGCTGAATAATTCGATCTGACGAAAAACCCAATAAAGAGCCTATATTATTAGGTTTTGTAAATTCGATCAGATATTTACACTTTATTTCACTTTTCAACGTATTATTATTAGCACGTAGAATAATGACATCTTCATTATCCGCCTCATGCATCAATTTACGCAAAAGATCATTTATAGCACTCAATTCATAACAACCTGTAGGTATAGTCAGATCTTCAGTATCGTAGTAAAACTTATTGTTCGACTCATCAACATTAGCGATTGAATTGAAGCTCTGAAAGTCTACGAGACCAAGTTCATATTGCTCCTCCCGAAGATTGATCTGTGGGAAAAAATCTGCCTCTAATATGGACTCGCGGTCAGACAGCGTAACCGTTAAAGACATTGTTCACGTAGAAACTTGACACACAACTGACCGCATATGCTTGTATCATACGATTGATATTGATCGTGGTTGTAGTAGATTATAGCAGAAGGACCAAAATAATCAAAAAGTTCAATTGAAGGTTTCAAATTTCCGAAGGAGTCGAAATACTTTACGTAATTATTACGTTTAACGTAGGCAACCCAATGTGTACCAGAACCTTTATCTTCATCAAGATTCACGATTGCACACTCAATGCATAGTACGGTTTGTGGTAGAGATGTGCGCATAAAAACTCCTCGAAAATGTGGTATATCCTGACATGAATGTAATAATTGAATATTACTAGTAGCTCCAGATTTCGGGAGGTTGCTTATTTTTTTTGCCAGGTTTTTTTCCTCCTTTTCAAACCCTCCCCCCTTCGTCCGTAAGGGGTTAGGTATAAACCATGTCCACGCCTGCCTTCTATTACACGATTGTGACGCTGTATCTCTTCCAATTGTCTCTTGGATGCTTTCGCATCGTTTACAGCTTTTGTTATACCTGCTGCGCCCCCAGCTAATGCGCCCACTGCACTCAACAGTGGGAGCAGAGGTAATAAATCCCCCCGTTTTTTTTTTGTGAGTAAATTGCTTTTTCCTCAATAAACCTCCTCGTTTCTTCGGTACACGAATTTTTCTTTTCTTCATGCTTCTTCCATGCACTTGTAGGCCTAAGCCAAGTTTTCGTTTTACATTCATGGATGCCCAGACTGCTGCTGCAGCTGCTCGTTCACGTAAAGATGAGTCACTAGCAGGAATACGTTTTCGTGCACGCTGTGCAAGAACTTTATCAGCCTGGTGACGTGGTGGCAGATCCTTATATATTGAATATGCGATATCGTGTTCACGACAGGCTTCGTCTCGAGGATTTATACCAGGATCACCACGTGCTAACCGTTCTCGAAGTCGAGTACCTGGTCCGCAATAATTGTAGCCAGGTATGTGAACTTCGAACGGTAATTTATTCAGTATTTTATTGAAAAAAGTTCCACAACCGTAGCTTACCATGTGGAACTTTCTTTCTGTTTCTCACACAGAGTTTGCTGACAAGCCCAGCAATCTTTTATTGAAGGGAGCGGTCCATCAATGTGATCTGTATTAGGTAAATTATGATGTTTAAAACACCAGCGATATTGTTGTACTTCAGGATCTGCACGAATATGTTCACGCAATTTATTCCAAACCTCTTGAATACTACGCGGAAAGTACTTTAAAAGTAAAATTTTCGGTATGTATTCAAACTGCTCAGCGGTTAATACCTCCAAACTTGACACATCTAACACTAATAACGGCATGATGAGAACTGATCAAACAATTCATTTCATTCCTATAAATAGGTTGTATGACCACAGAGTTTTCAGTCATGGACTTCGTAAAGCAGCCGCTCGGTATTCGTGTTTCTAATATAGATTACCGAACAACCGATAAATGCATGAGACGTCACGGACCTCTACTCCCATCAACCATACGCTGTATAGTTTGTGGCCCTTCAAATTGTGGAAAAACAAATCTATTGCTGAGCCTTATAGAAAGCCCTCAGGGTGTGAGATTTGAAAACCTATACGTTTATTCAAAATCGTTGCAGCAACCAAAATATCGATACTTGGAGCGACTATTATCGGACAATGAAGAAATTAGTTATTTCCAATTTTCTAATAATAGTGAGGTTATAAAAGTAGCTGAAGCACTACCAAATTCAATTTTCATATTTGATGATGTTGCAACCGATAAGCAAGAGAATATAAGAGACTACTTCTCCATGGGTAGACATTCTAAGATTGATTGCTTTTATCTTTGTCAGACTTATGCAAGGATACCAAAACATCTAATACGTGATAATGCAAATTTTTTAATTATTTTTAAACAAGATGGAACTAACCTAAAACATATATATAACGAACATGTAAATACAGATATGGGGTTTGAAAAATTTTATGAATTGTGTTCAAATTGTTGGAAGCGTGATTATGGATTTTTAGTAATTGATAAAGACAGTGCAATGCAAAATGGACGATATCGAAAGGGTTTCAATAAATATGCTGTGATTAAAGAGTGATGTTAATGGTCAAAAATGTTAGTTTAACCTTGAACGTTGAACAAGTCTATATATTGAATAGAGAATAGCTTTACAAAATGAAGGAGAAAAAGCTTCTAAAGAAGATTGCTGAGGCAAGTGAAGTAATTCGTCAAAAATATCGCGCACTCAAATCAGACAGAGTAATGATGGAAGACAGTTTAAATGAAACTTTTAAACCAATAGTTGAACCATTAAAGAAGCTCACCGAAAATAATCAAGTAATTTTCGTTGCACCGAAACATGAGATGAAAATGGAACCTATAAAGAGATCTCTCTCACACGAGGAATCTTTCATAATTCCGATGAAACGAAGAAAGTCTTATCTCACATCGACTCCACAGCGGAAAGATTTCATACGCAGCTCCAGAATTAACGTTCAAGGTCATTCATCGGATGATGAGCAGGAATATCCACAGTCGCACGAAACACAGTACCTTTCTCTGGAAAATGATGAAGAGGAGGAGGAGGAGGAGAAGGTGAAGAAGAATAATGAATATGGCACGCAAGATTTAGCGAAACAAATAGAGTTACCTGTGCATACATCCATCGAGGATGTAAAAGATGCTAATCGAAGTACGATAAAGTCTGGTTCAATTGCATCCAAATATATAGAATTGTTGACGAATAATGCTAAGGATAAAATTGACAGTAATTTTGGAGTTAAGTTAGATAAAGTGACGAATAAAATGTGGCTTGCGAAATGTGCTTTTAATGTTGATGATTATAGTAATTTTATTATTATCGATAAGGAGTATTATCCTGGCACAAAATGTCTATTTGAATTGATCTTCATGAAAGAACCTGAAGACTATACTAAAGATGATTTAGACACATATAAAAGTATTCTTTCTCAAACTAATGTGCACAGAGCAGATAACATTAGTACAGGAAAGCTTCGTGGGAATAAGGGACATAAATGGAAGAAAATAATTAGTGAATTATTTCCACCGAAGACAAAACTTGTACAAGGCAAGGGATATATGCGTGTTAATAATAATCCCGTGAGCTATGTACATTGGACGATCCAAACGAACTGGTCGAGCGATTAAAACTATTAATTGCATCATCTGCTGCTGGTCATACGAATCACCATAATGAGATACAGTCTATAATTGAGGAGATCCATGAAGAAGGTATCATCTTATAAAAGAGATTGCAGTTTCAAGATTTTCTCAGTTCAACGTACTACTTCACTATGACGATAAATAAATTTGGAGCTGGTTTCAATACTGGTAAAGTGAGAAATTATTTTCACAAAATTGATGATGATACGTTAAAGTTTGATAAATATAAGAATGCATTTAATGCCAAGAAGAAAATAATTTCAAACTTGGGATCTGATGTTACTGATGAGACAAGTGCGGTGAATATCAGTGTTCTGATGAGTAATTTGACACCATTGCGTGATAGCTTTACAAAAGAAATGAATGAATATAGTGTGAAGCTGAATGAATATGCATTAAAATGTGAAATTCTTGAGGAAAAAATGACAAATCTGTTGAAAAAACGTATCGACGAAATTGATGAAAGAATCGAAAAATTGAATGATAAAATCGATCATAATAGTTACAAATTGGCAGGATCTAAATAAGAGAAGAAAGCGTTATTCTATATAAAAGAGATTGCAGTTTCAAGATTTTCTCAGTTCCACGTACTACTTCACTATGACAATAAATAAATTTGGAGCTGGTTTCAATACCGGTAAAGTGAGAAATTATTTCCACAAAATTGATAATGATACGTTAAAGTTTGATAAACAAAAGAATGCATTTAATGCCAAGAAGAAAATAATTTCAAACTTAGAATGTGATGTTACGGATGAGACAAGTGCGGTGAATATGGCTGCTCTGTTACGTAATTCGATGACTGTACGTGATAGCTTAATGAGAGAATTGTTTGAATACAGTGAGAAGCTAACTCACTATTACCTAAAATGTAACATTCTTGAGGAAAAATTTACAACTCTAATGAAAAAAATCGATGAAATTGATGAAATTGGTATAAGAATCGATAAATTGGTTGATAAAGTCGATCATAATGATTATAAATTGGATCGAAAAGACAAGGAATTACGAAATGATATGATTGTTGGATTGAAAATTGTTGTAGAATATTTCTCTAATCAGCTGGCAAAAAAAGATTTTGCAAATGAGAAGAATAGAGAAGACGATATAAATTATGCCTTGAAGAAACTTATACTACCGCCAGTGCTTGATGACCTGCTGTAAACATAACACGTAGTGGAATAATTATGAGTAGTGAGGAGAAGAAGCAATTGGTAGAAGAGTTGCACGTGCCTGCCAGACGGAACTTTTTACGTAGACGGGTAATAATACGAGGCTTCGATGACCTCTGGCAAGCAGACCTGGTAGACATGAGAAACTATGCAGACGCAGGCTACCACTACATTCTCACAGTTATTGATGCATTGTCGAAATATGGCTGGGCAATAGCCCTGAAAACCAAGTCAGGCAAGGAAGTGACAGCTGCATTGCTGAAAATCCTGAAGAGTGGGAGATGTCCGAAAAATCTACAGACCGACGATGGCAAGGAATTTTATAATAGTGATTTCCAATCGCTTATGAAAAAGCATGGAATAAATCATTACTCAACATACAGTGTATTGAAAGCAACCATAGTCGAGCGTTGGAATCGAACGTTGAAGACAGAAATGTGGAAAGGATTTACGTTGAATGGAAATTACAAGTGGAGAGCTATGCTACAACAACTGGTTGACAAATACAATTCAAGAAAACATCGTACTATAGGAATGCGTCCAGCCGATGTGAAACCTGAACATGCTAATAAGCTCTTAGCAACAGTATTCAGTAATATAAAGATCGTTGGTCGTGCCAAGTTCAAAGTCGGTGATTTTGTACGAATCAGTAAATATAAGAATGTATTTGCAAAAGGCTACACACCAAATTGGACAACTGAAATATTTGAAATTATAAAAGTGCAGAAAACAAATCCTGTTACATATTTACTAAGGGATTCTAGTGGTACAGATATATATGGTGGATTCTACGAACATGAACTTTTAAAAACTGCTAATCCTAATGTATATCTAGTTGAGAAGGTATTACGTAAGAAGGGGGACAAAGTCTTTGTAAAGTGGTTAGGATTCAATAATACACATAATTCATGGATAAATAAAAACAATATTTTGTAACATACAATTTATTAATAAAGAAGCAATTATTTAATCTTCATTTAAATCTACTTCACTTAATTCTATTTCATTTATCCTATAATGACCCCATGGTAGAGTTGATACAGTACCTTGTACAATATAGCGCTTATCATCATGTGGACTGAGAGAAATTTTTTGCTGTACAATTGAATAAACATTATGCAATTTTGAACGAATTAAATTTTGATTATGGATATGAACAGTAAAATTTTGTAAGCAGTCTCTATAATCTTCAAACGTTATTTTTCTAGCGATAACGCAACTCTTAACGCCCTTAGCTTTTTTAAAAATTTTATCTTGTATTTTAAATGTATACATTTTCGATCTCAGCCCAATAAACTCAGTCATAATTCTCCCGTTATTCTCATCTTTCATCAAACCAGGCACTTTTTTATTTACTAGAGGTAAATTATACTGGTTATTAGGCGAATAATCACTAGTATCGAATCTTGAAAGATTTTCTCTCATGATCGTGTAAATGTCATCGCATTCGATACTGTATATCAAACTATCTGTATCGGTATACAATGCTCTACATTTACTACCAAACGTTGGAAGCATATATTCATAATGGAATTCGTATAAACATGTTTTTGAAATATCTAGAATACTCATACCTACATATATAGGTTTATCAAATTTCGCCGTTAATTTTTTTAATTCTATCGCAACCAAATTTTCGTTGAATATGGCGCTACTGTGAAAATTTGGTTGGGATATCAATGCTTCTGCTCCATATCTTCCTTCCCACTTACTAACTAGCCTCACATCAACTCTATTTCTTACATTTTCCATCGTCTTACCGAACACTGCATTGTTCATTAGTTTGAAAAGATTTTTCTCAAACTCATTTTTAGATGCAGCTCGCAAACGTGTGTTTAAGTCTATATATTTGTTTAGCCAGGCAGATTGCTGGAATCTTAATCCGCGATGGATACGTTTCAGTACCATTCCATGACGAATACATTGTTGTAAAGCCCGATAATGTATAACATAACGCTCCTTATTTTCGACAGTTGCAAGTAGCTTCTTCTGTCGTGCTCCGGGCGGAGCCTCACGTACCGGACAAAATGGCAAGTCAGAGTGATTATCATGAAGTACGCTTGGATACTCCAAGTCTACCTCTAAAATAAAACCCTCAGATGAATCTATAGGTATGCTAGAGATATCAAAGTTGTTAGTATCTTCAATCCAGCGAAATCCATGAGTAGGTAGAGCTTGACACATTGCCCATCCGTATAGATTATTTACATCATAGTACATTAAATATTTGCTTGGTTTTGTTGAGTCATAATCATTCATATACCGATTGTTTGCTTTTTCATAGCGGTGAGAGCACTGACTCAAACCACCACGTATTCCGCGTTCTACGAAAAGCAACATTTCAACATCAGTGAAAAGTTCCAATTTTATTCTAGTATATTTAAGCATTGCATCCCAAGTGAAGCCTGGGAGTGTAAAATAATGTGCAGGATCCAAATTATAATTTTCCATGCAGCTATCGCGAAAATTTTCAAAAACGTCTGTCAGTAATAATACGTCAGTTTTTAAATAGAGATCGCTGTACTCCCCAAGTGTTTGTATTTGAAAATTGATCCATACCTCCTTAGCATGATTATATGCCTCTTCACTAATATCACTGTCAGTTAATTTGTTATAGAATAACTTGCGAGGCGGTAAAGCATTTTCTTCCAGACGATTCAGATTATCTACGTAATCATAAGGAAAAATACCTTTTCTTGTTAGTAGATTAAATTGTTCCGTATTTAAATTCGAAAATTCTGACTCTAAGTTTTTCAATTGAGATCTCTCCAAGTATGAGCTCAATTTGTCTAAACTTGATGCAAGAAATTTAAATGAATCAATAAATCTGAGCTGAATATTATATTTCCGTATGTATTTTGTAAATGAAATATACTTTTCCTTATGTACAGGTAGCAGGTATACTGAACCCTCATACATGTTAGCGATCGCATTGAAGATGAAATGTGCATCGTAATTAGATAAATTATGAAAAATTACTGGAATAACGTGCGAATCTTTATAGTTTAAATTACAATTGTTGTGAGAGGGTCCTCTATATTTACCTGTTAAATGATCATGATCGCGAACACGTATTTGATTTGGAAGAAATGGCTTTTTACATATATGACAGCCGGGATCATTGTTATGACGAAAATTTTCTCTAATACTTAGCGTTCTCATAGGCACTACAGTCTTTAGTTTTTCGCTCGCTATGCTAGCAATTTTATCGAGTTCTCGCACAAACCATTCTATACACTCGAGTCCACGATATGATTTATAGGTTGAGAGCGATGAATCACGAACGCTTTTAAAATAATATCCTACACTAAAGGGTAAATGTTTTTGATAAATACTACTATTACCGCTCGTTTCATTCACTTTCTCTAATAAACATTCAATGTCTGCATATACGACGAATGGGGTCCTCTCATTGTTCTTGTCATTTTTAAAGGACACCCAACGGTCCTCTTCAGGTAGCAGTATACGGACGTTTATATTGAGCTGACTGCAATCACGTTTATGAGATTGAAGTTTATCCTCATTGAAGAAATAGTGTAAACATCTAAGAGAAAAATCATATTAGTATATAAACATTAAATAAAATTATATTAAAATATAAACAGTATAACATACCGATTACAAATAAGATGAGATTGTTTTTTTCGAGTCAGTTGTTTCTTTAGCAAGCGAGAAAGATTCGTGATACATAAAAAATGTGCTGCACCTTGATGTTCGAGAAGAAGAAGATTCGCATGTCTCGATTTCTCACATTTTGTGAGTTGAAGAGGTGCAATAATTTTATTCTCCTGCCCTTCCTGCTCATCCACCATGGTGAAAACATTAATCGACACATCATTATCTTCTTCAAATTTAGGTATCTGCCTTAATGTGGTTGGAAATGTTATACTTCTGACGTTGAAAACAGATTTAAAATGGGGGTATGAAGATTGTCGTTGTGGGTTTTTAGTTGAAATAGTCGGATAGAGTGCAGCCGTTACAGCCCATGCAAAACATGTATTATCATCACTCTGTATGTTTATCACTGCATGTTTGTTCTTAATATATTTTGGAAGGTCGATTCCACAGCCTGCATGTAGTGGATTATAGTGATTAATATTCACAATTAAATTTAATATTTTTTCCAAAGCCCACCCACTATCACGCTCTTGAAATTCACCTAATTTTGTTAAAATTTTATCTATGACGTTTGTTTTATACCAATCACTAAAAGTATCAGTCTTGAATAAAATCACATTTTTTGTGGAAATATGTTTGATATCACTAATTTCCTTGCAAATAAATTGTCCGTTGAATACCATATTTATCTTAACAGCGCTTACTTTACTGAATACTTTGTTCATGTAGGATTGCAGCATTTCTGATGCTGCCAATAGAAATTCATGTGGTTCGATATAATTAGTGTTTACTATCATACCACTACACATTCGACTTTTAAATGATGAATCAAGATCTTTCCAAATAAGCTTTTCCGCATTAATGCCCGCTCCAATTGAATTTTTATTTTTCGCCGCATGGAGAAGTAACTTTCGAATACATTTTATTTCTGCAAGATTTTTCTGTATAGCATCTGGAGTTGCATTCCGGTTGGATTCTCTCAAATCTCGAATATAATCACGACACTTGCAAACCCACTCGCGATAATCATGCTGAGTTCTTAAATCGGGATTCTTAAGAGCGTGATTTGAAGAATAACTTTTTTCTCTTGCTGCTCTGATTAATCGACACTGTATCTGAGCAATTTCCGTAAATATTTTCTGCCTTGCCCCTATACGTGCATTGCGGCTAGCAACTCTCAATTTTTTAATGTAATCGCGACAATCACGTACCCACTCACGATATTCATCCTGGCTATTTAAAACTCTATTTAGAAGCGACATCGTACTTCTTTCCGTTTAAATGATCAGCGTGAAACTAATGAAAAATCTTAGATGGAGAACCCTTCAAATAATCAGTCTCCGAGACACTTCAGTAACATAAATACTTTACGGATCAGGTTTCGCGTTGAAGTAAAAAGAATGCATTCAAGTTTAAAATATACATATATTCTAGATTTTTGATTCATACATATATTTCATATAATATACATTTCTCAGTGCGCATATACCTTCATGATTCATGCAAATAGGAAGTTGTGAATTATATAAACCATCTTCTAAATTATAATTTCCCCACACATATTCATCTACATTACTAATTTCTAAATCACAAATACTCTTTAACCAATTTAACTTTTCCACCCCTTTTACAAAAACCGTATCCTCATATACATATTTTTTTATAATATCTTTATATTTATAATATGGTGAAAAACCATCCATCCAATTTAAGCCATGATGATTGAAAAAGATTGAACTGAAAAAGAAATTCCTTATTCATTGAAAATAATAATTCGTTGTTTTTTATAAAATATACTTACTCTGTTTTCTTTCTCTCCTCTTCACTTAACCAAGTATGTGGAAAGGGGGGTGAAAATAAAATATGATGCACTTTTAGTTCTTGTAAAACTGCAAATTCTTTAACTATAAATGTCTTATCCATTAAATGGAATCCTTGAAAATCGACGAACGTTGGGATCATCATGTTAGCGTTTTTAATACTAAATTTATTACACTTTGCCGTTATTTTAAATATATTCTTTTTTTGTTTCTCTAAAGTTTTCCCCTTCTCTCCAAACCAAGTATTTCAATTCTCGCACTATCCTTAACTATTCTCTCTTTGGACCAATGGTGTTTCCAAAAGTGTCTGGTTAGTAACCTCCCACCACAGACCAAATTTTTCACATCCCTTACAGCATTTAAAAGATCTTGAGGAGCGTGTAGGGTAGTCTTCAGTTCAGTTCTAGCTTTAGAATATTGAATACTACTTTATTTTTTCGCTCAAGTTAGAAAATGTTCAGTTTAAACAGTATCACCCATATAATAGATATTGATGGATTTATGGTGAACAAGAAAATAGTATATAAAGAAGTAGCCATAAAAGATGTAAAAACTGATTACACATATTACGCCTCGTTTAAAGTGAATAACACATTTCATGATTTAAGTATTAAAGATCAAAAAAGTGCTAACTATGTGTATAGAAATGTACATGGCATAGAATATGGAAATATGGGTTTTGAAAAGTATATACAAAGTGAAATATATGACTTCATAAGAATTGTGCAACGAGACTATATGTATCCAGTAGTTGCATACAAAGGGGGCACTATAGAACGTGATATTCTAAATTTAATGGGCATTGAATGCATTAATTTGGAATATTACAAGTGCCCCAAGTATGACAATTTAAGGCAACATTTTACAACTTTCAACCTCCCATGCGAACTGCATAAATTAAAATTCAGTGGCAGATCAGGAAAACCAATCCACTGTGTCTACCAGGAGGTGGATGTTTTCGCAAAGTGGGTGCGAAAACAAATAGAAGGTAAATAATAAAAATTAAGTTCGCAATTTACTTGATATTAATAACTTTTTTGTATGTTTCAGAGTCTGTTATTAGCTGAATGGGCTAAATATTAGTTTAATTTGTATTAGTTTTTTATATAAGTTTAATTTGTATTAGCTTTTATATAAGTTTCATTTGTATTAGTTTTTATATAAGTTTCATGTTCGTTTTTAATTATATGATAAATTTTATTTAAAAGACTCTTTCTTTTCCTCTACTCCTATTTCCCTTAATTTAATCTGTAAAAAACAAAAAAAAAAACAAAAAAAACAGAAAAAAGAAAAAAGGAAATAAATTTGACATGATTTCACCTATTATTCTTGTAATTATAGGAATTACTTGAGAATTCTGTCTATACGCTAAATTAATAACCATTTGATACTGCATATTTTTTCACTTTATATTTATCGACAGCTTGTATAAGAAAAAAGGAATCTGTATCCAAGGTTCAAGAAAGGTATAATGTGAAATTAAAAGAAGGACCCAAGGAGGAAAATAGTAGGAGGGAATAGAATGGGTATGTGGAGGGAAAAAGACCCTTCAATGGTGTAGAGGTAGATTGAGAGGGAAGAAAAATGGTTAAATGTGAAATCAAGTTAAATGGCGGGTCCATAGTAGGAAAATAGTGGGAAGGTCTAGGATAAGTATGTGGAGGGAGAAAAGACCCTCCGAGGGCAGGACTAAGAAATCAAAAATGGCAGTCCGTAAGATGCTTAGGACCCCTAGCGGTGTAGCTGCCCCAGTAATTTTCGTGATCGCTACCTAGTGGAGAAAAAAGAAACTTTTTCCTCCACCAACTAAAATACAAAAAAAAGTTCTCTGGGTAACTGTCAGGATAACTAACCATCCGGGCCCTAGGGTGATGGGAGAGGGGTAACCCTTAGGGAACTAGTGGACCCGTAGGATAACTAACCATCCGGACCCTAGTGACATGGGAGAGGGGGTAAGCCTTAGAGAACTAGTGGACCCGTAGGATAATTAACCATCCGGGCCCTAGGCTGATGGGAGAGGGGTGAGAGACTCTAAGAGAGAAAGAGAGGGTGAGAGGGATCTCTCTCTCTCTCTCTCACTCCCCATAGCCAAAGCATTTCCTCCGCACACCCGCACCCTCCTCTTCACCCAATAAACCCTAGCTCTTAAGAAGACACTTCCCCCTCCGCACACCCGCACCCCCCTCATCACCATGTCACAGGAACCCAAGACACTTCCCCCGCACACCCGCACTCCCCTCACCACCGTGTCACAGGAACCCCCTAGCTACCACTACTATCCAAAGAGGGGGAAAAATATGGAGAATTGTAGGATGAGGAAGATTTTGTACATTTTGGACCTTCGAATTTAATGTGCTGCCTGCAATCTTTTATTCCCGACTAAAGGGAATAAAAGAGAAATCGCTAGCATTTCAAATGACCAAAAAGGCAAAATTGACTTTCAAAAAAGAATGATAACAATAGAAAGATCGATCAATAATCGAGTTAATTCCTGTCAAAAAAGGGGGAGAAACAGGAGCTGGGTCCGCGCGGCGAGGAGATAAGGACAGTCGCTGGCGCGATTATTGAAAATACAAAATAAGTATTTTTAAATATAAATAAGACATTTACTCTTAAGCGCAAGAAAAAATAAATGAATCCATTGAAATGCTCAAGAAGCAACTTCAAGGGATGCGAACGATCGGTCTGAGCGTTATGAATTTGAAACAATAACACATTTACTCAAGAGTAACAAATCTGTTTAAAAAATAAAAAAAATTTGAAGTTGTCGGAACGCCTGAGAATTAAGAGTAAACAGCTTGGATGTCACATGACGTAGTAGCTAGCTTCGCGCTCGGGCCACTAGTCGTCGTTCGCGACGGAATCCACTGAGTCGCGCGGTACTCCGCGTGCCACCAGTGGATTCCTGAGCCAACTACTACGCGATGTCACGCGGATGAGTCCCTACTATCGCGCGTGCGCGTTACTCGACGGTTATTCGCACTAAGTTCCCGCGTACTCAATCACAACAACCGGCCCGTATTGTTTTGATTCGATATGTATTGTTGCGAGTCCTCACGAAAATGTACTAAGTCCGCGGCCTTGAACCGATTCAAGGGAACGATCTCGTTAACCGTCAAACAGGTCACTAAATTATGTAATCGCGTAATGCTTGTATCGATTCGTGTCTAACACAAAATATGATTGGCCCGAAAGGTCCGACGGAATGACCACTCCGCTATGTTGCCCGCTTACCCTTGACAGGTGAGCAGGGCTAGCGGTTCCCTATACAACCGATTGGTGCTACGAGCCCTTTAGCCCTAGCATACCACGGGACATCACAGGACATTGATACGCAACAAATATTCATCCTTATTTCCCCTGAGGGCTGGCTTTGTTCGTCTCTCTCTCTCTCTCTTTCTCTCTTTCTCTCTCTGTCTTTTTCCCTCTCTCGTCTTCGCCCTTGATCCAGGCCCTTAGGGTTTGTACTTTTCAACTGTCCGGTATGGTTTCGCGGCAGGGTGGCAGCCGCTGCACTCACTTCCGCAGCTATTTTTCGGTAGCGGCGGGGTAATCACCTCGGACACTCTGAGTCACTTAAGACTTCCAAACTACGTGTGTCGGGGCAGCTCGCGGAAGCAGGTACGGCCCTGCGCCTGTTCCGCCGCTGCCCCGTTACACCCATCGTCCGACATTAGGGAGCCGACAAGTTTTTGATCCTAGATCAATAACTCATCGGTTGATAACTCCCTAGTTCGCACACGATCCGCCTATCTAGCGCTTGAGATTAGCAAAGCACTTGATGGCAGCTATTGTAACGCTGCGAGAACGCAATTTTACAAAGTAAAACAGAAAGCAAAGTATTTGTATTCTTTAAAATTTAACTTGGCTAACCAATCAAAGGTAACATCTTGTATTAGAAACTAGGAATAAAATTATCTGATATTAAGTGAGAAATGCGTTCCGGATAGCAAGGAAACATCCGATCGACAGAAGGAAATAGTGCTGTTTTCAATTCTTTAATAGGAATTTAATTAATATCGGCAGAGCTAGGCAGAGAACAAATAACTCGATTACACTATAGAGTTACTATTGTGACTACCTAAACAAGACTGTGTAATCGGAAAAATTGTCCAATATCCTGTGTCACTTACCGTTCGGTTCCCAAGGTTCTTCACCTTGCATATTAGACGCACGGTTTTTCCCACTAAGCCAGTGAAATTCGATGGCATTGAGGTGTCAAAGTGCGGTCCTGTACCAGGCGTTGGCCACTCCTCCAAGAAATCTGTGCGAAAATTTCGAAGACATAACACTAAACCACCTGAAATAAAAACAAGCTTCATTATAATAATAATACTTAAGATAACTTTATCAATTATCAAGTACAATATTGTTCATTATTCGATAAAACTAAATCTAATTGCAATTTAATCTCTAGTACATGTATTATGTTCGTTTTACGGCAATGGGTGCTTGAGGCACCAAAGTCAGCCTCGATCTAAACGAACCCTATTCTCTGACTTCCCAGCTTATAGGATTGTATAGACTTGGATGTTAAGGGTTGGGGGGGGGGCGTTCAGACCCACACTGGCTTCACTGATCTGAGGAGAGGGTGGGACGCGAAGTCGCTAGGCGCTGTGATTAAGGGCACGGGAAATATTTTTTGTTCCTTTGAAGCCACGCTCGGTTATTAAAACAGGTTACTCGATGTTGATAATGTAGAAAAGAATTATAAGAAATATCGAATTATTCGCTCAGGTCACTTTGGCTCTCATCGACTTTCCATAATAATTATCTATGCCCGATTATTTCCATTTCGACTTCACTCTCCCGATCAAGGTAGTTGGAGAACCAGAATAAAGATAATGGGTAACGAGAGAAAGAACTTAACTTTTTATTCAATGTTTTCAATAGTAATGAAAATAAGAATAATATGAATAATATCCATTACATATTCCAAAAATTATTTTATTCAATAACTGAATATAAAATGGAGCAGGAGATATTGTTATCGGCAGATAATTTTTCAGATATAAATTAAATGAATTGTTTAAGGAAACTGTTTAATATTTTTTACAAAGCCATAATTAGTCGCGCATCAAAATTCAATAACGCACGAATAAATATTTAAAATTCATTTATTTGAATATAATCTTGCAATTGCAATATTTAGAATGACATAGTTGACCGTTCTGTATCAAAGATATAAGTGCCTCAAGTTACATATTACATTTTTGATCAATTGCAGCCGTCTCTAAAGACCGTCTTCATAGTTGTTCCTCAAGGAGCTACTTAGTTAAGGACTTCTTATCTAAGGACTTTTAATTATACCAAAATTATTTATACTGTACCTGATTCTTTAATAATCAGTTTAAATTTAAAATCATTGAGTTTCGATGTGTTTCAAATATTTCAATTTATAAATCTATCTTATTATTTACTAAAACTGGAAAAAAGATGGACATTTTTAGGAAACGAAAAAATGATGCTCGCGCAGCTGATTTCACAAGACAAAAACATTAAAAATAAACAAGCAGATGCCAGAGATATACAGAAGCAAGGAGGGATGAAAAAAAGTAACTTCATTATCATAATTAGATAAATATTTGTTGTCCGAGCGTTATTTGTTTAAAAAAGGAACAAATGTTTTAATTATATTTGTTTGATAACAATAATAAATACACACTAGGGTGTCCGTTAAAAAGGCATAATTTTGTTTTATTAATTATATCTAACTTGGTGTAGAATCAGTTAAAAAAATAAGGTTTGCGAGTGTCTAGCCAATTTAGGTAGCAAAAACCTGTGCCACCGAAGGTTTGAAGTTAAAAACGTGATTTCCCATAGAAAAATGATATTTTCTGACTATTTTGCATGTTATTTTTTACTTCTTCAAACATTTCACACGATAATGTAGGTTTTGTTAGTTTAAGGGACTTTAAATATTGATCCATGGTGAAATTTATTTTTTGCCTTGTTATCATCTTTATTTTTCGTGTTAAAGGGTTAAATGCAGTTAGGAGTGTATAAAAATGCTTATATTCAATCACGTTTTTGAACTGTTTTATATTGCTTTTCATATAACAGAAAATACCTAATTCTAGCACTTTATTTGAAGTAAATGTCCCGAAAATTTCAAAAAGGAAAACTAATTATGGACAAAGTTATCAGCTCGATCGTAGACTGCTGTTTTAGAAAAGAGCTTAGCGGTGCACATTAATACGTTGGTATGGTTTATCTAAAATGAATAAAAAATTTATAGTTAGAGTAATAGTTCATCTCAGGCCGGATCGAAGGATTTTGTTTTTTTTTTCAAATTTCGCAAATTGGCGGCCTCTTGACCTGAGTTTATTGATTTTTGGGGAAAAAATCGCAAGTTAATTGCTTATAAAACACAAATACTTATTTTAAAAAAATCCTTCGATCAGGCTCAAGTTTTTACTGTCTATAATATGCTGTATAAATTTCATCAAAATTCGTTGTGTGTGAAATTGATCAGCTAAAGTTCTTTTCGAACCAAGAGAAGGGAGGTTTCGGTGAACGAAATAAATAACGTTTGAATTAATCGATACTAAATCATTTATTTTAAAAGATGTTAAATTATTTACAAATAATAAATTGCCTATAGGTCGAAGAATTGAGTATTGCTCCAAGGAGCCGAACAGATAATATACAAGGGAAAAATCTCACTCACAAAATGTATTCTGCAAAATCCCAACCTTGCTGAGAATCCAAGGCCCAGGGCAGGATGCTATGTACTTGAGATACCCAGGCAACGTAGCTAGAAAAGAAAGGATAGCGTCCTCCTGAAGACCACAAAAGCACTAAAAGGAACAGATTTGCGGTCTAGGAGTCCTAGTATAGTCACAGATAAGTATAAGGATGGTTAAGTTTCGTGTTTGGCAAAGTCTAGAATCTAGACCTATATGACGAGCCGCACTTGTGCCGGGCCAGTTGGCGCTTAAATATATTCTAAACTAAATCATGCGAGCGAGAGAACTTGCCATAGAGCCGTGGCCTCCTAGTGGTGTTGAGTGAAATTAGGAGAGGAAAGAGACGGAGAGTGTGTAAATGCGGGACAGTCCGAGAGGCCCCGACTGCTCGTACACTCCGGGAAATATATTCTGTCCAACTTATAACCAAATCTTTTAAAAGGCCGTACTTCAATAGCGGTCAACACTTTTCCCCATCACGCTGGTTACCTGGTCTAGCATCGAGTCCCGAGCAATAAACCGAGAACAATCGAAGAACCCTAATATACCTGATACTCTAATCACTAATCCAAAATTACAATTTTTATAATTTTAATCAAACAGATTTGAAATTATTATGAATACATTGCTTGTATTTTTAACATGAAAATGAATCCAAAAATGACGTTATTCGGACTATTATTTCTATATTAGTTATATCTTGAATCTCTCATTTTATTAAAACTTGTTAAAAATAAAATTTATTTTATTCTTATATGTCTATAAATAATCCAAATACGCATCAATTCACCCGTAGCAGAATCATACTAAAAAAATTGAAATTTTTAATTTTATGAGATGATTAACCTTTTTTCTTTTTGAAGATATTATTTTAAAATATTTACATTTATTTGTCAATTATATCTTAAACTAAAATTTATATTTGTTAATTTTTTAATAATATGTTTATGTCCTTTCCAATATTTTGGAGATTTATTTTAACTTAACGCATAACGAAGATATATAATAAAATAGAATTTTTATTAGAATTTATAGATAATAAAGTAGCAACTTCAAGGTATAACTAAAAGAAATAATTGTTCGATTAATGTCGTATTTGGACTCATTTTCATGTTAAAAATACAAGGAATGTATTCATAATAATTTCAAATATTTTTGATTAGAAATACAAAAATAGTAATTTTAGATTAGAGATTAGAGTATCAGGTATATTAGGGTTCTTCGAATGTTCCCAGTTTGTTGCTCGGGACCCTCGGGACTCGGTGCTAGACCAGGTAACCAGCGGGATGTGGAAAAGTGTTGACCGCTATTGCAGTACGGCCTTTTAAAACATTTGGTTATAAGTTGGACAGAATATATTTCCCGGAGTGTACCAACACATATCCGATCTCCAACACGTTAAGTAGGTTTTACAAGAGAGTGTGCACCGTATCGAAAAACACAGTTTTGAGAAAAATGTAGTTAAAGGTTTCGTGTTAAAATTAAGTTTAAATCATTAATACAAAATTACTTACAATGAATCGTCTACTCCTGGGCCATATAATAGACCTTCTACCGATGTGAAAGTTTAAAAATTTTTAATTTTTTGTGGTCTACGTGCCATTCCAGATTCGCGAGTATTTCCATTGGAACGTTAGTCTGCAAGGATTATACGCTCGGTATCGATGTTTTCAGCGTACCGGTGTGCATTAGTCCCAAAACTTATGCCCATAGCATTGATAATAAACAGTAATCCTCGCATGCCCTCACTAAATACACAAGCAGCAATTTAGACAGCTATTTCAACAATCATAAAACTACTATTTAAAGTTTTGGGGCTTATTTTCCATATTAGTTGATTATAGCTTTCATTGTTGTTTTGATTTTGTTTTTATTTTCTCAAGCGCCCTTTCGGGGTTCGCCTATTTTCATATCATCCTTACAATCATTACTTACATCTATTTACAATATCTCTTCCTCCTCTTGCCTCTTACATCCTTATCCTTATCCTTATTACTTATTTCTAACTTATCCTACTCGCTTCACAAGAGAGAGAGAGAGAGACACTTCGCATTCATACGTCCATCCTTCCTATTCATTCCATCCTTCCTCATCCTTTGACCTCTGCTTCCGCGCGCAGTTCACTTCTTTCCATTCCTTCACCCATCCAACTCTATCAGCCATCCTAATCCTCCCCCATTCCCATCAAAAATTCTTTTAACACTTTCCTCAATCCCTTCCTCACCATCCCCTCCACCACCACATCTCTCCACAACGTGCTCCCATCCTTCTATTCCTCCATCACATACCCCGCACTTCCTCCTTATCCCAATATTTCCACTCCCTCATTTCATTTCCTAACCTGCACCTTGCCAGCCTAATCCATTCCCTTTCTTTTCTATCCCTTCTTAAATACCCCGGCACTTCCGCCTCCTTTATCGTTCTATACCATCTGTTGTACTTTGTCACTTCTCTCTCTCTATTCTTACACTTCTTTTTTCCCATCCTCCACCCACCTTTTCCTTTCCTCTATCTCCCTCAGACATTCCTTGGCCCATTTACTATCTTTTCCCTCTCTCAAAATCTCGTCAAAGTCCCAAGCCCTTCTCGCCGTGTTCTTATCCTCATCTACTCCCTCTTTACCTCCTCTCTTATCGCGTATCCTAGCGTCACCCATTCTACCCCCAACGCCCATTTCACGTAACTCTCCGCCATCGCCTCAATTCTCCCTCTTTCCTCCCGCACCCACCCTTTCGCCCCATACTCCATAACTGGTAACATCATCTTCTCATATAACCATATCCTTCTTCCAAAGCCATTCCTAAACACAACCTCTTCTTTATTCTTGAAACATCCCTCATCACACTCCCTGCTTTCCTCACCCTTTATCCTACATGCCCATCCTGCCTTCCATTCCTTTTTATCACATATCCTGGATACTTCACTCCTTTTTCCTCCTCTATCCATGCCTCCTTCCATTTACATCTCTCCTTTCCCCTCACTCTCTTTCCAAACATAACCACTTTCCTTTTTCCCACATTTAGCTCCATCCCTCTTTCATCTAAAAACCCCTCCAGTTCTCTCATTATTAACCTTAACCCTCCCATCTCCTTCGCTACCATCATTATATCATCCGCTACATTAATATGTATACTTTTCCTTTTCCTACCTTTATTCCTCCTTTTGCTCTTCTTTCCATTCTCTCCTCCAATTCTGCTACATACAAAATAAACAGCTTCGCACTCATTGGGCATCCCTGTTTTACTCCCCTATCAGTCCAACATATTTCCCCCATTGCCTTTCTTCTCCTCACTCTACACGCCGTTTCCTCGTACATCTCCTCTATTGCATCCCTCAACTCTTTACTTATTCCCTTCTTCTCCATCACCGCCCACAATCTTTTCCTATCCACCATATCAAAAGCCGCCTTTAGATCCACAAATCATCCTACCATTCAACCCCCCTTCCCTTCCATATTCCTGTTTATCAAGTAGTTAATCACATAAATGTTTACCATTGCTCCTCTTCCTTTCCTAAATCCAGCTTGTCATTCTCCTACCAGTTCCTTATCCTCTATTTCCTTCTCCAGCTTTTCTCCCAGAATGCCTGCATAAATTTTTGCCGCTATATCGATTAATACCACTCCTCTGTTGTCCTCTACTCTCCTACCTTCTCCTTTCTTTTTTATTGATATTACTACCCCTGTTTCCCATCCTTCTGGCCATCCTTCCCCTCACCATACCATTTGCATATCATCCATATCTCCTTTTGCACTTTTCTCTCCCCATACATCTATAATTCATTCTCTATCTCAATCTCACCCGCCGCCTTTTCCAATTTCAACTTCTTCATTTGTCTCTCTACCTCTTCCTCACTACTCCTTCCCATCTCACCTCATCTCTCTCCTTACTCCTTTCACTTTTCCCCTTTCCACCAAACTATTCTTTAAAGTACTCGTCTCATTCTTCTATTTCAATTTCCTTCCTGCTGTCACTTTTTCTCTGTAATGTAGGGGTCAGCCACCTTGCCGAAACAAAGTAGATCGCACGCGTCTGTGTGCAATACCGGTAGTACTGCACATTGCTGACGTCCGGACTTCTTTTCCGGAAATGCGTCAAACCTTGGGCGTCGGCCGTGGATGTGGAGACTTTTTGGTTGTCATGTGTCGAAAGATCATGGCGCAACTGACGACACATGACCTATTAAGCCTCCTACATATATGCGAGTTCCGCGATCCTCAAGTTGAGTCTTCTTCTGTGCAAGCTTAGCCGCTGCCGCATCATTCGCGTTCCAAGGTCGTAACTCTTGTGTTCGTTCTACGGGAGCAGAGTTCTCCACCTTAATTTAGTACATCTCTTGCCCAGTCGCAGTGTACTGGTAGTTAAGTCTAGTAATATTCAATCTGAACCAAGTCGTATAGTAATTGTCGCTAGTGCGCATCTTTCAGTCGTGCCAAACACGTATCGTTCTGAAATATAACAACAACTACTACGAACTGATCAAAGTTAACTAGTGCGAGGAATCCACAACCATAAGAGGGTCTAGTCTCTCTAATAGTTGTGACGAACAATAAATAAGCTGCGAATGCTGTTGCATCATAACTAGCGTTTAGTGTAAGTATAATTGTAATACCTGAAAATACATAGTTTTTTGTCAAATCTGCTGTTCCAACGTATGTTTATACATAATTTCATTCACCCCGAATCTTACCAATTCATTATATTCTTACCTTTTGGAGTGTAATATTGTGGTTCATTGTACTGTGAGTCGCAAAGCTCAATCAGCGGTTTTACTGACCCAGAATATAGTGTCAAGTCAGCCGAAACTCGACGGATAGGTGGCCACGACTCCCCAGTATTAACACCTCTTCCTGTTTCTCATTATTGTCCATATCTCTTCTTCCGTCTTTGCCTTCTCTATTTCTTTATGCCACTCCTCATTCTTTTTCTTACATTTCTGTTAATGCTTCTTTTTCTTATCCCTAAACTCCTCTTGCTTCCCCTCTCCTCTCATCCACCTCCTTATCTCTTTTCTCAACTTCTTTTTCTCCTTCCTGCACTCTTCATCCCACCACCCCTTCCTCCCCTTCTTTTCTTCTCTCGCTTCCCCTTTTACCTTACTCACCATCTCCTTAACCCTTTCCTGTAGCTTCCTCTATCTTTCACTCACCACTCCTTCTTCCACCTCCTCCATCCTCTCCGCTCTTTCTTTATACTTCTCCTTCATCTTATCTCCCCATATTCTCCTTCCTTTTCCCTCTTCTCTCCTCCCTTTTCCTCTATTTTCTTCCTTCTTCAGCCTCACTACTAACGGCAGTTGATCTGATTCCTACCTTACCTTTACTTCTAATTCCATCACCTCCCTCTTTGCCTCCCTGTCTCCTACCACGTAGTCAACCACCGTCCTTCCCATATGCCCTACGTACATGTACTCGCCCTCCCAGTCCTCCTCTATTCCCCTGTTCCATATCTTCATCCCAATCTCACGTATTAAGCTCAACATTCTCTTACCCTCTGCGTTTGCCACCTTGTCTTTTGAGTTCCTCCCCTCCTTTTCTCTTTCTTTCTGCCAACCCTCCCCTCCCATCTCTCCTGTTCTCGTATTCCAATCCCCTCCTATCATATATATTTTACCCTGCTCCCTTTCCACTACTCTCCTTATCCCATCCTCTATTTTCCACATACTTTTTCCTATGTACACCGCTAATATTCTCCACTTCTCCTTTTCTATTTCCACTTCTACCTCCAAGACCTCCTCTTCTTCCTCCTCATTTCCTATCTTTCTTCCCTTTATTTCCACCCTTGCCCCTTTCAGTATTCACCCTCTTCCTCTACCCTGTTTCTCCTTCCTTTTTGTTCATTGCATCCACCATCTATATCCCCTTGACAGACTCCTTATTCTACCCTACGCCTTTTCCTGCATCCACGTCTCTACCATGCGCACCACCTCCTATTTTCCCACTTTTTCCCAAATCTCCTTATCCTTGTTCCCTATCCCTGCTATATTCCAAAACGCTCTATTTCTATCTCCTTTCTCTTCTATCTCTTCCCTTCCTTCTCCCCCCTCTTCCCTCCAAAAATTTCTATTTCCTTTTCCAACTTCTCTTCCCTTTCTATTCCACATGCTCTCTTTCTCCTTATCCCATTTCTACTCCTCGTTTTCCACCCACATTTTCATGTGTATCCTACACTTACTCTTCTTTCTTTCTTTCTTTCTATCTCTGTTATGCCCTTTACTTTTCC
The DNA here is from genome assembly GCF_024137725.1 of Prorops nasuta. Lineage (NCBI taxonomy): Eukaryota > Metazoa > Arthropoda > Insecta > Hymenoptera > Bethylidae > Prorops > Prorops nasuta. Next base: position 1,899,285 of record NW_027116810.1, read on the forward strand.
AATAATTCTTGTTTCCTCCCACGTTAGATCCTCTTCTATTCTCTCACCCCTTCCCCTCAATTTTCTCTTCCCTTCCATAATTTTTCTTTTCACCTCCCTGCCTTCTAACCTCACCTCTACTCCCCTCCTTCCACCCTTCCCATCATCCCCTACCTTCCTTATCATTTCTATTCCTTCCTTCACTCCTATTATTTCTAATATCCTTCCTATCTCCTCCCTTACTTCTTCCTCACTCCCTCCCCCCTTCTCCATCCCCCATATAATTATATATATACATATATACATTATTCCTTTTACTTTCCTTCTCCCTCCCCTCCTTTTTCCATTCCAGCCTCCTCAGCCTTTTCTCTACTTCCTTCCTTTTCTCACTTTCTTCCTCTCTTCCCACCTTCCCCTCTCCTACCTTTCTCTCCCTACATTTTCTTTCCACCTCCACTATAGTCTACCTTCTATTCTCTCTACTTCCCCTCTCCATTCCTTTCTGTCCTTCTCCATCTCCTCTCTTATATATTTCCTCTACCTTCTTATAATTTCCTTCTTTCCCTCATCCATCCCCTCTATCTTCCCCCTTGTCTCCCTTATTGCCTTCATTATTTTCTCCATTGCCCCCTCTTCCCTCTCCTCTGGCGTCCTCACCACCTTTGCACTTTTCCTGAAAATCCACCCCTTCCCCTTCTCTCCCACTCTTCTCCATCCCTCTCCTTCCTTTTCCCCCTTACATACTCTTCTATACTTCCCTCGCTTCCTAACCTATTCCTTCCCCCTTCTCTTCCGCTCTTTCCTAGGTTTCTTAATTTTAGTCTTTCCGCTCCCACTCCTCTTCGCCCCTCATCTTCTCGTCACCACTCCTTCTTTCCCTCCTTCACCCCTTCTACTTTTTCCTTTCCATCCCTATCCCACTTCTGCGTTCCTTATCTTACCGACTTCCCTCATTTCCTCTTTCTCCCCAGAGATGTCTCTTTTTCTTTTCCTATCTCTCCTGATCTCTTATCTGCATTTCCTACCTGTCACTTTCCGCTTTTTCTTCCTAATCTCCAAATTTTTCTTCTATCTAATCCACTCTTATCCTCCTTCTAATCTACTCCTCCTGCTCCCTTTAATATCCTCCTTTTTTCTTCCCCTTCCTCTCTCTGCTTCCCTAAATGTTCCTATTTTTTCCCTTTTCACCAACCTTGCTTTTCTCCTTTCTTCACTCATTCAGTCTCTCCACTCACATAAAGGAAACGGAAGTCCTTGTTGTTTTGATTAAAGCCACCAATACACCGTGATAGTAGATTGTCAGCAATAAGGTCTGCATAAATTGTCTTAAGAACAAGTTGGACACCGACAGTACCGAGCGTCTCTACCTGAAATCTTAGTTTTCAAAATACAACGATATTTCAAAACAGATTTCAATTTTTACAACGGCTTTTGTGTCCTCTGAGAAGCATCTTTTCAATAAAATAAAGCATTTTTCGATTAAAATAAAAAAGAGAAAATTCCAAACAACAAAACTATTATATTTTAAAAATAAAGATGAAATTGCGAAAACGGGCTTTCTTATTCAAAAGGGTTTCATTCAAGTACTGTAAAAAATCCAAAAACACTTCGATTCATTCTGAAATAAGGTCAAATTTTGAAAAGTAGTAAATTTGTATAAATTTCCATATGGTAACGATGAGACTGAACATAAAAAGTTATTTTATTTTCTAAAAACTAGATGGCGCTGGTGAGATGCCATTGGCTGCCCAAAGGTGCAACGAAGAGGGAGAGGGAGAGAGATAGATAGATAGAAATTTTATTATACAAGGGGTATGCCCCACAAGTACAAAATATCAAAAAGTGTATAGTAAGCATCTTAAGATAAAAATAATACTGAGGGCTGTAACCAAGCAAACACAAAATGGTCGTCTTGGTACATACCCCAATAAGTAAATGCTCTCAACAGAAAAAATAACAGGAAAGTAGTAGTAACTAACGCAAACGACTAACCAGTGCTTAAACAAAAATAATGCAATAAATCTAAAAAGTAATGTTTAACGATAACATAAAAAGTACATAGCATGTATAAGAGCTAAACATAATAAGCGCACTGACTATGTGTAGGTTACGCCAAGAATATGGCGGTACAGTGATAACTTGAAACTAGCAAAAGTGGTAGCCTGCCGAATAGGTAGAGGCAAGGAATTCTAGAAACGGACACCAGAAGCAATAAAGGAATGCTGATACGCGGCAGTTCCATAACTTGGTGCTTTAAGATGGAACACCGGACGCTTGGTATAAGATAGCGTGTCGGCAGGATAGGTCAACTGATGGACTAGTTTAGCAAAAACCAAGACTTCTCGCATAAAGTAAGCTTTGTAAATGGCAATGCCTAAGAAATACAGGCGCCTTTCCTCATCTTTCAGGAGGCTAGCACCCTTGTAATACGGTGTAATATTGTCCGACCTCTTAACATTATACACAAAACGCACGCACGCATTAAGGGCTCGATGGAGCTTAATATTTTCCACAACGCTAATATCTATCAGCACAAGAGAGCAATAATCCAGTAAGGGATAAATAAGCGATTTATATAACTAGCTTTAACCTAATTCTGGAAGTAAGACACCCTTTATTTGAGCGAAACTGGTACAACGTGCGATAGATTTTGGAGCAGACGGCAGTAACAGTATCTCTTCAGCATAAGGTAGCGGTTATGGTAGCTCCAAGGCTACACACAGATGTAGTGAACCGTATGGCAGAATAATCAACGATAATAGGAGCAGTGCAATCAAAATCAATGGAATTGATAAACCTGGAGGTACCAAGAACCATCGCAGAGGTTTTATTCGAATTGAGATCCAGGCAATTATCCCTAGCCCAGCTGCAAAATCTGACTATAGTAGCATTAAGTTTGGCAATGCACTGGTTGAGGCCACAAGGGTAGCATTGAACACAAACCTGAATGTCATCTGCATAGCGTATTAATAAGAAGTCCGCAAAAATGGAAGTAACATCAGCCGTATATAAAAGAAAGAAGAGCGGGCCGAGGATAGAACCCTGGGGTACCCCAGACGTAACTGTATGCCACGCAGGAACCGTATCATGCACTCGAACGGCGCATTTGCGACCAGATAGATAGGACCAGAACCAACGGAGTACAGGACCTGAAAAGCCAAGTGCCACAAGCTTATGCAGTAAAACAATATGATTAACTGTATCAAAGGCTTTGGAAAAATCAAAAGAAATAAGCAAGGTTATTTTCCTTTTATCAATGCCCAACCGTACATGATCAGTTAGTTTGATGAGGGCGTCTTGGGTAGAACGACCTAGACAGAAACCATATTGAGTATCATCGATGTAGTCTGAGTTCTGAAGATATTGCAGAATATCTTTGTACACCAAACCCTCCAGGACCTTCGATAATTCTGGGATGCTCGAAATTTGCCTAAAGTGATAGAGCTTTGAAGGGTTTTTAACTTTTGGCACCGCTGTGATGAATGTGCATTTGCAGCAGGTGGGGAAGAAGGAGTATGATAGTGAGAGGTTGCAGATCTCAAAACAAGCAGGCAAAATCGAGGAAGAGCAAACATTCAAAAGCCTAGAAGGGAGCAAGTCACTGCCCGAAAGTAAAGAATCAGTGAATTTGAAAACACTGAGGAAAGTGGGAAGGTCAATCGGAGAGAAATAAAAGTTAGAATCATAGTAAGGTAGTAATGGCACCGAATGCATTAGAAAATAAGACTGCTTAGCTACAGTTCAAGCTGGTTCAAACACACCGCAAAAATGGCTACATAACTGGTCAGGATTAAAGTTGCACGCAGAGATCCGTTGACCCCTCGGTACAATATGTAAGTTACGCAGCAACCCCATAATGCTCTTTGATTAGAGCACCTGTTTATAGAATCGAGGCAGAACTTTTCCCAAGCAACTCTAATGGTGCCACGGACCTTGTTTCGGGCAATGCAGTAATCACGTCGGAGCGACTAAAAGTTAGGTGAGGCAGAGGTAAGACGTTGTAATCTGCTACGCAACCTGTTCCTATTCATTATTGCCTCTCTAATATTATTGGTCATCCACGGTGTTAAAGGCTTTCTGGGCGTCAATGTATAACTTGGAGCGTACTTATTCAAGTGGGATGTTAATAGTTGGTTTAACGCAGAAACAGCCCCATCAATGGAGCCAGAAAGAAATAAGATATCAAAGCGACAATTGGCAAGAGAGATAGCAGCCTCAGGTGTGGCCAGATTTTCCCAATGTCTGCAATTCATGGTGGAAGCAGAGTTAGAAGCAGTCTGGACAATTTTATATTCAATGCTAATAAGGTCATGGCCAGAAAGGAAAGGCATAGTTGTTTGAAATGATTTTAGATCACTGTCAGCACTATCAACAACATTAAGATCAAGCCATGTATGCGAAGTGGAGGTATGATGCGTTGGTAAATAAGGTACAAGATGTAGAGCGGAGAGCTAAATTGTACGGCGCAGATATATAGAGTCAGGCGAGCTGGAACAGATATCAGCGTTAAAATCACCCATGATGACCTTAGATGAATAATTCTGAGAAAACTCCATAAAAAAATTTTCTAAATCTTGATTAAAAGCTATGCGCGGAGGTCGGTATAAAACACCAAGGAAAAGTTTGGTGGTACTTACAATTAATTCAACATATAAATATTCGACCCGCGACAAGTAAGTATCCGAGTAAGACGAGCCATTCAGTTTAGCATTATAAATAGTACGGTAATATATACAAACCCCTCCACCTCTCCTATGAGTTCTGTCACACCGCAAAATAGAATAATCCGGCAAATCTACAACCTTATCAAAGATCAATGAAGTTAACCATGTCTCACTGACTATAAGACATCATAGGTATTACGTAGAAAGTAGTTTCTCAACTCAGTAAGATGTGCCGTTAACGATTGTGCATTAATATGGCAAATATTCATAGAGTCATTCTTCAACAGTGAGGAAGCAGGCAAGGTAGGGCGGGAGGAGCATCATAAATTGAGTTGAGTAAAATCAGCTGGCGAATTGATTCGTATGACTGGTGATGATTTCGTTTTCCTAACCTTGATAATGCCCCGATCATCCACCCACACAAATTCGTTAGCAGCTTTCTTGGCTGCAACCCTAGTGTCACACAGTAACTTATATGATGTCGCCGGTAAATACCTATTAATATAAATGTTGATTCTGCTGAAAGAAGCATCAATCATATTAGAGCTGTTAGTAGACCCAGCGAACGCTTTGCTTATATTACGGAGTCAGCAGTAGATGCGGTATTAAACTGGACAGAAAGAGTTCCCGGTTTATCTGTAACGGTAGGATGAAGGCGACGCGAGTTGGTAATGACATCCACCCCGAAGCTTAAACAAAGGGCCTTAAGAGTCTTCTCAATAAATTTTATATCAGGGACATCCTTACAAATCGGTATGCCCGAGAACAATAGTTGGGTCCTATTACTACTAAACTCTAGCTGATTGACACGAGACTGCAGGTCATCGGCCACTTCGGACACCAAAACATTATCGCGGGAGGATGATTCCAGCAGATTGACCCTGGAACTCAGCTTCGCACAAGTTTCCTTAAGTTCACCAACTGAACCTTCTACTACATTAATACGAGTCGCAATGGCATCAAGCTTGGAGATACAAGAATCAACTTTATCCGAAAGGAGGTCGATTTTGGATAGCTTAGTGTTGATGGCATCCAAACGCTCATTTAATCCCGCGAAAAACACCGATAGAGACGGCTTAGTAGTCGGTGATGAACTAACGTTAGCAAGATTAATTGAGCCTGTCGAGAAATTGCCAGGCTTATTTGATATGGAAGGCTGATTCACAGGGCTGACAATCGGCAATCTGGCACAAGTAGTGCATTTTTGTGAGGGAATATCCTCTTTAGCTGCGAGCTTAAGTTCACGACACACGCAAGTCGTGTGATAGGTACCCGGACATCAGACCTACAAAATTTTTTAAGCGGAGTACTCTTTCTAAACATTTTATGAATATGACTGAAATAGGGGGATACTCGAGCATGCGCATAATGATAATGGAAGAGTCCCAAGGGAAAGATGCAATTTTTCTTGCTGCTATGGATAAGTGTATATATTGTGTGTTTACATTTATATCAATGTGTGACAGGCACATTTTGACAGGTCTGTTTTACTGTATGAGAGTGAAAGTCAGATAAGTATTTTTAAAAGATTATTGAAGTATAGCTTGTTTAATTTAAAAGAAGTTGATTCTTTGCTTTACATATACTTTTAGATTGTTTTGATTGAACCTAACCTATCATATGCATATGAATAGAAGAAATGGTTATTGCTACTAAGGTATAAGAGCTCCTTGGAGTTGGAAGATACAGAGAACGAAAGTGTTTAAAGAATGAAATAAAAGGTATAGTAGATTATTAGTGTTTCTTAACAATGATATTTGACAAAATCTTCTTACCCTTTATAATTATTCAGTTTACAGATATACTATTAAAAGCTGTTTTTCATTCATTATTAATGAAAAATGATAGAGAATTGGAGAATAGATACTTCTGCAATGGCCTGGTGATATAATATTAGTAATAAGAAGTAATCAACTGTGAAGCGACTGTGTAAAAAATTTACTGATTTATTAATCAGTTATAAGGAAAACTTAGATTGCGTCTTCAACTTCTGTAACAGTAGATATATTACAACGCATAAATATCAGATAAGGGTTTTATTCTTTTATTAATGTATAACTTTAACATTCCCATTTATGGGATATTTTGATTCTTTGTGCAATATCTCTTTTGCAGATCTAGTGTTTATTTTTCTTGATATACAGGAACTGAAGGTGGATTATTTCCATGTATAGTCGCTTTCATGAATATCAAGCAAGTAAGAGATTCATAGGGAAAGATTAAAATGAATAATATAATTGACGACTGGTTCGAATTGAAGATGAATGTCTGGTTTAGAATAATATACCACAGGCACAACGCAGAACTTGAGGCACGTATCAATTTTAATATAAAACTGAAAAAGTTACTATTAATAGAGTAGCCTAGATAATTAATAAACTATTTTGCATTACTATTTCTGAGAATATTTCAACACTCTTTCAATATTCTTTTTAGTTATTATCTTGTAGGCTTTATATTTAAGAGCCCACTACAGATGGTATATTACAAAAGCCTATTTTGCATAAAAGCTGGAACCAACAACTAATATGGAATGTATCAGTTGCATCAATGGAGCCATTATTGTGTAAAGGTTCTATTCTGGATTAAATAGGTAAAATATTCACATAATATAAATTTTAGTAAAATTGTAATGTTTTTACATTATTATTATTGATATGTTAAATTTTTCAGCTGAACATACTAAATGGATATCTTTATAAAATTAAAATAATTTACAAAATTGGCACGTTAATCAGTTTATCTCTAAGGGAGCTTGAAAATTGAAAGAGCTATATCATGCAAGCTTTATCGTCTGTCTACCATTTTGATAGTAACACAAATCGTTACTCTTACGATTTGCAAACTAGCTCTTCTAACGTGCGACCAATATCTGTGGCCATGGTTTGAAGATCCAGAGCAACACCATGAAGATTTATAGCAAGACAGCAATGGAGTTCTATTTCATAATACTAAAATAGAATTCTTTCTTCTACTCTGTCTGATTTAAAAAACAATTTCGAAGATATATAAGATTTAAGAAAGAATTGTTTTATCCCACAAATTTAGAGTAAAAAAGTATCTCTCCCTCTCTAAGCTCTATGGATTGGTTTCTTGCAAGATTTTTAATACAAGATGTCCAATTTTAATTCGTCATTTGCGTAACTTTGCAAAGAGCTTTTGCAAAGAAAAATATTTTAGTTCTTCTACAGTTTCAAGAAAGTTATTGTATTGTTGGTTTCTTCTGGAAAGTATATTCGAAAATTTACTTCGATTTTCTGAAAGGCATTCTCCACTTCTTATTGCATATTTTTATAGATTTATCACAAGAGCTTCCAAAATTCTTTTATTAATTTATCATTTTATTCAATTAGTTGGTCATTAGATATTTAAATGTAAAATTACAAATATATTGTTAGTTTGGCTGAAGTAATGTGCGCAATCGTAATGCTACACATACGTAGTCGCGCTTATCATGTCATACTTGCAAATCAAAATATTTAATGAACAACAGGATGATAAAGATAAATTATAAAGTAAAAATTCGAATAAGTTCTTCAGATAATCTGTAAGATACGACAGAAATAATTAAGGATGTAGCTTTTAAATAAAACACGAAGTAAACTTTAATTATACATCACTATTAAACGAACTTTCTTGATCAAAGTGATGGCATCAGTTCATACTTATTTCAAAGTGAAATCACACTTTTCTTTATCTCGGTTCCCCTAAATAATTATTTGTTAGAACGGATCATCTTATATATTATTGAAATTTTTGTTACCACTCTTAAATTTGCTATATTCATTCATCACATAAATATGAAATTGTAATATTTAAATTTATCTTTATTCCTTCATTATTATTTTCATATAACAAAACACAGTAACGCTCCATTAAAATTAAATAATTATTAAACGAAATAAACTAATATTGTGTTTAAAAATATTCCATTAATTCATTTATCTTCCTCTCAATAGTAGTCGAATCTGTAAATGTAAAAGAGAATATTATGGAAACAATTATTAATTATACAAGTGAAATAATTTATGTGTATGCATTAAAACCTGGATTTAGGTCAATTAACTTTTCAATACTTTTCGCAAAGTTTGGATTTTTGATCGCTATTTCGACTATAAAATTATATATAATTCGATTTTCATTTTTAGGTGTTACGCTCACAAAAGCTGTCCTCCAAATATTTTGTAAATTCTCTTCATATTCCTTAATTTTTCTTTTAATCTGTTTTTTTATTACTTTTTTCCCATTAATAATTTCTATTGTGTATATCTTGATTAATTTTATTAGCTCGTCTATGAAATGGGAATAAAAATTCCATTATTAAAACATCTATTTAGCTTTCCCATCTATCTATACCAAGATAAAAATAGCTTTTTTAAATCTATTAATAAAAAATTATAATTTACTAATAAAATTAAATAAATTAGGATGTGATCCAAATTTTTCTTTTAATGTACGATGGTAAAGTTCTATAACATTATTAGTCCTGGTTTTTTCATTAAAAACCGACACTGTTCTAGAATCCACAATATTTATCCAGTATCTCTCAATATAAATTAATAATTTGTCAAATTTGTTAAAAATATTTGACTGTTCTATTTTTCTTCGTATTATATGGAATCCTGTTTGTATTAAAAAGTGAGGAAGCAAGGGAATATTATAAATAAGCCTCAAATAAAACATTATTTCCATTTTTCTTTCCGGCAATATGTTTTTAAAGCCTTTAAAAATTTTTATTTTTTTTGCATTTTTTCTTATGCTCTAAAAATGGAGAGTTAGAAATAAATTTAATATGAAAATGCATTAGTGTATCTACTTTTGAATTTTTACCTGAACGAAATGAAAATAGCAGCCTCTTATTTTGCTTTTAGGAAAATGGTAGGATAAAGCATTCTGCAAACCACACTCATAATCAACGTGGATTATATAGGGTTCCAAATTTGGCATAATTTTTGATTTCATAAAATTAAAAATTGCTGAGTACAGTTGCTGTGACTTACAATTAGCCAATACCCATAAAAATGGAACTGCCTGTATTGATTTTAAAATAATAACTATATCATTGTGTATTCTAAAGTATCTTATTAATATATACTTAAATGAATTATTACTTTTGATTTATGCTCAGTCATGAAAGTTAAAAGCTGGTAAATTTTTATTTTATTTAATTGAGGAGTACTCTCGAAAGTTCCGTCAACATATATTTCCTCAAATGTTCTAAGCGACTGGCACAGCTTTTTGTCATAAAAAAAGACAGCTATCAGTTCATTTTGAATATATTCAAAAACACGTAACCTGTGTTTAGATTTCTTCACATAGAATCTCATAAAATTTTTCAATTTTTTATCATTTAATACATTTTCTATATTATTTAACGTAATATCTAGTTTTAAAAAATCCTTTTGTTTCCATCTTCGTATACTGCGATCTATTGATTGAAATTGAACTGTTTCTGCTCCTGCCGGGTCTCTGTAAAGCGAATAAAAATTTTTCAATAGATTGATTTGTTTGTAAAAAGTACCAAAGACTTTACTAATAAGATGGATTTTTTAAAAAATCGTGAAAACTCAAACTGGTAAAATCATTTGTAGCGGATATATTAGTTTCTGAAAAACTGGTGTACAGAAAATTTAAAAAATTGTTAACATATCTGAAATGATTATAGCTCGATAAAGAATAAACTTTTAATATTATTGAAAAATACAAAATATAAATTTACAGCATCTACCTTTGACACTTATTATGTCATTATTGTTCGTTATTTAATTTAAAAACTGTAAATGAAAAAGTGAAATGATACATAATTAAGACTTGCTAACAAAAGCTAATATAGCTGCAGAAATATTGTCAATAAATTTATGGTATACAGATTTTAAAGCCAGATATCAATCCTTCTATGTTACAAACAGAAGTTATAGTGGAGATCTGCAGTTTTATTTTTAAAATGCAACCAGGCCTTGAAAGAAGGTTTGAAGAGCTAGTTTAATTGCATAAAAATAAAATAGTATTGAATTTTGCATTAAAATTCTATCTCCCCGAAAAAAAATATACATACGGATTATTTTTCATATTATTTCATATATATATATATATATATATTGTGACAAAGCTTAGGCTTGTCAAGTGCATCTGTGCCTCGGCCGCTTTGTCGACTCATAAGGGAGGGGCAGGCGCCACCTGTGCGATCCCGCGATCATTACGCGTGATGGGTTCGATCGCGGGTCGATAGGGGGTCGATCCGCGCACGCGCGACAGTGACTATCTCGCGTGCCACTGTCCCCCGAGACACTCGAAATTTTGGGACCATTGAGCCCGGACGTGCTCCTCGTTTTTCTTTTCTCTCGTCATCGAGACACGTTTTTTCGGTAAGGGCATTGCCCTGTAGTTATTTCCCTGGGTGTGAGTGTGTATAATTAGTGCCTCCGAGGTTAGAGCAGAATTCAGGAGCATTGCAGGAGGTGTAGCTGTCAACCCGGTGGTGAAGGACACGCACGAGGGCATGCAACATCCTATTCTGTCACTATAGACTAAGTAGTATTAGATCCCAGGTAAACCTGATTCCTCCTACGGAGAAATCAGGGCTTCTTAGTTATTTTCCCATTTCTTTTCCTTCCCTCTAGCTTCGTCCGGCGCGGGTAGTCGCCCTGTGTGCAACTGCGCGACAATCCCTCAAATCGGGAGGGACGTATTAGTCAGAACATTGCTTCTTGTCATTGATTATTATTAAGTAATTCTTCCGGGGACGGTTTAGAAAGTAACAAGTAGGCGATATAGGTCGCGAATCGCGTTGGGAGTCCCCTTGTATTTCGAGAATACCCATTAAGACGAGGTGTAGTCCCTCGTCGGAGGAAAGCGGCATAAAGCTTCCTCGAAGTCCTCCCGACGCGTGCCTATGCGAATCGCACTGCCCTAGCCGCCCCCATATTGTTTTCAGATTTGCGTATGAAGCGTCTTGGTCCACACCCAGAGACAATCTCAAGCCGGTCAGCCGCGGAGGGTCACAGTATCGGATCTAGCAAGCTGGCGCCCAACTCCTCGAAAAGGACGGATTATAATTATTCTCCTTTTCCTTCTGAAGTAGTTAATATAATTAGCAAATTTATACAATCAGCTATTACCATTGTAATGCAACGTAGGGAATACCCTTTTGTAATTATGAGAACGTTTGCTGATCCGCAAAAATTAAAGTAAGCTGTATTTTCAGAAGCTGAACATTTACTTATTTGAGTACCCGGCCAATAACTCCCTCCGTGTGCCTTGTGCGTCGGTTCTGGTTTCTGCCTATCCCCTGGCAAACCAAGGCCCTTAAGTGTTACTCTCTCGTTTTTAGGTAATAACCTGAGTGAAAGCACGAAATCGGCCAGGCCGCGAAATACGACGTTACAATATATATATATATATATATATAAGTAGGCATTCTATAAAATCGAATAAATATGTCAATAATAGGAAAATCATACTTGTGAGCACAAAAGTCATAAATATATCTGGCTGACGTTGAGGGCAATAATGTATCTGATCTAGCAACTTCTTTTAATTTTTCTTTGAAATTTATCTTTTTTGTTTCACTTTTATCAACTCTGTGATTATGTGTTCTAATTTGTTCAAAAACTTCCTTATTATTTATGTTAACAAGTTTTGCCCTGCCAGGACACGAATTTTTTAAAATACATTTCAAGTACCTAAAACATTAAAATGTTAATGAACGAAAATTATTCATTCTCTTACTTTACAAAGACGAAAAATACGTGAATTAATATGAAAATATATAAATTATGTTGTGCAGGTTCCATTTTTTTTGTGTACGATTTTATTCTGTGGTATAAATAACCATCTGGATACATAATATCCGATTTTTTTCTAATATAATTAATTTCAATTATACGTTTAACCGAAGTAAATAACCATAATCTTAGAAGCTAACCACCATTTAAAAACAATTGAAGTACATCATAAGACTTCATTTGTTTTAAAATTTGTCTAATAGCTAAGTTCATAATCCTTAGTGATAAGGTAGCGCTACGTGTCCTGATTGGTCAGATTGATTTAATCGACCAATCATGATATGACACTACCTTATCACTAAGGATTCTAAAATCAACCAATATAATTTCAGATATACCAAAATATTGTTATTATTATTGAACAAAAAATATTTTAAACTATTTAACCTAATTTCGTATACATTTAACACATTAACTGAAAATATAATTAATTGAAGTGTTACTATGTTTTGTTATATGAAAATAATAATGAAGGAATAAAGATAAATTTAAATATTACAATTTCATATTTATGTGATGAATGAATATAGCAAATTTAAGAGTGGTAACAAAAATTTCAATAATATATAAGATGATCCGTTCTAACAAATAATTATTTAGGGGAACCGAGATAAAGAAAAGTTTGATTTCACTTTGAAATAAGTATGAACTGATGCCATCACTTTGATCAAGAAAGTTCGTTTAATAGTGATGTATAATTAAAGTTTACTTCATGTTTTATTTAAAAGCTACATCCTTAATTATTTCTGTCGTATCTTACAGATTATCTGAAGAACTTATTCGAATTTTTACTTTATAATTTATCTTTATCATCCTGTTGTTCATTAAATATTTTGATTTGCAAGTATAACATGATAAGCGCGACTACGTATGTGTAGCATTACGATTGCGCACATTACTTCAGCCAAACTAACAATATATTTGTAATTTTACATTTAAATATCTAATGACCAACTAATTGAATAAAATGATAAATTAATAAAAGAATTTTGGAAGCTCTTGTGATAAATCTATAAAAATATGCATTAAAAAGTGGAGAATGCCTTTCAGAAAATCGAAGTAAATTTTCGAATATACTATCCAGAAGAAACCAACAATACAATAACTTTCTTGAAACTGTAGAAGAACTAAAATATTTTTCTTTGCAAAAGCTCTTTGCAAAGTTACGCAAATGACGAATTAAAATTGGACATCTTGTATTAAAAATCTTGCAAAAAACCAATCCATAGAGCTTAGAAAGGGAGAGATACTTTTTTACTCTAAATTTGTGGGATAAAACAATTCTTTCTTAAATCTTATATATCTTCGAAATTGTTTTTTAAATCAGACAGAGTAGAAGAAAGAATTCTATTTTAGTATTATGAAATAGAACTCCATTGCTGTCTTGCTATAAATCTTCATGGTGTTGCTCTGGATCTTCAAACCATGGCCACAGATATTGGTCGCACGTTAGAAGAGCTAGTTTGCAAATCGTAAGAGTAACGATTTGTGTTACTATCAAAATGGTAGACAGACGATAAAGCTTGCATGATATAGCTCTTTCAATTTTCAAGCTCCCTTAGAGATAAACTGATTAACGTGCCAATTTTGTAAATTATTTTAATTTTATAAAGATATCCATTTAGTATGTTCAGCTGAAAAATTTAACATATCAATAATAATAATGTAAAAACATTACAATTTTACTAAAATTTATATTATGTGAATATTTTACCTATTTAATCCAGAATAGAACCTTTACACAATAATGGCTCCATTGATGCAACTGATACATCCCATATTAGTTGTTGGTTCCAGCTTTTATGCAAAATAGCCTTTTGTAATATACCATCTATAGTGGTCTCTTAAATATAAAGCCTACAAGATAATAACTAAAAAGAATATTGAAAGAGTGTTGAAATATTCTCAGAAATAGTAATACAAAATAGTTTATTAATTATCTAGGCTACTCTATTAATTGTAACTTTTTCAGTTTGATATTAAAATTGATACGTGCCTCAAGTTCTGCGTTGTGCCTGTGGTATATTATTCTAAACCAGACATTCATCTTCAATTCGAACCAGTCGTCAATTATATTATTCATTTTAATCTTTCCCTATGAATCTCTTACTTGCTTGATATTCATGAAAGCGACTATACATGGAAATAATCCACCTTCAGTTCCTGTATATCAAGAAAAATAAACACTAGATCTGCAAAAGAGATGTTGCCCAAAGAATCAAAATATTCCATAAATGGGAATGTTAAAGTTATACATTAATAAAAGAATAAAACCCTTATCTGATATTTATGCGTTGTAATATATCTACTGTTACAGAAGTTGAAGACGCAATCTAAGTTTTCCTTATAACTGATTAATAAATCAGTAAATTTTTTACACAGTCGCTTCACAGTTGATTACTTCTTATTACTAATATTATATCACCAGGCCATTGCAGAAGTATCTATTCTCCAATTCTCTATCATTTTTCATTAATAATGAATGAAAAACAGCTTTTAATAGTATATCTGTAAACTGAATAATTATAAAGGGTAAGAAGATTTTGTCAAATATCATTGTTAAGAAACACTAATAATCTACTATACCTTTTATTTCATTCTTTAAACACTTTCGTTCTCTGTATCTTCCAACTCCAAGGAGCTCTTATACCTTAGTAGCAATAACCATTTCTTCTATTCATATGCATATGATAGGTTAGGTTCAATCAAAACAATCTAAAAGTATATGTAAAGCAAAGAATCAACTTCTTTTAAATTAAACAAGCTATACTTCAATAATCTTTTAAAAATACTTATCTGACTTTCACTCTCATACAGTAAAACAGACCTGTCAAAATGTGCCTGTCACACATTGATATAAATGTAAACACACAATATATACACTCATCCAATGCAGCAAGAAAAATTGCATCTTTCCCTTGGGACTCTTCCATTATCATTATGCGCATGCTCGAGTATCCCCCTATTTCAGTCATATTCATAGGATGTATAGAAAGAGTACTCCGCTTAAAAAATTTTGTAGGTCTGATGTCCGGGTACCGTGTGATACCCATGTTCAGGTATAAAGCAGAACTTCGTTAGATCTGCTTTACCGACGAAGCCACCGCATATGCCACAATTAACAGTTGGCATTTTAGTATATACAATAAATACAAACTAATAAACTAAATTATGTGTAAAATATAAATAGTTGTATGTTAATGTAGGCACATACTCATGCCGCACCGGCAGTTGTGAGATGGTGAGAAGATAAATAAGCGTATGCTAAGGTGTTGTTGTATAAGGCTGGATTAGGCTAGATGTGAGCAGTCCTTGACAGTACAGTGCGAGGTCACATGACATCAATAAGCAGAGCGTAGAGGTATAATGTAGAACACACTGTGTGATGATAGAGGCATGCGTAGATGATTGAAGATCCCAATTAGGCGGCATGCAAACTTTGAGGTTAGATTCGGCAAGTCAACCAAGTTTAGAAATATCCAACCAGCACAGATAGCAATAACGCTTGTTAATATCCCAAAAATTAGCGTGAGATTAGAAGAGTAGATAGCTGCATCAAAACCCCCACGGGGAGATTACCGCAGGAAGATACTCAAGTTCACAGTAGGACCAAATAATGAAGAGTAAAGACCACTTACAAGAGAGAGAGAGAGAGAGAGAGAGAGAGAGAGAGAGAGAGAGAGATTAACAACAATATATTTGAATTCTTTATTATTTCTCTCTGTCTCTCTCTCTCTCTCTCTCTCTCCGTTTCACCTATGGGCAGTCTATGGCATTTAACCAGCGCTATATAGTTTTTATAAAATATAATAACTTTCTGTTCAGTCTCGTCGTTACGATATGGAATTTCATACAAATTACTACTTTTCAAAATCTGACCCTATTTCAGAATGAATAGAAGTGTTCTTGGATTTTTTTACAGTCCTTGAAGAAAACTCTTTTGAATAAAAAAGCCCGTTTTCGCAATTTCGTCTTTATTTTTAAAATATAATAGTTTTATTGTTTCGAATTTTTTCTTTTTTATTTTAATCGAAAAATGCTTTATTTTATTGAAAAGATGCTTCTCCGAGGACTCAAATGCGATTGTAAAAATTGAAATCTGTTTTGAAATATCGTTGTGTTTTGAATACTAAGATTTTAGATGAAGCCGCCCTGTAAAGTCGGTATACGCCTTCCCGTTAATGGCAGTGAAAGCATCCGGAGGTAAGGAGAAATAGCCATGACTATACGAACCAGTTTCACGATTTGCTTCAGCTCGCTGATATGAGCACCATGAATCCACGCCTTTTGGACATATTTGGTGATTAGGAGTTGTATCTGTGGAATTATAATGGTAATATGTGGCCCATTTTGCAGCTTTCATATTTTCCAGAGAATCGGAGTTTCGACGGATTGCCAAGCCATAGTAAACTGTTAATTTATCTATCATCTTTCCTGTCAGTTTACCTTTACCCCCAAGACCTAAGTAGTGTAGCTACGCCGATACGGGAACAGGGGCGAGGAGGGTGCAGCGCGCGGGGGTACCCGCCGCGAGGTGGGAGGTGTCCCCACTCCTCTGACGTCATTCCCCTCCCCCCCACTTGGTTAGCATATGAGTTCCCCCACTCCGCTGACGTCCCAGTAAATTTTTTTGTAATTGCTTCACAAACGTTTCACAATTTTGATATAAGTTTAGGGACTGCATTGACCCCCACCACTTATGAGTTCCCCCACTCTGATGACGTCAGAGGTTTTTTTTTTAATTGCTTTAGGAACAGCTGTAATTTTTAATAAGTTTAAGGACTACATTCATCTCACCACTATGATTAGATATGGATATTTTTTTTTATTTAAATGTATTGGTACGCTTCGATGTATTCGAACGTTTCTCAATACACGCGCATGAGCTCACCATTGGCACTTTCCGATGAAAATCGGACGTTACGAGTCCCCCTCACCTACATTTATCTTTTAAATATTTTTTTCCACGAGTCTTTCTCCTGTGGAGAGAGTGAGAGAGAGAGAGAGAGAGAAAGAGAGAGAGAGAGAGAGAGAGAGAGAATAGCGGTCTCGGATGTGCTATTCGGCTGAGCACAGCGTTTCGCGCTCTCCGCGACCTACAATGGCTACAATCATCTTTTAAATATTTTTTCTATATACGATTGTCTTTCTTCTTCCACGGAGAGCGTTCCAGGAGAGAGAGAGAGAGAGAGAGAGAATAGCGTTTCACGCTTATCTGGACCGAGTCTATTGTCCTAACACGAGGTAATATATCTCAACTATACCCCCTCCACCGATAAGACCCCCCTAAAGCAGTTTTGGTGCGCTTTACAGTGTGTGGATTGACACACCATATGCATGAAATTCTACTGCTACTACTACTACTACTACTACTACTAAGTTGAACCCCTATGTAAGGATAATGGGGACGAAGGAACATAGATTGGTAGGAAAATAAAACGATAGATTTAGGGAAAAAAGCCTGAAGGCATAAAAAAACCCTTTTTATTTTAAATAACATACAAAACTATAAACATTAAAAAATCAATGTCTCGACAGCCTTGGGTAACTAGGAGGAGGAGGAAGCTGCAGGGTAGACATCAACAGCATCTATAATTAAAGAGAGAAAATTATTTTTTAAATATATGTAATTGTGTGTGTGTGTGTGTGTGTGTGTCAAACTCTTACCGTTAAATATTAAAAAATGTGTTGATGAACTCCTCGCTACGCGTAGGAGGCCATCCATCCTCATCCTCGGGATCCTCATGCTGGAGGTTGGGTGATCCCCAACACCCATCCTGCATCCAGCGGATCCCGAAGAAGTCGAAATCTTCCTGGTAGGATGCTTCTCGGAGGATTTCTTCTTCCCAGTCGTAGTGGTGTGCACGTCTACCCTCTCGCATGTAACGGGCATGTTCTATTAAACAGAAAACAAATATATTAATAATATTGTTGACCTCACTCTTTTCTACTCATGAAATATAATAATATTAATAATAACTTACCTCCAGGAAGACCTCCAGGACCAGGTATCCACCTCTCTTCCCAGTCCTCTAATGGCTCCTCTGGAAGTATTAGGGGAGGCCTATCCCCTATTACTTCTCTTCCCAATTCACTTTTGATTCAATATACATGATGTATACTGGAGACACTCTGAAGAGCTAATGAGACTTTTCAGTAGCATCCCAGTTCCTACAGCGGTAAAGTCTCTTTCTCTGAATTGAATTAAGATTAAGTTTCTTCCAGGAAAAAAATACCATCCTTTCTTCTTACTCTTCTAGAAGTACAAATGTCTTACTAAGCAATGGAACGAAAATCATCGTGAGAATGAACGTAATAGAGATTCAAGATAGAAATGTGATGTTGAAGAATTTTGTACGAATTTTTAGGAAAAAAGTTAAATATTATACATTTATAATTCATTTCAAAATAATATAATTATATAATAATATAATATGATATAATATAATAAAACTTATCGCAGCTCGATCAAAATAAGTCTATCTACGCGTGAGGAAAAAAGTATAATTGGAACAGCATCTGTGAACAAAAACAATATTTATTATTATTTTCACAATTTAATTAATTAATTTTATAAGAGTCTAAACTTGTAACAATTCTTACCAGTTACCATAGATCATTTTCACAATCTATGGTATTATGCCCATAATAATCACAAATGCTGCACCAACTCGGAACAGGACAAGTTATATATGGCCAGATGTCCATAATTACTGCACCTTCGACACCAATAGAATGGTGTCAAATCCACAACAGGCTCTGTTTGTGTAGCCGTGGTTCGTGTCTATACAGAAAAGAAAAAATATTACTCTCTATTTTTTCAATTGAAATAATAATAATAATAATAATAATTTACATACAGTTTGTGGAGATTCCTGATGTATATGTATCACCTCCTCCTCCTCTTCATCCTCCTCCATATCCGTATCCTCCAATAACAGTTTAATCCTCGCTTCCATCTCCAAGTCTCTCCTGACCTCGGAAAGCAGCTGATAAACGTCATTATTTTCTGGATCACCATCACCATCCTCATCGAACAGGATATCCGAATCACTGTCACTCACTAAATCAATGACCGGAATATCATTCTCCTCAGTATCCATTCGGTTGATGTTGTTGCTGTTGTTTGGAACACCCATTACAATTTCTTTTTTTTTTACTAAATCACTGGCAACAGACTGTATTGAGTGAACTTAGTAGACTGAGAATTAGATTTAAAAGATTATCACGTTTTCTCCAACTCAAGTAAAAGAATTGCTGTTTCAACAGAACATGCAAACAAAACGTATTATCTTTTTCTCTCTCTACTCTTGAAAGAGTTACATGAAGATCTTTCAAATATAACACACATTTTATGTTTCGAGGTAAAATGAGTTTATTATCAAGGTTGTAATGATACATCGTGTGAGCTCTGTAAAAATTGCATACGATTGGTGAAAATCAGAAGTCTGGAGAAAATTGAGATGTGCATACATCGCTATGTCTTATTTACATGAAGATCTCTTCAATATGACACATGGATTTTATATCTTGAGGTAAATTAATATTTTCATCAAGGTTGCGATGATACAGTATTTTGTACAAAATCAGCAAATTTCAGAAATCTAGAGAAAATTGAGATCTGTACACATCTCTAATATAAAATTTCATATGTATATACATCAGTTTATATAATTGATATGTGCACATACTTATTTCTCTTCCCTACCCTAAAAATATTTGTTTATATATAAATCGATCAGCGGAGCATCAAACCATTTTATTAAGATCAGTGTGAAAGGATGGCTCCTATCTTTGTAGATTTTCAAGGGTTTAGATTGGCTGACAAATCTTTCATAGTGAAAGAATTTGCAGCTGTACGAAAGAAAGAAGTGCAACATATCCTATTTTCTCCACCATTCCAGAACGCTTGGCTTAATGATTGGGAGAGAAAGCAATCAGAGTAAGTGAAATTTGTTAATATTATAATGATTGATTGATTTTTATCTAATAAAATACATTATATAGTTGGCTGTATTTAAATTACCATGGTCTACAGTGGACGGATGGTTATTCACCCTATTATAAACATAAACAAGTAATTAAAAAATATCTAACATCTTATGAGGACGAGGAAGAAAAGATTTTTGTGAAAAGTCTGGAAAAAATGAAATGGTTAAAAAAAATATCTGATTTAGATATTAATAATGCAGATGAATATAATTGGGCGAATTTAAATTAAAAAATAGTATGTATGAATCGCAGTTACCTGTTTGCATGAATCATGATCGTATATGTGCAATGAGAAATGTGTATTACATGCAATTTATGTATGATAAATTTTATAAATAAAAAAATATAAAAATTGATTAAAAAAATTTATTTATATCACATTTAAATATTTTTCTACCATATATCAGTTTATAGGAATTTCTAATAAAATATTTTGTATCACATGTGTAAAAATGAAGACTAAGCATATATCAGGTTTCATTCTCATCACATCTCATTTATATAAAAACGTGCACGTTCGAAAAGAAATTTTCATTATCATTTAACACTTTTTTACAAGATAATTATCCAACGTTCTTGTGCTTATCCATTTTAAATCTTCTTTTTTTTTGTTCGGAAATGATCGAAGTTCAAAATGAATAACACTCTTCAGAAGAAGTTCAGTTTGGTGAACACTGAGAGTGATTATCGTGCGTGGGTCTTCGAGTGCCGCGATCGTATTCAGGAATTGAGAAATGTTAAATAGAATACACTTCCCGTTACGCAACAAAAGCATTTTACCGAAATCGCACGTATCAAGCGTCTCCTCCACCGAGCAGTAAGGGATAAAAGTTCAATAAAATTCAGTGGTGGTGATGGTGGTGGTAACAATGTTGCTACTGTCGCGATTAAAGATAAACTTATTTGGGAGAATCTTGATTCAGCATTTAAAAACCGAATACGTAGCGGTATGGTAGTTAACAGTAATTATATTGATCCACGCGAGTTTTTATTAAGTACGGAAGAACTATTGCTAACTCATATAAACATAGTATTGAATAGTGTTAATTGTATTAAGGTAAACTGTTCATTTAACGGTTAATTTGTATGCAAAGACAATAGTGATGAAAATCATATTAGTACGAAGAATAGTACCTTATATAAGACTGATAACTTTAGTGAATGGTACAAGTCCAATGTCGTACAAGTAATTTTGCATAGACTTAGTGAATTTCAAGAACGTGATAGTGGATGGGCATTGGAGAAAATTTACACTTTAATAGTAAACATAAACCATTACAACCCCCTGCAAACAGGGTGTCCAATTCAGCTACCATCTTGTATCATGTGCAAAAAAGCTGTGATAAATGTAAAAACAAGTGATAATGCTTGTTTTGCATGGTCTGTGATTGCACGTTGTATCCCGCACAACCACCTGCTGTGGTCAGTCGATAATCCTCTTAAACTGAATTTCGATCTGTTTTAAAGGATGGAAGCATTAAGGTAGTAGTCTAGTTGTTTGGGTCGAAAAAAATTTTTTTTTCATATTTCGATAGTATACCAACATGAGAATATGGTGTGTACATTTTAAACCGATATTCAAAATATTAACAAAGATATAACATATATTCGAGAGCGTCGCATAATTGAACGCTGTAAGGTGCACGACAGCTCCTAACGGTTATTCCTCACTATTATGACTCATTACCTTTATATTTCCTTTAAGTTTCGTATACCTTTTGATATACGAAAGAATATAACCAGATATACCCGCGTTTGACACGTATGAAGAGACCTAAAGCTTTTTGCACGCACCGGGGATCGACGATTAGTGTGAGGATGAAAGTTCTGTTAGCCAAACTTTAAACTCGTTTTTCTCGAAACCACGTTTAATCGGTCGGCCCGAGGCATAACAGATTTTCTGTTGAACCGATCGGGCTGAAATTTTTACAGGTTGTTCTACACATCTGTAATTCTGGCGGGTACTAGAATCAATGTTTTTCATTCATTACTTTTCAATTTACAGCCCAATTTACACTAAAAAATTATATCTTTTTCTTTCGAAGTCTGCCATTTTATTATTTTTCAACCAAATTAATTTTTTCTAGTACCTGCCAGAATGACAATCCTACTGAACAATAATCCATTGCATTTTTTATTTTCGATTACCCTAACTGGAGATACCTCACGGGCCAGCAGTACATATTTTTTTTTCACCTACTCTGAACCCATATAATTTAAATAAAATATCGTAAAAATTAAAAATATATATATATTTTTGTATAATTTAACATAGTATTAATAACATATAAAATTTTCAGAGTTTTTGCACTTCATTTAGGTAGTCAAAAAAATTCCCGAAGAATACCTTGCAAAATCGGTCGATTTACTAGACTACTACCTTAAGTTTCCCACCACTTTAAATCAGATACCGAAATTTGAAGTTGATAATGATATTTCGTTCAATACCTTCACCTTGGAGGAGCAGGATGATCATCAGGGGAGAGGAAGAGTAAACGTCGCACCTTTACAATTAATTCAGAAAAAGAGAGATCGACATGTCAACCTTTTAATGATCACAGATGAAGAGGGGACTGCACATTTCATGTGTATAACATGCCTCTCCAGATTATTACAATCACAGCTTACGAAGAGAGGACACGTTCACCATATTTGTGATCGGTATAAATTGATGGAACTACCAAATATTAGCACAATTATTTTACTACCAATATTAAAGTACAGTTATTTTAATATATATTCTAATATATTTTTAGGTGTCTACACTATTTTCACACAGTAGAGAAGTTAAAGATGCACGAGCATGATTGTGAGTAGCTCAATGATAACCTGCGTATTGTGCTACCTAGCGAAGGTGAAGACCGTTGGCTATCATTTAAGAACGTTAAGAATTGTGTATGAGTGCCGTTTGTCATATATGCAGACCTAAAGTGTATATTGGAGAAGACTGACCAATCTGATGATAACAGTAATAGTAATAATTATCAAAAACATGTACCATTTAGTGTAGGGTATTATATAAAAAGTTCTCGTAATTCATCGCTCTCAAATTACAATTCATATCGAGGGACTGACTGCATCGAGTGGTTTGTACGTGAACTTGAGAGCGTTACACAAATTGTAAGCTATAGGTTAAAGACCGTAGTACCTATGTCAATCCTTAGTGTCGGCGAAAGCTTGAGGCATTATAGCGACCCCAACGTCATATATGCAAAAAGTCGTTTCTTCCAAATCAACTTCGAATTCGCGATCACGATCACTTAACGGGTAAATACAGAGGACCGGCACATAATAATTGCAATTTAAACTTTAAAGACTCGCATGTTATTCCAATAATTTTCCACAATTTGTCAGGCTACGATTCACATTTTATTTTCGAAGCGATCGCGAATTTGTTGGAGGGATCTGTACATCTGCTACTTGTAGACAAGGAAACATACATTTCATTTAGTAAATTTTTTCGTCATTATAATATTCATCTGAGATTTATCGATTCATTTAAATTTATGGCATCCAGTTTAGATAAACTGAGTTCATATTTGGAGGAATCTAAGCTGAAAAACTTAGTTTCACAGTTTCCTGGTTTAACGGAAGAACAATATAGCATGCTTACAAGGAAAGGTATTTTTCCTTACGATTACATAGATAGTATAAGTCGTTTTGGGGAAACAACTTTACCGCCACGAGAGTTGTTTTACAACAGATTGTATGATAGTCATATAACTGAAGAAACATATGATCATGCTAAAGATGTATGGACCAAATTCAAAATCCGAACACTTGGGGAGTACAGTGATTTATATTTAAAGACTGATGTTTTAGTGTTGGCAGACATTTTCGAGAATTTCCGTGATAGCTGTATGGTAAATTATAATTTGGATCCTGCTCATTATTATACGCTTCCAGGCTTCACCTGGGATGTTATGCTTAAGCATACAGGAATTAAACTGGAGCTTTTCACAGATCTAGATATGTTACTTTTTATTGAACGTGGTATACGCGGTAGTTTGAGCCAATGTTCCCATCGCTATGAAAAATCCAACAATCGATACATGCAGGATTTTGATCCAGCTGAATCAAGCAAATATTTAATGTACTACGATGTAAATATTTTGTACGGTTGGGCAATGTGTCAACCTCTACCTACACATGGATTCCGATAGATCGAAAATGTTGATAATTTTGAAATAGTGTACCTGAAGATTCATCCGTACGTTACATTTTAGAGGTTGACTTGGAATATCCACGTGAGCTACACGACAAACATTCCGATCTACCGTTCTGTCCGGTGCGTGAAAAGCCGCTAGGTTCGCGCCAGGAGAAACTGCTTGCAACTCTAACGATAAGATACGTTACGTTATACACTATCGTGTATTGCAGCAATGTATACGTAACGGTATTAGATTGACGCGAATATATAGAGGTTTAAAGTTTCAGCAGTCCACCTGGCCACGCGAATACATTGAGCTAAACACACGTTTACGTACAGAATCGAAAAACGATTTTGAAAAGAATCTTTTTAAGTTAATGAACAACGCAGTATTCGGTAAAACTATGGAAAACGTAAGGAATAGAATTGACGTGAAGCTCGCTACCAAGTGGGAGGGAAGATACGGGGCAGAAGCATTGATTTCTAAACCGAATTTTCACAGTCGCACAATATTCAATGAGAATTTGGTTGCAATACAATTATCGAAATTATCCGCGAAATTTGATAAACCGGTGTACGTAGGCATGAGAATTTTAGATATCTCTAAGACTTGTTTGTATGATTTTCATTACGATTATATGCTTCCTACATTTCGTAGAAAAATGTAGAGCTTTGTATACTGATACGGACAGTCTGATATACAATATCGAATGTGATGATGTTTATTCTGTCATGAAAAATGATATTTCCAAATTTGATACTAGCGATTATCCTTCTGATAATCAATTCGGCTTACCATTGGCTAATAAAAAGGTTCCAGGATTAATGAAGGATGAAAATAATGGTAAGATCATGACAGAGTTCATTGGACTGAGATCAAAAATGTATTCCTTTAAAGTACAGGGTTGTACAAAAATTATCAAAAAAGCTAAAGTGTCAAAGGTTATGTTGTTGATAGAAGCATAACTTTTGATGATTACAAGGATTGTTTGAAGAATTTCAATGTACAATCCCGCAATAAAAATTTCATGAGATCTAAATTACATAAGGTTTTCTCAATTACACAGAAAAAAATTGCTCTCTGTCCGTATGATGATAAGCGTTTTGTCACACCAGGTACTGTAGCCATTCTACCTTGGGGTTAGTATAGACTAAAAGAATAATTGTGTATTTATTATATTATATAAAAAACATGTTTTTCCTATTTATTTTAAATACAAGAATATTTATTTTACATAAATGATCATAAATCATTGTTTTTATTTATCCACGAGTTATGCGTTTTGTCCATACCTAACCATTTTACATAAACCTTGTTCCCTTTCTTACGCAACACTTTTTCTACCAGGTATACATTAGGCTTAGCTGTTTTTAGGAGCTCATATTCATAAAATCCTCCATATACATCTTTACAATGAAAATTTTTAAGTAAATATGTGTTTGGATATGTCCTTTGCACTTTTGTAACTTGAAATATTTCAGTAGTCTAATTCGCTGTGTACCCTTTAGCAAACACGTTCTTGTATTTGCGGATTCGCATAAAATCACCGACCTTTATCTTGGAACGTCCAACGATCTTAATTGTGTTGTATACAGTAGCGAGAAGCTGCTCAGCATGCTCAGGTTTCACATCAGCTGGACACATTCTTATAGTACGATGCTTCCGTGTGTTATAATCATCCAGAAGCTGTTGTAGCATATTTCGCCAATTGTAACTACCGTTCAGTGTAAATCTTTTCTACATTTCAGTTTTTAATGTTCGATTCAAACGCTCAACTATCGACGCTTTTAACGTGCTGTACGTAGAGTAATGATTTATACCCCGTTTCTTCATAAGCAGTTTGAAATCGCTGTTAGTAGTGTGGCTAAGGGGATTCGATGACCGGACGGCGAGGGGGTCGGGGTTCCGCGGGGGGAGGTAAAGTAGGGGAATTGCCTCCACTCCTCGGCGGAACTCCGGTTGTGCGCATTGTTTTGTATGCCCGCGTGTATCCCCCCTAACGTTAAACTCCTTTGGTGGAGGGTACACATGTGACCTCCCTCCCTCTTACGTTAAGCCGTAGACGCCTTAGAGAAAGAGAAAGAGAAAGAGAGAAAGAAAACTCGTAGAGAGCGAGGCAGTGATCGCTCCCCCCTTATTTATGTTAGTTAGTATCTTTGACGATCGTAATATTTATTTTGTATATTTTCTACCTCTGTCGCTATATCCATCGTCGGAGATACTTACCATCCGCTCTGTAATAAACCATAAGGAGCGGAGCCTACGTGACCTTACCAATAACGGGTCCAATAGAAATCTGCAGGGTTTATGTCATGCTTTGTAAATTTTTTTTCTTTTGTTCCTCTGTGGCTGATTTTTTGCAATATTTCTAGTACGGGGTAAAGTGGATTGGTGGAGAGGGAATGTAATTGAAAAAAAAAACATAAATTTAAGGGAAAAAGCCTTTCGGCATAAGAAACCCTCTTTATTGAAATACATATGAAATATTTTGAATTATAATTTATTGAAGAATTAAAAAGGTTTTATTTGCAATGCTTTTTTCAGAAGTTTTTCTTACATTCTATCGCATGATGATTATATTTTTTGCAAATGGTACACCATTCTGGAAGTGGACAATTGATGTGTAGGTGGCCATAATTTTTAAAATTAGTACACCAATAATGTGGTGTGAGATCTATCTGAGGATACATTTGCGTAGCCTCTGTTCTTGCTGCAATAGACTCCGTTTGTGTGGCCATATTTTTCACCTGGGACATATTTGAAAAGATTTTGTTATTTTTTTATATTGTATTAACTATTTTACAAAGCAAGTACACTTACAAAAATCACATCTTCTTCTTCTTCCTCCCTCCCCTCTAAATCAATGGCTGGTAAAAAATAAAAGAAAGAAATTAATTTTTTTCGTTATTCTTCGTTTTGAATAAAAAACAGTTTATCAAATAGTGGGATTGTTAACAGTTTTCAAAAATATGTGTCGTAAAAGTCTTTTATGATGCTATTTATTGACATTTTTTTTCGTTATTCTTCGTTTTGAATAAAAAACAGTTTGTCAAATAGTAGGATTTTTAACAGTTTTCAAAAATATGTGTCGTAAAATTCTTTTATGATTCTATTTATTGACATTATAATTATCTCATGTATTAGGACGTAAACAATTTCTATGGATGGGTGGGTTTTTTCTTAAAAAGAAATAAAAATAAGTACTTACAGTTCAAGTGCATATTATGATGAACCATCACTTCATATTCTTGAAAATAACGATTGTGAGAATCGTTAATTCTTTTGATATAATCCTGCATCGATTCTGATGGATTTTCATCTTCCTCCTCTACTAGATTTATTATAACAAAACACCGTTCACTTTACATTTTTTTTTAATATCCTACGTTACAATCTATACCGCACTGATGAAAGTTCGACGACTGAATGAAGCCTCTGAAGAAATCTCGTCGAGAGCAAGTCTTTGTCGTTCATTTGTTAAATATAAAGTTACATTTGATAACACTTAGGAATACATTCTTTCTTAATCAAAAAGGATACATTATACCCTCTGAATAATCCCCGTATAGATATTTTTTCTTATTGTGTTATACTGTTATAAACCTATAGGTCAATCATAATGGAAATGCATCGCAAGAAAGAAAAGAAAATTACCCCTTCCAAACATTGAAATTAAATACGCTTAACATACGATAATATCGTTTGCAAAGAACTCAAGTGAACAGTGGAAGAAAAAGCTTCAGTCTGTAAAACGTATTCTGCAAAGCAGTTACAGTTTGTGTCAGACGTATTCTGCATAGCAGTTACAGTAGTGTCAGGCGTATTGAGAGAAAAGAATAAGTGTGTTAGAAGAAACCTCTTTCGTTTTTTACATAAAGTTAAGGAAACATTTTTTTTTCATTTTATTAGTGCATGCATTGTTTAAAATGATTTTTTAATTCTAATAAGACTAATCATTTTTTATAGAGAGATCAATAATTTAAAAATGAATTTTACAAAAGTTAATACTCTGGGAAATGTAATACCTAAAAAATTTGTTAAGTTGGATACTTTAAAGGAGGATGAAAATTATGAAATTTTAGAAGTTGAAAAAATTAAAACTAAATATGGTATTGAAATAATTGTAAAATTAACAACTGACGAATGGCTATTCTTGCCAGGAAGATTGGCAAAACTGGCAGATGACCCGGAGGAATTAAAGCAGCTGCAAAATGCTGCGCTAGGAAATAATTTAATAATGATATATAAAGGTGGTAAATACCACAATGTAGAATTTAAGAATAAAATTTTAAAATTGTTTGTTTGTTTGTTTGTTTGTTTAATAGAATTATAATGTACTTTAGAAATAAAAAATAAAACTTAATTGCTCCTTATATTTATTAATATGTAATAATTATTTATTCCCCACGTCGAATCTCCAATATCGTAATGTAGAATTTAGGAATTAAACATTAAGGAATTAAGAACTTTAAAAAGAGTTTTTTGTTTTAAAAAATTTTTACAACTTATATTTCTAACAATATTTTTTTTTTAACTTAAATTTCTAACAATATTCGTAAGAGGATTATATTGGTCAATTTAATCGTGTATGATTAAACAATAGGCTGTAGTATTATCTGGAAGGATTTCCATATACTCGATCTCGAGTTTGACGTCGACCGTACCGGTTTTTATGGACTCGTTCTGATGCGAGCAGTCGATGACGAAGAGCGGCCCGTACGTCAAAAAGTCTGTATATTCGAGCAAGGGTCTCGCGAGTTTCTCACCAGCGTAATAGGAGGTGAAAAACTTTACATACATGTCGTAGAGGAGGGAATAGCGGGATTTCGTGAAATCAGTGTCGAGACGATCGTACGGATAAGATTCAGAATTCAAATAGAGTTTGACATCGAGGACTTTGCAATGACTGAATTGGAGCACATCCTCGTGCTGATTACTCTTTTTGTTTGTTCTGAACGCCAGAATGACGTATCGCGGCTTCTCCAATTGCGTGGACGCTTTCGCGGATTGCGTGTGCCGCTGCGACTTGGGCAGTAGCGGATACTCGTAAAGTTCCCAGGCGCGAAAAGCGAGTGACCGACTCTTGTCCTGCTCGACGATACTCAGAAATTGCAGTTTCATAATTTCGTTCAGGGTCACATGGGGTATTCTCCATTGCACTCGTAGCAGCTTGATCGACGAATTGGTGATTTCGACTGAGGAGTAAATGGAATTTGTATCTCGCGCGCGCGAATGAGAACGAGCTCGTGACGCGCGTTAACGACTACTCGCCGATAATCCTCGCATAATCCCAGCAGCATTTTCAGGGGCACGTAAAAGCTGAAATTCTTAACAGCCTCCTTGAGCCGGTCTTTGGCCGTCGCGACGAACCATCCGGAATGACGTAGACTGGCGCTCTCCTCGATGCTCAGGGAAACGAGATTCTTCAGAGTGTTGGTAATACCGACGTTTCTGCATCGGTCGATCTCGATACCGTTCAATTCATAACGAATCTCGTCGAAGAGAAAAGCCGCGGAATTGCAGTCGAGCGTAACTATATCCTCGATGTTGGCGCTCGCGTCACGCGTGCCCTCCACCAGTTGTCCCTCGACGTAGAGATAACTCTCGCACGGCAGTAGTATCAAATCTTGCTGCTGTATGGGAATGCGAATTTCGTCGCTGTTCGCCAATGAGGCGTTCGCATACGGATTGTAGGCATGCATCTCCATTTTGGTGATGTGATTGTCGTAGGTCAGCGGTGCGGTGACGTTCAAGGGATCTGCCATTGTTCCACTATGTACTTTCACCCAATCTCTTCACAGTGAATCCCAATGATTGTAAAAATTCTATATTTCTTCTCGTTAGCAAGAAGCTCCTCTTGTCGCGATTCCTACTTTCACTCTGAACCGGTGTATTCGACTCCACGTAGGACGAACGACTAACGAACGTTCCATTCAGTTTCACCGCTTTATAATCCTCGTTACTTTTGCAAATTAACATTTCTTAATGTGTAATCTTATGGAAATTTCTTCACGACTAAAATCTACGAGACGATCGTCCTGATCGAGGATACGTAACGTGAGACGGTCGATTACTCTGACGATGACCGGTAGATAAATGACGGTTATCGGTGCCTCCGAGATTTTATAGCCCGGTGGTACGCTGGGAAAGAACTCGTGAATAATGTGTCGGGGTCTACCGTTGGTGTACGCACCACCCGCAATGTTGCACTCGATGCGTAGAATATTTGTTTTCACAATGTTCACAGTTTCGTCGGATTCAGCCTGGGCGTTCGGTTCGATCACGCGATTCGACGAGAAGCCTAGTAGTGAGCCAATGTTATTCGGTTTTCCAAAGTCAATCGAATATTTACACAATATTTCACTCTTTAGTGCATTATTGTTCGCTCGTAGAAGAATAACGCTGTTAATGTCGTCTTTAATTTCGTGTCTCACAGAAATTTGAGACTGCAAATACTCATTTATTGCACTCAATACGTAACAGCCTCTGGGTATCGTCAATACCTTATCGTTATCGTAGTAAAACTTATTATTCGTCTCGTCCACATTAGCTATCGAGTTGAACGTTTGCATGTCCACGAGACCGATCTCGTAGCGATCGTCTTGCAGATTGATCGGGGGAAAGAAATCTGAATTTAATACAGATTTACGATCCGATAATGTCACGGTGAAATACATTTTTTCAAAGTATCTGTTCTCGCAGGAATTTCACGCACAACTGACCGCAATTGCTTTTATCGTACGATTCATATTGATCATGATTGTAGTAGATTGTAACGTTAGGATCAAAGTAACGCACACATTCTTTCGGCGGTTTCAAATTTCCAAAGGAAACGAAATATACGACGATGTCGTTACGCTTGACGTTGGCTACCCAGTGGGTACCAAGCTCGCATTGATCGTCGAGATTCACGATCGCGCACTCGTTGCACCGCGGCCCGTCGAGCGGCAGAGATGTGCACATAAAGACTCCACGGAAATGTGGTATGCGTCGGCAGATGCGTGCCAATTGTATTGTTATGTACATAAAATAAACATACATAACTCATTGCTACAATAAGCATTATATAATTAATATTATTATCATTTGAGGACATAATTAATAAATCTAAATCTATCATAATTATATTAAAATATCAATAGCCTCATTGTAAAGGAGAAATACTCCTAAAAGCGATAAATTCCTAAGTGTAATACGAAGCGGCAGACGCAGCTCGTTTACACTGTCGCCAAGGCTAAGTCCCGACACGTGGCAAATGCACTTTGACGGCAGTCGAATGTTCTAGAACAATGACGCATTTGACCATTGGGACCAGCAAATGTTACCAAATAAGGTAATGTTTGACGCTGCACTTTGAGGGTAAGAGCCCCAAATGTGCAACCCCAAAAATCAGTTCGAGTCTACAGCTAAGAGGAACCAGTCGAATCTTTTAGGACCTTCAGTCCTCCTACCTCTTAGACTTTCCTAGGCAATCCTTTGCCTCTTAAGTACACTAACTAGCTCATAGCTCTTGGATAACGAATTGTATAGAAAGAGACATTGTAATAATTCTTAATAAATCTTTATTATACAAAAATTTCTTAAGTTTGTCGTGAATCTGCGAACGAACCACAACAGTATGTTACTAGTAGCACCAGAATCTGGGAGAGCTTGTACATTGCGACGAAATTTCCCCTCATTCATTTTCTTCCCGTTCCGCTTCTCCGGCCGTTTTTTTTTTATACCTTTACGATTCCCTTCCCCAACGATTCGCTTGTAAGGTTTCAAATAAAGACCTCGACCTCTCTCGCGCTTTGCCGACGCTTCCATCGCGCGATTGTGACGTTGCATTTTCTGCAACCGTTCTCCCTCAGCTTTGGTCCGGTTTACAGCCCTCGCTATACCCGATGCTCCACCTGCCAGTGTTCCGACTGCACCTAGCAGTGGGAGTATAGTTATTATACCGCCCCGTTTCCCCGGCACTCGAATTCTTCTCTTCCTCGTAGTAGTACCAATTTTTTTCTTGTTGTTCTTTTTTTTAGCCGCTACTGCTTCCTTCATCGCGACAATATTATTATTATGTAATCCCAAGCCAAGTTTACGCTTAGCATTCATCGATGCCCATACGGTTGTGGCGGCCGCGCGTTCATCCAAGGTCGCGTCTATTGCGGTAATACGCTCACGCGCTCTCCTCGCTAGCACTTTATCGGCCTGATGACGCTCCGGTAGATCCTCGTTGTGCCAATATACTAAGTCGTGATCGAGGCAGGCCTCGTCCAGCGGATTTATACCACGATCGCCGCGCACCAATCTTTCGCGGAGTCGAGTGCCGGGCCCGCAATAATTGTAACCGGGCACGTGCAGCTCAATTGGCAATTTTTTAAAGACTTTATTGAAGAACGATCCAGACATTTAGAGCAACTGCTTTATTTTTTCTCTCTCTCTCTTCTTGCTGACAAACGTAACAGTCTTTCATCCGTCTCGGTGGTCCGTCGTGGTAAGTGGTATTGGGTAGATTGTAGTGTTGCAAGCAATATTGATATTGCTGCACATCCGAGTCCGCGCGAATGTGCCGAGGTAATCTTTCCCACACACTCGAGATACTATCTGGAAAGTACTCGAGCAATACGATCTTCGGTATGTGTTCGAGCTGATGATTCGTCAAATTCTGCAGGGAATCGACCACGACTAGCATGAACGCCATCATAATGGCAACTGACCGAATAGTTCCGTAATTCGCGAAATATAAATGAACGATACAGCTGTGCCAGAAAGTTAATAGCGAAGATGCATTTCGTGAAGCACGTGCCGACTATTCGCGTGACAAATTTGGATGCTCACAATGCTACCACGCAAATAAGAAAACGTCACGGATCGCTATTACCATCTACGATACGCTGCATAGTTTGCGGTCCGTCGAATTGCGGTAAGACAAACGTGCTGCTGAGCCTCATAGAGAGTCCGCACAGTGTGAGATTCGAAAACCTGTACGTTTACTCGAAGTCGCTGCAGCAACCGAAGTATCGATATCTGGAACAGCTTCTGCAGGACACGGAGGAAATTGGTTACTTTCAATTTTCAAACAATTGCGAGGTTGTGAACGTCGCGGATGCAAAGCCGAATTCCATTTTCATATTCGACGATGTGGCCAACGATAAGCAGGACAATATAAGGGACTACTTTTGCATGGGTAGACATTCCAACATCGATTGCTTCTATCTCTGTCAGACTCATGCGAAAATCCCAAAAAGCATCTGATACGAGATAACGCAAACTTGCTAATAATATTTAAGCAGGATGGAACTAATCTGAGGCATATTTTCAACGATCACGTCAACAGTGATATGTCGTATGAGAAATTTCTCACATTGTGTTCGACCTGTTCGAGTCGCGATTACGGTTTCTTAGTAATAGAGAAGGATAGCTCTCTGAAGAACGGTCGATACCGCAAAGGTTTCAACGAGTACGCCACGATCGAGTGAACGGCCTTGAGGGTCAGTTTTGATCGACGAACAGGTTGGTCGGGTCTGTTAAGAAACCGCGTCAGTTGATAATCGAGTGCCAGTTTGAACAGGTCGGTTGGATCTGTTAAAAACCGTGTCAGTTAGATCGGTTTATAACTGTTTTAAACAAAACCCCCCCTCCAAAACAGTATCGCGATCAATGAAAAATCGCTTCTGAAGAGGATCGCCAAGACGAGCGAGGTCATTCGCGACAAGCATCGTGCCTTGAAATCGGAGAAGGCGATAATGGAGAGCAGTTTGAACGAGACATTCAAGCCAATAGTCGATCCATTGAAGAAACTTTTTTCGCAAACGGAGGATAATGATAACATAAATAATAATAATTCTTTTTTCAAATACAACGATAAATTGAGGAGGGGAGCCTACTTCACATCGACACCGCATCGAGTTGCTAAAAGAGCGAAGAATCTTAATAGTAATGATGAAACTATTACGAATCCATTGGATTTCATGACCGACGACGAGTCTTCTATAACCGATCAATCGTCGCCCGATTCAAAAAAAAGTTTGCTAGATAAATTAAATATTGATGAAAACAAGGAACCAGGCTTGTTACAATTTGCCTTTCAACGTAATCCATTACATCCGATCCCTGCCAAGTATATTACATTTCTTCTGACCGATAGGGATAACTTGATTGATCGTGCTTTTGGACCTCTTTATAAAAATGAGCAACTGACGCTTGGTAGATGTAAATTTGAAATAAGTCATGAAGGAGATATTATTCTCGATAAGACGCCATACACCGGTACAGTAGGTACTTATGAACTAGTTTTCATGAGAGAACCCAATCGAGCTATTATAAAATCCGACGATTTAGAACAATACAAGAGTATTCTCAATCAAACGAAGGCGCATAAACTGTTAAACGATAGTTTAAAACAAACCAAGGGTAATAAAGGTGCAAAATATACAGAAATTATGAAACCATTGCTATTGGGAAAACCAATGTTACCGCCTGATCGGTTACCATCAACATCAGGCGCAAGAAAATCGTCAACGTCTGACGCATCAACATCAGGCGCCATTACAGCGTCAACATCATTAAAAAAAAAGGGGGTAAAGGCCTTATGCGTGTCACCGAGGGACCAATCAACTACGTACATTGGAACGATCCTAATGAATTGATCGAACGTTTGAGACTTTTGATCGCATCGGTTACTGCCGGTAATACGAGTCATCACAACGAGATACAGTCGATAATCGAGGAGTTGCGCGACGAGGATCTTATCGTATAAAGAAAGTTGCACGTTATATTTTTACCTCTGTGTAATATCAACGTCTTTCCGTAGCAGGTGGTAAAAAAAAATTAAATGTCTGATTCCTGCTGTTGTGAAATTTGCATTTGTTTAACATACATCGTAGACTGTATACTCTCGGCACTACGAGCCATCAAAAAGAGGAATAATAACGAGGAACAAGAGACTAATTTTTGAAAAAAAAGTGACAGTAGTGCATTTATTTTGAAATGTCGATAAATAAATTTGGAATTGGCCTGGATGGTGAGAATAGGAACCACTTTCACGAACCAAATTTAGAATATTTACTGCTTGAATTTAAACAATATTTGACAATGACATTGAATAACCATAATGAACAATTTGAGAAAAGGTGAACCAAATTTTGCAAACAATGTGTGAAAAAATTGGTGAGAAATTGAGTAAGCAAGATCTGATACTTGAAACAGATGGAACTATCAGTGTTAATTTATAAGAATCGTCGAGCAGGACAAGAGTCTGTCTATTTTTTTTTTTTTTTTTTTTAAATGAGCAAAGAAAAGATACAGTTGGTGGAGGAGCTCCATGCACCGGCGAGGATAAATTTTCCACGCAGAAGAGTCATCGTGCGCGGCTTCGACGATCTCTGGCAGGCCGATCATGTTGTTATGCGCAATTACGTCGATGCGGGTCACCAGTACATTCTCACTGTAATCGATAACCTCTCGAAATACGCTTGGTCGGTGGCATTAAAGAACAAGAGCGGCAGAGAAGTGACGACGGCAATGACGGGAATCCTAAAGACCGGCAGATGTCCGAAAAATTTACAGACCGACAACGGCAAGGATTTTTACAACAGTGATTTTTAGGCGTTGATGAAGAAACGCGGAATAAATCACTACTCGACTTACAGCGTGATGAAAGCGTCGATAGTCGAGCGCTGGAATCGTACGTTGAAGACGGAAATGTGGAAACGATTTACGCTGAACGGCAATTACAAGTGGCGCGCTATGCTGTAAGAGTTGGTGGATGCGTACAATGCGCGAATGTACCGTACCACGGGAATGCGTCCCGTGGATGTGAAACCCGAGCATGCAGATAAGTTACTCAAGACAGTATACAGCGACATCAAGGTCGCAGGTCGTGCCAAGTTCAAAGTCGGCGAGTTCATATGAATTAGTAAATAAAGGCAGATGTTCGCCAAAGGCTACACGCCAAGTTGGACGACCGAAATATTCGAGGTGGCGAAAGTGCAGAGGACCAATCCCGCTACTTATCACCTCAAGGATTCCAGGGGTACGGAACTGTAGGGTGGATTTTACAAATACGAGCTTTCGAAAACTATCAATCCCGATGTGTATCTGGTGGAGAGAGTATTGCGCAGATAGGGCGATAAAGTGTTTGTTAAGTGGCTGGGATTCGACAGGACGCACAATTCCTGGATAAATAAGAACAATGTTTTATAAGAACTTTTATTAAGATGTATCATTAAAAAAATATATGTATTCTTAAAATAAATAAATAAATAAATAAATTATTCTTTTAGACTATAATGTCCCCAGGGTAGAGTCGCTACGGTGCTGGGTGTAACGAAACGCTTGTCGTCGTACGGACTGTGGGCGACCTTTCTCTGTCTGATCGAGAAAACTTGGTGCAGCTTCGATCGAATTAAATTTTGATTGCGAGATTGTACGGTGAAATTATCCAAACAATCCTTGTAGTCGTTAAGTGTTATATTTCTAGCGATAGCGTAACCTTTGAAACCTTTGGCTTTTTTAACAATTGATGTGCTGTCCTGCATCTTGAAAATATACATTTTTGCCCTCAGTGCTACGAACTCGGCCATGATACGACCATTGTTCTCACCCTTAATCAGACCAGGTATCTTTTTGTTGACGCGTGGCAATGCATACTGATTATTGTCAGGATAATCGCTGGTGTCGAATTGTGCGAGATCGCGTTTCATTTCCGAGTAAACGTCATCGCACTCGACACTGTATATCAGGCTGTCCGTGTCGGTATACACTGCTCCATATTTACTGCCGAATACAGAAAGCATATAATCATAGTGAAATTCACGCAAGCAAATTTTTGAAATATCTAAAATACTCATTTCCACGTAAATGGGTTTATCAAATTTCGCAGACAATTTAGATAATTGAATCGTGTCCAAATTCTCATTAAAAATCGTGAGACTATGAAAATTCGGTTTGGAAATCATGGTTTACGCTCCGTATCTTCCCTCACACTTGGTTACGAGCCTCACGTCAACTCTATTCCTCATGTTCTCCATCGTTTTGCCGAAAACCGCGTAGTTTATCAAGTTGAAGAGATTTTTCTCAAATTCGTTAGTGGACGCGGTGCGCAAACGCGTGTTCAGCTGGATATAATCGCGTCTGTAACTTTAAACCGCGGTGTATGCATTTCAACACGAATCCATAACGCATACATTGTCGCAGAACACGATAAAGTATTACATAACGCGTCTTATCGTTTAAAGTAGGCAGAAGCTTCTCCTGGCTCACGCCTGGCGGTTTCACGCACACCATGCAGATCGGTAGGTCGGCGTGTTTGTCGTGAAGCGCGCGCGGATACTCCAAATCGACCTCCAAAATATAACCCTCGGGGTGATCCTAAGGTATAGCGGAGACATCGAGATTGGCAGCGTCTTCGATCCTTCGGAATCCATGATTGGGCAGCGGCTGACACATTGCCCACCCATGCAGATTGTTTACGTCGTAATGCATGAGATATTTCGACGGTTCCGCCGGATCGTAGTCCCGCATATACCGATTGTTGGCCCTCTCGTAGCGATTGGAGCACTGACTCAAACCATCGCATATACCGCGCTCTACGGACAGCAACATATCCACGTCCGTGAAAAGCTCCAGCCTGATTCCCGTATGCTTTAACATCGCGCCCCAGGTGAAGCCCGGAAGCGCATAATAATGGACTGGATCCAAGTTATAATTTAGAATGCAACTATCGGGAAATCATTCGAAAACGTCGGTCAACAATAGGACATCGTTTTTCAAGTAAAGTTTACTTTTACTCCCCAAGTGTGCGCAACTGGAATTTGGTCCATACCTCTATGGCATGATTGTATGCTTCCTCGCTGATATCGCTGTCGGTCAGTCTGTTGCGAAACGACTGGCGTGGTGGTAAAGCCGTCTCTTACATTCGAGCCGGACTATCTATATAGTCGTAAGGAAAAATACCTTTCCTCGCAAGAAAGTTAAACTGCTCGACGCTCAAGTCCGAAAATTGTAACTTCAAATTTGTCAGCTGAGATTCCGCCAAGTATGAACTCAATTTGTCCAAACTGGAGGCCATAAATTTTAACGAATCGATAAATCTCCACCGTATATTATAATTTCGCAAATATTTGGTAAATGAAATTTATTTTTCCTTATGTACAGGTAGCAGATATACCGATCCGTCATACAAATTAGTGATCGTCTCGAAAATAAAATGTGAATCATAGCCGGAAAAATTGTGGAAAATCACTGGAATGACATGCGAATCTTTAAAATTTAAATTACAATTATTGTGAGCCGGTTCTCTGTATCTGCCGGTTAGATTATCGTGATCGCGAATACGAAGTTGATTTGAAAGAAACGGCTTTTTGCATATATGACAATTGGGGTCATTATAGTGACGGGATCGTTCGGTAACACTAAGATTACGCATGGGCACGATTGTCCTCAGTTTCTCGCTAGCGATGCGCTCAATGACCTTGAGCTCGCGTACGAACCATTCGATGACGTCGGCACCCCGATGAGCATTGTATCTCAAGTGTGACGCATCGTGAGCACTTTTTACATAATAGCCTACACTAATAGGTTCATGTTTCTGATAAATATTACTACTACTACTACTACCACTACTGTTCCATTGTTCAACTTTTGATGTACTCGAGATCCGCCTATACAACGAATTGCTCTCGTTCCCCATTTTTGATGTTCTTGAAGGATACACAGCGATCCTCGGCTTTACTCGGCAGCATCAAGCGGAGATTATCGTTGAGCTGCACGCAATCCTGCTCATGCGACTTGAGCCTCTCCACTGTGCGGAAGTATTGAAGACATATAAAAAAAAATTTAATATAAAACATATGCAGTTAACTTTGTATTTTTCCAGTATTATTATTATTATTACATACTGATCGCATATATAATGTGCAATTTGTTTCTTGGTGAATTGGCTTCGCATCAGTCTCGAGAGATTCCTTATGCACATAAAATGTACAGCTCCCTGTTCATCATTGACTAGAAGAAGATTAGCATGCCTCGATCTCTTCTTCTTCTTCGTCACCTGAAGAGGTACAAATCTGATTTTTGTGTCGATATTTTGCTTTTCATTCTCCAAGGTAAAGATGTGGGCCGACACGTCATTATCCGTCTCGAATTTCGGGATCTGTTTTACCGTAGTTGGAAAGATTATGCTACCGACGTCTAAAACAGTCCGAAAATGTGGATACGAGGACGTGCGTATTGGATTAGCCGTAGGTTTTGCCGGATAGAGTGCCACCGTCACGGACCACGCGAAACATGCATTATCACTGGTTTCTAAATTTATCAGAACTTTCCTACTTGCGATAGCAGATGGTAGATTAATTCTACAACCCGCGTGCAACGGGTTCAAACGATTAATGTTAACTAGTAAAAAATGGATTTTGTGTAAAGCCCAACCGCTATCACTCTCTTGAAATTCACTTAATTTTTTCATAACAACGTCTAAAATATTTTTCCTATACCAATCACTAAAATTATCAGTTTCATACAATATTGCGTTAGTAGTACTAATGTTTTTTTCATCACTATTGTCCTTGGAGATGAATTGTCCATTAAATACACAATAACCTTAATACTATATGCACTAACAAATACCTTATCTATACGCATACGCATTAATACTTCCGCGTCTATTAAAAAATCCTTCGGCTTTATATAATTACTACTAACTACCATGCCGCTGCATATTCGACTTCGAAACGCCGAATCAAGCTCCTACCAGATAAGTCCTTGTACGTCATTGCTACAACTAGCACCTGATTTAATATAATTCAGTTCTCTCTGCGCTCGTAGCAATAGATACTTTATACATGCTATTTCGGCGAAATTCTTTTGACGCGTTCTAACAGGCAAAGCTCGATCCGCGTTGCTCAATGGTCGAATATGCTCGCTTCATTCCAGTACCCATGCATCGTATTCGAAAGCACTATTAATTGTAAAAAACTTTCTGCGTAAATCAGTAGACATTTTTTGTTTTTAAAAAAAAAATTATTAAAAAAATTTAAGATTCTGTCATACGGTAGACAAGAACAAGAATAAATAAATAATTGTGAATGCGTCTCTCGCGAAGAGTGACGCTTATGAGCAATTCCACCAATTCGGGAATTGGTTTACCGACGAACATCCCAGATTTTTTTGATATTCTCAGATCTTTTACTCTTTATCGACAAATGATTCTCTAATTTCTTTCAGAATTTTTTATCCATTATTTACAACGTGGTTATATTGGAAAGTTTTTGATTTTAAGTACATCCTACCTTTTAATTTATTTTCTATACATTTTCAAATAACATAATAAATTTTTTTCACACATGATTTCCATGTAAAAAAATCTCACCTTTCCAGTGGAATAATTGTTCTTCTAGTAACATCACTTTATGCCGAAGAAATTAGCGTTTAAAGTATAAAAATCAATTCTTTAGGAAATGCGTATTTTTTTTTTACTATTTTTTTCGTAAAGTTGAGAAAATTTCACATGGAACCTGTAACTTTCAAAATGGGATTCCCATTAAAACTCGTCGAATCGATAATAATAAAAAAAAAGAAATAATAAATAGTTTAGCGCAATTATTATGAACTATCTCGATTCTTATGGACTTTTTTTCCAAGTACGACACTAGAGCCTGTAATATTTATTCGAAATGACTTAATTTTATTACTGTAAGTGCCGGTTTCTTTGCGTAAAAATCAGGATTACGTAGGAGTACCAGATTAAATTTCTTTATATGCAGTAATAGCTCCCCCAGTGTGTTTTTGCTATTCTATATATCATATTTTATTTTTAAATCAACATCAAACTTACAAATTTTAAATTTTAAACTTTCAAAACAAGAGTGTATTTAGGGTTGGGGAACAAAAAATTTAGATTTGTACTCCTACGTAATCTCAACTTTTACGCAAAGACACCGGCACTTACAGTAATAAAATTAAGTCATTTCGAATAAATATTACAGGCTCTAGTATTATACTTGGAAAAAACGTCCCTAAGAATCGAGATAGTCCATAATACTTGCGGTAAACTATTTATTATTTTTTTTTTATTATTATTAACCATTCGACGAGTTTTAATAGGAATCCTATTTTGAAAGTTACATTTTCCATCTGAAATTTTCTCAACTTTACGAAAAAAAATAGTAAAAGAAAAAATACGCATTTCCTGAAAAATAGTTTTTTTTACTTTAAACGCTAATTTCTTCTGTATAAAGTGATGTTACTAGAAGAACTATTATTCCACTGGAAAGGTGAGATTTTTTTACATGGATACCATGTGTGAAAAAAATTTATTATGTTATTTGAATATGTATAGAAAATAAATTAAAAGATAGGACGTACTTAAAATCAAAAACTATCCAATATAACCACGTCGTAA
Organism: Prorops nasuta; assembly: GCF_024137725.1. NCBI lineage: Eukaryota > Metazoa > Arthropoda > Insecta > Hymenoptera > Bethylidae > Prorops > Prorops nasuta. The sequence goes on from NW_027116810.1 coordinate 1,941,238, forward strand.
ATAATGGATAAAAAATTCTGAAAAAAATTAGAGAATCATTTTTCAATAAAGATTACAAGATCTGAGAATATAAAAAAAATCTGGGATGTGCGTCGTTAATGCAGTTCCCGAATTGCTGGAATTGCTCATATATATAAAATTTTAATGCTTTTTTTTTCAAACAAAGGTATCCTCTTTTAGTGGCCACTGTCCCGAAGAAATTAATATATACAGATAAAGGATGGCAGAGTTAAATATAATTATTAATCAAATATTCAGCATTTACTCTTCTAGTAGTATTAGCATACACAAAAATTGTTTATTGTTTCAGTTTCAAATATATGAGAAAAGGTAACAAAAAAGAAATTCGCAAATGAATAATAGCTAGTGAATAAACAAATCATATTTTCTTTTTTAATTATACTTCTTGCATCTATGTATTAGAATTTTTTACTTTATGTAACATTAAATATTTATGTACCTATAAGAGCATTTTGCTTTCCGAAACCATTTTTATCTCTAGAAGAAATGATGAAACAGAAAGTTTAAAAAATTATATGCATCAAATGTATTATTATTTTCTTTTGAAAATATTGTATCGCTTGTAAAAAAAGGACGGCATGTACATAAGTCGTATCTAGCATGATTAATATATAATAATATATATATTTTAATTAAAAAAAATAGTGAAATCCAAATGTTAGGCAAGTATAAATTTTTGCCATGGCGAAAAATGAAATTTGGAAAAAAGTAAATAGTAATACAAAAATTACTTGCCAGGCCCGTAATATTCATGTGTAAGTCGTTATCTTGCTATATAAGCATTGCTTCTCGTAAGTTATAAATGTGGCTATTTAATACGACTGCATACAACAGGCCCGGCAAGTCATTTTTGTATTACTATTTACTTTTTTCCAAATTTCAATTTTCGCGATGGTAAAAATTTATGCTTGCCTAACATTTGGATTACACTATTTTTTTTAATTAAAATATTTTATATTATTATATAAACAAGCTTTGCTTGTAAAAAAAGGACGGCAAGTACATAAGTCGTATCTAGTATAATTAATATATAGTAATATAAAATATTTTAATTAAAAAAAGTAGTGAAATCCAAATGTTAGGCAAGTATAAATGTTTTCCATGGCGAAAATTGAAATTTGGAAAAAAGTAAATAGTAATACAAAAATTACCCTCCAGGCCCGATGTATGCAATCGTATTAAATAGCCACATTTTTAACTTACGAGAAGCAATGCTTATATTGCAAGATAGCGACTTACACATGAATATTACGGGCCCGGCAAGTAATTTTTGTATTACTATTCACTTTTTTCCAAATTTCAATTTTCGCCATGGAAAAACATTTATACTTGCCTAACATTTGGATTTCACTACTTTTTTTAATTAAAATATTTTATATTACTATATATTAATCATACTAGATACGACTTATGTACTTGCCGTCTTTTTTTTACAAGCAATGCTTGTTTTTTGTGGGATCTTATAACGTTTTGTAAGAATATAGGAATTAAAACAAAAAATTGTTTTAACTAATTCATCTAATGAAACATTTTCCAATGTTCTCATCGTTCCATAATGTAAAGCTTCAATTCGAGATATTAATTTATTAATCTATTAAATATAATACAAAATATTACAATGATGAGTTCTTATCATAATTACACTTTTAGAGGCATTTAACATAGGATTCAATGACTGTTTGAGTTATATTTTCAACATCTTATACCCAATATCACATTAAAGCCTTTCGCTTTCAAAAATTTGTTTCTAAATTTACCTTTAAATCCACTTTTTTCTTAGGTGTTACTCTCACTATCATCTTTGCATTATGGCTCTTTCCCTGGTAAACTAGTGACATTTATATATTCTTTTCATTAATATAAACTGTAAAATATACAGGGTGTTTCACGTAAGGCGCCCCAGCTCGAAAAGAGGACTTAGAGCGCATGGTGGGGCAGATACATCTAATTGGCCGCGGTTGGAGAGAGAGTAAGAGAAAGAGGACAAGAGTTGACCAAAGATGACTGGTGTGAGCGGGGAAGGGAGGGGCAGCGATACGCTAGGCGTATCGTCTAGTAAAGGATAGCTCTATCCTTCTCCACGTTATTGCTTCTCTCTCCCTCCGCGGCCAATTAGATGCATCTGCCCCCACCATGCCCTCTGAGTCCTCATTTCGAGCTGGGGCGCCTTACGTGAAACACCCGTATACCAATTAATGCAATGGAAGTATATGTTTTTTAGGTATACTGCTTTCAGTTTCTTGAAGATACACACTGTATGTTCTATTACATGTGAAATATTAAAATTATAAATTCCTTTCATATTTACACATTTACATGATTTTATTATAATTTTCATCAACTATGTTATTTCTAATTCCAAAGTTGTATGCCCAAAATCACCTGCAGGCACTTCACTCTCAAGGATTTTCTTATAAATTAACTCATATTTATCCATCACTTTTTTAGCTGTTACCCTCAACATCAACTTTGAATTATGGCACTTTCTCCAGCACACTAGTGCCATTTTATTTTCCTTTAATTAGGATAAACTAGGAAATACACCAATTTATACAATGGATGCCTCTCTTTATTAAATATATACAGCTTTCAGTAGCCTAATTTTATTCACCATATGCCTGATCACATGTAAAATATTGCAATCATGAATTCTTTTCATATTTACACATCTACATAAATTTATTATAATTTTCATCAACTTTGTGATTTCTAATTCCAAAGTTGTATGCCTAAAATCACCTGCAAGCACTTCACTCTCAAGGATTTTCTTATAAATTAGCTCATATTTATCCATCATTTTCTTAGCTGTTACCGTCAACATCAACTTTGAATTATGGCACTTTCTCCAGCACACTAGTACCATTTATATTTTCCTTTCATTAATATAAACTAGGAAATACACCAATTTATACAATGGAAGCCACTCTTTTGTGGATTTACTGCTTTCAGTTTCGCAAAGTTATTCACTGTAAATTCTATTGCATAGAAAATATTAATATGATGACTTCTTTTCATTGTTTCATTTCTAGATGACGTTATCATTAAAATTATGATTTAATTGACTTATATATTTCAAAGGGTTTATGCCCAAAATCACCTGCAAGCCTTTCGCTATTAAAAATTGGTTTCCAAATTTTTTAATTACTCCACCTTTTCCTTAGGTTTAACTCTCAACATTAACTATGCATTATGGCTCTTTCTATGGTAAACTGGAATCATTTCTGACTTCTTGTATTAAATATTACAGCTCAACCCTGCACAATGACACAATAAACACGTTATTGTAAATCAATCTGAAATAAAATCTCACTAAAGACCAAAAAATATATTACATATTATATTATAAAAATCAATGTTATTCTTATAAAAAATTAAATTTGAATAATTTTTTTAGTAATAATAATAATTTCTTTCTATTCTGATTGGGGAAGCGTAGGTAAATATTTGGTTTTAATACTTTTTTATATTATACTTGAATATTAAATAACGATTAGAAAATATTTATCTGCTTTTCTTTAATCGTAGTAATAAGAAAGATTTATTGTCTCCTGGAATATTGTTTCTATATATGATATAACCTATCGGACAGTTGAAATCCATATGAGTTTAAAGAAAAGAAAACTTTAAACATGAATTTTGTTATTGATTTCCATACCTGGATCTTTAGCATATGTTTAATCCTCATCCTTCTCTGTTTCACTTACAACCTTCGTTAATCTGCATTCTCCAATGACAGGGTATTTCCAAGAATTGTTATAGCATTTGGCACTGGTTGGCATCAAACTGCAAACTATGAAATAATGCCTATATATAACTTTGTTTTAATTAAACAAATTCTTTTTACAATGTACTTACTTTATATGAAAATATTTATGTTTATAGCTGTTGAGACACTACCATGTGTCTTAATTATGAGTGAATGTAACAAGATCATCCTTATCTGTTTTATCTGCAATAACCTGCATTCTTGAATAACAGGGTATTTCAATAACCTTTGAAGTACATCTGGAAAAAGAGACTCAACAAAGTAATTGTTATATTTTAATACATGCTTATGCTGAATTAAAAAATAAATAAATAAACAATTAATTTTTAATTACATACATTTTAAGCAGTTGAATGAGTTACACATACTTTACCATATGATAATGAACAATTGGCTTATCTTTTTCTTTCGCTAGTAAATTGACATATCATTGAGTCATCAACAGTTAATCACATTTCAAACTACTGTTTCCATTGCTCAACCAGTACTCCGTAGTTGCATTAAACCAAAGCTCTGTTTTCCAGCAACACATGGCAGCACTATCTTCTTTATCTATTTTATTATAAAAAGTAGTAATATCCACTGGAACTGTAACTGATTCCTCTTTAACTATGGTAGTACCTTTTGGTGCTTGCATTTATCCAAGAATTGTTATAGCATTTTGCACTGGGCTGGCATCAAATTGCAAACTATGAAAGGATACCTTGTATATAACTTTGCTTTAATTAAACTAATTTTTTTCACAATGTACTTACTTTTCTTAAAAACGTTTATGTTAATTGCTGTTGAAACACTACCATGTGTGTTGGTTATGAGTGAACGTAACAACCTCATCCTTCTGTTTCATTTACAATTTTCGTTAATCTACATTCTTCAATAACAGGGTATTTCCAAGAATTGTTAGAGCATTTGGCACTGGTATGACTTCAAATCAGAGCTGCATACAAGGAAAATATTTTGTTTATAACCTGAAATAAAATCCCACAAAGTACCACAAAATATTAAATTTTAATATATTTTACAATGTTGTGTTACTTATCTAATTCTCCATCAGACTCCTTCATGTATTTATTCCTTTAGTTTGTTTAATTATCTACACTTTGAATTATATTATACTATTTTTATCCAAACAGAGTAATTTTGATTTTGACAGTTCTATCGAAATCGATCGAAATTTAGTGTTATGCCGGTATTGAATATAGCAGTTGAATATAGCAGCCAACTTCAGCCCGAGACATACTGAGAAAAGGGAGAAGAATTTCAACTTCGGCATATATATAGCTAACAGAGTATGAGATCTCTGGATTGCGTGAACCGATTTTAATGTTTATGGGCTCAAATAAAAGCTCGTTCAAAACCATTTTAAGAAAAGCTTTGCTTAAATCATGATAGTGGATTATTCACAAAGAAAAATCGGTTTGAAAATTAGGACAGCCAAACTTGCTGTATAAGAGAGTAGTGCCTCGACGGCCGTATATACATGTCATTATCTACTTTTTTGTGTACTTGCCGTCGAGACACTACAGTGTCTCTTGATTAATCATGCTAGATACGACTTATGTACTTGCCGTCCTTTTTTTAAAAGCGAAGCTTGTTTTTTGTGGGATCTTAGAACGTTTTGTAAGAATAAAGGAATTAAAACTAAAAAATTGTTTTAACTAATTCAATCTCACAAAACATTTTCCAATGTTGTTATCGTTCCATAATGTAACTTTTCAAATCGAGATATTAATTTATTAATCTATTAAATAAAACACAAAATACTACAATGATGAGTTCTTATCATAATTACACTTTTAGATGCATTTAACATAAGATTCAATGACTGTTTGAATTATATTTTCAACATCTTATACCCAAAATCACCTTAAAGCCTTTCGCTTTTAAAAATTTGTTTCTAAATTTACCTTTAAATCCACTTTTTTCTTAGTTGATGCTCTCACTATCACCTTTGCATTATGGCTCTTTCCCTGATAAACGAATGACATTTATATATTCTTTTGATTAATATATACTGTAAAATATATACCAGTTAATGCAGTGGAAGCCTATGTTTTTTAGGTATACTGCTTTCAGTTCCTGAAGATACACATCGTATGCTCTATTACATGTGAAATATTGAAATCACGAATTCCTTTCATATTTACATAACTGCATGATTTTATTATAATTTTCATCAACTATGTGATTTCTAATTCCAAAGTTGTATGCCGAAAATCACCTGCAAGAACTTTAGTCTCAAGCATTTGCTTAGAAATAGATCCCTTTTTTTACATTTTTCTTAACAGTTACTACCAATATCAACTAAGAATCAGGGTTCTTTTTTAAGCAATCTATATAGTGCCATTTGTATTTTCTTTACAATAATATAAACTAGAAAATACACAAATTTATACAATGGAAGCCTCTCTTTTGTCGATATACTGCTTTCAGATTCGCAAACTTATTCACTGTATATTCTAGTGCATGGAAAATATTAAAGTGATGACTTCTTTTCATGGTTTCATTTCTATATATATAGATGATGTTCTCATTATATTTATTATGTAATTGACTTATATTTTTCAAAGAGTTTATGCCCAAAATGACCTGCAAGCTTTTCAATATTAAAAATTGGCTTCCAAATTTTTTAATTTCTCCACCTTTTCCTTAGTTTTAACTCGCTCAACATTAACTTTGCATTATGGCTCTTTCTACGGTAAACTGGTATCATTTTTTACTTCTTCTATTAAATATTACAGCTCAAGCCTGCACAATGACACAATAAACACGTTATTGTAATTCAATCTGAAATAAAATCTCACTAAGTACCAAAAAATATATTACATATTATATTATAAAATTTAATGTTATTTTTATAAAAAATTAGATTTGAATAAATTTTTTGCAGATAATAATAATTTCTTTCTATTCTGATTAGGGAATCGTAGATAAATATTTGGTTTTAATACTTTTTTATATTATACTTGAATATTAAATAATGATTAGAAAATATTCATCTACTTTTCTTTAATCGTAGTAATAAGAGTTTTAATGTCTCCTGAAAAATTTGTTTGTATATATAATAAACAGAAACTGTTATTGTCTCATGGAATATTATTCTTATATGTGATATAACCTATCGGGCAGTTGAAATCCATATGAGTTAAAAGAAAAGAAAAAGTTGAACATGAATTTTGTTAGTGATGTCCATACCTGGATGTTTAGCATATGTTTATCAAATATCTTAAAAATTTCATTTAATTAATATGCTCCTGATAATCACCGATACACATAAATGTTGAAAGTATACTTCTCCTTGGCTCAGTGTTGAAAATATTAATCTTATTTCATCCAGTCAGGTCTACTATCCTTAGCAATGAAAATAGAAATGTTCTATCTCAATTTATCTGAAAAAGAAATTTTTCAAAGTACCACAAAGTATATTAACATCTTGTATTGTAAAATATAACGTTATACTTTTCTATTAATTGTCGACTCCTTATGTCATTATTATTCCAATTTATTTATCATTTCGAAAATTTAACACATTCACTAACATAGCAATGATTAACCTCACTGTATTATATATAAATAACCTTACACTACAATTGACAGTTAACAGTAGTCGCCGGATTAATTATATCGATTACATCGATTTTATTTGATAGTTCAGAACACTGGATTTGTCGTTCAGTATAACCGGTTGGCAACACTGAGAAAAAATGACGTCATTTTCTTTAGCGGTTAACTTTAGCCCGAGACATACATTCTGGCTGGAAAAGAAGAAGATTATGGAGAAGAATCTCAATTTTCAATATATATATAGCTAACTCAGTATGAGATCTCTGGATTGCATGAACCGTTTTTAATGTTCATGGTCTTAAATGAAAGCTTGTTCCAAACTAGTTTAAGGAAAGCTTTACTTAAATCATGACAGTGGATCATTCACGGAAATAAATCGGTTTGAAAATTGAGGCGGCCAAACCTACTGTATAAGTTACACGGTTGTGCTCGGCGGTACAGACATGTCATTATCTACTTTTATATGTACTTGCCGTCGAGACACTACCGTGTCTCTTGATATTATCTCAACATACAATTATATAGAACAAGTATGCTTATCTTTCGTATTTTTGTTATATATTGAAATAAGACCACTAAATGTTTATATCACTTGTGACGCTATTGTCTATCCCGAGGGATAGCGTAGAAGGAAAGGGAGGAGTGATCCCTCACCGATCGCATTCGCGTCCCAATAGTCGACTTCCTACAAGACCCGGGCGCCTTCGATGTAATATTAATAATACCCTAATATTTATTTATACAGAGGGGTTTCTAACCCTCGTACGCGAATATAGGGGAGGGGGTGCTAATACAATAATTCCTTAACTTCGATTAAACTATCTTTATTATAAATTCCGGGCTCAATACAATACCCGGTTCTCCTTACCCGGTATAATTGTGTTACGCGAGGTCCTAAGTGTGGACGCGGCCTAAGTTGTGCGAACGCGGCTGAAGCCCCGATGACGTAGTAGCTAACCTCGCGCTCGAGCATTGTTGCCAGAAAGTAGACCGTCGGTCTACAGAATTTCCTCCTCCACTTACCACCACAGATGCAGGCTCGTTTGCGTGAGCCATCCCCGCTTCTAACGCTGCTCGATGGTCACGAACACAAGTAGAAGCGTCCGTACATGTGTAGACTGACTTCGCTCGCTCTCGCCTATCATCGGATTAAAGAGAGAGCGGAGATACTTTCTCGGACCTCTCTGTCTTTCTCGCTGTTAGCGTCTAGCAGAAGTTCGAGGCAAAATCTTTCTGCTTCGCTTTGCCGAAAATCTATGAATATTTTATGTTATTTACATTTGCAGCCTAATTCCTTTATACATGTTTTTCAGCATATTTATTTATAAGCATTGACTTATTATAGTCAATAATAAATAAAGGAAATGCGCATGTGATATGTAGTAATTACTTTAAATACAATTTCATCTTTATATTTCGCTTACTTCCGTAAAATATTCATTTCTTTAATTTATTATTGATTTTTGTAAGTCAACGGCTATTAAAAAAAATTTAATCTTAAAAAAAAAAAGAAAAGTACCGAGCAGGAACCGAACCCGGACCCACGAATCGCCACGCGGTTACCTTACCGCCTAGACCACGAAGCTTCTTCGGTGCACCGTAAACAGAAAGTCTTCTTAAGGACTTGAAATCTTCTTTTAAACCATATTAATAAACGAGCAACCGACAGCTTTATTCATTATTATTCTGTCATAATGGTACAAAAATTAAAGAATTATTATATATTGAATAGTTTTCAAAAGCTGTTCCAATAGCCAAGAACGAAGATAAATATAATCAACGCTCGTAGTTTCCGTCCTTGGCTATTGGAACAGCTTTTGAAAACTATTCAATATATAATTATTCTTTAGTTTTTGTACCATTATGACAGAATAATAATGAATAAAGCTGTCGGTTGCTCGTTTATTTGTACGCTTCAAAAGAAAATTTCAAGTCTTTAAGAAGACTTTTTGTTTACGTTGCACCGAAGAAGCTTTGTGGTCTAGGCGGTAAGGTAACCACGTGGCGATTCGTGGGTCCGGGTTCGGTTCCTGCCCCGTACTTTTCTTTTTTTTTTAAGAATAAATTTTTTTTTAATGGCCGTTGACTTACAAAAATCAATAAAAAATTAAAGAAATGCATATTTTACGGAAGTAAGCGAAATATAAAGATGAAATTGTATTTAAAGTAATTACTACATATCACATGCGCATTTCCTTAATTTATTATTGACTATAATAAGTCAATGCTTATAAATAAATATGCTGAAAAACATGTATAAAGGAATTAGGCTGCAAATGTAAATAACATAAAATATTCATAGATTTTCGGCAAAGCGAAGCGGAAAGATTTTGCCTCGAACTTCTGCTAGACGCTAACAGCGAGAAAGACAGAGAGGTCCGAGAAAGTATCTCCGCCCTCTCTTTAATCCGAGGATAGGCGAGAGCGAGCGAAATCAGTCGACACATGTACGGACGCTTCTACTTGTGTTCGTGACCATCGAGCAGCGGTAAAAGCGGGGATGGCTCACGCAAACGAGCCTGCATCTGTGGTGGTAAATGGAGGGGAAAATTCTGTAGATCGACGGTCTACTTTCTGGCAACACTGCGCTCGAGCCATTAATCGGCGTTCGCGGTGGTCCCCAACGGGTCGCGCGGTAGTCGCGCGCCACCGGCGGATTCCTAAGCTAACTACTACGCGACGCTACGCGGATAAGACCCTATCCCCGCGCGTGCACGTCACTCGACGGTTATTCGCAGTTACTCCGTTCCCGCGTACTCAAGCACAACAACGACCCAGCTTGTTTACGTTTGGGAGTCTAAGGTCGCGTGTCCTCACGATGATTATACTAAGTCCGCGGCCTTGAACCCACTCAAGGTAACGTTCCTGTCAACGGTCAAACTCACAATGAATAGATGTAATCGCGCACACTTTTACTAATTCGCGCGTCTACACAATACGACGTTCGTTACAGGTCCGACGGAATGACCACTCCGCTAGGTTGCCCGCTTACCTGTGACAGGTGAGCAGGGCTAGCGGTTCTCTATAAAACCGATCGGTGCTACGAGCCCTAGAGCCCTAGCACACCCCGGGACGTCACAGGACTTTAATACGAAATGAATAAACACCCTTACTTCAGCTTTCAAGGGCGGACTCTCTTCTTTCTCTCTGCTCTCTATCTCTCGCTCGCCCTTGTCTCCTTCTCTCTCTCTCTCTCTCTCTCTCCTTCTCTCTCCTTCTGCCGCCCTTGATTCTAGCCCTCAGGGCCGATGCACTCCGCTGTCCGGTATGGGTTCGCGGCCGAGCTGCAATCGCTGCACTATCTCTGTCACTGGTTTTCTATGCAGCGGCTGTGGTTTCGGTCGCGAAATTATATCGGCGGCGGGGAAGAATACTGCTCGATCTGTCCCTTTTGACATCAAAAATACGTGTGTCGAGGCAGTTCGCGGGAGCAGGTAAGGCCCTGCGCCTGTCCCGCCGCTGCCCCGCTACACCCATCGCGCGGCACTAGGGAGCCGACAAGTTATCGATCCTAGATCAATACTTATCGGTTGATAACTCCCTAGTTCGTACGCGACCCGCCTATCTAGCGCTTGAGATTAGCAAAGCGCTAGATGGCAGCTATTGTAACGCTGCGGGAACGCAACTTTAACCACTATGTAAAAAACTGTTATACTATTAAATATTTATTAACTTTCTGAAACCAATTATTTATATATGAATTCTCTATTTTCAAAATAATGGTCTTCACTTTTGTAATGTTTTATAGAATCTATGAACTCCAGAAACGATTGCTTCAAAAATGGATAAATCAGTTTTAGTGACAATTATAATGTGTGATTAACAGATAACTATTTTGCACGTTTTGCTACATCCAACTTTTAAATGTATATAAATATAAGATATCCTCTAAGACAATTATTGAACGAAATGAAATTCTTTAAAAATGCCCTTAATTTGTCATGCTGGATGAATTGTATCTATCAATAATTATTGGCACCAATGAACCGAATATTAATAATTGCAAAAAAAAAATAGGATAAATATAAACTCGCCAATAAATTAGTAAAAATTTATTCTATAAATGATGGTTCAATTATCTTTTTCCTTTATAATTTAATTTAAAGTTAGTAATAACAAGCCTTTTTCGCTTCTATTAATTATTTTTTTAATTTTAGTTTAATGAATAGTCCCAAACTGAAAATCTGAAAAATCTAAAAATATGTATAGCTTTAGATTTTGTAATACTATTAAAAATGTGAGAAAAATATTGTTATTTTAATTACCTTTATCTTTTAATGCTTTCTTGATTTTATTTATTATTCTTTCATTTTCAGTAACACTTATTTGCAGGCATTTTTCTAAAGTAGCCCATCCTCCTTTCTCGTCCCACAGCCATGTGTGAATCGAGTTGGATAATTTTTTTTTAATAACAAAATTTTTTCCGTGACCTCTATTTATTTGCTTTATTTCAATGTCATATATTTTTATTATATCAATCAGATTTACTGAAAATAAAATATATTTATTTTTTTTTAAGTATTTAAAATAAAATTTAAGTACAATCTTTTCGAAATAGTAAATTTATATGTATTTTTGCATTATACAACAAATATAAGAGCTGCTTTAACAGGGAGGAAGGGTAAAACCGACTATTTGATGCCTTTTCGATTCCCTACTCTAATTTGGTAGTAATAATAAAAACATGAATATATATCCACGCATAAAATTCTAATTACCTAAAAATATCTATTCCAGGCTACTATTCGCTACAAAAATTCTGATGGCAAAAATTTTGTATTTTTCCTTTTTCTCATAGTCGATATTTTCTTGTTTAACTATATCTATAATAGATATAATATCTTTAACAAAATGTTTTATATTTATAAGTTGAAGAGCTTATACAACAATAAATGTGGTAACACTCACCGTAATCTGGAATCACTTTTGAAATACAAGTAGAGGAGTAAATTTTAATTTAATTTGGAACTATTAAAGTAATAATATTTAGGATTGAAACATCACCAAAATGTTGGTTTTTATTTATTCTACAATAAGATTAGTAGGTAAAAGTCCTCAATGACATTCTGGACTGACACAAATTGGTTGTTGGAAGATATAAAGATGTAGAAAGCAGAGTGTGTTGCATTAGCCGATACATAAATAAGAGTAAAAAATACCTAATATGTGGAGATTTAGTCATTGTACCTTTAAAAATGATCATTTAAGTGTTTATGTGTTACGTGACATGTATATATGAAAAGATTCGATGTCCTATGATGTATCATTGTGTTAATTGGAACAGTTTCAATGTAATGTTCCTCCCTTTGTATACATATGTTGTAACTTCCAAGCCGTTTATTCTTAATTCTCAGGCGTTCTGATAACTTCAATTTTTTTTTATTTCTTTTAAATAGATTTGTTACTCTAGAATAAATGTGTTATTGTTTCAAATCTCTTACATTATAACGCTCAGACCGATCGTTCGCATCCTTTGAAGTTGTTTCTTGAGCATTTCGATGGATTAATTTATTTTTTCTTACGCTTGTAATGGGCATTTTGAAGTTGTGGTTCGGCCCTGAAGTTCCGAAGTGTGGCAGAGCCATCCGAGGGACGTGGACGAGTGCCGATGGAGGGAGATCGGCAGTTAACGACTAGTCGAAGCGCGAGATAGACTTCTTATAATATTGTATTACGTTGCGAATCAGAATAAACTGTGACGTCGTATTTCGCGGCCTGGCCAAATAAGTGTTTCTACTCAGGTTATTTCCTAAATACAGAATTTTTCACTTTTGAGCCTTGGTTTGCCAGGGGATAGGCAGTGACCAGAACCGACGCACAAGGAACACGGAGGAGTTATTGGCCGGGTAATTAAATAAGTAAATGACTAGTTTCTAAGACAAAAGAAATACAGCTTATTTTAATTTGTACGGATCTGCAAACGTTTCATAATTACAATAGGGCATTCCCTACGTCTTATTACAATGATAAAGATAATGGTGTAATTTAGTCATTTATCCGAATTATCCCATAACGAAACGGAGATCCCGTAACATAAATTGTTTACGAGGGGTTGGACGCCAGCTTGCTAGATCCGTCACTGTGACCCTCCGCGGCTGACCGGCTTGAGGTTGTCTCGGGGTGTGGACCAAGACGCTTCTTACACAAATCTGAAAATAATATGGGGGCGGCTAGGGCAGTGCGATTCGCCTAGGTACGCGTCGGGAGGACTTCGAGGAAGCTTTATGCCGCTTTCCTCGGACGAGGGACTACACCTCGTCTTAATGGGTATTCTCGAAATACAAGGGGACTCCTACGCGATTCGCGACCTATATCACCTACTTGTTATTTCCTAGACCGTCCCAGAGGAATTACATAATAATAATTAACAGAAATAACCGATGGTTGGATTAATATGTCCCCCCCCGGTTTGAGGGATTGTCGCGTAGGCGAGCACGGAACGGCTACCCGCGCCGGACGAGACTCGAAAGGAACGGAAAAGAAAAAAAGAAGAATAGACATAGATAAATAGCAGGTCCTGATCCCTCTTACGGAGAAATCAGGTTTACCTTAGATCTAGGGCTACTTAGACTGGAGTGATAGGTTAGGGTGTGGCATGCTCTCGTGCGCATCCTCCACCGCTAGGTTGACAGCTACGCCTCCTTCGATGCTCTGGATTCAGCTCCACGGATTCATGCACTAACTACTCACTATCACGTCCAGGCAATTGACTACAGGGCAATGCCCTTACCGAAAAATGTGTCTCGGCGACGAAGAAAAGAAGCAAAACGGGGAGCACGTCCTATCTTAAGAATTCCCAATCTACGAGTGACTTGGGGGGACAGCGACACGCGGGATTATTACAGGCGCGCGTGCGCGGATCGACCCCCTATCGACCCGCGATCGAACCCATTACGCGTAATGATCGCGGGGTCACACAGGTGGCGCCTGCCCCTCCCTTTCACAGGGCAAGGAGAAGGCAGAACATAACGACTAGTATTTGACGAGCGGATGCTTCGTCACAAAACATATATGATTATTGTATCGGATTATATAATAGAATAAATACCATCTAACACGCTTAAGAATAAATGTCTTATTTGTGTTTAAAAATGCTAATTTTGTATTTCCAAAAAACTCGCCAGCGATCGTCCTTATCTTCGCGCCGCGCGGACCCAGCTCCTGTTTCTCCGCCTTTCTTTGAAAGGAATTAATTAACTCGATTGTTAAACGATCTTTCTTTTGTTTATCATTTTTTTTTGGGAAGCCAATTTTGCCGTTTTGGTCACTTGAAACGCTAGCGCTTTCTCTTTTGTTCCCTTTAGTCAGGAATAAAAGATTGCAGGCAGCACATTAAATTCGAAGGTCCAAAATGTACAAAATCTTCCTTATTCTACAATTCTCCATATTTTTTCCCTCTTCGGTTTAACTTATTTAACAAATACTATTTCTCTCTCTCTCTCTCTCTCTCTCTCTCTCTCTCCCTTCATTTGCTTTCTCGGAACCCCACCGTTAGTCACGTTACTTGCGATGAGGTTTCCTCTCAGACGCTAATCGGCAGATCTCACGCTTACTGCTTTATGCTATTCTATCCCTTCTCTAATACATCCTATGTCCAAATTTTAACCATCGAATCCGTTTTGTCACCAGCATGGCCCAAAGAGAACTTTTCGTTTGTGAGCGGTTATTATATAAATATATTAGGACCAATCCAGCCCAAAAGATCTGTGCCTATTGCGAGGCCGCTCTTCCAGACAACAAACGAAGTATCTTAGCGACAATACGCCAGCACCGTCTTAGAGCTGCAAAAGATGTTAACCACATCTTTTGTAATATCTGTCACAGATCGCTGTTATTTATCGCCCCACTTAACACGTGCCTTTGCTGCAAACATGCTTTTTATTTGCATAGGGAAACACTTCAGCGTAAGGATAATAATCGAAACTTTGCAAATTCCATTATCTACGAGGATAGATATTGGAATTTCGATTGTCCTAACCCCAATAAACCATGGGGAACATAATTGCGATAAAAATATTAAGTGTTTTTCCTCCGTAATCATTCGGGTATTTTCTTCACGCTTAACTATTTTAACCGTTATTTTCTTCTCCGTGACCATTCGGACCACTGTCTATATAAGTCCAACCTTAGGAATAAGAAACATTAGGTTATTGGATATCCAGTCCCACGAGCAACGGGATATCGAATCACAGGTAGCCACGTGCATAATATTTTTAAAAAAACTTGCCTTTGGAGACGGTCAACCGTTTAATAATTTAATTGTTGTGGGATTTTTGCCCGCGTGGAAAATTTTTAGTATTGGCTATGCATGGCTTGAATATGGCTTATATCAATACCATTGTAAAACCCATATACAAGCCACAGTATGGCTACTGCCCAATTCCCATGGTTCTACCTATATTCAAGCCATGGTTCCTCCTATATTTCTGACATGTTCTAACCCATATTTAAGTGATAGTTTGCTTTAATATTTACGGCTTAAACTTGCTATATTCGTTCTATACTTTAATTCAATTTGATACTATATATATTGGAGACTAATGAGTTAGGGCTATTAAATTTGATATAATTATTATTTATTGAACAAATTACAGACTTGAATTTAATTTTCAGTTTAAATAATTAATTATTATTTACATTATTTACATTATTTACCCCTTTTTTTGGATTTCTTAATGTGTTACACATTAAGTTTACAACCCCTATATACTCCATTGGTTCCAATTTAATTGCTGCATTTTTATTGACAAACCCTATAAATAAGGAAAGTATACATTAAAGAGTGACAGTTGGGTAGGAAATCTTGATAGTGTTTACCGAAGCAAAGCTTAGAATTTGTCATCGATAATTACATTGATCAGAATTTAAAATATTTTCTGGAATATTCTTCCAATTTTTTTTGCCCCGAGCAGTCATTCCTTTCAGTGCTTCAACTCCAATCAACATTTTTAAAAGCCTTCGCACCATTTCGTTTGGCCTGTTCCTCCATCTTTTTATGTAATAAAGGTCATCCTTGTTTATATAAACTTTTGACCCAGGCTGTAATTCAACCTAAAACATAATATGCTTTAAGAAATAGGTGTTTTAAATTATGTATATATTATACTCCATATAATATTAATTTTCATTATGTTAAGTCATGGATAGGGTATATTGTCAAATATTTATAAGCTTAACGACACATTTCTATAAATAAATATTCTTAGAGCTAAAATTGATATTATAATTTACTTTAGTTAGTAGGTCTCGTTGTTTGTCTGCCATGCCTCTGTTTAATTGTTTTATCTCTATGATCACCTATAAGAGCAATTATGTATGTGTAAGTAAAGAATAGATTACGAATTCATAAAATGAAGCTGTACATTGTGAACTTTAATGGGATCCCTCACGCTTGCTTTAACGACAGTACAAGTCAATAAACAATTAGTTTAATCAAATTCAAACGCGAAGCAAATTGAACAAACGGGTGTCTTTAGGACAAGGTGCCAGTCCTAATGAGTCATATGAGCTTAAAAACACTCAAATCGGGTGAAAAGTAACGCTGTACCACTGTCCTGTGTTCTTGAAGTGGAAATAACCAGAAGTGACTTCTCTTCAAGAACGCGGGACAATGGTACAGAGTTATTTCTCATCCGATTCGAGTCTTCTTAGGCTTTTTTGACTCGTTAAGACTGGCATCTTATCTTAAATACGTCTGCTTATATTCAATTCGCTTTGCGTTTGAATTTTATTAAACTGATTGTTTATTGACTATTACTGTCTGTAACGCAAGCATGGGGGATCCAGTTAATTAAAAGAAGTTTGAGATATAGCATCATTACATTTTTTATGCAACAGGTTGGTCGCTGAATATCCTTCTCAATTTGCTGGATTAGTTTCTCCACTTTTTGCATATAAACCATCTGAAATTCTGTAAATAAAATATACAAATTTTAAACTCTTTAAGGATAACTTTTGATTAATACTCTAGATCAATGCTCGGCTAACGGGTTACCCGAGCGACTTTTGTTGTGAACCTTGATACCAAATTGTAGACGTTACAACGCCTACTACGACTCTTAAGTCTATATAGTTGTATGGACTTGAGGGTGATAGTGAGGGTTGGAGCATCTGCAATGTGGCAACAAACATAAATACAAGAGTCGCTTGACCTGTTCATTTGCCGATCGCTGTTCTAGATATAGATTAACATAAAGTCTGGAAATTGTCAAAAATCTATACCTGATGGCTGCTCATATTCCAAATGATGATTTTGCAGCATATTTACATTTTCTAAATCTGTAGAAATGTTGATGTTTTCTGGACCTACATTTTCTATTTCCCTTTCTTCATCAACCGAATTTTCAATTTCATTTACAAAATCCATTTGCTCATCGCATTCTGCTTCCAAATCACGATTAATTTCTTCTGCTGCAATTAAATCATATATTTATATTAAACAACTGTAAATATAAATATCTTTGAAAAATAATTATTTATCGAATAATTGTAACTTTGTAAGAAATTATCTTGGGAGCCTTGTGTTTTTTTTTATATTATTTGTTTTTAACTAACTACTTTACAAATATGATTTACGAAACAGTCAAGTGCTCTCCTAAAAAACAATGGCTCCTCTATACAACCCTCTACTCATATTCTCTTATTCTAATAATTGTGTTGTGTTATTACTATTTTGCTCTTCAAAGATTGACGGCTGTATTTCTTCCTCATCTGAGGAGTCCTCCTCCCCCAGGCTCCTTCTAAATTCTTTGAATGTTGTAAAATTAGCAATTTCCAAATTTTTGAGCTTCCTTTTTCCTTTGCCAATAATATCTCCAGTCGTAGTGATTGTCAGAGTTTCGAGCCAATCTTTATCTTCTAAAAAAACAACATGAAAAATTACTTTTATGAAGTGTAGTTAAACCGATAAAAGGAATATTATGTGGCATAGAGGGGACTATGGAGCAATTTGCAGATTTAAAATTAAAATATGTATTATTTTCAAATGGAAACCTTATTTATTATTACATATTTTTAAAATTGGTTACAAGCACTTTTCAAAATCTATACGAAGGTATGAATTAACCTAAATATTTATAATACAACCGAGTTTTAAATTAGGTTATACTGAAGTAGTATCATCGATCAAGAAGTAAATTTTTCCAGTTGTACTAAATGATTTAAGTAAGCTTTGAGAAAATGGAGAAATCCAATAAAAATATAGTTTACCATTTACGAATACATATTTTACATTGAAATACCTTAACCGCAAAAAATTATGAGTACAGTATGATACCTCCTAATGTTTTCAAAAGGTTTCTATGAGTAATTAATTAACTCATAATGCACTAATAACTTTTCGGTAAACAAATTTAATAAAGTATTGAAGGATATAATAAGGATTAAGTACTGACCGCTTATCTTTAATATTTTCGCCTTATAATGTCGTAATCCATATTTTACGAAAGTAGTCTCCCCTTCCGCAAACCTGCTTTCAGCGTCGATGACACTTACTGTTTTAGTGACAGTCCACTGAATTAATGCAAACATTTTTATCTTAGGACGGCAGTATTTATCCTGTCACGCTCTTTTCATATAAACATACGATTTAAAGCGATTGTAAAAATTGACGATCAGGGGAGGGAGGAATTAAAGACTTAATTCTGTATAATTGCAAGAGATTGCGCTTGCGTCTTTTCCTATTGCGAAATTTGTTTCACATCGAAATAAACAGACGTTGTATTACACACAAATTGTACCAAACCAACCTAGTAGCTGTCAATCAAACTGTAGTTGAATAATAATTATCATGCCGAAGCGTCCACTATACTTCAAAGATTATTCTGACTATAGTCAAAATAGAATACGGAAAATTATTAAAAACAGGTAACAGAATTTTTGTTCAATTTAGATCTAAATTTTTCGTATGAAATAGTGTTAAAATCTCATGGTTATTTAAATAAATACTTAGTGAGTGTTGTAATATGTGCAATAGTGAATCGGATATCCATCTGAGTACGCTACAAGAAAATCCTGCAATTGACGATCATGAAGATGAGAGCAGTTTTAATTATACAGAAAATGTAAATAATAAATTGATTCAAAACTATGGTTTAATGGAAAATAATGATATTAAGTCTGATAATAATTCGGATGAAACAATAAATAGTGATGAGGATATTACGTTAAATGATGAAGGTACTTGTATATAAATATTTCTTTTTTTATATTTAACTTTTCATGCTTTCGCAAAGATGTGTTACCAATAATTAGAATCTGTAAATTATTTTTTGGATGCTGAAATACTAATTTTTGTTCATTTCAATCAATTGGTACCTTAAATATATACAGTGATCGCCAGGCTTGGCTTTCCCTAATTTTTGGATGGATTTAAAAACCGCTTTGAAAAGACGCCAGCATGCTCACTTCGCCAGCCTATCAGAGCTTTTCCCATTTACCTCATCTTGGTAGAAAGTTGAAGGTAGCTATCAAAAGTGATACCCAGCTGTCTTCTCATGGTGCCAAGAATTATTCAGTTATATTAAGGTGAATCCAGACTAGAGCATATAGCATTTGTGCGCCAACGAACGCCATTCTTGCACTAATACTCTGATCTTGACAAGTATTTTATGCATAAAAACCAAAGGAATTAGTACGCAAATAACGTTTGTGCGCGCTCAAATGCTTTAGTTTGGATCCACCCTAAAATTACCGAATAATACTTGGCACCATAAGGAGACAGCTGGGTGTTACTTTTGACAGTTACCTCCGATTTTCTAACAAGATCAGATCAGAGATGGTAATTCGAGGGAAATCCCTAGCCCCCCATCAGACTCTCAGTACATAAGGCTCTGTGTTATTGAGACTCTGATCGGCATGGTGGGGGGCTAGGGATTTCCCTCGAATTACCATCTCTGGATCAGATAAGCGGGAAAAACTCTGATAGGCTAGGGAAGTGAGCATGCTAACGTCTTTTCAGAGCGGTTCCTAAATGCATCCAAAATTAGGGAAAGTCATGCCTGGCGATCATTGTAGGTACACTGACCGGCATGTATAGCGTCCCCTGATGCATTTAGGAACTGCGTCATAGTGTCGCTCATAATTCATAACTTAATACGAAAAAGTGCGGGTTAACATATATTTTGGATTAAAAATCTTTTAGTAATAAAAGTTTAAGCTTTTTTAAACTTAAATATATATAGTGAAACGCGCTTTTCTGTCTTGAGTTACTGATGGTTAATGGCTCTATAACGCGGTTCCTAAATGCATCATAGGACGCCATATATGCTGGTCAGTGTTTGGAGTTCTTCTGACAAAAAGGTCACTCCATACACCATATAAAGTCATGCTGCCAGTAGATAACGTGCTAAATTAGTATATACATTCATTTTGTTTTACTATGTAGACGAATGCTTGAATGAAGAAGTCTTCTACGAAAAAGAGGAGCTCTATGGAAGCGATGAAGACGATTATCCGGATGACATTTTTAATGATGACAACGATCCTCCCTTATTTCTTGGCGCTCCCCTTACAAGAAAAGAGAGCGCTTGCGCTATAATAAGCATGGCTATGCGCCACAATATTACAAAATCATTGCTTTCCGATATTTTGAATCTAATAGGCCTACACTGCAAAAAAACAAATTTCTGTTTTAACAGTGTTCACAATCTTCAAAAATTTATGAAAACTGGCAATACAATCAATAAGCACTATTATTGTGAAACATGTTTAAAATCTACATCGGAAAACGAGAACTGCCCTAAATGTGGTCAAAATGATAAAATATCGCATTTTCTTCAAATACCCCTTTTACCTCAAATAAAAACTTTATATTCTCAGCCGAAATTTAGAGAAAATTTGAAGTATAGATTTTCAAGAAATAATGACATGCAATCTGATATTTATGACGGCGAAATATTTAAAGAATTGAGTTCGCCGAATAAAATTCTCAGTAATGAACTGAATATCTCCTTAACCTGGTATACTGATGGAGTCTCGCCTTTTCATTCGTCCAAATTTTCTGTATGGCCCTTTTTTTTATTATAAACGAATTAGATTATAAGAATCGTTATAAACCACAAAATTTATTGTTAGCGGGATTATGGTTTGGTGAAAAAAAGCCCATTCCAAATATGTTTTTAAAACCAGTCTATAATGACATATATTCTCTTTATAAAGGCATTTTGGTTACCTTAAATCCAAATTCTCAAGTAACAATAAGAGGTATAGTTATAAGTGGTTCTTGTGACTTACCTGCTAAGGCGTTGTTCCTTAACATGAAGCAATATAACGGAAAATTTGGCTGCCAAAAATGCCTTACAAGGGGACAACGCCTTAATAATGTTCATGTTTATCCATACAACAAATTTACCGAAAGAAATGAAACTGATACTCTAAAGCATGCTAAATTAGCCAGTATTTCCAAATTGCCTGTATGTGGGGTAAAAGGGTCAACAATCATCTCGTCAATAGTATATAAATTCATTAAAACTACCGCAATAGATATAATGCATTGCGTCTTTGAAGGTGTAGTAAGGAGTCTATTAATGTTCTGGTTTGATTCAAAATTTACAAGTAAAAATTTTTCAATTTCACATCACTTGACTGACGTAGACGATGAATTAAACAACATTAAGCCACCAAGTTTCTTGCATAGAGCTCCTAGATCAATATCAAAGCATTTAAAATACTGGAAAGCCTCCGAATTAAAGGTGTGGTTTTTTTATTATTCTTTACCCATTTTAGAAAACAAATTAACTTCAGAATTTTATGATCATTTTAAATTATTGGTTTCAAGTATATCATTGCTCTCTCAAAATACTATTACCAGAGAAAATATTAATTCTGCGTCATTATCTATTAACAAATTTGTTTCCGATTTTCAAAATTTATATGGTATTCAATATATGACTTGCAATATTCACTCCTTACTACACCTTCCTCAATGCGCTATTGATATTGGCCCATTATGGGTAAGTTCTTGTTTTCCGATGGAAGATATTAATGGAAAATTAAAAAGATTTATTCATGGAAGCAAGCAACCACAGTTACAAATATGTAATACTTTATTAAATTATTCCAGTTTATCTATGTTCTTAAACAATAACTTAAGCCAAAATTCTAGTGTGTATAGTTTTTATGAATCCCTCAATTATACTAAGTATAGGCTAAAATTGTATAAAATAACCGAAAACATTTTTATGACTGGAATAAGCAAACCGTATAATATAAAAAATATAGATAAAATTGCTCTGAATGACATTAATGTAATAACCGAAGACAAATCTTTCCATAAATTCTTCCGGCTTAAGAAATATAAATATATATACTGTTCAAAAGAATACGATAAATCATTAAAAACAGATTCCTTTATTTGCTCATATATTTATAAAAGTCAAAAATGTTTCGGCCAAATTCAATATTTTATCAAAATTGTTAGTTGTGCATGTAACAATATTTGTAACTGTGGTGAAGCATCTTTTGCAATTATCAATCAATTTTCTGTTAATAAAAAGGATCCAAATTTAAAGTATATTAGTTTAGTCGAGGAACAAAATGTCAATACAATAGCAATTAATGTTGAAGCGTTGGAATCAGTATGCTTTTTTGTACAAAATACTGCTTTAAACAAAGATTATATTTTAGAACCTGTAAATAATGTAGAGTTTGAATAATTTATATCAATTTGACATCTAAATGTTTATTATTATTGGAAAATTTATCTAATATTGTCTAATACAAATGTACAAGATAACAAAAGTTTTTAATTTGATTTTTTATTCAATAAAAAGATTGAAAAATGAAAATCAACTTTCGTTCAAAGTGTGCAGTTTCTTTTAAATGTATTACTATATTAAGTATTATAATATTACTCCTAGTTTGGGATAATTGTGAAAACAACTAAACGGTAATATAGAAAGAACCATGACGTCAATATGGGTTCGACCATGTCAGAAATATAGGAAAAACCATGGCTTAAATATAGGAGGAACCATGGCTTGAATATAGGAGGAACCATGGCTTGAATATAGTTACAACCATGGGAATTTGGCAGTAGCCATACTGTGGCTCATATATGGGCTTTACAATGGTATTGATATAAGCCATATTCAAGCCATGCATAGCCAATACTAGAAATTTTCCACGCGGGTGGCTGAAGGCAACGCGACGCCCCCCCCCCCCCCCCCAGCTAATTATTTAAGAGCGGAGCGGATGGACGCCGCATCGCTTTTTCAAAATTACTTTCACTCCTCTCGCACGTCTTGATTCTAATTAGGTCAGTTCTCCGTTCCGGTAAAGTAATTCTTAAAAATTATGTAAAGTTGTAAGTAGTATATCTATGTCACCACACCGACCGTGTGAATTTCTGAACTTACTTTTTCCCTAGATATGTAGAGGGGGTAAATTTCTTAACGTACTTTTTCCCCTAGATCCTAGTGGCGCCGCCTGACGGTGAGTATAGTAAATTTTTTTGGTGGCGGCGCCTGGCGGCGAGTATAGTAAATTTTTTTTGGTGTCGGCGCCTGGCGGCTTGTCTAGTAATTATTTATTAAATGGCGGCGCGGCTAGTTGGCGGCGTGCGCGAGGGCCCCAGCCCCCGCTGCAGCCCGGGCTGTGAGGGTGGTATATTTAAAAAGTATGTTTAAAAAAGTTGGATATTTTTTTTGGGGTTGGTATTGCTGGAGAGGGAGCGAGTTTGTTCCTGCCTCTGTTACTCTAATAAAAAAAATATTGTGAACTAATGGTTCATACTTGTAAGGTGGTGTAGCCGAGCGGTTTAAGGCAGTGTATAAAAGAAACCAGTATAAAGTCCCTCTACGATTGTGTGGGATACTCGTGGGTTCGAATCCCACCGCCACTGAAAACCTTTTTTCTCTCTCTCACAGGGTCATCACGCGTGTGCGTGCGTTAGACACTCCTTTTAGGAAAATTTTTTTGTGAAGGAGGGAAAGATAGAGATGGAGAGGGAGAGAGAGGGGAGATTAAATACTGCTAATATCCAGATATGCGTACACGTTTCATCCTGTCAATCTAAAAAAAAATGTTTTTCGTTAAGAACATAGATTTTTTATGTGGTATTGCACACACAAAACACGTGTAGCCCCTTCTTTCCTCTTCTCCTTCAGTGAAGAGTGTGATAATATCAATCAAAATAAAATCATAAAATTTATATGAGGTATTGCGCACCCAAAAAAAAGCTCATTCTTTCCTCTTCTCCTTCAATGAAGAGTGTGATAATGTCAATCAAAATAAAATCATTAAAATTTTATGTGGTTCCTCTTCTCCTTCAATGAGGAGTGTGATAATGTAAATCACAAAAATCAAGTGAAGAAAAAGTGAAAGAGGAGAAATATAGCTTTTTCCACCTATTTCTCTTCAAGAGAGAAAATGTGTGATAATGTCAATGAAAAATCATGTGAAAACAAAGGAATGAGAAGAGAGAAAATTCATTAATCATGTAAAATTATGTCAGCTTTTTCCTCTTTACCTATCTAAATGAACGCGCCTTAATTGTTTAAAGGCGCGTTTATTCTATACGAATTGAATATAGATGTTTTTGGTTGCCTAGGTAAAATATAACATTACGAGTTTGTGAAGCTTGTCTTCAAGTTGATCTTAAAAAAGTTAAGAAAAAGGAGTTGTAATAACTTGAAATAATTAATCATATTTTAATAAACTTCTTAAAAAATCAATACATTGAAGTAAAAATAATAAAATTACGAAATATAATTGTCACGAATTAATTTTCGTGGTAAAGCAATATAACTTATTGCCCCACTAAACTTCTGCAGTTTATGATAAGAAGCTGATGTATAAATCTGTGATAAAAGAGCAACATTATGCAGCGCTGCTGCTGTTGCGTGGTTAAGTTAAAACTGTGAATTAAGATATAATAAGTGAGCGATCTCTACGAATTACCACTGTGAACAGGGATTTAATTGAATAATTTCAAATCTAGTTTTACTGCTGATTCATTAAACAAAATATTAAGTAAATGAATTCTGTAGCTCTTTGATCAGGCCTATAAGATGAAAATCCGTAGCTTTACGGCTTTGATTCAGTCTATCGCTGAATATTACTGTATAAAGTTGAACATGGTGAATGTATGGAACCTACCAACGTATGATACAGCATCATTGGAACTATTAGAAGAAGAACCATTACCTTCGCTGGAAATACAAGAAGAATCATTACCTTTAATAAATCCACCAACTCCACCTCCACGACCACCAACAGCAATACCATGGAAACCACCAACTCCACCTCCACGACCGCCAAGACCAATGCCACGAGGACTATCATTTGAATTTCATTCACAACCATCGCCTATATTATGGGAATTACCAATTCCATCCCCGTCGCCACCACCATCAATATCATCGGAAGTAACAATTCAATCTTCTTCACAACCACCACCACAACCACCATCAACATCTTAGTTTAGTTTTCTAAAAGTAAGTAAAAAGAAAGGAAAGGGGGGGGGGAGTGAGGTGGAGTAGGAAAAGAGATTAAGTAATTTAAAACTTGAATAGAATTGTTTATAAATATTTTTTAGATTATGCGTGTGTGATTTACATTGATAAAGTGAAAAAAAAATTACATACATTGATTATAGACATTGTGACGAGGTAAAACCTACGTCCTGTGGTTTCTGATTGTTCGCCTTTCGATTGTCGCGGAAAATGGGGAGGCAGCGCCATCTGCCTGTCGCAGGGATCATCACGCCGATTAATTTATATCGCGGATCGAAGACGGAATCGATGCGCGCATGCGTGATTAGCTTCGAGTCGCGTGCCGTCGTCGCCTGACGACAGACGATAGTTGGGACTCACAACGTACAGACGCGAAATTCCTCCGGGATAAAAATTGCTCTCTCAGCAAGACCAGTCGGTAGACGTTTATGACTGCCGCTTCGTTCGCGGTAAGGGAATTCCCTGAGGGTCTCCCTGGGGGAGTTTAAATAATAGCAGAGTGTATAGTTCTATGGCAAGTGTAATGTAAGGCGAAGTAGTTGTTAGATGAAAACCTAGGAGGGGATTGGAATCCAGAGGACTTGAGATTGGAACGGCATGCATTACCGACACGAATTACCAATAGACCCGCATGAGTAGCATATTACCAGGTAAATCTGGCTTCTCGGGAGAGGGGCCAGATCTCTTATCACTGTCCGGTACCTTTCTTTCCTCGAACCGTAGGGCTTTCTTATCAGCCGGGGCTCGCTGGCGTAGCGTATTCGTGGGACAGCCGGCCAGTGCATTATTGTTGGGCCTCACCGCGGACTAGTGTATTTCGGTTAGCCGTAACAGGATAGATCCTCTATGTCCATGGTGGGCATACCGCGAATTTAGTGGGTCCGGGAGCCCAAAACCCCGTAGACGCCGCGAATCGGTGTATATGATTAGGGAGGAGAGGCGCCCTACTGATTCGTCCTTCGGGGCTCCCTGGCATATCTCGAGGATCGGACCGTCCCTCGCCATTAGGCAGGTTTTCCTTTTTTCTTTTAGGTGAAATTTTACAGAGTGTCTAGCACCACCCTCTGAAGCAGTCTCAAGCCGGACAGCCGTGGAGAGGGATTCAGGAAAAGCAGCTAACTGGCGCCCAACAATTCCTCGCGTGACTTCCGAAGCAAAATTAAAATTATCACAAAGAGGGGATGCCCTATTATATAGTATTGCAGATGTGTTCACGAGGGAATAATACTTGTTAAATAGAAAAGTTACGCTGTTAAAACCTGTATGCTTATTTACCCCTTCTTCAACCGTCCAATTACTCTCTCCGCGTGCCTTGTGCGTCGATTCTGGTCACTGCCCACCCCCTGGCAAACCAAGGCCCAGAAATAGTGTTTTCCCTGCTTCTAGGTAATAACCTTAGTGAAAGCACGTACTTGGCCAGGCCGCGAAATCAAGAGACACGGTAGTGTCTCGACGGCAAGTACATAAAAGTAGGTATAGACGTATCTATACCGCCGTCGAGGCACTACTGTATCTTATACAGCAAGTTTTGTCGTCTCAATTTTTAAATCGATTTTTCTCCGTGAATGATACACTGTCATGATTCAAGTAAAGCTTTAAAATAGTTTTGAACAAGCTTTCATTTGAGCCCATGAACATCAAAATCGATTCACGCAATCCAGAGATATCATAATCGGTTAGCTATATATATATCGAAAATTAAGATTCTTCTTCGTCATCTTCTCCAGCCAGAATGTATGTCTCGGGCTGAAGTTGGCCGTTAAGAGGAAAATGACGTCATTTTTTCTCAGCGTTGCCAACCGGTTAAACTCAACGACAAAACCAGTGTTGTGAACTATCAAATAAAATCGATGTAATCGATATAATTAATCCGGCGACTACTGTTAACTGTCAATTGTAATGTGAGGTTATTTATATTTAATACAGTGAGGTTAATCATTGCTATGTTAGTGAATGTGTTAAATTTTCAAAATAACAAATGAATTCGAATAATAATGACATAAGGTGTCGACAAATATTAGATAAGTATAACATTACATTTTACAATACTAAATGTTAATATACTTTGTGGTACTTTGTGAAATTTCTTTTTCAGATAAATTGAGATAGAACATTTCTATTTTCATTGCTGAGGATAGTAGAGCTGACTGGATGAAATAAGATTAATATTTACTTATTATCAACACTGAGCCAAGGATAAGTATACTTTCAAAATTTATGTGTATCGGTGATTATCAGGAGCATATTAATTAAATGAAATTTTTAAGATATTTGATAAACATATGCTAAGCATCCAGGTATGGAAATCATTAACAAAATTCATGTTTAACTTTCTCTTTTCTTTAAACTCGTATGGATTTCAACTGCCCGATAGGTTATATCATATATATGAGCAATTTTCCAGGAGATAATAAATTTTCTGTTTACTACGATTAGATAGAAATGAATTTTACAATATAATATGTCATATATTGTTTGGTATTTGTGAAATCGCTTATTCAGATTAAATTGAGACAGAACATTTCCATTGCCAATTTCATTGCTGATGATAGAGCTGACCGGATGAAGCAAGATTAATATTTACTTATTATCAACACTGTGCCAAAGAGAAGTATACGTTCATCATTTATGTGCATCGATGATTATCAGCAACATATAAATTAAAAGAAATTGTTAAGATAATTGATAAACATATGCTAAACATCTAGGTATGGAAATCATTAACAAAATTCATATTTAACTTTTTCTTTTCTTTAAACTCATATGGATTTCAACTGCCTGATAGGTTATATCACATATAAGAATAATTTTCCATGAGACAAGAAGAGTTTCTGCTTATTATATATACAAACAATTTTCCAGGAGATAATAAAACTTTCTTATTACTACGATTAATGAAAAGTAGATGAATATTTTCTAATCGTTATTTAATATTCAATTATAATATAAAAAAGTATTATAACCAAATATTTATCTACGCTTCCCTAATCAGAATAGAACCAAATTACTATTATCTCCAAAATAATTATTCAAATATAATTTTTTATAAAAATAACATTAAATTTTATAATATAATATACAGGGTGTTTCACTTAAAGTGACCCAGCGCGAAGCCATGCTAGAAGCGAGTAGGTGGGGAAGCACATAGGTGACTGGTGGAGGGAGGGGATAGCGCTGAGGCAAGCCTAGCCTGTGACGGACAGCCGTCGACTTTCAGATGCCTCCCCCTCCACTTCACACCAAACCCAGGCAAATGTTTGGACACCCTGTATATGTATACTGCAGGGAGGCCACAAAATAAGAACCACTTGGTAAAATTGTCAGAAAGACAGGTTCTTCTTTAAATGCATGTAGTTTGGTCACCCTAAGAAGTAAAAGAAATTTAAGAAAATCGTCCTGATGCTTATTAAATTCCGCGTCCTCTCATATTAAATTGACCTACAAAAATCTAATGAGTACCTGTATTAAAGGAGAGAAAAATGACAACATTCTTAAGGTCTCTTTCTTTATGGATATCAAATTTCAATTCTTTGCATCGCTTGTGATAATTGTCTTAGGCATTTGAAATTCAAGTGGGTGAAAGCTTGAATCTTTAGCTTTCATTTAAGCCCAAAAATGTTTATAAATCCTTATTAGGTCCACATTTATCTGATAATCAATAAAGCAGTATGTGGTTAGCATTTTGTCCGTAAAACATTTGCGCCCTAAGCTCTAGAAGCAAATTGAGGTCGGTATAATTTATGGGTGCCAAAAGGGAGACACGTTTAACTTTTCTTTCGTTTGATTAACCACTATTCTGCGGTTTCAAGTAATTCAATGAAAGCTTAAATACGATTAAATAACACATTTATTTACAAAATAAGAATATAAAGTTATATTTTTTTTGTCGAAGAAATACGTGGTTCCCTTTTAGCACCCATAATTTATACCGACCTGAATTTACATCCAGAGCTTAGAGAGCAAATGTTTTGTGGACAAAATGCACACACTGCTTCATTGATTATCAAATAAATGTGGACCTCATAAAAATTTATAAACGTTTTTGGATTTAAATGAAAGCTAAAGATTCAGGCTTTCACCCACTTGAATTTTAAATGCCTAAGACAATTATCATGAGCGTTGTAAAAAATTGAAATTTGATATCCATAGAGAAAGAGACCTCAAAAATGTTGTCATGTTTCTCTCCTTTAATACAAGCACCCATTAGATTTTTTTAGGTCAAATTAATGTGATAGGACGTGGAGTTTAATAAGCTTCACGACTATATACTTAAATTTCTTCTACTTCTTTGGGTGGCCAAACTACACGCATATAAAGAAGAACTTGTCTTTTTGACAATTTTACCAGGGGGTCCTAAACTTTTGGCCTGCAGTGTATACAGGGTGTAATGTTAACGCCGTACTTCCTTGAAAGGGGTGATTCCTGAGACCCTTCTAAGCAAAACACCGTTGGCCGTTTTTAAATCTAGCCACTGGTTAAGGACAGGTAAAAGATTAAATTTTGTATGCAACTATTGATTTTATATATGAATGCAGTAGTATTGGTATGTACATGTGACAAGTGCAAGTATCAGAGAGAAGTTGCTGCTATGACCATTCACTCTCCCCTTTTATTGATTTTTTCGGAATGGGTGAAAAGTTGCTGCCGGTTTGCTATTTTGCCTTTTTATTGATTAATGCTAAATTTTGAAATTTAGCATTAATGTTCTCGCGCAAAAACTAAAGCGTACGCGCAATTTACCTACGGAGAATCTTGGTTAAATGTTATTGTGCGTCTCTATACATTTTAATTTCCAGTGCCAAATAACTAATTGGCAAATCGGAATAATGCAAATTAAATTCTGTGGGGATTGCACACTTTAAACCAAGACTGTGCTCCAGTCAATGAGAGCTAGCTTGGCACAACTGAGCACTCATGAGCGTTCAATAAATGGAGCACAGTCTTGGTTTAAACTGTGCAATTCTCATAGAATTTAATTTGCATTATCCCCATTTACCTATAAATTATTTGGCATCGGAAATTAAATTGTATGGGGACGCACAAGGAAATTTAACCAAGATTCTCCGTAGGTAAATTGCGCATACGCTTTAGTTTTTGCGCGAAAACGCAAATTAATTTTCAAAATTTAGCATTAATCAATAAAAAGGCATAATAGCAAACCGGCAGCAACTTCTCACCAATTCCGAAAAAATCAATAAAAGAGGAGGGTGAAACGTCATAGCGGAAACTTCTTTATGATACTTGCATTTGTCACATGTACATACCAGTACTACTGTATTCGTATGTAAAATCAATAATTGCATACAAAATTTAATCTTTTACCTGTCCTTAACCAGTGGCTAGATTTAAAAACGGCCAACGGAATTTTTCTTAGAAAGGTCTCCGGAATCACCCCTTTCCAGGATGTGCGGCGTTAACGTTACATCCTGTATACCCACGCAGCACAATTGTGATAACCACGTTATAGTAATATCGAAACCTCCACGTAAATCCGATGTTCAACTGCGTCATCACTATAACGTAGTATAACATGGTTTTATAAATTTTACCTTTTTTTTCATTTTCTCAAAATCACTTTTCAAATGTTTTTGTAATGTCATTTGTATAACGTTATCAAAACATCATTTTCGATAACGTTATCTTTAGTCACATCACATCAAGTCACATTTTTAAAGTTTTTGTGATGTTGTTCTGTTAACGAGATAATGATGTCATATTATATGATGTTATCTATCGTGATATCACATCAACATCACTGTTGTAACGTCTATGCGTTGTCAATTTCTTATCTTGGCTATGACGTCATAGTGGTAACATCATCTAAGTCACCTGAAATAAACATAACATTCACAACGTTTTTGCGAAGTCGTTCGTTATCGTTTGTAAACCTATAATATAAACTTCTCTGTAAGTATTACAATACAAGGTTTCAACCATAATTTAAACAAAATTTGTGAAAATGTATTTATGAATTCTGTTATTGTTTGTTACGTTTGGAAATATTGTATTTGTAATGTGAAAAAAAGTAATTTCATATAATTTATTTCGATAGATTTAATTGTGCTGATTAATATGGGATGTCCCATAAAAGTGAACGTAACACAAATTGTATCTAAAAACAAAACACCCGAAATAAAATAACTATGCTTATAATTATTAAAGTAACATGCAAATTAATGAAATATTAAATCAAGGGTTTCATAAGTGAAGTTATAGATTGGCCGAGGGCATAAGAAGTTAGTCTGCAGATTTATGATGTTCCACTCATTTCGGATTCCCGTCCCATCGAGGTGAAAATTATAACAGATTTAAATTCCTGCGTAGAAATTTTAAAGTATGGGTGATATTTGGTTATACTAGCTCCCATACAATACCCATATATGGTATTTAATTGGGACATGTATGGGAAAGGAGACTCCCATATTACTGACTCCATACATCCCATGTAAGCCCCATATATGCCCCATATGTATATTTTTTTATGCAGAGTAACCCATATGAGACCCATTCTTTATTTTTTTTATACAAAACATTCCCCTCATTTTAATCGATTATGCTAACTTATTTTCATTTCTATACATTTTTCTAGGAATGAAGTTTTTACTTTTAGACAGTGATGTTTAACTTTTCGATTTTTTATATGAATCATTGATTATATTTTAAATGATTAAGACACACATTAATCTTAATAAACTATATTTATTCCATGATATGCACACAAATAATACATTTCACAGTTTAATTGTATGTTTAAACTGACTCTTGAAATTATCCATTAGGTTTATGAATTTATGCTTCATTTCACTAATTTCAGTGAACACGACGCATCTTAAAGACCACTATCTTTGGGATATTTAATGACCATTCTTAAAGTTAAAATTTAATTTGATTTTTTTGGAAATGCATGTCTTCTATATAAGTACGAAATGCATTAGTTCCTGTGGAAAATAAAGGATTCTTGAAGATATAAAAAAGCTAATTACTTAGAAAATTGAAAAAGAGTACACTGAGAGAAAAAATCGTTTGAATTTAATGATTTTCGTTAAATTCAACCAAATGCGGCACTTAATATGCGTCCATGCTACTAGTTTATTTGATTTTAACGAGTTTGTTTGGACCTAACGAATAACTCTAAATCAATATATGATCAAATCAAACTTATTTTATTACAATAAAAAAATCAGCATTTTAAATCACATGAATATCTAATTAATTTCAGTAAACGATTGGTTCAATTACATAGATAATGTTTAATTCAAGAATATATTTCATAAACCACAACTGCAAAAATTTTTCGGAAAATGCATATATCTTAAAAACATGCACATATTCATGTCAAAGTAAGCAATATACAATTGTGTCTCCAAAATATGCGTTTCTTTAAAACGTTCGTTTGATATAGTGTAACGGATGCTGCATTAAGATTTTGCGAATTATTTGACGTACCGTTATTACGTCATTTATGATGTACGGCTATGACGTCATTAATTTTGAAACTTAAATAAATGCACATTTTATTGAAGTAAATATTCATTAAAACCATGCAGACATTTTATAAAATAAAGAAAGTATTTATTAGTAATGAAATATAAAAGTACACATTGATGACGTGTTTATGACGTATTGATGACGTGTTCATGACGTATTGACTACGTAGTAAGAAAACATGTCATAATAAGGCTAATTTTTATCCCATATTTGTTTAAAATAAATAAATATTCGTTGAAATGTAATATATTTCACAATTGTATTAGTTTCAACCCATTAATTATTTCATTCGTTTTAAAAGCAAAGTCGTTCGGAAATTTCGTTTAAAATGTTTGTCTCAAAGAACTTATTTATTGCATCTAAATAAATATTCATTTATAATAATTAGATACAATATAAAATTTATAAAAATTTTAATTGTTTCACACGTTATATTTGAACTTCATTCAACCATTTGATTCCAATTTTGTTCCTGTACTACATCGCTCCGGATATTTTCATTGTTCATAACATTTTCTGAGATCAGAAGTATTATAATGCTTAATAGTCTTCATTACATCGATCATTTGTATTTAACGAATAATTTCTCCACCTGAAAACATTATTAATTTACATTTATTTGTCTGAAACAAAGTAGGAATTACAATACAATTAATACGACACATACAACATATATATATATATATATATATAATACATTAATATACATACACTTACCTCTCATAACAGCCAGAATACATAAGATTATATTTTCTTATATAGAAACTGACTACACGAAGGTAACTAGCGAGAGAAACGCGAGGTGTCATGTGCCATCTAGTGGCCGCAAAATGAATAGCATATGTATAGTTATAAATATACATTAAATCCTAACGAATATAAGAATATTAAGGAACGAATATATTTAACTTATGGGAATACATAATTTCTTGGTTCCGAATACATTCTCAAAGTTTATAGAGTTGGTGAAATATTTAATTGGAAATAACGGCAGAGTAATAACTTCATTTATAAAGTTTACCGAATTGTTAACAATATATATTTTATTTAATTTTTTTGTTGATTAATGAAGTAAAAGCATGGAACATTTGTTATGTGTAAGATATAGGATCCTGATTGAAACAAATGTTGACTTTATCAGTTTTCAAACAAATGTATACATAGCTTTAATGAACAACTGATTAAATAAAACAAATCATGATTTGAATCAAATTAATTTCTATCAAAATTTAATTACTTTATTTGTATAAAATATATTTTGAAATGGCAATCATTCAAAGAAAAATTTATTTGAAACAATTTATTTTTTTAATCTAAGGATCTCTATATAGTTGTTACGAATGGAGTTTCTGTTAAATGTCCCGGTTCACATCCATTTTATAAGTATGATAATTTCTTTGTTTTAATCATTTTTGTAAATAGGGAAAAATTTATATTATGAACTAATAAATACAAAATATTAGATGAAAACAAATTTATTGTGCACAGTTTAGAATTATTATAAACTTTAAACCATATGAATAGGATTCGGAGGCGTAAAATATACATCAAACTTTACAGACCTGTTACGTACATTTTTCCATTTACTATTACATGAGCATAATACGGAGAATAATCAATTACAATTTTTTGAGAAACGACTTTCCAAGTTGACGACTCTTCAATTTCATAGCCATATAAATGATTATTAAACGATATAGTATTCATTTGCAATAGTATAAAATAAATTTCATTTCCCTTAATTACAATGTATTTAATTTTTCCAAAAATAAAATAAACATTATGTGTTTCGATTACCACAAGCATTCCAGGCTTGTATTTGGTACCAAATACAGTGGCCCAATTAACTAAATTATAATCACCGTCATTTAAATTAAAAGTAATTTCATTAATAAATTGACTGTAATCATACAGATCTTCTAAATTTACTTTATCTATAGGCCCGAATTCGAAACGCTCAGAAAATCCTTCCTTACATAAGAAACGGTAATTTAAGTACAATTGGTGCTTCACAGCCATAGTATAAGGTGCATTTATACGAGATCTAACCGAACTACAAATGTCTTTTAATTGTTTATGTTTGCCCTCAAATCTGAAACAAGAAATAAATTTTAAAGGACCAAACATTTTTATAAGTCTAGGGTAGTGAAGCATAAAATGGTGCTTCGGTTTCAAACTCTCTTTGAAAAGATCTATATATAATTCGTGGTGTTCGGTTATAAGAATCTCGAGAAATTTACAACTTTCAATATTAATTGAAGGAGATATAATTATAGAGGTAATTTCTGCTAATAATAGGTACAATTTCCATGCTTTGTTACTAATAGGGACTAAGTCACCAATAAGAAAACCTAAATATCTTAATAAAGATAACATTTCAGATGCAGAAGTAATTATACATTTATTCTTAACAGCAACGCTAGAGATTAATGGAATAACATTCATGCTACTTTTCTTTCCAAAATCGAAAAATTGAATTCGATGATTCAAAAGTTCTAAACTGAAACATTTTTGTACC
This sequence comes from Prorops nasuta, assembly GCF_024137725.1. Taxonomy (NCBI): domain Eukaryota; kingdom Metazoa; phylum Arthropoda; class Insecta; order Hymenoptera; family Bethylidae; genus Prorops; species Prorops nasuta. The sequence continues at coordinate 1,977,047 of NW_027116810.1, forward strand.
ATTATCAATTCATATAACAATTTACCTATTTCATATCGACTAATCCCCTCAAACAAATCATGCATAAGGTCAAATGTTACGTTTTTAGTGATATGGAAATTTGGCAATGCATTAAATATACAATCTTCCATAATCCCGTGAGTCAAATTTTCTAAATGTATTTTATAATTATCTTCATTTCGTAAGATATTAACATTTTCAACTACCTGTGAATATCTAGTCTTTTTATCTATGAAACATGCCCGACAACAATGCTCCGAATTAAAACTTGACGTAAAACCACAGATTTCGTTCAGTGCTAGATTATCACCGACAACAGCTAATAGGACAAAATACACTATTTTCTCTTCTCCATCAATATTCAACTTAATACCTTTCTCTTCCAAATGTAATAATTCATTAATAAGTTTTTGCAAAATAATTTTATTCCCTAACTTTTTGTAATCTACATTTTTGTGTAATTGCACTACAAAAATATTATTTAAACTACTATTATGTTTACAAGGGATACCCGCTATACTGTAATAAAGAGCACCAACTTTATTTACATTGGAATGTGAGCCTAAAGGATTATTTATCTCAAACTCATCATAATATAATAATAGTGGTAAGACAAGTTTTCCCGTGAAGCGTTGTTTTAAATTTAGCCAGACTTCACCGTCCAAAATAGAATCAAGATTTTCATTTTTATCTTTTATTTCACTCATTATGACATTGAAAACATTTGGTAACTGCAAAAATTTAAGCAAAACCGGTTTCATTGGTACATAAGTTATATTATTGGAGCTTATAGTTGTCGAACATTTCCTTCGTTTCGGATCTAGTCCTATATAGCTATTCACAGGGTGAGAGATTGGTGGAATATAATTTTTGGTATCTTCGAAATATTTCAATGCTCTGTATTCAGAGGTAAAATTACGAAAAGCATCTTCAATAATTACAATTATTGTGTCAACGTTTTTTGACACATCATTCTTTAATGGAGGTCTTATTGCAGTCATAACATTAGTGAAAGTAAATATGTATGAAGACTGTACAGTTTTAATAATTTCTTGCGTTAATTTCCTGCATAGAAAAAAGTTACTGTATAATTTTGATACAAATAATGTAATATTACCAAAAATTTTATCCTTTAATTGTAAAATGTCAATTTCTTCCGCATCAACATTATTCGCAAAAGCAGATATCAATGATGTAGCTGTATATGTCATTTCCGATAAATAAGGTTCACATATTCTTTCAGGTTGTACACTAATTTCATCGGTGTTATCTGCTCTTGTTTGTTGATTATTTTCAGCATTAACTTCTTTTACGTGACAATTATTGTAGTGTTTCACATATATATAAAAATTTTGGAAAACCCACTTACACGTTGGTACATCGCATAAACATAAGGAATTTACGCAAGTTTTATGGAAAAACTTAACGTGTCTTTTTAAGAGATAATAACTATCTAAAGTTTTCCGGCAATATGGACAATAAAACATTTTTAATTATCGCGACTACTTATTAAAATACAATACATAAGTGCTATACGTATATAATAATTTCCGTACAAAAATTTGTAATGTTAATGCTTATACATACTATCTTATTTTGAAAATGAAATAGGTACTCTATACAGAGAATTAAGTCTACATAAGCCGTTGTGGCGATTCTTGAGTAAGTATATGTCGCATATACATACGCAGACAATATAAATCTATTGGTATAACGAAACGAAGGCAATTTAAGTCGTATTGCCGTTTTTATTTGATATCGGCAGAAATGAAAATTAGAAGTTGAAGACATAAAACACCAGTTTCATTAAAAATTATAAATTAAATTGACTGATTGTTTATATCATTTATAACTTCTGTTACAAATGGTGTATGTCGATCAAAAACGGTTTTAATACCATATAAATAAACTTGTATCACTTCCCATATGTGAGAGCTTTCGTTTGGATACTGAATATTAAAAACGTTGAAGATTTTAAAACATGTATCAATTGCCTCAATCATTGACTGTGTTTTGTATAAAACTGCATCGAAGGAAATGAATATAGATTCAATTTCTGTTAACTGTCGTCCTACTGCAATGATATACGGCTGTAAGGTAAGTCCTAATTGTTTCATTGCCTCACGTCTTTTCAATTTCAATAAATGATCTATGTCCCCCAAAATCTAAAATAAAACCGCAAAATTGTAAGAAAATATCAGTAATGTGGATATAAATCGTAGTAAATAAAGACAGCAGCCGTTTACAGAAATTTAAAAGAAAATAAAGTATGGTACCTGCAAGCTAGAAATGGACTACATGTTCTTAATGATTTATTACACATAATGCTATTAATAATTTACATTATTTTGTGAAATTATATTAACACACTATTTTCAAGACATTTGAAGATTTAAAGAAATGAAAAGTGACTTAGCTTCTAACAGGACCACAGATATTTAAATAACCTCATATTCAAGTTTCCACATTACATGAAATTCAGCTTTTTAAGACATTGTATTAACAAAATATTCTATTGAAAATGAACTCACAGTTACGTGATTGACAATGCTGTCTTTACACTCACTGATTGTAGGCTTCCAATGTCTTTTAGCAATGTAACATCTACCTCTCGGTGGCAGAAAGTGCGGAAGTAATAACAATGTTACGAGAACTTGACTATCTATACAAACAGAAAACAATATTATTAACTTAAATATAAAAATTAATTAATTTACAAAATAAACTATATATTTCGTAATTTTTGAAGCAAATATTTGGAAATGAATATAATAAACTCGTGTACCTTCGCTTAAATCTTGTAGGGTTAAGAGATCTTTCAAAGAACTGGCATTATCATCTTTTTTTGAAATTTGTTTGATAGATTGCACACATGACAAAAACTTTTTAAACTTTTCAAATGTCAACTCAAAGTTTGTTAAATTCAAACTTTCAAAATCCAATAGGATTAATTTATAGCTTTGTAACTGGTTTAATATAGGCCACTTTTCAATAATGTCACACACATTATGTTCTTTGTTATTTTTTATATCTTCACATCTCAATTTTAAAGTTTTCTTCCAGTGATGAACTGCTAATTCCCACGGCCCTATATTATTTTGTAGCCAGGTTTTACTTTCAGTTATTTCACTTTCTGAAATAAAATTATAAAAAATATTTAGAATGTGATGTGTTTAATAATAATATATTGTGTTTTTATTCACTTACAAAAATAATAGGCTGTATCTAAATATTATTAGTTTAAGTATTTTGCTAACATATTACACATACCTTCTAGGAAACTTATTTCTTCTTCAACATCAGCTTTTTCAGTTTCATCAGCATCTCAAAACTTTAATTCATGTAGACTGTTTCTGTATTTATTAATTAGTTTACCCTTCGCAATTATTCGCTATATGTGCACACCTACACGTTGGCAGTCAGGTAAGAATGTGTAGCAATATACATAAACAAAAAAAGTCCGGCAAAAACGACAAAATTTACCGACAGTTAGCGCTGATATTATGCATATGCATCACTACACATTCTTACCTGACTACCAATGTGTAGGTGTGCACATAGCGAATAGACTTATTTGTTCGTGAATCTTGCTTTTTAATAGGCGGAACGTAATATATATCTACGTGTTCAGAAGGAAAGGCATTAACGATTTTTTGTGCTAATACTTGTAAATCTCTATTTGTTAATCTAAAAAAAGAAATGAAGATGTAGGTAATAAATTGATGTTAGTGTTTTATTAAAAATATTCAATTTAGCTTCAAAAGTCTTATTGAATTTATTTTTGCATATATGCCCAGCTAGTATTGCGCAGAGTAATGAAGATATATATAAAAGTTAACATTGATAAAAATGGATATCTGAATACTATTATTTTCATAACTTATAACAGCGTAAATTTAATAACACTTTATACTTAGATGTGTATTACCCTTAGCAATCATAGCTGTAAGTATATATTTGTATAAATACACCAATCGAAGAAGCTCTGCACCTTACATGATTTTATGAAAGGAATTTGACATATGTAATACTTTATATATACCTCTTTGAGATCTTCAAAACTGCTGGCATTAAAATATCCACTACAATATCTCTAGTTTTACTAGTTAGAACTTTTTGCTTCTTACAGCTCTTGACAATCCCTTTTCCTTTTAAAGTTTTATTTAAAATTGTTTCTACGTTTAAGGATTGCACAAAGAAATCTTTTTCATTCGTAACACAGTCTTGCCTTTGTACATTAAAATTTTCTTTATCGGAGAGCACCTCATCTCCACTTATTTCCAACTCCTCTTCGATTGCTTGATTCTATATTAAAACATAAAATAATTCAAATATATATTTTTCTCCGTACATAAAATGTTGTTTGTTTTATTCTCTCTACGTAAAATAAAAATTTATTTACCTTTGTAGTATCTGAAATCTCTTTCCACTTTTCTATAAACCTAAGTCGTAGTCCTACTTTAGGTATGAGCTCCTTGATGAGATTTAAATTCAATTGTTTTAAATTGCATTCATTGATTTCATTCTCTGCGAATAAATGTTAGATACTTATTATTATAGGTTGAGAGTCCAATAAAGGGAATCGAATAAAATTAATATATATCTTCTTTCTGACACAGTTTGCAATGCTTCGTTGAATTAAAAAATAAAGTATGGATTGTAGGAGTTGCATAACACTTTTTTAGAATTTAAAAAAATACATTATTATAATAGCACACGGTGGTTACCCCATCTGATTTAAAAACGTATTTGTACAAAGTGGTACAACTTAAAAACAAGTAAATATTATAAAACCATTAATTTACCTGAAAATATTGGAATTAAATCTTCCAAGTTCCATTGTAGCAGCTTTTCTCTTGTAAATTCATCAGCCATTATTGCTAGCGATATATCGAGAGAAAAATGTAATGAATATTCTTTCGATTTTAACACAATCACAGATTGAAATTATTCGCACGATAGTTGCACTATAACTGTTGTTTCCTTCTGCCACATTATCCACAAATTACATGTAGAAAGTGACTAATTGCTGCACAATTTCTTGATAACATAAACCAATCGCCAAAAAACAATTGCAAAATGGCTGTTTTATTCCGTTCTTCTAGAAAGTGCTTTCGAGCTTCGCAGTTCCGGTAGAGTAATAGCAACAATATAAGCATGGCGAAGTAGGGGAGGGGGGCGTAAGACGTATCAAATAACAAACAAAGCGTATACTTTCATGTGTTTATGACTTTTATGCTTCATTTAAAAGATTAGAAAAGTGGAATATAGAAAAATTTTATCAAGTCGCTCCTTCTTATTAAAGAACTCATTAACAATATTAAAGGGGATTAACACATAAATTGTTAAAGTAATAAAATTAAAGTAGTAAAGAACAAACCAATCACAATTTACAGTTTCAGCGGTGGTTTGAAATTGTAAAATTATATTGGTTTTCTTTACTGCTTTAGTTTTATTGCATGTTTTATATTTTTGTGATTTGAAGTTCAACAAGGTGTATGCAGTGAGCACAATTAATAGCACATACACACACATGGGTGTTTCACGTAAGGCGCCCCAGCTCGAAATGAGGACTCAGAGGGCATGGTGGGGGCAGATGCATCTAATTGGCCGCGGAGGGAGAGAGAAGGATTAACGTGGAGAAGGATAGAGCTATCCTTTACTAGACGATACGCCTAGCGTATCGCTGCCCCTCCCTTCCCCGCTCACATCAGTAAACTTTGGTCAACTCTTATCCTCTTTCTCTTACTCTCTCTCTCTCTAACCGCGACCAATAAGATGCATCTGCCCCCACCATGCGCTCTAAGTCCTCTTTTCGAGCTGGGGCGCCTTACCTGAAACACCCTGTATATTAGTATATATTAATCTACATCGTCATTAGCTGACATAATATATATATATTTTTATCATGTATGCTAAATATTATGAGATATATCAAGAATTTCATAGTTTATATGTAATGTTAAATACGAGAGCCATATTTCTAACTATAAAATATAATACCATTATAATATACATAACTTTAAAATTAATATACATTAATTCCTTATATGAGAAATATTAATGTTTACACGTTATTACAAAATGTATGTGATACCAAATATTTTATGAACGCTTTTCACAGTTATTTATAAATCGGTATATTTCAGTACCACAAATACTAAGCGTTTTAAACAACTCGTGTATCAAAGAAATTTAGATTATCAAAGAAAAAAAATGTTTACAAATACTAAGCGTCTCTAAAACTAAGCGCTTATTGAAAAAATCTACCGTATATGGACGAATATTTAGTACAATACCGGCGAAACCATGTTTGTGTGTGTTCAATATTATCTAGGAAATTTCCGTCTACTTATAATGATAATTGCTGTCTTGTTTTCAAATTTTTACATTTTCAGCCCTGCATTTCCGAATGTTTCACCGATTATAAGGCCCATTGTACGATAAAAAATCAGGTATCTTATGTACTAGAGAGCGCTTAAAAATTTAAAAGATTGCTAACCACAATTTACGATTATAAGATTTTTGCTTATTATGATGCACATAAAACAACAGACATCGTATTCTGTAACTTTAGCATTAATTTTTGGTGTCAGTGCTGACCGAAAACGATACATATATAAAGATACGCATTTATCATTACATGTTCCGATATTTATCGATAACTTTGGCCTAATGATATCGAAATTTATCGATAAGATTTTCAGAATTTGCCTACTGATTTCTGATCATATCGCTGGCCTTAAATGCGAAAAAGCAGAAAATTAATGTTTGCCAACTTTTTAATGCAAAATTAACAGTGGTTTTCTTTTTAGATTGGTAACAATTATTAAGTATATCTAATCCACGATCTCTCCTTTGATTTCAAGATAACCGGCTCTTTTCGATCACAGTGCACGTGCTCGGGTCCTTCCAGATCCTTCTTTTAGACGGCCATTTTAGACGTTTATCAATTTGCGAAAAGTGTTCCAAAGTTTTGCGAATGATTTATTTTGCAGTGATTACAGTAAATCATCAAATTAAATAATGTATGCGCTGGTATTATTCTCCGATGGTGTTTATTATGTCTGTAAAAAAACTGATATAATAGTAAAAACAGATAATACATCTATTAAATACAAGAATGGAAATCGCTATTACGGAGAAGTAATCAGCTATGATGGTACGTAAAGAAATTAAAATAAAGAGCATCTTATTTTTTATTATGGTTCGTTTATATTATGTTTAATTAATGAAAAATTCAGTTATATATAAAAGTCAAGTTATGAAAACTGCAATGTGTGTCAGCAAACTATAAAATTGAACCATAGTAAAATGGGCTGCATATGCTCTATTAATACTCAATTGCTAATTTGTGATTTAAAACTCTTTACAGATTCTTACAATAAGCTACAAAAGATTAAATTGCACTTGGAAAATCAAGGAGCGAAGAAACGTTACAATAATAAAAGTAAGTGAAAAAAATCAAATTAAATTCCTCTTTCATATTTTCTAAGACCTATGAAGTGTATTTACAAATTTAATGTAGCTATCCCAGAAAATCTGTAACTTATTTTAAAAATGATCCAAATTATATGCATGCAGAGACTCAATTGAAATTAAGAAATTTAACATTCAAAATAACATTTTGTGTAAAGTTTGAAAGTACAGGAAAGTGTTGATAAGAAATAATCAATATAGGGAATATTTATTATTTAATATATGTTTTCTAGATGCAATTCAAGTGACCAAAGACATTGAAAATAAGGATAATAGTAAATCATTAAAAAGGAAAAGGCCAGTAACTCACAATAAGAAACTGACAATAAAATTGAAAAAGATTGCTGGTAATATATATTTGCATTCTTTTCAACACTAATAAATTTATGTCTTACTGTTTATTTTCATTATTTTGAACAGCAGCAATTAGAAAATTCACTTTTATCTTACTTGTTCTATAGCAAAATTGTTTTTAGCCTCTGACTCCACAGACCTATCGAAAGCTGAAAATTCAACTTCTACGAAGGATAGTAATTGTATTAATGGAGAAATCAGCAGCATAAATAAAACTAATAATGGTCACTGTGATATTCAGAAAGCAGGTATGAATCATTTTGAACTAGTACCTCCATCAAATACATGCCATTGCTGAAACGGTTAACTTACTCCTTGTATAATTGTTTTTGATTTAAATAAGTTCCTCATACTTATGTAATTCATTAAAAAAAGAAATTTTTATTTTTGCAGAGTGTATTACTTCTATTGTCACTAAAAATTGTAGTGAAGAACCACAGTTCATTGACAGGAGTGACAATCCAGAGGGATTTGAAAGGAATAGAAATTTGAAAATTAAGCCAAAGGGAGCTAAAGGTAAGAAATTTTCATTCAACGCTAATATTGATTACTTGTAATGAATCTAAAAATAGACATTTGGCCTCTAAATTGAAAGAGACCATGATTTCTCCAGTGGTTAATAGACAGTGCTTGTAAGGAATGATGAGTGTCTCCAAATAATCATTTTTATATTTTTTAAATAAAAATTACTTAAAAGGAATTTTACAAATTATTACTGGAGCACATTAACTTTGCCAAATCATTTGAAGATGCCATACTCTCTGTAATCCTGACTAAGTGTTACACTGAAATTCTTTTTATTATATTACAATAGTTGTCAATTTAATACTTTATGATAGATTATAGTACAGTCAAACTTTATTCGCTTCTGGTTATATTCATTCTAAACATAAAACAATTAGAAAATTTTCTTTTGCACTCTTCGTTGTATAGTAAAATTGCTTTTAGCCTGTGACTCCACAGACCTATCGAAAGCTGAAAATTCAACTTCTACGAAGGATAGTAATTGTATTAATGGAGAAATCAGCAGCATAAATAAAACTAATAATGGTCACTGTGGTATCCAGAAAGCAGGTATGAATCATTTTGAACTAGTACCTCCATCAAATACATGCCATTGCTGAAACGGTTAACTTACTCCTTGTATAATTGTTTTTGATTTAAATAACTTCCTCATACTTATGTAATTCATTAAAAAAAGAAATTTTTATTTTTGCAGAGTGTATTACTTCTATTGTCACTAAAAATTGTAGTGAAGAACCACAGTTCATTGACAGGAGTGACAATCCAGAGGGATTTGAAAGGAATAGAAATTTGAAAATTAAGCCAAAGGGAGCTAAAGGTAAGAAATTTTCATTCAACGCTAATATTGATTACTTGTAATGAATCTAAAAATAGACATTTGGCCTCTAAATTGAAAGAGACCATGATTTCTCCAGTGGTTAATAGACAGTGCTTGTAAGGAATGATGAGTGTCTCCAAATAATCATTTTTATATTTTTTAAATAAAAATTACTTAAAAGGAATTTTACAAATTATTACTGGAGCACATTAACTTTGCCAAATCATTTAAAGATGCCATACTCTCTGTAATCCTGACTAAGTGTTACACTGAAATTCTTTTTATTATATTACAATAGTTGTCAATTTAATACTTTATGATAGATTATAGTACAGTCAAACTTTATTCGCTTCTGGTTATATTCATTCTAAACATAAAACAATTAGAAAATTTTCTTTTGCACTCTTCGTTGTATAGTAAAATTGCTTTTAGCCTGTGACTCCACAGACCTATCGAAAGCTGAAAATTCAACTTCTACGAAGGATAGTAATAGTATTAATGGAGAAATCAGCAGCATAAATAAAACTAATAATGGTCACTGTGATATCCAGAAAGCAGGTATGAATCATTTTGAACTACCCGACTAGAAATTTCTTAGGGAACGCCTGATTTTAGTTCGGGACGGATCAGGTTACGAAATGACTAGCCTTATGAAAGGTTTTCTGGCTGGAGTCGGATCAGGTTCGAATAATTTTTAACTGACCAGTACGTTCGTACTCAAATCGGATCCGAGCCTGAGCTTGTAGTCTGAATAATAGACGTAATAGAATATTTCTGATCAGGCGCGGCTCCGATAAAACATACTAGTTCCAGATCCGAACTAGTATATCAGCGCCGGATCAGGCTAAGAAATGGCTAGCCTTGTTAAAGATTTCGGATGCGGATTTGATCTGGCCTGAATAAGATTTGTCCTGATCAGGATTATTGTGCTCGGTTTGGACCCGGACTTTAACTTCCTAATCTTAATACTAATAACTGTAAGACATTTCCCATCAGGCACGACTCCGATGATATCGTATCAAATCCTGATCCTAGAAACTGTATTAGTGCAGGACCAAATCTGAATAATTTCCTCCACTACACTCATATATTTCGCCAGTCTTCTTCCATTCGCCATGAGTGATGTACGACGTGAAAGAAAACGTTTGGTAACGCGATTACGAGTTCGTCGTTTTCGGGAAAATAAAAGACGTAAAGAAGAAAGTGTAAAGCATTCAGCTTCTATTTCCACTTCTGGTGAATTGGCAAATACTAGCACTTCAGTTGTTAATAATAGTGAAAGTAGTTCATCTACAGAAGAATGTGAAATTAACGTTGCTTTAAATGAAGAAGCGATTGATTTAGGGTCTCCAGATGACGAAAGTGATTTTATTTCAATTGAGAGCAAAGTTATTCATTGTGGCGAAGATAGTGAAGATTCCCATTTTCGCGAAAGTGACGAAGATGACATAGAAAAAATTAGACAATGGGCTATTTCGTCAAATATATCTCACACAAAACTGGATGAGCTTTTGTGCATTTTGCGAAAACGCGCATATCCTCAACTACCAAAAAGTGCCAGAACTTTTTTAAAGACAGATGAAGCAGACTACACTATTGAAGTTTTTGATGAAAAATCTGAATTTGTATATTTTGGAATATCCAAGTATTTAAAAAAGTTTGTTCTTAATTCTTTACATTTTGAAAGAAAGATAGAATTACTATTTAATATCGATGGCACTGAAGTTTTTACATCAGGAACAATACAGTTTTGGCCTATTTTATGCTGCATTCATAATGAAAATCAAATCTATTCGCCTTTTCCCGTGGCTATTTATGCAGGCCATAAAAAACCGGAAAACGTAGAAAAATACTTGGAGAAATTCATTGAAGAATTAAATATATTATTAAGAAATGGAATCGAAATAAACCAAGAGAATTATGAAGTAGGCATCAAAGGTTTCATTTGTGACAGACCAGCTCGTTCTTTTATAAAGTGTATTAAAAATCATGGAGGATTTTACGCATGCGAAAGGTGCGAAGTGAAAGGAACTCGAGTTTTAGGAAGAACAGTCTATTTAGATTCTGACTGTACATTAAGAACGCATGATTCATTTGTTAAACAAACAAATGACGAACATCATACCGGAATATCGCCACTTATTAGAATACCACAACTAGATCTAGTTAAGCATTTTTTATTGGATTTTATGCACTTAGCATATTTAGGTGTAATGAAGAAACTTTTAATGGATTTTTGGCTAAATAAAAATTCATTATCAAAAATTAGCTATAGTAATAAAAAAAAGTTAACAGAATTATTAATATCGTTACGTACTCAAATACCCACTGAATTCCAAAGGACAACGAGGGATCTTAGTTCAGTGCGGAAATGGAAAGCAACAGAGTTCCGTTTTTTTTTATTATATTGTGGACCTATAGTTTTAAAACAGTGCCTTCCTGAAAATCAATATAAGAATTTTCTGTTGCTACACGTTGCTTGCAGAATTATGTCGTCTACTGAAATGGCAATTAAGCATATAGACCATGCAAAATTTCTATTAAAAAATTTTGTAAAATCTACGATGATGCTGTATGGAAAAGAGAGCATTGTTTTAAATATTCACTCTCTCATACATTTACCAGACGATTGCCAATACTTAAATTCATCCTTAAGTAATTTTACGGCGTTTCCCTTTGAAAATGCTTTAGGAAGAATGAAAAGATTATTAAGAAGTGGAAAAAAGCCATTATCACAAATTTGTCGCCGACTAAGCGAAATATTTTACAATTGTGACAGAGAGAGAAAAATTGAAGTTCAACCGACATTGAAAATCTTAAGAAAGCTTGAAAAAAAAGGATCAAATGTAATAGCTGTTAAAAAATTAATGTATAAGGGCTTTATTTTAACTACGAAAGAACCTAATAATACTGTCCTACTTAATAATAATAAAGTTTTTGAGATAGTCGAAATCACAGCAGCTTCTGATAACCCAAAAATCAGTGAAGTTATAATAAGGGGTAATATACTTCAAAAACTGAAACCACTCTTAAGTTATCCTTGTACAACTGAAAATTTGAAAATGTGGAATATGTCCAGTTATAATAAAAGAAAAATGATTTATTCTTTGAATCATATTGTTACAAAAATGATCAAATTCACTGTTTCCACTAGCGGCAGAACAAAGGTGTATGTAATGCCTTTGTTGCACACTTCGAATTAGTGCGGAGAGAAGAAAGCAATCTTCGGAGAATAAAGTCAGCGACCGCTCTTTCGAAGTCGGCTTTTCTTAAAACCAGATCGCGCTATCTTGTTCTCCAACCAAAACAAACTCATGTACACAACTGTGCTGTCTTCATGTGTCGTCGCCAAGACTTAACTTTCATAATAGTTTTCGTATAGCATTCGAAGCGTTCACATCGTAATAGCAGTGCATAAATTCTCTAATAATGGAACCTAAATTTGCACTAATATTATTTCTAAGTGGCTGTGATAACAGTGAAATGAAAAGCATCGACATTGTGCCATATAAATGGATTACTTTCAAGAAAAAAAAAATGACCTGTAAATTTCCAAAGGAAATTACAAAATCAAATGTAGAATTTTTACGAGATGCAGTAAAAAATTTAAAAGATCCAATAGAAGAATGGGAAACGTATGACATAGATGTAAGAGGATACGCAAGTAAGTTTAAATCATAGTTAATTAACTTTTAAAAAAGCATTTATTCATTAAAGTTTTTGCTGAAAAATAATATTTTATTAACTAGTTTAATTGTGTATATTAGGCAGTTATCACGAAGCTGAATTAAAGTTGCTTAAATTAAAGAAGCAGCCTTACGCTTTCAGCACCGATTCTGAAAGCCAAAAAAAAAAATTGAAACAAAATAAATTATTCAAAAAAAACTCATCCGATGATTACATCCGTAAACTGCTGAATGACAGTGTAATTGATATAGAAGATCCATGTACTTGTAAGTATTATATTTTTTTGAAGTTATATTATCAGTATTTAATATTTCTCATGTCAAAATAAAACATTCAAAATTACTTTCTAATTACAGCAAGAATGACACGAAAGGGATTTACCGAAAGAGCCCAACAGAGTCCTCATTACATGGAAAGCTCTGATGAACATTCTCCAAAACATAAAAGGCATCATATACAATCGGATAGTGATTCTGACGAAGTCTTGTCGGAAGTTTCGCAAAAAAAAATATGTACAACAAACGGAGAAAATATGATAAATATAGATAAGAAAATTGGTTAAAATATTCAAATGTTGTAATACATATATTACTTATAATCGATATAAAATAATACTCATGTGTGGTATATACATTTTAAATTTCAGATGAGCTGAAAAATTTAATTGAAAAAAGATTCGACCAACTAAAAGTTCAAATAGGAACATTTACTAGTGAAATGTTAAAACTGCAGCAAGACATCACTGAATTAAAACAGGCGAAGGCTGGTCCTATACAATTAAAGAGGATGAACAATAATTTCAGTCTGCCTTTTTCAACGTTGGAGGCATTTTTAAATTTTGATGCCACATTGACACTAGATGACACTCTCAAAAATGAAACGGTAATATTTTATCTGTTTACAATGGATTATTTTTACATTTTTTATTACATAAATGCATGTTTCTGGTAGGTGGAAATGATGTGGCCTCTGCTCGAGCCAAAACAAAAATTGTCAAAATCCATATCAAATATTTTGGGAAGATTTTTGACTAAGGATACCCTGCTCAACTTCACCGCAGTTAAAAAAACGGGTGATAAATTAATATTTAAGGATACGGCCTTATCTTCTATATTATATGGTATTTATATTTTTATTATAAAAGTAATATTATATATTTAAAGTATTCAAACACTTGTACAAAAAACATCAAATATTTATATTCTATTACATATGTTTCAAGTGTTGCTTTAACAGGAAGTTTCTGTAGTTTTCTAGAAAAATAGTATTCATAAAATATTTTCTGCATTGCAAAATAATGTTTGTAATTAGAATATTGTACACTATAGTAATATTTTAATATATTTTCCCTTTGGACTTTCCATACTGACCACTCCCATGACTTTAAAATGTTAATTAATATGATTTTTACAGAATTGATTAAACAAACGTTCAAAGAAAACTTAAGTGTGTCTCCTGTACGAGAGAAAAAATATTATGCGGCTATTGGAACTGTCATTAATAATGCTAAGGACTGGGGTGGTTCTAGAGCAAGAAGAGCATCTGATCAGCCTTGCCTTTAATGTACTTTAAATTTACTTTATTACTTATAGTTTTCTTTTTTTAAAAAGATGATCTCATTGTTTTTATCCATATTATAATAATATATTATAATGTTTATTTTAAAATAAAAATTCATGTTTTTTCTTTTTTATATTAAAAGATGTTTGTATAACAAATATTTGATTGAAACGTATGAAACAATCCTAACATGACACATAGATATCCATTTAAAATTGAATTCATGAATCGATAATTTATTCGAATTAATAATAATATGGCTAGAAAAAATAATAATGCCAGAAATACGAAAGACGTCTCATTAATTTGTAAACTAAGAACTTAAAAGCATTTATATTTATATACATATGTAATATTAGAGTCTTAAGGGTTTCAAGTAAAAAGTTGTGAATTTTTAAAATACTCAAAACTTTTGAAAAAAAAGTTGAATTATCTTTTTATTTATTACATACGCTTTTCGAAAAAATTTAGTGCTATCTTAAATATATAATTAACGAACAGTTGAATCTAATTTCAATAAGCTTTCAGTTCGTTTTACTTGCTCAATATTAGTACCAGATCGAAATCTTTATTCACCATATTCTAGGTTAGCGGAGTAAGTAAAGCGCCGGACTGGTACGCTGAGGCTCATCGTTTATCGCAGGTTCGAATCCCCGTTAGGAGTGAAAATTTAAAACATATGTATTATCACTTTTCAGCGTTATAATAAATCGTAATTTCCGTTAAGAGTGTGAATAACGAATAAATAACGTAAAATAATAACAGTACATTTTTTATTTTATTTTTTAAATTCCCGTATTATACTTATCCGGCCCGAGTGCTGATTTCATTACCAGAACCTGATCTGCAATTAAAATCCTCATTGGATCAGTTTCGCCCGATCAGAAGGAAATCAATTTTATCGGACTCGGACCAAATACATATTTTCGGATCAGGGCCTGATCCGAGCTTCTGAAACGGTCCGGATTCGCCAGAGCGTTACACCCCTAGTCCGACTCATATCCGATTTTCTTACCAGGGTCGGATCAAAAGCGCGAGATTCCTGATCACAACCTGATCCAAGCCCTAAGAAATTTCTAGTCGGGTAGTACCTCCATCAAATACATGCCATTGCTGAAACGGTTAACTTACTCCTTGTATAATTGTTTTTGATTTAAATAACTTCCTCATACTTATGTAATTCATTAAAAAAAGAAATTTTTATTTTTGCAGAGTGTATTACTTCTATTGTCACTAAAAATTGTAGTGAAGAACCACAGTTCATTGACAGGAGTGACAATCCAGAGGGATTTGAAAGAAATAGAAATTTGACTATTGAGCCAAAGGGAGCTAAAGGTAAAAAATTTTCTTTCAACGTTGATATAGGTTACTTTAACTTTTATAAAGCCATATTTGTATTTATACTTAATTCAATTTAACTATTTCAGAGGATCAAAAAAGCGCGGAAAATATTGAAATTATAGATAAATATAATTTATTGTATAATTTAAATAAATCTGAGGATAATTTGAAAGATTTAACTTGTGGGTCTTTTCATTTTGAAAAAAGTAGTATTATATTATATTTATTTTTAAATTCGCTTTTTTATATTTTCCAGAAATTCTTATAATTTTTTATTTTTTAGATTTAGAGGAATTTAGTTTTAATTGTAATCTATGGAGTGATTTTGATAATTTAATTGTAGCTGAAAATAATGACTGCACATTACCAGATAGATTATCTGACAACGTTCGGTAATACTCAGCATTTCTAATAATTGCTCTCATTTTAATAAAAAGGATTCTATTTATTTAATATATTTAAAACTGTTAATTTATAGAAAGGATCTTACTATAATCGAAGATACAGTAATAAGGAGCTCCTATAGAAACAGTGAAGAAGACGCATCATTTCCTCCGCAATTTTCACTGTCAAAAATACGTGAAGATGGTATATTAATTTTAAGGAATTGCTGTAACCTAATTAAATTAAATACAAAATATATTAATTGAATATTCTCAATCCTATAGAAACTTTGGAGAATGAGGAAAACACGTCCGATGTAGATAGTGATTCATCTTATAAACCAAGTACTTCTAATTCAGAAAATGATGAAAATTATGATCCCTGTAATAACAATTCTACACAATTTTCGAATGCCAATGAGAGCCAGAAGAATTCAACATTGGATCTTTCAACGTCGATAAATACTTCAAAATTTTTAGTTCCTAATGATGAACAAATGACTGTGGAAATAGCTAAATGCAGAACAAAAAAAGATTTTTGCATATATTGCAACTCAGAACAGACAAAGTTGAGTCGTCATTTAATGAGAAAACATTCGGATGTTCAAGAAATTAAAACGTTAATGCTTATACCTAAAGGGCGTCTAGAACGCAAACAAATTATAAGAAATATTCGTAAGAAAGGTCAATTTTTGTTTAACACAAATTCCTCCGTCAATACTGGAGAGCTCAAAGTTATGAGACGACCGAACAGCAAATACAAAAAAAATGCAACTGATTTTGCTGTGTGCCCAAGTTGTAGGGGAACTTATTCTAAGTCAAGTCTTCGCCACCACTTTAAAAGATGTAATAAAAAACATTTAAAAAATAGCAAAAATTTATTGTCCAAGTCTAGAGAAGTCGCAGGTCGCATACATGAAGTAGCATGCCGTATTTTAAAAAGACGTGTTTTCCCCACAATTAGGGACGATGACATATCTAAATGCATTCGATTTGACGAACTGTGCATAGAGTTCGGTAACAAATTGTGCGACAAATATAAGGATCCACACTTTTACGACATGATCAGGCAAAGGCTCCGACAACTAGGTCGTTTTTTAATTGAAGTGAAAAAATTAGATAATAATATCGATGATTTCGTTTCTGTGCTAACTCCATCAAACTATAAAATTTCCGTTCAAGCAATTCAGACTTTAGCAGGTATAAATGACGATAGAACGGATTTTAAAACTCCTTCTTTAGCTACCTCTCTAGGTACACTATTGAAACAAGTGTGTAAGAGGGCCATAACAATTTATATTCAAAGAGAAGATAAACAAAAACTAGAAAAGGCAGAGTGTTTTTTAAAATTGTTGAATGAAGATTATTCATCATCAATAGCAAGAGTTGCGGTAGAGACTCAATTTAAAAGAAGAAGACAAACTAAAAAAATTTTACCATCCAATCTTGATATTCAAAAGTTATTAAATTATATCACTAAACAAACAAAAGACTCTTACGATGAGTTAATAAATAAATTTTCGTTCAAGGCATGGAAAACTTTATCTGAATGCTGTTTAATATTTATACAAATGTTTAATAAACGTCGAGCAGGCGAAATCGAACGTTCTTTGGTAAATGATTTTGATAACTGTGAGCAACTAAGTGAGCAAACAATAGGTGAATCGTATAAGAAACTGAGTAAAGAGCAGAAAATTGAAGGATCTAAATATGTACAGTTTACAATTCGTGGAAAACTTGGCTCATCAGTACCAGTATTATTACATAAAAAAACAACATATAAATACTTAAAGTTAGTTTTAAGATACCGACAAGAAGCAAAAGTTAATCACAAAAATCCTTACCTCTTTGGTATTCCTGGCGTGCTGAAAGGGGATTATCGTTATTTAAGAGCTTATCCTCTTTTAGTAAAATATTCTGAGGGTTGTGGAATTTCGAATCCCGAGACGCTTCGTGGGACAAATTTAAGAAAGCACTTCGCTACAATGTGTTCTACATTGCAATTACGTGATGATGAAATATGCGATGTAGCTAATTTCATGGGTCATGCGGAAAAAATCCATAAAGAATATTACCGACAACCGGTTTTAAGCAGGCAAATATTGAACATTTCTAAACTGCTTGAAATTGTACAAGGGAAGAATGGAAGTAATGATGAAAGTGAAGATAGCAATAGTGAGTCAGATGATAACATTACTATAGATAAAACTGATGGTTAGTATTAATTTGTTAATATATATTTAAAAATTACATAACATATTTTTAATACCTTTTTATTTTTAGTTCATTCACATTCTCTTAATTCAAACATCGAACAAATTGATGAATCTATAGATTTTCGTGACAATTCTCTTGAGAGATCCAAAGAAACTAATGATAATTTCAACGTGAGCCCAAGTATACGCAAGAAAAAGCAGCCGGAGCAAAAGAAGAAGAGATCTAGTATGTTGAAAGACTGTTGTTTAATCATTTTATTGATAAGAAAGAAAATAATAAGTGCGATGAGTGTGAAAATCTTGAGAACATCTAAATATTTTCAAAACTAAGTGTTTTAAACTACAAGTATTAAAAATACTTTCTAATAAGTTTAAATATGTATTAGATGGCGGCTTCAGTTTTACATTAAATGGAGTGATGAAAGTCATGTTAAGGTCATCTTTTAGTTTTTAAAATGGAATACATATTTCTTATTACATGGTCTTATAACTATTATCTTTAGAGATTGTTAAATAACTATATCCATTTATCACTTCTTCTAGCCTTTTTCTAGATATTTCGATTAGAAGTTATAGAAAGGTGAGCGATGATGAGTAAGTTTCTGTAGCAGTCATGCACTTTATTTCAGACAAACCAATATCTAAATGCGATTTCAAATTGAAATATTAGTGAACAATAGGATGAATAATTAAATTAGAGAAAACATTTGAAAGTCTATTTAGATATGCCACATGAATGTGCAAAAAAATAGGGGATTTCCTTAAAAACTCAAAATTACATTCACATGACTTTTCACACTCTACTTAAAACTAAACTTGAGAAGACACTGTCTAATTGATATATAAAAATACTATAAAATTACGACTTGAACAATTTTAACTAAAACGTTTAATTTTGAAAGTATTTAGGTAGTCCAGGACTTTTTACATACCCTATATATTTCAGTCCTAACATCTAGAATGTTGGAAAAGTTTGAAGAAGATCGAGAACATCAATAGTAAATCGTTTCTGAGAATAATGATCTCAAAAAATGGCGAGGTTAATACATTAAGTAATCTATTCATTTGACCTTAAAAGTATTAATAATGGTCGCCGATGTTTTTTTTTATGAGCCCGTTTAGAAAATAATAACAACATTGACGTCACATATATACATTCTTGCAAGGGCAAATAGATCTCTTATCATATATGAGAAATTTGTAAATCTTTCTATTCACTTTTGTGAAAAAAAAATACGCTCAGAAACGTTTTATTTGAGAAATACTCGACTATCTTCAAAAATTATTAACATCTAGTAAAAATTGCATTCCAACCTCTTTTCCCTTGCATCCCTATAGCATCGCCATATGGTAAATGTACTCGAAGAAAATGGAGTGCGCAAGAGAAAAAAATCGCAGGAAATGTATTTGCCAATCATATAATAGAAAAAAGGTTACCTTCTTTCATAGAAATAAAAAAATTGAAATGCGATTATCCAGATATGTTTAACAGGAATTATGCAACAATAAAAACTTGGGTCCACAATCAAATTAGAAAGAATAATTAATGTTAAAACAAAATTAGAATTAAGATACATTAAGTACTATTTTTATTATAATATTCAAAGTGTTATAATTGTTTTATTAACATTATAATTCAATAAATCTTCTATTATTTTTTCCAAAGCATTTGAAGCTACTGTGTTTTTATTTAACTACCTATAATAACGTACGCATCGACTACCAAAAATGAAACAATTTTACATTGAATGGAAAATACTGGGAGACTAACAACAATATTTCAAATTCTGAATTAAATATGATTCTCACATTTAACTCAATTACTAAATACATGCTAATGTACTATGGTATATTTAGGTCCAGAAAGCATAGCTCCTATTACAATTAATATTAGTTTACATCAGTCGAAATTTAGATTCAACTCATGCAGATTTTCAATTTTTAAAGGATTGGTTGAAAACTATATGCTTTAAAATTCATTGCAGTTGGAGAGTGCCTTTATAACTACAACCATACGTCCAACACATATTTTTGACGATTATCTGTATCTAGCACAGTGTCAGTAGGATGTGAGGGCACATTAATGTTGTCTACATATATATTTAAAACTATGTCAATGCATTTACATCTGCTGTGACCAATACATATAGACTATTCATTTTTCGATATTGATGGAAATATGAACTTTAAATACGGACCTCTATTTTACCATTAATCTCAGACATCGGTTCTCATATTTTACTGTATATGTAAGCCCATGCTGATATAGAATGGTATATTTGTGGTCCACAGAGTCTGTGTCGTATTTCAAACAACTTTTTACTTACATTAGTCGTAATTTTGGTCTAAATCATGCAGTCTTTTAATCTGTAGTAAATTGAGAGAAAATGGTTTGTTTGATAGTTTACTATTTAGAAAATACCTTTATTCTCTTAAACAATACGTACATACACATAGCTTTGTATAATCTACCTGTGTCCAGCAATGTATGAGCAAAAGGTGTAGGAGCAGACTAATATTTTTAAAACATATTTCAAAAAAAAAGTTAATGCAATTAATTACTCTTGAACGACATATATAAGCAATTGATATTTCAAAAACTAAGGGAAGTATCAACTTTCAATGTGGACCGCCTATGTACCATTACATCTCAGAAATCGGTCCTGATATTTCACTTTGTATCCAAGTGTATGCTGTTATACAGTGGTATATTTATGGTCCGTACAGTCTACGTCTTATTTCAAATAACAAATTACATACATCATCCTTAATTTTGATCTAAATCATGCAAATTTTTAATCTCTAACGGCTAGAGAAAAAACTGTATATTTTATAATTTATCACCTTTAGAGTATGCCTCCATTCTCTCGAACCATACGTCAAAATGAATCTTTTTAAGGTTTACCTGTACTTATCACGATATCGGTAGGATATAATCGCTGATTAATTTTGTTGAAATATATCTTCTAAAATATCTTAATCCAAATTTATTTCTCTTGTGAGCAACATCTATGGGCAGTTGGTCTTTTGTCACTAAGGGTATTATCAACTCTAAACATGGACCGCCTATGTACCATTACATCTCAGAAATCGGTCCTGATATTTCACTGTGTATCCAAGTGTATGCTGTTATACAGTGGTATATTTATGGTCCGTAGAGTCTACGTCTTATTTCAAATAATATTTTACATACATCATCCTTAATTTTGATCTAAATCATGCAAATTTTAATCTCTAGCAGATAGAGAAAAAACTGTATATATTATAATTTATCACCTTTAGAGAATGTCTCTATTCTCTCGAACCAAACGTCAAAATCAATCTTTTTAAGGTTTACCTGTACTTATCACGATATCGGAAGGATATATATAATCGCTGATTAATATTGTTGAAATATATCTTCTAAAATATCTTAGTCCAAATTTATTTTTCTTGTGAACAACATCTATGAGCAGTTAGTCTTTCGACACTAAGGGAATTATCAACTCTAAACATGGATCTCTTATTTACCATTACATCTCAGAAATCGGTTCTCATATTTTACTGTATATGTAAGTGCATGCTGATATAGAATGGTATATTTGTGGTCCACAGAGAATGTGTCGTATTTCGAACAACCTTTTACTTACATCAGTCGTAATTTTGGTCTAAATCATGCAGTCTTTTAATCTGTAGTAAATTGAGAGAAAATGGTTTGTTTGATAGTTCACTATTTACAAAATACCTTTATTCTCTTAAACTATACGTACACACACATAGCTTTGTATAATTTACCTGTGTCCAGCAATGTATGAGCACAGGTGTAGGGGCAGACTAATATTTTTTAAACATATTTCAAAAAAAAAGTTAGTGCAATTAATTACTCTTGAACGACATATATAAGCAATTGATATTTCAAAAACTAAGGGAAGTATCAACTTTCAATGTGGACCGCCTATATACCATTACATCTCAGAAATCGGTCCTGATATTTCACTTTGTATCCAAGTGTATGCTGTTATACAGTGGTATATTTATGGTCCGTACAGTCTACGTCTTATTTCAAATAACAAATTACATACATCATCCTTAATTTTGATCTAAATCATGCAAATTTTTAATCTCTAACGGCTAGAGAAAAAACTGTATATTTTATAATTTATCACCTTTAGAGTATGCCTCCATTCTCTCGAACCATACGTCAAAATGAATCTTTTTAAGGTTTACCTGTACTTATCACGACATCGGTAGGATATAATCGCTGATTAATTTTGTTGAAATATATCTTCTAAAATACCTTAATCCAAATTTATTTCTCTTGTGAGCAACATCTATGGGCAGTTGGTCTTTTGTCACTAAGGGTATTATCAACTCTAAACATGGACCCCTTATTTACCATTACATCTCAGAAATCGGTTCTTTTATTTCACTGTGTATTCAAGTGTATGCTGTTATACAGTGGTATATTTATGGTCCGTAAAGTCTACGTCTTAATTCAAATAACATTTTACATACGTCATCTTCAATTTTGGTCTAAATCATGCAAATTTTTAATCTCTAACTGATAGAGAAATAACTGTATTTTTTATAATTTATCTCCTTTACAGAATACCTCTCTTCTCTCGAACCATGCGTTAAAATCAATCTTTTTAAGACTTCCCTGTATTTATCACGATATCGGTAGGATATAATCCGTGATTAATATTGTTTAAATATATCTTCTAAAATATCTTAATGCATATTTACTTTTCTTGTGAACAACATCTATGGGCTCTTGTTCTTTCGACACTAAGGGAGTTATCAACTTTAAACATGCACCTCTTATTTACCATTACATCTCAGAAATAGGTTCTGATATTTTACTATATAATGAAATACATGTATGTATGTATACAGTGTTATATATCGGGTCTTAAACTATTAAGTTCCAGGAATATCTTATTTTATGTTTCATCTTTTTTAATGAATGTTTTAGAAATATAGATTTTATTTTATGGAGGATGTATTACAAAATTGTACATAAAATACTTTTTCGGCGTTGAGTATAATATTTACTATTTCCTTTCAACTTTTATATAGCTTGACGCTTTTTCTGCACGTCTGTAAATTAATAAGTTGCTCCTGGTTTTTGCGTCTTCATAATTATATCTTAGATTTATCGTGGAACCTTAATACCCGTTTTAATTCTGTTGTTGAGTATATTTTTATTATTTTCTTCATGAATGGCAGAAGATTAATACTATTATTGGCAATACCGAATCTCTTAATGGTTATCAGATGGGGTCCCCGTATTTATCTGTATGAATCTTGAGGTAATGGTACCTGGTCTTCTCAATTCCTGTTAAATATCTGTTGATTTTAGACCCTTTATTAAACCTCACGTATCTTTGTACAAATTAGGACCTGTCCTATTATTTCACGTTGTATAACAAGTCATTATTGGTCCGGTCTCGATATGTAACAAATGTCCTCATATGTGCAGTGTAGTCTCCGAAACGGACCTCATATGTCACGCATTGTAAATATATATATATATATATATAATAACTAATATTTATGTGTATAGATTAGTATATATGTTTTTCTGTAGTTGATGCAGAGAATCGAGGAAACCAATACACTTTTAAAAGAATTTATTGAAGAAACTAGTGGTTTACGCAAAGAAGTAAGAGAATTGACCAACAAACATCCTGCTCTGAGAAGTAGCTCGGATATCATAACGGGTAATAAAATTTGTGTGATTAAATTTACTATATTTCATGTTCCTATAATTTAATTTAATATTAATATAAGGTGTCAGTTAATTCACCGCATAGGGTAAACCTATTAATTAATTTAACTTTATTACTATGTATACAAGGCATTAATTTTTCGTATATTACCTTTTTGTATCTAAATTCAACGTACTTTCAGGGAGGTATTACAGAAAATATTGATATTTCTTATATTTGCATAGATAAATGAAATGTTACCTTCACGCTTAGAAAAAAAATTAAGTGACACTACGTTATATATTGTAATAATACCTAAATTATTTATAGTTATACGTGCCTAACATCGTTTACAGATATACCAAGGCAGGAGATTGAGGTGCAGCTGCAAAATGAGTTGGATTCATACATCGATCTGGGCAACGGTGTAAAAATACGAAGAATAGCATATCAAGAAGCATTTTTAGCTTCAAGTGCCAAAAGGTTTATAAATGTATTTACTCATGGATTGTGGACCAGAGAGGAATTGGCGAAGCGCTATGTCAAATTCAATAAAAATAAAGATCCAAACTGCAAGGAGTTGACCCCAAAAAAATTATACAAATTACAGGAATGTTTAGACAAGTTTTTATTTTAAAAAAACTATCCTGCAGATTTGGCTGTGTCTGAGAGACAACATTTAAAGGGTCAACTGGGACATATAATTGTAAGTTCCAGACGTTGCGATGAGCGAGCTTCTAAAAATAGTGATATGGATTGAAGCGCTACCAATGTAATGCAATAGATAACAAAATTTTACATGTTAACTTCATTACAGTTTATTGCAAAAACTAAATGTTACCTCAAGAAATGTTACTACTGAATTTCACTTATTCTGACTTAAGGGCACTCTATTTCTAAGTTGGCAATTGAAATAATATTTAAAGAAATCTGTCGTATAAAAAAGCAATGATGTAATGAACTTTCGGCAACATTTTGGTGACATTCGTGATTATTATAGAATATATAAATCTGTGAATGATTTTGTTTTATAAAACCTAATATTGAGTCATATTGAATATCGTACTTTGTGAGTTATTATCAGTCTCATAACCTACTACAATAAATCTTATATATATTACTTCTTTTGTAGATGTAAATAATTGTTTAATAATATTATACAAATAAGCTGAACAAGTCTATTTTAATATATATGCAGCTTATAAACAATTTGATGCATAAGTATCATAATATTTTTGCGCTTCTACGTATATTTTTATTAAATAGTCATTTATTTATACCAGAAACCAAATATATAGATTAGCATTCCGATAAATCCATGCAAGGTACGATTTTCTATAAGAGGCCACGTTAATTTTCTCGATATAAAATCATTAATTTTATCTCTTTTCTACTTTAGAATGTCATAGCAACTTTATTGAAGATGCACTATGCATCTATTTCTTCTTGTATCTAGTTTCATTATATCTTGATGAATTGTTATCTCAGAAATAGATTGTCCTTTAATCATTATATATACTGTAGTTCTCGTATTGTGTGTGTTTTTTTTTATAATAGAACAGCTGCAAAGCACATTTATAATAATCTTTAACGTAGATATATATTTTACTAATAGATAAATATTATTAACATAAAAAATAATTTATGAATATTTCGATGATGATCAGACTGAATAAGATTTTACGTATCGAATTTGGCACTCTGGTAAATTGATTCGTGCCATTTTAGCTAATTTCACTGTTTACACTTTCTCTTATAAGTTTACTAAACTTTTGCTGTTATGCACACAATTTAATTCCTCACAGTACATATATCAAAAAGTTTGAAATTACTATATAAGTTTTATATATGTTTTGTTAACATGTAATTACATAACGTTTGAAAATTTAAATAGAAAATGTTCTAAATTAAACAAAAAATTATTTGACATATTAAAAAAACCTACCTTACCGACTACAGCGAGTGCTAAAGTTTTGAGTAATTATCAGCAATTCATAAGAAAAAGCAATAAATAATTGTGAAAATGTCGATAAAATTTTGTATTATCGTAATCATAATATTTAGAAAATATCGACTTAAAAAAAAATCTCCGTGGAATAAAACTACAATTATTTGACATTTTCTGTTTTTTCTATATCTACATTATTACTTTTCTACAATATTTGTTGAATATCATGCCTCGACATCTTTGAATATCGCGGCCATAGGTCGAGACTTGTCGATGCATATGCTATAGAGAGTCTGAAAAAGTAAAACTTGTATCTTTATGTATCGGAGCAAAATCATAATATGTCAAAATGTATAGAAATATTATCATGGAAATATCATGAAAATAACTGAAAAAAATTAATAAGATAACGGAAAAAATTTTTAACAGGGCCAAAAGATACTACCATAGTTAAAGAGGAATCAGTTGCAGTTCCAGTGGATATTACTACTTTTTATAATGAAATAGATAAAAAAGATAGTGCTGCCATGTGTTGCTGGAAAACAGAGCTTTGGTTTTATGCAACTACGGAGTACTGGTTGAGCAATGGGAACAGTAATTTGAAATGTGATCAACTGTTAATGACTCAATGATATGTCAATTTACTAGCGAAGGAAAAGATAAGCCAATTGTTCATTATCATATGGTAAAGTATGTATAACTCATTCAACTGCTTAAAATGTATATAAATAAAAATTAATTGTTTATTTATTTAATTTTTAATTCAGGTCAAGCATGTATTAAAATATAACAATTACTTTGTTAAGTCTCTCTTTCCAGATGTACTTCAAAGGTTTGAAATACCCTGTTATTCAAGAATGCAGGTTATTGTAGATAAAACAGATAAGGATGATTTTGTTACATTCAGTCATTATTAAGACACACGGTAGTGTCTCAACAGCTATAAACATAAACATTTTCATGTAAAATAAGTACATTGAAAAAAGAATTTGTTTAGTTAAAACAAAGTTATATATGAGGCATCCTTCCATAGTTTGCAGTCTGATGCCAAGCTAGTGTTAAATGCTCTAACAATTTTTGGATATACTGTGTTATTGGAGAATGAAGATTAAGGAAGATTGCAATTGAAATTAAAAAGGATGAGGTTGTTACGTTCACTCATAATCAAGACACATGGTAGTATCTCAAGAGCAAGAAGCATAAACATTTTTAAGTAAGTACTTTGAAAAAGAATTTGTTTAGTTAAAACAAATTTATATATAAGGCATCCTTCCGTAGTTTGCAGTTTGATGCCAAGCCAGTGTTAAATGCTCTAACAATTTTTGGAAATACCCTGTTATTGGAGAATGCAGATTAAGGAAGATTGTAATTGAAATAAAGAAGGATGAGGTTGTTACGTTCACTCATAATCAAGACACATGGTAGTGTCTCAAGAGCAAGAAACATAAACATTTTTAAGTAAAGTAAGTACTTTGTAAAAAGAATTTGTTTAATTAATACAAATTTATATATAAGGCATCCTTCCGTAGTTTGCAGTTTGATGCCAAGCCAGTGTTAAATGCTCTAACAATTCTTGGAAATACCCTGTTATTGGAGAATGTAAATGAAGGAAGATTGTAAATGAAACAAAGAAGGATGAGGTTGTTACATTTACTCATAACCAAGACACACGGTAGTGTCTCAAGAGTAATAAACATAAACATTTTTAAGTAAAGTAAGTACTTTGTAAAAAGAATTTGTTTAGTTAAAATAAAGTTATATATTAGGCATCCTTCCATCGTTTGCAGTTTGATGCCAAGCCAGTGTTAAATTCTCTAACAATTCTTGGAAATACCCTGTTATTGGAGAATGTAAATGAAGGAAGATTGTAAATGAAACAAAGAAGGATGAGGTTGTTACATTTACTCATAACCAAGACACACGGTAGTGTCTCAAGAGTAATAAACATAAACATTTTTAAGTAAAGTAAGTACTTTGTAAAAAGAATTTGTTTAGTTAAAATAAAGTTATATATTAGGCATCCTTCCATCGTTTGCAGTTTGATGCCAAGCCAGTGTTAAATGCTCTAACAATTCCAGGAAAAATGCAAGCACCAAAAGGTACTACTGAAGTTACAGAGGAATCAGTTATAGTTCCAGAAAATATGACTACTTTTTATAATAAAATAGATCAAGAAGATAGTTTTACCATGTGGTGTTGGAAAACAGAGTTTTGGTTTTATTTATTATAGAGTTTTCGTTAAGCAATGGAAGCAGCAATTTCAAATATTTTCAACCGCTGATGACTGGATGATATATGTTTACTAGCGAAGCAATTTAAAATTAATTGAAGGATGTTATAAATGATGCTATTTTGATAATTAAAAGACTATGATTAATAAATGGTATTATGTTTACGTAAAGGTGGAAAATGGAATATGGAGGGTTCAAAATTAAGAACAATAATAATTAAAATAATTCATTTTTATTTATTACATATATTTATTGATTTTGACCACGGACACGGCCCCTCCCTCCCCTTCTTGGTCCTTGGCCGTAGGCCTCATTGGCCAGTTGCCCTATCATTTTGGCAATATTCCTATACCCCTCGTCGCTCTGCCTCTACCATCGTGGTCTGCGCGACCTTTGGTGTTGTTGCCCACCTGAAAAAATGGATTTTTTAGATACATTGTAATTTTATGAAACTATTAAGTGACTTACGATTGCCTTTATCCAAAGGTTCTGGCGGTGTTAGTGGTGGTGCTGGCGGTAGCGGTGGAGATGGGGGTGGAGGCACCGCTTGTATTGGCCCTGTTCAATAAAAAAAACAAATTATTATTTTATTTAATTTTATTTTTTGTCTTCATTTTTTATTTTTTCTTATCATTATTTTGTTGCTGCACCGACTGCATTGGGTGAGTCGGTGCGATGATTTGGGGGAGGGGGGGGGGAGGCAAAGCTTGCCTTCCTCCTCTCGAGGATGGACCTGGCATTGGTTCTGAAAATAATTAAATTATATTAATTTCAAACTACTGAAGAAACCACATGCATAAACTTACAAACTACTTAGTTTGTATAAATTAGCTACATACCGTCATCCCAATCCACGTTTTCTAGTAGATGCTGTAATTACAAAAAGGATAAATTGGAAATTTATTTGTGTTTTTAATTAAACACATGAAAAATTAAATAAAATTAAGAACTTACTTTGTCTGCGACTTTGCCGGCGTCGGATATTTTGCAAATTGCATAGGTTGTAGTGCGTTTCTTTTCAAAGTTTAATTTTTAATAGATTGTGCACTCACAATAGATTTAGTGTTTACAGACTATAGCAATTTCAACTATAGTAAAATTACTGCTCTCTAATTAATTATTAAAAGTGATGACCGAGTTTAATTGAGTAAAATGAAATTTATAATGAATACTAGAAGCAATTAAAGCAAAATTATCATCAAAACTTAATTATCTACACTTTTTATCAATTATGATAATGTATAGTAAGTGCTATAGTAAAATTACACTATTATGGTAGGTAAAATGTTCCCAAATGCAGTGCTGGAAACCTAAATTTTGAAACCAAAAATACAGTGATCTGTCTAAATAGATGGCAATGTCACATAAAAATGATAAATTATCATACCAATTATCTAATTTTACTTCAGAATGTCTTCATTTCAAGCTCCCGAACTTAATTCTGCTTTTTTGTCTTCAAATTCTGAGGTTTCTAGCCCTGCATTTTTTCACATTACACCGGCCTCTGAATGTTTGGTAACGTTCGGAAATGCAAGGCTGGAAACCTAAAAATTCGAAGCCAAAGAAGCAGCTTTTATGTTCGGAAGCTCGAAATCAATATATCCTGAAGATAAACTAGGTAAGTTATTTGGTAATTTACCAGTTTTACGTGAAATTATAATCTATTTAGAATGATCACTGCTTTTTTGTTTCGAATTCTTAGGTTTCTGGCCCTGAATCTTTCCATCTGTGAGTGTGAACTTCATGTAGACTTCAAACCAAAGCTAATGCATCATTTCATAGTTTGAAGTTTGGTGTCATCACACATTCATTTTGCCACAAAGTATAATAGGTGCTGACTTGGAAAATAAGACATTTTGGGCTGCGCTTTACATGATTATTTAAAAATAGGTTCTGCTTTACTGGAGTAGCAATATAGATCTGATCATCCAGGTTTGAACAGTGTTATAAGTGTACTCAATGACTTGAATAATATTAGAAGACATTTTGTGCTGCGCTTTACACATGGTGATTTAGAAACTTTCTGCTTTACTGGAGTAGCACGATAGATCTGATCATCCAGGTTTTAACAGTGCTATAAGTATAATCAATACAAAACATAAATGAGAATAGGTGATTAGCAGCACATTTGATGGATTTATAATATTGATAAGTTTAATATTCAGGATAAAAATTAAATTAAGGTTAGCAAACTAATACACAAGTCCCTTCTACTAGAGTATGACGCTACATTAATGAGACATCACTTATTATAGGAACGTGATGCTACTTATCTGATACATTGTGAAAAGCAAGGAAACGCTATATTAGATATTCTTTTGAAATTACTGCAGTGGGAAGCATATCTAAAATTGACAAGTTTGTCAAAGGCGCAATAGGGCTTATAATTCAAACTACATAGAACGCAATCAAAAGGTAACCACATAATTAATTAAACCTTAAAGTAGCTTAGGAATTTGTTCTTGTATTATTTATACATATTTTCAAATTGATATAAAAATACTCCTCAACGCTAACTGAAATGTTAACGCTGAACTTTTAATAAATAGTTAAAACTTTGAGTCCATCAAAATATTTTACATTTACGCTTGATTGCATGTCATTTTATTACCTGTATTTACTAATTCACTTATCTGTTAGATTTTTACGGTGAAAATATTTCTTTCTTTATTCGAATCTATTCTTTGAAGAGTCATTGATAAATACAGATAATAAAGTGAAATAGGATTAAAACATAAAAGTGAAATACTTTGCTTCACTTAATAGTTTAAATATTATTTAAAATTTCAGTATTAACTTTCTAATTAGTGATGAAGTGTTTGTTTATAACAATAGTAAAATGTGTCCGACCACAGCACTAGCAAACTCTCTGAACTATTTTAATAGTCACAAGAATTGAAATTCTTATGATAAGCCATTTTTGTAAATTGTGTTACACTTAACCATACAAGTTTTCTTTTATCTATGTGTAGATATTTATAACTAAATTATTGCTAACTTTAATTTGAGGCAATTCATAGACAATATTAATGATCAGTTTCACTTAAAACATGTACATAGTTTCATTATATTTTTTATAAGACAATTATGATTAAATATAAGCCATTTTGTTCATTCATGGCATTGATCAGAATGTTTATGAGTGTATATTTTTTATATTATTTATTATAATATATCAATAGTTATCAATTGGTATGATTATTGGGTATTAATAATGTTTAAAATATAGTCTTATCAATTTTAACAGCTCCATGATTTATTCAGAATGGCCTGCTTTCAATTACAGCAGTCTTATGAGATATATGATTTTGCTATGTAGCTTTTTAACCGAATTTTATGATAATACCCTTTTACGAATTATGTAAGAACACTGTGAATTTAAACTTATTAGTTATTTATCTCATAAATATTCAGATTATCATTTTACATGCAATTAATTATTAGCGTCATTATTTATTAACAGTGTTTGAGTGTCCTGGTATATTAGAATAGGAAGCAGAGTTTATAAGGGTGATTTGTCATAAGAGTTCTAAAATCTGATTAACCTCATGTCATAGTACTTTGTGTCTTAAAAGTCACAAGGGTTGAAACTCTAATACGCATAATCTTTTTAAATTGCTTCGTAAACTTAATCAAGCGTTTCATATGCTTTCTGGCAGAATTAATTAAATATTTTTTTTGAAAATACTTTTGTATAATTTATAATAAAATTTATCATCATTATTATTTGTGATTATTACAAATATTTCATATTTATAACTGAAGATTTCATTTTTGTATACATATCTTTGCTATAATGTTTTTTTTTCATGTAAAAATTTGTGAGTTACCTGATAATACATATAGAAGGAGATTAATTTTACTTATTATAAAATAATAATATTCATAATTAGCATTTTTGAAAATTAATTTTGTATCTTTAAATATATAATATCTTGTTTTGAAGCAGTGAATGAATTTATTTTCTAAAAATTATATTTTTAAAATATAAAGAGAGATGATAGTGTTTCGACGGTAAGTTCATATATAACCGTCGAGACGCTACTTTCTCTTTTTCAACAGGTTCGACCACTTTAACCTCAAAATAAATTTCAATTGGTTATATTTAATGATTTATATATAGATAGGCATGATTTTTACTACTATTTTATTAATATTTAATATTTACAGTAATTAACTTTTAAACTGTCATATGGATTTTTAGCACGCAGTAAAGGTGAGTATACTAGTTAATTGTACTAAATTAAGAACTTCCCAGATATTTCATGGTCAGGATATCAATTTATATTTTTTTTAGATATTCATAAAAATATTCATTCTATCACCACTTCCCAGCAAATGGATATTCCACATCTGCAACAATGTAGATATTGGTATACCTTTAGATTCCGAAAACTGCATGCTGTTTATGTAATTTTAGGGAGATATGCCTTTTAAGAGTTAAAATATAAGATATTTAGCAATCTCTGTAAAAATTGCGGACTAGCATGATTTCCTCAAATCAAAATTTTTACGAATTACTAAGATTTTAATAATATTATTTGTATCTTTTATTTAATTTATTCGTGTAATGACAATATTCAATAGCGCCTGTGTGTGCGTCCTTATTTCACTATTAAAAGATAAATTTTAGTACCTGAAACATCTCAAATAGTCACAAAGTATACATAGTTTTGAGTTCGAATCATGTGTACAATTTATCTTTAATAAATTTTTACTTATGTAATAATTGAAGGTTCTCTTTGCTTTTTAACATCTTTTCGCACTGTTGATGTACACATCGGTGTTCAAACAGTTTTCAATATTGTCCAAGATAACTATTCACAAATGTGCTCATTTTAAACACAATCTAATAATAAATATATTATTTAACATATAATTATATTACACTAACTTTAAAAATTAATCACATATCTTGACAAATAAACATGCTTAAAACTTCTATCGTTAGCTCAGTTTGTGGCTTCAGCAGCGTAATGGTAAGAAAATGGCGAAGGGTAGACTGAGAGGAAAGAGACAAAGACAGTTATATGTACAGATACCGCCAGACATAGCGTGCTACTTTACAATACTCTCTGCATACACATAATATATAAAAACTGCACGGAAAATATACTGAATTAGAACGCTATATGTTACGGCGTCTGTGCGCCAAGTTAGTATACAGGCAGTGCCAGAAACGGCGTTCTATACTTTAGTATTCCTTTCGGATACACATTGTAAAGAAGTTCCCCGTTACGTATATGAGATACCGAATAAAAATTATAAAAGCTACCGAACAGTGGATATTATTAATCCCTACGTTACCGACTCGTGAGCAGCGTTGCCAACTCAGCCATTTTGATTATACTACGCTGTACAGTGATGCCAGAATTAAGCTTTTAGCACAAAAATAAAGTTAACCGCTAGTCAGTAGCATTATTGAAATTTTGAAGGGAAGAGGTATATATCCCTTCCCTTCAAATTTTCAGTAATGCTGCTGGCTAGCGTTTAACTTTATTTTTGTTGCTAAAAGCTTGATTCTGGCATCACTGACATCACTGTACAGCGTAGTATAATCAAAATGGCGGAGTTGGCAACGCTGCTCGTGAGATAGGCTCACGAGTGGATTATAGCTAACGTCAAGGATAGACCCCGTTGACAGGCAGAGGCCCAGATGAAAAGACCGGCGCTCCAGTAAACGATGCCCAGGTTACCCTGAAAAGTAAGGCAGGGCCATGCCAAACAACCCAGGCAACCTGAGATAATGAGAAGCGGCCTCGGGGAGTCCTAAAAAGAAAGACCGTGTCTATAAGTCCCCACGAGGAGGGGAGATAGAACATCGAGTCAGGCTTGAACGCTGGTTACGCGCTTCAAATAGGCTGCGCGAATGTCGTGCGCAGACTGCCATAGCAGGCAGTCGGAACGCGACCATGGGACTGTGCTGATGTGTCCGTGCGTGCTAGTGAGCGCGTGACGCGGCACTCAGCAGCTATGGGTCCGTTCGCGTACGTGAGGCGTGTGCTATAGGCCAGCCTGCACGTACGTCATGACTGGATACCGGCCAATGCATAGTGGGTTGTGCAGGGGCGTAGTTAGCCCGTTGGAATGTGTCCCGGTGCCCTTCGTAATCCCATAGGCTTGCGCTATGGCTGGACGGGCCGCGAACATTGCCTCCGTGGTGGTCCGCTCCTGGCAAACTCTATGCTTGGCAATGATACCGCATGTTCTCGCACTCCTCACCACCACCTGTGTGTGGGTGTTGAGGGATAAATATATGCTCCTCAGCAGGTAGGTCTGTGAGGCTCGGAACTCTGCAAGGAACCCTCCTCTCTCTCCACTATCTAGCATACTGAGCGACCCTGGCTACTGCTACAGTCCAAATGCATGGCCGCAGGGCCGTATAAGATGCATAGAGAATGGGGTTGAAAGACTCCAATGATAACGTAGGGTTGTTGGCCACCCAACTGACCAACTGGCGCCCTGATACCGATAGATAAGGACGGGGGAAGGTAATGGGAAAACCCGTAGTGTGAGTGGCCCCTCACACTGAAGGGAATAACGTTACAACATTCTAAGCGGAAAATCGTTTGGATTTAGTGAACACATTTATTTGCATTTTTTGAAATTAATATTTTTAATTGTAAAAACCAACAAATATTAATATAAAATAAAGAAATTTGTTTAAATCAAATATTTGATACAATTAAGATAACTAAATATTATAATTTAAACTTCGTCTATTTGACATAAATAAAGTGATTTATCTGAAAGGCATTTATTTATTTGGTTAAAACAAAGTAACTATTTGTATTGAGAATTGGGAGAATATGCATGGTGTATCAGCAATGATGCTTCTAATTTTAACCACATAATCTTGAGCATAATCTAAATCGAAAAGTCCTACATTACAACATCCAGAAAAGCATCATTGCTGAAATAATTTAATTTTAAACTGATAAATCAGGGCTTTGATTCAACGGAAAAATTACTTTACTTTCACTTTGGTTGACAATTCCCCTTTAAACTAAAACTGAAGTTTGTACCTCTCCGCCGATCCGTATTTTTGTACACGTATATACATATGCACGCACAACTATTCCGATTATTAATATCACCTCCAAATTTTTTACATTCCTGATCCTGATGCTGATGAAATTCATTTTCTGCCTATTTTTAAAAGGATTCTCGATAGCACCCATTTAGTTGATAAGTCTGTGGAATAATACGGTGTTATTCAAAGATTAATTTTCAAGTCGTTTTATCTTCTCGGTGACGCAGCATATGAACTGCTTTATGGTAATCAAGCAATAAGAATTATATTAAAAAAGCTATTACAAGAAATTGTATTTTTTTTCTGTTTGAAAAACTTACAGCTTTATCAGATAGAGCAGTTTGCTACATAATTGGAAGAGCAATATGACTCGAAAATAGATTCTCAAGTAAAGCCATAGTCTTCTGTAGAATTTCAATCTAAGTGGAGAGCTTGAGGGATCCCTTTAAGAATAAATAAGCCTTTTCTTCATTTTTTGAAGGGACAAGCCACAAAATTAAAGATAATTTTTTCTTTATGTCGTGGAATGACCATAGTTTTTGCCTTTTTGCCTAGTAAGTTTTGCATAGTGTCTGCCTAATTGAACTTGTCAGTAAAATTAGCCAATTGCTAGGTCAAATTCCAGTTTATAGTGACTAGAAGTTGATATGGTCATCAAAAAGAAATATTTTACAATTCACCAAGCAAATCGTCAAAAAGTGAAACGAAAAGTATAAGCATTTACTAACTTATCTCTGAAATCTTTTCGTATCTAAGAGCGCGCAAAGACTATGAATAATAATCTACAGCATTAACAAAAAATTATTCTTAATTTTATGGCTCGTCCACTCATAAAATGAAAAAAGGCTTATTTATTCTTAAAGGAACCCCTTAAATTCTCCACTTAGATCGAAATTTCTAGAGAAGACTTGTGACGGAATATTTCCCCGTCACAGAATTTTGTTGATTGCGGTAAAGCTAGGTGGGCGCGGTCGGTAATTAGGGTTACCGTCGCGCGGTCCACTGGCCTAATTCCGTTAGTGAGTCGCCCGCGGCAGCACGTGTCGGGATCTAGGATCGATTACGCAATAATCCGCGAGGAGCGCTGATCGATCCCGGCGCGTGCTAATTGTCGCCGCGAGGACTCACTCTCTTCCTTAGATGACAGCGTCGAGGACAGAACTCCTTGCATTCGCGACTTTTCGTGTCGGTACCAGTTACCTGGCGCCGACTTGTGGGTTTTGTCTCATATAATCTTTCCCCCCAGTTAGTGGTTTTCCTTCGGGCTTTTTCGCGAGTGCATGTGCCTGCGTCGGAAAAAGGCGAGGAACCTAGGAATACTGGTGGAGGACAGAGAGGCTGCCTGAATTCGTAGATAGTAAAGCAGGTAACGTGGAAACCCCACATCGGGGAAGTACACGCTTTTCTCTTCGTTTCCGTGGGGTTCTCGGGGCATCAGCAGGGATAAGTGGCAGGAGGAAATCGTCCTCCGGTCGTGAGAGAACCGGCGATCGGTTTCGTCGTTAATTAATGTTTTTGATTGTTATTTGGATGCCGGTTCTTAGACCGGCGGCCATGTTGAAGGCGGCAGCCACCTAAGGATTCGACTCCTAATATTTCGGGATTATTGTCGTGTTTTTCGGTCGATATTTTTCAGGTTTTCAGGTTATCCAGGACCAGTGCCCTTTTTCGAGTTTTTCTTGTGTTTTGTCCTATTATTTCCAGGTCATAGGTTCACCTAACAAAAAGCCAAAAGCAGAGTGGATTCCGCTGGTTTTCATTAGATGTTCCTAAAAGCATTTTTATTTAGGTAATCATAATTAAGGTTCCTAAAAGCATCGGATTAGGACCTGGTAAATAAAAGTTATTAAAGTTATGTACGGATTCAGTAAAGCCAATTCTAGCATGACCTGAGACGGTCTCAGCCGGTCAAGCAGAGGAATGAAATGGGATGCCTGGCGCTCAAGTAAGAGGTTTTCACCTATGTAGTTATTAATTTGAATTAATTATTGTCAAAGATTAAATCGGTATTCATTTCTTGTTTAAATTCCGTGTGCCTTGTGCACCTCACGTTCGAACTCGTTTTCCCCTCGCGAGTAAAAGGCGAAGAAGTCTGCCCTCGAAAGGTTGTCATCACAGACTATGGCCTTACTTGAGAATGTATTTTCGAGTCATTTTACTCTTCCAATGTTATAGTAAATTGCTCTATCTGATAACACAGTAAGATTTTTAAAAACGGAAAAAAATAAAATTACTTATAATCGCTTTTTTAATATAATACTTATTTCTTGACTACCTTAGAGCAGTTCATATGCCGCATCACCGAAAAGATCGAACGATTTGAAAATTAATCTGTGAATAACGCCGTATTATTCCCCAGACTTTTCAACTAAATGGGTACTATAGAGGATCCTTTTAAAAATAACAGAAAATGAAATTTCCAAGCATCAGGATCAGAAATGTAAGACATTAGGAGGTAATATTAATAATCGGCGTAGTTGCGTGCATGTGTATATGCGTGTACGAAAATACGGATCGGTGGAGAAGTACAAATTTCTTTTGTTTTTTGAAGAGGAACTTTCAACAAAAGTGAAAGTAAAGTAATTTTTCCGTTGAATCAAAGCCCTGGTTTATCGGTTTAAAATTGATTTATCTCAGCAATGATGTTTTTCCGGATCTTATAATATAGGACTTTTCGACTTAGTTTATGCTCAAGGATATGTTGTTAAAATTAAGAGCATCATTGCTGATACAGACTGTATAAATAATAAAATATTAGAATTAGATAAATCAATGACTTTATTTCAAATTAATCTGTTATTTATTGTGTTTTTAATCAAGTATCCTTTTGTACTTTCTTTCAGATCCTTAGACAATTTTGGGGAAGGTATTTTTTTTGTTTTCTTCTTTCGCCTTCTCTCTTTCTTTTTCTCAATCTCTCTCTCTCTTTCAATACGCCTGCTGAAAAGCGGCAATACACTTGTTGAAAAGCATGAATTGTTCGGCTAAAAAGCGCCAATTAATAATTTATAATATTACGTATTTTTTACTAATATTAAATATTGTCACTAATTTAACCTTTGTATATTTACTGGTATAATGTACAAATTGTTGATAACAGCCACCATGAAACTGCGCTAGAAATGAAAAAAATATTAAAAATGGCCAGTAGTTGGAGGTTGAGCAAATGGATCATTTTTTTCATATACTACAATCGTGCTCTAATTATAATCCTCGAAGTACACTATTAAAGTACACTATTAGTTCAGATTCCTGATAATATTGAATATGTACGAAAAAATGTAAAACATATTCAGATATTACACAGCTGTGATGATTTTAAATCTAATCAAAGTGGTCATTGGGTTTGCTCCTATTATGATGTTAAATCAATATATATTTATGATTCATTGAATAAGAAAAGGTTGCATGCCCATCATGAAATATTTCTTAAAAAATTGTTTCCATTTTATAATTTTTACAGTGAATCAGTTATATTTCAAGTAGTGCAATCGCAAAGAAACGGAAATGATTGTGGAGTATTTGCTATAGCATTCGCAACGTCTCTTTTATACAATATTAAACCAAATGAGGTTTTATATGATCAAAAGATAATGCGTCAACATGTAATACAGATTTTAAAATTGAATCGCTTAGATCATTTTCCAATTATTCAGAAATCAAATGAAAAAGCTGAAATGATTATTTTGACGTATTACCAAATCGTCATAAAGCAGCTTCTCGAAAAAGAGAGTTAAGAAAAAAGGAAAGTGAGGAACAACGTTAAGACCGGTTGAAAAAAGCTTGTACTTATATCAGAGAAAAGCGAAAAACTGATACAGAAAAGAAAACTATTGACAATAATAAGAATTTTTGTGACATCAAAAGTAATGTGAAAGTAAGTTTAAATATTGATACACACAGATCATAGTATTTTATTAAATAATAAAGATGAAATACCGGTTCAAGGAAAAAACACGTGTAATATTTATAAAAGTGAGCGAGAAACCAGCATTACATTTTTGCAAGATAATTAAAATAAGAAAGTAGCTAGAGTAGAAAATGCATATAAAAATGCCAATGGTATAGAAATCGACGTAAAAAAAGAATTAAATTATTTCAGGTTGAATACCGAAAGTACACAAATTAGTGTGTTTAAAAATATTTCAAATTTGAAATCTGCATGTAAGAAACACGCTTTGTCAAACGTTTGTGAATACGAAATTTCTTCAAATCAGAAACGGTTTAAATTTAATAATTATTCACTTTATTATGATGATAGATATAGTAATAATAGAGCAGTGACACAAAAGAGATATTATGAATTTAAATAAGAAAGATATTATAAGAAAACAAAAAAGTTTTTATGAATCAAACAAAGAAGCTACATTTAAAAAAAGGAAAGTATCATATGAATTAATAAAGAAGCTATATTAAAACAACGGAAAACATCGTATGAATCAAATGAAGAAGCTAAATTAAAAAAACATAAAATATCGCATGAAACAAATAGAGAAGCTAGACTAACGAAAATGAAATTGTCATATGGTGTTAATAGAGAAGCTATATTAGAAAAGAAAAAAAATCATTTAAATCCAATAAAGAAACTATACTGGAAAAGAGAAAAATATACTACGAAACTAATAAATCAACAAATTTTGTGTTGCAAAAAAAATTATTAATAAATACAATCGTATTATTAGACAAAACAATAATAGAGCGTTAAAATTTATTGCTGAAAGTTACATACAAAACTTAACAAGAACTCTTGGCATTCCTTCGCTAACAGAAAGTAGAATGGAAGCCGAACGCATAATAAAATGGTGTTTATATACTCGAAATTTGTACATTATGAGCATGAAAAAAAAAATTTAAAGGAATTAAAGAAAAGGCCGAAGTTTCCATAACTCGGTCTAAACAATGTACTTCTATGGATATGAATAAAGTGAATTCTTTATGTGGATTTTCGAAACATATTGCTTCCTCGGAACAATATTTCTATGAAACTTCTTACTATACAATGAGTGAAATTGTTGAAGCAAATTTAGATTTCTCTATGAGCACAGGGAAAGATTTTCCTACTACTAGAAAAGATTTAGAAAGAAATATTACTAAAATTGTCATGAATTGTGAAGGTAAATGTAGTAATATCATGCCTTTATTGGAATCAAAAAATAAAACTAAGAAGACATGGCATTGTAATTTTCTTTGTAAAATTAAAGATGCTAATTTAATAAATGATTCAAAAAGAATTTTACGAAAATTTATTACAATGTACCTTAAAAAAATTACACAAATTTATAACAGATATAAACCGCTGTTCTAATAAGGTAAATTATAACAAACTCGGCCATTCACATGGTTGTTATATAAATTATAAACTTTGCAGATCAAAGTATATAGCAACACAAATATTGTCTTCTCATTTTCCTGAAGTGAGGTACATTAAAAGATTGTTATACGATTTGATGGTTTTAGATGCAAAACTTAATAATTTCGACAAAGCTTTGAATGAAAATGACGTCAATGTACTTGAAAAGATATCGAAGGAAGCTCAAGAAAATGCTGCAGCACACAAAGAAAAGTTTACAGAAATGAATTTAAATGAAGATGACATAAAATCTCAATATTTTCTTGCTTTCAAAGCTTTCACAAAACGTTCTATCGATATACCAAAATGGCCATGCATTTCTTGCGAAAAGTTATGTTTCGAGAGAAATGTAACGAGAATAAACATTTGTAATAAAACGTATGGTTCGAAACTTTGGAGCAGGTTGTTGCAGCATTTAGATTATAAAGAGAATGATACTACTTATATTTGTCAATACTGTAAAAGTAAAATTCGCTTTAATATTATGCCACCTACGTGTATGTTGAACAATTTGGATTCACGGAACGTACCAGAAGGAATAGACAACTTAAATGATTATGAACGAATCTTGATTCAAAGAGTTAAAGCATTTCAAACTGTTTTGCGAATGGGAACTGTTATGAATAAAATTATACCACATAGGTTTATGATTCCTAAAGTTATAAAGGTAGGACATTCCATCTGCCTTTACCACTGGAAGAAACGTTTAAAAAAATCTGTCCTTCGCATGTACCAATAAATGTAAATCTTGAATTGTACATATTAGTAAGAGGAGTTCCCACTAAATCAAATATAGTGTGGGAAAACTTAGTGGATGTAAATATAGTATGTAACCCTTTATTGTGGCTGAAAGATAATAATCCCTTGTATTCGGAAATAGTATTACCTACGACTTCTGATGGATTGTTATTTCATTCTAATTTACAAGACACTGAATTCGAAATGATAATGATTTGAGAGAAGACAATTAAATATTTGAAGAGATAAATGATGAAAATAAGGAAAATAAAGCTTTATTAACACAAAAGTCGCAATCTGATTGTTATTACGATCAGTATATAATTTATCCTATGTATGAAGGGAGAAGCAATGAATCAGCTACTGAACTTTATCAAATGCTCAAAGTTCATGATTGTCCTTTAAATTTCGATTATAAAGATTTAGACTTAAAATGCTTTCCAGATTTATATTCATACGGGATAAATGGACAACACGAAAACAGAAATGTTCGTCTTACAAATTTTGAATTTATGAAATCAAGAATAATGTCTAAACATTCACGATTTTGTTTAAACATACAGTACTTATTTTACTTATTATATGGCTCTAACATACGGAATATTAATGCTGGTATTTATCATAAATTAAATATCACAAATCCTCGTAAAAAGTATACAGCTGGTAGTTATTTAGAAAAGTTATCCAAGCATCAACTTGAAACTAATTTAAATACTATATTTGCTAGACTACGTAATACACCGCAATATTGGATTAGACCAAAATGTATGTTAAAATGTATGATTCGTAATTAACGACCTGCTACAAGGTTTTTGAGGCTTAGTCCCAGTGAATGGCTTTGGATGGATATGATTGAGTATCTTCGTGAAATACATCCGAAATCTAAAAATATGTCACCAAATGAACTTCCCGGTCGACCAAAAATTAGATCCGGCATTCCGTAATTTCCATATGGGCCGGATCAGGCGAATAGTAAAACAATAATCCTGACTAAAACGTATACGGCCCGGTTAAATTTCCCTGATTTCAATTATAATATGGGAATCCTGACCATAACGTATCAAGTACTTACACGTTTCCCTGTATTAAACCGTGGTACGAAACACCTATTTAAACCAGATGCGACCCATAAACGTTTGCCTGATTGAAATTATAATACGGGAATTCTGACTATCACGTATCAGATCCAAGTACGTCTCCCTATTTTCAATCGTAATACGAAAGCCCTATCTAAACCTGATCCAGCCCACATACGTTAGCCTGATGGAAATTATAGTACTGGAGCCTGACTAAAACGTTTCAGGTCCAAGTATACGTTTCCCTGTTTTAAACCGTAGTACAAAACACCTATCTTAACCAGATCCGGCCCATGAACGTTTGCCTGATTGAAATTATAGTACTGAAATCTTGATTAAAACATATCTCAGGATTAGGTACAGTTCGGTTGAATAATCTTGCACCAGGCGAGGGGAAGCAGAAATCAGGGGGGCGAGGGGATATCTAGGGAGTTTGTCCGTAGCTGTCAAATGGCGCGATTAACCCTCAATTTTGGATCGTAAATAAAAAAATATTTTCGGAAAACGATTGCGGAAAAGAAGAAAGGATTTAATACATAACAGAGAAGACAAAATATATCAGATGAGTATAAATTAATAACAAAAAATGAAAATTATTGTGAATTTATAAGGAAATATACTTTGTGGTTATTTTATTTCAGTTACAGACTAAATCCTATTCTTTATGAGTTTAAATCGCAGGAAAGAAATACTTAAAGACCAATGAATGAAAAAGGACTGATTTATAAAGCATTTCTGTGTGGCCCAGTCATTTCTATAATTGTGACATAATGTTTTAATGGTGAATGTGTAAGCGATTACTGTGTATAGAAAGAAATTTTATTACAAAATAATAATAATGTATGATAATGTTTTGATTCCTATTATTATAAACAAAAGCTAGTTCAAATAAAATTTATTATTTTAATTTCTTCCTTAACCACACACAAATTCTATACGTACATAGTAATTATATATTCTTGTAGAACCTATCTTTAAGCTACTGTAACTAAATTGCAGCTATTTTAAATCTGTAGGTTATAACTATTTGCTTCAATGATTTTTATTATTCAATGTGAGACAAATTATGTAGAGGTTCTGCAAATTTCTTATGAGTCTGTCACATCCTTTGACATATTACCTTGTATGACATTTATTTGCCTTGATTGTTCCTTCTTCTAGTTTTCAACACATATATCAATAATTATCTAGATATTTTCAAATACGCTCAGATATGTTTATTCTGCTATCTAATTGTTTCTATAATAATTAGGATGATTGGTAAACTATTGGTGTATTAAATTTGGAAAATGGACACTGGACTGAATGTACTTGAATATGTTTGGCACCTCATCCACATGATATCATTTACTTCCATTTGAGAGGATATTGTCGACCAATACGTTTATGTATACTGCTGAGTTCATCTTGTTTTCATCTTAAAATTATATTTTCCAGCTACATATTTG
The DNA here is from genome assembly GCF_024137725.1 of Prorops nasuta. NCBI lineage: Eukaryota > Metazoa > Arthropoda > Insecta > Hymenoptera > Bethylidae > Prorops > Prorops nasuta. The sequence continues at coordinate 2,020,923 of NW_027116810.1, forward strand.
GATATCCATTCTCAATATGCAATACTTATTTTATTATTCCTATTTGTTCAAGAAACTTATCTGTTATAAAATTTTAATTTATCCAGTCGCCATGTGTATATCCTTTCATTTTCAGATGATTGACATATATTTCTATCAATCCTGACAACATTCTAATAAGAGTAAGGGAATAAGAGTATTCTATATTCAAACACGTTGCTGGAAAACTACTTGAAGCTAAAAAATAAGATGAACTCAGTATTATACACATAACTTTTAAGGAACTTTATCTATTTAAGTATTATGAGTGTTTCGTCTAATACTATTATTGGTGAGGGAACTGGGATCGGTTGAGGATCACAATCGTTAATAATAACACTAACACTGTGTAGTGGGAAAAAGCCTTTCGGCATAAAAAACCCAGTTTATTTTGTGATTTAGTTCACATTTGTATATCTTGGTCGCAATTGACCAGTGTGGTGGCGCTGTGGCCTACGGAGAAGCTTCTCGCGTTAATTCTTATGTGTATTTGGCTAATATTGCCAATGGGATTACTCCCGATTCAAAGTATGTATGTTTATATATTGAGAACATGATATTTCATCATGCCGGAAAAATGTTCGTATCGACCTTTTCGATCCGCAATCTTCTAATAACTAACTCAATTCCCCACTCTCGGCGTAGTTCTACCGAGAGTCCCCGAACTCTTCCGAAATCGGACGAGCCCCGACTTACGCGCTCCCACGTAGACCGTCATACCCACAAATCTACTATCAACTTCTATACAATGAGAACATATCTCACAGAAGAGAGGCCGAATTTAAATAGCATCACTCAAATGCCCATTTTTCAAATTTAATAAGACAATGGTTTAACAATCATTCCAATATATACTTATGAAATTAATTACAAATAGCATAATCATCTTATCTGCGTGTATTTAAAAATTATTATAAAATTATTGTTATATGTTATAGACTAGAAGAAAATAGTGCATAGGAGGCATATAAATATCATACAAGGTAATATGTCGAAGGATGTGACAGACTCATAAGAAATTTGCAGAACCTCTACGCAATTTGTCTCACGTTGAATAATAAAAATCATTGAAGCAAATAGTTATGACATGTAGATTTAAAATAGTTACAATCTTGTTAGGGTAGCTTAAAGATAGATTCTACAAGAATATGTAATTACAATGTACGTATAGAATTTGAGTATGGTAAAGGAAGAAATTAAAATAATAAATTTTATTTGAACTAGCTTTAATTTATAATAATAGGAATCAAAACATTATCATACATTATTATTATTTTGTAATAAAATTTCTTTGTATACACAGTAATCGCTTACACATTCACTATTACAACATTATATCACAATTATAGAAATGACTGGGCCACAGAGAAATGCTTTATAAATCAGTCCTTTTTCATTCATTGGTCTTTAAGTATTTCTTTCCTGCGATTTAAACTCATAAAGAATAGGATTTAGCCTGTAACAGAAATAAGATAACCACAAAGTATATATCCTTATAAATTCACAATAATTTTCATTTTTTGTTATTAATTTATACTCATCTGATATATTTTGTCTTCTCTGTTATGTATTAAATCCTTCCTTCTTTTCCGCAATCGTTTTCCGAAAATATTATTTTTGTTTACGATCCAAAATTGAGGGTTAATCGCGCCATTTGACAGCTACGGACAAACTCCCTAGATATCCCCTCGCCCCCCTGATTTCTGTTTCCCCTCGCCTGGTGCAAGATTATTGAACCGAACTGTACGTTTGCCTGATTGGAATCATAAAAGAATGTATAATATCTTTAATACATATTATATACAAAACTATTACTAAACACAGGTTTGTAAACATATATGTTATGGAATATGTTACATTGAAGCCAGTCTGGGTCTAAACGTTCCCACCATCTTGACGTCCAAACCCATACCCTGATATGAGCTGGGAGGTCAGAGTAGGGGTCCGTTTAGATCAGGACTGGCTTCACTGTATGTTATTATCATCACACCTCCTTAAAGTGTAATACTGTATATTGAAATCTATAACTGTCTTTCATTTATATATAAATTTTGAATATTGAAAAATCTTAAAATAGACAACTTGAAGCGAAAATGTGCAGCTGCGCGATTACGAGTAGAACGGTTTCGTGAACGACAAAATCAATTTAAAAAAAACACTGCAAATAATGCGTCAACTAGTAAAAATAAACGTCCTCAAACAATAGACATGGATACTGAATTATCGTCAACTAGTCGATACTGTGCTGAAGCCAATAAAATTGCAATGGATCCTATTGCAAATGTTTTTAGTTCTGACGACATATTAGGTACAGATTTAAGTCTTCTGCAGATGTATACCGATCGATCAGGGGATGTAAGTGCTACAATTGACAATAGATTAGAAAATATTGATGCGTATTCCGAGGAAAATTTGGAAGATACTACAGGTATCAGATTAGATGGAAACGCAAGTACTGATGAGGAAAGCTATGATGATTCTTATGCTGACGATGAAATTGAAGAGCTTAAACAATGGGCCATTAAATCTAATATTACACATTGCAGTCTTGAGGAACTATTAGCGCAATACTGCGCAAACGATTAATGCCACAACTTCCGAAGACGGCAAAAACATTTTTAAAAACGAATTCAGCAACTTATAATATTGAAAAATTTGACAACGAATCAGAATTTGTTTATTTAGGAGTGACAAACAGTCTTAAAAGATATGTACATAAGGAGCACGAAAGAGAATTACAATTATTAATTAATATTGACGGCATGGAAATATTCACATCATCATCTAAAAAGTTCTGGCCAATCATCTGTTTAATATATCATGAAAAAATAAAATATAAAGTATTTCCTGCTGCAATTTATATTGGAGATAAAAAACCTAGCAATGTTGATAAATATTTAGACCAATTTATAATTGAAATGAATGAATTACAAGATTCTGGAATTGCAATAAATGATAAACAATACACTGTAACAATAAAAGCCTTCATTTGCGGTCGACCAGCACGATCTTTGATAAAATGTATTAAAAATCATGGTGCTTATTATGCATGTGAAAGATGTATAGTAAAAGGAGAAACACTTAAAGGACGAAAAGTTTATATTGAACAAAATTGTCCACCTTGAACACATCAAACGTTTTGTAATCAAGACGAAAATCACCATCATACAGGAATATTACCCTTATTAAGACTAAAAAATTGCGATATGATACAGATGTTTTTGTTAGATTTTATGCATCTGGCGTGCTTAGGAATTACGAGAAAACTGTTAATAGAATGCTGGATAGATAGTAAATCTTCTCAAAAATTAAGCAAACCCAAAAAACGATTGCTCTCAGAAAAATGACTTGCTCTACGAACACAAGTTCCAGCAGATTTTCGAAGAACAACTAAACATTTAAATGACATACACAAATGGAAAGCGACAAAATTTAGGTTTTTCTTATTGTATATTGGGCCAATTGTTTTAAAATTTTGTTTAACAGATGAACAGTATAAACATTTCTTACTTTTCAGTATTGCTTATCGCATATTCTCCTCAGATTCAGCAGTGAAATGTAATGAACATGCAAAATTTTATTTAACGTGCTTTGTATTAATAGTTTCGAAGTTACATGGACCAGAAAGCATTGTCTTAAATATGCATTCCCTGATTCATTTAGCTGATGATTCGAAATATTTACAAGCATCAATCAGCAATTTTACTGCATTTCCGTTCGAAAATGCCTTAGGGCATATGAGAAGATTAATTAGAACTGGTGATAAACCTTTACAGCAAGTTTGCCGACGATTAAATGAACGATTTTTTAGTAGTTTGACTTTCTCTGAATTATCACCAGATATTAAAATATTAAGTAAAAATCAAGAGACTAATGATAAAATTATTATTAAGAAGTTGCTATACAAAAACATTATTTTGGGAGCAAAAATGCCAAATAATATAGTACTTTTAAAAAATAACTCTATTTTAGATATTAAAGAAATTTTTATGACATCGACAGAAATTATAAAATTATATGGGACAATTCTAGACAAAAAGGAACCTATGCTGTCATTTCCATGTACATCAAATATACTGAATATGTGGAAAATAGGAAAAAATAACAAGCAGCATTAAGTAACATGCCTGGTATCTTCAGTCATTCAAAAAATGGTGGGATTTACTGTGCATGAAGAAAACGAAGAAAGCATATACGTAATGCCTCTCCTACATTAACATATTACATGATAAATATTAAAAAGTTTTAAATAATATAATATTATGAGGAAGAAAGAAGATACATGTTTCCTTTTGAATTTCAAGTTCTGATTCAAATATATATAGCCGCATTCAGCATAAAAAACAAGTTATGCATATCCATACTATTAAAATAATCATATTGTTATTGGTTCATTTAAACTGCAACCAATCACATTGCATATCGGTGCAGCTACGGTGCTGCTATATTTCTTTTAAGCGTGTGCCGCCATATCTTTACTCTACTTTTTGTAAATTGTCGGTTGTGCCAATTGCTATTTTATAATCTCTTTAGATTGATTCTGCTGCATTCCGCACTTCGATGAATCATTGAAATAAAAAGATCAATCGGTTCTCTACAGTGCAAATACCCGTGTGTGTTGTGAAAAATAGAACTTGCAAAATCACCCAGCTATTAATTTAAGGTAGTAGTCTGGTTGTTTGGGTCAAAAAATTTTTTTTTTCATATTTCGATAGTATACCAACATGAAAATATGGTGTATAAATTTTAAACCGATATTCAAAATATTAACAAAGATATAACATATATTCGAGAGCGCCGCATAATTGAACGCTGTAAGGTGCACGACAGCTGCTAACGGTTATTCCTCACTATTATGACTCTTTACCTTTATATTTCCTTGAAGTTTCGTATAGCTTTTGATATACGAAAGGATATAACCAGATATACCCGCGTTTGACACGTATGAAGAGACCTAAAGCTGTAGCACGCACCGGGGATCGACGATTAGTGTGAGGATGAAAGTTCTGTTAGCCAAACTTTAAACGCGTTTTTCTCGAAACCACGTTTTCTCGGTCGGCCCGAGGCATAACAGATTTTCTGTCGAACCGATCGGACTGAAATTTTTACAGGTTGTTCTACACATCTGTAATTCTGGCGGGTACTAGAATTAATATTTTTCATTCATTACTTTTCAATTTACAGCCCAATTTACACTAAAAAATTGTATCTTTTTCTTTCGAAGTCCGCCATTTTATTATTTTTCAACCAAATTAATTTTTTCTTGAACCTGCCAGAATGACAATCCTACTGAACAATAATCCGTTGCATTTTTTTGTTTCCGATTACCGAAACTGGAGATACCTCACGGGCCAGCAGCATATGTTTTTTATTTTTCACCTAGTTTGACCCCATATAATTTAAATAAAATATCGTAAAAATTAAAAAAAAAAATTTTGTATAATTCAATATAGTATTAACAACATATAAGATTTTCAGATTTTTTGCATTTCATTTAGGTAGTCAAAAAAATTCCCGAAAAATACCATGCAAAACCGGTCGATTTACCAGATTACTACCTTAAACAATGGAAAACAATAAGTTTCCAGTAGCACTTCCTTGTTACGCCTTGGTATTATTTATGAAGTGCAGCAAGAAATTAGTGGACATTGTACCAACTAAGTGGATATTAAAGGATGAAGTGGGAAATATGTATTGTCCTTTCATTGAAAAATTTACAAAATCTGAATGTGATAATTTACACAAGTTAGTGAAATCTCAAAAAGATCCATTAAAGTCATGGAAAGTGTTCCAGGTGGATACAAGAGGTTACGCCGGTAAGTAAATTATCTTTTGTTGTATTTCTTTTTCTTAATTTATATATCCAATCTTTTGATGATTATTTCATTTCAGAACATTTTAATGTTAGTTCAAATTTATAAATAAAAATCTGTGTGGAATAAGTGTTTCCGAATTAAGTGTTGTTAAACTACTGGTTTATTGTTAGGTTCAAAATCTTAATTTTGTTATCATAGGACATATTTTTTTACCTTTTACATATTTTAACTCTTCATTATATACATATGCATATTGCTGAAATGAATATTTTATTAAAATATTTTCAAATTATAAACAGAAAAATTTACTACACTTTACAATATAATGTGTGAATTATGTAATCAAATTAATATTTAACATTTACAGATACATATAAAAAGCCTCAAAGAAGCTAGAAAATCTAAAAAGAGAACCATTTGCACTCTCTACAGATTGTGAAGATGTTGAAACATTAAAGAGAACTGTAGCTGAAGAAAAGAAACATTTAAAATCGATGCCTAAGGATAATTTGAAAGAACAGTTAGAAGAGTGTTTCGCAGATTTACAAGAACCATTAATAAGCAAAAAAGTTATCGTAGAAGATAATGCAACAGATGTATCCAGTACTTCATCCATTGAAAGAAAAAGAGATAAAATTACCACAGATAACTGAAATTATTTAATAATATATATACAATGATGGTATTCAGTCAACTCGCTAAGTTAAATGGTTAAAGTAATTAATTGATCGGTTAGAGATTTTTCAAAGCCGTACAACAGACTTAACTAAGAAAGTTATCGAAGCACAACAAATGACTAATTGAAGAATTTACATATTTTTAAACTGAACAGCTAATATGAGATATGAATCAATTAAAAGATTATATTCATAAATAACTGTAATGGAAAAATGAATTACTTTAACACCTTGCATTTTCAACTTGTCTTTGCATTAATATGTGCATTTTAATGTTGTAGACACTTCAATACAGAGTGAAACTGACACTGATATAATAGAAAATATAGTGAACTCACCCAGCGACTTGTCAATAAATACAAATTTAAATCAAGACAATGAAAAAACACAAACTAGTGGTAATAATAAGGGTATTAATTGTTTTTTTCCATCTATATGTCTTTTCTATAAGTTTTTATTATTTTAGATTTCCAAGAATTATTCACTTTTATTAAAGAGGAATTTAATATGATATCACAAAAGCTTGGAATGATTCAAAGTGATATTATCACAACAAAACAAGAAATAAACCGACTGAAAGAAGCAACAAGATTTTATAATGTTCAGAGACCGACAAGAAAATATGATTTGCAAATTCCTTTTAAAACATTAGAAGATTTTAAAATGTTTGATGACGAACTGAAAGCCGAGAAGGATTTACGCAATGAACTGGTAGGCTTTAAGAAACATAAAAACGTCCGTGACAAAATTAATTAATTTCACGAAATGTTGCTCTTTTTTGCAGGCTGATATATTATGGCCTTTGATAAGTCCTGACAATAAATTAACAAAATCTGTTGCTTGCGTAATCTCCAAATTTTTCTCTAGAGAGTTAATATAATGCAGTACACAGTTGTGAAAAAAGTAAAGGACAAATTAGTGTTTAAAGAAACTACTTTCTGCTCTTGTATGTATGGTAAGTAAATATATTTAAAAGGAGAAATTTGTTAAATTATTTATAATTCTTGTATTATGTATTTTTGATATTGCTAAAGGACTCTGATATACCAGTACAGAAGAAACATTTTTACGATGCTATTGGCAAGGTTTTCCATAACGCTAAAGATTGGGAAGGCAATCGACAAAAAAGATAATTGGTACATTTGGGGAAACTATAATTTTACTTTACCTACATATACCTAACATTTATTGGAAAAAAATATATATTTCAGTTTTCATAAATATGTGATAAATGTCTTGTTTAGTTTTCTTTAAATTTAAATAAATTATTATTGAAACTTTAAATGATAAAATATTAATTGAATTATATTTTTTAAAGAAATAAAATTATAATAACTATTACTTAAGTAATATTGTCTCATTATCACTATTCTTCCTCTTCCCTTTATTTTATAATTATTCGTGTTATAATAATATTAAAATTATTACACATATATCTTATAATGTAACATCTCCAAAAAATTTCAAATGTTCGAAAATATCACGAATCAATCGTTTTAGGAGTATTAATTCATGAAAAAATATTTCTCCGACTGATAATATCTATAATATTGGTGGCATTCATTTGGTTTTAGTAGCTATATATTGGAAAATTTTCAAATAAATATAAAATTAAATTTCATTTAGTTATTACATAAGGTATTCATCATTTAGAATATTAATAAATTTTAATGACAAACATTACTAAAACTATATTGATTTATATATAAGATCAAAATATAACATTACGCAAGTTCTAGGATAGCCAAGCGGACTAAGTTGCAGCATACGGATTCGTGGGTACGAGAGGCTCTATTGTTGTAGGTTCAAGTCCAGCTTCAGAAGCAAAAATATGGTGCAATTTTTCTAATTAAATAATTAATACTAATCGATAAATAAGTACATCTAAGTTAATAATAATACCGATAGTAATCTGTAAAGCGCGTTTGAAAATAGTAATAGCGGGAAATTAATGTTATCTTTTTGGACAATAGTAATCCGATTTCCCAGATCAGAGCCGTATCTGTATTTTAAGTTTAGGTCTATGTCAGTATTATTGGATTAGAAGAGGAATTAAATTATTTGTTTGCACCGGAACTGATTTCCTGATTAGGACCATATACGTCCAGTTGATTTAGGCCCTGAAATCTTAGCTTATATTAATGAGACCTAAATAATCTGATACACTATTCAGGGTCATATACGATAACCTGATCAGGTCAATATTAGGTGAGGCGTTACATTTATTTTCCGTTTCGGAATAGGTTCTTATTATCAGGAGCTAATATGGAAAACTGAACAGGACTGCATCTGATAGTCTCAGCAGGATATTATCAGGGGAAACATTACATTTCGGACAAGTTTTGGAATTACTTTTCCAAATCCGTGCATATTACGGATACTGAAAACCATAACAGGACCTGATAACAGCCGTAACAAAATTTCTGATCGGGTTATTGCTTCAGATCCTGTATCGGTATCTAGATTTATTAAAAATAAGTTTGAAGCAATTTATTGATTTTATAACTTCACCCGACAATCCCATTGGAGAAGATTCACACTATTTTGTATGTAGAGAGTATCAAGGTAGAGGTAGTCAACACTTTCATATGTTAATTTGGATAAAAGATGCTCCAATATTTAATGAATCGTCTACCGAAGATGTAGCAACTTTTATTTTAAAGTATGTTACTTGTAGAATACCTTTAAAAATGATTTATCCTGAATTACATAGACGCGTCGATACACATCAATGACACAAACATAATAGTTATTGTTTACGTACTAAAAAGACCAATAACAAAACTAGTCAAACTTGTAGATTTGGTTTTTCTCGGCCAATAACAGAAACGCTACTAATAAGAGACGTAGCTGTCTCCATGGCACGTAGAAAAAAAATAAAAACAAAGAGTAGGCTTTATGATTTACCTCGATCACAAGATGAAATTAATATTAATGACTACAATCCCTCGATTCTATGTGCATGGGAGGGAAATATGGATATTCAATTCGTTGGAGAAAAGCCTACTCTGTTAACATGCTATACAACGAAATATGTTTCTAAATCTGAAAAAAGTAATATACAAGATGCGTTTGAAGTCATAAATTCTACTATATCTTTATGAGGTAATTTATCGAATATTGGAATGAGAATGTTGAACCATAGAGAATGCGGCGCGTTAAAAGCTGCAGATAATCTTATAGGAATTCCATTATTTATTAATAATCCAGATATTACTATTAGATGGGTAGATGTTAATATGATAAGTAGCAGAATACTGAAGTCGAAAAAAGAAATTGAATCATTAAATCCTGATTCTACCGATATATTTTGCTATTCTATGGTTGACTACTATTATACAACCCGACCTAAAGCATTGGAATGTTTATGTTTATATGATTTTGTTAAATGGTATGATCGTGTAAAAGACAACCCCGTTAAAAGAGTGGAATGTTATAAGACCGATGATAACTTCTATTTAAAGAAACGTTTACGTGGTTGTTTAGTTGATCATTATCATTGTAATATTGAAACACACCCGGAATCTTATTTTTATACATTAATACTGTTATTCAAACCTTGTCGAGATAGAGATGAACTATAATGTGGACACGATACTTATGCAGAAGCGTTCTCATCATTACAACCAGAATTTGTAGATGGATTAAAATACCATTAGCGTAATTTAGAAATTCAGAAAAGAATTGATTTTATAAAAGAACAAATTAATAAAAATATTGAAGAAAGTAATAATGATGATGAATTTTCAAATGATCATCCATTAGATTGTGTACCAATTGAAACGGAAGGCGCTATGAAAGAATTTCATGATGTGGCAAATAAATGTAAAGCTTTAGATTTAACTAAAATGATATCAGAATTAAATTCTGATCAAAAAAGAGTTTTTGATAAGGTCACAAAAACTCTTTTAGATAATAACAAAATTCTTAGACTATACGTTAGCGGTGAAGGTGGCACGGGTAAAAGTTTTTTGATAAAAACTATAAGATGTTGGGTTAAGCAAACCTTACGAAAAGATGCAATTGTAAGTGCTCCTACTGGTATAGCAGCATTTAATGTTGATGGTCTAACAATTTATGGATTGTTTCAACTCCCAGTAGAACATGGGCGCACTGCAAACTATACCGAATTATCAGATGTAGCGTGTAATGTTATTCGTGAAGAACTTAAGAATGTAGAACTAATAATCATTGACGAAGTATCATTGATTTCGAATTTGACATTGATGAATATAAATCTGCGATTAGTTGAGATATTTAACACAATAGACTCAAAGGATGGCTGGTTTGGGAAAAAGCATATGTTATTTTTTGGTGATTTATTACAACTGCCTCCTGTTCGTGATGGTCTTCCTTTCATAAAACTATCAAAACTTCAAGTTGAAAATTACATAGGAGCTTTAAGTTCCTTTGATTTGTGGACTAATTTATTTTCTTATGATGAACTTAAAATTAATATGCGACAAAAAGGAGATACATTATACAAAGACATTTTGTCAAGAATTAGAATTGGAACTGTACAAGATTCAGACACTAAAATATTATTGTCAAAGAAAATTAAATTCCAAAGTATTGAAATTGATGACCGAATTCAAGAATTATGTGAATTAATTTCTAATTTATCGTCTGACTCAGATTGCCTACTGCCTACATGTAATCAATGTGATGCCTTGAATGAAGCAATGTTAAACAGAATGATATCCAATGATATACAACTGATTGACCATGATGCAACAGATTGTCCAATTTACTTAAAGAAAAAAGTGTTAAAAGTGTTAAATGCTGAAGATGAAAATAGTACTCGAACAGCTGGATTAGCAAGAATCATAACTGTTAAAATTGGTGCTCGTATAATGTTAAGAAGAAATATTGACATCACGTTAGGTCTTGTAAATGGAACAATAGCTACAATTAAATCAGTAACATATTCGGCTGATAATAATAATGATGTAGAGAAGTTGCAAATCGTATTGTCAACCGGAATAGAGCATACGATTGAACGTGTTAGTGCAAAATTTTAAGTGATGGATAGAGTGTATGTAATACGAAAACAATTTCCAATCAGTCTTAGCTACGGCATGACCATTCATAAAAGTCAAGGTTTAAGTTTACATACTGCAATTGTAGATGTAGGCAATTCCATTTTTACTTGTGGTCAAGCTTACGTTGAACTTTCACGAGTAACCAAATTAGAAGGATTGCATATTATTAACTACGATCCTTCTTCTGTGAAAGCGAGTGATTTGGCTATATTAGAATATAACAGACTTCGACAAAAATTTAGACCTGAGTTAGAGAAAATAAATATTTTTAGTAGTAAAGCTCGAAAATTAGCCGATACCATTTGGATGATACCAAAGAACATAATGGAGTGTCAAATTAGTAATAATGAAAATCCTAGTAATGTGGGATGGAATGTAAAAGGAATTAGAGATGAAAATAAGATTGCATCATATGCAAATGCGACGATGCAATGCATGTTATATTGCTCCCTAATTAGAAACTCTACATTTTTATTAGATAACAGTGATTTGATGAACCGTTTTATCATTGCTTATCAGTCTAATATAAGTATTATAACACTTGATGAAATTAGACAATATTTAGGATATACTTACTTTGAAAATATTCAACAAAATGCAAGCAAATTTCTTGTAGATGTTTGCAAAAAATTCCATTATATTCAGCTACTTGTAGCGAATAACTTTACTACTACTTCAAGATGTGTTACGTGCAATGACATAAAAATGTGTCGTTCTGCAAGCTGTTTAGTTTCAATTAATATACCTCAAATATCCAAAAAATCATTTAATCTTTCTGAATTAATAGATCAAAATTATTCAGTATGGATTAAAAGAGAGAAACGTTGTAAATATTGTAACGGCAAATATCAACTAGAAAAAGTTGATATAACAGCGGGGTGTAACGTACTTATCATTCAATTCGTAATATTTAAAATAGTTGGACATCAATTAATGAAAATTAAACAATGTGGTATTAAAGGAATTCCAACAACAAAATTACGAATTATCAATAACACTTATAAAGTTATTGGTGGTATCTTCCATGATGGTGATACTATTACGGAAGGGCATTATACTGCTATATTACGTAGCACAGGTATTACTTGGATAACTGTTGATAGCAATAAAATAATAAATAGTAAATGGCCCCGTAATGTAAATAATTTGTATATATTGTTTTAAGAAAAAGTATGAATTTACAAATAAATCAAGAGGCACAGTAGTGTTTCAACGACAAGTACATTTAAAAGTAAATAAAGACTTGTCTATACTGCCGCTGAAACACTGTGTCTCTTATATAGCTAGATTAGTCGTCCCAATTATCAAACCGATTTATCGCCGTAAATAACCATTGCCATGATTTAAGTACAGCTTTTCTTAAATTGGTTTTGAACAAGTTTTCATTTGAGACCATGAATATTAAAATTGGTTCATGCAATTCAGAGATATCACACTGTGTTATTTATATCTTTTCAAAATTTAATTTTTAATAGATTGGGCACTCACAATATATTTCGTGTTATTAGACTATAGCAATTTGAATTATAGTAAAATTACTGCTTTCCATTTAATTTAAGTATTAAATGTGATGATTGAATTTAATTGAGTAATATGATATTTATAACGAATAATAGAACAAATTAAGTTGAAATAACCATTTACACTTAACTATCTACGCTTTTATTAATTATGAAAAAACCATTATGAGATCCCACAAAAAACAGACTTCGCCTGTAAAAAAAAGACGGCAAGTACATAAATCGTCCATCGTAAACAATATAGTGAAACAAAATATTCCAATTAAAAAAATTTGTGAAATCAAAATGCTAGGCAAATATCATGAGACACGGTAGTGTCTCGACGGCAAGTACATAAAAGTAGGTATAGACGTATCTATACCTCCGTCGAGGCACTACTGTATCTTATACAGCAAGTTTGGCCGTCTCAATTTTTAAATCGATTTTTCTCCGTGAATGATACACTGTCATGATTCAAGTAAAGCTTTTCTTAAAATAGTTGTGAACAAGCTTTCATTTGAGCCCATGAACATAAAAATCGGTTCACGCAATCCAGAAATATCATACTCAGTTAGCTATATATATATCGAAAATTAAGATTCTTCTCCTTCGTCATCTTCTTCTCCAGCCAGAATGTATATCTCGGGCTAAAGTTGGCCACTAAGAGGAAAATGACGTCATTTTTTCTCAGCGTTGCCAACTGGTTAAACTCAACGACAAAACCAGTGTTGTAAACTATCAAATAATATCAATGTAATCGATATAATTAATCCGGCTACTACTGTTAACTGTCAATTGTAATGTGATGTAATTTATATTTAATACAGTGAGGTTATTCATTGCTATGTTAGTGAATGTGTTAAATTTTCAAAATGATAAATGAATTCGAATAATAATGACATAAGGTGTCGACAATTATTAGATAAGTATAACATTATATTTTACAATATTGGATGTTAATATACTTTGTGGAACTTTGTGAAATTTCTTCTTCAGATAAATTGAGATAGAACATTTCTATTTTCATTGCTGAGGATAGTAGAGCTGACTGGATGAAATAAGATTAATATTTACATATTCTCAACACTGAGCCAAGGAGAAGTATACTTTCAACATTTATATCTACCGGTGATTATCAGGAGCATATAAATTAAATTAAATTTTTAAGATATTTGATAAACATATGCTAAACTTCCAGGTATCGAAATCAATAACAAAATTCATGTTTAACTTTTTCTTTTCTTTAAACTCATGTGGATTTCAACTGCCCGATAGGTTAAATAACATATAAGAATAATTTTCCATGAGACAATAACAGCTTCTGCTTATTATATATACAAACAATTTTCCGGGAGACAATAAAACTTTCTTATTACTACGATTAAAGAAAAGTAGATGAATATTTACTAATCGTTATTTAATATTCAATTATAATATAAAGAAGTATTAAAACCAAATATTTATCTACGCTTCCCTAATCAGAATAGAAAGAAATTATTATTATCTCCAAAAAAATTATTCAAATCTAATTTTTTATAAAAATAACAATAAATTTTATAATATAATATGTAATATATTTTGGTACTTAGTGAGATTTTTTTCAGATTGAATTACAATAAAGTGTTTATTGTGTCATTGTGTAGGTTTAGCTGCAATATTTAATAGAAGAAGTCAGAAATGATACCAGTTTACCATAGAAAGAGCCATAATGAAAAGTTAATGTTGAGAGTTAAACCTAAGAAAAAGGTGGAGAAATTAAAAAATCTGGAAGCCAATTTTTAATAGTGAAAAGCTTGCAGGTGATTCTAGGCATAATAAACTCTTTGAAATATATAAGTCAATTAAATAATAAATATAATGAAAAGATCATCTAGAAATGAGACTATGAAAAGAAGTCATCATTTTAATATGTTCCATGCAATAGAATATAAAGTGAATAATTTTGCGAAACTGAAAGCAATATATCCACAAAAGAGAGGCTTCCATTGCATTAATTTGTATATTTTCTAGTTTATATTAATGAAAAGAAAATGCAAATGGCACTATATAGTTTACTTGAAAAAGAACAATGATTCATAGTGGATATTGGGAGTAACAGTTAAGAAAAAGGTAAAAAAAGGGATCAATTTCTAAGCAAATTCTTGAAAGTGAAGGGCTTGTAGGTGATTTCGGGCATAAAATTTTAGAAATATAAATCAAATAGTTAATGAATATTATAATAAAATCATATAGATGTGTAAAGATGATAATAATTCATGATTTCAATCATTTACATATGATGGGGCATACAATGAATTAATTTAGGAAACTGAAAGATGTACACCTAAGAAGAGATGAGGCTTCCATTTCATTAATTGGTGTATTTCCAAGGTTATATTAATGAATGTAAAATATAAATGGCACTAGTGTGCTGGAGAAAATGCCATAATTAAAAGTTGATGTGTATGGAAACAGCTAAGAAAATGATGGATAAATATGAGTTAATTTATAAGAAAATCCTTGAGAGTGAAGTGCTTGCAAGAGATTTTGGGCATACAACTTTGGAATTATAAATCACATAGTTGATGAAAATTATAATAAAATCATGTAGATGTGTAAATATGAAAGGAATTCATGGTTTCAATATTTCACATGTAATAGAGCATACAGTGTGTAACTTCAGGAAGCTGAAAGCAGTATACCTAAAAAACATAGGCTTCCATTGCATTAACTGGTATATATTTTATAGTTTATATTAATGAAAAGAATATATAAATGTCTTTGGTTTACCAGAAAAAGAGCCAAAATGAAAGTTGATAATGAGAATAACACCTAAGAAAAAGGTGGATTTAGAGGTAAATTTAGAAGCATATTCTTGAAAGCTAAAGGCTTTAAGGTGATTTTGGGTATAAGATGTTGAAAATATAATTCAAACAGTCATTGAATCCTAGGTTAAATGCCTCTAAAAGTGTAATTATGATAAGAACTCATCATTGTAATGTTTTGTATTTTATTTAATAGATTAATAAATAAATATCTCGAATTGGAGCTTTACATTATGGAACGATGAAAACATTGGAATATGTTTTGTTAGATTGAATTAGTTGAAACAATTTTGAGTTTTAATTCCTATATTCTTACAAAACGTTCTTAGATCCCACAAAAAACAAGCTCCGCTTGTAAAAAAAGGACGGCAAGTACATAAGTCGTCTCTAACATGATTAATACAGTAATATAAAATATTTTAATAATAAAAAATAGTGAAGTCCAACTATTAGGCAAGTATGAATTTTTACCATGACGAAAATTGAAATTTGGAAAAACGTAAGTATGAACACAAAAATTACTTGCCGGGCCCGTAATATTCATGTGTAAGTTGCTATCTTGCAATATAAGCGTTGCTTCTCGTAAGTTAAAAAGCGGCTATTTAATACGATTGCATACAATGGGCCCGGCAAGTAATTTTTGTGTTACTATTTACTTTTTTCCAAATTTCAATTTTTGCCATAGTAAAAATTTATACTTGCCTAACAGTTGAATTTCACTATTTTTTTTAGTTAAAATATTTTATATTACTGTATTAATCATGTTAGAGACGACTTATGTACTTGCCGTACTTTTTTTACAAGCGAAGCTTGTTTTTTGTGGGATAATGAATAATAGAAGCAATTAAATTAAAATAACCATTATATCGCAACTATCTATGCTTTTATTAATTATGATAATGTATAGTAAGTGCTACAGTGCTATAATTAAATAACACAATCCTATGTTCCGCTGTTAGAAAAAAACCTTTGTATTGTGGTAAGAACGTACATATTCTTTAAAAATCTAAGTTAATATTTTTCATGGCAACTATTGAGAGAGTTGAGCACTGATTATTTAAAAAGAAAAATGTCTTAGAATTGGTTAATGAATACTCTCAGATATTTAAAAAATGTATAGAGATGGTTCTTGATTTTCCAAAATATGAATAAAATTTTAATTTTCAGCATTTTCTTATATTTTGAAAAAATTTGAGGGTTATCTATGGACCAGTTTAAAATATTTTTATTTTACTATAGCTTTTACTAATCTTAATAGTTTTCGAAATAAAAAATTATTAAGTTTTACAAATTCTGCTCTTTGCATGAACTACAGACGACGAGGAGGACGTAGATTTTTGATAAGTATATCATAATTTGAGGAATAAACTTTGAAGAAGGTTTACCTAGAAGCGCCATAGTGATAGCGGTTTTTAATTTTCATACAAATATTCAACGTTTATATAATTTAAACTTAAATAATTTTTTTTCCTAAACTATTGAGTTTAATTGCAAAAATATAAAATGCAAATATCTTACAATCAATTAAAGAATATCCTCAATTATTTAAAATAAAAAGTCTTAAATATTTAAATTTGATTGATATTTTGGAAAATAAAAAATCATGTTTAAAATATTAAAAAATTTAAGGGTATTAATTAAACAATTCTAAGACATTTTTCTTCTTAGATATTTAGTGCTAAGCTTAATAGTTCCATAGAAATATATTAGCTCAGGCTTTTATAGATTATTTACGTTCTCGCCACTATATTGTAAAAAGGAGTGGTACAATGATTACACAAAAATTCTCTGTTAAATGTTAACTACCACGATCACCACTGATCATAATTAAAGCCTATATTCTTTCCGGCATAACATTGCAAAAAATAAAAATAAATTGTATCGAATTTTTTCACGTTATTCATGTTTAAATTGGCCACATTTTTTTCTTGGTGTCTAATCGGCATTTTGAGTCTGGATTCTAAAGGAGCATAAAATTATGTCCGAAAATATGAAAACAATTTTGGAAACTCCGATAAAATATAAAAAACGCGTTGAAATTTTGCTAAAAGCTTGGGATGCTTGGGCGTTAATTGTGTAACAGCCATTCCTTCAACATATGTATATTTGTAATACTATTTTCCCATATACACATTTGTTTTCCACGCGGGATACTATTTAAGTTTGTACATTTGGCCACAATTAATTAGCTGCCCGGTATACATAATATGAATTTTCACACTCTTACAGTATTGCAGTAATACCGAATTTGATTTTTAGTGAAAATGAAGAAAAATAGTTATTTGAAAGTAAAAAGTGTCGAAGATGAAGAAGAAAAAGAATTGTTGGAAAAAGAAAACTGATGCTCTCAAAGAATGTAACGTAATAATATTGAAACGTATGCCATAATATAGCTATTTCCTTTATATTTTGTTCATAAGATTTCATAGGAAAGTTTCAGCAGGTATCTTGAATATATATACAATATACATATAAAAAAAGAGACCATTTAAATATTTCAGAAAGCTATCGCATCAAAGGAGGTTGACTGTGCATGAAGAAAAGCGCCATTTAAAGTGAAACAGCTACTATTTTTAAATTTATTTACTCGATAACGATACTTTCAACCCAAAGATATATAACTTAACACTAGAATGAGAGGTTATCGCGCGCATTTTAAAATATTGCATGCACTGCTAACCAACTTACAATTCATTAATAGTAGTAATAACAAATCAAAGATAATAATCTAAAGCATTTTCATTGCCTTTATATAAAATGCTAAATAAACTTTTTATTCTTTATGAATGATAGTAAAATACTTCTAACTACATATAAAACTTTGAAGTTGATGATCCATTGAAAGCTCTACTTGCTACTACGTATTTCAGCACATTCACGTGAAACTTTTAATAAGCACTAGCTTTATATTGCTAGTTCGCTTATGTTTTTAACCTATATTCAATAGTTAAATATTAAGCAAGTTTTCTTCTCACACACACATTCGCAGCAAAAATTAAATTTATTAAATATATCTTGAGTGACTCATAATCGAACAAAGTAATTATTTTTGAAACTTGATAATCCTTTATTATTGTGAAAAGACGAATGATATAATCGCGGCCAGTTGCAGTCGTTTAAAGTTTGTGGTATGGGTTTAATTTAGCAGTTGTGCGTACGTAAATAGAATTGCCGACAGGATAAAGGATTCGAGAGATTTACGATGCAGAATCTCAATCAAGTAATAGCTTTATAACAACAAGATATTGTTCGCTATTTTTAAAGTTAATATATGTCATCAAAGATAATCCTAAGTATCGAAGCAATGCTATTGGTTTCTTTTATGATCCCGTTAGATGGAGGGAGCAAAAACTTACCAAAACAAATGATAAAATAGATGATTATGGGAAGAGAAGTAGACATCGTTTTTATCCAACGAGACAGTTTCACATATGAATACTATCTCACGTACATTTTTCTCTGTTTATCCGGTTTGTTGACTGTATAGCAAAAGCTTTGATATCACGTTCCAATGCACCAATAGCATCTTATCACACACTTTATTCCAAACACCAATCTTTAAAACAGGTTGAATTTTACACCATTAAGATAGCGGCTATCAAGTTTCTCCTACTCATAACTGTAAAGATTACAAATTTGTCGACCCCATTATTATTCTTTCTTTATCGAATTAATTCAATTTCACTATGCATACTTTTATTGCATAATCTTTCGATTAATGTGACGTTCTTATTACCACTATTAATCATTGCACTAAATGCTACACTGTAAAGCTTTTGTTTTACAAACAGTCTAAAAATCACTGGCAGTGATGAGTAGAGACACACGTCAGTTCCAACATGTTCTAACCACTTTCCGGATACGCAATGCGGGGTCTAAATTAAAACGATTCATTTACTCACAAAATTGTGACTAAGCGCGGTAAGTTTACGATTTTCGATATGATTAATAAAAGAAATCTTAATGTACATATAACACTACACATCACGGTATTTTTGTCACACCGCGAATAGTTTTTATATCACTAGTATGGTTATTGTAAAACGACTACAATGATTTGTCCGAGGTTAGAAATATATCTTTAAATGGCAACGCTTACGTATTATCCGTTCCTTATCACAAACACAAAAGCTGATTATCAGACTGCCATGCTTTCTCGAAAGCTTTACGCGATTATTCTGTGTGAGTGGCCAGTGAAAACTTGCAAATCCCAGCTTTCGCGGTTTTCCACCTTGCTGACCAAGTTATTGAGAAATCGTAAGATGAAGCTTTAAAGCTTGTCAGTGAAAACCGTTATACATTGTATTCTCCAATCGTGGATTTAATATGAGTATTTTTTTTTGTTATTTTCTTTTAGCAACGATCAACATATTCAGAGAGCTCATGATTATACCGACAGCCCTATGAGTTATATCTGCTAAAATTTAAGCTTGAACAGATTATGTTGTTGATGTGTATATATTATAAACGTTCAAAGCTGTACGTATATGCGCTTTGTTGCATCAATAATCACTGTTTATTTCGACGATTAAATGAATTAGCCCAATCCATATTTTGTAGTCAGATAAATGATAATTATTATCTTATGACAACACATCAATGTAATCATTCATTACCGCACAAGTTTTCAGTCACAAGTTTTGCCTACTGGACTTCTTTGAATATGAGAGCCAAACTTTCCAATTGTCATGTGCGAAGGTAAATTAGGTGATACGCTCTCGAGATAAGTATTTGAGAATAATTTGTGACAATTTGGGAAAATTCGTATTACTTCGATAACTACACTTGATGAATGATCACGTTAAACTTCCTGCACGTCTTCCGCATATGTGAAAATGTGAATGTGTATTAAAGATTCCTTAGAATATTTAATGGTTAATCATGTGCTATTAATATAGAGCTTTAATTTCCTTTCTCTTAACTACAACAGATTTTTAGCTATCTTTAAAGAAAGTGGCAATTTCGTTGTAGAAGTAATAAGCTTAAAACATCTAAATAAACGGAAATTCTTTCTATCTTCTACTATCAAGAAAAAGTTGATGAATAATAAAAATTCCGTGCTTCTTCGTTAATACTGATTAGTGGATGAAATCCTCCATCACCTTTCGTTTCACTATTAAACGCAGAAATTAGTATAATTACTTTTTTTTATAGTTTTAAAAATATATTCTAGCGATATTATTAACATTATTATAATATTATATTTAGTCTTTTGTGTGCGATGAAGCGAATGATAGGTGTGAAATTAATGAAAAGGCCGGCAGCTGATCAATTTAGGACGCTTGTTTAAGTCTACTGATCTGATCATCGGTTTTTAGAAAATCTGAATCTTAATGCTTTGTCGTTCACGAGGCGGCGCAAGATCTTCTTTGACAGCAGCTTTTAATTTGATTAATGAATTCCGTTCGGATAAAAGATTTTTATTGGTAGCCCCCTATTTAAAACTCGAATGAATTTAAGTATCTTCTTTTCGATCTACAATTTCATTGTCATGAAACTATTATTTAGGTAGCACTTGCTCTCTTATAAAGATTCGATACAACGTACATTTATCATTACGATCTCACACCTTATTTAATAAGATATTCAAAAGGAATTTGACATATACCGTTAATATTGATGTTCAGAGATCCTGCTGATTACGTCCATGTATTATGCTATGATATTATTTAAGTATAATGATCTCTTATTTTATATCTTGTAATTATTTCAAAACATTTGTATCAATTAGTCTAGATGCTTCATATCAGTTTTCCAGACTTCACAGGCAGATTATTCAAGGATAATATTATTACGACTAAAAAAATTTTTTATATCGAAAAACAATTGAATATTTCTGCTGAGACTAATGTCGTTTAAAGAACGCTAATCCAATACATTTAAATAATAACAGTGATTTATCTACATTGATACTACTTTAGAATCCTTTTGAAACTATTAATGTTAATCATAATAATTTTAAGCAAATGCGGCGATGTATTATAATAATTTTATTAATTAGTTTCAAACACTGTTCGTATAGCAGTCTTCATTTTTTTTATTGTTTCTCCCAAATCCACAGAAAGATTCGCCAAGGATCACACAATTACGTCTAATCCAGGTTTTATGTAAAATAACGCTTCAATATTTCTAATGATTCGAAGAGTAGTTAATAAATAAATTCCATCAGAGCTACAGAGACATTCGGCGATTAGTAAAAACAGTACATGTATAGTATGATGAGCCACTGGAAATTTACTCATTCCAATTAATTATACATTAAGCTTTACTTTCTCTGTATCATGACACTGAATATGATAAAATAATAAAGAACATGTTAAATATCGAGCAGAGTAGTAAATTAAACTCCCGTCGAGCACAATGATACCCCCAGAGTTGTCACAGCTTTCAACAAGAGCGTTTCATTCGGATAACTGTATGTACAGTGAGTATATAGCAAGAATAATTCGGTAATAAATCAATTAGAGTTTAGGGAACTGGTACACATTCATCCAGGTTGTTCTAAGTTAATGTAGCTTTAGGGGTTTAGGCAGATTTGCCGAGGGAAACGTATTACAGAGAGAAAGGACGCGACTTGTTCGAAATAACGATGCTCCGGCGTCAAGGATAGCCGAAGGACTAAATTGCGCGAGCGCCACCCAGTCGTCTAGCACGCAGTCGCCCCGCCGTCGTCAGCCTGTATAAGCATACGCGCTACTATATATATTTCCAAGCTTCCCCTGTAAATCAACCCCACTGCTTCACCTCGATCGCCACCACAGTCTTCCCTTTCTTCCCCACTTCAACATATCCAACTCTTCTCTCCGCCCTCTATCGCTAATTCCCCTCTGTTACTTCCAACACCAACACAACTAACACTTACATATCGCATACTACTACACCATAGCTTCCCTTCTTTGAGACTAAGCTCCATAAAAAACATGGAAAAGCGTCGATTCGTTGTTAACTCACAATTACGATAATAAAAAAAAACTACTTAATGTCCTCCTGTTTTCTTCAAAATATTACGCTAATAATCCTAATTATTAATTTTTTATAAGTTATGGAATATATATTAAAAGATTTTACTTTAAATTTTCCATTCAATATAACTTTAGTAGAAATATTGAGAACATTAATTACGTTTTTGTTATTTTTGTCGTGCTTATAAGGCTTTTGTATTTCGTAGCTTTTGGAGTTATTTTTATGTTCATGTTAATTGAAAACACGTTATCGGGTCCCTTGTAAAAATATTGGATAGATTATGGTAAGAATAGATTCTATCATATTCTATGGTCTTTCTGCATCACAAAATTAACAACTTGTTTCGCATTTTGCGAATAGACCTGCAATCATGAATAATATTATTTTATATAATAATCCCCCAAAAAACAGACTTCGCCTGTAAAAAAGGCGGCAAGTACATAAGCCATCTAGCATAAATAATATAGTAAAATTATCCAATTAAAAAAAGTAGTGAAATCCAAATATTAGGCAAGTATATTTTATTACCTTAGCAAAAGTTAAATTTCGAGAAAAAAAAAGGGACAAAAAAGTTACTGGCCGGGTCCGAAATGTCCATGTACAGTGGGAAATTGAATCATGTGTGAGATTCAGCTACAGCGTAGTATAACAAATTTCATGTTAAAACACGGAGTAAAGTTAGCCGAGCCACAGACGATTCTATTTCTATCTGTGCATGGACATTACGGATCCGGCAAGTAACATTTTTGTCCCTTTTTTTTTTCGAAAATTTAACTTCTGCTAAGGTAATAAAATATACTTGCCTAATATTTGGATTTCACTACTTTTTTTAATTGGATAATTTTATTATATTATTTATGCGAGATGGCTTATGTACATGCCGCCTTTTTTTTTGCAGGCGAAGTCTGTTTTTTGGGGGATTTCACAACGTTTTGTAAGAGAATATAAATTTAAAAAATTAATTTAATCTCTTCAATTCTACAGAATTTAAAGAAAATTTCCACACTTCTCATGTTTTGAAAAAACAGCGCTTAACTAATAAAAAAAAATATATATATATATTAATATTAAAAAAATATTACAGTCAACACATTGAATTTATTGATATTTGTAATGCATTTTGCATAAATGAACCTCATAATTAATGCCCAGGCTAGTTTCTTAATGTTTTCAGTTTCACTATAATAAAAGTTTGATTAAATTTTTCATAATCAATAAACATACTTTCATCATATAAAAATAATTAAGTAAAATGTATGTTTTAATTAATTTACATTTTTTCAAGAAATACTATGTAAATATTTTTCGCATTACGAGGCCAATTCGTATTGGTGATTTTATCATCATCTACAACTATCTAAGAAGAACCACTATGACGTAACATAGAAATGTAGTGGCCTTCGTCAATAGTTGTGCCATTATGAAAAATTGCGCTAATAATTTTATAAGTATTATCATTAATGCGCAATTTGGTAGTTGGAATACTTTTAATTCCACATTGCTGAATTTTTGTAAAATGATCATTTACTTGTTTAAAAAATACCAGTTGAATAATAAGCACCTTACTTGTCGTGGTTATTTCAACTTTTTTAAGCTGTTCCGTGCCATTACAAAGTTGACAAGGTAACTTTTGTTCAATCCATATTATATAATTTTGTTCTATTAATTCAGTCAGACCATATGACTTTTTAGATTTTTCGGGAATATTAATTAAAATGGAAAAGTTCGAAGAATGATGCAGTTTTGTGTTATCACATGTAACACACCGTAAGTTGTAGTAAAGTTATTTTCTACTATTGACTTCATAAAATGAAATTTGCTACAAAAATTGTAATAAATTTAACAGCATTTTGTTTAAGATTATTAAGATACGTATTTCCTAAGCATTGTCTAAGTTCATCAAGGGTAAAAATACTTTTCTCTGTCTGATAGACATTTATAAAACGTCTTATAACATCCTTATCTTCCAAACTAAATATGGCACTTCTGATTGAAGAACAATATAACATACATTGCATAGTAGCATTTGCATAAGAATAAATTTTATTATTATTTAAAATGCCTCTAGCATTCCACACTAAAATTCTTAGGTATTTCACTTTCAATTTTTTGACATTCTTTAATATTCTTTGGAATCATCCACATAGTGTCAACCATTTTTCTAGTATTTCCTTCAAAAATACTTATATCCTTTAATTCAGGTCTAAACTGTTTTCAAAGCCTGTTGTACTCTATTATGGCTAATTTACTAGCTTTCACAGAAGCTGGGTCGTAATTAATAATGTGCAGTCCTTCTAATATTGTTACTCGTGAAAGAGCAACGTATGCTTGACCACAAGTAAAGATAGAGTTACCTACATCTACAACTGCAGTTTGTAAACTTATTCCTTGACTTTTATGTACTGTCATGCCATAACTGAGACATATAGGAAATTGCTTTCTTATAACGTAAACTCTATCCATTGCCTCAAATTTTACACTTACACGTTCAATCGTATACTCTACTCCGGTGGACAATATGATTTGTACTTTATCAATATCATCTGTATTATCAACGGATCGCGTTACTGATTTAACCGTAGCTATCGTTTCATTGACAAGGCCTAACGTAATGTCAATATTTCTTCTTAACATTATACGAGCTCCCAATTTAATTCGTATTATTCTGGATAATCCAGCTGTTCGAGAACTGTCTTCATCCTCAGAATTTAATACTTGTAACACTTTTTTCTTTAAGTACATTGGACAATCTGTTGCATCATGAGCAATCAGCTGTACTTCGTCAGTCATCAGTCTGCCTAACATTGCTTCGTTCAAAGTATCGCACTGACTACAAGTTGGTAGTAAACAAACAGTATCACAGGATAAAACAGAAATAAATTCGCATAATTCTTGCATTCGATCGTCAATTTTAATACTTTTGAAATTTATCTTTTTTGAAAGTAAAATCTGAGTATCCGAATATTGTACAATACGTATTCTAATTCTCGATAAAATAAATTTATAAGTATTGTTGGTTTTTTATCTCATATTAATTGTCAATTCGTCATAGGAAAATAAATTTGTCCATAAATCATAAGAACCTTGAGTGCCTATGTAATTTTCAATTTCAATATTTGATAACTTTATAAAAGGTTGTTTATCACGTACAGGTGGCAATTGTAACAAATCACCAAATAATAATATGTGTTTTCCTCCAAACCAGCCATTATCTAAATCCTTGGTATTGAATATTTCCACTAATCTAAGATGTATATACATTAGCGTTACATTTGAAATCATAGATATTTCATCAATGATTATTAATGTAACATTTTTAAGTTATTCCCGAATAATTTTCATTGCTATATCTGATAATTCTGTATATTTAGCTGTACGTCCATGTTCTACTGGCAGTTGAAATACTCTGTGAATCATTAGACAATCAATGTTAAAAGCTGCTATTCCCATGGGAGCACTCACAATGACATCTTTTTTCATGGTTTTCTTTATCCAACATCTTATAGTTTTTATCAAGAGACTTTTACCCGTACCACTTTCACCACTAACGTAAAGTCTAAGAATTTTATTATCGGTAGAAACAGTTTTTGTCACTTTATCAAAAACTCTTTTTTGATCATAGTTCAACTCTAATATCATTTGTGAAACATTTAAATCCTCGTACATATTTTGTACATCTTGAAAGTCTTTCATTGCCCCTTCTAATTCTATAGGTACACATTCTAATGTCAAATCATTTGAACATTTATCACCTTCATTACTTTCTTCAATATTTTGATTAATTAGTTCTTTCATGTAATCCATTCCTTTCTGAATTTCTAAAATACGTTCATGATATTTTAATCCGTCCATAATTTCTGACTGTACTGACACGAATGTTTCTGCGTATGTATCGCATCCACACTTCAATGCATCAGTATTTCGCCAAGGTTTAAACAATAATAGTAATGCATAGAAATATGCTTCTGGTTGCGTTTGTATGTTAAAATAATAATGATTAACTAAGCAGCCAATTGAACGTTTTTTTAAATATAAATTATCTTTTGTTTTGAAAAGCTACACTTTTCTAATAGGTTTCTGTTTCACAGTATCATACTATTTTACAAAATCATACAGACATGTGGATTCCCGATTCTTAGGCCTGGTTGGATAATAATAATCTAGCATGGAGTGACAAAATATATCCGTAGATTCGGGACTTAAAGCTTCAATTTCTTTACGACTTTTTAATTTTCTACTACTTATCATATTAACATCTACCAATCGAATAGTAGTTTTTGGATCCGTTATAAATAAGGGTATTCCTAACAAGCAATCTGCAGCTTCTAACGCCCCGCACTCCCTATTATTTAACATTCGCATTCCAATATTCCATAAATTACTACGTAAAGATTTAGGAGAATTTATAACGTCCAGTGTGTGTGTCTATTATATTACTTTTTTCTGATTTAGATACATATTTAGTAGTATACCACGTTAATAAAGTCGATTTTTCTCCAACAAATTGTATATACATATTTCCTTCCCATGCACAAAGAATTGCGGGATTATAATCGTTAATGTTAACTTCTTCTTGCGATCGTGGTAAGTCATAAAGTCTATTCTTAGTTTTCAATTTTTTTCTATGCCCCATGGATACAGCTACATCTCTGATTAATAACGTATCTGTAATAGTTCGAGAAAAACCAAATCTGCAAATTTGACTAGTCGAATTTTTAGTCTTTTTAGCACATAAACAATAACTGTTACGCTTGTGTCGTTGTTGCTTATCAACGCGTCTGTAAAATTCAGGAGAAATATTTGTGGAAGGCATTCTGCAAGTAATATACTTTAAAATGAAAGCTGCTACACAGAAAGAAATAGTCAACCTGTTATTAATAAATGGTGAACATTGGCTTAGAAATCATTAATACAATGTATTTTCAATTAATACAATGCCCAAGAGTAATTATATGAAGGAATGCATAAGATTGATTTATTACCATCATCCTTAATATAATACCTATGTTACAATCATTGTAATGTAACATTAACATTAATTCTATGTCAACAATCATGTAGTGTAGGAATTTTACATTGTACCAATGAACGTAATATATAAAACTAAATACTCCGATGTTTGATATTATGTCCTGTTGATCACCGCATTTTATAATAAATAATGAACCCGGTGATAAATTAATGTCTCAGAAGTAACTGTAATAATGTCTCAATTTGTATAGCTGCATAGAAGGAGGTACTTATATTAATGGTTTAATGGAATGCATTGCACGGCAAAATAGTACTTCCAAATTATCTTCTACAATTTTAGAGGTATTAATTTTTTCATAGGGACCGAATTAGCTCGTACTGATCTGCTTCATCGACTAAAGGCTTTTTATTGGGTTTAAAAAAAACCTTGATATTAATAATTATATTTTATTTCCTATCGATAAACAAGCCTTTACGTCGATGAAGCAGATCAATACGAGCTAATTTGGTCGCTATGAAAAAATTAATATCTCTAAAATTGTAGAAGATAATTTGATAGTACTATTTTGCCACGCAATGCATACCCTTAAACCTGAGTTAATGCCCTGAATAATAAATATAATGTTTTGATCATTGAATGAGGACAGCGTATTATAGCTTCATGCTATTACATTTTTATATTAAGGTTTTACACATTGGCTCAGTGTTTCACAACATCAAAAGTGACCTTTGGTAGTTAATATTTCTATGCTTTACTCGGCATTCGCATCGTCAACTTCCGCACTGTACACTTCGAAGAGAGACACTCGTGCTTCTATACTTTAAGAAACATTTGCAGCAGATATTTTATATCACTTTTAGTGTATCATATGTGCATAATGCAAGTAGTTAGACATAAAAAAAACCGTGATCATCAACCAAACAAGGTAAGTCATAACAAAATTTTATTTATAAATTATTCAAATTTCTAAGAGGTACTGGTTATTATAGGTTAATAGTAAAAGAAATTCTTTGAGGTTGTTATATTTTATGACAAAAAAATAAAATCATGAAGTGCTTTCTTTGTCAAAAACAATTTTTTTATTTAAAATTGCTCATATTCCATTTTAAAAGATCTCATGACTTGAGCACACATTCACTAATGAGGTGTTGTGATTGTATGCAAACTTTACAAAATTTGAATAGTTTTAAAAGACACGTAAATCGACATCATATAAATAACGATAAAATTAACGAAAATATTACTCTGAAATTCATTGAATCTGTTAAAGATAGCGAGCCATTAAATAGTTTACCTATAGAAACTACAAGTGATAAGCTTCCTCTTTTACAAAAGATCATTGATCAATCTGATGACTGTAAAATACAATCAACTGAATCTTATTCAACTTTTAAACCGATTTTCCAGGCTGAAAAGTCTAAAGAAGAAATTACGACTTCTATGTTGCTATTTATGCTTTCTCTTCATAACAAGAGTAATTTTACAAAAAAGGATGTAACTGATATTAAAAAGTCTATAATCGATTTTGTTATTACACCGTTGGTAGATTGCTTAACGCAATTTGGAAATTGTTATCTTCAAAATCATACTTCTATTTATAATGATCTTATTAATATAGTCACGTATTTAAAAAACCCATTTGAATCTTTTAACACTGATCACTTGTTACATGCATGGCTGAAAAGAAACGACTTCGTAGGAGAAATAAAACAAGTTACTCTAAATAATGAAATTGTTGCTTTACATCATTCTGGAAATTTAGTATATGATGACAAAAAAATTAAGGGTGTTCTAATGCCTCTACAGTTCCAGTTTAGGAAAATTTTTGAAAAAGATAATTTATTGCCCAATATGTTAAATTACATGGATGTGTTGAAAAAATCTGTACAAGTTACTAATTTTATACAAGGTAAATTATGGAAGGACAAGATTAAACTCTATCCGGATAGAATACTAATTCCTTACTTTTTATATACCGACGATTTTGAAATTAATAACCCACTTGGGTCCCACTCTGGAGTTCATTCAATCTGCAATGTGTATTACTCATTTCCTTGTTTTCCACAAGAAAATTCCAAGTTGGAAAATATATTTTTAGCAGCAACAATTAAATGCAAGGATATAAAAGCATTAGGAAACGAAAAATGTTTTGAAGCCTTATTTTTACAGCTTAAGATATTAGAAGAAACTGGAATTTCAATTAAAACTGAAAAAGAAACTGTACAAGTTAACTTCATTTTGGGATTAATAATAGGCGATAATTTGGGACTAAATTCCTTTTTCAATCTGAATAAATCATTTTCAAGTAATTACTTTTGCCGCTTTTGTAAAGCAAGTAAAACTGTGACCTATACACAAACCGTTCAAGTTGATACCTTAATGAGAACTATTACTAATTATGATGACGATTTACAATTGAACAACCCAGAACTCACGGGGGTTAAAAGTAATTGTTTAATGAATGAAATTCCATCGTTCCATGTAGTTACTAATTATTACGCAGACATTATGCATGACCTGTTCGAAGGGGTGTGTCACTATAATTTTTGCCAAGCTTTATTGTATTTTATTCAAGAAATGAAATACTTTGACATAGACACTTTAAATTTTAGAAAAAATAATTTTGAATATGGATCGACCGAAATTGAGAATATTTATAAAGGTGTTATAGAGATAAAACATTTACAGAAGAAAAGAATTCACATGTCTGCAAGGCAAATGATGACTTTTACATTATATTTTGCGCTTATGATTGGGGATCTTATACCTACTGATGATTGTGTATGGAGTCACGTAATTAATTTTATCGAAATAGTAGATATTCTGTTGTGTTTTCAAATTGATGAAATATCAATTGAACTATTACAAAGTAAAATTAAAAAACATAATGAAGACTATGTACGCCTTTTTAATGATAATTTAAAACCAAAATTTCATAATTTAGTTCATTACCCTACCATTGAACGTCAATCGGGACCATTAAGAAATTTCTGGTGTTTTAAGTATGAATCAAATCATAGACATTTTAAAATTTATTCACATTGCATTACTTCAAGAAAAAATATTTGCCTTACACTATCAAAAAAATACGAGCTTCAATTTGCTTACAATTTAATAAAACCTAAAAAAGTAAATCAAAAAACTTGTAATAAAAACTGTGAGTATGAAAGCAGTTTTATAAATATTATTTGTGAAAAATTAAACTCCAATAAAAATCAGCTGCAGTTTTTGTCACGATTAAACTATAAAGGAAATGACTATACTTGCGGACAGTTTCTATCAGTATTTAATAATGACATTGAATTTTATATTATTTTACAAATTATTCAAAACCAAAATCATGATATATTCTTTTTTTGTCAAAAATTGCAAGAGGCTCAATATGAACAACATTTCAATGCATACAGAGTTAATATTTCAAATTTAGGATCGTTCTCAATTATTTCTATACAGGACATACTTGGTCCATCTCTAACATTAATAAAAACATCAGCAGGAAAAACAATGCTCAGAGCAAAGGAGTATTTCAAAACTATTTAAACTTATTGTTAAGTTTACTTGCAAAATCCATAGGTAGTTCATTCTTTCTAATATGGCATTCTTATATATTCTTAAAACTTGTTTTAGATTTGGTAATTATACAGTATTACTTCATCATAAATTCTTTAGTAGATTGAAAATTAGAATAAAACAACCTGTAAAGAAATGGATTCTTTTGAGAATCTACCAGATGATCCACCCAATTGGTTAAACGTAATTTCTCAATCTGTGGGAATCATTTCTGAAGCAATAAGTATCGAAAGTATTCTGCATGAATCTGATAACAACGTTTCAACTATTGAGGATATATCTTTAGAACAAGAAAATGAAAATAACCTGTATGGGCACTCTCAAGAACCAGACGATGTAGAATTGGAACGTTTGCTCAATAGCTGGGAGCTTGGCCATTTGCTGAATTCACTTATAGGTAATTTATTAAATGAATATGAATTTCAGAAAAAATGATTTCTTTAAATAATTTGTTTTCTTTTCTAGCTGAAAAAGTTTACGTCAAAATTCTGAAAATTATTAAAAGGCATCATATAGAAAAACTGCTAAAGAATTTTGATATGGGGACGCAAATATTGTTTGAGCATTGTTTAGAAGAGTGGCGTAACAAAATAGGTATTCCTATCGATGGAAATCAAGTTAAAAACCATCAGATTGACACACTGATTTCATCTCGTCCATCTACTCCAGATTCTGAACTTAGCTCATCAAATAGTTTACGATTTACCCCTTACCCAACAACAGAATCTTCATATGATCCAGGAAATAATGTCTTTCTTTCGCAAATCTTAAATGAATCTTCCAAGGCTACCATGCTATCGGAATATTATAAAAAATTTTGCAAATTTGATGAAGAACAGCGGAATGCTCTAATAGGAATAATATCAAGATATTTTGAGGATAAAAGAATTCCAATGACATTGAAAACCAGTCATCGGATTGAACAAGAAATTTTGAATAGATTTCCTACTGAAAAACTGGTACGTACACATTATATCCACATAAAATTTTTTAAATTGAATACTACTATCATATCACCCTTATGCCACACTGATTTAAATTTTAGGAATATTATCGCACCAATAAAAGAGGAAGAATCTACAATAAATGGCGAAATTCCAATTCCTCGTTTACTCAGGCAGTTTCCAAACATCTTGTTGTGAAATCTAAGATAGAAAACAAAAAAGAAGGAGCGCGAAAGAAAAAAACATTTGGTAATAATGTTTGTGCGTAAATTATTTTACATAAAATAAGTAGCTATATTTAATCATTTTAGTTCCAGAAGAAGATGCTGATGCCATTATTCGGGCCCTTAAATTTGATCATTTATTGACTGAGGAATTCGATCATTATTGGAAATCGTGCAGTGAATATCGATTAAATGAAATTAGTAAACTAAAATCTACTATCGAGATTTTAGAGAAGTGGCCATTCTACAAGCAGCCATCAGGCTTTAGACTGGTAATTAGTGATCTAGATTTTTAAAAGCTATATTTTTCTGACCGTTTTATTATTTTAAATATAAACCGATGTACTTATTGCAGATTGATATGGATTTTTCGATGCTTTATGAAAACGGAGATGCTCTATTGAAGAATTGGAAAACTGAATTACCGAAAATCGTACAGTTTCTTATGAAAGGCAATGTCAAAGATAAGACTATAAAATCTATATTAGAAAAATTAGACAGTGAAAATATAGAAGAAAGTAAGCTCAACAAATAAGCAATAGCATAACTTGTTATTAACCAAGAATGTACATTTTTAAGATACGCCCAAATATGTTTGCTTTCTTGCAGATGGAAAAAATGCAGCCGTAATGTGGGCACTCCATGGTTATTTTGTCCCTACCGCAAAAGTGGTTAAAAAAAATGTAATGGGAAAAAACGAAACAATAAAATTCACCATTCGTGATTCGCAATTAGCTTTTCTTTATCTTGGTCAAACAATACAAATTATTGAGGAATGGATAAACTATCTTCAGTCCAAAAAGGAAGCAATTCAGCCCTTCGTATTTGCAATAGGAGAAGATATCACTACAATTAAAGAGATGTATTTATACTTCGACGGATTCAAATATAAATTTTTCAATATTGTAAGGGCAATTGACATATGTTTGAAAACAATTTATCTTTTTAATTTAGATTTTCCACCTGCATGTGTTATGGTATGGAATTTTATTGAAGTGTATTTTTACAATCTAAATAGTGGGAAATCATTCCCTAAATTATATGTATTAAATGAGTACTTAAAAAATTCTGAATAAACTATTTTGATTTACAAAGATATTTAAAGTATTTTATTTAAAAATATTCATTGACATAGTAATGTATATAAACATTAAACCATCATACTGAAATAATTAAACGATGTCCAAAAATGATTAAAATCAGTATATAAAAACATCGTTCTGCGAACATTTCATTATTGACATAGTAATGTATATAAACATTAAATCATCACATTAAAGTGATTAAACGATGCCCGAAAATGATTAAACTCAGTATATAAATACATTGTTATGCGAAGTGAGCATAATTTAGTTAATGCCAAAGAATGATAGAGATTGATGTCCGTTGTGATTGTTGTAAGGTTTGGTAACACATTAAGTAGTTAACAGTGGACATTAATACGACGTTACTATATTATTAAATCTACGCAAAGAAATCAATTAATGTGGATGTTATTACAATCACCTTAACATAAAATAATGAACAGTAGTACATTCCGACTATAACGGAGAGCATCGGTTGAAAAATAATCTTTAAGGACCTTGTTATAATGCTATATTTATTCAATAATAGGCTACTATTTCGTTCTGTGTACATCTTCATTAGAAGATACATTAATTATTGGAGCATCTTTTATCCAAATTAACATATGAAAATGTTGAGTATCACTACCTTGGTATTCTCTACATATAAAGTAATGCGAGACTTCTCCAATAGGATTGTAAGGTGAAGTTATAAAATCAATTATTGCTTGAAGTTTATTTTTAATAAATCTAGATACTGATACAGGATCAGAAGCAATAAGCTCATTTATTGACATGGTTTTCGATTTGGGACTATTTATTTCGCGAAGATATTCAATCATATCTGACCAAAGCCACTGGCTGGGACTGAGTGTCAAAAACCATGTGGCAGGTCCGTAGTTATGAATCATACATTTCAACGTGCAATTTGGTCTAATCCAAAATTGCGGCGTATTACATAACCTACCGAAAATAGTGTTTAAATTAGATTCCAGTTGATGTTTCGACAATTTTTTTAAATAACTAGAAGCTGTATACTTTTCACGAGGATTCGTGATGTTTAATTTATGAAATATACCAGCATTAATGTTTCGTATGTTACTCTCGTGTACTAAAAAAAATAAGTACTGTATGTTTAAACAATATCGTGAATATTTGGACATAAGGCTTGATTTAATAAATTCGAAATCACTAAGATGAACACTTCGGTTTTCATGTTGTCCATTAGTTCCATACGGAAATAAATCTGGAAAGCACATTACGTCTAATTGTTTATAATTATAATCCAAAGGACGATCATGAATTTTCAGCATTTGATCAAGCTCAGTTGCCGATTCATTAGTTCTACCTTCATACATTGGGTAAATTGTATACTGATCATAATATGAATCAGATTGAGACTTTTGTGACACTAAAGCTTTGTTTTCCTTGTCGTCGTCATTTATTTCTTCCAATATTTCATCGTCTTCTTCCAAGTCATCATCTATTTGGAATTCAGTGTCTCTTAACGGGAATCCGTAAGCGCTACGAAGCTTTCACCGGACTACTGCCTTTTGTTAACAGCGCCATCTATTAGTAGCGAGTTGTATTTGGAGGGAGGCAGAGAATTGAGGAGAAGTGTGACTCCTCCCCATCCCCACCACCCAATAATGCAAGGAGCAGTTACAGCTGTGTAAGGTGCACGCGCCACTCTTTGCTTCACGCATACTACACCAGAGTATATATGTCGGTGAGCTGTCACAACACAATAGCAGAATGGAGTAATTGTCTGGATGACATTTAGCCGACTAACCTATTTTGGTGTATCAAAATTATTTATTTCCATGAAGAATTGTGTGTTTAGTTAGATCTTTTTGATTGCAATGGAGTGTAGATTAAATTTTCTAGAGTGGTGCAGTGAGTGGTAAATCTGCAGAAAATCCACAGGAAAATATATGGTTATGATAGTGAAGTAAAAAATAAGTGTGAAATGTGTTATTTTATAAAGAAGGTTCACAAAGAAAATTAATTTGAATACTGAAATAGTATTTTGTGAAAATGTTATGTATAGGTTAGAAGGCAAAAGAAATGTTTTGTGAAGAAAGTGATTTCTTTTATAATAGATGCTAGTATTGTGCATATACTGGATCATCTCAATTTTGCTACAGAAAGCATGTTTTATCTGACGTATACCTTTTGAAATGTCTTCAAACATTGCCTTCGCTTACATGTCAAGCTATGATTCGTATGCAAACTTCTGTGTCATGTAAGTGCTTTATGTGTTTTAAGTTGTCATTAGTGAATTATTTATTTGATCAGTAATTTCTAGTTATTTGAAGAAAGTGAGATTGCATATCAATGATGGATTTGATAATGCGATTGTACTAACTTATGGTGAACTTAGTATTGTTATATGATAGTCGGTGGTTAATTCTTCTACAGTTGGGAAAAATACAGATTTGGCTATTAATAAAAATACAAAAACAATTATTTCTTTCTTACGAAGCACAATGAGCTGTGATAATTACTGTTTTCTTAGAAGAATGTTTGAGAGAAACCATTAAGTGATCCATAAGACAGCTTCTTGTATTTTGAAAGATAGAAGTAATTGTTTTTATCCTTTCATTGATAATTAAATCTATATATTTCACTCATTGTAGTAGGAGGAAGCGAAGACTGTCATGTAATCTGAAACAACATAAAGTCCACTGTAAGCTAGTTATGTTTGACACGTACCATTCAAAATTCATCACTGATGTACAGTTTTACATTCTTAGAAAATCTGGAAAATATGTGTAAATAAGTACCACAATAATGACAATTAGAAATACATAAAGCATTCAAGGTAAGCAGGAGCCTGCAGACTAATTGCAGCCTACATGGTATCCGAAGCAATGTCTCAAGACATTTGAAATAATATTTGAGTCAAATATGCTTGAAAGGGTCCAGTGTTTGTACGTAACTGGTGTTTATTATAAAAAACAATTCCTTTGCCTTGCAACCTATACCAAATGTCACAAAATACTTTCCATTTAAGAATTAGTTAATTTCTCAATTTAAATTAATAAAGTAGTGTGTGTGGATTTTCTGCAGATTATATGCTTATACTGCCCATCTAAAAAGTTCCAATTACAGTCTACTTTAGTCAAAAAGATGAAACTATATCTATGGGCACATCTTTATATACATAGAAATAAATATGTATAGTAAGGTAGAACCACCCATAGTACCAAAGAAAATTTATTTCTCTATTTTCGCTATTTATTTGCTAAAAATTAAATTTTCTGCTCATATAATTTAGCAAAAAATTAGAGATAAAGTTGAGTGTTCCAAATTAACATTAACTTAGACCTCTCTAATGGTAGAAGTTAGTGGAAATATGATTGTAAAAAAGTGCACAAAATTTTTTTTGTAACAAAGTATAAAGAAAATTTAAAAACTATAAACCCACAGTAAGATACAGAAATTAGCCACAGTCCAGTAGAACATACGCATGATATCAATAATACTGCTTCCATTCACAGGAAGCAAAAGAACTGAAGTACTGTGAAATATATTACATTATTATATTCGTAATATTTTGCTACCTGAAACAACTGAGCAAGGAAATTATTAATGCAACAACAACTCTAAAGACACTCAGCAGTATTAGCACAAATAGATTTCTCGAGAATGGATTTTTTGATGGCCCAGAAGTTATGAAATGTGGAGCAGTAGCTTCTACTAACATTCCATGTACTAACACTGCTAATTGCCTTTAGAATTGTAGAATTAATAATTTCCTTGCTCAGCTGTTTTAGGTAGCATAATGTTACGAATAGAATAATGTAATGTATTGCGTAGCACTTCATTTTATTGCTTCCTGTGGATGGAAGCAGTTTTATTGATATCATGCCCATCTCCTAGTGGATTATCGCTAACTTCTGTATCCTACTTTTGGTTTATGGTTTTTAAATTTTCTTTATATTTTTTTAAATGAAAAAAATATACTACACTTTTTTTCATTCATGTTTCCACTAGTTTTTGCCGTTTGGGGGGTCTAAGTTTACGTTACCGGGGAACCCTCAATGTCGTCTTTAACTTCCTGCTAAATTATTTCAGCAAATAATTTAATTTCTTACCAAATCAATATCAAAAAATAAAGCGTTACTTTTCCTGTATCCAAAATTGTCTTTGTCGCTACGGGTGGTTCTAGCTTAGTATATATGAAAAAAAAGATAATTTCTTTTTAGTCGTCGGCTAAAAGTAACTGCATACAATTTACTCACACCTCTATTTCTTTTTCGCTCTCGATTTTGCAGAAATATTGAAAATTTTGCAATCAAAGCTTTCAGCATTCATTACTATATGGTTTATACATGCATGTACATTTGAAGAAAAGAAAGTAACATAATGGTAATCAGTCCTTATGTAAGCCTACTTATTTACACAAATATTACATAATCAGTGCCATCCACCATTGACAAAGAAAGAAATTACTTTTAGTTAAATAAATTAAATATATCACAGAAGCTGTACTGGAAAGATTTTTACACGCGATTACATGAAACTAAAGAACGTGTGTTGTATTTATTAACGAAGTATAGTCTTCTTCATTTGTCTCAATGATAACTGAATTGTAATTTTTATGAAATAACGTTTAATTTTCTGCAATCCATGAGTATAGCTTTAATTCATAAATCGACATAACAGAGCGAAAGATTGCTCTGAACCTTCCAATGTATTCTATGTAATTTAAAATAAATTAGAAATCGAGAGAGAAAAAGAAATATGAAAAGAATTATAACGTTTTTCGAGATACCTCTGCTTATTGTGACAGCAATGAAATACTCAACCTAGGTGTCCGGTCAGCAGAGAATGATGCACCTTGCACGAAGATACTGCTCCTTGCCCTAAGTTCTTATTCTGGAATCTTTTGGTTTAACAATGAAAATATTATCTGCTTTTGAGAGAGCGCAATCTACAAGGAAAAAATTGCACTTTTCTCAATAGATATGAATATCCTATTAAAAATCCATGAAAGATTTAGGGGATATTCGCCATTGAAGAATTTAAAAATGATAGTATTTTTCATTTTCTTACAAAAGCAGATAAATATTTTACGTCACAATGGTGCAAACTGTGTGCAGAGCTGTAATATGACACCAATGTGACGTTCTTTCGGCATCAGTGTTCGACAATTGTGGATTAACAATTGACACTACAACGATGTTACTTGGGAAAATGGGTTTTTGCCAAGTATGCACAAACGAATGTACAATGCATATCTTTGCGAGCAACCGATTTAGCGACAAGTCGGAAATCATTATGCTCACAAAAGGAAAAAGAAAAAACATGTTAATTTTCACGTTTTACAAGAAGAAATACATCTGCTTTTCTACGCGCGCAATCTCAGGAAAAATTGCACTTTCCTCAATAGACATGTATATCCTGTTAAAAATCTTTGACAGATTTAGAGGATACTCGCCATTGAGGACAATATAAAAGATTAAATCTTTCATTCTGTTGGGAAAGCAGACAATTCTTTCTTTTCAATAATTTCCATTAAATGTTTCCGCATTGCAGAAATATTTCTTGAGTACGTCTCTCCAATCGGATCTTTACCCTGTGTTACAGAGGTAGCAAATGCTGCGGCGTATACTCCGCAGCTATAAGAATCCGACTGAGTTTGTACCCTTGGAAATTGCATATTGGATATTTTAATCCAAGGGTACCGTACTGATATATATTTACGTTCAGCAACGGAAAGCTTTTCGTACGTACAATTCGGTAAACTGTCGTAAACGATAAGCTTTTCATTTTCAACGTAAATGCATCTCCAATGATCAGTGCAATTGCCACCTATTATTGCAATACTTTTAGGCTTTGTTACAGGTTTCACTAAACCTGGATATGCAATAAATAAGGTACTTTCTGTTTCAAAATTGGTGTTCTCTCTGACTACTTTGAGAAATGCGTCGAGAGACGCATCATTCAATTTTGATTTATTTGGCAATATATTGTTTTTTATGTCTTTCAGAGGAGTTACTAGGGTGTCTATAATGCGTCGGCGTTTCTCCGCACTTTCAACATTATCAATATGTTTTGATTCACCTAGTATGACGCACTCGTCTTCGTCCGAAAGATCGTCTAATTTTCTTTTTTGCAACGCATCGGTTTCCTTCTTTTTTTTATTTTCCTTCGCGATGCGTGCTTCAAGAATATATGTGGGTTCACGGATTTCCATATTACGATTGTAACGACTGTCAATGATTTCTGGAAGCAGACACTCTTCGTAAAAACGAGTCAGTTTCGTTTTCATTTCTTGATTCCAGAAATCATCGTCTCTTTCGACTCGTATCGTTACAGTACTTCTTGGTGTCCATATTGCAAATATGCAATAATTTCTATGCGTAATATGCAGTTGTCCTTGTACCTGGTAATAATGTACATGAGTTTTTTTCATTTCATATCCACTATTACCTTTTTTTACAACTGTACTCCATGCACCCAATACTGAAACAGCCTCTTCCGCTGTCATATTTTCTGCCGACGCTGGGCATTTTATCTCTACCAGCCCATCGTCGTCTATCAACCCATCAGGGGTTGCTCCCAAATATGGAAATTCTGCATCTATAAATAATCCACAAATGCGAATAGATTTATTAATCAAAATTTCCAATTGTTTCCTTGCTACAAATTCATTTTCTCGGCCATATTGCATTGCCGGAGTATTTGCAAGCGAAGGAAACAATATTTGTTTGACCGTTAAAGCACAGGATGTGCAGGGTCGCATGCGACATATTCGGCCAAAATTGGAAGCTGTTAACATCTTTTTTCTTAGTGATAACCACAATTCCGATTGTGATTGTTCTCTAGTTTCTTTTTCGATATCTTCCCATTTGCATTGGTTCTCACGCAAACTTTGGAAATGCATCTCGCATTGCATATCGAAAACGGTTTTTGACATATCGGGTCTTTGGGATGCATGTCCGTAAAACTGATTTTTTTTCTCAGACTTTTTGTAGCATCTTTCCCTACCCTTTTCTGCACGAAGATTTCGCGTATATGCAACCTTCTTTTTTCGCTGCTTTTCTATTTTAGCTAGCGTAGGAACTATTTCCTTACCCGCATACGTATGTACTTCTGAAAGCACTTGTTGCGTGTTAAATTGCAATACAGCAGAATTTACTCTTGCATTGTATTGGCCTCTTGCGCCAAAATTTATTCTTTTGCCACCGACTTCTTTACAAATTAAACCGTTGAATGATTCAACTGGATTGTTTGTAAAATTTAACAGCAAGCTCTCCGAGTAATGACTCAGATGCGCGATTGCGTCTTGAATTTTATCATAAAAACCGTACTTCTTTAAGGAATCAACGTTATCATCAACGTTCATTCCCTCACAGTTCTTTTCAAAGCTGCAATCTTTGCATGTTAAATGATGGCCAAATGCGTGGTTTATTACATTCATTATATCATTGTGCAGCAATTTTGATTTTTCCTTCATGCAGCCATTCCCAGTTATTCTATTCGCGATCGCATCTTCGATCATTCTACGAATAGTCACATCGCTACGCGTAACTAGGTTCTTCACTTTGAAAAAGTCTTTG
The DNA here is from genome assembly GCF_024137725.1 of Prorops nasuta. NCBI lineage: Eukaryota > Metazoa > Arthropoda > Insecta > Hymenoptera > Bethylidae > Prorops > Prorops nasuta. The sequence goes on from NW_027116810.1 coordinate 2,062,087, forward strand.
CCTCTGGGGCCTCCATAATCAGACTTTTTCCCAGCATCCCTTATTTTTCTGCATGCGTTACGAAATAAATGATTGCTACACTCAATTTTACTCACGATAACGCCGTACTGCTTATACGGATCGTTATCAATTATCGTTTTAAAAACGTTACTATCGCCATCAGCGATAAACGTTTTATAAATTAATCCATGCATTTCTAAACTGCATTTGAAACCTTCTGCTATGGCATCACTTTCCATAGCAGCGGAGCTGCAGTCTCTATCAAAATTTTTAAAGCAGGTGTGCAATGGTGGACTTTTTTTTTGCCTCTCGTAGTGATTACAAAAGGCACAATATTTATTTCTAATACCGACAAAAAGAACTTTTCCGGTAACATGACCTACAATTGCACCTGTACCTGACAGGGAATCATATTTCGTACCGTACGATCTTTTTAGCCAGCTGCCGTCCACGACTACGGTTATATATGGAACATCAGCAATAACATGTCCTCTTTCAATTGCTAATGCTCGTTCCATATCACCTGCTTCTATCATTTGTTTAGCGGCTGTCTCAGTAAACAAGTCTATAACTTTAGCCATGTGTTTATTGTACGTTTTAGCCGTCATTGTTGACACATTTATGGAACTGAACAATTCTTCGAATTGGGAATGCCCAATACCAGAAGAAACTGTTCCCAATACTGCAGCAGTATTCACATCAAATGTATCTGACTTTTCATAAGGCTCAGACCACATACTGTCCTTATAGCCGCATACTTGGCATTTGAAAAACAGTTTGGTCAAAAGCCCGTTCTTTTGCATTTTTATTAATTGCCAATCCTTGAATTTGCACTGGTCATCTTTTCGATGATCTTCATAGATTCTTTGTAGTTCACCGAATAGATGACCAATGTTAAAAATTCTACGATCGGCTAAGAAGTTCAAATTACTTCCGACAGAAGTTTCTTTCAATAATTCGTCACGTACAATAGATTCGTCAGTTTCCAACATTGACGAACTATTGCTAGTAACATAATTACTGTCTCCGACACTGTCAGTTCCATTATCATTTGTGGTGGCAGTAATTTCGTCACTGTCTATAGTTACGTTACTGCTGTCACCAATTACGGTCATATGTTTCATAGTAACAACATTAACATTATTATTAACGTCGTTACTTTCAATAACATTGCCCGTGTTTTTAATATTACTGCAATTGCTTAATAAAGTAATATCATTGTTAAGAGTTTTGTCGATAATAGTAACATCATTTGATTCTTTTTTAATGCCGTTACTTTTATCAAGATCAATTCCCGTTATAACAATATCATTTTCCAAAGCAATCTTTACTCTTTCTGCCAAATTCTTTCTAGTAACAACATTACTTTCATTAGTACCGTCGTTACTTTCAACAATATTAACAGTGTTCTCATTACTACTGCAATTGCTTAGAAATGAAATATTATTGTCAACAGTTTCATTGGTATGAATAATATCATTCATTTCCGTAGTAACATCGTTACTTCGGCCAATTTCGACTGCTACTATAACAATATTTCCTTCTGAAGCAATCTTTCCGGTACCAGCCAAATTGCTACTAGTAACAACATTACTTTTATTAGTAACGTCGTTACTTTCAGCGGCATTGACCGTACTATTCTTAGTAACCTTGTTACTATTTAAAGTAACATCGTTACCTTCTATAGTAATACTGTCACCGTTGCCAGTTACATTATTACTATCAATAACAATACTTTCAAAAATATCGTTATTTACCTTTAGTTCATTTTTGCCGGCAACAGAGGATCTTTCGAAACTCTTGGCAAACCTGAACTGCGTCAGATTCCATCCTCTTCGCTTCCTGGACAACGCCTTCGAAGCGCACTTTTGGCTGTTACGCCCCATTTCTTCGTATGGATCACTGTAAACATTGCAACATAAATATATATATTTTATATTAATGGAACATATATAGGCAGTCGCCTAAAACAATAAAAAATACCAGTATAATTACATACTACAAAATTTCAGTTTCTACGTCACACAGTTAATACTACATTCAAAATAAATTTTAGGAAGGTCTTAGTGCTAAATAAATAATATTAATACACAAGTTGAAAAATATATTTCATATTAATCCTCTGAGCTAGAATACATACGAATCATATAATATAGTTTGTTCTACAAACATAGGTGCATAAGCAATAACTTGACTTCCGTGAGGCTGCAAAAATTGCATCATGCCGCAAAAAGCCACAATACGCCAATTTTCGTACTGCCCGAAACACTTTTTCGCACATGAATCGGTAACACTATTTCAAGGCAATTTTTTAAAAATATGATCCTGGAAGCAAAGGAAAGGCTATTTTATGCTGTAAGTAATAATGTGACTTAGATGATCCAGCAAAAATTGCATCATGTCGCAAAATGCAATGATACGCCAATTTTCGTACTTCCCCATGCGCATTTTTGAATTTGAATCCGTAATAACATTCCAAGGTAATTTTTTAAAAATATCACGTCGGTAGCAAAGAAAAGGGTATTTTATGCTGTAAAGAATAAACTGACTTAGGTGAGCCAGCAAAAATTGCATCATGTCGCAAAATGCAATGATACGCCAATTTTCGTACTTCCCCATGCGCATTTTTGAATTTGAATTCGTAATAATATTCCAAGGTAATTTTTTAAAAATATCACGTCGGTAGCAAAGAAAAGGGTATTTTATGCTGTAAAGAATAAACTGACTTAGGTGAGCCAGCAAAAATTGCATCATGTCGCAAAATGCAATGATACGCCAATTTCCGTACTTCTCCATGCGCATTTTTGAATTTGAATCCGTAATAATATTCCAAGGCAATTTTTTAAAAATATCACGTCGGTAGCAAAGAAAAGGGTATTTTATGCTGTAAAGAATAAACTGACTTAGGTGAGCCAGCAAAAATTGCATCATGTCGCAAAATGCAATGATACGCCAATTTCCGTACTTCTTCATGCGCATTTTTGAATTTGAATCCGTAATAATATTCCAAGGCAATTTTTTAAAAATATCACGTCGGTAGCAAAGAAAAGGGTATTTTATGCTGTAAAGAATAAACTGACTTAGGTGAGCCAGCAAAAATTGCATCATGTCGCAAAATGCAATGATACGCCAATTTCCGTACTTCTCCATGCGCATTTTTGAATTTGAATCCGTAATAATATTCCAAGGCAATTTTTTAAAAATATCACGTCGGTAGCAAAGAAAAGGGTATTTTATGCTGTAAAGAATAAACTGACTTAGGTGAGCCACTAAAAATTGCATCATGCCGCAAAACGACATGATATGCCAATATTTTTTTCTTACCTGGAAGAGAAATATTTATCTTTATTACACTGTATAATATATAATAATACATATGATTTACAAAATATTTATTATACATCACCTATCTTCAAACAAATACTGAAATATGTGAGGGGTATTATATTTGTTTGAATTTTTGTAACAATAATCCCTTAGCATCATGTTTCATTAGTGTTATGTACTCTTCATTAACATTGAATGTTGGTAACCATAAATATTGTTATTTACTGTCACAATCACAAAAAGCTTTCGACTATCATTTCAAAACTTTTGAAATAAGCTGCACTATTATAGAAAAATCTATAAAATATTTCATGAGGCTGAAGTTAGCCCACACTTTCAGCCCACAGTTACGGGCGCTAGTTGAGAACCACTGCGAACACCTTATTTCTCTGAAAATTCGATTTTTTCGTATTTTCAGTAAATCAATGGCTCACTATACATATAAATCAATAAACTGCATTGATTTATATTAAAAATAATAACCTTATTAATGGTTTTAATAAGTTCGCAATAGTGGTTACCACCAACCAATAGCTTCTGTATTTTTCATAGTAGGAAATTTTTGTAATTTGTTTTAATTGACCAGTCTTGAAGCCCATTAAATTCTGAATTGAACAGTATGCATTTCGTGAGGGTTCGCGACTCCCTTAATGACCTTTTTAACAAAGAAATAGGAATTCAACTCCCATAACCAACGTTTTCTAACATTGTACTGGATTTTAGAAATAGCAGGAAATTTTTTTAATTTTTTTCACCCACACAGTCTTCTAGCCCATTAAATTCTCAATAAAACAGTATGCATTTCCTGAGGGTTCGCGACTCCCTTAATGCCCTTTTTAAATCAAGAAGTAAACAGAATTCGGAATAGATAGGTAAACTGACGTTTTCTATCTTTGGGCTGGGTTTTTGAAATAGCAGGAAATTTTTTTAATTTTTTGCAATAGCACATTCATCTAGCCCATTAAATTCTGAATAAGTCAGTATGCATTTCGTGAGGGTTCGCGACTCCCTTAATGCCCTTTTTAAATCAAGAAGTAAACAGAATTCGGAATAGATAGATAAACTGACGTTTTCTATCTTTGGGCTGGGTTTTTGAAATAGCAGGAAATTTTTTTAATTTTTTGCAATAGCACATTCATCTAGCCCATTAAATACTGAATAAGACAGTATGCATTTCGTGAGGGTTCGCGACTCCCTTAATGCCCTTTTTAAATCAAGAAGTAAACAGAATTCGGAATAGATAGGTAAACTGACGTTTTCTATCTTTGGGCTGGATTTTTGAAATAGCAGGAAATTTTTTTAATTTTTTGCAATAGCACATTCATCTAGCCCATTAAATTCTGAATAAGACAGTATGCATTTCGTGAGGGTTCGCGACTCCCTTAATGCCCTTTTTAAATCAAGAAGTAAACAGAATTCGGAATAGATAGATAAACTGACGTTTTCTATCTTTGGGCTGGGTTTTTGAAATAGCAGGAAATTTTTTTAATTTTTTGCAATAGCACAGTCATCAAGCCCATTAAATTCTGAATAAGACAGTATGCATTTCGTGAGGGTTCGCGACTCCCTTAATGCCCTTTTTAAATCAAGAAGTAAACAGAATTCGGAATAGATAGATAAACTGACGTTTTCTATCTTTGGGCTGGGTTTTTGAAATAGCAGGAAATTTTTTTAATTTTTTGCAATAGCCCAGTCATCTAGCCCATTAAATTCTGAATAAGACAGTATGCATTTCGTGAGGGTTCGCGACTCCCTTAATGCCCTTTTTAAATCAAGAAGTAAACAGAATTCGGAATAGATAGATAAACTGACGTTTTCTATCTTTGGGCTGGGTTTTTGAAATAGCAGGAAATTTTTTTAATTTTTTGCAATAGCCCAGTCATCTAGCCCATTAAATTCTGAATAAGACAGTATGCATTTCGTGAGGGTTCGCGACTCCCTTAATGCTGTTTTTTAACAAAAAATTAGGCTTTCCACGTGATGAACACATGTTATCAAACTTTGGGCTAAGCATTACAATTATATTGAATCTTTTTTCATTTTTTGTTATCTGTACAGTTTTATAGCCCATTAATTTATGAATGTAGTGGCATGACTTTCATGAGAGTTCGCGACTCTCTTAATGTGGATTTTTAATTAAAGAAGTTGAATAACATAAAGAAAATATGCTTGTAAAAATAAGTTTTTTTTTCTTTTTGTACTTTTTTTAATTTTTTTTTGTTTTTGTCATTTTTTTAGCTTAATTTATTAAGAAGTAGAATGGATAATGCTGTGTTTAAGGGATGAACAGTATTCTAGCGTACTTTTGAAATCTTTAGGCGGTGTTTTCAATACTTTTAATTTTTTGAGACTTTTACGACTAATGGAGCCTTCAAGGTTTATTAGTTCTTCTCTCTGTCTCGTTCGTTTTTCACGCTTTAACGGGTGATCATCTTGTTCATATATATAATACGCTAGTCCCTTACGAAAATGATCCATATCTTCGTCATTAAAATTTATACAGCTGCCTGAGCATATGATATATATCCACCAGCAGACATGGACACCACAGTTTAAACTCATATGCCCATTGGGTCGGTATTGTAGTGGAACATCAACTGGTGTATGATATACCCACTCATTCCAGTCAATCAGAATTTTTTCAAGATTGAATATTTGTTCTATGAAGATACGCATATTGTTAATTAACATAGGTGGTGGGTTTGAGTGTAGGGAATCGATATAAACCAGTATATGATTTTTTATATCTACAACGAGTAACGTCCAATGCTTTTTTGCTTCACAAAATACAGGTGCTATCCATATTGGAATTTTTGGAAGGTTTTTGTTAGTAATCCACTTCTGATATCCTTGAGAAATTTTCCCACTAATTACTTTGCAAACAAGGAATGTATCAAATATTGTTATTCGGTCTTCTTTCAATCCTAGTGTGTCTAGACACAGTATTGAGAAGGAATTTATAATGGAATCGTCAATACACGCCGCATATGACAGTGAATTGAAGCTCGATTCATCAACTAAAATGTTGGCTATGTTCCTTTTCAATTTAGGAAATCCTGGTGGATATGTAGAAGATGGCGATATCAATTGCATACCCAAATTGGTATTATTAGTTTCTCCTTCGTAATTTTCTTCTTTCCTTTGTGAGATTTCTATATTATAAGGATATCCATCAGTCTCTACCTTATCACTCTTTATTTCTTCTACCGTTTTTTTTACAGAATCTATATCCTTTTTAGTTTTAAAATAACTGTTTTCGTTAGATCTTCGTTTTTTTTTTCTACTCCATGTTTCTTCAGCCAATTCGATGTTTTCTGGAACATTTTTTATTTTGTATTTTTTTGTACGGTAAAGCTTAAAACTCCTTTCTTTTAAACGCGCATTTAATATGTCGCCTACCTCTTGCACAAATCTGGGTAATAAAATTTTGGTTTTATTTAAAAACATGTCTTTTTTTATAATTTTGAAATAATTCTCAATAGGAGCATTTGAATCCCTCTTAATTTTTAATAATTGGATTATAATTCCAGACCATAATGGAAAGTATGGGAATAAATGCCGCATACAATATTTGATTAATTTTTCGTTGAAATAACAGTTGGTTTTTCCGGTATAACATTTCAGTTTTGATACATTTTCAGATAAGTTTAGAAAAAAGGAAAGGAAGGGAGACTGTTGGACAGAAGTAGATTCCTGTTCGGTTAATGTTTCAACTTGTGTATTGTTTATATCGTCTGGATCGTCGGGATCTGTCATATCAAATGTATCGTCAAGGTAATCCGGATCGTCAGGATTTATGAAATCGACAGGACTATTAGGAGGTAACTCTGAATTAACGAAGAAATTCAAACTGACATTTAAGTCAGATGTTTCATGTGTTTGACCAAAAATGTTATAAAAATGGGAAAAACATTCCTTGGCTTCTTCCATGTCGATGCAATGTATGAATTTTGTAAATGCTGTAATTACAATTCTTTTATGCAATGCTTCATCTATAAATGATCGCGTTTTTTTTATAACGTTATTTATAAAATGGGATGAGCATACATGGATTTTTGTTAAACGATGCAAAGTCAATATATCCTCATTAATTAAGAATTTATAACAATACCACAAATATTCGTGCAAATTCATTTTGTTATAGCCTAATGTAGCCGATTGAATAAGTGCAAGGCTGAAGTCCGTTTCTATTTTCATTACAAGTGGAGTCCTTGTCGAGAGTTTTCGTAAGTGTCTTTCTACAAAACTTACAAATGATGATATAGTCTGTATATCATGGTTTGACGATATAAATTCTGCGATGGGAAGTGGGCTAACATTTTCTATTTCTTGCACCACTAAAGCGTAATAGTATACACGCTTTTCGCAGCTACTAGGCTGCGCAATAATAGAGCCTGTAGCATCAAAATGTAGAAATGCCTTATCTTTTGGCAAGGATAAAAAGTATTCCAGTTGTTTTTGCGTAAATAAAATTGTATAAACTGGGATTATAGCATGATGCTGAATATACCCGCTGAAAAATGTACCAGGGAAACATTTTTGAAAGTACGAAATGAGTTTTTTCATAAATTGATCTGGATCTGAATCCAAGTCCTTCCTCTTACGATTCTCTGAAGATATCTTTTGCAGAACATTTAGAGAACAGGCTTTCGTTAGGTCTCCTTCCATAAACTCAGTCTCGTCTGCTGATAAAATCATTTCATATCTTTTTCGGCTTGGCGGTATATGCTCCAACTCTTTCCCTAATTGTATTCTTTCCTCTCCTTTTATCTGTCTTCGACACACATCGCTGTTATTGTGCTTAATCTCACCTGACTGTTTCACCGTTACGCGAACGTCTGTATATGGTGGTGTTATTGGAGTCGAAGCTTTAAAAACATATGATGTACAATTAGAAAACATGCATTTCGCTCTTGCATAAAAATATACTTTTTTCCTTGCACCTAAAGTTTTGCAGACATGGTCCTTAAAATTAATTACGCAGGGAAATTGTGTTTTAAATATTTTATAAAACTCGTTTGCCCAACCATTCTTTAAGGATCTTGAATTAGTCCAATATGTTTCCCAAAATCCAGACGGTATAATTAAGAATGGACTTTCATCCTCTAAAGAAGATAGAAAATCAGAAATCTTATTATTTCCAATACAGACCATACGCAAATTATTTTCAGAGTCATGTTTTTCTTTTTTACATGAAGATAATCTAGTAGTCGTACTCAATGCACTATAGGACTCATTTTCTTCTATCTCGCAGCAGGAAAATGTATCTTCTGTTAAAAAAGATAGGTCGTCTAACATATTATTCTGATCGTTTATATTAGATGGAAGTACCTCTCGAGTCATGGAATCTGTTTCATTGTTAAAATGATTGATAACAATGTTTTGAATGAGACCAACATTTCTGCTAAATGCATGGTAGCACCTATTAACATGAGCTTTTATTGTTTTTGTGCTATATCCTTGCATAATTTCTGAGCATATTTCCTCAAATAAGTTACTCTTTTTCTTCCGACTACTGTTAAACAGTAATTTCATTATTTCTAACGCACTTACACCTCTATCTTTAAATATGCTAATGAGAGAGATTGCATTAGCAATAACCTCTCCCGAAAACTTCATAATAGAAGATTTCAGATACTGTAACTACAAAATCAAATCGCGAGCAAAAAATCCACGAACGGTCAATAATAATAATATATATATATATATATATATATATATATAGTGCAGAAGAAATTATTTAATAAAATGAAATCGCGAGCAAATATAAACCACTAAACGGACAGTAATACTGCATAGACACAGTAAATTCAAAAAAGTAGTTACCGAGGCTATCATCTTTATTTATATAATATTGCTGTAATAAAAAGACTAGCGAGAAAAGGTACGGTCTATTAGCCATCTATGATAGTATTTATAATTAAATTTAAAAAACATTTTGGAACAATAATCTTCCCGGCAGCAAGAAACAAGTGAACGCTTACAATTGGTAGAAGGTTTTTTCGATCGGACAAAACTTCTACCACTTGTAAGCGTTCACTTATTTCTTTCAGCCGGGAAATAATTGTCCCCGAAAACCAAGTTTTTTAAATTTCGTGCAAATGCTATATTATTGACGGCGTATAGTCTATATCCTTTCCCGTTAATTTTGAGGTTACAGCAATTTTATATTACTGAAGATGATGCTTCGATAATTATTTTTTGAAATTAATTGGGTCTTTCTATGCAATATTGGTATTCGTTAGTGGTTTATTTTTGCTCGCGATTTCATTTTTTGGTTAAAGTATCTGAGACCTATTATTATGAATTTTTCAGGAGAGAATATTACTAGTGCAATCAGTAGTGTGTTTAAAGATTAAGACTTAAGTGGATTAGTAATAATGACGTCACTGTTTAACAGTAGTCACCAAAGAGGGTAACTATTGGAGCAAGTATGTCCAGTAATTATGAAAGGCTGTGGTATAAATGCAATAATAAACCATGTTAATAAATGCAGCCATACATTTAGCAGAACTGTTGGTTTCATACAAAAAATTGTTACCAATCATTTTCAAAATGAAACACATTCCATGACCCGAGAGGTATTTCTTTCTAACATACACGATCAGAATAATATATTAGATGACCTATCTTTTTTAATACAAGATTTATTCTCTTGCAGCAAGATAGAAGATGATTTCTGTAGTGCATTGAGCACGAATAGTAGATTATCTTCATGTAAAACAGAAAAACATGATTCTAAAAATAATTTGCATATGGTCATCATTGAAAATAATATATTTTCTGATTTTTTACCTCCTTATAGGATGAATTTCAATTATTAATTATACCGACTTGATTTTGGAAAGATTTTGGACTAATTCAAGATCCTCAAAGAGTGGTTGGACAAATGAGTTTCATAAAATATTTAAAACACAATCGCTCTTTGTAATAAATTTTAAGGACCAAATATGCAAAACGTAAGTTGGACGAAAAAGTATACTTTTATGCAAGAGCGAAATGCATATTCTGTAATTGTATATCATACGTTTTAATGCTTCGACTCCAAAAACACCACCATATGCAGACGTTCACTTCGCCGTAAAGCTATTAGAAAAAATAAAGCACAAAAAAAGTTATGTGTATCGAAGACTGATAAAAGGAGACGAAAGAGTACAATTAGGAAAAGAGTTGAGCATTTAACGCCAAGTCGAAAGAGATACGAATTGATTCTATCAATAGATGAGACTGATTTTATAGAAGGTGAAATTAGGAAAGCCTTTTTCCCTGGAAGTTTTTCAGAAGATAACTTCAAAGAATTGTAACAGCTAAGGCAGGGATTCAGATACAGATCAATTTATGAAAAATATCATTTTATACTTTCAAAAATGTTTACCTATTACAATTTTCAGCAGATATATTCTCAGCATCATGCCATATATTCCCAGTTTATAAAATTTTATTTACGGAACAACAAAAAGAATACTTTTCATCCTTGCCGAAAGATAAGGGATCCCTATATTTCGATGCAACAGTCTCCATTATTGCGCAGCATGATAATTATGAAAAGCATGTACATTATTATATTTTGGTAGAACAAGATATAGAAAACGTTAGCCAATTTCCTATGGCTGAGATTGTATTTTTAAACCATAATGTTCTAACGATATCATCATTTTTAAGTCTTCGTCGTAAGACCCTTTAAAGAATTCTCAACAAAGAATCCAGTTGTAATTACAATTGATACAGACTTTAGCCTTGCATTAATATAATCGGCTACATTAGGCTATAATAAAAATAATTTGCATGAATATTTATCTGACGGATATAAGTTCGTTAATAATGAGGATACATTCATTTTGCTTCGATTTACAAAATACATGTATGCTCATCTCATATTATAAATAATTTCATAAAAAAGACGTGATCAATTACAGATAAAATATCGCACAAAATTATTGCAGTGATAGCAATTACACCATTCATTCATTGCATAGACATGGAAGAAGCCAAGGAATGTTTTTCCTATTTTTATAATATTTTTGGACAAATGCATGAATAATCGTACTTAAATGTCAGTACTAACTTCTTTATTAATTCGAAGTTACCTTTAAATAGCCTTGTCAATTTCAATAATCCTAGTGATTCATTAGACATAATAGATCCCCACGATCCTGACGATGCAAATATTACGCAAATATAAAATTTAAACGAGTAGAAATCTAATATTGCAAAACATTCTTTCATCCCAGCCGTTTTTTAAAATATTATATATATATAAACATACTAATAATTTCTCACAATGTAAATGTACTACTGGAAATATCAATCTCAATTTTAACGATAAATAAATAAAATATTGTGTACGGTATTTATTTCCATGTTTGCTAAATTGGGTCCGGAGTTATGAACAACTTACAAAAAATTAAGACAGATTCAAATGATCGTATTGAGTTTTATTTTCAAATTATAAAGAATGATATGCTTTCAGGCAAAACAAAAATTTTATAATCTAGATTTGCACAAAAAGAAGGCGAATAATAAGTGTGCGTATAGAACAAAAAAGATACTAGTTTCACCGTCAAAAGAAACATATAAGCTAATGGGAATTGCGATCTCAATAATATTAATATTCCTCTATTTATAATTTAATAGAATAGAAGATTGTGCGATAGAAAAAAATTCCTTGCTACTTGAAAAATGGATTCAAATGATGGAAAACGGGGATATTGTGCTAATTTTCGCTTTTCTGGATAAAAAATCAAAATAAGCAACTTGCCAAACCTTACGAAATTAGTCTAACTTTCTTCACAATTAATTGGGCTAAAACGGACTGTATCAGAGAGAAATTTAAAAAATCTGCTTTTCGACAAACTTACACCAGGTTTGAAAAAAAAATTTTCATGATGCAACATTGTCGCGTTCTCTAAAAGCAAAAAGATATTTAAACAGATCCGAACCCTCATGAAACTCATACCCTTGTATTCCAAATATAATGGACGTCAAGACAGTATAGTTAAAAAAAATGAAGAAATTTCCTGCAGTTTAAACAATTAAACTGAAAATTAGAAAACGTGAGTTCATGAAGTTAAAGTCTCCTTTCTTGGTTAAAAAAGCACATTAAGAGAGCTGTGAACCCTTCCAAAATGCATACTGTCTTATTCAGAATTTAATGGGCTAGATGAATGTGCTATTGCAAAAAATTAAAAAAATTTCCTGCTATTTCAAAAACCCAGCCCAAAGATAGAAAACGTCAGTTTACCTATCTATTCCGAATTCTGTTTACTTCTTGATTTAAAAAGGGCATTAAGGGAGTCGCGAACCCTCAGGAAATGCATACTGTTTTATTGAGAATTTAATGGGCTAGAAGACTGTGTGGGTGAAAAAAATTAAAAAAATTTCCTGCTATTTCTAAAATCCAGTACAATGTTAGAAAACGTTGGTTATGGGAGTTGAAGTCCTATTTCTTTGTTAAAAAGGTCATTAAGGGAGTCGCGAACCCTCACGAAATGCATACTGTTCAATTCAGAATTTAATGGGCTTCAAGACTGGTCAATTAAAACAAATTACAAAAATTTCCTACTATGAAAAATACAGAAGCTATTGGTTTGTGGTAACCACTATTGCGAACTTATTAAAACCATTAATAAGGTTATTATTTTTAATATAAATCAATGCAGTTTATTGATTTATATGTAAAGTGAGCCATTGATTTACTGAAAATACGAAAAAATCGAATTTTCAGAGAAATAAGGTGTTCGCAGTGGTTCTCAACTAGCGCCCGTAACTGTGGGCTGAAAGTGTGGGCTAACTTCAGCCTCATAAATATTTCAACACAGTACGTAAGAACACTTTGAACTAAATTCTCTTCTGAAATAAATTAAGTATTAGTTTCTTCGGTCCAATTAAATTTTATTCATAAGGTTACAGATTATATTTATATGATTTCTAAACTTAATTTCCAGTACAATGGTATCATTTTCATAAGATTTATACTAAATGATAATTACAAATGTTACTTGCAGTCAAATAATTTGGAAATATAGAACTTTGAACTTATCTTATTAATAATTGTAAAAACTTCACTTGCAATTTTTAAATACAATTCAGCTTGATTAAATGCTCACTCTTTCTTCAATCATGAAAATAAGCTAATTGGTATGGACTTAGCATATTCTGGGAGAATTGCAAATCCATACATTTTTAACTGATTTTTACAATCAACTAGAGCAAATAATTATTTATTTATTTTGAAGGTGCAGCTAGTAGTAGCTACTTTTTGTAGTTACGTGAAGCTATTCCTGCAAGTTGATGGTGGCAGCTAGTACCTAATTGTCAATTGTATGACCAAATCTCAAGAATTTGGCCTACGACATGACTATTACACCAACGATACTCATACAGTACACACTACTAAAAATCATTTTGTATTAAAATCATTTTGTAGCTGCATTTGAATGCTCTGTATGTATATCATATATTTCACTATGATTATTCAGAATATAGCCTAAGGAAAAAACTTCAATGGTTTGTAACATAATTTCTTCTATAACACCACAACTTAAAATTTGAGATTGATTGGAGAAAGCAAAAACATTAGCAGCAGTCTGCGTTATTTCTAACTAGAATAAGATAAATGTTTGCATTAATTTAATTATATGTTATTAGGTATTATTTTCAATTGCATTAATTTCAACAAAGATATTTAATCAAGGTTTAATTGTTCTTAGCTGTCAAATTTAGTAGCTTGAAACATTCGTTGCAAATGCTATAGAGTAGTTTGCAACGACTAGTCAATAATAGAATTATTGTACATAATTTATAAATTGCACTAACTTCAATTGTGGTACAGAGAAATATGTTACAATATTTTGATTATTTTTCTTCACAGGTTATTCTCAATAGTAACATGTAGTTAAGTCAACGCTGCTATTAAAAAATTATATTTTGCAGCTTATGACTTAACGTAGTTATTTCAATATATTTTGAATACACTCCCCATCCATACACACTGTACATTTAGTGTTTCCCACAAACTGTGTTCATGGATATTAAGAGAGGATTTAACATGAAATACGGCATACAATATTTTTGGAAGAATTCACACGTCAGACTTCTGTCACATTGCATCTATGATTTCCCTTTACAAGCTTTTGCGTAACAAATTATAAATAGAGAAGGCACATGTAAGAAAATATTCTTTTTCCCACTGCGCAAAGACTCAAATGCCATAGTTTATAACTATAACATTTGAATGTTCAGTGAAATCTGTCAATTTTTTTCCAAAAATTGTCTCTGTCCGTTTTTCATGTTAATTATGGATGGCCTTATAACAATTGAAAAGAATAAGAAATTAAGTAATAAACCTATTTCTTTTCTATCAATTGTGACCAGACTTTTATAAACAGAATTGATCTGTCATATAACCTGCATGCAACGTGTAGGTTATTTATGGATCAATTCTGTTGAGAAAGTATAAAATACTGTTATCATTTTGACTTACAGTCTATTCCGAAGAAACGCAGTTGGAGAGTCGACTCTTTGCACTTTACACAACACACTAGAAACACAAAATTATTTTTGCACTTTTGACACGTGTTGCGCGGTAAAATGTCTATAGCAGACTCAGCGATTGCCCTCACACAACCACAACAGCTGATACTTGTATATGTGTGTGTGTCATCGGAATCGCTGTATGTATGACAACGAAGGATGGAAACGAATGACATATACGTCAGATTTTTTCCCTCATAATTATAAACTTAGGCCGAATCCTATTAAAGTTTAATTAATTAAAGTAGTATGGTACACGTAACATGAACTGTATCAGTATCAACCAGTAGCTTAGTATAGTTCATGTTACGGATACTATATCACACTTTAATTAATTATACTTTGGTAGGACCTGGCGTAAGCTAATAAAAATGAAAATAACAATTTTTTTACATAAATACTATCAGCAAGCGGCTTGAGCCATTATTCGAGGGACATTACTGGAATGATTTCCCTTACGTTTTTCAATTCAAAATATGGTGCAATGATTTCTGATACAGACTTTATATCACAAATTCTGTTTTTCTGCTTTTGTATATGTAATTTTGAAAGTAGTCAGGGAATTTCAATACTTTAATTATATCTTGTATACAAAATATATATATATATATATATATATATATATATAATAGTGCGAAGAAAAGGAGACAACGAACAATCAGATCTGATACTCAAAAAGGGAAAAAAATGTCACAAAAATTAGAAATAAAGATTTATACAGGCCTTTCGCCCAAACAAATATTTTCATGTAACTCTGTAAATATTAATCATATTAAAAATGTTTACTATGTTTTTTGTTAAAATGCTCTCCTCTTTTTAGATTTTCCAATTTAGCACCATACCATCTCTAACCCCGTATAATGCCAGCAGCCGAAGTAAATTATAAACTTTCCTATTCCGCGATCAAAGGTACGAATAGACCCAAGAGTCATTTTTTTATCCTTTTACCACATATTTCCAAATTCTGACGTGAAAGAGTAATTCCAGTAGCAGCGTTGGATTCAACACATCAAATTAAATCTGAAAACCTGTCATATTATCCCATTGTAAAAAAATATTTAAGATTTGTAGGCCTGTAAATGTTATTTTTACTTTAACTCGCATTCATAGAATAATCAGGTGTTCCAAAAATAGGTGAATACATTTTAATATTGGCTTTTGCTTTTATAAGATGATGATTTTTGCCGATAAATAGTATGAAGATGAAATTAGGGGTATCTTGAGCATAAAGTACATTGTTTCTAACTGTACCCCCTCCATTTCACTACACTACGCGCACAGTGGTTGCCGCTCAGTGCCTTGTGCTATTTGATGCAGTGCGGATGTTGGCGGCCATCCTGAAAAATGGTAAGTTTTTCAAATCCTTCTTCTTCTATTACAGAATTAGTTTCACCTATTGTATTGTTAAGTGTTTGGAGATTTACTTCGAAAAAACATTTTTAATTGTTAATATTTATATTATTTATCATTGTTTATAACATGAGGTTCATTAGGAAAATTATGCACCTCTATACATGCGATAACCGGCAATTGCTACGCATATTAAGGAATATTATTAAATAATCTCGTGTATAATATTAATGTGCCGTAATTTCCAAACAATTAACAATAAATATAGTGCAAGTGAACGTGCTTTCGCGCCTACGAAGAAGGATAAACCGACAGACGAGAGAGACAGACTTTGTTATAAACACCGTGCACGAAATACAGCGATATTGAAGTGGGAGTGTATTGCTATGTATGTATATACGAAAATCACTGTGAAAATGTGATAACATTCCTGTGTAATGTTTCCAATTTTCCACTGTGCATTCTGTATACGTATGAAGCAACACATTCTCAATTCTCTATCGTTGTATTTCACACGCGGTACCTATAGAAGTTGATCCTGCTGCAAGGTGGGGTCTCACGGCTTGTAAATTGTCGCGCCGCGTAAACTGTAGGCTATGAGTAAGACACGGTTGCACTGTCAGTCGCGTCGTGTTTCTCCAATAGCATGCGCACGTGCGGATCGTCTATCCGCATGCCATAAAATTATACCTTAATACAGAGGCCGTGGTATGTTTTGAATCTTTCGGTCAAGTGAGAAGTAGATTACACATTTTTCGACTGTTTCTTCGGCATTTGCAACCTGTATAGAAACTAATATATAAAAAGTCCGAAAAGTAAATATCTACCTCTGCTCAGATGGAAATATTCAAAACATTATTCTTACGGATTCTTGTGTATCGCAGTTACAGAAAATTAAACCTTTTCTATACGTTTATTTGTCACTCTCCTCCAGCTTATCCTTTTTTAGCAGGTTGAAGATTCTGAAAGCAATGAAATAATATTTATAATAAATATTTTACATTTCTTTCCATGTCGTAATGCTTATGAAACACATTTCTTATTAGTTAGCCCTACATACCGAACAAAACAAAAAAAATGCTAATTGTAATTTTTTCCATTTTCAGCCTAATAAAAAGAATAAAAATTTGATTAAAGGCGGGAAGGGGCGGAAGCCCGGTAAGGCCAAGCAGGGCCAACCGCCAGGAATACATTCAGCTCGCATACGGGCCAACTTGCCTAGTACTTCTTCAGCGCAAGACGCGCCCTGTGCTTCGGCGGAGGTGCCGAGCACCTTAGCGCTAGACGTGCCCTGTGCTCCGGCGGAGGTGCGGAGCACCTTAGCGCTAGACGCGCCCTGTGCTCCGGAGGAGGTGCCGAGCACCTTAGCACAAAACGCGCCCTGTGCTCCGGCGGAGGTGCCGAGCACCTTAGCGCTAGACGCGCCCTGTGCTCCGGCGGAGGTGCCGAGCACCTTAGCGCTAGACGCGCCCTGTGCTCCGGCGGAGGTGCCGAGCACCTTGGCGCTAGACGCGCCCTGTGCTCCGGCGAAGAAGCCGAGCACTTCTAAAACAAGGAAGACTCGCAGCGACCCGGGGGCGTTGCGGAGCACCTCAAGAGGGCCAGAGGTGCCAGAAGTCCTGGCGGAGGACCCAACCACCCCCATAGCAGATAAGCGGGTGCGTCGACCCTCCGCCAAAGCCGCGCAATTGCCGCACAAAAATACTGCGGCCAGAAAAGCGCCGCGTGGTTCCGACGCCAAAGCGCAAGCGCCAGCGTCTGGTGCGACGAAAAAGAAAGTGGCGAGCACCTCCAGGTCGCAAGAACCAGACGCTGGCTCTTCGCATTCTCCGCTGCCAAGCACCTCTACAGCCATCGTCCCCGCGGCTACCCGCGACACTTCCACTGCGGAACAGCGAGCGAACGAGGACGAACGTTTTGTAAGTAATAATTATTATTATAAGTTTGTGAATCAATCAGATAACGAGTTTAGCGAGGATAGGTAGAATAGACGGACAATAGTCCATGTACAGATGCAAAGCCTAAAATAGTCTAAATATAGCATTAAAATAATGCGATAATTATAAAAATTAAGAAAAAAAAACAATTAGAATTTTTTGTTGCACATTATCATCTTTTTTTAAGAATTATTCTTTATAATTTTTTATATTTAACGAGTTACAGAATAATTTGTACGGGCTGTCGTTCTAATGAATTTAGATGTTAACATTTTGCTTTCTAACTTGAAAAATAACAAGAATACATTAAAAATCAACTAGACACTTTTCTCATCCGTATTAACATACCTACAATACACTCTTAAACATTTTTTTATATTCTCAATATTTACAGATCTGCATAGCTATTTAAGTTATTCATTCTAGTAGACATATTGTTACATAAGTCAGAAAATATTGACAATAGTAAACAATTTTATAAGGGTTTCCTTCTTCAAATGGTTTCTTCTATAACCCCTTAAATCATTGACCTGGGTCACTGATACACCATATAGATACGCGGATAGATAATAAAAAAAAACGAATTACTTTTCCAGATTAAGAGGGCTATCAGCCGGGAAAAGCACCGGCAATACCGCCGTAGAAAGGCGGCGAAAAAAAGGGAGGCAGCGGAGACGACCGTCGTTTCGAGAACCGTAGTACGTATAACTTTGTAATTCCGTTTTTCTGCATAGTAATTTTTCTGTAATTATATAAAATAACAAAAGGATATTTTTCAGTTTACTCAATTGCTCCTAAATTACCACCCCTTCCCGTCAAGAGGACGGGGCAGGGGCAGGGGCAGGGGTTGGCAGCCACCGCATGCGGCCTACCAGGCTACAACGCAGCAGCCTCCACAACAAGCGCCTCCACAGCCTATACCTCAACCACCACAACAGCCATCGCCTCAGTCACCTCCTCAGCCACATCAACAACCTCCACCACCTCCTCAGCCAACTCAACAACCTCCACCACCTCCTCAGCCACCTCAACAACCTCCGCCTCAACCATCGCAACAGCCTCCACTGGAATCTCCACAACAGCATACACTCCAACCACCACAGCAGCCTCAACCACAACAGCAAGCTCAACCACCACAACAGCCGATAAATTACTCACCATATTACTTTCCACATCCATCGCCGTACTACCCACCAGCATATCCTCCACCACATTATCCACCAACCTATCCACCATACTTTTGTCCATCCTATCCAACTCCATACCAAATGCCATATCCACCATATTACCAACCATCGTTTCCGCCGACTTATCCGCCACCGAACCAGCCACAGCCTCCTCCAAAATAAATATCCAATACACAGATAAATTTAAGTACTGACTTTAACTATTTGTCATCAACTGTTTAGACTATGGAGCATTGAATTGCAGTTTTACAGTTTTTTCCCTACTATAATGGTAAGAATAACTACAATCTCAAAGTAAAAACAACTACGAGATCGAAGTTGTTCTAACCATTATAGTAGGGAATAAATTGTAAAACTACCGTTCAATGCTCCATAGTTTAAACAGTTGATGTCAAAGTTAAAATCAGTACTTAAATTTCTCTCAGGCCAGCCACACCCTTCTCCGCACCTGTATATATATTTTTATTTTTTAAATAAAGAAAAAAATTGAAATTGGTTTTTGTTATTTCTCGAACACCTACCTGCAATTCCTTCCTCTTTGCCGTTTGCAATTATATTGACAAATTTTTTTATGCCCAAGAGAATAAGCTAGCTCTTATGAGGTTACAAAAATTCATCAATGGCGAAAAACACCATAAGATCGTAATTATCATTTTACTCACAGTTAATAACATAGATAACCTATTACTGAGAAACCACGCTATTTTACACAATATAATATTTCACCATGAAGGAATTTATTCCTACCGCGAACAACCAATGCAATTTGTTTTGATTGAAAACCCCTATTTGATCATATACCAGCTTCAGGTTATTAAAAAATTTGCCTGATCTAATAATTGGGATTGGTATGTGAGATAGCGCATCGGGCAGTATGAAAATTGAAGTCTAATGGTGTTTTTCGCCATGAATGAATTTTTGAGTAAGTTCTTTCTTGAAGGCCTAAAAAACCTTTTGTTTAACATCATCCTCATCTATTTAAAAAATTTCCTACGTATGAAAATGAGACATGAATAAATAATTGTGGAATTCCGTCTTTTTTCCTAACGACGATGTACAGTTTTGGAGCAATGAAGTCAATGGTCGATTTCTGCGAGCCTGCATTGAACGCTCGCTTTCATTCAATGAATTATTATTAATAAAGATTGCGGTTGATTGTAAAATGAATTGATTCATTACAATCCGCATGCTTTTCTGTTCATCCCATAATTTGTTTACCTTCCCAAATGTTCAAAGCAATGAGAACTTGCAATTAATAAAAATTTTGATTTTTCCGTACTGCTAGCTAGCGGGTACGCGAATATTGCCACTTCACCGTAACCCAACACAAGCATTTGCTCTATACGTGTCACCAGCTGGATAACGTACGGATCGAGCAAGCAGCACAGACATGAGGGAGAGAGAGAGCACGATCGAGAAAGCAGTCGGTGCGAGTGAGACGGAAAATATTCCATCTCCGCGCAGCAATGCTTTCAAAAATCCTAAACTAACTCTTCCAAAGATTATGAAATTATAAAAAAACTATCACTTGATAGTTCTTTTAATAGAAATCCAACTGATATTGTTGCAATTATTCATAGATTAGTAATGAAACTGGTATAAATGATTAAAGTGTCGCATGAGGCGTTACGTTACGTTGCCCGCGTTCAAGTAAAATCATCGTCAACTCCTTCGCATAAATCAGTTGCATTTCTCCCCAGAATTATATGAGAGTAGTAGGAATGCAAACTGCAATTAATATTTTAGTAAAGTACGTTTACAGATTTTTAAAATCGTTAGTATTTTGGCAATAAAAGATGTTACAAGTTGAGCAACGTTTGACAATTTTTGCCGTCGAATTTTACATTCGGCCGTCGCGCAGCCTCAACTTGTAAAAATTGTAACAGGAAATTCAGCAAGTATATTTCAAACTTGCCAATGACATCACTCTGTATACAAACAGAGAATTATTTTGCATCATTGATATTTCAAATTATTAGAAAATTCTAAAGATTTGAAGCATTGAAATGTATGTATGCTTGCTCTTCGTGCAACTAGCGCGTCTGCCTTGAACGCTCGCGTTTATTCAACGAATTGTTATTCCTAAATGATATGTTTGATTGTAAAATGGACCAGACCATTACAATCTCTATGATTTGCAGTAAATGCCATAATATTTGCAGCTACTTAAATCTTCACACTAATGAGATTCTGCACTTTCTATAATTTTTTATTTCTCCGCACTGCTTGTCAGTGGGTATGGGTGTATTGCCTCACCGTCACACCACCTCAAGCGTACGCTCTATCCGTGTAGCCAGTCGGCCAGCAAGGATCGAGGAAGCAGCAGAAGCATGCGTGTGAGAGTGAGAGCGAGCATTTGGGAAAGCAGCGGGTGCGAGTAAGATGGAGAGTATTCCAACTCCGCGCGGCTTTCCTTTCAAAAAATCAAAACTCACTTTTCCAACGATTATCAAATTATGAAAAAATTTGCAAATGATCGTTGTTTTAATACAGATTCATATAGCCCTGTTCAAATTATTAATATATTATGTATGTAAGTAGTAAAAATGATTGCAGTGTTGCTGAGGCGTAATGCTACGTTGGTCGCCAGCAAGTAAAATTATCGTCAATTCATTCGAATAAATCTATTACATTTATTAACAGAACAAGATGAAAGTTTTAGGAATACAAACGGCAGTTTATTGCCTAGTAAAGTACGTTATCAGATTTCTATAATCGCAAGTACTTTAGAAAAATAAGAGCTTACAAGTTGAGCCGCGTTTGGCATTCTCAGCCGTCGAATTTTTCGTTCAGCCATCGCGCTGTGTCAACTTGTAAAAATTGCCCAACGTAAACTACCGAATTTATTTTAATTTCGCTCAGCACAACTCTTTTTTACAAACAGAGGATTATGTTTTTTCATTGACATCGCAAATCTGTTAGAAAATTCTACAGTTTTGGAGCCATGAAGTCAATGTTCGATTTCGAATAACCTGCGATTTTGCATTGTACGCTGGCTCTGTTTCAATGAATTTTTAAGAATAAACTACATGCTCCATAGAGAAATGACCTATCGCATTACAATCCTCAGTATTTCCTGCACTTCCTACATTTTTTCCGGATTCCTACCTCTGCCAAAGAATGAGATCCTGCAATTCATAAAAAGTTTGATTTTTCTTCGCTTCTTGCCAGCCGGTGCACATGTATAGCCTCACCGTAACCCAATACAAGCGTACGCTCTATCCGTGTAGCCAGCCGGCAAGCAAGGATCGAGCAAATAACAGAAGCGTGAGAGAGAGAGAGAGAGCCATTTGGGAAAACAGGCGGGGTGCGAGTGAGACGGAGAGTATTCCTACTTCGCCGCGCAGCACAGTATTCAAATAATCAAATCTCATTGTTGCACCGATCATATAATGTTGAAAAATTATCAATTGATAATCCATTTAATATAGATTCATGTAGTTTCATTTAAATTATTAATAGATCAGTAATGAAACTGGTAAAAATGATTAAAGTGGCGCATGAGGCGTTACGTTACGTTGCCCGCGTTCAAGTAAAATCATCGTCAACTCCTTCGCATAAATCAGTTGCATTTCTCCCCAGAATTATATGAGAGTAGTAGGAATGCAAACTGCAATTAATATTTTAGTAAAGTACGTTTACAGATTTTTAAAATCGTTAATATTGTGGCAATAAAAGATGTTACAAGTTGAGGCTGCGCGACGGCCGAATGTAAAATCCGACGGCAAAAATTGTCAAACGTTGCTCAACTTGTAACATCTTTTATTGCCAAAATACTAACGATTTTAAAAATCTGTAAACGTACTTTACTAAAGTATGAACTGCAGTTTGCATTCCTACTACTCTCATCTAATTCTGGGAAGAAATGCAACTGATTTATGCGAAGGAGTTGACGATGATTTTACTTGCAGGGGAGCAACGCAAAGCTACGCCACATGTGATACTTCAGTCATTTTTATCAGTTACATTAATAATATATTAATAATCTGAACAGAACTATATAAATCTATATTAATGTAGCGATCATTTGCTAATATTTTTATAACTTGATAATCGTTGGAAGAGCGAGTTTTGATTTTTTGAAAGGAATGCCACCGCGGAGTTGGAATACTCTCCATCTCACTCGCACCCCGGCTGTCTTCCCAATAGCTCTTTCTCACTCTCTCTGTCATGCTTCTGTTGCTTGCTCGATTCGTGCTTGCCGGCTGGCTACACGGATAGAGCGTATGCTTGGGTTGGTGTGACGGTGAGGCAATACACGGGTTACAGCAGGCAAGCAGTTATGAAAAATCAAAATTTTTATTAACGGCAGAATCTCATTAGTTTACAGATTTGGGTAGCTAAAAAAATTATGGCCGTTATTGGAAATCATAGAGATTGTAATGGTCAGGTCCATTTTACAATCTAGCATATCATTTATGAAAAATAATTCGTTGAATCAACGCTTGCGTTCAATGCAGGTGCGCTAGTTGCACGGAGAGTAAGCATTCATTTCAATGCTTCAAATCTTTAGAATTTTCTAATAAATTGAAATATCAATGATGCAAAATAATTCTCTGTTTGTATACAGAGTGATGTCATTGGCAAGTTTGAAATATACTTGTTGAATTTCCTGTTACAATTTTTACAAGTTGAGGCTGCGCGACGGCCGAATGTAAAATCCGACGGCAAAAATTGTCAAACGTTGCTCAACTTGTAACATCTTTTATTGCCAAAATACTAACGATTTTAAAAATCTGTAAACGTACTTTACTAAAGTATGAACTGCAGTTTGCATTCCTACTACTCTCATCTAATTCTGAGAAGAAATGCAACTGATTTATGCGAAGGAGTTGACGATGATTTTACTTGCAGGGAGCAACGCAAAGCTACGCCACATGTGATACTTCAGTCATTTTTATCAGTTACATTAATAATATATTAATAATCTGAACAGAACTATATAAATCTATATTAATATAGCGATCATTTGCTAATATTTTTATAACTTGATAATCGTTGGAAGAGCGAGTTTTGATTTTTTGAAAGGAATGCCACCGCGGAGTTGGAATACTCTCCATCTCACTCGCACCCCGGCTGTCTTCCCAATAGCTCTTTCTCACTCTCTCTGTCATGCTTCTGTTGCTTGCTCGATTCGTGCTTGCCGGCTGGCTACACGGATAGAGCGTATGCTTGGGTTGGTGTGACGGTGAGGCAATACACGGGTTACAGCAGGCAAGCAGTTATGAAAAATCAAAATTTTTATTAACGGCAGAATCTCATTAGTTTACAGATTTGGGTAGCTAAAAAAATTATGGCAGTTATTGGAAATCATAGAGATTGTAATGGTCAGGTCCATTTTACAATCTAGCATATCATTTATGAAAAATAATTGGTTGAATCAACGCTAGTGGTCAAAGCAGACTCGCTAGTTTCACAGAGAACAAGATGATTCAAACTTTAGGATTTTCTAATAAAACGTAATGTCAATGAATTAAAATAATCCTCTGTTTGTATACAGAGTGATTTTCTTGACAAATAAATTTATCCAATTATTTTTAATATTACAATTTGTACAATTTATGACAGCGGACGGCCCAATAAACCTTTATAAGGCTTGAGTGACAAACGCTGCTCAAATTGTAATATTTTTGTAGAGCGTGAACTTTTAAAAATACGCATGGCAATACTATGGCGTGCAAGCGCAGCTCAGGCGTACATGTGTATTTTGCTTGTTTAGTTAGACATTGAGTGAGCGTGACTATGTGTGCAGCTTCACTAGGTTTGTGAGGATGGTGGTGGGGGAAGCTGTGTTATCCTTCCCCTCTCGCTGTTTTACCGGCCACGCGTCCGGGAACGTAAAATTCGTAATTTATTTATTTCTCATGCAGCATCCTCATTTCTTGACGGATTTGCATTTCTGTGGACTTTTTGGAAACGCAAGAATATTATCTAGTAAAGTACGTTGGGCGATTTTACAATTTATTTGTTGTTTCAATAATATTAATTTGTTTATTTAACCAATTTATTTTTTTTCCATTTTTGTAAAATCGCCCAACGTACTTTACTAGATAAGCTTCTGGCATTTCCAAAAACATACAATAACTTTGCAATCCGTCAACAAATGAAGACGCTACATGCGAAATAGTTTTCGCTCTGTAATGTCGGTATACGGATTCCCGTTAAATCAGACTGTAATAACAAGGCATCAGAAGATGTAGGTAATACTATTTCTGAATACAAGGGATTATTATGTGTTTCAGCCATAACAAAGCGTTCCATACTTTATTTATATCCACCATATTTTCCCATACATTATTTGATTTAGTAGGAATTCCTCTTATTAATATGTACAATTCATGATTTACATTTATTGGTACAAACGAAGGACAGATGTTTTAAAATGTTTCTTCCAATGGCAAAGGCAGATGGAATGTTCTACCTTTAACTTTAGGAATCATACCCCTATGTGGTATATTTATATTCATAACAGTTCCCATTCGCAAAACTGTTTGAAATGCTTTAGCTCTTTGAACCAGAATTAGTTCATAATCATTCAGGCTTTCTATTTCTTCTGGTACTTTCCTTGCATCTAAATTGTTCAAGATATACGTAGGTGGCATGATATTAAAGAGAATTTTACTTTTACAATCCTGACAAATATAAGCAGCATCATTCTTCTTAAATTCTATATGCTGCAGCAGCTTGCTCCAAAGTTTTCAGCCATTACGTTTTATTACAAATCTTTATTCTCGTTACATTTCTCTC
Organism: Prorops nasuta; assembly: GCF_024137725.1. NCBI lineage: Eukaryota > Metazoa > Arthropoda > Insecta > Hymenoptera > Bethylidae > Prorops > Prorops nasuta. The sequence goes on from NW_027116810.1 coordinate 2,088,167, forward strand.
AAAAGATAACTTTTTACAAGAAATACAAGGCCATTTAGGTATGTCGATAGAACGTTTTGTAAAAGCTTTGAAAGCAAGAAAATATTGAGATTTAATGTCGTCTTCATTTAAATTAATTTCTGTAAATTTCTCTCTATGTGCTGCAGCATTTTCTTAAGCTTCCTTCGATATCTCTTGAAGTAGATTGACGTCATTTTCATTCAAAGCTTTGTCGAAATTATTAAGTTTTGCATCTAAAACCATCAAATCGTATAACAATCTTTTAATGTACCTCACTTCAGGAAAATGAGAAGACAATATTTCTGTTGCTATAAATTTTGACCTATAAAGCTTATAATTTATACATATAACAATCATGTGATTGGCCGAGTTTGTTATAATTTACTTTATTAGAACAATGGTTTATATCTTTTATAAATTTGTGTAACTTTTTTAAGGTAAACTGTAATAAATTTTCATAAAATTCTTTTAAACCCTTTATTAAATTAGCATCTTTGATTTTACAAAGAAAATTACAATGCCATGTCTTCTTAGTTTTATTTTTTGATTGCAATAAAGGCATGATATTACTACATTTACCTCCACAATTCATGACAATTTTAGTAATATTTCTTTCTAAATCTTTTCTAGTAGTAGGAAAATCTTCCCCTGTGCTCATAGAGAAATCTAAATTTGCTTCAACAATTTCACTCATTGCATAGTAAGAAGTTTCATAGAAATATTGTTCCGAGGAAGCAATATGTTTCGAAAATCCACATAAAGAATTCACTTTATTCATATCTATAAAAGTACATTGTTTAGACCGAGTTATGGAAACTTCAGCCTTTTCTTTCATTCCTTTAAATTTTTTTTTCATGCTCATAATGTACAAATTTCGAGTATATAAACACCATTTTATTATGCGTTCGGCTTCCATTCTACTTTCTGTTAGCGAAGGAATGCCAAGAGTTCTTGTTAAGTTTTGTATGTACCTTTCAGCAGTAAATATTAACGCTATATTATTGTTTTGTCTATTAATACGATTGTATTTATTAATAATTTTCTTTGCAACACAAAGTTTTGCTGATTTATTAGTTTCGTAGTATATTTTTCTTTTTATCAGTATAGTTTCTTTGTTGGATTTATATGATTTTTTTTCTTTTCTAATATAGCTTCTCTATTAACATCATATGACGATTTAATTTTCGTTAGTCTAGCTTCTCTATTTGTTTCACACGATATTTCAGGTTTTTTTAATTTAGTTCCTTTATTTGATTTATACGTTATTTTCCGTGGTTTTAATATAGCTTCTTTATTTGATTCATACGATTTTTTCCGTTGGTTTAATGTAGCTTCTTTATTTGATTCATACGATTCTTTCCGTTTTCTTAATATACTTCTTTATTTAATTCATACGATACCTTCCGTCGTTTTAATGTAGCTTCTTTGTTTGATTCATAAAAACTTTTCTGTTTTCTTATAATATCTTTCTTATTTAATTCATAATATATTTTTTTTGCCACTGCTCTATTATTACTATATCTATCATCATAATTAAGTGAATAGCTATTAAATTTAAACCGTTTCGGATTTGAAGAGATTTCGTATTCACAAACATTTGACAAAGCCTATTTCTTACATGTAGATTTCAAATTTGAAATATTGTCAAAAACACTAATTAGTGTACTTTCGGTATTCAAATTGAAATAATTTGATTCTTTTTTTACGTCGATTTCTATACTATTGGCATTTCTATATACATTTTCTACTCTAGCAACTTTGTTATTTTTATTATCTTGCAAAAATATAATGCTGGTTTCTTGCTCACTCTTATAAATATTACACGTTTCTTTTCCTTGGGCCGATATTTTATCATTATTATTTAATAAAATACTATGATCTGTATCAATAATTAAATTTATTTTCATATTACTTTTGATGTCACAAGAATTCTTATTATCGTTAATAGTTTTCTTTTCTGTATCAGGTTTTCGCTTTTCTTTGATAGAAGTACAAGCTTTTATCAATCGGTCTGAACGTTGTTCCTCACTTTCCATTTTTCTTAATTGTCTTTTTCGAGAAGCTGCTATATGACGATTTTGTAATACGTCAAAAGTAATCATTTTAACTTTTTCAATTGATTTCTGAATAATTGGAAAATGATCAAAGCGATTCGAATTTAAAATCTGTATTAAATGTTGACGCATTAACTTTTGATCATATAAAATCTCATTTGGTTTAATATTGTATAAAAGAGTCGTTGCAAATGCTATAGCAAAAACTCCACAATCATTTCCGTTTCTTTGCGATTACACTACTGGAAATATAATTGTTTCATAGTTAAACTTATAAAATGGGAACAATTTTTTAAGAAATATTTCATGATGGGCATGCAACCTTTTCCTATTCAATCAATCATAAATATATATTGATTTACCATCATAATACGAGTAAACTCAATGACCACCTTGATTAGATTTAAAATCATCACAGCTGTGTAATATCTGAATAAGTTTTACATTTTTTCGTACACTTTCAATATTATCAGGAATCTGAACTAATAGTGTACTCCGAGGATTATAATTAGAGCACGATTTTCGTATATGAAAAAAATGATCCATGTGCTCATCCTCCAACCACTGGCCATTTTTAATAATTTCTTTATTTCTAGCGCAAAGCTTCATGGTGGCTGTTATCAACAATTTGTATATTATACCAGTAAATATACAAAGGTTAAATTGGTGACAATATTTAATATTAGTGAAAAATACGTAATATTATAAATTATTAATTAGCGCTTTTTAGCCGACCAATTCGTGCTTTTCAACAAGTGTATTGCCGCTTTTCAGCAGGCGTATTGAAAGAGAGAGAGAGAGAAAGCGAAAGAAGAAGAAAAGAAAAAAAAATACCTTCCCCAAAATTGTCTGAGGATCTGAAAGAAAGTACAAAAGGATACTTGATTAAAACAAACAATAAATAACAGAATGATTTGAAATAGAGTCATTGACTTATCTAATTCTAATATTTATTATTTATACAGGCTGTATCAGCAATGATGCTCTTAATTTTAACCACATATCCTTGAGCATAAATTAAGTCGAAAAGTCCTATATTATAAGATCCGGAAAAACATCATTGCTAAGATAAATCAATTTTAAACCGATAAATCAGGGTTTTGATTCAACGGAAAAATTACTTTACTTTCACTTTTGTTGAAAGTTCCCCTACAAAAAACAAAAGAAGTTTGTACTTCTCAACCGATCCGTATTGTCGTACACGCATATACACATGCACGCAACTACGCCGATTATTAATATTACCTCCTAATGTCTTACATTCCTGATCCTGATGCTTGGGAAATTCATTTTCTGCTATTTTTTAAAGGATCCTCGATAGCATCCATTTAGTTGAAAAGACTGGGGAATAATACGGCTTTATTCATAGATTAATTTTCAAGTCGTTTTATCTTTTCGGTGATGCGGCATATGAACAGCTCTAAAGTAGTCAAGAAATAAGTATTATATTAAAAAAGCGATTATAAGAAATTGTATTTTTTTCTGTCTTTAAAAATCTTACTGTTTTATCAGATAGAGCAATTTACTATATCATTGGAACAGTAAAATGACTCGAAAATAGATTCTCAAGTAAGGCTATAGTCTTCTCTAGAAATATCGATCTTAGTGGAGAAATTATGAGGTTCCTTTAAGAATAAATAAGCCTTTTTTCATTTTATGATTGGACAAGCCAAAAAATTAAGAATAATTTTTTGTTAATGCTGTAGATTATTATTCATAGTCTTTAGTAGTGCAGCAATGCGGTTCTCCGATGACAGGGAATGGGGGAAGCTGTTTTGTGGTGTAGAAGGGGGATGGGTGGGGATAAGATTCTCTTAGTACGGTAGTGGTGGGGATGAGGAAGGAAAGGGTCTTATAGTGGGATCGAGTTTGGTTGGGGGGGGGGGGGGTATTTTTCACCCAATGGTACCGTTGGTTAGTTTTCCTACGGGGACCCTAGTTGAGGGAAGGTTTTTTCACGCTTCGAAGTCGATGGTTAGTTACCTTACGTAGCCTAACTATTTCCGACTCTGCTACACAGATAAACTAGCTTGAGTTAATTGCTAGTTCCAGTAGTCATCGCTAGGTGACTTCCTTCCTTAATCTTCTTTCGCGCTAATGGTATTTTAATATTACGTAATTACACACACGGATGAACTAGTTCAATTTAATTGATAGTATCAGTAATTGCCGCTAGGTGGCTACCGCAATCTCCCCTTTTCTCGTTAGTTAAATTGTAGATAGCTATTATGATAAGTTGCTGATATCGTGCAAGGAATTAACTTTCCATCGAGCATGGAATTATAACTTTGCATGGTTTTTAACTAAACCTATGCAAAGGATCACAAAATATCCTTTAAATGAAAGGATACAATTTTAATATTCTCCCCTATGTGGGAGAATAACCATTTAACATCAATTTCAGGAATATCAACATTTTTTGCTAGGACAACTTATTTAGTCCTAGCTCTTACTACACCCCAGGTCAGGTTCACCCTTTGCATGGAGGCTCTCCATCGTATTAATATTTTAATAGGATAAATTATTAAGTCCTAGCTCTTACTAAACCTAGGTATCTTATAAAAGAGATTTTGTGTGCAGTTTCAAGATTTTCTCAGTTCAACGTGCTACTTCACTATGTCGGTAAATAAATTTGGATCTGGTTTCAATACAGGTAAAGTGAGAAATTATTTCCACAAAATTGACAATGATACGTTAAATTTTGATAAAAAAAGGAATGCATTTAATGCCAAGAAGAAAATAATTTCAAACTTAGAATGTGATGTTACTGATAAGACAAGTGCTGTGAATATGACTGCTCTGTTACGTAATTCGATGACTGTACGTGATAGCTTAATGAGGGAATTGTTTGAATACAGTGAAATGCTAACTCAATATTACCTTAAATGTAACCGCCTTGAGGAAAAAGTTACAACTCTGTTGATAAAAACTGATGAAATTGATGAAAAAATATTGATATTAGTGAAAGAATTAATCAATTGAATGATAAAGTCGATTATATTGAAAATAAATTGGATCGAAAAGTTGAGGCATTACGGAAAGATATGTATGGTAGATTGAAAATTGTTGCAAATTATATCTCTAATGAGCACCAAAAAGAGGAAATCATGACTGCCAATGAGAAGAAAAGAGAAAATGATTGGAATTATGCTCTAAACTAACTTATATTACCGCCAGTGATTGATGAGCTAGTGTAAACATAATACGTAGTGGAATAGTCATGAGAAGTGAGGAGAAGAAACAATTGGTAGAAGAGTTGCATGTGCCTTCCAGATGGAATTTATTTATATATATATATATATATCAACTGAGGTTGATTTGAGGACATATATAAATACAATTTTATTTAGCATAATTTTCAATAATTTTTCATTCTAATCATAATGGTATTACTCAATTTCCTATGTACTTATTTAATTTCTTTATTTATTTTATAACTAAAAGGGTATTTGTAAGGACTAAATACTAAATTGTTTAATTGGAACTTATTAGGAATTTAAGCTTTTACTCAGTCAGATTTGGGTACCACCATATTATGTAAAAGCGGTACATAAGAAGACCTGGTTTACTGTACAATGAATGAAGAAGTGGGCACATGAATATTACAATTGTATGTTATGAGAACTAAGGCGGTAAACTATGACAAATTATTTTGAGGACTTATATATTTTCTAAACGGCAGATTTAGGTACACAGACGTTTCCTGAAATGATAAATGTGAGGACATAGCTTAATTATGTTAATTGTTGAAGTAGGGACAAAGAATATTGTAAAAGAGGGTTCAAAGGACAGGTTCCTTCAATTTACATTCATTCATATTAGGAAGTTTATGAGAACTCAAAGATATCACAACAGCATTCATGGGTCCTAAAATTCCGTTGAGTCAGTATAGGCAGAAGTACTTTAATCGTCCATTAAGCCGTGGAAAATAAAATTATACTAGGACAAACAATAGAACAAGTTTATGAATTGCAAACTCCACTTATATTAAGAGTTTTCTGAACACTCAAAAATGCTTCAGCAATTCGTTAAATATTCGCTGAACTCGTAAATATATAAAGATTAGATTTAATTGATTCTAGAGACGAAACAGAATGAACCTTATTAAAAAAGCGAGATATCCCAAATAGCTTCCGGATTTTACAATAATTTAAATTTGGTTTATTTTTTGGAAAGGCTTACATCTATATGTTTATAGTTTAAGAAAACGTTGTTTTGGGACCTTTATAGAATTCTTGGTCCGGCCGATTCAGGGACACAGTTTCTCTTACCTATATGTACTTAAATCTATAAAAGCTGAAATAACATTTAAAACAACTTTTACGCTCCTGTAAAATTGATAATATCACAAAAATGATCAATTCACGTTGTTTATGGAATTTTTGGTAATAATTGAGACGTGTAAAAATAATTGTGTTGTGTAGAAGACTCTTACTACAAGGATACCACCTCTACAGTATACTAACAATCAGCAGTTAAGGCTATAGCTATCATAAAACATGATCCATTAATTTAGGTGGAGGACATTTTAGCAAACTGCAAATATGAGAATGTATTTTTGTAATCACTGCCTTATTACTAAACAGAGAAGACAAAAGATTTTATATTATTCACTTTTCTTAATTTCTGTATAAAATTCACGTTTCCTGGAAACAGTACAGGAGTCATTATGTTTCCAAATTTGTTCAATGGTAAAATTAAGATTTACCTAATAAAAATTAGGTTTTTTTATTTTTCTTTTGTTTCCCAAGGCACCCTTTTGTATATTGCTGTAAATAACTAAAATGAGTTTTTTAAAATTCTTTTTCCTTCTTCCTCTATGTAATAGAAGAAGAAGGAAATGTCCCTGAATCGACCGATACAAGAATTCTAAAGTACCCAAAAATACCTGTTCGTTAAATACGTTAATATACAAAAAGGTACCTTTGAGAAACAAGAACTGAATAAAAAAAAAAAAATTTGTACGGTGATCCTTAATTTCGTTATGAGACAGATTTGAGAACAACTCTTGTACTACCTTTATTGGTAACATATATAAATGAATTTTACTATGATATATTTAAGAATACACGGATCACGAAATCATTTCTTTATCATCTTCCGATTGATGGTGGTTCTTATTTTAATTATACATATATACATATACTATATAATTTAACAGTGATATCAAATTATAAAAAAATTATTTTTTAAGCGTTTCAAAAACTATTAAAATTTCAGTTTTCGTATCAATTTACTCATAATGTCTGTGAGCACGCATTGACTTTTTCTCTAGACCGTCTCTTTGTAAGAAGTATAACGGTCATAACCAATAACAAAGTATTATAAACAAGCTCTGCCGTGCTTCTCACTGCTTAGCCGTTGAACTTATATATATAGATATGATATGAAAGGATTTTCAAACCACCATTACGGTTCCTAACGCTCAACAGTATAGGCTTTACGAATAGAAGTAAGGGAACGAAAGTCTCTGGATATAATAAGAACTTCTTTACGTGCTATTTTAACGAGAACAAGTGAAAAGTGTGTGTATAAGAATATTATGTACGCGTTAATAAAATTTGTAGATGGAGTGTATTATATTTGCTCAAAGAAGAATATAATAAAATTAAAATCTGATCTTACTTGCAGTGTAAAATATTCAAATGGTGGAATTTATGAAGGTGTTTTAATAGAAGAGTGCGGTAAGTAATAATGTGTACAAGCAAATTATTCTTCTGTAATTTAATAAAATACTTATAGAAATAGCAAATGTTTACTAAATAACAATAAAATGAATAGACCTATTGTATTATGGTTTTAGGTAATAAAAAGAAATTGATTTCAAAAAAGAAAAAATTAGAATTAGAAGATTCTTTTCAAAAAACTAGTTGTCAAATTGAAGCTTCAACTGAATCTATTATTTGTAAGTGTACTTTGCTAATATATCCTTCATGGACACAATTAATAAAATTAGAATTAAATTATGACACTTTTAGCAACAGTAAAAGATAATTTGGATTCAACAGCAACCAAGCATTTGTGTTCGGATGAAGCGAAATGTGCTTCAAGTAATAATATGGAATGTCATTCTCAAGCGACTGATACTTTGCCATTTATGATAAATGCTTCGAATGATATTAATATAGGTAAGAGATTGTTTTATGTACCATATATATTCTCTACGTAGAGCATGTAACCTTTTATTTGCATTTGACAGATCTTAAATTAAATAATTAGTATATATTATTATTACGGAGAGAGATAAATTCTTATTTCTATGCTTTGACGTGATTTAAGTGGTATTTTCTATAAAATTAATTGTTTTGGATTTGTATAAATAGTATTAATCAAATTATATGATCTATGCAGTTGTTTTAGGAAAAAATTTGCCTTCAATGAAAAATGAAAAAGTGAACGTAGAAGAATCTTGTGAAGTCATCCCTTCGACAAGTTCTTTAATTAATGATATCAATATTATGTGTCCAAACAATATTTTATATAATCAAGACCAGAAAGGACAGAATATTGGAAGCATTGATTTAGAATTACAGAATGAAAATATACAAGACTTGGAAAAAGCTGAGTTCAGCATATCAAATTCATCTTGTGGAATCAGTACCAATAATATTGAAACAATGATGGATATTTCAATAAGCGGTAATAAAAAAATTTGTAACCACTAATATTATATAAATTTGTAAACTAATTTGGTTTTCTTTGAAAACAGATATATCTTTATCAAATATATTAGTATTACCAAATTCTTGGGAAAACATTGATGATAATGTACCGCATAATTTACCAGACAAAATCTCAACACCAATTTTAACTGAAACTCACAAAAATATTAATGGCGGTAAATATATAAGGAATACTGATCTAGTTTTTATTACCATCTTTAAAAATAATTGGCAGTATAGTTATAATGCAAATAATTCATTTCTAGATACTAATAGTGGGAAAAAACTTACTATTATAAAAGATGAGATAGTACAAATTTCCCACTTGCTACCTGAGTCTGTGTTAAAATTAAAAAATTCTATACCATCTACTGCCCAGAAAGAAATTGATCCTGTAAATTCAACAAATACCGTTGCAATGCATGAATTAAGTTTGACTAAGAAAACTGATGATTTTATAGACAGTAATCTTAAGAAAGATCAAACATTATCACTATCAGCAAATGGTTTGTTTTAATCCTTTTATTTACTTTCAATCAAGTTATAATAATCAAGAATGCTCATATATTATGTACACGCATAAAATTACCGCGTGATTTTATCTTTTTTTTTTACAGAAAGAAGTATATTAAGTGATTTAGATATCACAATATATGAAACACAGACGAATGTTGATTTTGAAACGTTAATAGATGCCGATAGTTTAAGGTAAACTGTTTTAATTTATTATAATAATATGTATTTAATAGATTTATTAAAAAAATTGTTACTTTCCTCTAATCAATATTAGAAGAAAATCAGAAAATTCTGAACAATCATCGATCAGTCAAAACCAATCTAAAAGTGAAGGCAATACAGATTTAAAAGGTAAGTAAAACTAATATTTATAACAGATATTTGTACAATTAACTCTGTTACTTCAAATCTTTTCAGCAGTTGAACCAGAGGAAATTAAACCTAGCGAAGCCGTTGTGTTAACAGATAAAACAAATTTTGAGATAGATGATATTTTGAATAATTGTATACAAACAGGAGCACCCGAAGAATCAAAATTGTGTATTGTGAAAAGAAAAGATAAGAAACATTGCTGCTACTTCTGTAAGAAGCTATATTTTAAAATTGCTAGACATTTAGAGTTGTGTCATAAAAATGAAACTGAAATAAAAGAATTTCTTAAACGCCCAAAAGGGAGCAGAGAAAGAAAATTTTTAATATCAAAAATTCGGAAAAAGGGGGATTACCATCACAATATAAACAATAATGTAAATACGGGACAATTGATTGTTTGTCGTTTGCCAAACAAACATAAAATAAAATGTACAAAGGACTACATAACATGTGCTGCTTGCAAAGGGACATATATGCGCTCCAACTTACGGCACCATTTTTCTGAATGCACTGGTAGGGCATTGCATGGGCAAAGAGCAGCGAAGATTTTAGGAAGAATGGTAGGAGGACATGTTTTGGCTTCTGCAAATAAAACAGTAAGCAAAGAAATTATTCCGTACATGCACGATGATGAGATTAAGGATATGATTTGTTATGATGAACTACTGATTCTATTTGCAAATAGTCTCTCAGAAAAGTACTCGCATGAAAATTATCCTATGATTCGCTCGAAATTGCGTCTTTTGGGTAGATTTTTAAATGCAGTTAAAAAGCAATGCAAAGATGTTACCGATTTTGCTTCGTTATATAGACCCAGATATTTTTCTCATGTTTTTGAGGCAGTCAAACTAGTATCAGGATACAATGAAGACACAAAGGTTTACTCTGCTCCTACAAATATATTACATATGGGAACCATGCTAAAACAAATTGGTTTATTCCTGGAAACTCTTTACATTGAGAGAGAAGACAAGGAAAAGCAGACATTAACGAAGAATTTTGTAAAATTAATGGTTCAAAATTTTCAGTCATTAAATAAACAGGCTATTGAATGCCAGGTTCAGAAGAAAAGGCAAAAAAAAGTTAAAATACCGTCCATGGATGATATAACCAGGCTAAATGCATATTTAGATGACACTAAAAAGAAAGCATTTGAAAATTTAAGCCAAAACTATTCCTATGATGACTGGATTTTACTCAGCGAGTCTTCGCTTCTTACATTACTTTTATTTAACAGACGAAGACAGGGAGAAATTTCCAAAACAAAACTAGATGATTTTCAAACTTATCAATCTATTGATAAAAATGAAAATAAAGACATATACAATAATATGACAGCAGAAGCTAAACGTGTTGCTGATAAATATATTAGATTTTCTATAAGAGGAAAATTAAACAGAGACGTTCCAGTAATATTGGACATAACCCTTTTAGAAAATATAAAGCTTATTTTAAAGTATAGATCAGAGGCAAATATCCACGCAAACAATCCTTATTTGTTTGCTTTACCTAAAATAGATGAAAATAAACCTAATAGACGTTTTGTTGCTTGCGACGTGCTTCGAAAATACTCTCAATTGTGTGGAGCAAAAGCTCCAGAAGCATTGCGAGGAACATCTTTACGCAAACAAATTGCTACCATGGCTAGTACTATGGGTTTGAATGAACAAGATATATCTGATCTTGCTAATTATCTTGGTCATGCTATAAATATACATAAAGAATATTATAGACAGCCTGTTGTTGCTAGGGAAATTATCCGAATGTCACAATTGCTTGAAAAAGCACAAGGATGCCAAGTAGTAGATAAAACTCAAAATAAAACAAATGACAATAATTTATCAGAGAGCTTGCCGACTAAAGATGAAGGTAAACAAATTTAAGATCACTTTATTTAATAACAATTAAGAATAATCATTGTAAGTAGCTAATGGAATATGAAATACGATTTATGTATGTATAATTCACCGCAGTGCTAATCAATCTGTATTCTTTTTTAAGATTCGATTCAACCGTCTAACATTTTGAAGGTAGTGGAAGAAATAAATGACATAAAGCCAGTAGAAGAAAGTGAAATGATCAAAACGCGAGCTAACAATAAACGTAAATTTATTACAAAAATTTTTAATTATATCATAAAAATGATAAATTATGTATTTTTCAGCATTAGGAAAGTTGTCCAAAGCAAGCAAAAGGAAAATAGGTCCATTAAAAACTACAAATAAAAAGAGAAGTAAGAGGGAGATTGAAGACGACGAATACGAAATAAGTGAAAGCTCCGAATTTGAATCTGAAGATAATAATAACGACGAACAAAAGCCTAGAAAAATTTGTGAGTATTAAAGTATCAATTATAGTTATTTTTTGATTTTCACTGTTTCGTAAATTAAATATTTGTTACTAGTGTGTTCAAGGGTACGCTGGTCTCCAGAAGAAACGAATCTTACAAAAGAAATTTTTGAAGAGTACATTAAAATATCAACTCTCCCTTCTTTGAAAATGTGTGAATCTGTATTAAAAGCAAACTCAAAATTTTTTAACAAATCAAGAACCGCAGTACAGTTAAAAGCTTGGTTAAATAATTATAACAAAAAAACGCAGTTCAAATAATTTATGTTTTTATATACTTATTATATATCTTTTATTACGTACTTGAATCGTTTTAGCTAAATTTATAATATTTTTATTGTTAAACACTTAATTGTTTAATGTTCAAGTTTTTAGTTTATTTTACGAATGTAAGACGTACATGGAAATGTATTCGTTACTTTAATATAGAACCTGTTCATACTCTCATAGTCATTAAGCATAGGTAAAGTACCTATATGTATTGTCGTGTATGCCTAATAGCAAATCCTCGTAACTGCAATAACAAGAACCTTCATAAAATTATGTTTCAAATTATTATTGATATTTATAAAAGTTTTTGTTTCTTGCATCTTAAAGAATCAATGGATCATCGATATCAAGTTTTTACTAACTTTTTTATAAAAATCAGTAATAGTTAAAAACAAGTTTATGAAGGTTTTTATTATTATAGGTTCAGCGCATTTTTATATATTAGCATAGTATAGTTGCAAATTACATGCAGTAATTATTAAACGGACGTAAATATTTCTTTTATTTTTAACATTATATTTCAAATTGTGTTTAGGAACGTAATTATTGAAAATATGTGATTTGCTTTATAACAGAAGTTGTATTTGGGCATATAAAGTCAAATATATGTTTACATAAAAAGTAAGGTGAAAATTATCGTATATATGAAGATACTCATAACTACCCTATTGTATTACTCCTATACATACCGTATATACTAATATTAATATATACAGTATATATGTATATACGGGTATGCCTTGTATATACAATGATTGAAAGCTTCAGTACCTATTTCTACCCTTACTCTTTTGGAATTATATATACAGAGCTTATATAATATATACATATATACTGTATATTTAGTATATACAAATTCAATGAAAAAAGGTAGATACGAGTACCGTCCTGAAACGCACCTCTTAAGTAGCAACGTCGTTTTTGGGAACCGTCTTTGTATCTATCATTAGAACTATTGAGATTGTCAGGACTGTCCTTATAACTACCAAATGTCCTTGTAACTACCATTGATTAACAGTTTTCGTCCTCAAATCGACCCGAATAGATATATAGATAAATTTATATATATATATATATATACAAATATATAAAATGAATTTTTTTTTACAATTAAACTTATAATTAAACATATATACATAAGATTTATATATGAATGATAGAGAATCTTAAATATATTTTATTCAATCATCTGAAACAGAGAAATTCAGTTAATATTTTACAAATTGCAAGCTTAACTCATGATACTTATATCTATTGTTGCTGTACCCATCGTGCGAAAACGTTAACTTCTTGATACACACAATGTATAGGCTTCTTTTCACGATCGGTATACAATTTTTCATGTAATTTACATAGAGTCTGATCAGGTTGAATGTGACGTAAAAATTGTCGAATTTCGGACAGCCGAAATTTTCTAAGTTAGTATTTGGGATATCCAGATAATTTAATAAATCCCGTTCTGTGCCCGCCTTTATACACAACCATTGGATATTTACATTCATATACACTATTATTAACAAATTTGTGTACATCCTCCTGGGTAAACTTCTCATATCCCGTGTTGCCATATCTAATTCCATGCACATTTTTGAAAATATAACTGACACTTTTTCTGTCTGAAATACTCAGACTTCTAAATGAATCACGGATGCGAAATGCTGCATAATATGTTTTCCCAGAAATTAAATTTTTAATTGCAATTTCCTTATAAATAAATTTCTTATTCACCATAAACCCATCAATATTAATGATATGGGTGATATATAGAAGATTAACCATTTTAAGTCGTATACTTGTAAAAGTGAAGAATAAAATTATACTGAACTGTTTTCAACGGAGTACACGTTAAAGCAATACTGATGCCTGTCCTACGATTTCTTCGAGCTTTTAAGCACTGTTAGGGAGGTGACAACAATTTTTTTAATCTACGGTAGGAAGATGCCTATACTACTCTTAGAAGAACGGAAACGTCAATGGCTCTAAGAGAGAATATTTTCTGCTCTATACTACATGTAGTGGGCGGTAATTCTAAAATGCTTTAAGGATTGACAAAACTTTTGTCCTACGGTGCGGAAATGACTGACCTGCCACTCTTGGAAGAACGGAAACGTCATTGGTCCTCAAGAGAATATATATGACCTATGCTACGTATAGTGGGAGATAGTTTTGACCTATGGTGAGGATGGTAGAAGGGATGAAGAACAATTAGCTTGAAGAGAGGGAGAAATTTTCATGAAACATGCATATTTAAATAGAATTATTTTAGTATAAAAAACGTAGGCATAATGGCACCAACGTTCGTTGAATTTCAAGGATTCCGTTTGACGGATAAGTCATTTATAATCAAAGAATTTGCTGTTGTACTAGAATAAAAAGTGTTCCATATTTTATTTTCACCACCCTATTCATATTCGTGGCTAAGTGAAGAGGAACGAAAGCGGACAGAGTTAGTATATGAAAAAGAAAAAATATATATTATTTTTGTTTAATATAATGTTTCTTTTTTAGCTGGTTCTTTCTAAATTATCACGGCTTAAATTGGGAGGATGGCTACTCAACCTACTATAAATATAAAGATATTATAAGGAAGTACATTTATGATGATGAGGATGAGATTTTTGTGAAAGGAATTGAAAATACAAATTGGTTAAGAGATATTTGTAATTTAGAAATAACTAATGTAGATAATTTTATGTGGGGGGATTTTGATTTAAAAGATGGCTTGCATAATTTACATCTTTCAGCATGTTTGAATCATAAAGGTTTATGTGCCTTACAAAATGTCTATTATATGAAAAATATGTATGAGCAAAAATCTGGAATATATGTATAACTGAAAAACGCTTGCATCTATTTTCTAACATGTCGTTACCTGTCCTCAATGTTCTCTTACCCCCTGAAGTGTTTCAGAGATCCTTTATCTGAAGAGCTCAGTTTCCCACCCACTTTTCCTCAGTTCCTGATTAGTCCTCTCGAAGAAAAGAACAAAAGATGTCTCTACGAAATAGAGTTTTGAAAACGCAAGAAGAATATCGCGAGTGGGTACGCGAGTTTCGTGAATATATTCATAAACTCAGAATCTCTAATCGCAACGCACCTATAGGCACGCTGCAGAAAATTTTTGCAGAAAATGCACAAATACAGTGTCTTCTACTTAGAGCAGCTAAGGATAAGAGTTATTGTTTGAATCATGCTCTCAAGAATCCTGACTTACGAAATCAGCATAATTATCATGAGTGGGTACGCAAGTGTGGTGATTATATTCGAAGTTTAAGAGATGCTAATAGATCTGCAGCTCCCGATACAGTACACAGAAATCTGGCTGAAATAATAACTATCCAATGTCTACTTCTGCATGCAGCAAAAAATAAGAAATCAATTGGAGCGAGAAAGCTTATTTGGAAAGATCTCGAGTCTTCATTTAAATCTCGAATATGTAGCGGAATGGTTGTAAATTATAATTATATAGAACCACGTGATTTTCTAACAGGTGCAAAAGACTTATTACAGACCTACACAGAAAAAGGGTTTAATAACGTGAACGCTGTTAAGATAAATTGCATCTTTAACGGCCAATTTATTTGTAAAGAGATTAGTGATATTAAACATATCTCAACCCGCAATGCAGTCTTATACAAAACTGATAGTTTTAGTGATTGGTAAAATACAAATATAATTGACGAAATTCTAAAAGAATTGAGTGAGTTTCAAGAGCGTGATAGTGGATGAGCGTTGGAAAAAATTCTGAATTTAATTATAAATATAAATTATTATAACCCGCTGCATATAGTTTTTGCAATCGAGCTTCCAGAATCTATTAAGAATAAACAGTCTGTGATAAACATACACAGTGATGATAATACATATTTTGCATGGGCTGTAATGGGTGCACTCTATCCGGCAAAACCGAATACTTATCCCCAACGAAAATCTTCATATACTCATTTTACAACTGTTTTCTACGTTAGAAGTATAACGTTTCCGACTAAATTAAAACAGATTCCGAAATTTGAGGAAGTTAATGATGTCTCTATTATTATTTTTACTATGGTGGAAGAGACTGAGAGGAATGAGAATACAATCATAGCACCTCTATAATTAACAAAATGCAAGAGGACCAGACACGCTAATCTTCTTCTTCTTCTCGAGCATCCAGGAGCAGCAGCACATTTTATATGCATCAGGAACCTTTCCAGACTGCTAAATGGACAGCTTACTAGAGGAAAACGCTCTCATCTTATTTGTGATCGGTATGTTTTACTGTCTATATATATATATATATATATATATGTCAAGCGTTTAGTTCCAAGACATTTCTAAGGTATATGTACAATCGTTTAAAACAGTATACATACTGTTTGTACACATGCTTCCAATAATATACAGAACATAAAATTAATTTTCGCTGCTTTTTCTTTAATTTTCAATGTGTCGTAAACTACTGGAACATTATATATATATATATATATATACAGGTTATAGATAAGTGTGTATTTCGTAAAGTACCAGTACATATAGAATGAGTAAGTTTTATATTCTACCTCCACTAACCGTTTTGGTTTTGATTTTATGAAAAACGTTTAATGAAGAGTTATTTGGCTTCAATACGAAATGAGACGAAGAAATTGGATTGACTTTGAGAGGTTCTATGAAAGTATTATTGATAATTTTTAAAGGAATTTTCCCTTTTTATTGCATATTTTTTTAGCTCATTTAAGATCTCTGCAAATCTTATTGTGAATGTATCATTTTATTCAGTGGTTCCTTAGATATTTCGTCTTAAAGTTGCATTTATGTGTCGGATAGCTAAAGTAGTGTGTGCGACTGTCGCGCACTATACATACATGTAGTCGCTCATATACACACAATTTCCAATCGAAACATTTAGTAAATCACCAAATAAATTAATGCATTCATATATTATTCTTGAAATCTTTGGAGATAAGCTAAAAAAATATGCAATCAAAATAGAAGGTTCCATTAAAAAAAAATCACATCATAATCTTTGTACAACCTTCAAAAGTGAAGCCTATTCCACTATCTTATTTTTTCATAGAAGCCAAATAACTTTTATTAGAAACAGTTTATTATAAAATCCAAACCAAATAGTTATTGGGGGTAGAAAATTAAAATGTCTCCTCCTATATATTAACAAGCTACTTAGAATCTCTGGTACTGGTAACATGTACATTCCTAAATCTCGAAAAACAAGCGATTTAAGAAAACAACTAATTCATACGTATTGTTGGTACTTTTTTGAATCTACAACTTCTATATTAATTTGACTTTAAAATGGGTGGTAAATTATATGAATATTTTCGACGAGATTTTTTTAAATGGAATTTCCAATTTTCATTAGATAATTCTATAGTTTATATCAAGAACATTTCAAAAGGCTATGAATCTATAATATAATTCAGACATTTACGAGATATTTTAATTGTCAATCGAAGATAGGTAAGTGAATAAAAATATATACAATTTAAAATGTAAATAGCCCATGAATACCTGCATTATATAAGTTATATATTCTTAAAGCATGTTAGAAAGCTGGCACCATCTGTGGCTTGAATACCCTATAATAATTAAAAACCCTTAGTTCAAAACAATTTAGTTTACTGTCATATGTCCTTCAGAGCTTTATTCCAGTTAAAACCAATAAAGCCATCTCATGGACTTTTCAATGTATTAAATAATTTACGCATAAATATTACTCTTTGGAATGATAGGAATCTTGAGAAGCTCCCTTATGTTCTGAAGTCATTAAAGCAATAATATTTTTTATTTTTATGACTATATTCTTTCTAAACTTTAAAGAGATCCCACAAAAACAAAGCTTCGTCTGTAAAAAAAAGCAAGTACATAAATCGTCTAGCATATATAAATAATGTAATAAAATAAAATGTTCCAATTAAAAAATTAGTGGAATCCAAATGTTATGCAAATATATATTTTTATCGTGGGAAAAGTTATAATATGGAAAAAAATAGCAAGACATAAATGTTACTCGCCGGGCTCGTAATGTTCATACATATGTCACCAGCTTACAATAGAAGCATTACTTCTAATTTCAAAATATTGCTATTTAATATCATTGCATACAACAGGCCCGACAAGTAACTTTTTTCTGTTGCTATTTTTTTTCGAAATTTTCACTTTTGCCACGATAAAAATATATACTTGCTTAACGTTTGGATTTCACTAATTTTTTTAAGTAAGTGGAATACTTTATTTTATTACATAATTTATATATGCTAGACGATTTATGTATTTACCGTTATTTTTTCAGGCAAAGCTTATTTTTTGTGAGATTGGTGCAAAATACAGCCTAAGATCAAATTAACTGATAAATTAAAAAGTTATTAATATAATTTGAGTCTTGAGCAATAATTTGTATAATTTTAATTCAATTTATTTATATTTATACTTATTTAATTGTACTTTAATGCATATTTCCAGCTTTAGTAAAAAAATTTATTACCATTTTACCTTCAGTGAATCTTTACTGCTTCTCTTCGTCGTTCAAATTTCATAGCACAATAACCAATTCAGTTTTTGTATACCCACATGCAAGCCTAAAGTCTTCATTAACTCTTCAATCTCAATCCGAAATTCAATTATGACTATCGGAAGGTTTGGATTAAAATCTAGGGATTTTTTCGGTAAACCTTCGGTTTTGGTTGCATCACTGCGGCCAGTTCTAACTGAACCTAAGTCAGATTGCGAATCTGAAACGCTACAAAAGTAATTTTCCTTTCAACGTTTTCAACCAAGGGTGCGTTCCGAGTCACGCATATGCGCGCAGTAAGCACTTAAATTCTATAGTAAATGTGACATAATCTGTACATTCTATGCGCTTCATGCGTGATTTGGAATGCACCCCAAAAGTAGCGTTGCTTTCAATCAAATGCTATAGATGTTTACGTTCGGTAATCGGATTGGAATTATATCGGATTGGATAGCAGTGATGCCACTGCCACACGCGAAAGAAAACAACCCTAGGGTAATCCTGTGTGTCTTTGAGCACATGATTAATCCGGACTGGATTAAATTGAGCCGATTGAACTCATAACGGAGAAATTTGAGGGTGCTAAGATACAAAGACGAAAAGTGAGTTTAAATTTAAAATGTTGTAAGTATTAGATTTATCCTGCAAAGAATTAAGTAAAATTACATTTATGGCTATGCAACAATTAATATTGTTTAATAAAAATTGTACTTACAACATATTAAATTTAAACTCACTGTTTGTCTTTGTATCTTAGCACCCTCAAATTTCTCCGTTATGAGTTCAATCGGCTCAATTTAATCCAGTCCGGATTAATCCTGTGCGCAAAGAAACGCAGGATCACCCTAGGGTTGTTTTCTTTCGCGTGTGGCAGTGGCATCACTGCTATCCAATCCGAAATAATCCCAATCCGATTACTGAACGTAAACATCCTATATTAAAATCTCAGTTGAGCGACTTGGTATAGTATAGTCTACTGACTACAGCTGTATACAGAAGGCAAGTTCGGAAATTGGCTCTACTCACTTGGTCAAAGCTTTCCCTAGAATTCCCTATTAGCTCGGTCTAGTAATTCTGTGTTCGGACCAACTAGGACCAAGCGAATAGAGGTGAGTGAGCTTACTCTTTTTTATCATACCCCTTCCAAAAGCCTGTCCCCTTTACTGAATTTTGACAAAGTGGGATTTTGAAATACAAGAACAGGGACCATTTAAAATTTTGAATATTAATAACGTTTCTAATTTATTTATAAGTTAATCATCCTATTACGATTCTCTAAAGATTGGTAAAATATCAGTGGTATCAGTCAAGGAAATGGATTATAGCCTGCACATTTGCCCTGTTAGGCAATTTGCATTAGGATTCTTAGCTCACTCACCTCTATTCGCTTGGTCCTAGTTGGTCCGAACACAGAATTACTAGACCGAGCTAATAGGGAATTCTAGGGAAAGCTTTGACCAAGTGAGTAGAGCCTATTTCCGAACTCGCCTAGAGTCGTTTGAATTGTGAGATTTCTGTTGAAACTGTTGAAAGCAGTTGAAAGGAAAGTTACTTTTGACTGCGTGCACGAATAAACATTCTGATCAGACAATTATGTGTATTTAGTAATTTGATATATTTGCCTAAAATAATTTATGTCTAAAAATTCTTATCAAAATAAGTAATAATAAAATATATTTTTATATAAATAATGTTTAAATTATTTTTATACGTTCTAATTTCTCAATTACTTGAAGAGGGTTATTTTATGAGTTATAGATTGGTCACTATAAAATATATCATAAAACCTAATAGTTTCAATTAATAAAAAATATTTCACCATCAAAGACAGAATGGTATGTAAAGTTACTGTATTTTCTTACAATTTGTAAATTGTTATATTTAAGTTGTTTCAGCATTTAAAAGTTATAAAGATAATTCATATCAGTTTGTCATTCTTTTCTGTCCATTTTATGCATAAAAGCAATTTTACTGTTCAATACAGTTTTGTCATAACAACATTTGCATTTGCTAAGCGAAGAAAGATATGCATATCAATAATATATTGAACATATTTCATGTACTTGCTTTAAAGTAGGTTTAAACTTTAGAATATTTTTGTTGTGCGGAACCTTTTCTTGTTTTACATAAACATTATTATGCTATAAAAGATTGTAAGTTTATAGATGAAATTGATTAGTAGATTATAAGAATAATGTTTACACTGGAATAGTTTCTTTATTTTGTTAAAAATATTAACCTGACAAGATGAAATGTATTAGCCGAAAGTACTAAAATTTTTTACTTTGATGAAGGTATCCTTGTTGCGTAGCATAAAGTATTGAAATATTTTAAGTAGCTTATACAAATAACTTACTACTAAAAATATATAAATTCTACTATTGCAATAGTAGTGGAGGAAATACATGAAGAGACAGATTTAAAAATTAATACTATAATGACGTACATTCACATGCCTGTAGAATACTAGCATGCATAACTAATAATTATTTATATAAAATTTAATAGTATAATAATGTAGATTCAAGCCCGTAAAATGCTTGTATCCACAACTAAACTTATTCATATACTTTAATCATAGAAGAATAATGAATGCTGTTTAAAATTATATCTTTAATATTTTTGTTTCATTATATAGTTTAGGGATGTTAGACTGTTTGCTAGTCTTTGCTACTTGAAACTCAACAACAAAACTTATTTAATGTTTCATTTCAAAAGTGAACAATATCTTCAACTTATGCTGGTAAGTCTACTTCTCGTATGAGTTAATTATAATTTTCCATATGTTGCGTAAAATTATATTTAAAATTAGTTTACTTTAACTATGCCTAACTATAAATAAAATAATCTGTGGATCAGATTTACAATTTTTATTTAACTTAAGTAATGTTCAAACTTATTATCCATTTTTGTGCCCCTTACATGGTAAAATTAAAATACATGAAGTTAAATATGGATCATTCAAATTAATGATAGGCCTAGTTAAACAGAACCATTGATATCTACGCACAATAATATATTAAATAAACATATATTGTGGTTCCAATTTTCTTTTATAATTTCTGTTTTAAACCTATTACATAGTGCAATGTAGATTTGTAGCAAATTATAGTCAGTATATTAAGTTTATAATATACTGAAAGAAAGTGTAAATTTTAAACAGATTATTGTAAAAATAACCTAATTGTGCTTCCTTCAATTCTGATTTAGTGTTTGTACCTAATTAAGGTTTTATCTTCAATTTATGTGTTTTGTAAAGATGTTTTTAGATTCTCTCCTCAGTTGAAAAGTAGTTGTAAAGTAGTCAAGAAATCACTCCTTTATTTTTAAAAGATAAGACTAATTTTGCTTATGATATTAATGCATAATTATATAAATATTAGCCAACATGATAAGAAATTATTCGTATTTAGCTAATCATTAAAAATGAATTGTTATATATTTGAAAGCTCAAAACAATAGGTTATATATATGGAATTCAATAAATCTTTTCATCTAGTCTATAATAATAGAAAGCTATTATCTTTAGAGAATTAATTCGATTGTTTCTACTGGTTTTCAGATTGTACTAAGGATACTTTACAAAACTATTACAAATCTTATTTAAAATGGAAGAGACACTATTCAGGGATTACTAAAATAAAATACTTACGGTATTTGGTAGCGTTTATAGGTAAGATTGTTAATAAATTAATGTTAGAAACTTTTTCGAATTGAGTAAATTGTTTTATAATTTGTACGTATTACAAAGCAGATAAATTTAAACAATAGGTTAATACATCAGTATTAGCAGTCTAAAATATAAAGCATCAATGAATTATAGTATTAGGATAAGCTACACAAAATAAGTGAAGGCGTTATGTTAAACTCACTATAAACTCATGATATGCATTGTAATTTTCACTAACAGTAATGTATAACGTTAAATTTTATTTCATATGCCCATGGCCTCGTAGTATGTAGTGTGACGTTGTTTTGCGAATCCCCGTCCCAAGGTCTAGGAAATAAGTACATGGGGGGGGGGGGGGGGTCATTAATGTTTAGGGAACTGTCCAATTCGCTTTCTATTAGCAGGGACCTTTTCCCCACCCCTCTTCTTTCGAGTATTGTATAAGATTGGTTATAGTTGTGTGACTGAGAGCGATAAGCGTGAGTGAGTAATTGCTGATCAGGGGAGTGGGAGGTAGGTCAGGAGAAATAGGGGCCTTATGTTAGCGAGGAATAGTAGAGTGAGAGAGAGAGAAGATACCGCAACTCAGGAGAAGGAACTATGGACATCCTTCCTATGCTTCAGACCGAAAGTTCTGGTGAAGAAAGAGTAAGGAGAAACGAGCTACTACGACCCATCCTAAAGATATCGGTCCGCTGACACCTATCAGGCAGCGAATCCAATACCACAAGAAGCTCGAATGAATAAATAGAGCCAATCAGAACAAAGACGATTGATTTGGCACCAATAAAGGGACCCCGAAAGCTTGGCATGATTACCAAAGGAGAAGTAGGTGCGGAGAAAGAAGAAGGAAAAGGAGGAGAAGAATTGGAAACAAGAAGAGAAGGACTCGCTCTCTTGGAGCGTCGATTGTCGTAGAGGATGGATCGTCGGAGGATTCGTTGGACTCGAGGAAGAGGAAGGCGACATACACAGGACTTCGATAGGGAGAGGAATCTTAGAACAATGGATTGGCGAGAGAGGAAGATTAACTCTCCGTGGATCGGTGTATGGGACGAGCCCCTTTTCCGAACAAGCGGTCGTCAGGAGGTATCGGCGAACGGAGGTTAGGTAAAGGAAACCTTTAATATTCTTCGCATGGTGGGTTTAGCTGAGAGGACTGACCCAGGAGGGGGGAGGTGTCCGGCGTAGGTTCTTGTGTGTGGGTGAGAGGGTGGTGTGATCCCCTCGTTGCTCAACCTGGGGCCGGCAAGGGATTCCGCTCCCCAGGTGTCCCTCGGCCGAATTGATAAGACAGGAGGATCCTCTCGTAGGGAGAAACTGCGTCCCCTTTAATATCAGGATTGTGTGGTGATAAGACCGTCGGTTGGTCAGTAGCGTCATCCGCGGGCCCGATGCGTCGATTTCTATTTCCAGTTGGATGGTATCCGATCGGGTGAGGGAGGTGAACCGGACCTAGTCGAGGCCACGGAATGGAGCTGTTCGGGGTGCCGGGAATCCTAACGCAAACCCTCACGCCGAGTAACATCTTCTGGAGGGGCCTCCCGGATTAGCGCGATTCGGGAGTGGGTGCCAAGGGCTTCCCCGTAGGGACGAAGCATCGCGGCCCGAAAGGAGAACCTCCTTCGGGACTTGGTCTGAAGAATTTTCGGGACTAGTATTTTCCCCGCCACCGGGAGCTACCTGCTAGGCGTAAGAATACCGATGAAACTCCTACTCTTCTGATTGGCGATCTAAAGTGTGTGTGTGTGCATGACCGATAGGGATGAATTGTGAAGAACTGTGTCTGTGAGTATTGAGTATGGAATATAGACGAATAAATGGCGGAGCATGCCCAGTTACTCATCTCAAGCATATGGTTTCTTTCTTTAAATCAACTCTTTTCCCGACCCTGCCCCCCTCTACCCTACCTCTCTATTTTGACTAGCTGGCCAATCGAGTAAAGATATAAGGAGATCTCCACGGTTTTGATTCTAACAACGAACCTGGCGCCCAACACAGATCATGGAAGGAATTGATTCCCCGCACCGGGACGAATACAATCGTGGAATCTCGCGAATGACTGTCTTACCCAGTTAAATTATGTTTATGCAGATGTTCTACCAGTATTACAGGGGAGCTCTCGTCATAGTAGGTGTGACTATGTATTGCGGCCATTGCGGGTTAGTTCAGCGATAAATATATATATGTATATTTGGCGGGTAACAATTGAAAATTTAAACCAATGACAAGATTTTACAAAGATGAAGTTACCAATAGCATGGCTATGTTCAATACTAGATTTAAGTTCAGTGCCGGTTGAGATAGAGAAGTGATTAATTGAAAACTTGAACTTATTTATAACAAAGGCGATACGTATAAAATATGTATTCATTAGTAGAATTTGCAAATAAGTCCCGAAAAATATACATTTCGAAAAAAATTAAAATATTAGGAAATAATAGGTGTATAGTTAAGTGCAGTTCAGGAAGATATGAGGCTACCCTTATAAATCAAAATGGTATCGTTTTAAATTATAATGTGTATTAGCATTTAGATCCTTTTATCTTAGAGCTTCAGTACAAAATATTAATTAACCTCAGTAACTATTATGTGTGTTATGAATCAATTTATTTGTTTTTCATTGCCTTTTTCCATTTTTAAGGCTATCTAGTGTAAGATTGATCTTAATTGTAAAGTACCCAAACTCTACGTTATATAAACGTTTATAACATTCTGCATTTAATGTTAATGATGAATGGTTTGTAAGTATTAATGCATTAATGCCCTTTCATCATAAATCCTATTCAAAAAATGGTGTAAATTATAAAACATTGATCCTTTACCCTCTTATGCTCTGCGCAGTAGTTTTCATAATCCTATGAGCTTTCGCACAAAAAAAAAGATAGTTACTGAATTTTAACATTCACATTCTGATTAATTTAAGTAAAATATCCTGTGTACAAGAATTCCCCTTTTTAATCACTTTATTTTAATATTCTCTATTTCAGATTCAGAAAAAACTCTGCACCAAGTTATAAATAGTAAATATGATCTAGAATCACAAGAAACTAACAATAATAAAATTGAAGTCGAAGTGCCTTATTCTCAAAGTATATGTATACATTATAATATTTTTTTCTTTCTCTAATCAGGGTATTAAGTAATTGCTAACTAATTAAGAATTCATTAAAAGGTATTGGGAACCAGATAAACGTAAGTTTAAATGACAGCGATGCTAAACATTTTGAGGATACAAATCAATTAGACGATATAGGCCTAATAGGAAATGAAACATCAGAGTTTCTGTTAAATAGTCTTTTAAATGACGCAACAAGCAATATTATACTCTCTACCTCAGCTACAAAGGAGATACTTGGTAAAAACCTAATTTAAAATATGCAAATACTTCATTAATTTATAGTGATTGGATGATATTTGAGACTTATATTCTTTTTGCGTTTGGATATTATACTATAGTTTCATTTTAATAGATTTGCCCGAGAATATTCTAGCAGGTGCTTCTTTTGAAATATTAAATAATATCCAGGAAAATGTAAGAGAAGAAGCAGGTGACCCTGTAGCGGGTCCATCGAGACTGATTAACTCAGGTATATAAAGAGTTGTATTCTTGGAATAAATTTAGCCATTTACCAACTTATATTAATTTTATGCTTTCCTTTAATTATAGATAGGGAAGAAAAAGTTGAGAGTTGTTCTGAGTATGAGCCAGAGACAGAAGATAGTAACGATAGCCTTACAGGAGAAAGCGATAAAGAAGATTTAGAAAAATTATCACATAACGGTGATAATAGTAAAACGCAACTACGTCTATCAGATAGTTTTAATGTTTCAAATATATTAGCTACTACTGGTACAAGTACTACCAATTTTTCAGATCTAGTCGTAGAAAAGTCTATTGGAAAATCGGGCGCTAACAAATTTTCGTTTTGTTTTTATTGTAAAACAAAGCAACAGAAAATAGCACGTCATTTAGAATTAAGACATAAAACTGAACCGAATGTTCAGCAATTTATTAATCTGCCGAAAGGCTCTAGCGAACGAAAGGAAATTATTGCAACAATTCGAAAGAATGGCAATTTTCTCTATAATACAGATGAAAATTATAACCAAGGAACATTAATAGTTACCAGAAGAGTCATGACTAATAGTACTAAATCGGCCGAAAATTTTATAGCTTGCGTAAATTGCAAGGGATTTTATGCGGAGAACAGTATAAGAGTACATTTTGCTAAATGTACGGGACAAAAGTGCAAAAAACATAGGATAATCAAAGTATTAGGTAAAGTAATTGTCGGTAAAGTTCATGCACGAGCATCAAATATAGTTAGAATACGCCTTTTCCCACAATTAAGAGAAGATGATATTATTCGCTTAGTGAGGTACGACAGTTTAGTTATATTATATGCTAATAAAATGTGCGAGAAATATAAAAATAGCGAGCATCATTTCAATATGATACGAGCAAGAATTAGACTACTTGGTCGTCTCCTAAAAACTTTGAAGTCTTTAGAAAGAAATATTACTGACTTCTCGTCTATATTTGATGCTAAATATGTTGATAATGTTATAAATGCTATTAACATCGAAGCAGGACTTGATGAAACTAGAGCATATTATAAGACTCCAAGTGTTGCATTTGCTTTGGGTACTTTAATAAAAAAAGCTGGTGATTTACTAATAATAGAAGCAATAAAAAATCATAATCAGGAACAAAAAAAAGTTATTAAAGATTTTCTAAAAGTTTTTTCCTCGGACATTAATATTAAAGTGAATAAAACCGTAATGGAAACACAAATCCAGCAGAATCGTCGCAAAAAAGTGGAGCTGCCGTCGACAGACGATATTAAAAAATTACGATCGTATTTATTAAGTAAGATAAAAGGCAATTTAAATGTTTTAAACGAAGCATTTTACATACAAGCTTGGATTGAACTCGTAGAATGTACTTTAGTTTCTGTGCAAGTTTTCAATCGTCGAAGAGCTGGGGAAGTCGAGAGTATTCTGGTTGAAGATTATCTGAGTTACCAAAGGATCAATGAAAAAACAGATAAAACTTTATTCAATTCCCTGTCAAAAAAGAACCAAGAAAAAGCACAAAAATATTTAAGATTTACTATTCGTGGTAAATTGAATAGAACAGTCTCTGTATTACTAAATGAATTGCAACATAAATCAGTTGAGTTGATATTGAAATTTCGGAAAAATGCCGAAGTGGAACCTAACAACCCATACCTTTTTGCAATGCCAATTAAAAAGAATTCATTCTATCGAGCGTGTCTATTATTGAGAAAATTTTCAGTGGAATGTGGTGCTGAGCAACCACATCGTTTAAGAGGAACTGTTTTAAGAAAGCATATGGCAACACAGTGTATTTCTCTCAATTTATCTGAAGATACAGTTTCTGACTTGGCCAATTTTATGGGACATGGTGAGAAAATACATAAAAACATTTATAGACAGCCTTTGGTAAATAGAGAAATTGTGATAATGCCACAATTATTAGAAAAAGCTCAAGGAGGAGATACTAGTAGTACAGATACTGATGAGAGCGAGACTGATGATATTGATGAGCCTAGTGTTCCGTTAATCAACAGAACTCTATTTCCTCTTCATGACGGTACAGTTGAAGAAACTATTTCTCCTGAATGTGTTACAACGAAAACACCAAAAAAGAAAAGATCCAGTAAGCTTTATTCGTGTGCCTAGGTGTTCAGTATATTTATAAAAATTGTATATGTACTTATATAAATACATTTTTTCAGCCTCACCTTATGGCACAGTAAAGCGTAGACGCTGGAGCAGTCAAGAGAGAGATTTAGTTTTAAGCGTTTTTAATGAATACTTAATAAGTGGATCTTTACCATCTCTAAAACAAATTCAAAAGGTAATAACAGCAAATTCATGTTTACAAAAGCGAACAGCAGCACAAGTAAAGACATGGCTTCATAACCAGTTAAAAAAACAATATAAATAAGCGAAATATTACATATTAAAATATGTATTTTATTTTATTTTCTATATAAAATACATATATAATAATCTAATTTAGTTATACGAACTTGTAACGTTATTCCCGTCAGTGTGAGGGGCCACTCACACTACGGGTTTTCCCATTACCTTTGCCCGTCCTTTTCTGTCGGTATCAGGGCGCCAGTTGGTCAGTTGGGTGGCCAACAACCCTACGTTATCATTTGAGTCTTCCGACTCCATTCTTTATGCATCTAATACGGCCCTGCGGCTATGCATTTGGACGGTAGCGGTAGCCAGGGTCGCTCAATATGCTAGGTCGTGGAGAGAGGGGAGGGTTCCTTACGGAGAAGCCCGAGCCTCGCAGACCTATCTGCTGAGGGGCATATATCTATCCCTCACCACCCACACACAGGTGGTGGTGAGGAGTGCGGGAACATGTGGTATCATTGCCAAGCATAGAGTTTGCCAGGAGCGGACCACCACGGAGGCAATGTTCGCGGTCCGTCCAGCCAGCGTTGCCAACTCCGCCATTTCGATTTTACTACGCTGTACAGTGATATCCCTTCCCTTGAAATTTTCTATACTGCTGCTGGCTAACGGTTAACTTTATTTTCGTTGGTAAAACCTTGATTCTGGCATCACTGACATCACTGTACAGCGTAGTAAAATCAAAATGGCGGAGTTGGCAACGCTGATTACGACATTCCGGGGCAGTCTTGGAAGTATGCGTTTGATATATGTATAAAAGTTTCAGGTCAAATTTAGAAGTTAGAATTGTCCCGGAAATATACGAAGCAAATTTAAAAGTGTCCTGGAAGTAAACACTAAGAATGAAATGAAATTCCGGGACTGTCCTGGAATAATGCGTTTAACATATAAAATTTCCAGGTCAGTAACGGAAGTTAACAATTGTCCCGGAAATATACGATGTAGAGGAAAAAGTGTCCTGAAACTAAACGCTTGACATATATATATACAGGAATCGCCAAATAAAGTGACGCAGTGCTTGAAAATGCAAAACTAGCGATGGCGGACATGGACAATTGATTTGTTGATGATAAACAGAGACGAATAAAAATGACATGCTGTTTCTCTCCGACACTTTTATTTCCCCTCCCACCAATACCATAAGTTTATTTGTTAATCTTAAAATAATGAAATCAATGTGAGACAAATGAGAAGTAAGTGCGCTACTTCTTTCTAATTCTGATTCCTTCAATTCTAAGATTAACAAATGAACTTACAGTATTAGGATGGGCAATAGGAGTGACGGAGAGGAGCAATTTGACACATCTGTTCGTTTCTCTGTCTGTCATCAACCAACTAAATGCCTATATCTGCCATCAGTATGTTTGTAATTTTAGACGCTGGATCACTTTATCTGATGATCCTAATATAATAATGTCTTGGTAGTACACAGTGAATTAACCTAATGTTTTTAGAATCATCGTTATATGAGTTTCTATTAGTTAATCCAATCAGTAATTCTATAAATATGTATATTGAATTGAATTAAAATACTATTAATTATTCACTGAATGCTGATAATCAAGTAATAATAATATCCATAAAATTTTCCAAAAATCAATATTCATACTATGAAATACTTTAGAACGAAATGTCCTCTGAGTGTAGCTCTTAAACAAAAATGACATTTCCAAATTATCTTTATATAAGTTTTCGTTAATCAGACAAATCTGTAATATAAATGAATTAATCGCACTAAATAATTTATCATTTAAGTAAATTAAATAAATATTATTAAATTTTCGGTGAGGATTCACGGAAACTTAACCTTTATATTTTTCCATTTAACGCAATTACTATATTTTTAAAATAGTATAAAGAGAGAGGTGTCCTAGTATTACACAATATACTATTTCTATGTCTCTGTAATCGTCTTTGCATGAACTTTACTTATATTTATAGTATTTCCCAGTTTATATCTGTTGGCATTTAAAATACTTTAATGTCACGCAAGACTTTTGTAGTAAGAAGCTATGGGTTCTGTTTAAGAATTCTGCTTTGTACTAGAGCATTTCATTTTTATGACGGGATTCTGTAGCTATATAGAGTAATTCATTTTAATCAATTAGACCAATATCTCGCAATTATATGCAAAATATGAAAAAATGTTTTAAACAAAAGTTTTTTGAATTCAAGGTGGACAAAAGATGATATCTTTGATTTGAAATGAAACGTCGTCTGAACGCTGAATGGAGATTAGTCTGCACTTATTAAATAGACCATTTGACCTTTATGGCATATTCTTGCAACTTATAAGAAGAGCGTTTTAAAACATTATATGAATGTATTATTTTATTCAATCGTTAACGAGATATTTCGATTTGAAATTACATATGTAGGTCTGGTTCAGGTAGTGTGCGCGACCGCCACGTCATATATTCATATTGCGTAGTGGCTTACCTACATGCATCTTCAAATCAAAATCTCTTTAGCGACTCAATGAAATAATACATTCATATAGTACTTCGGAAAGCATTTTACATCAGCTGTTCGAATGTGCCAAAAAAATAAGATGTTCGATTGAAAAAACTAAAAGTAATCTGCATGTATTATTCAAATGATGCCTTAAGGTCAAATTGAAGGTATTATCTTTTGTCCCCTGAAAGAAAAAAGCTTTTAGTTGAATAATTTTGTCATATTTTTTATATAATTCGATATATTTGCCCAAATTGAGATTACATTTAATCACATTCTGAATTGAAGCAATCATTGTCCTGGAAGTAAACACTAAGAATAAAATGAAATTCCGGGACTGTCCTGGAACTATGCGTTTAACATATAAAATTTCCAGGTCAGTCCCGGAAGTTAACAAATGTCCCGGAAATATACGATGTAGAGGAAAAAGTGTCCTGAAACTAAACGCTTGATATATATATATATAATTACTGCTTCTATATTCTAATATTATTTTTCCCTCCTATAGTTGCTTACACTATTTCCACAATGATGAGAAACTAAAATCGCATGAACGTGATTGTGCGCAACTCAATAAAAACATCCGAATTGTGCTACCTGACAAGGACCGTTGGGTTTCCTTCAATAACATGAAGAACAGTGAGAGGGTTCCATTTGTCATATACGCTGACATTGAATGCTTGCTTGAAAAAGTTGAGCAAACGGATGACGATATTGGTATTTATCAAAAACATTTACCTTTTAGTATAGGTAATTATTTTAAAAGCGTTCGTGATTCAACGCTTTCTAATTATAAATCATATCGAGGACTTGATTGTATTGAATGGTTTGTACATGAGCTTGATAAAATGGCTAGTATAGCGAGTGAAAAACTGAAAACAGTAATACCTATGCATAAATTAAGTATTAGTGAAAATTCAAGGCATTATACTGAACTCAACTGTCATATATGTAAAAAGCCTTTTCTTCCAGATCAAATACGTGTTCGCGATCATGATCATTTAACTGGTAAATATAGGGGACCTGCTCATAATAATTGTAATTTAAACTTTAACGATTCGCATGTAATACCTGTAATTTTTCATAATTTATCAGGTTATGACGCACATTTTATTTTCGGTACAATCGCTAACTTGTGTGAAGGTTCAGTACACTTGTTACCTGTACATAAGGAGAAGTATATTTCATTCACTAAATTCATCCGTAAATATAATATACAACTAAGGTTTATCGAATCTTTTAAATTTATGGCATCTAGTTTAGACAAATTGAGTTCATATTTAACGAGATCACAGTTAAAAAATTTAGAGTCAGAATACTCATATTTAAACATAGAACAA
Organism: Prorops nasuta; assembly: GCF_024137725.1. Classification (NCBI taxonomy): domain Eukaryota; kingdom Metazoa; phylum Arthropoda; class Insecta; order Hymenoptera; family Bethylidae; genus Prorops; species Prorops nasuta. The sequence goes on from NW_027116810.1 coordinate 2,120,323, forward strand.
TTTAACCTTCTGACAAGGATAGGTGTTTTTCCTTATAATTACATAGATAGTCTGAACCGTCTGGAAGAAACTGCTTTACCTCCACGCGAGATATTCTATAATAGATTATCCGATAGTGATATTAGTGAGGGTGCGTATAATCACGCTAAGGAGGTATGGACCAAATTTCAAATACGAACACTTGGGGAGTATAGCGATCTCTATTTGGAAGCTGATGTACTATTGTTGGCTGACGTTTTCGAAAATTTCCGTGATAGCTGCATGCAAACTTATAATTTGGATCCTGCTCATTATTATACACTCCCAGACTTCACTTGGGATGCAATGCTCAAACATACAGGAATAAGATTAGAACTTTTCACTGGCGTAGAAATGCTGCTTTTCGTAGAACGGGGCATACGTGGTGGTTTAAGCCAATGCTCGCACCGCTATGAAAAGGCTAACACAATCGGTACATGCAAAACTACAATCCCGAGGAACCTTCTAAGTATTTAATGTACTACGATGTAAATAATTTGTATGGGTGGGCAATGTCTCAACCGCTACCTATTCACAGATTTCGCTGGATTGAAAATGTTAATAATTTGGATATCTCTAATATACCGATAGATTCACCCGAGGGTTATATTTTAGAGGTTGACTTAGAGTATCCAAGCATGCTTCACGATAAACATTCCGACCTTCCATTTTGTCCCGTACGTGATGCACCACCGGGCACACGTCAGAAGAAGCTACTTGCAACTTTAGAAAATAAGGAGCGCTATGTTATACACTATCGTGCTTTACAGCAATGTATGCGTAATGGTGTTGTCTTAAAACACATTCATTGCGTTTTAGGATTTCAGCAGTCCACCTGGTTACGTAAATATATTGATCTGAACACTAGCTTGCGTGCAGCATCTAAAAATGAGTTTGAAAAAAATCTTTTCAAATTAATGAACAATGCGGTGTTCGGTAAGACTATGGAGAATGTTAGAAATAGAGTTGATGTGAAACTCGTGAGTAGGTGGAAGGGAAGATATGGTGCTGAAGCAATGATTGCTAAGCCTAATTTTCACAGTCGCACTATATTCAGTGAGAATTTGGTCACGATTGAATTAACAAAATTAGCAGCTAAATTCGATAAGCCTATATACGTAGGTATGAGCATTCTTTATATTTCGAAAACATGTTTGTATGATTTTCATTATGATTTGTGACGATGTACTATTTTAAGATAGTACATGTTCACTAAAAAGATATATATATATATCTATCTATAGAACATTGAGACATATTATGGTCATATTATCAAGGCCATAATATCATGTACGCTTGGCCTACCTATCATCCGAAATATAGTATAAAGTTCGATGATTGATAGGTCATAAAGTAGAGTAACGATCGTGGCCCATAAGTCGTATGTTAAATGGGTCTAACGAACTACGTCCTTCCGCGGCTCCCGAATATTCAAGTTGAATTTTCGGAAGAAGTCGGACCTTGGATCTGATTGGTGGTACCAATAGCTTAATCGGCTCCGCCAATTAGATTTAGAGTTACGAAGAGTTGGGGATAAGGGACCAACAGCTCGTTGCTGGTGTCTCCCGATTTTTGCGACACTCGTATCTTAGTTCTGAAAAGGATCGGACGTGATTTTCGGCAACTCGTATTCCGGAAAAGACGTAGTGAATAACTGTGGAAGCTGCTCTGCTCTGCTCCTCGCTGCTCTGCTCTGCTCTGCTTCGACCTGCTCTGCTCATCTCGGCTCTACGCTGCCTGACGCTGCTCAGCTCCGCTCTGCTCTGCCCTGCTCGACGCTGCTCAGCTCCGCTCTGCTCTGCCCTGCTCGACGCTGCTCTGCTCTGCTCTGATCTGCTCTGCTCCGATCTGCTCTGCCCTGCTCTGCTCTGCTCGACGCTGCTCTGCGCTGTCCTGCTCTGCTCTGCCCTGCTCTCCGATCTGCTCTGCTTCGATCTGCTCTGCTCTGCTCCGATCTGCTCTGTTCAGCTCTGCTCGATGCCGCTCCGCTCTGCTCTGCTCTGCTTTATCCTGCTCAGCCGTCGTTCTCCAGCTCCAACGGAAAAGGTTAGCGGGAGTCCCAGCTCCTAGAAATCCTTATATCACGAGTAAACTTCGGAAAACGCGCTTAATAGCCGTGAAATCGTCAAAAACCACGAATTACGAGTTAAACATACTCCCAAAGTGCGTGGATTGGGAATTAGGGACACAAATGAGAAATTGGAACAATGGTCTAATATCGAGAAACTTTGAGATTCGCTAGTAATTCAAGGACACCGTCGTCTTTGGGGTTTTCGGATATGAAATGTACATAGTTTTTATCTATAACTTACGTTAAGTCCTTTTATCGATTACCGTGTATATAATGTCGTATTAAAGTATTGTATTTTCCGAGAAATTGGTTATGCGCTTACAGTATAGTTGATGGGTCGAATTCGGGTATAAAGAGTGACCGGGATATTCGTTCAGTTTCGAATTTCAGTTACGTTTTGTACAGTTCGTCGCGTTTAACCAGGGGTGCATCCCGAGGTCGAATTCTCCCCGAAAGGAGCTACCTCGTTCGATCACCTCGTGGTCATACAGTTCGTTTTCTCGTCAGAAGGAACCCCGGAGGTGAATTCTCCCAGAAAGAGCTACTCCGTTCGGTTCTCTTCGCGAGAGTATAGTTTCGTTTAGTTAAAAGGTCGCAGGAGAAACACCTGCCTTGAGTAGGCCTTTATTTGATTAGTTAGTTGTTTAGTAAAGAAATTCGTTGGATTGATCCCGAGCACTCCGGAAAACCGTTTTCTACGCCATTTCGAGTTATAGTTTTGTAGAATACGAATAACGATCTATGCGCTATGAAGTCTGACAAATACAGCAATGTCTTTTTGGAAATATAGACACTTTATTATCGAATATAGTATGTAGTGATTTGACCCGAACTGCCAAATCCTTTTGCATTTTACGTTTCAGGAACTCACCCACTCTCCGCTTCCGCAATCCTACTCTTATATTCACTGAGCTAATTGGCATTTTAGTTTGACGAATACAGTATTTTGCAGTCACTACAGTACAGTCGTTCTTTCGGGAACCTGGCGCCCAACTTACGTTACAGATTTTGATTTAGTTACAGCTTACGAATATCTTAGGGTCAGCCAAAATTTTTGTAGTGTAGCAGATTATATGCTTCCTACGTTCGGTAGCAAATGTAAAGCGTTTTATACCGATACGGATAGTCTAATATACAGCATTGAGTGTGATGATATTTACACTATTATGAGGGAGAATCTTGCTAGATTCGATACAAGCGATTATTCTCCCAACAATCAGTACAATTTACCTCTAGTGAATAAAAAAGTCCCTGGGCTGATGAAAGATGAGAATAATGGGCAGATAATGACAGAGTTTATTGGACTGAGATCAAAAATGTACACATTTAAATTACAAAATAAAATGATCAAAACAGCTAAATGTATTAAGACTTACGTTGTTGCTAGAAACATAACCTTCGAGGACTATAAGGACTGTTTAACAAATTTTACTGTACAAATCCGCAATAAAAATTTAATTCGCTCAAAATTGCATAATGTTTATTCGATTACGCAACGGAAAGTAGCTCTCAGCCCATACGATGATAAGCGTTATATCGTGCACGGAACTGTACCGACTCTACCATGGGGTCATTATAGAATAAATTAATTATATTGAAATTGAATAATTTTATTAATAAATATTGTTTTTACAAATTATTATCTTTATTTATCCATGAATTATGTTTATTATCGAATCCTAACCACTTCACAAAGATCTTATTACCCTTCTTACGTAATACCTTCTCCACTAGATATACATTAGGATTAGCAGTTTTTAAAAGTTCATATTCGTAGAATCCTCCGTATATATCAGTACCACTAGAGTCTCTAAGTAAATATGTAATAGGATTTGTTTTCTGCACTTTTATAATATCAAATATTTCAGTTGTCCAATTTGGTGTGTATCCATTTGCGAATACATTCTTGTATTTACTGATTCGTACAAAATCACCTACTTTGAACTTGGCACGGCCAACAATCTTTATATTATTGTACTGTAGTCAGGAGCATATTAGCATGATCTGGCTTCACATCAACTGATCGGATTCCTATAGTACGATGTTTTCTTGCGTTGTAGTTTTCAACTAGTCGCTGTAGTATGCCTCGCCACTTATAATGTCCATTCAACGTAAATCGTTTCCACATTTCAGTCTTCAGCGTGCGATTCCAGCGCTCCAATATCGTAGCTTTCAATACGCTGTATGTTGAGTAATGATTTATTCTACGTTTTTTTTAAGCGATTTGAAATCACAATTATAAAACTCCTTGCCATCATCTATCTGCAAATTTTTGGGACATCTCCCACTTTTCAGAATCTTCGTAAATGCGTCTGTCACTTCCTTGCCAGTTTTGGTTTTTAGTGCTACTGCCCATCCAAATTTCGACAATGCATCAATAACTGTGAGAATATAGTGGTAACCTCCGTCAGTATAATTCTTCATATCAACCAGATCTGCTTGCCAGAGGTCATCCAAGCCTCGTATTATAACTCTTCTACGTTGAAAATTCCGTCTTGCAGGTACATGCAGTTCTTCGACCAATTTTTTCTTTTCTACACTATCCATAACTCTTCAGGTATGTGTTGGGTTTACAAGGGTACAACGAGCACTGATGGTAGTAAAAGTTTCTTTTTCCTAATAAAACGCTTTGTCGAATTATTTCAAGAAGAATTCTCCTTAGCATGATTCTCCCCATGAAAAATAGCACTTTTTTTTTTAATTTCGCATTATCTTCATTATATGTTTCTTTGATTCAGCATCCTCTTTAGTCTGATTCTCCATGAAAATTGATGCATATTTCTTTAAATCTGCATTATCTTCAGCATGTTTCTGCATGAAATTACTCAATTTCACTTAAAAATCATTCAGCCTTAACTCGGTTTCATCCAGTCTTAACGCAATACTTCGTAAAATATCATTGTTTTCTTACATTTCATTTTTAAGGTTCTCACGTACAGCATTCATATTATCCAGCAGAACACGCATATTCACAGCACATTTCTCATCAGTAGCATCAAATCCTAAATTTGAAATAATATTCCCCTTAGCATTAAATACATTCATAAGTTTATCAAATTTTAATGTTTCATCTTCAGTTTTGTGGAAATATTTTCTCACATTACTGGCAGTGGAAATACCTCCAAATTTATTTATCGACATTGTGAAGTAACACAATCAACTGGGAAATTATGGAAAGTGTAATCTCTTTTATAGGATAATACGTTCTTCATGAAGCTCCTCAATTATTGATTGTATCTCATTATAACGATTCGTATGTCCTGCAGCAGATGATGCTATCAAAAGTCTCAAACGTTCAACTAATTCGTTCGGATCATTCCAATGTACATAGTTCACTGGTTTATCATTAACACACATATAACCGCTGCCTTTTACAATATTCTTTGGAGGAAATAATGGACTAATTATTTTCTTCCATTTATGACCCTTATTCCCACGAAGCTTTCCCTCGCTACTGTAATCTGCTGTGTACATTAGTTTGAGAAAGAATATTCTTATATGTTTTTAAATCATCTTCAGTATAATCATGTGGCTCTTTCATGAAGATCAATTCAAATAGACCAATTGTACCCTGATAATACTCCTCATCAATAATAATAAAATCTCCACGATCTACTTTAAAAGCACATTTTCCAATTCTTATTTTGTTAAGACTACCATCTTGTTCAACTCCAAAATTATAATCAATTATTTCCCTATTTTTACTCATAAACATCTCTATATAATTACGTCCAATTGCTCCATATTCTGACAAAGAACTATTTAAATCTAAGGATCTTTGCAATGGCGATGATGGAGTTTCTGCTTGCATTGGTGACGCTATTGCTAAATCATTAACATCCTTTTCCACTTTCACTCCCTCCTCCTCCTGTTCCAGGGAAATGTATAATGTTTCATTAGGTCGTGAATTTCCTTGCTCATCATCATCAGATGAAGGGGTTGGAATTTTAATTCTAGAGTTGTATGCGAAATCTTTACGTTGTGGAGCCGATGAGAGATAAGTCCTTTTACGTTTCGATAGAATAATAAAAGAATTTTCGCTTACAGTAGTTTTCTGTAGCGGTTCCTGTTTATACTCATATTTCGGGGACACGTAGTTCATCTCATTATGTTCAGTGAGCTTCTTCAATGGCTCAACAATTGGTTTAAAAGTTTCATTTAAATTGGTATCCATCATCTCTCTTCCTGATTTGAGTGCACGATATTTTTCACGAATTACTTTACTTTTCGCGGCAATCTTCTTAAGCAGCATCTTTTCTTCCATTTTCCTGCTTTCCATTGTTTTCCACGTTCAATCAAAGTTTAATCCACGTTCAATCGACGTTCAATCCAGGTTCAGTCTACGTTTTTATTTCCACGTTTATACTAGGTTTATTCCACGCTCATTTGATGTGTGTGTGTTTTGATGGACACTTAGCTCTAAACTGAACAATCTTAAGCAAACGGTATACTACTTAATCTTAGCATACTCATCGAAACCTTTACGATATCTACCATTTTGAATTGTACTATCCTTGTCGATCACTAGAAATCCATAATCATGGTGCCAGCACTTTGAACACAATTCATTGAATTTTTCAAATGACTTATCCGTGTTTACATGATCGTTATAAATATGTTTTAAATTAGTACCATCTTGCTTAAAGATTATGAGAAGATTTGCATTATCACGAATCATGTGTTTAGGAATTTTAGCATAAGTCTGGCAGAGGTAGAAGCAGTCAATATTTGAATGTCTACCCATGGAGAAGTAGTCTCTGATATTATCCTGCTTATCGTTAGCAACATCACCAAATATGAAAATAGAATTGGGTAACGCCTCAGTTACCTTTACAACGTCGCTATTGTTTGAAAAATTAAAATATCCAATACCTTTTAGTCCTTTTAATAACCGTTCAAGGTATTGATACTTGGGTTGTTAAAGCGACTTTGAGTATACATAAATATTTTCAAATCTCACACCGTTAGGACTTTCTACTAGACTAAGCCGTACGTTTGATTTACCGCAATTCGAGGGTCCGCAAATTATACTACGAATTGTAGATGGAAGTAGGGATCCATGGCCTTTACTCCTTCCTCCACAACCCCCACCGACAATAAAGTGATCGGCGTTAGAGACACGAATGTGCATTGGTTGCTTTACGAAATCCATAACTCTAAAACTCTATGATCATGCAAGCTATTTATAGCTTGAAGCAGGTTATCTCATCAGTTCTCATTTTGTCGTTGTTAATGTTAGATGTGCTACGTTTGGAGGATTTAACTATTGAGCAGCTTGAATACATTACAAAAATTTTACTATTGAAGCGCTTTCCAAACAGTATTCGACTTGTTTGGTGTAAATTTCCTGAGCACATTCGTGCAGATCCTGAAGTGCAACAATTTCGTACCTGTACGGAACATTATAATTTACCTAATCAAGATCATTTTGATGGAATACCGCCTGCAATAAAAAATTGCTGGATGTGTCAACGAACTCGTTAGGAATGCATGACATGATGAGATATGGTTGTGGATCTTTTTTCAATAAGCTGCTAAATAAATTACCCCTCGAGCTGCATGTACATGGCTACAATTATTGAGGTCCAGGTACTCACCTTCATGAACGGTTAGCACGTGGTGATCGAGGTTTAACCCTCTGGATGATGCTTGCCGTGAGCATGATATCGCATATTCAGTATATAAGGACCTGCCCTCGCGTCATCATGCTGACAAAGTACTTGCACGCCGTGCACGACAACGTATCATAGCTAGTGACTCATCCGTAGGTGAACGAGCGATAGCGACTGCTGTCTGGGCATCAATGAATACAAAACGTAAACTCGGCTTAGGACTGCGAGAGTCTAGAAATAGTACGAAGAAAAGGAAAATTCCTGTACCGAAAAAACGAGGTGGTTTATTGAGGAAAAAGTCACTTACTAAAACAAAACGGGGGGGTTTATTACCATTGCTTCCGCTGCTGAGTGCGGTGGGCGCATTAGCTGGCGGTGCGGCAGGTATAGCAAAGGCTGTAAACGACACCAAAGCAGCCAAAAAACAATTGGAAGAAATGCATCGAAACAATCGCTTAATGGAAGCGAGACGGGGACAAGGTTTATACCTCGCACCATACAGTCGAATAGGAGAGGGAGTGAAAAGGAAAAGGAAAAGAAAATAAATGGACTTCCTAAATCTGGACCTACTAGCAATATGCAATTATCAAACGTCTGCCGTAAAATACCGCATTTTCGGGGAGTCTTTATGCGTACATCTCTACCTCAAAATACGCAACGCAATGAGTGCGCAATTGTGAATCTTGATGACGAACAAGGTCCTGGAACACATTGGGTCGCTTACGTTCAACGTAATAAGCACGTTAAGTATTTCGATTCCTTCGGAAATTTAAACCCTCCAATTGAACTTGTGGAATATTTTGGACCTTCTGTTATAATCTACTACAACCACGACCAATATCAATCGTATGATTCAAGCATATGCGGTCAGTTGTGTGTCAAGTTTCTACGTGAACAATGTCTTTAACAGTTACACTTTCTGGCCGTGACTCGGTATTGGGGTCAGATTTTTTCCCCCCGATCGATCTTCAAGATGGACATTATGAACTCGGTCTCGTAAACTTTCAGAGCTTCAATTCAATCTCTAATGTTGATGAGACAAACAATATATGTTACGTTGATGATCAGGAGCTAACTATACCTACAGGTTGTTATGAGCTCAATGCTATAAATGACTTTTTACGTGCTTAGATGTTCGATGGTGATGAAGAAGAAGTAATTGTTCTACGTGCTAATAATAATACATTAAAAAGTGAAATAAAGTGTAAATATCAGATTGATTTTACACAACCTAACAATATAGGCTCTTTGTTGGGTTTTTCATCATATCGTGTTATTCCACCGAACACACTAGCTGAATCAGACGAGCCCGTAAACATTATAAGAGTAAATATTCTACGAATTGAATGCAACATTACAGCGGGTGCGTACACAAACGGTAGACCTCGACATGTTATACATGAATTTTTTCCGAGTGTTCCGCCAGGTTATAAAATCGCAGAAACACCGAAGAACGTCATTTACTTGCTAGTCATTGCGAAAGTAATTGACCGTCTCACCTTGCGTATTCTCGATCAGGAAGATCGTATAGTAAATTTCGGAGGTGAAAAAATCACAATTCGTTTACATATTAGAAAATGTTAATTTACAAGGATACTTATAAATCACCGATACTCGATGAGCCTATCAGTCCAACCGCTGCAGCAGGACAGAATACATTGAGTGAAGGTAACGCTGGAGGACAAAATACATTGAGCGAAGGTAACGTTGGAGCATCATTAACAAGAAGAAATATCACCTTTCTACAATCACTGGGTTTCAACGTTAGAAATAAAAATGGATCCATTAGATGTAACCGCTCAACCGGTGTTCGACAATCGCCACACTAAAATGGAAATGCATGCATACAATCCTTATGCAAATGCCTCATTGGGAAATAGTGATGAAATTCGAATTCCTATACAACAGCAAGATTTAATTCTTCTACCCTGTGAAAGTTATCTCTACATTGAGGGAAAGATAATCGTTGGAACCCGTGCTCCGGATGCAGCAATCCAAGATGTCGTAGGACTTGACTGTAATTCCATGGCTTTCTTATTTGATGAAATTCGTTATGAATTGAATGGTATTGAGATTAATCGCTGCAAGAATGTGGGTATTACTAGCTCCATGAAGAATCTCATCTCCTTAACTGCTGTGGAAAGTGCAAGTCTACGTCATTCAGGATGGTTTCTAACAGATCACAGGTCTACGAATCATTTCAACTTTTGTGTACCATTGCAAATGCTGTTGGGATTTTGTGAAGACTACAGAAGAGTTATAATAAATGCACGTCATGAACTCGTTCTTATTCGAGCTCGTGATGATATAAATTCACTACATTCTTCGAGAAAAATCATCAACTCCAAAATTGATTTGCAAAAAGTGCAGCGGAGGATTCCTCATGTATCACTGAATGATTATACAAAACTTAAATTTCTACGTTTGATTGAGCAAAAGAAAAGTCTAACCATGGCTTTTCGTTCCTGGGAACTCTACGAATATCCACTTCTACCTGAAACACAGAGGCATACATGGGCCGTAAAAGTTGCAACACAATTGGAGAAACCTCGATATGTTATACTAGCATTTAGACAAAATAAGAAGAGTACGCAGCATATGGAGGTGCTTAGATTCAATGACAGTTCTGTTCGTGATGTTAAAGTCTATCTGAATTCAGAATTTATCCATATGACCGAATTGATAGTGATAGCGAAAAAACCGTTATTCTGTACAATATGATATGTATGTTAAATTTATCCATTCATATTAAGCAGGAGAAAAACAGTCGAAACCAATGCTTAATTACAAAAAATTTGTGGAATACGGTCCTCTCTTCGTCATCGATTGTTCGCATCAAAATGAATCTATAAAATCAGGCACTGTTATCTTAAAATTGAGATTGATTGTACTAGAAATATTCCAAGTAATACTACTGCGTTTTGTTTTATTATACATGATAAAATCGTTGAATATAACCCGCTTACTAGTATTGTTAGAAATGTAAGTTAATGGACTAGATTTATATGTATCTTACTAATGTAGTAAGGGATAAAGAAAAAATAAATAAATAAGATATAATAAACATTTATTGATGTCATTCCTTAAAAACATTCCTTACAAACATTTCCAAAATTTATCTTATGATTATCATTGGGTAACTTTAAATTCTAAATTATTGTATCGTCCTCCAACATATAAGATTTTTAATGTATTCGCTGATGCAGCATTTTGAAGTTCTTTGATTAGTTCAGGCGACTCCAGTAATTTCATCATCCTTGAGGGTAGGAAGAACCATTCGTCTGTAGCCAGCTTCGCTATTAATTTCACTCCATATTTGGTCTTAATTTTCACTAATTCAGTGATTTGATACTCCTTATTCTCCTCAAAAGTATTCAGCTTTACGAAAGTCTTAGGTTTGTAAGTTACACTTGCAAGTGCAATGATCTTGGTTAAATCCATTTTTCTGTGAAAAAACATAGAAATTGAGAAAAGAAAAACATTGAAATAGAATAGCAAGAAAAGAGAATAATAATAAAAGAATAATTCTTACCACCCAAAAGAATTTCTGTGGTACAGCAAAGAAAATATTCGGAATATAGCTTTGCACTGGATCTTTCACCTTCTTGAGGCTTCTAATGAAAACTGACTGATTGAAATTTCCCGATTGCTAACAACAAGGGTTTTAAAAATGGTGGAAGGGATGAGATGCATTCTTATTGGAAGTTAATATTTGGGTGGTTGGGTATTCTTGCCCGCCCACGAAATTTGCGTCAAACAAGTCGTAACACGTTACAAGCAGTTTCTCCTGAATTCTTTTAATTGCATAATCATGTTGTAGACTTTTCTAAAGTGAACTAGAGAAAATTTGCGTTAAACAAGTCATGACACGTTACCAGTGGGTTCTCCAGAATTCTTTTAATTGCATAAACGTGTTGCACACTTTTCTTAAGTGAAAAGTGAAACGGGAAAATTTACGAGCACATTCCTCTCGATAGCTAGACATATAAAAAAATAAGAGAATATGAAAAAATCGGGGCTCTAAAGGGGTCATAAATCAAGTAACATTAGTCTAGACGTTTATTTTCAACAAGTCATGGCACGAACTCAGACGTCCGGTGCTCGAGCATATCCGTTCTAGAAGATATCTGCACACTCTACAATCAGTTCTCCAATCGCTAGAATGGTGCCAATGCAGTTTCTTAAAGTCTAGGTAAAAGTTGTTTTTTTTTTGTTTTACCTACCCCTCCAAAAAAAAATGAAGTGCACTGACACCTCTTTCCCTTTCTAATACCTAGCCTGCTTGTTAGATGGATCGTATGATATGCTTACCTGAAAAGCTAAAAATGGCTAAAAGATAAGTCAGGGAAGGCTATAAAAATTCTTAAAACTGTTTTTTATTCAATAACTAAAGTTTTACTATCAGTTACTCATCCAGTCTCCATGTCTCATCCTCCTCCTCCTCCTCCTTTTTCATCCACATCCTCCTCTTGAAGGCTAGCTTCTCTATAGCCGTATCCCGTGGTACCGCGAATGTATAATTTTAGTCAAACATCTTTTTTAAATTGAACTAGTTCACCCGTGTGCGTAATTACGTAATATTAAAATACCATTAGCGCGAAAGAAGATTAAGGAAGGCAGTCACCTAGCGGTGACTACTGGAACTAGCAATTAACTCAACCTAGTTTATCTGTGTAACAGAGCCGGAAAAAGTTAGGCTACGTAAGGTAACTAACCATCGACTTCGAAGGGTGAAAAAACCTTCCCTCAACTAGGGCCCCGTAGGATAACTTAGGTCCCCGTAGGATAACTAACAAACGGTACCATAGGGTGAAAAATACCCCCTCCCTAACCAAACTCGGTCCCACTATAAGGCCTTCCAACTGTGACATAGGGTGAAAAATACCCCCTACCTAACCAAACTCGGTCCCACTATAAGACCCTTTCCTTCCTCATCCCCACCACTACCATACTAAGAGAGTCTTATCCCCACCCATCCCCCTTCCACACCACAAAACAGCTTCCCCCACTCCCTGTCATCGGAACCGCATTGCTCCTCTACTTTCCATATTCAATTTTAAGACATTTTTATTCTCGAACAATTTTCATTTAAGCTTTTAGTTCTTATGGAAGAAATTAATGAATAAAAAATTCATTTTTTTTGCATTTTACCGGCCATTTTGGCAAATAAAGTATGTATATAAAAGTTCACCGTTAAACATCAGGAAATTTGTGCACCAATGGTTGATCAAATATTCATATATTTATATGCTTTATGCCTGAAAAAAAAGTCGTTAACTTCGTAGATGACAAAATTTTGACCATTTTTTTGCAAAAAAAGCACCACATTTAATTTGGTGGTTAAAATTTATGGATTCTGAGCCCGAGCTCTGATTCAACACACCTAAAAACATAAAGAATCGCACCTTAGACCCAGTTACTACTTCGTTAAATATCTGAAATTCAGCTACAAAAACAGTCTAAAATCGACCACCTTCGGTCATAATGGGTTAATTTGGATAGTAATAATTACTTTCCCATATTTCTAGCTCAAAAAATAAATTTCAGAACTGGCTCAATCAATGTTTATGTTAGTTATTACATAAAAATGTATTTATCTCCGAAACTATAGAAGATATCGAGTTATTGCTAAAAACCTTTTAGAAAGTAAATGAAGAGAGGCATAGAATAGGTTATGTAAAGAAAATAGATATCTGTTATAATTTCGGAAATAAATTTATTTTTACGTCGAAATAGTTTTTTTTTGGGTCCCGAAGGAATTTAAAAAAAAATAAAACTTGACGATACCGAGTAGGAAAACGTTGACTTAGATCGATCAAATGATTTTATAAAAATTTTAGCTCAATATAAAAAGTATTAGCACTGCCTCAATCCATAAAATGTAGGATGTATGATGTATCATTGAAGGTGCATCAGATGTGGAACATGGAAACTCATTAATCTCCGCAATTATAACAGATATCAATATTGTTTACACAACCTTTTCTATATCTATCTTCATTTGCTTTCTAAAAGGTTCTTAACGATAACATGATATCTTCTGTAGTTTCGGAAATAAATGAATTTTTATGTAAATGTTAATATAATCGTTGATTGAGCCAGTTCTAGAAAATTTTTGTTGAGCTGAAAATTTGGGAAATTTGTTTTTTCTATCCAAATAACGATTTTCAACACTGGAGAGGAAAAAATATATAATAATTCAAGGCAGTCTAATATACAGAGTTAGCCACATAATTCGCCCCAGTAGAAGAAGACCCGTTTGAACCGCATGGTGGGGGCAACGCGTAGGATTGGCCGGTGAGAGAAAGAGAGTGGATGTGTGAGTGAGCAGAGCGAGACATCAATAGTGTTCATGTCGCTTCTTTGTCACTTCTAGCAGTCTCTATTTCTAGACGCCAGGTCGGCTTGATCCATTGGCTGTTAGAGAGAGAGGCTAATAGAAGCGAGCGAGAAACATCGACGCAGCAGGCGTGTTAACATAGCAAAAGCATCCTCTTCTCTCTCTCTCTCTCTCTCTCTCTCCCATTTCTCTTTCATTTATAAAACACCACGTATGATGCTCAAAATCACGTACAATCTTAATGTTTCATGTGCACGCGTTTCCCAATATTTATTATTTAAATATTGAAAAGCGTAACATGTTTCGTCGAGGACAATTGCTTCTATTTTAAATGTTTAACTTGTTTAGTAATTTTGGTAGAGGGATGATGTTTTATCGATATAATGTTTATCCCATGAGAATAATTTACGTCTATTGAAATTTGCTGCTTTTCTGCACTATCTGTCAGTGTAAAATAGTCTAGCATGATATTGAGCATCTACGAATTACTTAAGCGACATTTTCAGTTAAGCATTGTTGCAAAGATGTAGGTTTTTCGTCATATTAAGTAAATAAAATCGAGAAAGTATAATGGGTAGAGCGAGAGAGAGAGAGAGTATCGTCTTTTCTAAATTTTATTCAATCAATTTTTTACGCTGATATTTTAAAGATGAGTACTGCTCTTGCCTAAGCTATCATTTCCACACCACCTTGCGGTAGATATCATGGCGCGTATTTTTTTCTACACTCAGAAAACTATTTCAACCTATTATCAGTTATATACTAAAATAATAAATGTAATTTATTATTATAATGAATAACTGCTAATGGACTGAAATATTTTTCTGAGTGTCAGTGGTTTCCCCGGTAGGCCTAATCCATTAGTCAAGTGACAACCTTAAAGTTATTCGAAATGCCTTCCCCTGTTTTCAACACAAAGGTTGGCTCTTCGAACAATATCTCGCGTTGCTCGATGCACCATGTCCGGCGTGAGTGATTCGAAAGCCACAACAATTGCATTGTGAACCTCCATTTCAGTACCCTCACGCCAGTTTTCCACCAGACGCTTGATGTATCCCCCACAAGAAATAGTCCAGCGGATTTAAATCAGGCGATCGAAGCGGCCCGGTGATCGGGCCACCACGACAAGCGTTGCCAACTCCGCCATTTTGATTATACTACGCTGTACAGTGATGTCAGTGATGCCAGAATCAAGCTTTTATCAACAAAAATAAAGTTAACCGCTAGCCAGCAGCATTATTGAAAATTTGAAGGGAAGAGGTATATATCCCTTCCCTTCAAATTTTCAATAATGCTGCTGGCTAGCGGTTAACTTTATTTTTGTTGATAAAAGCTTGATTCTGGCATCACTGACATCACTGTACAGCGTAGTATAATCAAAATGGCGGAGTTGGCAACGCTTGTCGTGGTGGCCCGATCACCGGGCCGCTTCGATCGCCTGATTTAAATCCGCTGGACTATTTCTTGTGGGGGATACATCAAGCGTCTGGTGGAAAACTGGCGTGAGGGTACTGAAATGGAGGTTCACAATGCAATTGTTGTGGCTTTTGAATCACTCACGCCGGACATGGTGCATCGAGCAACGCGAGATATTGTTCGAAGAGCCAACCTCTGTGTTGAAAACAGGGGAAGGCATTTCGAATAACTTTAAGGTTGTCACTTGACTAATGGATTAGGCCTACCGGGGAAACCACTGACACTCAGAAAAATATTTCAGTCCATTAGCAGTTATTCATTATAATAATAAATTACATTTATTATTTTAGTATATAACTGATAATAGGTTGAAATAGTTTTCTGAGTGTAGAAAAAAAACGCGCCATGATATCTACCGCAAAGTGTTGTGGAAATGATAGCTTAGGCAAGAGCATTACTCATCTTTAAAACATCAGCGTAAAAAATTGATTGAATAAAATTTAGAAAAGACGATACTCTCTCTCTCTTTCTCTCTCTACCCTTTATTAGTAGTAGGGCTAGACAGGACCTGGATGAAGTGTAGGTGAGGGCAGGTGAAGAGAGGTGAGGGGGTTATTCCAAATAAGGATCGAGCCATATATGGTCATGTCCAAAAAAAGTTTCGATCCAAATATGGTTATGTCCAAATATGGTTCGTGTCCGTTTTTGGGTGGGTGGGTGGTGGGTCCCCATGCCCCGCCCCTAAAAAAAGGCGCCGCCCCCCACCGCCACCCCTTTTTTTCAAAATCCCGCGCGTTTTTCCCGCCGCCGATGGGGGTAGAGGGTGTAAGAGGATGCGTACCTGGATGCGCGCCGCCGACAAGGCCCCGACCCCGTCGGCAAGGCAGTGAGTATCTTTATCAGCATGAAAGAGGTAAAATAGTGAGTATCTTTATCAGCATGAAAGAGGTAAAATAGTGAGTATCTTTATCGACATGAAAAAGTATCATGTGTATTGGCGTGCACAGTAGCATCACTAATAACGTGTGGATGCGTGACTTATCAATTTTTTCGTTGCAACGTTAGCAGGACACGTGTGTCATGAAAAAAAATTTTCGTAACTTTTTTTTTGCTCTCTCTATCTCTCTCTCCCTCTCCCTCCACTTTAAGAGAACATAATTGTCTGCACGAGTAAATTTCGATGAGCTGTGTGTGTGTGTGTGTGTAAGCGCACATGCATGCATGCATGAATAATGTAATCGCTTATGCATCAAAATGCATTTGCTGATGCATCGATACACGAACTTCAAAGACTTCTTATAAGGAATAATATATTCATTTATTCGTCAGCGTATGAACTTCCATCCGCTAATAAAGTCTAATTGGTTGAACATTGATGCAATTTTATCGTCGGCACGTTCAGAAAAAGAACTATATTTAACGAAATGAGGTCTAACAAAGTCTGCTTTATCAATACCAATAAGTTATATCCCCATTGTGTTGGGGTTTTGAAAATTTTTAAACGTCTCTTCCTACAAAGTCGTGATTATTATATTTTAATGTTAAAGAGCTTCAAAAAAGGGGTGTGTATATATAGTGAAGCTTTCTACGAGAGTAATGAAGTTATTGTTCTGTCAACGATCACGACAGTTTGGTCTTCAGCGAAAAAAAGTTTTTATTTAATCATAAAATTTACTGTCTGAGTGTGTAAAACAAAAAATGGATAAGCTACAAATAATAAATCAAGACATAAATGCTCCTGTTAAGTATTTACCTATAATTAATATAAAACAATTAAAATTGAAAAAGTTATATAAAGTTTCAAAAATTAAAAAAGTTAACACAACTTATGGATTGAGAATAGTTATAGAAATAGATTCAAAGTGGAGTATGTTTTTAACTTGATCTATTAGTTCTAAAATTATTGATATATCTGACAGATTTTTTTATCTTGAGAATCTGGCGAAAAATTCGAATCTTCATATAAAAATGTATGATTTAGATAAATTTGTTTTTGAAAGAAGAATTGTAGATGAATGTGAAAAAAAAGAGAAAGGAAAAACGAGTATGGATGAATGTGAAAAAAAAATCAATCAATAAAGGCAAAAAGTAAGTTAACAATTTTTTTTTATTATCAAGAAATTATGTATTGTCTTTTTTCTAATTATACAGTATTTTATTATAGAAGGAAACTCTGTAAAGAAGACAAAGAAGAGGTAGAAGGAGAAGATTTGCTGGACGAAGAGGAGGAGGGAAGAGGAGGAGGGAAGAGGAGGAGGAGGAGGGGGTGATTGAATTAAAAGATTCATCGGAATAGTGCATTGATTATTCATTTTATAGAAAAAACCTATACACTTTCTATGTATTAATTGCTAATTCTGGTAGATGTGGGTTGTATAAAAGCTACAGACCAGTCTCATTCGTTTTAAGCTTAAAGCGTAACGCACAGAACGCACTATCTGGTTTACAATATACAGATTTTTTTTGAATAAGAAAAGAAAAGAGACCAGAAAACAAAAAGAATTTTAATATCAGTATCAGTAAAGTGTTGTTATTGTTGTTGTGCTGAAAAAATTCGAAGAATATTAAAAATGTACGTTGACTTTCAAGGATTCAGATTAGCAGATAAATCATTTATTATTAAGGAGTTTGCTATTTTGGATAAAAATAAAGTGGGGTGTTATGTATTTTCACATCCTTTTCCAGTTAATAATTTAAGTGATGAAGAAAAAAAAACAGCTAGATGGTTAACAAAAAACCATCATGGTTTTAATTGGTCTGACGGATACATTGATTACAAATACCATAAAAATATAATAACCAAGTATATCAAAGAAAACAATGGAGTTGATGTTTATGTGAAAGGATCTGAAAAAGTTACATATTTGAAACACATTGTAGGTAATGTAAACGTTTATGATCTAGACGATTATAAGGATTATCGAGTAAAAGATTATGTCAAAGAAAATCTTCCACAATGTATAACTCATTCTGGTATTTGTGCTTTAAGAAATGTATATTTGTTTAAACAAAAGCATAATTAAAATTTTGTATTATATATATGTATGTTATAATTATCATAATAAATACAAAAATAACTTAGTGTTAAAATAATAATAATAATAATTTTTCCTTTACCACGTGTATAGAGGATATTGTTCTTTCTCATTTACATTTTTACTCATAGATATAAGTATACAAGATGTAGTAGACTTAATTGAAATCAAGAGTTTTTTTACTTTTTTCTATCAGTTAACAACCTTCAACTTCTTTATTCATGCTTGTTTAGACAGTAATTTAATAAGATGTAATAGACTCATTTGGACTCAATGAGTTACTGTATTTAATTTTATTTTTTTCTGGCACGTGTATAGAAGATAATAGTTTGTCAATTAACAATTTTTTTCTTTTTCCTATCAACACGTCTCTACAGTTTTTTGTTTTGTTTTTTTGAAGTCAATGATTTAATCAATTTAAATTTTCATTTTTTCTGGCACGTGTATAGAAGATACTAGTTTGTTAATTAACATTTTCCTTTTTCTTTCAACACGTGTGTATCTCTACAGATTTTTATAGAGGGGAACTCACCGTATAAAACAAGATGTTTGGTAGACTCGATAGTTTTTAGTTTTGCTTCACGGAAACAGTTTACATTTTAACAAGTGATAGTACATTTTCAACGAAAATGCAGTGCGGATACATTATGTTCTTACTTGCTGGATTTATTTCAATTATAATAAACGAAAGTAGTCAATATGATAAATTTATGAAAGATTTTTTAATAAAATTTGGATACGTTAATAAAATTAATAATAGTTCTAAAGCAGATGAATTAAATTGGATGAAATATACTAATGAAGAAATAGAAACTGGTATGACGTTATTTAAACAATACTATAATTTACCGCATGAGAGTTCATATAATGAAATAGTTAAATCTATGAAAGATGACAGATGTGGTGTAAAAGACGGTGTTTTAAATCTTAATCAAGAACAATTGAAATGGAATAAAAAGAAATTATATTGGCATTTTATTTTGGGATTACCAGACCATATTGCTACTACTGTTGAAATATTTAAAATATGGAGTAATATGACAGGTTTAGAATTTAATCATACTAATGAAAAACAGTATGCTGATATAATTATATCGTTTGAATATGATAATCACTATTATAAATTAGAACCAAACATCAAATGTTCTGGTCATTTAGCAGATAATGTTTTAGGACATGCTTTTCTCCCTGATAAAGATAATAGTCCTAGAGAAATTCATTTACGAAAACGCATAAATTGGTTTTATGGTTTGGGGGATATACCAGAAGAAAAACCGAGTCTTTTTTATGTTTTAATGCATGAAGTTGGTCATACATTAGGGCTTTCTCATAATAATGAGGGTAGACTAATGCAACCTACTTATTTATTTTTTAAAAATACTAATGAGAAATTATTTAATAATATTGACATATTAGATATACAAAGATTATATAATATTGAAAATAATGATAATGACAATCAAGAGGTTGATAGAAATAAAATTTCTACTACTATTGCTCCTTCTGTTAGCACTACTAAACCAACTACTATTGCTCCTCCTGCAATAACAGCTAAACCAACAACTAGAGTAATTAAAAAATCTTATTATCATCCTAAAAATGAAATACCACCAAAATTTGATGATGTATGTGAAACATCGTCTAAAGATTTTGTTTATTTAATTACTGATGGTACACTATTCATTATGTACGGAAAATGGTTTTGGCACTTTGAAGTTCATAGTAATAAAAAAAAAAGATATTATAGAAATGGAAAATTAATTAGAGATTTTTTAACATTTTTGCCGAGTAATTTTACTAGAATAACAGCAATACATGAAATAGGTGTTGGTAAAATAGTATTATACTCAGATAATAATATATATATATATTTGATGCTCTTACTAGAGAATTAGACTCAGGATATCCAAGAACATATCAACAATTATTAGGTAATTATGTTAAATATGATGGTGTTAAAGCAGCTGTTTTAACAAATTCTGGAAAAGTTTATATTTTTTATACTCCTAATTATGTAATGGAATTGTCCAGTTGTGAAGTATTAAAACCCAACAAATTCATCACAGTTGAAGCAGTTTTTCAAACTGAAATAAATTTTTATCAGAACTTTACATTATTCAAATATACAAATGGAAAAATTTATATAATACAAAATGATATGTATAAAGCCTATGATGAATTCATGGGTATAATTGTAAAGTCAGATAAATTTGATTTATCATTATTTAATATTGAATGTTCAAGTATCACTTTAGGTGAAAAATTAAAAACTCTTATGGTGAGGATGTTAACATTTTATGGAGATGATATCAACCATTATCATAATCTTAAAGGAAATTATTTAAACGATGATACTAATAATGATAATAATGATGATGATGAATATAATAATGATTTTAATGATGAATCATATCAAAGTATGAAAAGAGTATCCTTCGTTTCTGGACGTGTTAAGAGATTTAATTCATTTGCCGAAGTGCAAAAGTATAAAATTGATCAGGTTAAGAAAAATGAATTATAAGACAACAAAAATTTCATTAAAAACTAGTCAGTAATCGTTTAATCGTCAAGCATGAACGCTGTTCCTCGAGAGTAAGTAAAAAAATTGTCTTTTTTATTATTAATTACAGATATATTTGTTTAAAGGAAACCGATTCTTATTCTGGGAAGGCGATATCCATTAACTTCAAATATTCAAATAGCTACTATATCAATCATCCTTAGTCATATTGCAACAAATGACTTCATTGAATTTTCCGAAGAAACATGGAATGAGGTCTATAATTATCGTGAATATATTTATAAATTTTTTGATAATATACCTACACCCACTCTTCATCTACTTAGTGATGATACATCAATAGAATTGTTGGATAAAATTGATGGAATTGGAAAAAAAGTTAAATTTAATCAAGTAAATAGTGTTATTTATGTATCAAGTAAAATTTGTAAAAATATGTTATCTCTTTATCGTTGTATTAATATTACAACTCAATGGTTACAATTTAATTTGGATACAGTTTTACAAACATTTCAGGATTTTGTAAAAATGGCTCGTTCTGCTAAGTTTAAAAATTGTATTCTTGAATTGATTGAAAAACATACAATTTTTAACAAATATTCTATTGTACAAAACGAAATTTTATATTTTTATTTAAAATCAATTGTTTTATATTCCAGAACAAATTATATGTAAACAATTTTTAAGTGAAAAATAATTTTAGTGTATTTAATAACAATTGTTTTATATAAATATTGTAGTATTATAAAATAGTATACGTTATAACCTATGGGGTAATTTGTAATAAAAACTATTATTTATAATTAAAAAAAAATCTTAATTTATTTATTTATTCATTTTTTGATAATATACAAAATATATTCAAAAATTACATTTTTTTACAAATATTTTTTATAATTTTTATATAAAATCTCTCTCAGGTACTAGACAATACACATTCTACGAAGATGTTTTCCCCTATCCTTAATTTTATTGTTAGTAATTTTTTTATTTTTCATTAATTTTATTGTGTAAAATTATAATTTATTATGTAATTTTTCTAACAATATTAGTTAGTGGACTGTATTCAACTATACGATCGTGTAGAATTAAACAATAAGCGCTAGTATTCAAAGGTATATCTTTTTTACATTCAAAATCTATTCTAATGTCAACAGTACCATTCTTAATGGATTCAACTTGACGTGAACAATCAATGACAATTAAAGGCGCTATATTCTTAAATTTATTAAGAGTTAATAAATTATCCTCTTGTAATCCGTAATAAGCAGATTTAAATTTTGAATACATTAAATATAACAAACTATAGTTATTTTTATCAAAATCTATGTTTAAGTTGTCGTAAGGATATGATTCAGAGTTAAGATAGAGACGAACATTTGATATATTACAATGATCAAAAATATGAGATTGATTTGATATTTGATCTTTTCGATTTGTTTGTAATGCTAATATTATAAAACGTGGTTTTTCCAGTTGAGTAGATGCTTTCACAGCCCAAGTATGTTTGGTTGAAGATTGTAAAAGAGGATATTCATATAAATCCCAAGTTCGACAGTTCATAGTAACAACATTTCCATTTTCAACAAAACGTAGAATTGCTAATTTATTCATTTCCTCCAATGTAATATGCGGTATTTTCCATTGAATTTTAGTTAATTCAATCGATGCGTTAACTTTGGTGTTATCATACCCAGAAAAGAGAGAATTCAAATCGTTTCGAGATCGAATTAGTATTAATTCTTGTCGGGCATTTATTACAATGTGATTGTAATCTTCGCAAAATCCCAATAACATTCGTAATGGTACACAAAAATTAAAAAATAATTTTTTATCACTCGTTGTATATTTTAAAGCATCATGACACCAACCTGCATTTTCTACATAATTTTTATTAATACTGCCAACTGATAGATAATTTTTAATAGATGTTGTAATCCCAACATTTCTACATTGATCTATTTCAACACCATCCAATTCATATCTAATCTCATCGAATAGAAATGCCATACAATTATTATCAAGATATATTTCATCTTTACCTTCGTCAGTTCTTGTTACTTTTCCTTCTATGTAGAGAAAACTTTGACTTGGTAATATATATAGATCTTGATGTTGGATTGGAATTCTAATTTCATCATTGTTTCTCAAATTTGTATTGGCATAAGGATTATATCCATGAATTTCAATTTTTGTTATTCGATTGTCCAACACGGGTGATTCTTGAATGTCTAGTATGTCGATCATTTTTCACAATGTAACCTAATGATTGTAGAAATTTAATATTTGATAGATTTAAACCTCTTCTACTAAGTTGTACTTCCGATTCACGAGTTGCTCCAGGAATGAGAGTTGAAAGATGATGTTTTTGATTTTATATAAGCATTTTACTTATGCTTCTTTTTAATATGTAATCGAACAGTAATTTCTTCACTACGAAAATTAACTAAATTATCATTTTGGTCCAAAATACGTATAATTAAATGATTTATAATTTTTTGAGTTACCGGGAGATATATTACATTTGGTGGTATCTCAACAATTTTATACCCAGGTGGTACAATTGGTGCAAATTCATGAATTGTGTGCACTAACGATCCGTTGCTATAGGCTCCTGTTGTAATACTACAGCTTATTCGCAAAATGTTCAATTTATTAACGTTAGTAGGAAAGTCTGATTTATGCCATTTGCTTGCCAAAATTGTACGTTTAGTAAATCCAAGTAAAGATCCGATACTGTTGGATTTTTCAAAATGTATATCATAAATGCAGAAGATTTCACTTTTTAAAGTTGTATTATTACCACGTATCGTAATTGGATAATTCTCAATATTGTCTGGATTTACCTCATTTGCTGACAGTGACTCACGTAAAAAATCATTCAATGCTTCTATTTCGTACGAACCATGATGAATATCTATATTCAAATTATCGAAATAAAATTTATCGTTAGTTGCGTCAATATTTGGTATAGAATTAAAAGCTTCAAAACTAATTATACCAAGTTCATAATCTTCATCATTTTCCAATTCAATAGATGGAAAATAATAAGATTCTAGCTGTGAGTTTGTATCGTTTAATGTTAACGTTATGGACATTTTAAGGAGACTGAAGAAATATAATATGATAGTTCTATATATTTTCACGAAGAAACTTAATACAAAGGTGACCACAATTTTTTCAGAAAAATGCTGATATTGTTTATAATTATATACGATTTTTGTATTTTCACCAAAATAATCTATTAATTCTTTCGGTGGTTTTAAATTTCCAAACTAATCAAAATATTTAATATTATCTCCATTTTTTATATATGCAACCCAATGAGTACCAGATCCTTCTTTATTATCCAAATTTACAATTGCACATTCTTTCTTACGAATTTTTTTAGGTAGATTTGTACGCATATAAACACCTCGAAATCCTGGTACATTTTTTAACATTTTCTCCAGATATATATTGGTTGTTACGTCATTTATTTTTTTTTCTTCTTCCTCTGTTTTTTTTATTTGTTTTCTTAATCCACGACCTCTCTTATAGGGAGCCAAATAAAGTCCTTGTCCTTCAATTGATTTATTATGACGTTTTAATTCTTCCAATCGTTTTCGTGCTGCACACATTAGCATTATTCACTACTTTACTAATACTAGCAGCACCACCAGCTAATGATTCAACGGCTGAAAGACCTGCTAAAATAGGTGCTAAAAATGGTAAAAATCCTCCTCGTTTTGCACTTGGAATAATTCTCTTCTTTCTCTTCTTCTTTACAACACCCATACCAAATTTTCTTTTTGTTTGCATTGCTCCATAGACAGCTAAAGCAGCTGCACGTTCTGAAAATTTAGCGTCTTTAGCAGTTATACGTTTTTTTGCACTTTCAGCAAGAATTCGATCAGCTTCGTGTCGCTCTTTCAGATCACTGTTTTTTGAATATGCAATGTCATGCTCTTTACAAGCAGCATCAAGTTGATTAACACCACTGTCTCCTCTTGTCAATCTTTTGTTTAAATGTGTACCTGGTCCACAAAATTGATACCCAGGTATATATAATTCAAATGGAAGAGCATTAATAACACTATTAACTAGTCCTCTACCTCTTTTTCCTTTTGTTTTAAAATTTGACATTCACGACAATCTTTTACAGCTGGCGTAGGACCATCAATATGACTTCGTGACCACGGTTGATTATAATGTTTTGTACACGAACGATATTCTATAATTTCATTATCATATTTTATATGGTCAGGTAATCGATTCCACAAATATTTTATTTCATGTGAATAATATTTTGTAAGAATCACCTTTGGTACATACTTTAATTCCTCTTCTGTCAAATCACCAATACGAGAATCAATCACTATTATGATCATGATTTAAACTGACTGACTCACTCTCTTGAGTGCATTCTCTATATATACCCCTCAACTAACCTTGAATTGTAGTATAAAGTAAAAATGAATTTTATAAAGCAAAATCTACGAATACCAGTTTATAATATAGATAATAAATATTCAACAAGAGCAGAAGAACAACGAAGACTTGGAATATTATTACCTAATACTATCAGAGCATTAGTATGTGGTCCATCAAATTGTGGTAAAACTAATGCAGTTCTTGCACTTCTTCTCAGTCCTCACGGATTACGCTTTGAGCATGTGTATGTTTATTCTAAATCATTAAATCAACCAAAATATTGTTTCATACAAAATGTTTTTAATAATCTAAAAGATATAATTAATTATTATACTTTTACCAACAATATAGATGTTATTCCTGTTAATGATAGTATGCAAAATTCTATTTTTATCTTTGACGATGTAGCCTGTGATAACCAATCAATAATTCGGGAATATTTTTCGATGGGTAGACATTCTCAAATTTATTGTTTTTATCTTTGTCAGACTTATGCTAAAATTCCTAAACATTTAATTCGTGACAATGCAAATTTTATACTAATATTCAATCAGGATAATACAAATTTACGTCATATTTATAATGAACATGTAAATAATGATATGTCGTTTGAAAATTTTTGTGATTTATGCTCAATATGTTGGAAACCAAAATGTAGATTTTTGGTAATTGACAAGGATAGTCAATTCAATAGTGGAAGATATCGTAAAGGTTTTGATGAATTTATAATTATCAAATAAAAAATGGAGAGAGAGAGAGAATAGAGAGTGTCGCATGACAAAAATATTAAAACGTACATGATGTGGTTAATTGAAGTTAGTTATATTGTATGTGGCAAAGACAACACATCATGGAAAAACAAACCAACAAAAGTGGTAGTGAAAATATGAGAAGTTTAAAACAGGTAGAGAAAGTGAATAAAGCAATTGTTAATGCTAGTAAATCAATACGAAAAAATCATCGAGCACTGAAGATGGGTCAACAAGAAGATAGGATGAAAGTTATTAAAAGTTTAGAACCTATTATTCAACCACTACAGAAAATAGTTAATACAACAGATGAAGATAAAATATTAATGAAAATGGAGCCGAGAAAAAAAATACGTTTATTAAAGAGAATCCATTCGGAAACATCTACTCCAATAAAAGAAGGTCCGTTGAAGAGGATTCATCCAGAGTCATCTACTCCAATAAAGGAAGTTCCGTTGAAAAAAATACGTGAAATTAATTTTAATTCAGAAGAAATAAATACAAATCGTCATACTTCAGCAAATAACGCAATTGAATTAAATCGAAATTTACATGATACATCTCCTACAAATGATAATATAATTAATTTAAATGAAAGTTTTAACAATCAAACGATTGAAGAAGAAACATCATTGCCCATGGAATATATATCAATGGATGAATTACCTGTTTCAAAACAATATGCTACAATACAATCAGCTTATTCAAGAGAACTACTTCTAGGACAACATGAAACAATTGATGATGTTTTTGGTATATACACCGATCCTCGTGATAATAAATTGGTAACGAAATTCCCCGTTACGTATGCAAGATACCGAATAAAAAGTATGAAAGCTACCGAACTGTGGATATTATTAATCCCTACGTTACCGACTCGTGAGATAGGCTCACGAGTGGATTATAGCTAACGTCAAGGATAGACCCCGTTGACAGGCAGAGGCCCGGATGAAAAGACCGGCGCTCCAGTAAACGATGTCCAGGTTGTCCTGAGAAGTAAGGCAGGGCCATGCCAAACAACCCAGGCAACCTGAGATAAGGAGAAGCGGCCTCGGGGAGTCCTAAATGAATGACAGTGTCTATAAGTCCCCACGAGGAGGGGAAATAGAACATCGAGTCTGGCTTGAACGCTGGTTACGCGCGTCAAGCAGGCTGCGCGAATGTCGTGCGCAGACTGCCATAGCGGTCAGTCGGAACGCGACCATGGGACTGTGCTGATGTGTCCGTGCGTGCTGGTGAGCGCGTGACGCGGCACTCAGACAGCCATGGGTCGGTTCGCGTACGTGAGGCGTGTGCTATAGGCCAGCCTGCACGTACGTCACGACTGGATACCGGCCAATGCATAGTGGGTTGTGCAGGGGCGTAGTTAGCCCGTTGGAATGTGTCCCGGTGCCCTCCGTAATCCCATAGGCTTGCGCTATGGCTGGACGGGCCGCGAACATTGCCTCCGTGGTGGTCCGCTCCTGGCAGGCTCTATGCTTGGCAAATGATACCGCATGTTCCCGCACTCCTCACCACCACCTGGGTGTGGGTGGTGAGGGATGAATGTATGCTCCTCAGCAGGTAGGTCTGCGAGGCTCGGACTTCCGTAAGGAACCCTCCCCTCTCTCCACGACCTGGCATACTGAGCAACCCTGGCTACCGCTACAGTCCATGTGCATGGCCGCAGGGCTGTATAAGATGCATAGAGAATGGGGTCGAAGGACCCAATTGATAATGTAGGGTTGTTGGCCACCCAACTGACCAACTGGCGCCCTGATACCGATAGAAAAGGACGGGCGAAGGTAATGGGAAACCCCGTAGTGTGAGTGGCCCCTCACACTGACGGGAATAACCTTACAAATTATATTTGGGAAATAAAATCTTTCATATTGATTTTAATGATGTTATAACAGTAGGTGAAAAAAGGTATCAAGGTACTAAAGGATTATTTGAAGTTTTGTTAATAAAATAACCTAATGAGACACTCTATAACGATGAAGATTTAAAACAATATAAAGATATATTACAGTATACAAGTGCACGTAGACGAGGTCATATACCCGGTGAACACATTAAAAGTAGTAGAGGAGATAAATGTATGTTTATTATAAAACCACTCTTTTCTAAAATAAAAGGTCAAGGTTTATGGGTTACTTCTCCCAGTATGCTGCTCAATAGAAACAATAACATTGATTATGTTCATTGGGATGATCCTACTCTTTGCATCAAAAACTGCAGGAAACAATTCACATCAAAATGAAATAATATCTATTATTGAGGAGCTTAAAGAGGCTGGATTTATAATAAATTAAAATAATTTTCATATTTTCAATCAGTATCACGATGACCATCGATGTGTTTGGTAAATCTCTAAATGAACGATACCGTTATCGTTCAGTGTCAAGAAAAAGACCTAGAATAGATAATCCTATTGTAGGAACAGCAAATCAAAATGAATCTTTAAACATTAATGGAGGTGAATATGATGCACACAAAAGACGAATTATAAATTTAGGTGAACCATTAAACCATACAGATGCAGTGACAAAATCATATGTTGATACAGAAGTTAAAAAAAAAGAAAATAATGAAGATCCAACAAAAATTGATAAAGTATTTTTACAGAAGGAAATTTCAAATAATATTCAAAAAATTGATTTGGATACAAAAATAAAAGATTTCAATGAAAATTTGCAGAAAAAATTAGATGATTTTAATAAAATAACTACTAATGTACAATTACAGAATGATAAAGTAAAAAATGAAATAGAAAAACTTGATTTGAAATATAAAGCAAAACAATTTGAGGAAGATTTTGACAGGAAGAAGAGTGAAATTGAAAAAATGGAGAGTAATGTGAAATTGTTGAGTGATAGTGTTAAAAATGAAATTAAGAAATTAAATTTGGATGAGAAGAAGAAAAAATTCGAGGAGGATTTTGACAGGAAGAAGGGTGAAATTGAAAGGTTGGAAATTAATGTGAAAACGTTAGGCGATAATATCAAGAGTGAAATTAAGAAATTAAATTTGGATGATAGAGTGAAGAAGTTTGATGAGGATTTTAATAGGAAAAAGAGTGAAATTGAAAAATTGAAAAGTAGTGTATAATCGTTGAGCGAGAAGCTTCAAGATGAAATTA
Source organism: Prorops nasuta (assembly GCF_024137725.1). Taxonomy (NCBI): domain Eukaryota; kingdom Metazoa; phylum Arthropoda; class Insecta; order Hymenoptera; family Bethylidae; genus Prorops; species Prorops nasuta. The sequence goes on from NW_027116810.1 coordinate 2,149,619, forward strand.
AAAACCTAAATTTAGAGAATAGAGGAAAAAGATTCGAGGAAGATTTTAACAATAGGAAGAGCGAAATTGAAAAATTGGAAAGTAATGTAAAATCACTGAGCGAGAGTGTTAAGAGTGAAATTAAAAATTTAAACTTGAACGATAAAAGGAAGAAATTTGAGGAGGATTTTAAAAGGAAGAAGAGAGAAATTGAAAAGTTGGAGATTGGTGTGAAATCTTTGAGTGACAGTGTCAAGAGTGAAATTAAAAAATTGAATTTGGATGATAGAATAAAGAGGTTTGAGGAAGATTTTGGTAAGAAGAGAAGCAAAATTGAAAAATTGGAGAATAATGTAAAATTGTTAAGTGAGAGTGTGAAGAGTGAAATTAAAAATTTGAATTTGGACGATAAAAGGAAGAAATTCGAAGTAAACTTTAACCCGAGTGCGAATTTACGATTGGTTATTGCTTGGCGAAGCCTTGGCACCGGTCTTCGGAGACTTGGCCGATGCTTGGCAAACAATATTGGACATGTGCAGAAATGATAAGATCGGCAACAGCTTGGTTCGGTTACTCAGCCAATGGTTGTCTGACAATACTGGCACAAGCTAAGTATCAAGGCTGGCCCAGAGACATTTTCGAAGTCAGGCTTTTCCTTGGCAAACAATATTGGACATGTGCAGAAATGATAAGACCGGCAATAGCTTGGTTACCGATACTAAGCCAATGGTTGGCTAACAATACTGGGCCAAAGATAATTTCGAAGTTAGGCATTTCCTTGGCAAACAATGCTGGGAATTGCCAGAATTAATAACACTGGCTAAAACTTGGTTACCATTACTAAGTCAATGGTTGTCTGACAATACTGGTCCAAGGATAATTTCGAAGTTAGGTTCTTCCTTGGCAAACGACGCCGGAAATTGCCCGAATTAATAACACCGGTCAAAGCTTGGTTACCATTACTAAACCAATGGTCGTCTGACAAAACTGGTCCAAGGATAATTTCGGAGTTAGGTTCTTCCTTGGCAAACAATGCTGGGGATTGCCAGAATTAATAACACTGGTCAAAGCTTGGTTACCATTACTAAACCAATGGTCGTCTGACAATACTGGTCCAAGGATAATTTCGGAGTTAGGTTCTTCCTTGGCAAACGACGCTGGAAATTGCCCGAATTAATAATACTGGCAAAAACTTGGTTGCCATTACTAAGTCAATGATCTTCTGACAATACTGGTCCATGGATAATTTTGAAGTTAGGTTCTTCCTTGGCAAACAACGCTGGAAATTATTGTCAGAATTATTGGCAATAACTTGGTTACCAATTCTGAACCAAGATTGTTTTTAATTGAGAAAACTGGTCCATGTTCCACTCTAGATCCAACCTTAATAATTCTTCTTCTATATTAGTCTTTACTAAAATTTTATAACTGGGTAGTACTTGACTAGAAAAGAATCACCAATAGTGAAGTGCCATTGTTGTTTCGGAGCTAATTATTTTTTAAATTCCAATTATGAATTTCATTCCTTCTATTGGGTTGACAACTAAGTAAATCAGAAAAGTATAAAATATAAGTATACGAAATAAAGTCAGATTTACTTAACATTTCATTTATTATGTATAATTTTATACATAATAAGAAATACATCCCAGAACAAACGAAAATTTAGACTCTTATTCTTTCACTACGCTTCACTTTAATCAGTTTCTTTAATAATTTAAATAGGAAAATGTTAATAGTAACGGCATAGTAACGCTTTAGGGAAATCCCACAATAGCAAGCTATTAGCAATTATTTGCAAGGGCTAACGTAAATTTAACGATTTTACATTTTTTTCTCGCTGTGCATACATAAGTCAATAATTGTTTAATATGAAGCGTAACAAATGCTTAGGGACAAATCCCACAACAATATATGTTAGCAATTTCTCACCTTCTTACAACATTCAATTAACATAAATAAAATGTTCTTATCTTTTGTTATTTAAAAAATGCTTAACATTAATTAATTTAATACAGTCTTTTGAATAAAAATTTTAAAGTTTATAATACTTATGTTTACATTAATATAAATTCAAGAGGAAGATCGCAAAATTACTATTTCAATGAAGTAGAAAAAATGCTTAACTTAAATGCAAAATAAAGAGATCTATATGATTTTATGCAAAGTAAAGCAACAGTAGATTATAGAATAATATAAAAATATGTTCTTGCGTCTCATTTTTAATTTTCGCACTTAAAGAGGAGGACGCTTGGAGCGAGTGTGCAAGAGCGATTGGGTGTATTGTTTTGTTGTGTGTGTGTGTTGCGTGTGAGTAGTTAGTCGTGCGAGATATGAAGTTAAGGATGGACGTGACGGTTCTGAACATGCGATAAACGGAAAGGAAGGAAATAAGGAAAGGAATGAAATAAGGAAAGTAAGGAAATAAGGAAAGTAAGGAAGGAAGGTAGGTTAACTCTCTTATCAATTACACACGGGTAATTGAAATATTATTGAGAGGTGAAAGGCACGTACATCATTATTATTAAGGTATGATGGTGGGTTGTTACTATTGTTAAGGTATGTGATTCAAATTTGTATGGGGAATAACAAGTATATAACAAGTATTTTTTATAACAAATTCCCACTCCCTCGCATTAGGTTATTTAAGGTAATACATCGAACAAAATATAAAACCAGAATTGTTGAACTGTGCCACAACTTTCTACGAACGCAGCTTTTTTCCACCTTCTCTATCGCATGCTCCTGAAAGCCATTTGCTAACTGCAGTTTTGATCTCCCCTGGATTAGTGTGATGAATATCAACAAGAACTTCTGAAAGAATATATAGATATTTGTATATTGAATGTTGAAAATGCTAATAAACATTATTAGGTGTAATTATTTATACATACCACATTAAATCTCAAATGTTTTAGTGACACTAAAGTTTTCTTTTCCTTTTCCTTTAATCTGTCGTCCACATCCACTATATTTTAATTGGACATCTTTGGCAAGTAAACTTCCTAATGTTTTTGAAACTGCATCCTTAACATTTTTTGTTGTGTTTTGCATTAGTTTAATCCATAGTTTCTGTGAATTTATTTATCATTAATACATACATAAAAAAAACAAATAAACATGTTTCAAATCATTTTCCTTACCAATGCATCACGTTTTTCATCACTTGCAAGAGCCAAATCAAATTCAACAAAGTCATTATAGGTTTTAATAGGTAGATTTACTCCAATTTTGGATTTGCATTTAGTCAAAGTTTCTCCTTTTTCTCTCAAGCCTTCCAAGTTTACCATATTGTCTACTATTTCATTAAGTTTCTGTTCCAGATCATATTTCATGCTTCTTTGAAAATTTGTAACAGCTTTACTTAAAGTTTTAAATTCTTGCTTTAATTCATCCAATTTGTCATGCAGACTTTTATCTGTATCTTGTACTACGACTTCTTGGTTTACACAATCTAATAAAAAATAATAAGTGGAAAAGGTTTAAAATTGATATAAGACTTATATAGGATGCCGAAAAATCTACGGAAACCGCAAAAATGTCAAAAAATACTGTTTAAAGTGCTGAAAGAGATCTATTTACCGATCTTAATAATTTAACCTTGGTTGGCGTCGACAAAATCAGGGCAAGGTCATCTTGGACGTTTTAAATGGAACCTTTAATTTAATATTGCGAATTTTGAAAAGAGCTTTTGAAAACACTGTAATATTGTGGAGATTTAAGAGTTATGCAATTGTTTTGAATTCAAGGACGAAGGGCATGTCCTACGAACGGTATTTAAAATGTGGATTATTAAAAATATTATATCTCGAGAAATAGCAAAGCTACGAACCTCCAACTAATGGCAATTGAAAGGTTATAATAAAAGCTTCTTCCATAGAGGGTGTCAAATTTCGTATGATGTGCCCTTCGCCCTTGAATTAAAAAAAGATGCATAACTTGTTAATCCTTGGAATATTATAGTGTTTTCAGAAGCCCTTAAAAATGTGTTTTTTTTTAATTTTCACGGTAGTAATATATTTACACATAACTTCTAAGTAACATTTGTTTTCGAGTCAACAATTCATCTGTTAGATCAGTCAGTCAGCAGTTACTAGTGCAAACCTCACAATTAGTAACTGTCATAACCAAATTATTCTTAAAGTAAACAAAATCTAACGATGCTAGTATAATAATAATAATTAACAGTTAATTTTCTCATTGTTTCCAACGCTTAGTCCCACACGCACACACTCATTCACACTATTGCTGCTACGCTTCGTTTAAACTAAATTCATTAATTTAAAAATGAAGAATTTTGAAAAGGAAAGAATCATTACAAAAATTATAATGAAGAATTAATCAATTTCGATACCTGACATAGCAACACTTAGAGAAAATCCCACAATAGCAAGCTATTAGTATTTACTAGCCAGGCAACGACGGCTAATATAAAATTAATTTAAACTATAAATAATAAAGTATAAAACAGTATCTCTTTTGCTTTTAACGTGTAGCGTAATAATTACTTTAGGGAAGGTCCTACAATTAATAATAATTAAGTAATTTGTTACACTAAAAAAAAGATCGAAAAAATTTCGTTATGAGACGTAATAGTCTTTCCTTTTTACAAATAATACTGTCGCCCCTGACGTTCGTAAGGATTGGAAAAATGGCGCTGATAATCAATATGGACATGTAGCATTAAGCGATCCCGTCTGTGAGATCTTGCAGAAGTTCCTCCTAGGTATATTCGGATAGGATGATCATTAGGATCTCCCCGCAGTACTGTCTGTATACATCCAACTGTCTCTCTTGTTATATTATAGCATCCTTCAAGGTCCAAAATTTCCAAATCTTTACAGTGTGCTATTGCTTCGCAAATGTCAATATCGATTATGCCTTTGTTATCCCTACAGACGACGGTTTTTAATTTGCGCAATTCTCTTAAGAATAATGCACCAACGCTAATATGAAGAAAGCTCATATTTAGACTTTCTAGATTACTTAACGAGCCTAAAGGTTCTAGAGCGAACTGTTCTCTTACGTTAGTGCATCCAGTTATATCTAAACTTTTTAAATAACGCATAAATTCCCCTATTTGTCCTATAAAAATGTTGTCTACCCATCCGCAAAATTGTACAGTGAAGTCTGTTACATAGATAAATCTCTGTGGAATCGATATTTCAATGTCTAGTCGGTTAGGAATTATCTCAAAAAAATCCTGTATATTTCCATCATCGTCATCGTCAAAATCCATATCCTCAACATTTTCTGAGCCTTTGGGGTTGCAATAGAGAAAACTAAGAACTTGCATAGATACACCAAGACTCTCATTACTAGTTAAAGCGTGTAAAATTGAGTTATCAAAATATTTAGGATGAGATATATGCAAAACAGATAAACATTGAAACGCTAGGATAGCATTGACGAGGTGACAACTCCTAACATGAGATTCATCCAAACGTAATGTGTCTAAATTTCGAAGACCCATCAACGCCAGTCCAGTAATATTTTCTCCGATGGATTCAAAATGCGACAATTGGCAGTTATTAAAGGCTCGATATAGATCTTGATCGATATATCCATCACATTTGCCCAATTTAAATATTTTCAAGGATGTAATTCCATTTGCGAGCTCTCGTATTGCAGTCGGTCGTATAGTTACTTTCAGTAAATCTAATTCTTCCACAAATTTGGCACTGTTCATGAGTATGGCGATAATCTGAGGCTGTAACGTAGCGGATAAATCTGTATTTAACGTTTCTCTACGTAAATTCCCCCCAGTGCGTTGAATTAACCAATAAATTGCTTCTTTTGTCACACTCCTGCTCAACCAACGCCAATCTTCCAAATTTAATGTGGTAATATGCCTATACGAATTTTGCATTGCAGCACGCCACTGACGACAAACTTTTTCCATGCGAGCCCTATCAGTATAAGGCAAATAAGACGCTATCTTTTGAATGACTTCATGTGGTAGCTTGAGTCCCTCCGGAGGATTCCATCCAGGAAATGGATCAATTCTTTGCCTAGTTGCTATCAGATTAAGGTCATACCAAGAGTCAGATCGCAATACACGAATAGTTCGATTATGCAGTACTATCGGTGTTTCTTGAACCTTATTCAGAGCGGTAGTTGTTAAATCAGCTGTTGGGAATGTAACAAAGGCGGTATTTCCACTTTGTTTTCTTCTAACAACTGCATGTATTGCGCCATAATCCTTAAAAACTCTTAATAAATCCTCCTTTTTAGTTCTAGGATTTAATCGAGTTATATAGAGTCTTCTCGATGGTACAATTCCTGAAGATGAACCTGCGGTATCCATATTGCTTCTGGTGATAAAATTTAAGTTTGTGTTACATTATTAACGCATACATATATTGTATTGACCCCTGGGCTATTTCGATGTACTATTGCAATGTTTATTTCAAAATAGTGATGGTACATTAAGCTCAGACCAATCAGTCAATGCATAGCATGTCTAAATGATTATTTAATACTATAATTGTAAATTCATAAAAGAAGCCATAAAAAAATTACTTGATTAACTGTAAGAAAAAATTAAAATAATATTGGTAAGATGATCGATATAAACGGTATTGTCCTATAAGTAACGAAAAAATGAAAAGGACATAAAAGACTATTTTAGGTTTATGGCTAACTATTACTTAAGGGATAATCCCACAATAGTAATTAAACTATTAGCAACAGTTACCTGAAAGGTAGTTAGTATTTATAATCGTTCAACAGTTTTTATATCCTTTCCTGAGGAAGTAGTCAGTATATTATTTAAAAAAAAAATGTTCATACTGGTAAACAATCTACAGGTGTAAGAATTAAATTATACTGTATCAAGTGAATTCAATTTAATGCAATAATCTTATTGCATACGATTTTTCATGCAAATTCATTTTTATGCATTTCGATAAAATATTATCCATAGATACATTTTTCATTAATACTTTATTATAATTAGTCTCCAATTCAATTATACCAATTTGTGAACTAAATAATTTTTTACTATTTGCTTTTTTGGCTATAATTGTTCCATTATTAAATACTTCGTTTAATGTCAATATGTTACTGCTAGTATTATAAGTAAATATTTCGTGTATTTCAAAAATTTCTCCATTTTTCAATTGTACAATATTATCCGGCTTACTAACGCTAATAAAACCTATATGTAATTTCAAATTTTTTAAAACAGTAATTTCACTAAGCTTTGTATTGGTATTTATTTTAAATTCCGATATTGCTGCTAAAGATTTCATTTTCGGCCTTGCTGTACTTTCAATTTCAGATAATCGACGAATAATTTGCGATAAAGGGGCACGTGGAGTTCTAACTAAGTTTTTTAATTTACCTAAATAGCTTTCAAAGGGAAAAGATGATATTTGAGTAAGAGGCATTTGAAAATTTGCCACATCGTCCGAAATATGTATTAAATTATGAAAAGTTATAGTTTGACAATCTTCACTATAAAGATTGGGAATTTTAAGAAAAAACTCTTGTAATAAAGACCTGGCTTCTTCTAAACGAGTTATTAATTTAGAATCGCATAAGATTCTGCATGCAATAAAAAGTAATATAAAATGTTTGTAACGTTTTTTATTAAGTATGTTTTTGAGAATAATTCCACCGCCGTATAAAATAAAAAATCTAAATTGTGTTGCTTTCCAGTGAACTAAATCTATGCTACGAAAATGCTTTCTTTGAAATTCTGCAGGTATCGACGGAGTTACAATATTATCTAAAATTTCTTGTAATAAAACTTGTTTATTTTTAATTATCCTAATTTCTTTTTTCCCATAAATCCACTGATTTAATAAATATTTCATTACGCCTAAGCATAATAAATGCATATAATCTAAAATGAAGTGATTAACTGGATCAAAGTTTGGAATAGCTAGCAATGGTGATGTTAAATCTTCTAGGTGGTGTTGAGGCTGCTTTTTATTTCTGAACGTTTCATTAGTTCTTAATGAGCAGTTTATTTTTGTATATACACTTCTGCGATTAACTGTTTTACCTTTAACGGTACATCTTTCACACGAATAAAACCCTCCATGGCCTTTAACACATTTCACGTAACTTCGTGCTGGTGTGTCACACACAAAACCTATTATTTCGAATTTATATATCTTATTGTCAATTATAATTCTATTCTCTATTAACCCATTAACGTCCAAAATGTCAAAATTTCTTGCACGTTTTCAAAGTGATTTTTTCCTATGTAATTGGCGTTGAAAAAATTCTTGAACCACATATTCTGATGTAAAATTGCATGCTCTTTCAGAATCCGTTGCCAGAATCATGATAAAACTCACAGGAAAAGAGATATGCTCGATTGAAACATAAAAAACACCAAAATTTTCGAAAAAAAAAATTTTTTAGGATTTTTTTTCGAAGTGTTACGGTGAAGATATCACCTTGCGACCGTGATCAAAGGTGATCATGGGAGTTGAAGTTTAACAGGGAATTTTTTTGTTGACCTTGAACCATCGCTTCTTTACAAAATGGCGAAAAAAACGAATTTTTTTTTTCAATCTTCATCAACTTTTTTCTCGAAATCTATGGTCTTTAGAAAAAAATTCATAAAAACAAAAATGCCTTAGAATCAATCGAGGAACATTCTCAAATTTTTTCAGAATTTTTTGAGACAATTTTTGATTTTCCTGGAATCTTGTGAAATGGAATTTTCAAAAATGTCTCCAAAAATTCTGAAAAAGTTTTAGGATGTTTCTCGAGTGCTTCTAAGACATTTTTGTTCTTATGAATTTTTTTCTAAAGTCCATAGATTTCGAGAAAAAAATTGATAAAGTTGAAAAAATAAAAATTCGTTTCGGCCGATGTTTTGAAAACCTATTGGTAAACAAACGTTCTGTCTACGAAAACTCGGAAAAATTTTTACAATATTGCTCGAATGATTCTAACTTATTTTCATTCTTTTTTCAAAGACTTATAGATTCCGACAAAAATTTCATCCTTTATTTCCATTTCATTTCGGCAGATAAGCGTAATTTTTGGTCTCATGTATTCATGAATATTCGTATTTTTTTGTTCTCTTCTTTCGTATTTTTGTACATACGGATGAGTGATAAATAAACGAAATCATTAAATTCATACATTATGTCGCGGAAACGTGTAAGATCTTCTGAATATGAATCAGATTCTTCAGATAGTGATTCAGAACGCAACGTATTGATTCCGGATCCTGACTATTCAGGTTCCAATGATTCTGGTTCCGATTTTGATTCAGATTGCGAACATGAAATACCCAATATCACTTACAATAAAGCTCGTGCAAATTATTCTGAAAAACAAGATAAACTTGAAAAAGGTCATGAATTCACTTGGATTGAGGGTGAAAAGTTACACCCTGATTCTTGTGAAGATAAAGTATTATTGTCCGAATCGCAAAAAAAGAAAATACGTAGGAGCGAACCTTTTCAATTGTTTGAAACCTTTTTTTCTATTGAAATGAAAAAATATATTATTGATGCGTGTAAAGACAATGGTTATGATCTGAAATTGAAAGATCTTGATACTTTTATTGGAATAGTTATTTTTTCTACATTCAATCCCAGAAAATCACAGAGAGATTACTGGTCATCTGATCCGTATTTATCTAATGAAGTAGTTTCTTCTGCAATGTCTCGCCAACAATTTGAAATCACAAAATCTAAATTGAAGTTTTCAAAAAACAAAGACAAAGATTCAAATGATCGAGGATGGCGCGTTCGTTCTCTACTGAAACTTTTTCAAAATAACATCATGAAATTCGGAATATGGAGAACTGCTCTATCCGTTGATGAGATGATGGCCAAATCCTATGCAAAAACTGTTTTGAAACAATTTATTCGAGGAAAACCGATAAGATTTGGTTTGAAATTTTGGGGCTTGTGTACTTCGGACGGCTATCTACTGAATTTGGATCTTTATTGCGGCAAGAATTCTCAAATTGGAGATAAGTTATCTAAATGTGCTTTAGGTTCACGAGCAGTATTATATTTATTACAACCATTTTTTCAAATAATAAGTTATAACAAAATTTCTCAATTTCATCTGTACTTTGACAACTTCTTCACGAACATGGATTTGGTATTACATTTGAAGAAATTGCGTTTGAAATGCACTGGTACTATCAGAGATAATCGAGTAAAAGAAAAAAATGTGCTTGATAAGAAAGCTCCAAGAGAGACATATGTGGTGAAGCACGACGTAAACAGTGGCATAAATTTCATTACTATCATGGATTCGAAGCCCGTCTCAATAGCTTCAACTGCAGCAGGTGTCAATCCTCTATCTATTTCAAAAAGATACAGCGCAGAGACTAAATCTAAAATTGAAATACCTTTTCCGCAAGCTTTTCACCTATATAACAAATTCATGGGAGGTGTTGACCTGCATGACGGACATTGCAATGACATACTCCCAAGTATACGATCAAAAAAATGGACATGGGTAGTTTTTATGAGACTTATACAGGCGTCTATTACTAATTCTCTTGTAATTTTCAATGCTGCTAACGATGGAAAGAAAAAAGTTGGAATAAAAGAGTTCACTATTTCGATTGCCAAATACTACTTACAAAAAAGTAGTCGCAAAAGTAAAGCACATGGACGATCTAATAGTGACAAATTGAGGATTTGTTCGAATGGAAACTGTCCAATAAGAACAAGAATTTTCTGCAAAACATGTAATTTAAATATTTGCAATAAATGTTGGCTAAAAAAGCACACCTAAAAGTATGAATAAGTGAGAGGCAAGGGGACTCACGGAAAACAAGCACCCCGAGACGTGAGAGGCAAGGGGACTCACGGGAAAAAAGCACCCCAAAGGAGACAGAATTTTACCACGTCCACGCCGTAGTCTCTGGGTAATGCTAAGAGTAAAAAAATCTTCCTAAAATTTGCACAGAAATCGTTTTTTACCAATAGGTTTTTAGAACATAGCGGCCGAAACGAATTTTTATTTTTTCAACTTTATCAATTTTTTTCTCGAAATCTATGGACTTTAGAAAAAAATTCATAAGAACAAAAATGTCTTAGAAGCACTCGAGAAACATCCTAAAATTTTTTCAGAATTTTTGGAGACATTTTTGAAAATTCCATTTCACAAGTTTCCCGGAAAATCAAAAATTGTCTCAAAAAATTCTGAAAAAATTTGAGAATGTTCCTCGAGCGATTCTAAGGCATTTTGGTTTTTATGAATTTTTTTCTAAAGACCATAGATTTCGAGAAAAAAGTTGATGAAGATTGAAAAAAAAAAATTCGTTTTTTCCGCCATTTTGTAAAGAAGCGATGGTTCAAGGTCAACAAAAAAATTCCCTGTTAAACTTCAACTCCCATGATCACCTTTGATCACGGTCGCAAGGTGATATCTTCACCGTAACACTTCGAAAAAAAATCCTAAAAATTTTTTTTTTCGAAAATTTAGGTGTTTTTTATGTTTCAATCGAGCATATCTCTTTTCCTGTGAGTTTTATCATGATTCTGGTAACGGATTCTGAAAGAGCATGCAATTTTACATCAGAATATGTGGTTCAAGAATTTTTTCAACGCCAATTACATAGGAAAAAATCACTTTGAAAACGTGCAAGAAATTTTGACATTTTGGACGTTAATGGGTTAAACTTGTTGATTCTTCTACAAAGTTCTTTAAAAACTCTGAAACATGTTTTGGTTTGGATTTGCCACAAAAGATGGCTACAGCAAATGGTTCCATGTGAAAGTCACTTACTATTTGTAGTAAAATTGGCCATAACTGTGTACTTGATGATCTATAAAGAGGTATACCGTCAACATTTATTAGTACTTTAATAATTTCTTTATCATATATTTTAGGGTTAACTATTTTTCGAATTTGATTTTCAATTCCTAAATAAAAAAATTCATCAGTTTCGTCTCTTCGACTCAACATAGGTCTTATAGTATAATCTCTATTTCTTCTATGGGTTTTCAAAAAAGTTTCAGGATCTTTTGGTAAATCGTACCCTTCTTCCCTCAATATATTAAGAAGTTGACACAGAAATGTATTAGTTAGGGAATTAATATTTTTAATAACAATTTCACGATGCTTTGCTGAAAAATCGACAAGTTCAAAAACACTTCGGCTTGAAGTTTCTATATCATTTACGCTTTCTGTTTGTATCGATGAACCACTATCTGCACTTTGTATAAAATCCACTTCGTTGTTGTTTGGTATGATTTCTTGAAATTCAACATTGCTACAATAAGCGTCTTCAGAATTTAAAGAACATAATTCTTCCATTGTATTACCGATTTGATCAATATTACTACTGTAATTGCATGGAGAAATTTCTTTAGAACAAAACAATTGATCGTTTTGAATCATTTGTATATTATTTTCACTAACATTGTCATTACTATCACTTTCGTCATTTTCCGTACTCGATAAATAATTCTGTTTATCTTGTTTTAATGTTCGGTATTTTTTGACGTACTTATAATTGGAACTTTTCGATCTTTTCATTTTCAAGGGCCTGGTTTTATTGATTTTATATATGACTATATAATAGATTGGTTGTCTAACTGCTTAACAAATTGTTTCGAGTATATCCCACAAAAGTAAACTATAAGCAATAATAATATTTGTATATACGTTGAAGGAAAATTGATAATTTTAATGGATAATTGGTTTTTGAGAGTTGTTCAAATTACTAATAATAAGTTTAAATAGATAATATATATTTGATAATTAAAACAATTATAAAGTGAGTTCTAACTTGATTAAACTCTTCGCGAATTTTCAGTTAACTGTGTCGTTTATTACTCGTTAAAGCTGTTCATTCATGTTTTGAAGTTGTGGAGGGGAGGGGGGTAACAGTTTAGCAAAACTAATCAAATCGATGCTTAAGCTTTGCTTTTTTACATATTTTATACGAATTTTCCCGTTTAAAAGTCATATAGCCCTGCTTCAGAAAAGAATCCCAAAATTACGATGTTTTAAAGAATTCTCCTAACTTCAAAATGATTAATGTGTGAAAATTACTTTACACCTAGCACACACTAACAATTAGGGAAATTCGCACTGTATTATGAATTTCTTGATACGGCAAATTTATGTTTAATCTTTTTAGGTTTCTAGCTCTTGCAGTCATTAAATAATTATTGAATAGCCAAATGCTTAGGGATAAATCCCACAATATATATTAGCTTATATATTAGCAATTAACTATTATTTTTAATTCTTTTGTTGATGTAAGTAAGTGCATTATGCATGGCAATAAGCACACCGTAGAAAGTCAAATTGAATCAGAAGCTATTACCTTATTAATTATTTTAAAGCAACGTTAAAGATCTTATACATACACAACGTAACAAGTCATAGAGAACAAGCATATCAGAATTAAAATTAAATTGCTAAAAGTCTTTCGATGAAATAAATGTGTGCATCATGCTTGGTGACAAGTACACCGTAGCAAGTCAAATTGAATCAGAAGCTATTACCTTATTAATTATTTTAAAGCAATGTTAAAGATCTTATACATACACAACGTAACAAGTCATAGAGAACAAGCATATCAGAATTAAAATTAAGTTGCTAAAAGTCTTTCGATGAAATAAATGTGTGCATCATGCTTGGTGACAAGTACACCGTAGCAAGTCAAATTGAATCAGAAGCTATTACCTTATTATTTTAAACAAATATTAAAGATCTGATACATACACAACGTAACAAGTCATAGAGAACAAGCATATCAGAGTTAAAATTAAGTTGCTAAAAGTCTTTCGTTGAAATGATAGTGTCCTTATACATGGTAAAAAGTACACCGTAGGAAGTCAAACTGAACCAGAAGCTATTACCTTATTATTTTAAACAAATGTTAAAGATATCCATTACTATATATTAAACTATACTTAGACAAATACTTTTAGCATCTGAAAATTAAGTAGGAACTTTTATCAAAGAAGATTGTTTTTATGTCATACGTTGAAGTCAATTTGTGACAAATGTTTTATGATACATACACACCTTAACAAGTCATAAAAAACAAGCATATCAGAATTAAAATTAAGTTGCTAAAAGTCTTTCGATGAAATAGATGTGTGCATTATGCTTGGGAAAAAGTAAACCGTAGCAGCTCATAAGGAAATATTCTATGTTCCTCTAAACCTATTATAAAATATTCAACAGTATTTAATAAACAGCATTAGAAAAGTAATTTCTTAACTTTCAATTGATGTTAGCAATAACAGCAATTCTTACGTAACAGTAAATTTGAATTTTAAGTATGACACAGTTAACAGTTAAACACGCTTTGAAAAATAGATTGGTCTGAGCTTACTTGGTTATGCTGAATAATTAGTTCATCGTAAAATAAAAAATTAATTGTTGTATTCGTCGTCCTTATAAAAACAAAAGTCGTAACGGCCACTAATACTGTTTCTCACTCTCTTTCACTTTCACACAGAGTTTTTGTCTTTTTTATCCGCTTTCAGTTTTTCTGTCTCTCTAATCTGTTTGTCTCAACACCTTATAAGCTATAAATTTCCCTTGATATAAATATATGGTTGTCGAATATCTGTTGAAAGTAATACTAATAAATATATGTTTCATAACTTAATTATTATATATATATTTTTGCACTGTTTTAAAAATACCTGCAATTTAATAATAATTTTATCAATCAATTGTAGGAGATAAAATACCGAATAATTAACTCGAGCAATTATTAATAGATAAATGGATAAATTTAATCCACACTCTTCGCGACTATTCAGTAAACTAAGTCCGTTGTTGGCTTGTTGCGCGCAAGCAAAGTAGGGCCAAAGCTCGCTGCTTCTTGTGCCAGGGGAAGGGGGGGAGGGGTTAAAAAAACTGAAGTAACGGATACTGAAGCTTTGTTTTGATTATATGTTTTATACGAATTTTTGTAGGAAAGACGTAGCACTGTTCAAGATAATAATCTCAAAATTATGATGAACTAAAATTATGATGAGTCAAATTACTAATTATTTATTACTATATCAAGGTAGACTTGATTTAAACCCTTCGCGAAATTTCAGCTAGTTGCGTCATTTATTACTCGTTAAACGTGTTCATTCCTGTTTAGTAGCGGGAGGGGGGGGGGGGGGTAACAGTTTAGCAAAACTAATCAAATCGATGCTTAAGCTTTGCTTTTTTACATATTTTATACGAATTTTCCCGTTTAAAAGTCATATAGCCCTGCTTCAGAAAAGAATCCCAAAATTACGATGTTTTAAAGAATTCTCCTAACTTCAAAATGATTAATGTGTGAAAATTACTTTACACCTAGCGCACACTAACAATTAGGGAAATTCGCACTGTATTATGAATTTCTTGATACGGCAAATTTATGTTTAATCTTTTTAGGTTTCTAGCTCTTGCTGTCTTTAAATAATTATTGAATAGCCAAATGCTTAGGGATAAATCCCACAATATATATTAGCTTATATATTAGCAATTAACTATTATTTTTAATTCTTTTGTTGATGTAAGTAAGTGCATTATGCATGGCAATAAGCACACCGTAGAAAGTCAAATTGAATCAGAAGCTATTACCTTATTAATTATTTTAAAGCAATGTTAAAGATCTTATACATACACAACGTAACAAGTCATAGAGAACAAGCATATCAGAATTAAAATTAAGTTGCTAAAAGTCTTTCGATGAAATAAATGTGTGCATTATGCATGGCAATAAGCACACTGTAGAAAGTCAAATTGAATCAGAAGCTATTACCTATTTTCAAGCAATGTTAAAGATCTTATACATACACAACGTAACAAGTCATAGAGAACAAGCATATCAGAATTAAAATTAAGTTGCTAAAAGTCTTTCGATGAAATAAATGTGTGCATCATGCTTGTTGACAAGTACACCGTAGCAAGTCAAATTGAATCAGAAGCTATTACCTTATTATTTTAAACAAATATTAAAGATCTGATACATACAGAACGTAACAAGTCATAGAGAACAAGCATATCTGATTTAAAATTAAGTTGCTAAAAGTCTTTCGTTGAAATGATAGTGTCCTTATGCATGGTAAAAAGTACACCGTAGCAAGTCAAACTGAATCAGAAGCTATTACCTTATTATTTGAAACAAATATTAAAGATCTGATACATACACAACGTAACAGGTCATACAGCACAAGCATATCAGAATTAAAATTAAGTTGTTAAAAGTCTTTCGTTGAAATGATAGTGTCCTTATGCATGGTAAAAAGTACACCGTAGCAAGTGAAACTGAATCAGAAGCTACTACCTTATTATTTTAAAAAAATGTTAAAGGTATCCCTTATTATACTGTTACGTCCCTAACCAATTAATCCCGAAAAACTAAAATTATTTTATTAAAAGAAATAGGATAATTGAATGTGATCCCATATGCCAGAATCTGTAGGCACCGTCGCCGGGACCTATTCTTTGCCGACGTTTGCATCTTGCATCGTGCGACTCTAAGTTCGTGAGAGAATTCTACCTCCCACTCACTCTAAGATGCTTTTATTCCTATTGGCCAAAGATAGGATAAACTCATTTTAAAAAATGTTTTGATTGGCTTAGCCATCTCCCTGGATCACGATCTAGGACCCTGCGTCGGTTAACTCGATTTGTCTTTAAGACAGTTCTAATTGTACCTTCAACGAAAACAGCCTTGCAAGGCTATTATACCTGTTACGGTTAATAAATAAAAAACCATTAAAAATTATCGAAGTCTACTTTGAGTGTGCTGCATCCTTCTACACGAATCCTTCATCGAATTTCCTAAAACTACTACCAGCTGGTAGGTAGCGGTCACTGGAGCCCACAACAAAAACTGTTCCTGAGTTTACTATACAAGTCAGGACATAACAACTGATGTCAGAAGTGGGATACCGCTCTTTGGGAAAATCATCGAGGACTCGCCATAATATTTGGTAACTCGCTGGACAACGCTGAACGAAGCATCCTATCGCCTATCCAAAACTGAATTGGAATCAACATCGAATTAGCCGCCTTGCCAAATTCTGCTTGGGTAACCTCTTCCAACGACTACAACTTCAACCAACGATTGCACCGCATCATCGCTCATCGACGACTCTACTCACCTTGTTATTCCACGATTAAATAGTAAAGTCTAAAAATCGACATGCCTGACGAGCACGGTCCTTATGTGAGTAGATCGATCCCCTCGGGGAATCAATCCGTCGGAGAACGTTCCATCGCGAATATTAGTTGTTCCGATCAGAGAAACATCGTTAAAAGCGTAATCGAGGGTCTTCCTAGCTATGACGGGACCGACCCATTAGATCTAAACAGACTAGTTAAGAAAATACTTAATGCAAGGAGATACGTAGACAAAGTTGACGAAGAAGAATTAGTTTTCCAAGCAATTAAACACTGCGGAGAAAAAGTGCAGCAACGACTAAAACCGTTAAATATCGAAACGTTGCAACGACTAGCCGACGCGCTATCTGAAAATTTCCGCCGCGGAGATGAACTCGTAGAGCATATAGAAGAAGCAGTGAAACTCGATCTTCAAGACGGAGAATCCATAGCCGACCTCGCGTGCCGTTTCCGAAAACTAGCTTTGATACTAATAAAGTACACGGAAGAATATAAATGCTTGTCTGCCTCGGAATTTATTAATAGATTTATCGCAAAACTGTATCATCGAGCACTTCCGGAAATAATCAAGAATTTTCTAAGCAATTCTTACCCGACTCTAGAAGGAATAATAGAAGACGGATTTAAACTGGCCGATAGACATTCAATAAGCCGAGAAAAAAAATTCTTTAGATCGAACAAATCGAAGGAAAGTTTTAGGATAGCGATGGCAACTCCGACCGCGAAAACGAAAGACAAATGCGATCATTGTACGAAAACCAATCACTCATCGGAGGATTGCTGGTTTAAAGACAAGTAACCCAAAAAGGAGTCACAAAATACTGATTCCAATAGCGAAAAGAAAACCGGAGACAAGAAACTTATTGTGTGTAGATATTGTAAAAAAGCCGGTCATGCGATCGATGAGTGTAGAACCCGAATTCGAAATAATGAAAAAAGAAATAAAAATCAAAAAAACTTGAGTCAAGATTCGGGAAACGGAAAAAACCCTCCACGTTCGAGCGTGGAGTCGAGCTCACAAAATTAATAAAAAACGAAATTCAGCCTGCGTTAATCGCCCACTGTAAATTCGCCAAAGCCTTAGAGAACATAAATCCTCCTACTCTCCTTTTAAATTCCAAGGAACTAAAAAACCCAAAATCCAAATTCCTAATAGACAGTGGTTCACAATTGAACCTCATCAAGTACTCCGAAATCAGGGAACCCTCTCTTATCAACTCACAAGAGATTTATACACTTAATGGGATATCCGAAAAAGACCAACCCAAAACGCTGGGTCATCTCAATCTCACTATCCAAAATCAACCCTGTCAGTTTCATGTGTAACGTTATTCTCGTCAGTGCGAGGGGCCACTCACACTACGGGTTTTCCCATTACCTTCGCCCGTCCTTTCTATCGGTATCAGGGCGCCAGTTGGTCAGTTGGGTGGCCAACAACCCTACGTTATCAATTGGGTCCTTCGACCCCATTCTCTATGCATCTTATACGGCCCTGCGGCCATGCATATGGACGGTAGCGGTAGCCAGGGTCGCTCAGTATGCTAGGTCGTGGAGAGAGGGGAGGGTCCCTTACGGAAGTCCGAGCCTCGCAGACCTGCCTGCTGAGGGGCATACATTTCTCCCTCACCACCCACACACAGGTGGTGGTGAGGAGTGCGGGAACATGCGGTATCAATTGCCAAAGCATAGCGTTTTGCCAGGAGCGGGCCACCACGGAGGCAATGTTCACGGTCCGTCCAGCCATAGCGCACGCCTATGGGATTACGGAGGGCACCGGGACACATTCCAACGGGCTAACTACGCCCCTGCACAGCCCACTATGCATTGGCCAGTATCCAGTCGTGACGTACGTGCAGGCTGGCCTATAGCACACGCCTCACGTACGCGAACCGACCCATGGATGTCTGAGTGCCGCGTCACGCGCTCACCAGCACGCACGGACACATCAGCACAGTCCCATGGTCGCGTTCCGACTGCCTGCTATGGCAGTCTGCGCACGACATTCGCGCAGCCTGCTTGACGCGCGTAACCAGCGTTCAAGCCAGACTCGATGTTCTATTTCCCCTCCTCGTGGGGACTTATAGACACTGTCATTGTTTTAGGACTCCCCGAGGCCGCTTCTCCTTATCTCAGGTTGCCTGGGTTGTTTGGCATGGCCCTGCCTTACTTCTCAGGACAACCTGGACATCGTTTACTGGAGCGCCGGTCTTTTCATCCAGGCCTCTGCATGTCAACGGGGTCTATCCTTGACGTTAGCTATAATCCACTCGTGAGCCTATCTCACGAGTCGGTAACGTAGGGATTAATAATATCCACTGTTCGGTAGCTTTTATGTTCTTTATTCGGTATCTCGTATACGTAACGGGGAACTTCGTTACACATGTTATATCGGACGAACTACCAATCCCTTACGCCGGAATTTTAGGAAGTCCTCTGCTCACCAAACAAGGTGGGAAATTAGATTTCAAAAATAAGTACTTGGAACTCGGAGGAGTAATCATTCCTTTCTTTGATAAGGAAAGGGTCCTCTTAAAGGCTAGGCACAAAACCCTAATGTACTTGAGGACTAGCGAATCGGAACTTAGAGAAGGCTATTTGCCTCCACTAAAAATTCAAGACAGTATTCTTGTAGGAGAAGCATTGGTTACTAACGATAATGGCATCGCCTACGTATACGCTGTTAATACTCTCGACAAGGACATAGAATTAGATGTACCCGTAATTTCACTGTATCCATTCGATGCGAGCATAGACGAGGATAATCAAGAGAATGCCACTAGCTCTCCTAACGGTCCTATTAACCAAAATAGGCCAGAGAGAATTTTGGAACTCATAAGGTTAGATCATCTAAACTCCGAAGAGAAAGAACACGTGATGGAGATCGTCACTGAATTTGAAGATATATTTTATCTACCAGGCGAACCTCTCAAGGCCACGAGCGCTACCACTCACCGCATCCTTACGGTACACCCTCATTTGGCCTAAAATGGCGGCTGTTAAAAATGTATAGTAGTCTCCACTCTACAAATTTATAATCGAAGCATATGCTTCATCCACTTACTGTTAGAGTGCGCAATAATAAAGTTACTAGAATACAGGGACGCACATAAAAAGTTCATATTTTTGAAGGTTATAAAATGTTTTGAAAATATAATCTCCAAAAATAACATTACACTTGTCAATTTTTACAGATGTATAATTGGCCAAAGCCAATAGCAATTTTATCAAGCAATAGTTTCAAATATCCTTTTCGATAAGTATATTTTTAAATATCCATAGTAGTTTACTTTGAATTAAGAATAAAATATCTTTGTGTAAATTTTATTTAATCTTTACAGAATCCAATTGTATTTCTAAGCGTAACATTATATTGTTACACTGGAGAAATTTAAATTGCACAGGCATAACATGGTGAGAGTGAAGCGTTAAGCTGCCCTACCTAAAATGAAAATATCTAAAGGCTAATGCGAAGACATAACATTATGAGATACTCAGTATAATTCAATGCAGGTGAATCAGAAAGGGTAAAATTCTATTATTTATATAATAATATTCTCCTAATATTTATCTTCAGAATAGGTACATTATAACTCCTAACCCTATGTTTGCTTCATATATAAGGTCTAATGGTGTAAAAGTGCGCAAACTCAATATTGAAACATATACAACATTTTATTAACAATTTTAAAGATGAAAGAGCACATTCATGTCAGTATAAACCTTCGATCATAATAATTAATTTAGGAATGACCTTAAGTTGGAATATTTAATCTATGTACTCTTAAGCACACTGCACAGTTTTACATCAACTTATCCTTTTATATCACTAATTTCTTCATAGATTATTGTAAGCATGGTATGAATTTTTGAGCATGTATAGGTTAATCTACGCAAAAGTATCACACCTAATTACTGGCAGAAGCTCATAGCTGTCCTAATAGTTTTTATAAACACTCCTCTCTACTTGTAACCATGTGAGTATAATTAATGGTTGAGCAATAAATTCTATGCCATATTTGGGGAATACTTACAGCTTCAATTCTAAATTATTTTCCTTTCTACCACTGGATTTGTGTATGCCATTACTTAGAATTAAAAGAACAACATACGCTCTATTTATTTACTAAATGTACTTTATTTATCTGTCTGTTGCAGATTTACTACGTTGCTTATGTGGTTATAGACTACAGAAATAATGCAAAGACAATGTTGATAGACTTCGAGTTAGAAACCGTATTCAAATATATTTCATCCAGATATTTTTCAAGCATGTGCAACTTTTTGGCTATAATTAAGAAAAGCTATTTATTGTTTAAACTCTTTTTATTTTAACAATGTTTTCTACAGTGAAAACTTCAGATCTCATTAGATGGAATCAGCAACATTATAAAGCTTAAATCACGAATTAATTTAATATAAAATATTAATATTCAGTTTGAATAATTGACAATTAAAAATTCTTTCTCTTTTCTTATAGATGCGTAATTTGTGTATATAAACCTTATGTTTTCTGAAAATAAAGTATATACAAAATTAACTAGCAGGGTTACTAGAATATGTAGTGTAGGATTTGATGAAGAAGGGATGAAAATCGGGTTTGTTAGCAGCAGAAATGGTTTCAATATTTGATGGGAGACTGAGAGATCAAGGGAGAGATGGAATGATATGAAGAAAGGTAAAAAAGTTATATGAATGAAGGGGATGAAAGCGTTGATTAAAGTGGCTTAGATTTCAGGTGAGTGAGATGATTGAGTGAAGGAAGAGGAAAGAGAGAGACAGGAAAGGAAACTTAAAGAAAGATATTGAAGAAATCGAAATAGGAAGAGAAGGGGAGAGACAAAAAGTATACCAAAATCTATATTAATAGAACATAAGTGGTTTATGATATAAAAATGGTAAGCAATATACCGAAGGAGTAAATGAAGAATCAATGAGAAGAGTGTCTGATTATAGTAAAAGTAATATTATAAAATCAATATTGATGATAGTTTGGCCGCAGTTTGTTATTATATACCCCAAGGGTTTAGACATTAAACTCTTTATAACGTAGAAGTATTTAATTCTGCATACCTTTATTCTTGTTTAAAATTTTTTTCATTTTTTTCATAAAATTTGTATGTTTAAATACAGAGAGCGCAATATAGTTTTTCAATAACGTGCTTTCTGAAAATATAAGTCTATATTCTTTACAGAATTCATTATAATCATTAAATGGCGGTGGGACTCTCTTGCCATTCACTAAAATATTGCTGTGACTCAAATGCTCTTCATAATATAAAGAGAGAATGTCTTTTAGTTTAGCTGTAACAAAAATTTCCAATTACCACACTTTCTAAACAATAAAATTATAATATACTATGTATATTATAATATTAGATTAATTTTTCTTATGCTTACTAATAAATGTGTGCATATTAGGACGAGAACCCATGATTTCCTTAAGAAACTTATGGTACCTCTCAATGCAATTATTAGTTCTAGTTTTTTGATTATGCACAGATAGAATATTAGCATCAACTTTTTTTATCCACTGTCGTTTCACATAATTTAAGAGCGGTTTTAACTCATCAAATATTTCCTTCTCACTTTGAATATCGCAGTATATACAATCTAATGCATGATTTATTAAATGGGGTGGCAGTAATGGTATATTATAAAGTTTGCGCATGACCATTAAAATTTTAAGTTTCTTATTTATTTCCATATTTATCATATTATGAAAAACATTTCTTTTTTTCGCATTTTTTCTTATACTCTGCTAAAAAAAGGTATATAAAGTATTAATTTGAAACATATACAGGATGTGGCAGAATGTACTAATAATATTGTTTTAAATTATTACCGCGGCCTGAGACAGAAAAAAGCATCTGACAAAAGGTTTATGTCCTGAAAGAGTATATATCCTGTTACTATTTGTTGATCTTGAAACTTCATTTAAAGATGTTTAATTCTAGTTGATCTCGAAAGCTTCTCGAAATATTATATTAATTTATTATTCCATCCAGTTGTTTACCAGATTATATTTTAACTTAAAAGTACTGTATGTAGGTGAACCATTATACGTGTAGTATTTTCAAAAGCTCTTGAGATAAAAAAAAATAACAAAGTACCTGACGAGCGTTTCAAATTATTTTCTGAAGTCAATTGAATATTACCAAATTGACTACTCTTTAAGGCCATAAAAAATTTTTCTTATGCTTTTTTCTTAGACCGCGAGAAAGGCCTAAAAAATCGTGATGACCACTATATTGTATATTCTGTATAATTATCTATATGCTATTACATAATTTTATAAATCAATTATAAAGTATTAAAAAACTTACGTAAACAAAATGAAAATAGCATCCTTGTAAATGTGTATTCGGAAAATGAAAAGAAATTGCATTTTGTAAACCTTTTTCAAAATCTGTGATGATTTTTTTTGGGTTCAATTGTGGCACAATTTTCAATTTTATCAATTCAAAAATCTTATTGTATGTATTTTGTGTCTTCCTACTTGCTAAAATCCATATAAATGGAATTGCCTGCAATAAAAATTATTTAAATGATTTGCTTTTGTAGAATCTCTAATTCTTAAATCTTTTTATAATAATTTACAGCATAACCTTTTTACTTTTGTTCTATATTTAAACTTTAAATTATTGAAAATTGGAAAATAAAGAACGCGCTTAATGAAAACAGATTATAATTTACTTTTCCATTATAGTCAGCCATAATCGTAATAAGTTGCCTACAATTCTTAATTTTAGGCCTCGTTTCAAAAGTTCCATCGATGTAACAAGTTTCTGTATTTTTTAGTTTACGCGTCAATTTTTTATCATGGAAAATCACAAAGTTAACCATGTTATCTTCGAATTGATAACAATGTATTTTATGCAGTTCATTTATTATATTAAATTTTAACAATTTTTTCCACTTCCTAGAGGATATAACATTTTGTAATCCATTTAACGACTTCAGTGTCCAAGACTTATCGCCGGATTTCCACTTTTGGAGTGACTTTTCTATTTGTTTAAATGGGCATATTCGTGCGATTCCAGGCTGCCTGCAGAAAATGTATGCCTTTGTTAAATATACTATAGGCTGAAGGCAGAGAACCGTCCATAAGCTTTTAGGGATACCGTAAGCGTTACCGCAGTTTAAGGCAGTGAAATCTGTAAGGTAACGCCGATAACAACCTCAGTCTCACTAGAGAACGCATTACGTTATGGATTTCTCTACTAAAAACAACGATTACGGTTACGGTATCCCTAAGAGTCTACAAACGGTTCTCTGCCTTTAGCCGTAATTTAACTTACAGAGTAATGTTAGCCATGTGAGATTGATTGACAATCTTTGGATGGATTAGATAGCTTATATAGAATATCCTATTTTAATTGAACTACCCAAATGTCACCTAATCTAATTGTCCCATAAAATAATGTTAAACAATAGTTGTTTTGATTTCGAGGGTGACACAAGATGATGGCATTGCGTTCACTTGGAAAGATCATTGCACGGCAGTATTCATGTTGCTTTCAGTTTTTCAAATAGAGCGGTTTTAGTATTATTACATTATTCTGTAGCTAATCTCGAGAAATTTTCAAATTACTTTTTTAATTTTTGCATTTCATCCAGTGGTTTATGAGACACTGAATTAAAACTGCAAATATAATTGTAAGTTTAACTGAAGTAATGGACGTAAAGGCTACCCCAAAGACGTATAATCACTCATCTACGTATAGATTTAAATTTAAATATCTCGCAAAAGACTAAATGAAATGCAAAAATGAAAACAAAGTTTTGGATAGCTTTTAAGGCCTGCTATAAGAATGAGTAAAAATTTATGTGGCCTTTCAATTAAAAAACTTAATGTGATCTTAACATAGCCATTCATATGAATTTTCCATGTCAACTTTACGCTTGCTTCGCTATTATTTGTCCCATTTTAAGCAAAACAATTATTGTTTAACATATATTGAAACAATAATCATTTTTGGAAATGATCGAGAAAACAAATTAAAACGGGGCACCCTGCATATTCGACAAAAACTGCAGCGTGTTATTATTTAAAATTTTATCATTCAATAGAACTTTCTTATTAGGAAATTTTCTTATGGTTTTCAAACATAAAAGCTGATTTATCGAGTTTAAATCGCGTCGTGTTATTAATACGGATGAAATATAATTTCATACATTTATTATTAATGTAGTAATAGTATAGAATGACTAATATTTTTTTATCAACAGAGTCCTATTGAGTGATAATTAACTTCCGGCAATTGTGTAATACGTACTTCTTCACACAAGCATTATATGCTTGTTTTGGAGTCAAAGGATAATCCATTATAGCATTTTGCAAACTTTGCCTGAATTTTGCTTTTTTTTTTAAGTCTCCTAATATTTTGTGATTATGGATCTTCCCAGGATAAAAGTTTTCTTTTTTCGTTATAAATTTAGCTGTGCACGGGCAATTTTTTATGACACACTTTAAATATCTGTGAAATGTATTAAATTAATTTTAATAATAGAATAGTTTGTACGTATACTGGATTTCCATTTAAAAAAATACTTATATAGTTATCAATAAAACATTTGTAACAAATATTATTCTAACAAAAGTTGTTTGACTTATTAGAGGGTGGTGCAACATAACATTTTTGTTTCATTTAATCGACTACATGAAAATTATCATGAGTTATTTTAAATGGTATAGCCCAATATATTTCTACATTTTTTTGTAGATGATCTCAAGAGGTTTACAATACACTATATTGATCTACCATTTATCCCGTTTTTCAATAAAAATATTTCGTTTTAAAACTGCAAAAAAAAATGTAGGTTTATCGAAGCAGTGTATGTGCGAGACCGTATCCCTCATCACACGCTTTGTCGCTTTCCTATGTAAATTGTAATCGAAATAATCAATTAACAATTAAACGAAAATTCATAAATTAATATAGTATTTTGCAAGGTCACTGAAATTATAGATTACAATAAATGAATATATAAAACCATGAAATATAATTCCTTTCAAAATACATAAAGCATAAATGAGCAAAATATGTTTTTAACAAGATGTATGCTGTATGGGAGACTGAAGATAACAATCACGTAGATTTAAAATGATAAGATCTAACTTAGGGTATATATCATTATCTGTCTTCCGCGAAGGTAACAAAATTATGTCTAAAATATTATTGATACAAAATGCTGCAATGACAAATGATTCTTGTATAT
Source organism: Prorops nasuta (assembly GCF_024137725.1). NCBI lineage: Eukaryota > Metazoa > Arthropoda > Insecta > Hymenoptera > Bethylidae > Prorops > Prorops nasuta. The sequence continues at coordinate 2,175,896 of NW_027116810.1, forward strand.
TCTGAAAATAGATTCTTTTATGCTCAAATTTTCTGGTGGATAAATGTTCATTTTTCTATTAAAAAGTCACAAATAATGGTGGTTTTCCAGTTAGTCTGAAAGTCAACACAATCAGACACAATTAAATACAAATGTACATTGCATGCCACACCAACTATATATTTGTATCTAGTTGTGTCCATTTTCAGGATTACTGCAAAGCAAGGAACGTGTAGAATTATTTAGGCTAAAGGAAATTTATAATGCAATTTGAAAGCTTCAGGAATTTTTGACAACATTTTTGTGAAACATTTCTATTTAAAAAACAATGATTTTCTGCATGTTACATATAATACTTATTAATTTATTAGGTAAGGTAGTGTAGTATATATGTATAATATTTGGTATAAGAATGCAACCTCTTAAGTTTCATATTTTCCAGAATAAAGTTATCTATATATTTTAAATTAATTTTTATTTTAAAAGAATATAAATTGTTCAAAATTATATAATATTGGTTAAAATTAACGTAAATTGTACATTTTTAAAGATATAAGTTAAATTTTTATTTTGTACGAATCTCCTTTAACCCTTTCGCTTTCTTAAAGAGATATTAATGGACCTCAAAATTTTTGTTTGGTCAAATGATAAAGGTTGACGAAATATCTCTCCTAAGATTGGGAAGGTGTTAATTATTAAGATGACTGATGAATCAAGAGAAATACTATTATCAAACCAATGTGAATTAAAGCTAACAACATTATGACATTAATATTCAGATTGTCAAAACTTACGTTGTCGTGATACCTTTATTAACATTAAATATACTTCTATTAATTTGATAAGCATGGCCATCTGGGTATATCCTGTTAGTACCTTTATAAATATTTTTGGTAGTATTCATTTTTATATAATATTTCTTACAAGGAAATGATGACACCCAACGAAAAACGACAAATCTATCGCACAAATTAGTTATTTTTCATTTTGTCAATTGTTTTTATCAATGAAATACAATAACGAGTGTTAAATAAATATAGATAAATATACATCTAATGCATTATTAAAGTTACACATAACGACGCAACGCATAAGAAAAAGTACAAATAAATGTTTTATAATATAAAAGTATTTCAACGAATAAACATATAATTTCATACAGTATGTGGTGTTTAATTCGGTCCAGAGCATGAATGTAAAACTTCATTGTATCTTCGCAAATTCAAAATATATTAATTTTATTCAAAAAGCTTTTCTGAAAGTGCAGGTTTCTATATGAATCTAAGAATATAAAATGCTAAAATTGGTATAATATATAATGAACGAAGCTAAGCGAAGTTTTACATAAACCTTGGGCGATATAATTATAATAAACCCTATAGAAATGGCTGTTTATAAAAAATAATCCTTTATAAAAACTAAGAAAGTTATTGGATAAGAAATATAAAACAAATATTCCAAGTCTGAAAAATTTTAATGCACAATTTAATTTAATTTTATAATAATTACCTTTAGGTAAACGCTGTTTTCAAAGTCTAGGGTAAAATACGAAGGGAAGACGTACTAAGTTTAAGATTAAATAAACAGTTTTGTGTTTTTCTTTTTGTATACAAGACTTATCTTACCAGAATCAACAGGAATATTGCAAAACCATTTATTATACTCGCTTTAAATCATATGTAATTCAATGCTATTAAGACACTCTTCTACATAAATGGTTAATATTAGTTAAAGATTCTTAAATGAAAACTTTCTTGTCCGAAATATTAAAATTACTTTCAATAAATAGTGAATAGAAACGTTCTTAAGCAATATAATATAATTACTACGATTGAAATAAGTAATTACACCAAATACAGAAAGTATTTGGTTTCAGAAAATGCAAATTAAGAACTAATTTGTTCGTCCACATTGCAAACAAAAAATTTACTAAAATCTCTAATAACATGATAATAATTAAAATCAACATTCGTTCGATTATCAAAACATGTACCTTTGCAATTAAGATAATTGAAAATAAGCTGGCCTTTTAGACAAAAAGAGAATAACTATTATTTCTTAATTATAGCCAAAAAGTTGCACATGCTTGAAAAATATCTGGATGAAATATATTTGAATACGGTTTCTAACTCGAAGTCTATCAACATTGTCTTTGCATTATTTCTGTAGTCTATAACCACATAAGCAACGTAGTAAATCTGCAACAGACAGATAAATAAAGTACATTTAGTAAATAAATAGAGCGTATGTTGTTCTTTTAATTCTAAGTAATGGCATACACAAATCCAGTGGTAGAAAGGAAAATAATTTAGAATTGAAGCTGTAAGTATTCCCCAAATATGGCATAGAATTTATTGCTCAACCATTAATTATACTCACATGGTTACAAGTAGAGAGGAGTGTTTATAAAAACTATTAGGACAGCTATGAGCTTCTGCCAGTAATTAGGTGTGATACTTTTGCGTAGATTAACCTATACATGCTCAAAAATTCATACCATGCTTACAATAATCTATGAAGAAATTAGTGATATAAAAGGATAAGTTGATGTAAAACTGTGCAGTGTGCTTAAGAGTACATAGATTAAATATTCCAACTTAAGGTCATTCCTAAATTAATTATTATGATCGAAGGTTTATACTGACATGAATGTGCTCTTTCATCTTTAAAATTGTTAATAAAATGTTGTATATGTTTCAATATTGAGTTTGCGCACTTTTACACCATTAGACCTTATATATGAAGCAAACATAGGGTTAGGAGTTATAATGTACCTATTCTGAAGATAAATATTAGGAGAATATTATTATATAAATAATAGAATTTTACCCTTTCTGATTCACCTGCATTGAATTATACTGAGTATCTCATAATGTTATGTCTTCGCATTAGCCTTTAGATATTTTCATTTTAGGTAGGGCAGCTTAACGCTTCACTCTCACCATGTTATGCCTGTGCAATTTAAATTTCTCCAGTGTAACAATATAATGTTACGCTTAGAAATACAATTGGATTCTGTAAAGATTAAATAAAATTTACACAAAGATATTTTATTCTTAATTCAAAGTAAACTACTATGGATATTTAAAAATATACTTATCGAAAAGGATATTTGAAACTATTGCTTGATAAAATTGCTATTGGCTTTGGCCAATTATACATCTGTAAAAATTGACAAGTGTAATGTTATTTTTGGAGATTATATTTTCAAAACATTTTATAACCTTCAAAAATATGAACTTTTTATGTGCGTCCCTGTATTCTAGTAACTTTATTATTGCGCACTCTAACAGTAAGTGGATGAAGCATATGCTTCGATTATAAATTTGTAGAGTGGAGACTACTATACATTTTTAACAGCCGCCATTTTAGGCCAAATGAGGGTGTACCATCCTTACGGTGGACAATATTCCCATTAATACCAGGCAATACAGATTTCCCCCTGCTCAAAAGGGAGAGATTCAAGAACAAGTCTCAAATTTGTTAGAATTCAACATAATAGAGCAATCAAAGTCACCGTATAATTCACCACTATGGATCGTCCCCAAGAAGTCCGACTCAAAGGGAAACAAAAGCTGGAGGTTAGTTATAGACTATCGAAAACTAAATGACAAAACGATAGGAGATGCCTATCCTATCCCTCTCATAACCGATATCCTAGATCAGCTGGGAGGTGCCAAATACTTCTCGATTTTAGACCTAGCGTCCGGGTTTCATCAAATCGAAATGCATCCAGACGACAAACAAAAGACAGCCTTCACCACTCCTAACGGTCACTACGAATTTAATAGAATGCCCTTTGGGTTGAAAAATGCCCCCGCGACCTTCCAAAGACTAATGGATCAGATTCTACGCGGTCTGCAAGGCAACGAATTATTCGTATATATGGACGATATAGTTATTTATGCCCGAACACTCGAGGAACGCGCTAAGAAATTCGAGAAACTCGCTGAACGTCTCAGAGAAGCAAACTTACACTTACAAATTGACAAATCCGAATTCCTACGCACTGAAGTAAAATACCTAGGACATATAATTTCCGCGGATGGAGTCAAACCTAATCCAGACAAAATTAAGGCCGTAAAAGAATTTCCGACTCCGAGAAGTCGCAAAAACGTCAGGGAATTCCTAGGCTTGGCTGGATATTACAGACGCTTTATTAAAAACTTCGCTGAATTAGCCAAACCATTATCGGATCTAACAAGTAAAAACGTAACGTTCGAATGGACACCTTCCCAACAGGAAGCTTTCACGTCTTTACGGGATAGACTCTGCGAGGCACCAATTCTCCAATATCCCGACTTTGAAAAACAATTCATCGTTACTACCGACGCATCAGGTTACGCGCTTGGAGCTATTCTATCACAAGGAGAAATTGGTCAAGACAGGCCCATAGCCTTCGCTTCGTGCGTCCTAAACAAAGCCGAGCAAAATTACTCTACTACAGAAAAGGAAATGGCAGCCACAGTGTTTGCCCTCAAAACCTTCAGACCTTACCTGTATGGTAGAACGTTTATACTTTACACCGACCATCGACCTTTAGCTTGGGTACAAAATATGAACGACCCCACGTCGCGTGTAATGAGATGGAGAGAGAGGCTCAAAGAGTTCGACTTCAAAATAGTCTATAAATCCGGCAAAAATAATACTAACGCCGACGCTTTATCTCGAAACCCCATCGAAACAGCAGAAGTATACTGGAATTCCTCCAAGAAAACCTCTGGACAATCTACTTCTGGGCAACTAACATCATCTTCAACCAGAACTAGCACTGGAACGACTAGAAGAGTTCCTGCGCAAGGAGTAGCGCCTTTACCTAGGCCTGATCAACCAAAGGAAGGGGCGTCAGCTACGTTAAAAACGCAACCCGGAACTTCTTCGACCTCGGCACCAAAAACTGGAACTGTATCTAAGAAGAAAGTCGTCCTGAATGTTCCACCCAGGAAACCTGCTACAAAAACGGATACCACCAAACCTAAATCCATTTTAAAATCGGCAAAACCCAGTGTCAACAAAGACCCCGATTATAAAGCCTCCTCCTACTCACAACAACAAATTTCGCGAGGAAAATCAGATGCTACTTCTAGCGAACCAAGAGATTGGTGTCGCTATCAATTAAGGGAAAGAAACAAAATCCCAAAAACTCTTAAGGGTTTAGAATCACAATCCTACCAAAATAAAACAATCGATAGCGAATTAGAAACGACTGTCGAAACAAGCTCAGAAAGGTCAATCGCCCAAGATTCTGACAACACGGGAGAAACGCATCCGAATACCACGAGTAATTCACCATTCAATGCCAGCGAAATCACTATGAACCGAGATACTACCTCGCGAAACGATTTAATCGACCCCAAACAACCTCAGATGTCAAGTGAATCGCCAATCATTAACACAAGAAACGAGGCCGGACTACCTTCCAGTACTCCCCTACGCAGAATCACTAAATCAAACGAATTAATTAGACCTAATGATACTACTATTGCCCCTTCTACCAATGCCCTGTTCACGCCAGGAACAGAAAATGATACTGATAATTTTGCAAATTCATCTACCGAGACGATTAAAGAAACGATTACTCATAAAGAGAATGATTATTCTCTCTTCATGTCCAGAACTATATAATTTTCGGACCAATCCATTTGCATATCTCCAAGACTCTCCTAGCTACTACCATGAAGAGTCAGCTGACGCGCCACCGACCACTAGCTGTGCCTCGTATAACTCAGAAAATGACGCAAGAAAAAAATCAGGTGATCCCAAACTCAATAACCTGAAGAAAAACTTAATCATATCAAGGGATAACTTAACCATGAGGAAGGACCACATAATATATTTAATTAGATCCAACGGGTCTTTATTAAATTCAATAGGAAATCCCAAAATAAAGCAAACAAACTATCCCATCGGCACAGTGACTGTACAAGGGAAAGGTATTTTTAAAGTCATATATGTTTCTATACTTGACATCTCTACCAATGTCCCTAACGAAACTGACCTACGTATTGCTTTTTCCAATTTAAAAACTGAAATGACTAAATACGACCTCTTCTCTGCCAGGATATCGAATTACCAAGAAAAATTCGGTAACACTACTTGGAACAGAATGGTAACTTTACTAGAGAGCGCCGTGCAAGATAGTGACATTATAATCACTGTTTGTCAAGAATTAATCACCATACCGTCACTCGAAGATAAAGACGAAATTATGAAAGAAAATCACTCGTCATCCTTGGGAGGACACAAGGGAATGGTTAAAACCTATGCCAGGATTAGGAAAAATTATTATTGGGATAATATGAAGGCTGACATCGAAGACTTCGTCAGAACCTGTGAGGTCTGTCAACGGAAGAAATTGGTCCGAATAAAAACAAAACAACCAATGATACTCACAGATACTCCCATGGAACCTTTCGATAAAATTGCCATGGACATAGTAGGACCCTTCGAAATTTCTGAAAAAGGAAATCGATATATCAAGAGACACGGTAGTGTCTCGACGGCAAGTACATAAAAGTAGGTATAGACGTGTCTATACCGCCGTCCAGGCACTACTGTATCTTATACAGCAAGATTGGCCGTCTCAATTTTTAAATCGATTTTTTTCCGTAAATGAAACACTGTCATGATTTCAGTAAAGCTTTTCTTGAAATGGATTAGAACAAGCTTTTATTTGAGCCCATAAACATCAAAATTGGTTCACGCAATCCAGAGATCTCATAATCTGTTAGCTATATATATAACGAATTTAATTTCTTTCCGTCATCTTCTTCTTCTCCAGCCAGAGTGTATGTCTCGGGCTGAAGTTGGTCGCTAAGAAAAATGACGTCATTTTCACAACGCTTCCAACATAATATACTCAACGATCAAACTATGTATGGTTGTGAACTGTCAATTCGGCGACTATATTGAACTGTGTAAATTGTAATGTGAGGTTATTTTTATTTAATGCAGTGAGGTTATTCATCGTGTTGCGATATTGCATTTGTTAATTTCTACAATCACAAATAATTCAATTAACAGTGACTGAAGGATTCGCGAATTAGATAAGTATAATATTATATTTTACAATACAGGATGTAGTATATACTTTGTGGTATTTCTTTTTGCAGATAAATTAAGACAGAATATTTTCATATTCATTGATGAGGATAGAGCTGACTGGATTAAATAAAATTAATATTTACAAGTCTGTGCCAATGAGAAATATACTTTCAACAATAATGTGCATCGGTCATTATCAGGAGGATATTAATTGAAAGAAATTGTTAAGGTACTTAATAACCATATGCTAAACTTTCAGGTATTGAAATCATTAATCAAATACATGTTTTGCTTTTTGTTTTCTTTAAACTGATATTGATTGTAATTATCCGATAGGTTATATCATATATATATAAACAAATATTTTAGATTAAATTATGGCAATGCTAATTTGAAAGATATGAAACATTCCAAAAAATCTTTATTTACGTAAAATAAAAGTTGACCAGTATTTGGATTTGAACAAATTATACGATAGTAGATGTTTACAAAAGATGCGAAGACAACCAAATATTACAGAAGTTAGGTCAACAAGCAATAAAGAAAATGGAGATGGGGCAAAATCAAATACTGGTAAGTAACTGAGATGTTTCATGTTCCTTCAAATATTTATTTTCTTTGAAGATTAAGATTGTTAAATGATGAATTTGATTTCAGGCTTACGCATAGTGTTGTCATTTAGTATTTTACAGTCACTGTGCAAGTTTATTATAGCAAATAGTAATACTTGTGCTTTGACTTAAATACATTTGGTAAAATTGAATTAGAAAACTAAGGAAGAAGGTTCGCTCACATACTGACTATTGGAGTTGAATCAAACATTGGGCTTTTCATTCCTGCATTCTGGTATTTGAAACAGGCAAGGATGAAAGCATTGAAAGATTGGCAAAGTAAGAATAAGCCAATATTCAGATAATCGTCATCCATTGCTCAGCCATAATTTAAGGATGAGATTCATTGGATGAAATTCTGTAAAATTGAGTTAATAACTGTTGATAGTTTTCCTCTGTTACCTATGCTAGTATTCTAGGCCAAAGGCAGTATACTAGTCGTTGGTATGGATGAAAAAATGCACGTTTATTCTCAATTGAAAGTCAGTCCAAAAATTAATGGTTTCTACTCCATTTTGCAGCACCAGAAGTCCGACCAGTTTCAACAGTGTATAGAAATTAGCGAAACGAACATTTGAGGACTCTGGCACAGGAAATGTTATAAGGACGACTCGCCAATATATCTCCCATGCCACCTTTTTCAAGAGTTACCAGCATAAATGTAATAATGATTGGTGCCAAAAAGAAACGTGGTATGCAAAACGACAATGCCAGCTTTGAATATATGCTTAATTCTAGCTTATTCAAAGCTTTGCGAATTGCTTGTCCAGTCATGCCCCTGTATCACCTCAAGCAGCTGATGGAGTTACTGAAGTTTCACAAAGTCAGATGTTGGTAAAAAGTAAAATGTTGATTAACAAATGGAATGATTCATGTTTCTTTAAAATATTATTTTCTTTGAAGATTTGAGATATTTAAATGAGTAATTTGATTTTAGGTTTACTCAGATGTTATCATTTAGCATTTTACAGTCACTGTGCAAGTGTATTATAGCAAATAGTAATACTTGTGCTTTGACTAGAATACATTTGGTACAATTGAATTAGAAAACCAAGGAAGAAGATTCGCTCACATACTGAATATTGGAGTTGAATCAATCATTGGGCTTTTCATTCCTGCATTCTGGTATTTGAAACAGGCAAGGATGAAAGCATTGAAAGATTGGCAAAGTAAGAATAAGCCAATATTCCGATAATCGTCATCCATTGCTCAGCCATAATTTAAGGATGAGATTCATTGGATGAAATTCTGTAAAATTGAGTTAATAACTGTTGATTGTTTTCCTCTGTTACCTATGCTAGTATTCTAGGCCAAAGGCAGTATACTAGTCATTGGTATGGATGAAAAAATGCACGTTTATTCTCAATTGAAACTCAGTCCAAAAATTAATGGTTTCCACTCCATTTTGCAGCACCAGAAATCCGACCAGTTTCAACAGTGTATAGAAATTAGCGAAACGAACATTTGAGTACTCTGGCACAGGAAATGTTATAAGGACGACTCGCTAATATATCTCCTATATCACCTTTGTCAAGAATTAGCAGCATAAATGTGATAGTAACTGGTGCTAAAAAGAAACGTGGTATGCAAAACGACATAGTCAGCTTTGAATATATGCTTGATTGTAGCTTATTTAAAGCTTTGCGAATTGCTTGTCTAGTCTTGCCCCAGTATCAACTCAAGTAGTTGATGAAACTAGTAAAGTCTAGCAAGGTCAGATGGTGGTAAAAGTCAAATGTTGATAAACAGAAAATGTAAATGAATTAAAACATACATTTTACTTAATTATTTTTATGTTGAAAGTATGTTTATTGATTATGAAAAATTTAATCAAACTTTTATTATAGTGAAACTGAAAACATTAAACAAGTAGCCGGGGCATTAATTATGAAGTTCATTTATGCAGAATGCATTACAAATATCAATAAATTCAATGCGTTGACTGTGATATTTTTTCAATATTAATATATATTATTTTATTAGTTAAGCTCTGCTGTTTCAAAAAACGAGAAGTGTGGAAATTTTCTTTAAATTCTGTAGAAAAATTAAAAGAATTATTTAATTTTTTAAATATTATACTCTTACAAAACGTTATGAAATCCCACAAAAAACAGACTTCGCCTGTATAAAAAGGCGGCAAGTACATAAACCATTTAGCATAAATAATATAGTAAAATTATCCTATTAAAAAAAGTAGTGAAATCCAAATATTAGGCAAGTGTATTTTTTCACCTTAGCAAAAGTTAAATTTTTGAAAAAAAAGGAACAACAAAATTACTTGCCGGGCCCGTAACGTCCATGCACAGTGGGAAATTGAATCATGTGTGAGATTCAGCTATAGCGTAGTACAGCAAATTTCATGTTAAAATACAGAGTGAAGTTAGCCGAACCACAGACGATTCTATTTCTCACTGTGCATGGACATTACGGGCCCGGCAAGTAATTTTGTTGTTCCTTTTTTTTCAAAAATTTAACTTTTGCTAAGGTGAAAAAATACACTTGCCTAATATTTGGATTTCACTACTTTTTTTAATTGGATAATTTTACTATATTATTTATGCTAAATGGTTTATGTACTTGCCGCCTTTTTATACAGGCGAAGTCTGTTTTTTGTGGGATTTCATAATACTAACTATGCAAGACCCTTTAACCAAATACAGCCTCGCCATCCCTCTATCCAGAGCCACCGCTGACGATATAGCCAATGCATTATTGGAACATTTAATCCTCAAGTTTGGCTGCCCAAAGATTATCCTAACCGATCAAGGTACAAATTTTGTAGGGAAAATCATGAAAAGCATGACAAAATCCTTGCAAATTGAACAAATCAGGACCACGGCCTTTCACCCTCAATCAAACGGATGTCTCGAAAGAAGTCACCAAGTATTGGTTGACTACCTTAAGAGCTACACCAACAGGAAAGACTGGGACAAGTGGATAACCACTGCCGTATTCAATTACAATACCAGTAAGCACGAAGCCACTGGATATACTCCCATTGAGTTAGCCTTTGGCAAACCTGCACGAATCCCTTCCAAATTTCCTTCCTTGGATAATGCAATTACAGTGGACAAGTATACGCAAAATCGAAAAAACCGTTATCTTGAAATGCTAAACGACGCTCGTACGCGCCTCGAGGGGTCTAAATTAAAATCGAAAGAAAGGTATGACAAAAACGTAAACCCCGTCGTATTCGAACCGGGACAACACGTCTACCTTACAAACAATATCAAGCATGGTAAACTGCATGATAATTATAAGGGACCTTATCTCATAACTAGAGTCATTCCAGAATGTAATAATTTAGAAATAGAAATGTCTAAGAATAAGAAAAAAATCGTTCATTGGGATAGAGTTAAGTTAGCCTTTACTAAGTAGCATGACATTTTCAGATGACAATGTACCACGCAGTTCTCGTCACGCTGACGCTGTGTGCGATAAGATCATGCTCAGGTTTCATCGCCTTCGACTATGGAACGCCAATTACAGAAATAAGTAATTTCAATGCAATAGAATTAGAAGAATGCGTGGAACCTATTCCGAAACCCAAGGTCACCCAAACTAAAATCCAGCGCCTACAGTCCCAAAATTTCCATTCGATACCTGTCAAACAATGCAAAATTGAAGTGAAAAGATTAATTTATCATTGTGGAATGCACTCCCACATTTCCATGGTAAATTTAGGACTCGCGGAATACATAGAGGATACCTCTCGCGAAGCTTGTCTAAAAATATTTCATACCAACATGTATAACGGGAAAAACACTATTTTCAACCAAATACCAATTAACGGAACTACTTCTCGTGCCGTGACGTTCGCCGGAACTGTAACTAACGAAGGCACTTGCCAAGGCGAAAGATATTCGGATTACTACGGGTCTTGGAATAACGTGATCGTCACCGGAGTAATTAAATTCACGATATTAGAATATGACGCTCAGATCAATTTATTGACGAATCAAATCGTACTACGCTCTGGAGTTCGTTGCACTTATCTAGAAGGCCACTGCCTAGACACGGAGGTCGGTAATACTTACTGGGACGTAATTCAAACGGACCAATGCAAATTCTCGTACTACAACGTGCTTTATGAGGAGCCCGCGGAAAACATTAGGGGAGACACACTAGAAAAACTAGGCAAAGAAATCTATTCAGTTGCTATAGGGGATACCTTCTTTGCCCTAGCAGTCAGTACCTACCAAATGGTATGCGGATATAAAATACAGAAAACCGAACACCCTACTCTATTTATTATAGACGATAAGGACGGTAAATTCTTTACTAAAAGGACTTCTCTAGCCACGCGAGATATGGACATTCTGTCATTTGTGAATTCTAAAATAGTCTACGTTGAAAAGAAAATGAGAAACCAGATCGCGAAATTGTATAATCTACTCACGGTAGAACAATGTAAAATTAAAAATGAACTCCTGAAAACTCAAATAGGCTATCAACCTCAGGATCCTGCTTATTTCGCGTATTTATTTATGAGAAAATTTGGTTACACGTCAATTAGAACCGGAGACACTATTCGCATTGTCAAATGTTTACCGGTAGAAGTAAGTCTACGCGAAACTACTGAGTGTTATAATCAGCTACCAGTCTTCAAGGCTGATGACAGATACTTCATGACCCCCATAACAAAAATATTACTTAAAAATGGAGATCATACCGAATGCAATAAAATTCTCGCATCTACCTATCTTATCAATAACACGTGGCTCGAATTTACGCCGCAAATCAGTAGGGCTATCCCCCCTATGAAATTAACTGCGTCGCCCTCTCCAAATTTCACATACGAATCGCCGCATAACTTGGCCGCGAGTGGAATTTATTCCAACCAAGACATACTAAGACTACATGAAAATATTATGTTTCCGATGGAAAAACCCGCCATAATTCATACTATATCTCGCGAAGCCACAGGGCACAATGACGGGAATCATAACTTACGAATCAATAGTCTCCTAGATGAGGCAACACTCCAGAGCCAAATAAAAAAATCATGGGACAAGTTCTTTAATTTTCTAAACTCAATCGGAAATATTAGTGCCGCATTATTAGGAATCTTCGTAATAATTAAAGCAATAAAATTCGTATTAGATGCTCTAATAAATGGATACGCTATCCATTCGGTGGTAGGATGGAGCGTTTGGTTACTCGCCGCCATATGGAATACCTTAGCTAATTTTGTAATACATACTAAATCAAGAAAACCTATTTCGGACGTAGAAAACCCCATGGAAAACGAACAGGGAAATAGGACGTACGCTATCCCTATCGCCCCCTCCACTAAACCAAAGCGCAACGAGTCCTTTAAACCTATCCCCCATGACCTACCTCAGCCGATTCCTCGTCAAGAGATGCCTCACTTTAACCCACCTATTTCTCAAGACCTGTACCCTAGATTATAAATTTAAGCGCATCATAAACATTTTGTATAAATGTAAGCAAATCAAAGCGAGCCTTCGCTTCTAGCCTACTGTATGTAAGCTTAATAACTTTTAAGTCACTCTACACAGGTCGACATACCAATATATTATAATCAAACCATGTAATCATTCTAGAATTAAGTTATGGACTGCAACATTGTGGCTTATGGGATTAACATCTTAAACAAATGATCGAGGACGATCTATCTCTAAGGAGGGAAGTGTTACGTCCCTAACCAATTAATCCCGAAAAACTAAAATTATTTTATTAAAAGAAATAGGATAATTGAATGTGATCCCATATGCCAGAATCTGTAGGCACCGTCGCCGGGACCTATTCTTTGCCGACGTTTGCATCTTGCATCGTGCGACTCTAAGTTCGTGAGAGAATTCTACCTCCCACTCACTCTAAGATGCTTTTATTCCTATTGGCCAAAGATAGGATAAACTCATTTTAAAAAATGTTTTGATTGGCTTAGCCATCTCCCTGGATCACGATCTAGGACCCTGCGTCGGTTAACTCGATTTGTCTTTAAGACAGTTCTAATTGTACCTTCAACGAAAACAGCCTTGCAAGTCTATTATACCTGTTACGGTTAATAAATAAAAAACCATTAAAAATTATCGAAGTCTACTTTGAGTGTGCTGCATCCTTCTACACGAATCCTTCATCGAATTTCCTAAAACTACTACCAGCTGGTAGGTAGCGGTCACTGGAGCCCACAACAAAAACTGTTCCTGAGTTTACTATACAAGTCAGGACATAACAATACATTAAACTATACTTAGACAAATACTTTTTAGCATCTCAAATTTAAGCAGGAACTTTTATCAATGAAGATTGTGTTTATGTTTTATGTTAAAGTAAATTTGAACATACTGCTTATTGGTACTTGCACACCGTAACAAGTAATGCATATCATAATTTAAACTAAATTGCAAATAATTAATATTTTTAAAGTAATAGCAATTATAAAATATGGAATCTATGGAAGTTTAGAAAAAAGAAAACCATAAAAATTGAATATTATCAGAGAGCAAAAAATTTACTTTTTAAATCAAACTAAAATATTTGATAAATAAATCAGTAGTATCCAAACGGTTCTTTTTTTGAGACTATCTTACCTTTTTCTGGAATAACTTCTGCTAAATTACTCTTAGTAGTGAAAACACTTGTTAAGCTACTTCTCGAAGAGTATAATTCCGGATCCTTAGATAATCTATCAATCCGTCTAGATGCTTGATTAAAATCGGCTGCAAAAAATTATATTTAATTCATATATTGCATGATTGCATGAATAGTTTTAGTATTTGTAAAAAAACCTTACTTGCTTCTTGAATAAGTTTTACTCTGTACGATTTCCATGAAGATTCTGGTTCTTTATCTGATTTTATGTATTCTTCTATTTTGCTTTCATGTTTTTTGTTTGGATATTTGCAGGACCATTCATTATTCTCACGATTTAACCAAGCTGGCAGAGCATAATCCAATAATACCTTGTCATTTTTAGGTTTTTCAAATTGCACAATCACTACTTTCGTTGATTCTTTCAGTTTTTCTATAGATTCCCCCATTCTTAAAGTTGATTAATTGTAAAAATACAATAAAGAAATTGACTGGTACCGTCTTGAGCGCTGCATCGTTATGCACAAACTGCCTCAGTAACAAATGACGTTGCTGTGCCAATAACGTGTTGAAGCTAGTCTCTACTATGCCCGCTACCCCTTCCCCCACTATAAAGTATAATATTGGTATACCCCGTCTCCTAATAGACGGGGGGAAAATGAAAGTGGTGAAAAAAGGTAAAATTACAAGACGAAAGTTCATATACCATTTTTTTTTATGTGAACCGTCTTTTTCGAGTTATTAACCAAAAACGTCCACCAATCAGAACGCGAGAAAAGACCCGCGACTGTGCTTACTATTAGATCTATTAAACTCACTGAAGCTTGCGATAATAGAGAAATAAATAGGGATAATTTGATTCTATTAAATGAAACAAATAATAACAATGTTGCAAAATAATTTAATTGTTGCAGGTAGACTAATTTAAATTATCTAATAACTGCTTTAAATTCACGATCTCGACGCACTTTTGAATCGATTGATGTCTTTCCTCGGGCTCTGATTGGTCGACGTCTTTTTTTAATAACTCGAAAAAGAGGGCTCACATAAAAAAATGGTATATGAACTTTCGTCTTAGAATTTAATTTTTTACCACCCCTTTCAATTTCCTCCGATCATATTAGGACACGGGATATACCAATATTATACTTTATAGTGGGGGAAGGGGTAGCGGGCGTAGTATAAACTAGCTTCAACACGTTATTGGCCCAGCGATGTTGTATAGGTTGAAGAAAAATGAACGTATGTAATTATTATTTATGGCTAAAATGTTATTAGAACTAATTACCACAAAATAAATATGTATTAGCTACAAAATTCACAAGTTTTCAAGATTAACGATGAATGTTGTGCCAAAGCTGTCCCGATCTTGCTTTCTCTAAAATTATAAACTAAACTTTAGCATTGGCAGACGATACTGGTTTGTTAAAGGCTTTTAGGTTGGCCCAGTGTTGTAATTGACAGGAAGGCCAACGAATGGGATTCAATTTCGTGCCAAACTTGCGCCAGCCTTGTTGTCAGTACTGGATTATAAAAAGTTGAAAGGACTGAGTCAATACTTAGCTTTGGTATCAAAATATGAAAACCAACGATTGGCATTCAATGTTGTGCCAAAGCTGTGCCGAGTTTGCTCTCTCTATAATTATAAACTAAACTTTAGCATTGGCAGACAATACTGGTTTGTTAAAGGCTTTTAGGTTGGCCCAGTGTTGTAATTGACAGGAAGGCCAACGATTGGCATTCAATTTCGTGCCAAACTTGCGCCAGCCTTGTTGTCAGTATTGGGTTATAAAAAGTTGAAAGCACTGAGTCAATACTGGCAAACAATGCTGGTTCGTTACTGCTTTATGGACTGACCCAGCTTTGGAATAAATATGAAAACCAACGATTGGCGTTCAATGTTGTGCCAAAGCTGTGCCGAGCTTGCTATCTCTATAATTATAAACTAAACATTAGCATTGGCAGACGATACTGGTTGGTTAAAGGCTGTTAGGTTGGCCCAGTGTTGTAATTCACAGGAAGGCCAACGAATGGGATTCAATTTCGTGCCAAACTTGCGCCAGCCTTATTGTCAGTACTGGATTATAAAAAGTTGAAAGGACTGAGTCAATACTGGCAAACAATGCTGGCTCGTTACTGTTTTAAGGACTGGCCCAGCTTTGGTATAAATATGAAAACCAACGATTGGCGTTCAATGTTGTGCCAAAGCTGTGCCGAGCTTGCTATCTCTATAATTATAAACTAAACATTAGCATTGGCAGACGATACTGGTTGGTTAAAGGCTTTTAGGTTGGCCCAGTGTTGTAATTGACAGGAAGGCCAACGAATGGGATTCAATTTCGTGCCAAACTTGCGCCAGCCTTGTTGTCAGTACTGGATTATAAAAAGTTGAAAGGACTGAGTCAATACTTAGCTTTGGTATCAAAATATGAAAACCAAGGATTGGCATTCAATGTTGTGCCAAAGCTGTGCCGAGTTTGCTCTCTCTATAATTATAAACTAAACTTTAGCATTGGCAGACAATACTGGTTTGTTAAAGGCTTTTAGGTTGGCCCAGTGTTGTAATTGACAGGAAGGCCAACGATTGGCATTCAATTTCGTGCCAAACTTGCGCCAGCCTTGTTGTCAGTATTGGGTTATAAAAAGTTGAAAGCACTGAGTCAATACTGGCAAACAATGCTGGTTCGTTACTGCTTTATGGACTGACCCAGCTTTGGAATAAATATGAAAACCAACGATTGGCGTTCAATGTTGTGCCAAAGCTGTGCCGAGGATTCCGCCAAACTTGGATTGTCGTTGAAGTTCAAACTTGTGCCAATATTGGCTTTTAGCTCGGGTTAACAATGGACCATACTTGGGCCAAGCCTTGTGGCAGGCCTAGGAAAGAATGCTTGGCAACTACAATTGGGCCAAGGTATTGCCGATCGTCAGCATTGGCAAACTACTGCAAGTCCCACTCGGGAACGGGAAGAAAAATGAAATAGAAAAATTGGAAAATAGTGTAAAGTCATTGAGCGAAAAACTTCAAGGTGACATTAAAAATTTGAATTTAGACGATAAGAGGAACAAATTTGAGAAAGATTTTAGCAAGAAGAAGAGTGAAATTGAAAAGTTGGAGAAAAGTGTGAAATTATTGAGCGAAAAGCTTCAAGGTGATATTAAAAATATGAATTGGGATGATAAGAGGAAAAAATTTGTGGAAGATATTGGTAGAAAGAAAAATGAAATTGAGAAGTTGGAAAGTAGTGTGAAATCGTTGAGCGAGAGTGTGAAGACTGAAATTAAGAAGTTGAATTCGAATGATAGAATGAAAAAATTCGAGGAGGACTTTGACAGAAAGAAGAGTGAAATTGAAAAATTAGAGAATAATGTTAAATATTTGAGTCAGAATGTTAAGGATGAAATTAAAAAAGTGGATTTAAGCAATCAAATTAATGAATTTAACGAATATTTTGAACAGAAAAAAAATAAATTTGAAAATTTGGAAAATAAAATGAAAACTATAAACGATTATGTTAATAACGAAATAAAAAAAATAGACTTATTACATGATACTTTTAATAAGGATACAAATAAAAGTTTGAAAGATATTAATAAATTAAAAACTGACGTTAAAGCTCTAAATGATGATATCAAAGGTGAAATTAAGAAACAAATGGACTTTGGTGTAAGTATGATAAATACATTAGCCGAGGAAATTAAACGAATGAAAGACCAAAAATACCTTACTATAAAACCTAACTTCCCACCAATTCCTACAGCACCTTTAGTTACTCCAGAGAATGAACCTGGTAATTTTGAAGAATTATTGAAAAAATTACACGAACTGTTGGATAAGGGAAAACAGAAATGAGTAAAGAAAAAAAACAACTTGTTGATGAATTACATGCTCCAGCACGAAAAAATTTTATTAGAAGACGAGTTATTGTTCATGGATATGACGATTTGTGGAAAGCTGATTTAGTGGATATGCGATTGTATTCAAAAATTAATAAAAATCATCAATATATATTGACAATTATCGATGTATTTTCAAAATATGCTTGGGCTATACCAATTAAAACTAAAAGTGGAAAAAATGTTACTCATGCATTTTCCAAAGTTTTAGAAGAGAGAAAACCAAAAAATTTGCAAACTGACGATGGAACAGAATTTTACAATACAAATTTTCAGCAACTAATGAAACATCATGGAATTAATCATTATTCAACGTGTAGTATACTTAAAGCATCAGTAGTTGAACGTTTCAATAGAACATTGAAGAGCAGTATGTGGAAAATGTTTACGCTTAATGGAAATTATCAATGGCTGAACATACTGTCAAATCTAGTTAAAGATTACAACAATCGTAAGCATAGAACTATTGGTATGTCTCCACAAAGTGTAACAATTGAACGAGAAAAAGATTTATTGAAAAATGTGTATAATTTCATAAAAATAGCTGTACAGGCTAAGTATAAAGTTGGCGATGCTGTTCGTATAAGTAAATATAAACATTTAATTAATAAGAGTTATACACCGAATTGGACAACAGAAGTATTTAGATTAGAAAAAGTTCAAAGAACAAATCCAATAACATATTTATTAAAGGATTCTACTGGTCAATCAATAGCAGGTGGATTTTACGAGTATGAACTACATAGTGTTGCAAATCCTGATGTATACTTAGTAGAAAAAGTATTACGGAAAAAAGGAAATAAAGTTTTTGTAAAATGGTTAGGATTAAATTCAAACCATAATTCGTGGATTAATAAAAATAACGTATTGTAATTATTATTGTAATCAAAATATTTTTTTAAATAAAAAGTTTTATTAATTCTCATAATTTACTTGTATTATATTTTTATGACCGCATGGTAATGTATCAGTTGAATTTGCTATTAAATATCTATTATCATCGTATGGACTTGGCGCTATTTTCTCCTCACAAATTGTAAAGACATTATGTAAATTTGATCTTATTATATTTTGCTTACATATTAATGTATTGAAATTTTTTAAAGAATCTATATAATCATCAAATTTTATATTTTTTACAACATAGCTTTTAATACCTTTAATACATTTTTTATCCTTATTAACACCGTTGATTCGATATGCATACATTTTTTATCGAAGTCCAACAAATTCTGACATTAAATTACCGTTACATTCATCCTTCATTAAACCAATTACTTTTTTATTAACCAAAGGTATATTATATTTATTATTAATAGGATAATCACTTGTATCAAAATAATCTATTTTTTCTCGAATGAAATCGTAAATATTTTCACACTTAAACTCATAAATTAAACTATCGGTATCAGTATACAAAAGTTTTACGTCTAATTTGAATTTTGGTAGAATTACATCATAGTGAAAGCTATATAAACATACTTTACATAAATCTAAAACGCACATTCCAATAAATATTGGTTTATCAATAATAATATTTAATTTTTTCATTTGTATTGCAACTAAATCTTCGTCAAAAATTAAAATTCGATAAAAATTTGGTTTTGATACCAATGATCTTACACCGTATCTACCTCCCCAATTATTTCTTATATGAACATTACATCTCTTACGTACATTTTCTATAGTTTTACCAAAAACAGCATTATTCATTAATTTGTATAAATTTTTCTCAAAATCACTATTACTTTCAGTTCGTAATTTAGTATTCAAATCAATATAACTCTTCAACCAAAATAATTGTTTAAATTTAAAAATTCTATGTATTTTTTCCAAAACCACACCATGATTTAAAGCTTGTTTCAAATTTCTATAATGCATTACATAACGATACTTATTGTTTAATGTTGCTAATAGTTTTAAAATTTTTGATTTTGGTGGTTTTTTATTTTCCGGACACAGGTAAATCTCTTTGTAAATCGTGAATTTTTTCAGGATAAGAAAGATCAACTTCTATGATGTATCCTGTATCTGAATCATCAGCATAGTCATTTACATTGAAATTTTCACAATTCTCAACCCATTCAAATTGTCCAAAAGGTAAAGCCTGAGACATTGCCCAACCATATAAATTGTTTACATCAAAATACTTTAAATAACGAGATGATTCACTTGAATTATAATTTGATAAAAATTTATTGTTTGCCTTGGCATACCTATTAGAACATTGAATGAGACCACCTATTATACCTCGTTCAATAAATGTTAACATATCTATATCTGTTACTAATTCCAACTTAATATCAGTATAAAATAACATTACTTCCCATGTATAACTTGGTAAACTAAAATAATGAACTGGATCAAGTCTATAATTATGTATACATGATTTTCTAAAATTCTCAAAAATATCTGCCAACAACAGAACATCTGTTTTTAGATACAAATCAGAATATTCACCAATATTTTGAATATTAAAAGTATTCCATACTTTAAGAGCATGTGTATAATCATTCTCTGAAATTTCACATTCTTTTAAATGATTGTAAAATAATTCACGAGATGGAAGTTTTGATTCATTTAAAACATTTAAATCTTTAACATAATCATATGGAAATACACCTTTATGTGTTAATAAATTAAAAGCATTCAAACTAATATCTTGAAATTCTGATTTCAAACGCGTAAAATTATTCTGATCTACGTAATTGGCTAATTTTTCCAGACTAGAATTCAAAAAACGAAATGAATCTAAAAATATAAATTTAATATTACTATTTTTTATAAATTTAATTATAGTCAAAAATTTTTCCATATTTAACGGTATTACTTTTACATCGCCTTCAAAACTATTTGTAATGTCGCGAATTAAAAAATGAGCATCATAATTACTTAAATTATGAAATATGACTGGAATATTTAGTTTTAATTTATAGTTTATATTACATGAATTATGAGCAGCACCTCTAAATAATCCTGTGATATGATCATGATCTCGAACCTTTACATCATTTACACTAAATGGTTTTTCACAAATATAACAAAAACTTGCCTTTACAAATTTTTGAATATCTTGTTTTGACATTTCCATTAGTTTAATATCATTTATTATCTAAAAAATATATATATATATATATCAATATAAATAATAATAATAAATAAAAATTTTGTTTATTTGTGTACTTACTTCTGATATTTCAACAGCAATTTTTTGAAGTTCGTTGGTAAACCATTTTGCACAATCAATACTACGTTGCATTTTAAATCGTGATAAATTAGTATTATAATTACACGAAACATAATATCCAATGCTATACGGTTTATGTTGTTGAAATGCTTTAGCAGGAACAGATAATGAATCTATTTTTTCAAGTAGACATTCGAAATCTGCATATATAACAAACGGTACTTGCAATTTTTTATAATAATTTTTAAATTGTAAAATATTATTATTTTTAACAGGAAGTATTACTGCACAATCTTTTACCAGATTACAATCAACACGATGTTGTATTAATTTATCATTACTACTAAAATAATGCATACAACGATTACAAAAATATTTTGTATGTTTATCTCTACTACATTGGTTAGATAGTAAATATGATAAATTTTTAATTAAACAATAATGATAATTATAATCATTTGAAATATATAACAAATTAAAATGTTTAATTTGCTCTTCTTTCGTAAGATGTGTAGATAAAATTTTTTTCTTTTCAGTTACAAATACATTTATTGAAATTTTATTTAATTTTTCAAATTTAGGAATATCTTTAATGGATATTGAAATTCTAAACCTTCAAAATTCAAATAATTTTTATAATGAGGAGAAGATGATAATAAATTACAATTTTTTTTTGCTGGAAATAATCCTGTCATTATTGCCCATGCAAAACAATCTTTGCTTCGATTTTTAACATTAATAACAGCATGTTTATTTTGAATCCATTGAGGTAATTTGATATACGATGATGCTGTCATTGGATGATATTTAATAATTTGAATAACAATATTTATTATTTTCGAAAGAACCCACCCGAATCTCTTTCCTGAAATTCTTCTAATTGAGTTTTTATGTTAGACATTTCAATTTCATACCAATTTATGATATTTTCAGATTCGCATAATATCTTATAATTTGTATTAAAATATTTTACTTCCTCATTATTTTTTGACACAAATAATCCACTAAAAATCAACATCACCTTGATAAATTTAAATTTAAAAATTGCTTTTTGTATAAACTGGAGAACACTATCTTTTACATCCAACATAAAGCTAATTGGTTCAATATGTGACACATTTATTATAACACCAGTTTGAAGTCTATTTTTGAAATTTGATTGTACTTCTTACCATATATATCTTTTTTCATTCGTTTTATTTATTTTCTTTTCACCACCACCACCAAATTTTCTCATTTTTTGTCATTAAACAACTCGTTTTTTTTCTTTCAATAATTCTCATTAAACCAATTATTCTATTAAGTTTTGCTTCTGCACTTATTTTTCTTCCCACACCAATTTTCATATTCATATATGATTTTATACTTTTTATCGCTTTATTACACTTTTTAATAAAATTTATGTAATCTTCAATCGATGATGATGTATTTTCCGTTAAAGAGTAATATTTTTCACGAATCTCTCTCTCGTAGGAAGTCAACATTTTTAAACAATCAACCATTGTATATATGTATGTTATTGATAATACAAAAAATATTCTATAAAGAGAGAGAGAGAGAGAGAGAGAGAGAGAGAAATGAAGTTTTCTCAAACAATCAACCAACTTCGTTACCGTTGACGATAGACACACTTGAATCACAGTGATATTCTTGAATATGATTCACTCTCTTTTATATACCATACTGTTACAAAATGTTAGTTAAGAAAATATTTTAATATGTATAGTATAGAATTAATTTACAATAATTGTTTTATATACATACAGAGAACAATTGAAGTATTGAAATTAGATTTCTTTTAACCAATTGAAGAATAATTGAGGTACCCTCAATTTCCTCCTCCTCCTCCATCTCACTGGAGAGAGGTTTTTTAATATTACGAAAAACATTTGTATGAGACAGGCAGGAGCTATTAACGCGCGCTTATGGTAGCGAATACCTCCTCGTCTCTCTATCTCGACACACACACACACACACACACACACACTCAAGTTTAAAATATTAATACATTTTTCATGCTGATAAAGATACTCACTGCCTTGCCGACGGGGTCGGGGCCTTGTCGGCGGCGCGCATCCAGGTACACATTCTCTTACACCCTCTACCCCCCTCGGCGGCGGGAAAAACGCGCGGGATTTTGAAAAAAAAGGGGTGGCGGTGGGGGGCGGGGCCTTTTTTTAGGGGCGGGGCCTGGGGACCCACCACCCACCCACCCAAAAACGGACACGAACCATATTTGGACATAACCATATTTGGATCGAAACTTTTTTTGGACTTGCCCATATATGGCTCGATCCTTATTTGGAATAACCCCCTCACCTCTCTTCACCTCCCCTCACCTACACTTCATCCAGGTCCTGTCTAGCCCTACTACTTTTATTCTTTCTCGATTTTATTTACTTAATATGACGAAAAACCTAAATCTTTGCAGCAATGTTTAACTGAGAATGTCGCTTAAGTAATTCGTAGATGCTCAATATCATGCTAGACTATTTTATACTGACAGATAGTGCAGAAAAGCAGCAAATTTCAATAGACGTAAATTATTCTCATGGAATAAACATTATGTCGATAAAAGATCATCCCTCTACCAAAATTACTAAACAAGTTAAACATTTAAAATAGAAGCAATTGTCCTCGACGAAATATATTACGCTTTTCAATATTTAAATAATAAAAATTGGGAAACGCGTGCACATGAAACATTAAGATTTTACGCGATTTTGAGCATCGTACGTGGTGTTTTATAAATGGAAGAGAAATGGGAGAGAGAGAGAGAGAGAGGAGGATGCTTTTGCTATGTTAACACACGCCTGCTGCGTCAATGTTTCTCGCTCGCTTCTATTAGCCTCTCTCTCTAGGAGCCAATGGATCAAGCTGACCTGGCGTCTAGAAAGAGAGACTGCTAGAAGTGACAAAGAAGCGACATGAGCACTATTGATGTCTCGCTCTGCTCACTCACATCCGCTCTCTTTCTCTCACCGGACAATCCTACGCTTTGCCCCCACCACGCGATTCAATCGGGTCCTCCTCTCCTTCTGGGGCGAATAATCTGGCTAACCCGTATACATATATAATCGTATAATATATCATTAATCAAGAAACACTGTAGTGTCTCGACGGCAAGTATATATAAAAGTAGTAAATAATGACATTTCTATACCGCCGACGCTACCGTGTAACTTATGCAGCAAGTTTGGCCGTCCTAATTTTTAAACCAATTTATCTGCATGAATAATCTATTATCATGATTTAACTAAAGCTTTTCCTAAATTGATTTTGAACAAGCTTTCATTTGAGACCATAAACATGAAATTCGGTTAATGCAATCCAGAGATCTCATACTATATTAGATATACAGGGTGTTTCACGTACGGCGCCCCAGCTCAGAAAGTCAGTAATAAGACTGAGGAGCGCGTGGAGGGGGCAGACGTACGTAATAGGCCGGAGAGCGAGCAAAAGAGAGGATGAGTGGGAGAAGGATAGAGCTATACGCAGGTCTACGATACGCCTAGCGTATTGCCTCCCCCCGCTACCCGTATATGACTCAAGTCCACCAGTCTCCATTTGTTAACTGGTGCTCTCTCTCTCTCTCTCTCTCTCTCTCTCCGTCTATTTAATATGGAGATGCAGAGCTTTACTATCTTTTCCGCACCACCTAGAGGTAGATAGCAAGGCGCGTTTTTTTTTAAGTGGTTTCCCCGGTAGGCCTAATCCACTATACTAATTTATAAATGTTCGAATTGCCTTCCTCTTTGTTGAACGCAGAGTTCAGCTCTTCGAACAATGTCGCGCGTTGCTCGGTGCACCATGTCGGACGTGAGTGTTTGGAAGGCCGCAATAATTGCTGCACGAACCTCCTCTTCTCTACCCCCACGTTCATTTTCCACCAGATTCTTAATATGTCCCCATAAAAAGAAATCCAGTGGAGTTAAGTCTGGGGACCGAGCCGGCCAGGTGATCGGGCCACCACGACCCATCCACCTGTCGGGAAATTGCGCATCTAATGTGGTACGGGTATTTCTATGAAAGTGTGCAGGAGCTCCGTCATGTTGGAAAATCATGTTTTCCCGCACGAGCAGAGGCACATCTTCCAACAACAACGGTAGTTGCTCTTGTAGAAATTCCACATACTTCTCTCCATCTAATTTAGGTGGGAAGAAAACTGGTCCTATCTGAAAACAGAAAAAATATAATAATTTTAAAAAATGAATCAAACATCCAATAATTTATTCAATCAATTAAAATAGGTGTCTACTTACAACCCGGTCTCCAATCAGTCCAGCCCACACGTTGATTTTCCATTTATATTGGAAGGCGCCAACTCGGGTTGCGTGGGGATTTTCTTTTGCCCAAAAAACATAATTTTTTGAATTGAATACGCCATTAGGCGTAAATGTGGACTCGTCCGTCCACAATATCTGGTCTGGGAATCCACTATCCCGCCTGCATTGTGCCAAGAATCCTACAGAAAAAAAAGAAGCATGAAACAATACAGTTTTAAGCAGCTATAGTATCTCAAATTATGTCAACACATACCCATGCAGAAATTTACTCTTGGCTGCCAATCCCTTGGTAGCAATTGATGCACTCGCTGCATATGAAAAGGATGCAAGGCGTTTTTTCGTAGAATACGCCATGCCGTTGATATTGGCGTATTGAAGATGCGTGAAATTTGCCTCACGCTCGACCTAGGATTTTCTTCCACATACTCCAGTACTCTTAATGCAAGCTCGGGGTCTGCACAGCTACGATTCCTTGAAAATTCGTGCACTTTTCCCGTGGCCTTGAAATTTTTTACCACCCTAAGGATGACCTTGTGGTCAGGGTGTCTCCGCGTAGGAAATCTCTCTTTGTAGATTTGTACAGCTCTACGCGCACTTTGCTTAGCTTCCCCGTAAGCAAAAATCATGTCAACGTATTCGTTTTTCGTAAAGATCATGGTTGTTGCTCGGTCAAAATCTATCACAGACTACGAGAAGCAAAGTGTTTTGATTTAAAACGTCAACTTTTAGCGGCGAAAGATAAAGGATTGTTATTGAAAACTAACTAGGTGCGCGGTATCTTTGATTCTTCAATGTTTCTTGCGATATAAAGGAATCAAAGATACCGCGCACCTAGTTAGTTTTCAATAACAATCCTTTATCTTTCGCCGCTAAAAGTTGACGTTTTAAATCAAAACACTTTGCTTCTCGTAGTCTGTGATAGATTTTGACCGAGCAACAACCATGATCTTTACGAAAAACGAATACGTTGACATGATTTTTGCTTACGGGGAAGCTAAGCAAAGTGCGCGTAGAGCTGTACAAATCTACAAAGAGAGATTTCCTACGCGGAGACACCCTGACCACAAGGTCATCCTTAGGGTGGTAAAAAATTTCAAGGCCACGGGAAAAGTGCACGAATTTTCAAGGAATCGTAGCTGTGCAGACCCCGAGCTTGCATTAAGAGTACTGGAGTATGTGGAAGAAAATCCTAGGTCGAGCGTGAGGCAAATTTCACGCATCTTCAATACGCCAATATCAACGGCATGGCGTATTCTACGAAAAAACGCCTTGCATCCTTTTCATATGCAGCGAGTGCATCAATTGCTACCAAGGGATTGGCAGCCAAGAGTAAATTTCTGCATGGGTATGTGTTGACATAATTTGAGATACTATAGCTGCTTAAAACTGTATTGTTTCATGCTTCTTTTTTTTCTGTAGGATTCTTGGCACAATGCAGGCGGGATAGTGGATTCCCAGACCAGATATTGTGGACGGACGAGTCCACATTTACGCCTAATGGCGTATTCAATTCAAAAAATTATGTTTTTTGGGCAAAAGAAAATCCCCACGCAACCCGAGTTGGCGCCTTCCAATATAAATGGAAAATCAACGTGTGGGCTGGACTGATTGGAGACCGGGTTGTAAGTAGACACCTATTTTAATTGATTGAATAAATTATTGGATGTTTGATTCATTTTTTAAAATTATTATATTTTTTCTGTTTTCAGATAGGACCAGTTTTCTTCCCACCTAAATTAGATGGAGAGAAGTATGTGGAATTTCTACAAGAGCAACTACCGTTGTTGTTGGAAGATGTGCCTCTGCTCGTGCGGGAAAACATGATTTTCCAACATGACGGAGCTCCTGCACACTTTCATAGAAATACCCGTACCACATTAGATGCGCAATTTCCCGACAGGTGGATGGGTCGTGGTGGCCCGATCACCTGGCCGGCTCGGTCCCCAGACTTAACTCCACTGGATTTCTTTTTATGGGGACATATTAAGAATCTGGTGGAAAATGAACGTGGGGGTAGAGAAGAGGAGGTTCGTGCAGCAATTATTGCGGCCTTCCAAACACTCACGTCCGACATGGTGCACCGAGCAACGCGCGACATTGTTCGAAGAGCTGAACTCTGCGTTCAACAAAGAGGAAGGCAATTCGAACATTTATAAATTAGTATAGTGGATTAGGCCTACCGGGGAAACCACTTAAAAAAAAACGCGCCTTGCTATCTACCTCTAGGTGGTGCGGAAAAGATAGTAAAGCTCTGCATCTCCATATTAAATAGACGGAGAGAGAGAGAGAGAGAGAGAGAGAGAGCACCAGTTAACAAATGGAGACTGGTGGACTTGAGTCATATACGGGTAGCGGGGGGAGGCAATACGCTAGGCGTATCGTAGACCTGCGTATAGCTCTATCCTTCTCCCACTCATCCTCTCTTTTGCTCGCTCTCCGGCCTATTACGTACGTCTGCCCCCTCCACGCGCTCCTCAGTCTTATTACTGACTTTCTGAGCTGGGGCGCCGTACGTGAAACACCCTGTATATATATATCGAATTTCAGTTTTTTCTCCATAAACTTTTTCTTCTTTTCCAACCAGAATATATGCCTCGGGCTGAAGTTGGTTGCTTAACGTAGATGCTAGTGACATCGTAGACGTAAACGTAAATGTAGTTGCACACAATTGTAAATAGTATGTCTCTGTGTGTATCTCAGCGATATATGATTTACTTCGTTTATTACGGTAAATCAGGTTAAGCTGCAAGTTTGATTGACAGTATTAACCTTAAAATAATTTGAACCCAGTTTCATAATAAATAAATGAAAGAACATGATTAGACTGTTCTTATTTGAATCCAATGAGGTTATACTCGTACTCACCATACTCATTAAAAAGATTTTTAAAATTACTTAAAGGAATCAACAGATTAGATAAGTATAACAATGAATTTTATAATATAAATTGTAATATATTTTGTGGTACTTTGTGGGATTTTATTTCAGATTAAATTATAGTGATGTGTTTATTGTCTAACTGCTAAGGGTTGAGCTGTGTGGAGTGAAAAATTAAAATATAATGTGGTTATTGTATCATTGCTGAGGATAGAGCTGACTGGATGAAGTAAGATTAATATTTACATATTTTCAACACTGTGCAAAAGAGAAGTATACTTTCAACATTTATATATACATCAGTGATTATCAGGAGCATATTAATTGCAAGAAATTGTTACGGTATTTTAAAATCATATGCTAAACTTCCCAGTATTGAAATCATTAACAGAATGCATATTTAACTATTTCTTTTCTTTAAACTGATGTGGGTTTCAACTGTCCGATAGGTTATATCATATATATACAAACAAATATTTCAAATTAAATTATAATAATGCTCGTTTGGAAAATGTGAAACATTCCAAATAACCCGTATTTACGTAGAATACAAGTTAACCAGTGCTATGGTTTGAACTAATTATACAATAATAGATGTTTACAAAATATGCAAAGACACCCAAATATTGCAGATCTTTAATCTCAAGAAAGTTAGGTCACCAAGAAATAAAGAAAATGGAAATGGGGCAACATCAAATACTGGTAAGTAACTGAGATACTTCATGTTCCTTCAAATATTTATTTTCTTTGAAGATTGAGATTGTTAAATGATGAATTTGATTTTAGGTTTTCACAGATGTTATCATTTAGTATTTTACAGTCACTGTGCAAGTGTATTATAGCAAATAGTAATACTTGTGCTTTGACTTAAATACATTTGTTACAATTGAATTAAAAATCCAAGGAGAAAGGTTCGCGCACGTACTGACTATTGGAGTTGAATCAACAATTGGGCTTTTCACTCCTGCATTCTAGTACTTGAAACAGGCAAAGATGAAAGTATGAAGAGATTGGCAAAGTAAGAATAAGCCAATATTCAGAAAAACGTCATCCATTGCTCAGCCATAATTAAGGATGAAGTTCATTGGATGAAGTTCTGTAAAATTGAGTTAATAACTGCTGATTGTTTCCCTCCGTTACCTATGCTAGTATTCTAGACCAAAGGCAGTATACTGGTCATTAGTATGGATGAAAAAATGCACGTTTATTCTCAATTGAAACTCAGTCCAAAAATTAATGGTTTCCACTTCATTTTGCAGCAGCAGAAATCCGACCAGTTTCAACAGTGTATAGAAATTAGCGAAACGAACATTTAAAAACTCTGGCACAGGAAATGTTATAAGGACGACTCGCCAATGTATCTCTTATGTCACCTTTGTCAAGAATTAGCAGCATAAATGTGACAGTAATTGGTGCTAAAAAGAAATGTGGTATGTAAAACGACAATGTCAGCTTTAATTATATGTTTGATTGTAGTTTATTTAAAGCTTTGCGAAATGCTTGTCCAGTCATGCCCTTGTATCACCTCAAGCAGTTGATGGAGTTACTGATGTTTTTTTTCGCAAAGTCAGATGTTGGTAGAAAGTCAAATGTTGATTAACAAATGGAATGATTCATGTTTCTTTAAAATATTATTTTCTTTGAAGAATTTAGATTGTTAAATGATGAATTTATTAATAAGAGAACTACGATTAACATATGTTTCTCTATTACTATGAAGAGAGCTGGGAAAAGGAATACTAGGAATTTTAAATGAACAATACTAATAATTTTATTTAAAAATATTTAATTTCAAATTATTTTTGAATTTAAAAATTTATTTATTGTGGCCTTAGCTACGACCACGGCCACGGCCTCGACCCCTCCCCCCCCCCCCCCCCCCTCCTAGCTCCTTGCCCATAGGCCTCGTTAGCCAATTGAACAATCATTTAGGCTATATTACGAAAGCTGCTGTTGCTGCTCCTCCACACCCTTGGCCTACGGGACCTCTGGTGTTGTCGCCCACCTGAAAAAATGCAATTATTATATAAACGGTTATTTATTTATACTATTAAGTTACTTACGATTGACTTGACCCATTGGGACTAATTCCTGCGGCGGCGGCGGCGGTGGTGGAAGTGGTGGAGGTGGTGGTGGTGGCAGCGGCGGGAATGTTGGCCGTTGGATGGCTGGCATTGGCGCTGTTCAACAAAAAGAAATATAAATGATTATTTTCTTTACATTTTATTTTATTTTATTTACTTACCATTATTAGGTGCCTCCTGCACCATGGGCTAGGTCCGAGGGATGAGCCCCCTTTCTCCATCTCGTGATGGTCTTGGCATTGGTTCTGAAATTAATAATAAAATTATTAATTTAAACATATTGCATAAACCACGTGCATGCATTTAAAGACTACTTATTTAATTTGTATAAATTAGTTATACATACCATCCCAGGCCATTTCAGCTAACAGTCTCTGTAATTACAAAAAGCATAAGATATTTATTTATTAAATTTTAATTATACAAAGAAATATTAATTAAATAAAACTAAGAACTTATATCTTCTTCGTACCGGTCGGCATCAGACATCTTTGTAATGATTTGCATTTGCATAAGCTATAGGGCGTTTTTTTTAATAGATTGTGCACTCACAATAGATTTCGTGTTATTAGACTATAGCACTTTCCACTGCAGAAAAATTACTGCTTTCTATTTAACTTAAGTATTGAACGCAATAACCGAGTTCAATTGAGTAAAATGAAATTTGTGATGAACAATAAAAGCAATTAAGTTAAAATAATCATTAAAACTTCACTATATACAGTTTTATTAATTATGATAATGTATAGTAAGTACTATAGTCAAATAACACTGCTATGGATCGGTGAAACGTTCTCACACAAATGCAGTGCTGAAAACCTAAAAATTCGAAACCAAAACTGCAGCGATCTGTCTAAATAGATGGCAATTTCACATAAAAATGGTAAATTATCATACAATTGTTCTAATTTTACTTCAGAGTGTCTTCATTTCAAGCTCCCGAACATAAAAACTGCTTTTTTGTCTTTAAATTCTGAGGTTTCTAGCCTTGCATTTTTTCACATTACACCAGCCCCTGAAGATTTGGTAACGTTAACAAATGCAAGGCTGAAAACCTGAAAATTCGAGCCAAATAAGCAGTTTTCATGTTCGGGAGCTCGAAATCAAGAGACACGGTAGTGTCTCGACGGCAAGTACATAAAAGTAGGTATAGACGTGTCTATACCGCCGTCAAGGCACTACTGTATCTTATACAGCAAGTTTGGCTGTCTCAATTTTTAAATAGATTTTTCTCCGTAAATAAAACACTGTCATGATTTCAGTAAAGCTTTTCTTGAAATGGTTTGGAACAAGCTTCTATTTGAGCCCATAAACATCAAAATTGGTTCACGCAATCCAGAGATCTCATAATCTGTTAGCTATATATATAACGAATTTAATTTCTTTCCGTCATCTTCTTCTCCAGCCAGAATGTATGTCTCGGGCTGAAGTTAATCGCTAAAGAAAATGACGTAATTTTTACAAACGCGACGTCTAAATAATCGATATAATCGATAACTAATATGGCGACTACTGTTAGCTGTCAACTGAATGTCAATTGAATTGTAAGGTTTACCGGTATAACATTAATATTTTTATAAAAATGAATTGGCTGTAATGATAGTGTAATAGTGTAATATAATCAAAACTACGGATAATTTAAGGGAGAAACATGAAGGAGCCAGCAAGATTATCAGATAAGTCACATTGTATTCAAAAATATGTATAAAATTTAATGTTCGGTGGTACTTTGTGGGATTTCTTTTATTGCAGGTTATATAAAATATTCCTTATATGCATATTCCTTGTATGCAGCTCTGATTTGAAGTCCTACCAATGCCAAATGCTCTAACAATTCTTGGAAATATCCTGTTATTGAAGAATGTAGATTGAGGAAGATTGTAAATGAAACAGAGAAGGATGAGGTTGTTACGTTAACTCATAATCAAGACACATGGTAGTGTCTCAACAGCAATTAACATAAACGTTTTTCAGTAAAGTAAGTGCATTGTAAAAAAAATTTGTTTTATTAAAACAAAGTTATATATAAGGCACCATTTCATAGTTTGCAGTTTGATGCCAAACCAGTGCCAAATAATGTAACAATTCTTGGAAATACCCTGTTATTGGAAAATGCAGATTAACGAAGATTGTAAATGAAACAAATAACGTAACAATTCTTGGAAATACCCTGTTATTGGAGAATGGAGATTAAGGAAGGTTGTAAATGAAATAGAGAAGGATGAGGTTGTTACGTTCACTCATAATCAAGACACATGGTATTGTCTCAACAGCAGTTAACATAAACCTTTTTAATTAAAGTAAGTGAATTGTAAAGAAAGTTTGTTTTATTAAAATAAAGTTATATATAAGGCACCATTTCATAGTTTGCAGTATGATGCCAAACCAGTGCCAAATAATGTATCAAATCTTGGAAATACCCTGTTATTGGAGGATGCAGATTAAGGAAGATTTTAAATAAAACAAATAATGTAACAATTCTTGGAAATACCCTGTTATTGGAGAATGCAGATAAAGGAAAATTGTAAATGAAACAAATATCATATATGCGTACAAATATTTCAGACTAAATTATAGTAATGCTTGTTTGGAAAATATGAAGCATTCCGATGAACCTTCATTTACGTAGAGTACCAGTTGACTAGTATTTGGATTTAAGCTAATTATACAATAATAGATGTTTACAAAAGACGCAAAGACACCCAAATATTACAGATCTTTAGT
This sequence comes from Prorops nasuta, assembly GCF_024137725.1. Lineage (NCBI taxonomy): Eukaryota > Metazoa > Arthropoda > Insecta > Hymenoptera > Bethylidae > Prorops > Prorops nasuta. The sequence goes on from NW_027116810.1 coordinate 2,209,143, forward strand.
CTCAAGGAAGTTAAGTCACCAAGCACTAAAGAAAATGGAGATGGAGCAACATCAAATACTGGTAAGTAACTGAGATGCTTCATGTTTCTTCAAAAATTTATTTTTTTTGAAGATTGAGATTGTTAAATGATGAATTTGATTTTAGGTTTACTCGTAGTGTCATCATTTATTATTTTACAGTCACTGTGCAAGTGTATTATAGCAAATAGTAATACTTGTGCTTTGACTTAAATACATTTGGTACAATTGAATTAAATATCCAAGGAGGAAGGTTCGCATACATACTGGCTATTGGAGTTGAATCAACAATTATGCTTTTCGCTCCTGTATTCTCAGACTTGAAACAGGCAAATATAAAAAGTATTGAAAGATTGGCAAAGTAAGAATAAGCCAATTTTCAGAAAAATGTCGTCCATTGCTCAGCCACAATTTAAGTATGAGATTTATTGGATGAAATGATATAAAATGCAGTTAATAGCTGCTGATTTTTTTTCTCCATTACCTATGCAAGTATTCAAGACGAGAGGCAGTATACTGGTCATTGGTATGGATAAAAAAATGCACGTTTATTCTCAATGGAAAAAAACTCAGTCTAAAAATTAGTTGTTTCGACTGCATTTTGCAGCACCAGAAATCAGACCAGTTTCAAGTGTATAGAAATTTACGAAACGAAAATTTGAGGACTTTGGCACAGGAAATGTTATAAGGACGACTTGCCAATGTATCTCCCATGTCAACTTTGTCAAGTGTTAGCAGCATAAAGGTGACAATGATTGGTGCTAAAAAGAAACGGCGTATGCAAAACGACAATGCCAACTTCGATTATATGCTTCATTGTATCTTATTTGAAACTTTACGAATTGCTTCTCCAGTCTTGCCCCTGTATCACCTGAAGCAGCTGAGGGAGTTACTGAAGTTTGGCAAAGTTAGATGTTGGTAAAAAGTCAAATGTTGATAAACAGAAAATGTAAATTAATTAAAATATATACATTTTATTTCATTATTTTTATATGTTGAAAGTATGTTTATTGATTATGAAAAATTCCAGTCTTGCCCCTGTACCACCTGAAGCAGCTGAGGGAGTTACTGAAGTTTGGCAAAGTTAGGTGTTGGTAACAAGTCAAATGTTCATAAACAGAAAATGTAAATTAATTAAAATATATACATTTTATTTCATTATTTTTATATGTTGAAAGTATGTTTATTGATTATGAAAAATTTAATCATACTTTTATTATGGTGAAACTGAAAACATTAAAAAACTAGCCTGAGCATTAATTATAAAGTTCATTTATACAAAATGCATTACAAATATCAATAAAATCAATGTGTTGACTGCAATATTTTTTGAATATAAATATATATATTTTTATTAGTTAAGCGCTACTGTTTCAAAAAATGAAAAGGGTGGAAATTTTCTTTAAAATCTGTAGAATTTAAAAGAATAATTTAATTTTTTAAATATTATACTCTTACAAAACGTTATGAAATCCCACAAAAAACAGACTTCGTCTGTAAAAAAAGGCGGCAAGTACATAAACCATCTAGCATAAATAATATAGTAAAATTATCTAATTAAAAAAAGTAGTGAAATCCAAATATTAGGCAAGTATAATTTTTAACCTTAGCAAAAGTTAAATTTTCGAAAAAAAAAGGAACAAAAAAGTTACTTGCCGGGCCCGTAATATCCATGCACAGTGAGAAATAGAATCGTATGTGGATCGGCTAACTTCACTCTGTATTTTAATATGACATTTGCTATACTACGCTATAGCTGAATCTCACACACGATTCAATTTCCCACTGTGCATGGACATTACGGGCCCGGCAAGTAACTTTTTTGTTCCTTTTTTTTCGAAAATTTAACTTTTGCTAAGGTGAAAAAATATACTTGCCTAATATTTGGATTTCACTACTTTTTTTAATTAGATAATTTTACTATATTATTTATGCTAGATGGTTTATGTACTTGCCGCCTTTTTTTACAGGCGAAGTCTGTTTTTTGTGGGATCAATATATTCTGAAGGTAAACTAGGTAAGCTATATGGTAATTTACCATTTTTACGTGAAATTGTAGTCTATTTAGAATGATCACTGCTTTTTTGTTTCGAACTCTTAGGTTTCTAGCCCTGAATCTTTCCATCTGTGAGTGTGAACTTCATGTGGACTTCAAACCACAGCTAAGGCATCATTTCATAGTTTGAAGTTTGGTGTCATCACACTATTCATTTTGCCACAAACAATAATAGGTGCTGACTTGGAAAATAAGACATTTTTGGCTGCGCTTTACATGATTATTTAAAAATATGTTCTGCTTTACTGGAGTAACAATATAGATCTCATCATCCAGGTTTGAACAGTGTTATAAGTGTATTCAATGACTTGAATAATATTAGAAGACATATTGTGCTGCGCTTTACACATGGTGATTTAGAAAGTTTCTGTTTTACTAAAGTAGCACGATAGATCTGATCATCCAGGTTTTAACAGTGCTATAAGTATACTCATTGACTTGGAAAACATTAATTATTAGAAGACATTTGGTGCTGCGCTTTACATGGTGATTTTGAAATAGTTCCTGCTTTACTGGACTAGCACGATAGATCTGATCATCCAGGTTTTAACAGTGCTATATGTATAATCAATACAAAACATAAATGAGAATAGGTGATTAGCAGCACATTTGATGGATTTATAATATTGATAAGTTTAATATTCAGGATAAAAATTAAATTAAGGTTAGCAAACCAATACACAAGTCCCTTCTACTAGAGTATGACGCTACATTAATGAGACATCACTTATTATAGGAACGTGATGCTACTTATCTGATACATTGTGAAAAGCAAGGAAACGCAATATTAGATATTCTTTTGAAATTACTGCAGTAGGAAGCATATATAAAATTGACAAGTTTGTCAAAGGAGCAATAGGGCTCATAAATCAAACTACATAGAACGCAATCAAAAGGAAACCACATAATTAATTAAACCATAAAGTAGCTTAGGAATTTGTTCTTGTATTATTTACACATATTTTCAAATTGATATAAAAATACTGCTCAACGCTAACTGAAATGTTAACGCTGAACTTTTAATAAATAGTTAAAACTTTGAGTACATCAAAATATTTTACTTTTATGCTTGATTGCATGTCATTTTATTACCTGTATTTATTAATTCACTTATCTGTTAGATTTTTACGGTGAAAATATTTCTTTCTTTATTCGAATCTATTCTTTGAAGAGTCATTGATAAATACAGATAATAAAATGACATAGGATTAAAACATAAAAGTGAAATACTTTGCTTCACTTAATAGTTTAACTATTATTTAAAATTTCAGTATTAACTTTCTAATTAGTGATGAAGTGTTTGTTTATAACAATAGTAAAATGTATCTGACCACAGCACTAGCAAACTCTCTGAACAATTCTAATAGTCATAAGAATTGAAATTCTTATGATAAGCCATTTTTGTAAATTGTGTTACACTTAACCATACAAGTTTTCTTTTATATATGTGTAGATATTTGTAACTAAATTATTACTAACTTTAATTTGAGGCAATTCATAGACAATATTTATGATGAAATTCACTTAAAACATGTGCATAGTTTCATTATATTTTTTATAAGACAATAATGGTTAAATATAAGCCATTTTGTGCATTCATGGCATTGATCAGAATGTTTATGAGGGTATATTTTTTATATTATTTATTATAATATATCAATAGTTGTCAATTGGTATGATTATTGGGTATTAATAATGTTTAAAATATAGTCTTATCAATTTTAACAGCTCCATGATTTATTCAGAATGGCCTGCTTTCAATTACGGCAGTAGTGGTAGCTAGGCGGTTCCTGTGACATGTTGGTGAGGGGGGTGCGGGTGTGCGGGGGGAAGTGTCTTAAGAGCTGGGGTATATTGGGTGATGAGGGGGAGTGCCGAGGAAGTGCCTTGGCTGTGGGGAGTGTGTGTGTGAGAGAGAGAGAGAGAGAGAGAGAGATCCCTCTCACCCTCTCTTTCTCTCTGTTAGTCTTTCACCCCTCTCCCATCACCCCAGGGCCCAGATGGTTAATTATCATACGGGTCCACTAGTTTCCTAAGGCTTACTCCCTCTCCCATGACTCTTGGACTCGGATGATTAGTTATACTACGGGTCCACTAGTTTCCTAAGGGTTACCCCTCTCCCATCACCCTAGGGTCCGGATGGTTAGTTATCCTGACAGTTACCCAGAGAACTTTTTGGTATTTTAGTTGATGGAGGAAAAAGTTTCAATTTTCTCCACTAGGTGGCAATCACGAAAATTACTGGGGCAGCTACACCGCTAGGGGTTCTCACCATCTTACAGACTGCCATTTTTTCTTAGGCCTGCCCTTGGAGGGTCTTTTCTCCCTCCACATACTTATCTTAGACCCTCCCACTATTTTCCTACTGTGGACCCGCCATTTAGTTTGATTTCACATTTTCTTAAACCGTGAACACTAGGTAGATTTTTTTCCTTTTACAAGTTAGTGATAATTATTGTTGGAGATTGGAGTGTGGGTATGAGCGGTCCGGGACTCTCAGGCTGTCTCGCTCCCGCTCTCACTCTGTCTCTCTTGATCCTACCTCCAACAGAGGTCGATAGGTGGCCCACGGCGTAGAGCTCTCTCTCGCTGTTATTATTTGGGTCTATTGTACATATCAATACCCAAGAGTTCCGTGATAAGCGCGGCTCATTTAAATTGGTCTAGACTCTAGACTCGATAAACTCTTTGGATAATTAGCAGCTTAGCCATTCCTTCCTCTTCTGCGACACCACTAGGACTCCTAGCTCGCAATTCTTTCTCCTCGTCGGTTTCTTGGTCTCCAGGAGAACGTCGTCCTTTTTTGCTCTAACTTCGTTGCCTGGGAATCTCAGGTGCGAAGTATCCTACCCTGGGACCTGGAGTTTTTTGTCAAGGTTGGGATTGCCTAATTTTAGGTGTCTTTATGGGTGGTTCTTGCTCTATACTCAGTGAGCGATCGTTATCGCATGTATATATTCATATTCTGTATTGATCCGAGTAAAATAAACAGATTTTCTACCAGTTATTCTAAGCGTTATTTTGTCTACCAGAGATCTCCTATCCTATAGTTATTAGAAGATATCATCCAGTCATCTTTCAAACAATTATAAATTGAAAAAATATACCAGTTAGCATTGCTATTATTTTAGGACGTCCTACGGACAGTATATTACAGGAAATTATTAAATTGTTTCATTTGAATTTCTTTGAAATAAGTGACCGAGAGCCACAAGATATATTGGATATAGATGGTAAGTTATTATAGATAACCTCATTATACACTTTTTTGAAAATCCTCTAATTTTGTTGGTTTTATCAACAGTATTATGCTTCTTACAAATGTTTTTAAGACGTATCAAAGAAATTGAGGAAGGAGGACATATGATTGACGATTCGTATACGGATCGGAAGAGGAGGAGGAAGTATAATGTTACAACTTGTAAATGATGAAACAAGTGAATGTATTAAAATTTTGTTTAAAACTAAAGTCAATGTTCTTCTTGAAAACTTCTCTAATACTCTCTAACCATTTTTCTCCCCTCTCAACCGACCTCTACGTCATTGAAGGACTTTTTCCCTCCACATACCCATTCTAGCCACTCCTACTATATTCCTCCTATGGGTCCTTCTTTTAATTTCACATTATACCTTTCTTGCACCTTGGATACAGATTCCTTTTTTCTTACACAAGCTGTCGAAAAATATAAAGTGAAAAAATATGCAGTATCAAATGGTTATTAATTTAGCGTATAGACAGAATTCTCCAGTAATTCCTATAATTACAAGAATAATGGGTGAAATTATGCAAAATTTATCACGAGTGGTAAATGAAGAAACAATCGAGACGGATGGAATGGAGTATGAAAATAGTAAGTTATTATAAATGAGATTGTATCATACATTTTTCTAAAATCTGATGATTTTTTACAGTATCACGCTGTATGCAAATGTTCATGAGCGGTATCAGAATGATTGAGGTAGAGGCAGAGATAATTCCGCAGGAAGAGGAGGAGGAGCAGGAGGAGGAGGATGAGGAGACAATGAAGGAGGTAGCAAGGGCTGAAGAATAGCTTCATATTTTAAAATATTATATGTTAAAACTCTTTTTAGTTATATATATATACAGGGTGTAACGAAACGACCGCCTTTTCTCGTAACTGGAGGTTCGGGGTGACCCTCCAAATGCACGTGTAAAATTTTGTTCGAATCGTTCAAGGGGTTTAAAAGTTATTTCCATTTAAAAATCACCCTTTTTCGGTCCTTTTCGAACGACTTTAACTGTGCATAATAAAGTGGAGAAAGTGAAAAAACAATTGACGAACACCCCACTAGAATGTAAAAATTATCGATCTCGCGCGATAATACATTTGCTATTTATTTCATTAATTTGGCTATTAGATTAATTTTAAAAATAGTAAAATCCTTTTCATTACAATTCCAAATCAATTCAATACAAGTATCATTGACTGAATTGATGGAAAGAGGGAGAAAATAGAATGAAAAGGAAAGTATCAAAAGCTAAGATGTCACGCGACTGCACTGATAATTTAATAGGAAACACATCAAGGCATTTTCTTTCTACAAACGAAGGTAAAAAGAATGATTTAAAATCAATTCATTGATGACAGAAAAAATTAAACTTACCCATTTAACGTTCTCCAAGTTCCTTTACACCGAAGTTTTTGAAAAAGCTTCAAACTGGCTTCTCAATGATTTCCAGAATGTACACTATCATTGATTTTGCATTTAAGAACTCGCGAATTTAAGCAAATTAGGTGTTAACCTACGTTTCTTCAAAACACCGGTTAATTTGACACTTTTTGAACTGTTTGAAGTAGGCTGAAAAGAGAGACACAGAGAGATAGAATAATCAATAATTCGTTTCGACCACTCTTAATCACCCTACTTCAAACAGTTCAAAAGTGTCAAATTCACCAGTGTTTTGAAGAAACGTAGGTTAATACCTAATTTGTTTAAATTCACAAGTGTTTAAATGCAAAATCAGTGATAGTGTGCTTTCTGGAAATCATCGAGGAGCCAGTTTGAAGCTTTTTCAAAAACTTCGATTTAAAGGAACTTGCAGAACATTTAATGGGTGAGTTTAGTTTTCTCCTTCATCAATGTATTGATTTTGAATCATTCCCTTTAGCTTCGTTAGTAGAAAGAGAATGCCGTCACGCATTGTCTATTAAGTTATCATTACGCTCGCGCGATATCTTAGCTTTTGATACTTTCCTTTATATTGCGTCAACTCGCTCTTTCCATCAAATCAGTCAATGATGCTTGTACTGAATTGAATTGAAATTGTAATGTAAAGGATTTTGTTATTTTTAAAATTAATCTAATAGCCAGATTAAAGAAATAAATAGCAAAAGTATTACCGCACGCGATCGATAATTTTTACATTCTAGCTGGGTGCTCATCAATTGTTTTTCACTTTCTCCACTTTCCATTATGCAGTTAAAGTCGTTCGAAAAGGACTGAAAAAGGGTGATTTTTAAATAGAAATAACTTTTAAACCTCTTGAACGATTCGAACGAAATTTTACACGTACACTCAGTTTGTCACCCCGAACCTCCAGTTACGAGAAAAGGCGGTCGTTTCGTTACACCCTGTATATATATATATATATATATATTGAATAAAAGTATTATATGTTAAAACTTTTGAATATTGAATAAAAATTACTGTAAGCATATTATAAGTGAATAGATTATTCATTACATCTTCCTGCAAGCATGCTCTACATGTCACGTAGTTAAGAGACATTATTTTTCCTTTTGCGGAACAATGGGGAGTGAAATTCTAGGGACCACCCAATGTTCCTCCTGTGAGCTTTCCCAGGGCTCTCTAAAACTGGCCCGATACCTTCTGACCATATTTTACCCTCTCAACCGGCCTCTAGCTATTTTTTTCGACTTTTCTCACGAACAGACCAGACAAATAAGCCCACGTGCTAAACAGAGTCACAGTGTGAAGTAAGATTGTCCAGAAGCCATTGATGCGCTCGTAAATTTTAAGCTGCACTCAGGATACGTCCTTAAGAAGCTAGTATTCCCCACCCAAGTAATAATGAACGTATATCTCACGACTCGTTTCTAAATAATTAAAAGTTTATATTTTAAACTGTCATTACTTTATCTGAGGAACGTGACTATCTTTACCATCTAGTACGTGTTATGACACGTTTGAGAGAATTAAATATATTTGTTTTAGATGACAGTTTTTTGATCTGAAGAACATGTATCTCACGACTCGCTTTTAAACAATGAAAAGTTTATATTCTAGACTGATGTCACTTTATCTAAGGAACGTGTATAGAATTAAGTGGATTTATTTGTTTTAATTAACAACTACTTGATCTAAAGACTACATGTATCAACACGTTTAAAATAATGACTTCTCTTTGAAATCTACAATCATGAGAGAGTAACCTATTACAAATTTCGTTCGCCTGCAACACTTCCCCCACTCTCAATTTCCTATAAGTGTGTATATCTTATCCCTTCCTACGATGTTATTCAAAGTCACCCACGCTAACAATTAGGAAATTTCTTTGAGTCTCGATTAGAAGCGTGAAGCAGTCGAAAGTTCGTCTGTAACGCTGCAGTCAGAATATTTTATTGTGGTGTAATAGCAGTATTGAAGTTTCAAGCAGTGCAAAGTACCAGTGTCACGTTGCAGACAGAATATTTTTTTACTATCACGTAATTGTCGTAGAAAATCATTAGAAGGTAAGAATTATTTTTTTCTTTTTACGTTATTCTCTTTTCTTAATATTATTTTATTATAGAAATAGATTTAACTAAGATTTATTTTTTATTTTATTATAGAAATGGATTTAACTAAGATTAATGAACTCGCAACTGTAGAACCAAAAACTTTTATAAAACTGAATACTTTGGAGATTGGGGGGTAATACCGAATAACTGAATTATCGAAAATTAAAACCAAATATGGAGAGAGAATAATAGCAAAGCTGGTTACAAAGAATGGTTCTTCTTGCCTGCGAGGATGATGGCATTACTGGAAAAACCAGAACAATTCAAGAATTTTCAAGATGCAGCATCAAATCAAAATTAACATTCACGTATCATGGTGGAAATTACAATAATATGACATTTGCAATTGTTAGTCAAATTTCAAAAGATTAATTTAGAAAACATTTGTAAGGAATGATTTAAACACAAATAAATGATTATTATAACTTATTTATTATTTTTTCCCTTCATTATAATGATAAGCTTAATTATAGTCTATTAGCGATTAACTTACATTTCTAACTATTAGCGATTAACTTACATTTCTAACTATTAGCGATTAACTTACATTTCTAACTATTAGCGATTAACTTACATTTCTAACTATTAACGATTAACTTACATTTCTAACAATACTTGTAAGCGGGTTATATTCAACAATTTTATCATGTATAATTAAACAATACGCAGTAGTATTACTTGCAATATTTTTAGATCAATCGATCTCTATTTTAACGTCAACCGTGCCAGATTTAACAGATTCGTTTTGATGCGAACAATCAATGACAAAGAGAAGGCCATATTCTAAGAAATATTTGTAATTAAGCATTGGTTTCGACGGTTTTTCTCCAGCATAATAGGATTGGATAAATTTAACATAGATATCATATAGTACAGAAAATCGTGATTTTTCAGTATCAGTATCGAGTCCATCATACGGATAAAATTCAGAATTAAGATAGACTTTAATATCACGAACAAAACTATCATCGAAGTCAAGCAGTTTCATATGCTATGTATTCTTCTTATTTCTTCTAAGTGCTAGAATTACGTATCGAGGCTTCTCCAATTGTATTGCAGCTTTTACAGCCCAAGTATGCCTCTGTGTTTCTGGTAGAAGCGGGTATTCGTAGAGTTCCCTGGATCGAAAAGCCATGGTGAGGCTTTTGTTTTAGTCGATAATACGTAGAAATTGAAGTTTTGTGTATTCATTCAATGATATATGAAGAATTCTCCATTGCACTTTTTGAATATCAATTTTGGAGTCGGTGATTTTCGTTGAAGAGTATATCGAATTCGCATCATTACGCGCTCGAATGAGAACGAGCTCATGACGTGCATTTATTATGACTTTTCTATAGTCTTCACAAAAACCCAACAGCATTTTCAGTGGTACGCAAAAATTGAAATATTTCGTAGGCTTATAATCTGTTAGAAACCATCCTGAATGGCGTAGACTCGTACTCTCCTCCCCAGTGAGGGAAATGAGATTCTTCATGGAACTAGTAATACCCACATTCTTACTGCGGTCAATCTCAATACCATTCAATTCATAGCGAATTTCATCGAACAAGAATGCCATGGAATTGCAGTCAAGTCCCACAGTATCTTCAGCTGTTGCAGTTGAAATACGAGTACCCTCGATTAATGTTCCTTCTATGTAAAGGTAACTCTCACATGGTAGAAGAATTAAATCTTGCTGCTGTATTGGAATTCGAATTTCGTCACTATTTCCCAATGATGCATTTGCATACGGATTGTAAGCATGTATTTCCATTTTAGTAATGCGATTGTCGTACACAGGTTGTGCGGTTACGTCCAACAGGTCCATCTTTATTTCCGACCTTGAAACCCAGTGATTGAAGAAAGGCTATATTTTTTCTTGTTAGCGGTCTTCTAACGTAATCCCCACCCAATATATCTGGTCCTGCAGCAACTGTTCGACTGATGATAGGCTCATCTGGTATCGGTGATTTATAAGTATTCTTGTAAATTAGCATTTTCTAATGTGTAATCAAATTGTAATTTCTTCCCCACCGAAATTTAATAGACGGTTTTCCTGATCGAGAATGCGCAAGGAAGACGGTCAATTACTTTCACAATGACGGCAAGTAAATGACGTTTTTCGGTGTTTCCGAGATTTTATAGCCAGGTGGGACGCTTGGAAAAAATTCATGTATAACATGTTGAGGTTTGCCGTTTGTATATGCACCAGCAGTAATATTACATTCAATTCGTAAAATATTAACCCTTATAATGTTTACGGGCTGGTCTGATTCGGCTAGAGTGTTCGGCTGAATAATTCGATCTGATGAAAAACCTAGAAAAGAACCTATGTTATTAGGTTTTGTAAAATCAATCAGATATTTACACTTTATTTCACTTTTCAACGTATTATTATTAGCACGTAGAATAATAACATCTTCGTTATCCGCCTCATGCATCAATGTACGCAAAAGATCATTTATAGCACTCAAATCATAACAACCTGTAGGTATAGTTAGATCTTCGGTATCGTAATAAAACTTATTGTTCGACTCATGAACATTAGCGATTGAATTGAAGCTCTGAAAGTCAACGAGACCAAGTTCATATTGCCCCTCCTAAAGTTTGATCGGTGGGAAAAAATCTGTCTCCAATATGGACTCGCGGTCAGACAGCGTAACCGTTAAAGACATTGTTCACGTAGAAATTTGACACTGCACTGGCGGCATATGCTTGTATCATACGATTGATATTCATCGTGGTTGTAGTAGATTATAGCAGAAGGACCAAAATAATCTAAAAGTTCAATTAGAGGTTTCAAATTTCCGAAGGAATCGAAATACTTTACGTAATTATTACGTTTAACATAGGCAACCCAATGTGCACCAGAACCTTTTTCTTCGTCAAGATTCACGATTGCACACTCATTGCATAGTACGGTTTGTGGTAGAGATGTGCGCATAAAGACTCCTTGAAAATGTGGTATATCCTGACATGCATGTAATACTTGAATATCACTAGTAGCTCCAGATTTCGGAATGTTGCTTATTTTTTTTGCGAGGTTTTTTCCTCCTTTTCAAACCCTCTCCCTTTCGCCCGTAAGGGGAAAGGTATAAACCATGTCAACGCCTGCCTTTTATTAAACGATTGTGACGCTGTATCTCTACCAATTGTCTCTTGGATGCTTTCGCATCGTTTACAGCCAGAGATGTTAAATTGTGGGAATTCGGTATCCCCACCACCCCGTCACTAGCTAGCACGCACACAGTGCCAGCGGTACATCGGTGAGCCAAGCCCACTACTGTCGCCGCTCGCTGGTCACGCACACAGCTACATCGATACGTGCGTGTCTCGGCTTTCGCCGTTGAAGTTCGGTTAGCTACGGTGAGGTATGAGTACGAGAGGGATGAATATACTTTTCTCGGACCTCTTTTTCGCTCTCTATTTCTCCCAAGTTTAGCCAACGACCCGCGTCAAACTCCTTTTCCACGGTATCGGCCGGCTCGATGCAATGGGAAAATAAATTTACTTTTTGACAATTATAATTCATGAAAATTTTTAAATGTTATTACAATTTAACAATTATTCTGAAAATGGTAAAAAATTATAATGAAAAAAAAATAAAAGTAACAAATAAATAATATGGTCCGTGACAGTAATTGAAAGAAACAATCCTTGTTATATTGCACAAAATGATCACTGAAGTGTGACATTTAAAATTCATAAAATAAAAAAAAAATATACGAAAATATATTAAAGATTGATTAATTTGAAAAAATGGTTAAAAATTAGATAAAAACTCGACCATTCTCTTGCAATATCACTGCACCGATAGCAATTCGGATTTGCAATTATGACCAAATTCATTAATATGTACTATGAAATGTAAAAATCTCTGACCTAATTTTTATGTTGACAGCCTAATAACAGAAAATGTGGGGCTTCTCGGAAATTTCTTCGGTTATTTTCCAGTATGGAACACCTAAGCGATCTGATATATCCTAAAATATATGCAAAAATAATAATAGGAAATAAAAATAGGACTTAATATATCACAATGTGAAATAATGTGAAGAAATAGCTCAAACCATCTATTTTAAAACTTTTTTTTATGCAAAATTTGAGTGTAGAAGGTACTTCCGCCTTGAAACTTTTGCAAATTCATATATAATTGTTGATAACTAAATAATTATTGCTCCAGAATGTACTTAAAATAAAAGTTTATTGAAATTGAGTTTTACGCTATGATATTGATAAATCTGACTTTATCTCTCCACTGAGAAGCAAATAACTCAATTTCTCATGCTTCTCGGATGTTTCTTCGGCTATAATCTGGTATAATATGTCCGAATGAACACAAATAGATGCTATTAATTATCAATAACTTATGTGGGAATCAAAATTGGGAATTCTAAGCTATGCTACAAAATAATAACCAGAAATGGCTAAAATTGTCCAATTTCAAATTGATTTTCTACAAAATTTAAGTATCCTAGGCGCTTTCGGTTTGAATTTTTTGCAATTTCAGTTATGTCCGAAGAATCATCCGAGAAATACGAGAAATTCAGTTATTTGCCTCTGAATATTTGCATAAAGTCAGATTTTTCAATATCATAGGGTAAAAATCAATTTCAATAAACTCTCTATTTTAGAGCTTTCAGAATTTCGGGCAACTTCAGCTTTAGAAGAAGAGCGACTACCGCTAACCAACCAACACATTTTTATATGTCATCCGTGTAAAGTGATGTAGCGTTTACCCAAAACTTTAAGCAAATCAAAATCCTTTTCCTCATTTAGTTTTTAATTTTTATAAAATGCTTATATGTAGCCATTAATTAATAAGATTTGGTAATAAATACATAAAATGCGTTCTTATTATATCAAATAATAAGTTGAGGTACAATAAATTCAATGTTTTTATATTAATCTGCTAACAAATACATTTTTTGTATTTATTTTTGAGTGCAATAAGTTAATGGTTATTTAAGAAAAATCCTTGTAATGAAAAAAAATGAAAAAATTTTATGGTTCGCCAAGACTCGAACCCGAGCCTGCAGCGTACCAACCGGCTGCCTTACCATCTGCGCTACAGTGCTCATTTGGTATACCAAAAGCAAAACAGCCTTTTAAAGACTGGCTACAATTCTTTCATTAACTCGTCATAAACGATTAAGAAATAGCTGCCATAATAAATACACTTATTTACACAGCATTATTACACTAAATTTATTATGTTTTTAATTTGAAGCATACATTTTGCATGAAGATATGATAGTTTAACGGTAACCATGAGTACACTAAATACAAAGCTATTCATATGCTACATTGTCGTCAATTAATTAAGTAATATTACAATATATGTTACGTGTAGTCGAATAATTGACGACAATGTAGCATATGAATAGCTTTGTATTTAGTGTACTGCATGGTTACCGTTAAACTATCATATCTTCATGCAAAATGTATGCTTCAAATTAAAAACATAATAAATTTAGTGTAATAATGCTGTGTAAATAATTGTATTTATTATGGCAGCTATTTTTAATCGTTTATGACGAGTTAATGAAAGAATTGTAGCCAGTCTTTAAAAGGCTGTTTTGCTTTTGGTATACCAAATGAGCACTGTAGCGCAGATGGTAAGGCAGCCGGTTGGTACGCGGCAGGCTCGGGTTCGAGTCTTGGCGAACCTTAAAATTTTTTCATTTTTTTTCATTACAAGGATATTTTTTTTAATAACCATTAACTTATTGAACTCAAAAATAAATCCAAAAAATGTATTTGTTAGCAGATTAATATAAAAACATTGAATATATTGTACCTCAACTTATTATTTGATATAATAAGAACGCATTTTATGTATTTATTACCAAATCTTATTAATTAATGGCTACATATAAGCATTTTATAAAAATTAAAAACTAAATGAGGAAAAGGATTTTGATTTGCTTAAAGTTTTTGGTAAACGCTACATCACTTTACACGGATGACATATAAAAATGTGTTGATTGGTTAGCGGTAGTCGCTCTTCTTCTAAAGCTGAAGTTGCCCGAAATTCTGAAAGCTCTAAAATAGTGAGTTTATTGAAATTGATTTTTACCCTATGATATTGAAAAATCTGACTTTATGCAAATATTCAGAGGCAAATAACTGAATTTCTCGTATTTCTCGGATGATTCTTCGGACATAACTGAAATTGCAAAAAATTCAAACCAAAAGCGCCTAGGATACTTAAATTTTGTAGAAAATCAATTTGAAATTGGACAATTTTAGCCATTTCTGGTTAATATTTTGTAGCATAGCTTAGAATTCCCAATTTTGATTCCCACATAAGTTATTGATAATTAATAGCATCTATTTGTGTTCATTCGGACATATTATACCAGATTATAGCCGAAAAAACATCGGAGTAGCATGAGAAATTGAGTTATTTGCTTCTCAATGCAGAGATAAAGTCAGATTTATCAATATCATAGCGTAAAACTCAATTTCAATAAACTTTTATTTTAAGTACATTCTGGAGCAATAATTATTTAGTTATCAACAATTATATATGAATTTGCAAAAGTTTCAAGGCGGAAGTACATTCTACACTCAAATTTTGCATAAAAAAAGTTTTAAAATAGATGGTTTGAGCTGTTTCTTCACATTATTTCACATTGTGATATATTAAGTCCTATTTTTATTTCCTATTATTATTTTTGCATATATTTTAGGATATTTCAGATCGCTTAGGTGTTCCATACTGGAAAATAACCGAAGAAATTTCCGAGAAGCCCCACATTTTCTGTTATTAGGCTCTCAACATAAAAATTAGGTCAGATTTTTACATTTCATAGTACATATTAATGAATTCGGTCATAATTGCAAATCCGAATTGCTATCGGTGCAGTGAAATTGTAAGAGAATGGTCGAGTTTTTATCTAATTTTTAACCATTTATTCAAATTAATCAATCTTTAATATATTTTCGTATATTTTTTTTTTATTTTATGAATTGTAAATGTCACACTTCAGTGATCATTTTGTGCAATATAACAAGGATTGTTTCTTTCAATTACTGTCACGGACCGTATTATTTATTTGTTACTTTTATTTTTTTTTTTCATTATAATTTTTTACCATTTTCAGAATAATTGTTAAATTGTAATAACATTTAAAAATTTTCATGAATTATAATTGTCAAAAAGTAATTTTATTTTCCCATTGCATCGAGCCGGCCGATACCGTGGAAAAGGAGTTCGGCGCGGGTCGTTGGCTAAACTTGGGAGAAATAGAGAGCGAAAAAGAGGTCCGAGAAAAGTATATTCGTCCCTCTCGTACTCATACCTCACCGGAGCTAACCGAACTTCAACGGCGAAAGCCGAGACACGCACGTATCGATGTAGCTGTGTGCGTGACCAGCGATCGGCGACAGTAGTGGGGTTGGCTCACCGATGTACCGCTGGCACTGTGTGCGTGCTAGCCAGTGGCGGCGTGGTGGGGATACCGAATTCCCACAAGTTAACATCTCTGTTTACAGCTTTTGTTATACCTGCTGCGCTCCCAGCTAATGCGCCCACTGCACTCAACAGTGGGAGCAGAGGTAATAAACCCCCCCCCCCCCCCCCGTTTTTTTGTGTGAGTTAATTGATTTTTCCTCAATAAACCTCCTCGTTTCTTCGGTACACGAATTTTTCTTTTCTTCATGCTTCTTCCATGCACTTATAGACCTAAGCCAAGTTTTCGTTTTACATTCATGGATGCTCAGACTGCTGCTGCAGCTGCTCGTTCACGTAAAGATGAGTCACTAGCAGTGATACGCTTTCGTACACGCTGTGCAAGAACTTTATCAGCCTGGTGACTTGGTGGCAGATCCTTATATATTGAATATGCGATATCGTGTTCACGACAGGCTTCGTCTAGAGGATTTATACCAGGATCACCAGGTGCTAACCGTTCTCGAAATCGAGTACCTGGTCCACAGTAATTGTAGCCAGGTATGTGTACTTCGAACGGTAATTTATTCAGTATTTTACTGAAAAAAGTTCCACAACCGTAGCTTACCATGTGGAACTTTCTTTCTGTTTCTCACACAGAGTTTGCTGACAAGCCCAGCAATCTTTTATTGAAGGGGGCGGTCCATCAATGTGATCTATATTAGGTAGATTATGATGTTTAAAACACCAGCGATATTGTTGTACTTCAGGATCTGCACGAATGTGTTCAGGCAATTTATTCCAAACCTCTTGAATACTACGCGGAAAGTACTTTAAAATTAAAATTTTCGGTATTTATTCAAACTGATCAGCGGTTAATTCTTCCAAACTGGACACATCTAACACTAATAACGGCATGATGACAACTGATCAAACAATTCAATTCATTCCTATAAATAGGTTGTATGACCACAGAGTTTTCAGTCATGGACTTCGTAAAGCAGCCGCTCGGTATTCGTGTTTCTAATATAGATTACCGAACAACCGATAAATGTATGAGACGTCACGGACCTCTACTCCCATCAACCATACGCTTTATAGTTTGTGGCCCTTCAAATTCTGGAAAAACAAATGTATTGCTGAGCCTTATAGAAAGCCCTCAGGGTGTGAGATTTTAAAACCTATACGTTTATTCAAAATCGTTGCAGCAACCAAAATATCGATACTTGGAGCGACTATTATCGGACAATGAAGAAATTAGTTATTTCCAATTTTCTAATAATAGTGAGGTTATAAAAGTAGCTGAAGCACTGCCAAATTCAATTTTCATATTTGATGATGTTGCAACCGATAAGCAAGACAATATAAGAGACTACTTCTCCATGGGTAGACATTCTAAGATTGATTGCTTTTTTCTTTGTCAGACTTATGCAAGGATACCAAAACATCTAATACGTGATAATGCAAATTTTTTAATTATTTTTAAACAAGATGGAACTAACCTAAAACATATATATATCGAACATGTAAATACAGATATGGCGTTTGAAAAATTTTGTGAATTGTGTTCAAATTGTTGGAAGCGTGAATATGAATTTTTAGTAATTGATAAAGACAGTGCAATGCAAAATGGACGATATCGAAAGGGTTTCAATAAATATGCTGTGATTAAAGAGTGATGTTAATGGTCAAAAATGTTAGTTTAACCTTGAACGTTGAACAAGTGTATATATTGAATAGAGAATAGCTTTACAAAATGAAGGAGAAAAAGCTTGTAAAGAAGATTGCTCAGGCAATCGAAGTAATTCGTCAAAAATATCGCGCACTCATATCAGACAGAGTAATGATGGAAGACAGTTTAAATGAAACTTTTAAACCAATAGTAGAACCATTAAAGAAGCTCGCCGAAAATAATCAAGCAATTTTCGTTGCACCGAAACATGAGATGAAAATGGAACTTATAAAGAGATCTGCCTCACACGAGGAATCTTTCATAATTCCGATGAAACGAAAAAAGTCTAATCTCACAACGACTCCACAGCGGAAAAATTTCATAGGCAGCTCCAGAATTAACGTTCAAGGTCATTCATCGGATGATGAGCAGGAATATTCACAGTCGCACGAAACACAGTACCTTTCTCTGGAAGATGATGATGATGAGGAGGAGGAGGAGGAGAAGGTGAAGAAGAATAATGAATATGGCACGCAAGATTTAGCGAAACAAATAGAATTACCTGTGCATACATCCATCGAGGCTGTAAAAGATGCTAATCGAACTACGATAAAGTCTGGTTGAATGCCATCCAAATATATAGAGTTATTGACAAATAATGTTAAGGATAAAATTGACAGTAATGTTGGAGTTAAGTTAGAAAAAATGACGAATAAAATGTGGCTTGCGAAATGTGCTTTTAATGTTGATGATTACAGTAATTTTATTATTATCGATAAGGAGTATTATCCTGGCACGAAAGGTCTATTTGAATTGATCTTCATGAAAGAACCTGAAGACTATACTAAAAATGATTTAGACACATATAAAAGTATTCTTTCTCAAATTAATGTGCACAGAGCAGATAACATTAGTACAGGAAAGCTTCGTGGGAATAAGGGACATAAATGGAAGAAAATAATTAGTGAATTATTTCCACCGAAGACAAAACTTGTACAAGGCAAGGGATATATGCATATTAATAATAATCCAGTGAGCTATGTACATTGGAACGATCCAATCGAACTGGTCAAGCGATTAAAACTTTTAATTGCATCATCTGCTGCTGGTCATACGAGTTACCATAATGAGATACAGTAAATAATTGAGGAGCTCCATGAAGAAGGTATCATCTTATAAAAGAGATTGCAGTTTCAAGATTTTCTCAGTTCAACGTACTAATTCACTATGAAAATAAATAAATTTGGAGCTGGTTTCAATACCGGTAAAGTGAGAAATTATTTCCACAAATTTGACAATGATACGTTAAAGTTTGATAAACAAAAGAGTGCACTTAATGCTAAGAAGAAAATAATTTCAAACTTAGAATGTGATGTTACGGATGAGAAAAGTGCGGTGAATATGGCTGCTCTGTTACGTAATTCGATGACTCTACGTGATAGCTTAATGAGGGAATTGTTTGAATACAGTGAAAAACTAACTCACTATTACCTAAAATGTAACCACCTTGAGGAAAAATTTACAACTCTAATGAAAAAAATCGATGAAATTGATGAAATTGGTACAAGAATCGATAAAATGATTGATAAAGTCGATCATCATGATTATAAATTGGATCGAAAAGACAAGGAATTACGAAATTATATGATTGCTGGATTGAAAATTGTTGTAGAATATTTCTCTAATCAGCTCGCAAAAAAAGATTTTGCAAATGAGAAGAATAGAGAAGACGATATAAATTATGCCCTGAAGAAACTTGTACTACCGCCAGTGCTTGATGACCTGCTGTAAACATAACACGTAGTGGAATAGTTATGAGTAGTGAGGAGAAGAAGCAATTGGTAGACAAGTTGCATGTGCCTGCCAGACGGAATTTTTTACGTAGACGTGTAATAATACGAGGCTTCGATGACCTCTGGCAAGCAGATCTGGTAGACATGAGAAACTATGCAAACGCAGGCTACCACCACATTCTCACAGTTATTGATGCATTTTCGAATTATGGCTGGGCAACAGCCTGGAAAACCAAGTCAGGCAAGGAAATGACAGCTGCATTGCTGAAGATCCTGAAGAGCGGGAGATGTCCGAAAAATCTACAGACCGACGATGGCAAGGAATTTTATAATAGTGATTTCCAATCGCTTATGAAAAAGCATGGAATAAATCATTACTCGACAAACAGTGTATTGAAATCAACCATAGTCGAGCGTTGGAATCGAACGTTGAAGACCGAAATGTGGAAAGGATTTACGTTGAATGGAAATTACAAGTGGAGAGCTATGCTACAACAACTGGTTGACGAATACAATTCAAGAAAACATCGTACTATAGGAATGCGTCCAGTCGATGTGAAACCTGAACATGCTAATAAGCTCTTAGCAACAGTATTCAGTAATATAAAGATCGTTGGTCGTGCCAAGTTCAAAGTCGGTAATTTTGTACGAATCAGTAAATATAAGAATGTATTTGCAAAAGGCTACACACCAAATTGGACAACTGAAATATTTGAAATTATAAAAGTGCAGAAAACAAATCCTGTTACATATTTACTAAGGGATTCTAGTGGAACGGATATATATAGCTGATCCTACGAATATGAACTTTTAAAAACTGTTAATCCTAATGTATATCTAGTTGAGAAGGTATTACGTAAGAAGGGCGACAAAGTCTTTGTAAAGTGGTTAGGATTCGATAATACACATGATTCATGGATAAATAAAAACAATATTTTGTAACATACAATTTATTAATAAAGAAGCAATTATTTAATCTTCATTTAAATCTACTTTACTTAATTCTATTTCATTTATCCTATAATGACCCCATGGTAGAGTTGATACAGTACCTTGTATAATATAGCGCTTATCATCATGTGGACTGAGAATAATTTTTTGCTGTACACTTGAATAAACATTATGCAATTTTGAACGAATTAAATTTTGATTATGGATATGAACAGTAAAATTTTGTAAGCAGTCTTTATAATCTTCAAACGTTATTTTTCTAGCGATAACGCAACTCTTAACGCCCTTAGCTTTTTTAAAAATTTTATCTTGTATTTTAAATGTATACATTTTCGATCTCAGTCCAATAAACTCAGTCATAATTCTCCCGTTATTCTCATCTTTCATCAAACCAGGCACTTTTTTATTTACTAGAGGTAAATTATACTGGTTAATAGGCGAATAATCACTAGTATCGAGTCTTGAAAGATTTTCTCTCATCATCGTGTAAATGTCGTCGCATTCGATACTGTATATCAAACTATCTGTATCGGTATACAATGCTCTACATTTACTACCAAACGTTGGAAGCATATATTTATAATGGCATTAGTATAAACATGTTTTTGAAATATCTAGAATACTCATACTTACTATATAGGTTTATCAAATTTCGCCGTTAATTTTTTTAATTCTATCGCAACCAAATTATCGTTGAATATGGCGCTACTGTGAAAATTTGGTTGGGATATCAATGCTTCTGCTCCATATCTTCCTTCCCACTTACTAACAAACCTCACATCAACTCTATTTCTTACATTTTCCATCGTCTTATCGAACACTGCATTGTTCATTAGTTTGAAAAGATTTTTCTCAAACTCATTTTTAGATGCAGCTCGCAAACGTGTGTTTAAGTCTATATATTTGTTTAGCCATGCCGGTTGCTGGAATCTTAATCCACGATGGATATGTTTCAGTACCATACCATGACGAATACATTGTTGTAAAGCCCGATAATGTATAACATAACGCTCCTTATCTTCGACAGTTGCAAGCAGCTTCTTCTGTCGTGCTCCGGGCGGAGCCTCACGTACCGGACAAAATGGCAAGTCAGAGTGATTATTATGAAGTACGCTTGGATACTCCAAGTCTACCTGTAAAATAAAACCCTCAGATGAATCTATAGGTATGCTAGAGATATCAAAGTTGTTAGTATCTTCAATCCAGCGAAATCCATGAGTAGGTAGAGCTTGACACATTGCCCATCCGTATAGATTATTTACATCATAGTACATTAAATATTTGCTTGGTTTTGTGGAGTCATAACCATTCGTATACCGATTGTTTGCTTTTTCATAGCGGTGAGAGCACTAACTCAAACCGCCACGTATTCCGCGTTCTACGAAAAGCAACATTTCAACATCAGTGAAAAGTTCCAATTTTATTCCAGTATATTTAAGCATTGCATCCCAAGTGAAGCCTGGGAATGTAAAATAATGTGCAGGATCCAAATTATAATTTTCCATGCAGCTATCGCGAAAATTTTCAAAAACGTCTGTCAGTAATAATACGTCAGTTTTTAAATAGAGATCGCTGTACTCTCCAAGTGTTTGTATTTGAAAATTGATCCATACCTCCATAGCATGATTATATGCCTCTTCACTAATATCACTGTCAGTTAATTTATTATAGAATAACTCTCGAGGCGGTAAAACATTTTCTTCCAGACGATTCAGATTATCTACGTAATCATAAGGAAAAATACCTTTTCTTGTTAATAAATTAAGTTGTTCCGTATTTAAATTCGAAAATTCTGACTCTATGTTTTTCAATTGAGATCTCTCTAAGTATGAGCTCAATTTGTCCAAACTTGATGCTAGAAATTTAAATGAATCAATAAATCTAAGCTGAATATTATATTTCCGTATGTATTTTGTACATGAAATATACTTTTCCTTATGTACAGGTAGCAGGTATACTGAACCCTCATACATGTTAACGATCGCATTGAAGATGAAATGTGCATCGTAATTAGATAAATTATGAAAAATTACTGGAATAACGTGCGAATCTTTATAGTTTAAATTACAATTGTTGTGAGCGGGTCCTCTATATTTACCTGTTAATTGATCATGATCGCAAACACGTATTTGATTTGGGAGAAATGGCTTTTTACATATATGACAGTCGGGGTCATTGCTATGACGAAAATTTTCACTAATACTTAGAGTTCTCATAGTCACTACAGTCTTTAGTTTTTCGCTCGCTATTCTAGTAATTTTATCGAGTTCTCGCACAAACCATTCTATACATTCGAGTCCACGATATGACTTATAAGTTGAGATCGATGAATCACGAACGCTTTTAAAATAATATCCTACACTAAAGGGTAAATGTTTTTGATAAATACTACTATTACCGCTCGTTTCATTCACATTTTCTAATAAACATTCAATGTTTGCATGTACGACGAATGGGGTCCTCTCATTGTTCTTGTCATTTTTAAAGACACCCAACGGTCCTCTTCAGGTAGCAGTATACGGACGTTTATATATTGAGCTGACTGCAATCACGTTTATGAGATTGAAGTTTATCCTCATTGAAGAAATAGTGTAAACATCTAAGAGAAAAAATCATATTAGTATATAAACATTCAATAAAATTATATTAAAATATGAACAGTATAATATACCGATTACATATAAGATGAGATCGTTGTTTTTGAGTCAGTTGTTTATTTAGCAAGCGAGAAAGATTCCTGATACATAAAAAATGTGCTGCACCTTTGTCGCTGCGCTAAGAGATTGGGGTCTGTCGCCTCATATCTTTCTTCCCTGGGCCCGCTTATCGGGATTGGTTCAGTGGTACGTCGTGTGTAGATGGCGGGGAGGGGAGAGGAGATGGATGAGTAGTGTCGGGAGGAGCGGCATTCGGCTTCCGTTTTCTAGATCGGTCGCAACGTGTAAGAGATTATTGTGCGAACTTGTTTAATTAGTGACCGCTATTGAAACTGTAATCAATTGCGAATGATAGTTGGACCTTTGTACATATTTCACCACCATTCAGTTCATGGATAATCATAATTTATTTGCGAATTGAAACATTAAAGATTCATAAGAGTGATTGTAAAGGGTTTCCCACCACGTCCGTGGGTTTTCTTCCCTCATTATCGAGCAACGGTAAGGGTTTTTTCTCTACTCAGTTCGTAGAGTTTTTTATGCCCAATTAAAAGATAACGACAATAAACTAAGTACTATCTAATTATTGAATTTGTTATTATAACCAAACTCCCTGATCCACAACAAATTCTCCTGATTTATGGTTAAAGATAATTTCACTGAGATTCTAGTCTATTCGTCAATATTGGATTAACATTTGGTCTTTCGAGCCGGATATCGGGGGAAATTTTTTGTGTTCATCAGGGTTAGGAAACTTGTATTAGAGTGTCAATTTAAGTGTTGTTAATTAAAGTACAAAGACATTATAAACATTAGTGAATTAATGTAGGATTAGTGCGTAGTGAATACAATAAATTGTCGCAAATTATTCCAATTCGTGTGATATCGGTCTTAGATTTGCGACGCGTTGTTGCGCGCCCTGATACAGATCAATCGCGCCGCGGTTTGATTACAGCTGCGTTCAGTATTCGTTGCGCGTACTACCTTTCTCGGAAACTGCCCATTTGTTATTATTTACACCTTTGCCTTTCTTCTTGAAAACACCATGGCCCCTACATCGACACGCAAAATTATCTTGCAACGGAGGGAACGGGCTAATAACATATTGCGAATATTACCCAATTTTAGAACAACGAAAAAAGTCGATTAACTGGACCAATGGTAAAAGACCGATTACAGAAGCTTCAGCGTTATTGGCAGGAATTTAGTATGGGTCACGATGAGATTATTATGCGTGATGATGCCAATGACGATCCATACATAACCAAGTCATTTTTTGCCACTACGGAAAATGTACGGGACGAGTGTCACGACGAACTTACGGCGGCGCTTGGGAATTTTCCTAATGAGGAGGTGGCTTCGACCTCATCAAGGGTCAGTACGGGCAGTGATAATAGTTAGTTGATTTGTAATAACTTGCACCTACCAAAAATAGATCTGCCATATTTTTCGGGGCGATACGAAGACTTGGAGGCCTTCGAGGACAGATTTGTCTCTCTCATTCACGATAAGCTGCAATTGTCTAATGTGGCCAAATTGCAGAACCTTATGGGCTGCCTTCGCTAGTCGGCCGCCGATTTTGTCAAAGACGTTGCGGTTATAGACGTCAATTATATTTCAACTTGGAACTCGCTAGAGGACCGATTCTCTAACCTCCGGCTGCAATTATATAATTTAACATTGTCATTAATTAAGAATGCTTCAATGAAAAGGAAATCTGCATCGGGATTGAGAAATTTAGTCGATGATATCACTCATAGGGTTCGTATGCTAAAAAATTTGGGAAAACCGGTAGATGTATGGGATGATCTCCTCGTAGTAATTATGAGTGAACGATTAGATCCCGCAACTAGGAAAGCTTGGGAGACCTATCTCAGTACTAGGGGGATGCATAATGATATAGAAGCGTCTGCTTTAGCTTCGCGGAAAAAGTCTCCTACCTTCAAGGAAATGGTCGATTTCCTTGAAGGCACAATACAAGCACTACTTTCTGTAGAATCAGAAATGCCTCATGACAAGTCGGTCGCGCAATTAAAACAGGCCAATGGCAATAAATTTAAGGGATCGGTCAAAGCTTACTATGCGGGCGTAAAATCGAAATTGAAGGGGCAGATTTCTAGTTCGGATATTGCAGTTAATTTAAGGTGTCCTTTGTGCTCATCAGAGCATTATATAGATCGCTGCGATAAATTCAAGGCTCTTAAGGGTAACGAAAGGCATTTTGAGATACGTCGTCTCGGGCTATGTTTTAACTGCCTAGGACGACATCAGGTTCGCAGCTGTAATTCAAAGCGTTCATGTAAGAGGTGTAAGGGTGAGCATCACACGCTCCTACATATCGATAATGTTCAGCGTCGAACCGAGACAAACTCAGTAACTGAGAAACCGCAGGTAGAATCAACTGAGTCAACGAATTTATGACTAGACTCAGTTTCGGCATTGACCGCTACGACTTACGCGTCGAAAACTGTTCCTGTCCTTCCGACAGTTTAAGCGATACTCATTGGCGCTTCCGGTCGAGAAACACGTGTAAGAGCACTTCTAGATCAGGGCTCAGAATCGACCTTTCTATCGGAATCGATAGTTTAGTCCTTAGGTTTGGCTCGCCAACGTGTACACGTTCCCATAGTCGGTGTTAGTGCCGCTAAAACCATTATAGCACGTTCTTAAGTATCACTGCGACTGAAATCAGTGATTGACCGAAACTTCGAATACGAATTTAATGCGCTAGTTTTAATTCGACCAACAACTCGCCTACCTTCTAAAGCTTTACGGGGTTGGGAGTTGTCACAGTTCACTGGCTTATCTCTGGCTGATTCTGTGTTTCACAGGCCTGGGGAAATTGATGTTATATTGGGCGTGGATGCTTATGCCTCAGTCATCAGACCGGGATTACGACATTTTCAAGGAAATCGTATTGTAGCGCAATACACCGTGTTCGGATGGATGGTTTCAGGCCAGTTTCTAGGTACCAATATTTGACCGTCAAAGGGCGAATATATAAGTCCTCGAAATGCTGTTACGTACCGGGTAGTCGTGACTGCCTATCGGTCGAGTTTCGCGCTGACTTAACACTACAGTCTGGGTTAGTAGAAACGCCGATTGACCTTTTCGACTATCGGTACAATGAACTATAGTATTACATTCCGAGCGGTAAGAATGTAATGAATTGGCAAGATTCGGGGTGAATGATAGTATGTATATAAATACGTTGGAATAGCAGTTTTGATACCAAATTTTGTATTTTCAGGTATTACAATTATACTTATAGTAAACGCTAATTATGCTGGATCAACATTCGCAGGATTATTTACTATTTGTTACAACTATTGGAGAGACTAGACTCTCCTGTGGTTGTGGATTTCTCGCACTTAATTAATTATGATCAGTTCGTGGAAGTTGTGTTTGTCTTCCAGAACGGTACGTGTTAGGCACGACTGGAAGATGTACACTCGCGACAATTTCTACACGACTTGTTTCGGATTGAATTATACTAGACTTAACTACCAGTACACGGCGACTGGGTAAGAGATTGGTTAGAATACGGTGGAGTACTCTGCTCCCGTGGAACGAACACTAGAGTTACGACCTTGGAACGCGGATGATGCGGCAGCGGCTAAGCTTGCATAGAATAAGACTCAACTCAAGGGTCGCGGAACTCGCATATATGTAGGAGGCTTAATAGGTCATGTGTCGTCAGTAGCGCCATGATCTTTCGACACATGACAACCAAAAAGTCTCCACATCCACTGCCGACGCCCAAGGTTTGACGCATTTCCGGAAAAGAAGTCCGGGTGTTAGCAATGTGCAATACTACCGGTATTGCACACGGACGCGTGCGATCTACTTTGGTTCGGCGAGGTGGCTGACCCCTACGTTACACCTCCCCCCTTGGATGAAACATTTTCCTGTGGAGGTCAATGTTTCCCGGACAAGGAGTATGGGGTAGGCCAACTGCCGAAAAATTTTTTAGAAGTGTTTGGTGCCTATTAACTAAAGGGTAGCGAGTCCCGTGGCATAGATATTGGTTCCAGGTAGGGCGTACTCTGCGCGTGGCGAATAGGTTGTTGAAATGGCATGCTGACGGTGCGTATAGGAAGCATTGGCATGCTCTCGGCTGCTATCGTTGGAGTGCTTTGAACTCTGATAGAGGTGGTTGACGTCGGGCTGGCATGCGCAGGTGTCGGATTTCGTTTGAACCACAGGGCCGCAGCAATTAATATAATGAGTATAAAAAAAGACCCACACACACACACAGATGAGGCATATGAGATGATGGATGCTCTAAGGGTGGTAGAATCTTGTCTCTGAAGGTCCTTTGCTTCTCGGGCTATGTCCTTGAGGGCTACGCTGTTTTTGGACAGATTCCAGTCCGCCAATGGTTTGCTTTTAATAGGCTGTATTTTTATTAATTTCTGCAGAGCTGGTATGTGACCTTCGGGTAGAAGTTCAGGGAGAGGTATCGTCTCTAGGGTTTCGAAGTGAGTAACATCGGACACCATCAGGGTTTGCAGCGATCGTAGCTGAGTAGATGTAGTGTCCGCGAAGCATCCTGCTTCTAATTGGATAATTCCATCTCCAAGGATGGTTTCAGTTCCCCTTACGTTTCCTTGGCAGATGAGGGTGATTTGTTCCGGTTTTGGGAGAGAATATAACCAGTTTCGAGGTTGGACCAAAGGTGTCCAGAAGGGACCGGTGAACGAGGCGACCCTGATGTCGCAACCAGTCCATTGGGTAGTGTCATGGTACTGGAGGATGGATAGCTCACATTCCTGGTTATACGCGACCTTATGAAGAGGTGCTCCAGGAGCACAGTAGTATGTTTTTAGGTGATGGAGGCAATGGGATAGAGCCCAGGAAGGGATGGGGGTGTAGAAGCGTTGCGAAGAAGGGACTGCTAGATAGGGATGGGCGGGTTGAATAAAGGTGGTGATAGTTTGGTTATCGGGACAATTATGGTGGGTTGGGTAGGGATAGGTTTTGTACAGATGGTATTCTTCCTTGTTAAGTAGAGGGATTTCGATCACGACCACCAATTGTCCTTTATAATGATTAACGTGTAGGTGAGAGAGTTCTTGGATGTCCTCCATCAGTAGTTTCTCTTCGTCGAAAGGCAAGGAAAATCCAGTCCTGAGAGTGGCTTCCTGCAAAGCCTGTTGTAACCGGGTAGGTGTAAGTATCATGGGGTGCAATATTCCCCGATGAGCGAAAAGAACAGCATCCACAAGGAATAGAATGCTGGTCCTGTATTGATCAGCGTACATTTCCATTTGTCGAATGTAATCTCGATGTACCGTCGCGTGTTTTTCCTGTTCAAGGGCGTCATCGGTGAGAGCGATAGCGTCGGCCAAGGCCTTGGTTTGTTCTTGAAGCTCTTGGGTATGGTTATTTAGGGTAGTGATAGAAAGGTGCAAGGCGGAGAATTCCGACTGTACCACATGCGTCTGTTTTTCCATCAAATGAGCGGTGTGTGCTCCTTTCTCTTGTAGCTTTAATATTTCGCTGGTGCAGTATTCGCCATCTTCTTCGGTCAAGGTACCAAAAAGGGTTTTATAGAGTCCTCCTACGAATCCTAGGGGAGCGCTTCTACGGTTTCGATTAAGGTCCGTAGGATGTAAGCCTCGGCGAAGTATTGAAGCAAAAAGTTCAGTGTCAACAATTTTGCGTCCGATCTCTTCGAGTTTACTATCATTGATGCTAGAGATGTTGCCTTTGCACACATAGAAGAGTGTGTCATAGAATTTTCCAAGATTAGGGGCTTGGCTAGTCAAATTGGCGATGTCGATGATTGCGGCGACCTTCCATAGCACTGGATAGTACTGTAGAGTTGCGATTTTCTCGAAGAAGATGCCAGGATTATGTTTCAGGTGAGTGATGTTATACGCGTGGGTCCAGGAGATCTGCGTGATGCTTAATGTCGTTATAAATAATATATTTATAATGGTAGTCATGGTGATTTTGGTCGTGTGGTGCAGTGAATCTCGTGCGTCACAAAGTTGGTGTTGCAATCGGAAGTGGAGTGGGAAATTTAGTATAAAAGTGAGGTGTTGATAAGGAACGGTATCGTACTGTAATTGCCGTTGCGATAACAACAGTGTTAGCAGAGTTCAAGGTAGACTATAAGATCGAGAGAGGAACAGGAAGAAAAACAAAACAAGATAACAATGGCCAGAGGTCGTTACCCAAGCTTATTGAGTTTTGGAGGAAGGCGGTACGCAGGAGGGGTGGCGGTGCACACTCGTTCCGGTAAGTAATGTGAATATTGTGGGGGATGGAAGTTATTAAGAGAGTTATTATTCATTCCCTTTTTGTCTCTTAGTGGTGGTCCTCGACCTGGAGGAGATCCAGTGGATCCGGGAGGAGAGGAGATCCTCCCGAGCTGCCAATGACAACCTGGCAGAAAGGATGTTGGAGACCTGGTCCTTCCGGGAGGACTTTGACTTCCTGGGGCCGCGTTGGCTGCAGGACAGCGGATGGAAGAAAATCAATCTCAAGATGGAGGATCCCTGGAGCGAATGGGAGCCAGAACTCACGGAGCAGGAGGTGCTGGGGTGGCACGGGCCCGCGTAGGTTTTAGGTTAGGATTAGGAAATAATTGTATAGGAAAACCGAAAGTGTAGCAATATATGGGAATTCTTGGGAAAAAAAATTCTATTTGTGATTATTGAATGTTCCCTTCCGATCCAATCCTTGAGAGATTTTCAAATTCAGTTGGTATAAAGAAGGGAAGAGTTCGTTAGGTTAATTAAGGTTAATAAATGGCTGAATCTGATATGGTGGTAACAATATCTAGAAAAGACAAAAAGTGATTCTGGTGATGAATAATGGGGCAATTCCTTTTCTTCCAATTCTATGGAATTCCAGTGGTCGAGGAAGAGGAGGGACAGGGTTTGGGGGAGAGAAGGATCGTAGGGGTTTTGGTGAGCAACGGGGTCCTGCGTCAGGGGTTTTCGGTGTCCGAGAGTTGGGAGGAACTTGGCGGACCAGGCAAGAGACGGGGCTTCCCGGCTGGACTTCGAACCTCTCGTCCCATACTGGCTGTAGGAAGTGACTGGGTGTCACTGATTAGGTTTAGAATAAAGAATAGATATATAATTAGGCTAGGAGGATTTGGGAATGTAACAATATATTGGTTCTGGTTTCTCCTTGAAAACTTCTTCTTATTTTCTCCACCTTCTCTATACATATATATGTATATATATCCCAGAGTTCCTCAGCAAGTCCCTTCGGTTGTGGTCTGGCGGTGTCGTCCCTTGAGAGTTCGAGTTGGTTATTCCAGATAAACAGAACGTGGAAGGAGGTAAATTAGTGTGATTGAATAATCTCCAGAATAATTGCTAGCAGACAGTGATCATTACTATGGGTCGCTCAGTAAATACTACTTGTGCTGCAGGAGTCGTTAGTAAACGCTAATTATGCTGCAGAAGTCGTTCTATAAAAAGAAAGTCGTACATGCATTAGATTTCGTGGTTAGTAGAGGGGTGTGTAGGGAGGGGGGGGGGGGGGGTGTGGAGGCAGGTTTTAGTTTGTCCAGATGTTTAGTGATGGGAATTCCAGAATCAGTGATGAGGATAGCGTTGTGCTTATCGTTGATCGAATCTATGATATATGGCCCGATATACTGGGAGTCTAGTTTATGTTTTCTAGGTTCTCGTAGGACATAGGTTAACTCTCCAGGGGAATAGGAGACAACAGCGACGTTCCGATCGTAATATTCCTTAGATTTTTCTTTAGCTTGGATTTCGTGTTCTCGGGCTAAAGCGTGAAGCCGGGTTAACTGCTGAGCCAGCTCCTGTGCGTATGCGTCGTAGGTTAATAACTCCTCGATCGCATAGGCGGAGACGGGGGACTGAGCCTTGCGCCCATAAACTAATTCATATGGCGTAAACCCTGTAGCTTCGTGCACAAAAGTATTATAGGAGAACATGGCGAAGGGGATGAATAAATCCCAGTCCGAGTATTGGTTGATGTTATGTTTTAGGTATTCAGTGAGTACCAGATGACTTCTTTCTAGGGATCCATTGGTCTGGGGTCGATAACCGGAGGTAGTCAGATGTTTGATTTTGAAAAGAGAGGTTACACCTTTGAGTAATTTTCCTAAAAAGCTGGTGCCTCGATCCGTGAGAATGGCACGCAGAAGTCCGAATCGCGCAACAAAGTGTCTTGAAAATGCATCAGCAATGGTAGCGGCGCGAATATTGGGTATTGCGACAGCAATGCAGAATTTAGTCAAATTGCACTGCATGGTGAAAACATGTAAATTCTCGGAGGGTGTAATAGGAAAAGGGCCTACGGTATCTAAGGCTACCTTATCGAAGGGGGCACAGGGGGTGTCAGTTATAAGCATTGGTAGTTTGGGTTTTACGCGAACCAGTTTCTACCGTTGACAACTATCGCAGGATCGTACAATGCTCTGAACTTCCTTATGGAGACCGGGCCAATTATAATGCTCCCTAATCCTATGATATGTCTTGGTCACTCCCTTATGACCTCCAACTAAGCCTCCATGATACTCCAGAATGATGTGTCTTCTCATTTGAACTGGAGGAGTCAAAACTTCACCAGTGCAGATAGTGATTTCGACATCGTCATCGTGGAACGCACGGGAAAAGACGGAGCTCAAATAACGCGACGTCAGCCGAGTGGTTCCGAGTTTATACGGACCGATGCTGAACCTTATAATATTATTCTCGCGAACAAAATCTTTTAGCTTTTTCAGAAAATGTTGAATTTCTTCGTCGCTGGCGGGGATTAATTCGCGGGGATGGGTGATGACCAGGATGATCTTGGTGGTTTTGTAGGGGAAGGTTAAAATGGACTGGAGAGGAAAAGGATGATTTTTTATGGTTTTCAGATCGATTCTTCCAGTTTCTATGAGCATTTGGCTAATGGGGTCTTGAAAGGAACAGTCAGATGCGATCAGATGGACAATGTTGCTGGGCCTGTGGCACAGAATATACGCGGAGCTTTCTATTTTACATTTCATGGGGTTCGGGGGGGAGTGAAAGGGGAATTCTTCTGAGATCGGATTGGGTTTAATACGTTTAAGACCAGGGTCTAGAGATGGATCGTATTGAGGGGGTGGTATGGTTTTGTTTTGGGTATAGCATCCACTACGGTGATATCCGACTCGGCGTCGGAGCTTGAGTGTTCGTCTTCGGGTTTTTCAAAATCACTAGGTATCCAAGTGGAGCGTCCTATGGGTTTTATTTTAGCAGGCAAGGGGAGAGTAAAGTTCAGGGATTCAGATGTTACGGTAGTTGTTAAACACGGGCTCGCATCGGATTCCTCATCGGAATCGGTATCTTCGTCCGATGATTGTTCGTTGTGGAGGGAAGCCAAAAGTTTATGGATTTCTTCTTGGCTAGAACTCAATTCGCTAATAATAGAACATTGTTCGGGGGTCAGTGGGGTACATTCTGCCTCGAACGAATCTCCGAGAACACTGGGTTCCTCAGAGAAGTCTTGCAGAGGATTTTCCGAGTTGGTGTCGTCGGGGAGAGTCGTTTCTTCCATCAGGGTTGGTAACATGCTTGTAGGGGGCCTGGAGTCGATATTGGTTAAGGGGTGAACTTCTGTAGAAGTCTCGAGATCGATGGAAGAGTCCATTTCGGCATAATAAATAGGGGGAGCGGCTTCCTCTCGGCGACGGCTTCTCAGACGGGCACCAATTGATTGTGTGTCCATCGGAAGTTGTTTTTGATGGGGAAGGTAACTGGGGTCCTCGCGGAACACAGGCAGAGCCATCGGCACCGGATTCCGTGATAGAGCGTCAGCATTGCAGTTAGTTGCTCCTTTCTTATAGATGATTTCATAGTCGAACTCCTCTAAACAGAGTTTCCATCTTTGGATACGGTTGGTGGGGTCGGTTGCTTTGCTGAGCCAAACGAGAGGTTGGTGGTCGGTGACGAGAGTGAATTTTCTTCCGTACACGTAATAACGGAACTGTTTAATAGCATAAACAGCAGCTAGTCCTTCTTTCTCGGAGGTAGAATATCGAGTTTCAGGGTCGGTAAGCGTACGAGATGCGTAGGCTATAGGTCGATCGTGTCCAAGTTTTCCTTGACTGAGGATGGCCTTTATGGCAAATTCAGAAGCGTCGCAGGTGATGATAAAAGGGAGCTGGAAATCTGGATAAACCAATACTGGAGCTTCGCATAGGCAGGCTCGTAAATCTTCAAAGCTGGCCTGGGCCTCCTCGTTCCAAGTAAAGGTGATACCTTTCTTGAGCAGTTGAGTCAGGGGTTTGGCTCTTTGAGCAAAATTTGGAATAAAGCGTCGGTAATAACCGGCTAATCCTAGAAACTGTTTGTTTTTGGGTTTGATAGGTACTGGAAATTTTCGTACAGCCTCCACCTTGGAGGGAATGGGCTGGACGCCATTCGGGTTGATAAGATGGCCTAAATAGGTGATTTGTTGTCTTAGGAAGGCACACTTTTCCGATTGTAGCTTGAGACCGTATTGTCGAATTCTGCTGAATAAGCGCTTGTACTTTTCGATGTATTCAGGGAGTGTGGCAGAAAATACAATAATATCATCAAGATATACAAAAAGTTCCTGTCCTTGGAGTCCCTGTAAGACTCGATCCATAAGGCGCTGGAAGGTGGCGGGGGCATTTTTGAGTCCAAAGGGCATTCGTGTGTACTCGTAATGTCCAAAGGGCGTAGAGAATGCTGTTTTATGTCGATCCCGGGGATGAAGGTGAATTTGGTGGAATCCACTGGCCAAATCGAAAATAGAAAAATACTTAGATCCGCCTAATTTATCCAAGATGTCCACAATGATAGGCAAAGGGTAGGAATCTCCTACGGTTTGTTCGTTCAGTTGACGGAAGTCGGTAACTAGGCGCCACCGTTTCTTTCCTTGGGAGTCGGGAGCCTTTGGTACAATCCACAGCGGAGAATTGTAGGGCGATGAGGAAGGGACCACTATGCCGTTTTCTAAAAGTACGTCGACCTGGCTCTGTACCTCTGAATGGAGCGTTTCTTCAATTCGGTACTGTCGGATCTTGAAGGCTGTGCCTACCGGGGTATCTATTTCGTGGTAAATATCAGCCTTGTTTTCAGTGTCAGGTCGATCTCCAGTCAAATAGAATATGTCAGAATACTCATGAACTAAGGACTTAATCACGGCTTGAGCGTCTGGATCTTTCGGAGGTGGTTTGAGGAAAAGGGCTTCCAAGGCTGTAGTCCTTTCCTGAGATTTTAAAGGTTCGATTCCAGGTCCAGTGTCTTCGTAGGGCAACTCTCATCTAAGGTCTTCGCCTAGATAGGGAAGAGTAGTTGGAGAGTCTTCCTAAGGAGGTGATGTTGAAGGAGGGCTCATGGTAACGTTAAGGGACTGAGGAGGGTGATGAGCGGCGTCGACCCTAGGACACCCTTCTCTTATACTTAGGAGTTCGTCACTATTTTTGAATGGTAGAGGCCACACTGGTTTACTAGAGGTAACCAAGGTCCGATGTAACAGGGAGATCTGTGCCTCGGTTTGGTTGAGGAAGGGCATCCCTAAAATTCCGGTGTAAGGGAGGTAAAAGTCTTCTATGACTTGGAATCTATGAGGTTCCTCATCGATGGTAAGGGTTACCGATCCTACTACGTCCAGTTGTCCTCTGAGACCTCGTAGGGCCGGGAAATCGGGGTATTCGAAGCCAATATCCTCCCGAAGGGCATTATACACTATGATGTTAATGTGCGAGCCAGTATCCACCAGAAATTCTCCATTCGAGTAGCTCAGTTGGGGAACTTTCTTGAGTACCAAGGTAGCGTGAGGTGAATAGCTCAAAATGGTGGGTACCGGTGGCGGGTCTTTTCTCTTTTTCTGGGGTGGAGTTAAAATTTGAACGGACGCGGTTTCTATGAGGGGTTCGTCGACGCGTCGTTCGGGCGAACCTGATCGTAGTTTAAATCACCGGTCTCTTCGACAGCCTCCATTACTGCAGTAGTAGGAACATGAGTGGTGGAAGGATATGCAGGAGAAGCTCGACAGCTGGATGCTCTATGCCCAATCCTTCGACACCGTCCACGGGTGAGTTCTGGATCGTAAGGTTCTGACTGTGGAGGTCTAGGGGGTCGTGATTGATAGTGTTGATCGGAAGGAGGTGGATAACCATTAGGTCCCGGTGCCGGTGGATGTTGAGGATAGCGGGGAGACGAAGGGTATTGAGAAGGATGAGTGGAAGGATATGAGGAATAGTACGGTGAAGGTTGATAGGCACTTGGATTCTGGGAATAAGGAGGATAATTGGAGTGATCGAAGGCTTCTCTTCTCTCTATACCGAACTCCCGTAAGCGCGCGTAGTCGCAAGCCTCTTGTAGATTTCGGGGATTTCTGGAATACACGGGAGTGTAATATTCTGGAGCTAATCCATCCATGAATACTTCCAGAAACTCCCGATCATTGAGCTCCTGTATCAGGACGAGCGATTCTGACCCGTATTTGTTTTCATAAGCGGCATCAAGGTCGGCTTTCAGGCGTTCAGCTCGATCTATATACGAACCTAAGGCTTCATTAGGACGCATAGCTAATTTTCCACATTGTGTGACCAAATCTATAAAAGTCCGGGGAGGTTGAAATTTTCGTCGTAAGTGAGTGATCAAGTCCTTGACGGTAGGGAATCGTTTATCAGTAACGCTCACACGAGCAGAACCGACTAACTTGACCAATACTAAAGGAACGAATTCCTGACGAGCGGCGTCCGACAAGGTAGAATAAATATTCTCTAAATTTTCTATAAAAGGTCCCAGATCGTCGCGGGAGCCATTATAGGATGGTACTGTTTGGAATTGGATTAATACCTCTCCTCGGGGAGAGCAAATTCCGTTGGAAACATTTAAATAACCGCACACATTTCCACGGTGGCTACCGTTAACGGGTGGAAGAGGTGGAGGTCCGGGTGGTGATCGTGTAAGGGTAAAAGCCATTTTATATAGGAAGTTAGTAGAAAATTGTGAATAAAACTGTGTCAAAAAAACTGTTCACACCCTGGGGAAATTTTATGGGAGCAGAATTTCCTGCGAAATCCCACCGCTGTCACCAGATTTGTTACGTACCGGGTAGTCGTGACCGCCTATCGGTCGAGTTTCGCGCTGACTCGACACTACAGTCTGGGTCAGTAGAAACGCCGATTGAGCTTTTCGACTATCGGTACAATGAACTATAGTATTACACTCCGAGCGGTAAGAATGTAATGAATTGGCAAGATTCGGGGTGAACGATAGTATGTATAAACATACGTTGGAACTGCAGTTTTGACACAAAACTTTGTATTTTCAGGTATTACAATTATACTTACAGTAAACGCTAATTATGCTGGATCAGCATTTGCAGGATTATTTACTATTTGTCACAACTATTGGAGAGACTAGACTCTCCTATGGTTGTGGATTTCTCGCACTTAATTAATTATGATCAGTTCTTGGTAGTTGTGTTTGTCTTCCAGAACGGTACGTGTTAGGCACGACTGGAAGATGTACACTCGCGACAATTTCTACACGA
This sequence comes from Prorops nasuta, assembly GCF_024137725.1. Taxonomy (NCBI): domain Eukaryota; kingdom Metazoa; phylum Arthropoda; class Insecta; order Hymenoptera; family Bethylidae; genus Prorops; species Prorops nasuta. The sequence goes on from NW_027116810.1 coordinate 2,245,926, forward strand.
CTTGTTTCGTATTGAATTATACTAGACTGAACTACCAGTACACGGCGACTGGGCAAGAGATTGGTTAGAATACGGTGGAGTACTCTGCTCCCGTGGAACGAACACTAGAGTTACGGCCTTGAAACGCGGATGATGCGGCAGCGGCTAAGCTTGCACAGAATAAGACTCAACTCAAGGGTCGCGGAACTCGCATATATGTAGGAGGCTTAATAGGTCATGTGTCGTCAGTAGCGCCATGATCTTTCGACACATGAAAACCAAAAAGTCTCCACATCCACTGCCGACGCCCAAGGTTTGACGCATTTCCGGAAAAGAAGTCCGGGTGTTAGCAATGTGCAATACTACCGGTATTGCACACGGACGCGTGCGATCTACTTTGGTTCGGCGAGGTGGCTGACCCCTACGTTACAATGCACTACACAGTTCTAGTCAAGAGGATCTCTCCGAAATATTGAAAAAATTTTTGTCTATTGAAGAGGTACCCTCCTCTCCTCACAAGCTTAGTCCTGACATCGAAATGCGTGAAAATATATTTAAAACTACTCATTCCCGAAACAATATTGGTCGCTATGTGGTGAGACTTCCGCTCAAAACCGAGCCCTCATGTGATTTCAAAAGCACGTGACGTATGGCGTTGAATTCATTTATGGCACTAGCGCGTAAATTTGATTGCGATCCTGACTTTGCAGCTGAATACCGCAAGTTTATGCAAGCCTATGAGGATCTAGGACAAATGCGTCTTATCCCGGAAGACAAAATCTCGACTTTACGGGCTTGGTATTTGCCTCATCATGCTGTGATGCGTCAGAGTGGCCCGGTTAGCAAACTTAGAGTGTTTTACGACGCGTCAAGACGTACAGCTGATCAACAGTACTTAAATAACTTCCTCCTCTCAGGTCCAGCACTGCAAAATGATCTGTCTCTCATTTTACTTGGTTGCAGGAAACACCGATTTGTCTTTACCGCGGATATAATTAAAATGATTCGACAAATCGAGGTTTATCCGCTCGATCAGGATCTCCAACGTATATTATGGTCTGCTGAACCGGGTCAAGCACCTCGCGATTATTGCTTAACTACGGTTACTTACGGCACATCTTCGGCACCTTATTTAACTATCCGAACGTTGCCTCAATTAGCCGAGGACGAGGAACATCGATTTCCGCTCGGAGCCTTCTATCTTCGTCATCAAATATACGTAGACGATATTTTTTCGGGTGCTGATCTTCTCAATGACGCGATGTTGATCCGTGATCAATTAATTGCCATTCTTAAATCAGCGTGAGTAAGTTTAGATAAGTGGACAGCAAATAACACAGAACTTCTACTGTCCAATTCAATAGGAGTGCCTGTTGTAACCAAGAGCAAATTAATTGAGGACGACCAAGCCGTTAAAACATTGGGCCTCCTTTGGAATCCTTCGTCGGATTCCTTTGGATTCAATATTTGTAGTATGTTTTCTCCAACCCGGGAATCGACGAAACGAAATGTATTGTCCTGCCTGGCTCGACTCTTTGATCCTCTCGGTTGGCTAGCGCCGGTAATTATGCGCGCAAGGATCTTACTTCAAGATCTATAGCTGATGAAGATCTCGATTGGGACACACCTCTGTCGCTAGATATACTTAATAGGTGGAATAATTACTGTAATGAGCTTCCGAAAGTTACTGACATATTCGTTAGTAGATGGTTAGGGTTGATATCTTCAGCTCAATCTGAACTTCACGGGTTCGCCGATGCCTCCATGCGTGCATATGCAGTCGCGATTTATTTACGAGTTACCAATGATGAGGGAGAATTTTTGACTTCTCTTCTTATAGCCAAATCAAAAGTGGTGCCAGTAAAGACTGTGACAATTCCTAACCTGGAGTTATACGGAGCTGTTCTTTTAACGAAGTTCCTCAAGCATGTTCGTCAGATGGACCAGTACAAAGACCTTCCAGTTGTCGCGTGGTCCGGCAGTCGCGATGCCTTAGTCTGGTTGCGAAAGCATCCTTCTCATTGGAAGGTATTTGTAGCAAATAGAGTGTCTTTTATTCAGACCGAATTACCTACAGCTGTTTGGCTATATATTCCATCGCGGGATAATCCTGCGGATGTAGCGACAAGGGGGTTAGATCCCGTTACACTGAAAAATTCAAAGATCTGGTGGCATGGACCAGATTGGTTAAGTGACCCGCCCGAACGTTGGCCTGATCAACTAACTACCGTAAAGCCGTCCGAGACGGTCGTTCATGCTTTCAACGCTACTTAAAACTCCAAAGAAGATCCTTTATTAAGCAGATATTCTTCTCTGCATAAACTTGTAAGATCAATTGCGTTTTGTTTGAGGTTTATGAAAAATTGTCGATCCACGAAAACTGGACTCGCTAGAGAATTCGGTTTTTTAAGCTGTGAGGAATTACAACGAGCGAGTATACAAATTATTAGCTTAGTGCAGAGATCAGCGTTCCACAATGGACTAATTTATTTACAAGCGAATCGACCGCTTCAAAAACGTAATGTATTATATAAACTTAATCCGTTTATTGATGACCAAGGGGTTTTGCGAGTGGAAGGGGGGGGCGACTTAGACACTCAACGCTTCCGTTTCCGGCGAAGCATCCAGCGATACTGCCGAAAACATCTTATCTAAGTCAGCTGTTCATACAAGAAATGCATCTCCTATCACTTCATGCTGGATCTATACTCACTTTGGGACTCCTACAGTTTTGGCCATTAATCTTGCGTCGTGGCGAGGGGAAGTTAGAATCAGAGGGGCGAGGGGATATCTAGGGGATTTGTTCAGTATGTATCTGTCAGTACTGTCAAATGTGTCAAATCGATTAGGTAACCTGGAATTTGTAATATAAACAAAAATAATAATTTCGAAACATACATTCTGGAAGAAAAAGGATGTATTTTATAAACAATAAAATGGAAAAATATATCAGATAAGTATTAATTAATAGAAAAACGTGAAAATTATTGTAAACTTTTAAGAATATATACTTTGTGATTATTTTACTTTACAGGTTAAATTCTATTTTCAAGGACTTGCAATAATAGGAAATAAATATTGATTTCATTTTTGGATCAAAAAGAATCGAACTCCTGTTCTCTAGCTTGTTGCTGTTATCCTACCTATTATAATAATAAAAGTGATAGAGCGAAGATTGGATATGAGGAGTTTTATTATAAATTAATAACAATCTAACAATTTGTTTTAATTTACATTCAACTCAAGAAAAATATTACTTTTATTTCTTCATTTTTTATTCAGTATGTATACATAATAATTACATATGCTTATAATCTCATTTTGCATATACTGATTAATTTTTTTTTTCTTTTTTTAGTTTTAGGTGCGTGAGGAAATGCTATTACGCATACCCAACCTTAGTAGGCTATGGTTATGTGGAAAGAACCTATTAAAGTTCAAGACTCCCCCAGGGGGAGTGGTTTTTTGGTTTTCTTGAGAAAGAAAACCTCAACCAAGCCGCCACCCCTGGGTATACCCACTAAAACCTCCTGCACCATTAGGAATGCAAGAAATGCCCCTTGGATTATTAAATGAAAAAAAGTCATTAATAATGAAGGGCATAGCCGTTTGATGCAACTACTTCATCCAAACGGCGTGGGACTGTTTGCACAAGTTTTTTACAGATGCTTGGATCATTCGTCAGCTCTTCCCACATTCTTCTGACGTGGCATCTTAAGGCCTCCTTTGACCTCTCTTCTTCCGGCCTCCATCTTTTTACAATGATTCCCCATATGTTTTCAATAACATTGAGATCTGGAGATTTTGATGGCCAATCAATTTTCTCAATCTCAGGATGATTATTGAACCATTGCTTCGTCATCTTGGAGGTATGGATACTAGAATTATCCTGGATGAATTTAATAGTTTGCATCTCAGGATATCTTCTTTTTACACCAGGCAGCATTTGGTTCTCCAAAATATCTATATACACTGCGGAGTTCATTTTTGTGTCCACTTCAACCAACTCACCACCTCCGTCTTTGGACAACCATCCCCAATATGCAATAGTTAATCGGTTGCTTCTATTTGTAGGTAATACATAGCGATCATCGTATCTCGTCTTATCTGGTCGCCAAACATGTATCCTCCCATCTTCAGATGACTGAAATACTTTTTCATCGCTCCAAATTACATCCTTCCAGTAGTCTTCTTCTTTGTTCATATATTCTAAGGCAAATGCAACCCTTTGCTGCCTATGTTCATTAGTTAGCTTAATTTTATGCACAGCGGGATGACAATGTATGCCAGCTTCATGCAGTCTTCTACGCACAGTCCTTTGGCCTATATTTAAATTTGACTGATGCAATATATTGAACGAAGACTGAAATGGATCCTCATGCATTAATTCCACTATCTGCCTATTTTCTTCTTCAGTTGTTAATCTTGGCCTTTTGTTACTTTTTCTTTTCTCACACAATCCTGAATATCCTTCTTCTCTGTACTTTTGAATCCATCTATTAATTGTTGATTTGTGCACTTGCAACTTTCTAGCAATATCTTGCGAATTACTTCCTCCTTCCCACAAACCTATTGCCACTCCTTTTTTAATTAATAATTTACTATTTTCTGACATATTTAGCACTTTAACTTTTCAGATAAACGACTATCAAACTTTTTGAAGGGTTTAAACTAAAAAACAAATGACAAACAATGCTTTTGTCATTTGTTTTTTAGTTTAAACTCTTCAAAAAGTTTGATAGTCGTTTATCTGAAAAGTTAAAGTGCTAAATATGTCAGAAAATAGTAAATTATTAATTAAAAAAGGAGTGGCAATAGGTTTGTGGGAAGGAGGAAGTAATTCGCAAGATATTGCTAGAAAGTTGCAAGTGCACAAATCAACAATTAATAGATGGATTCAAAAGTACAGAGAAGAAGGATATTCAGGATTGTGTGAGAAAAGAAAAAGTAACAAAAGGCCAAGATTAACAACTGAAGAAGAAAATAGGCAGATAGTGGAATTAATGCATGAGGATCCATTTCAGTCTTCGTCCAACATATTACACCAGTCAAATTTAAATATAGGCCAAAGGACTGTACGTAGAAGACTACATGAAACTGGTATTCATTGTCATCCCGCAGTACATAAGATCAAATTATCAAATGAACATAGACAGCAAAGAGTTGCATTTGCCTTGGAATATCTGTCCAAAGATGAAGACTACTGGAAAGATGTAATATGGACCGATGAAAAAGTATTCCAGTCATCAGAAGATGGGAGGCTGCATTTTTGGAGACCGGATAACAAGAGATACGAAGATCATTACGTTTTGCCTACTAATAGAAGCAACCGAATAAGTGTTGCTTTTTGGGGCTGGATGTCTAAAGACGGAGTAGGTGAGATGTTTGAGGTGAATACAAAAATAAACTCCACATTCTACACAAATCTCCTGGAGAATAGTATGCTTCCTAGCGTAAGAAGAAGATATCCTGAGATTCCAATCATTAAATTCATCCAGGATAATTCTAGTGTCCATACCTCCAGACTTACAACGCAGTGGTTTGATACACATCCTGAGATCGATAAAATCCATTGGCCAGCAAAATCCCCTGATCTCAACGTTATAGAGAACATATGGGGAATCATCGTAAAAAGATGGAGACCAGAAGTGGAGAGGTCAAAGGAGACCTTAAGATGCCACGTCAGGAAAATGTGGGAAGAGCTGACGAATGAACCAAGCATCTGTCAAAAACTTGTGCAATCAGTCCCACGTCGTTTGGATGAAGTAATTGCATCAAACGGCTATGCTCTTCGATATTAATTACTTTTTCGTATTTAATATTCCAAGGGGCATTTGTTGTATTCCTGGTGGTGCAGGGGGTTTTAGTGGGTATACCCAGGGGTGGCAGCTTGGTTGAGGTTTTCTTTCTCAAGAAAACCAAAAAACCACTCCTCCTGGGGGAGTCTTGAACTTTAAGGGGTTCTTTCCACATAACCATAGCCTATTAAGGTTGGGTATGCGTAAATGCATTTCCCCACGCACCTAAAACTAAAAAAAGAAAAAAAAAATTAATCAGTATAAGCTATATAAGATTATAAGCGTATGTAATTATTATGTATACATACTGAATAAAAAATGAAGAAATAAAAGTAATATTTTTCTTGAGTTGAATGTAATTTCCAATATGTATTAATATAAATTATGTTATCCTCACATATCCGGTCAGCGCTCTATCATTTTTATTATTCTTATATGTAGGATAACAGCAGCAAGCTAGAGGCATGAGTTCAGTTCTTTCTGATCCAGAGATGAAATCAATATTTAATTCCTATTGTTACAAGTCCTCTAATATAGAATTTAACCTGTAACGTGAAATAATCACAAAGTATATATTCTTAAAAGTTTAGAATAACTTTCACATTTTTCTATTAATTAATACTTATCTGATATATTATTTCATCTTTTTGTTTATAAAATACCTCCTTTTTCTTCCAGAATATATTTTTCGAAATTATTATTTTTGTTTATATTACAATTCCAGGTTAACTGATCGATTTAACACATTTGACAGAACTGACAGATACATACTGAACAAATCCCCTAGATATCCCCTCGCCCTTCTGATTTCTGCTTCCCCTCGCCACGACGCAAGATTAATGGCCAAAACTGTACTACAACAGATATGGATCATCGGGGCAAAGCGCCTCGTTAAGCGTCATGTCCGCTCATGCATCCGTTGTTTTCGTGCTCATCCTAACCGAAGTACACAACGAATGGGAGACTTACCTCCTGCAAGGGTGACGCCATCTCGACCTTTTACCATTACCGGACTGGACTATGCAGGTCCGTTTCATCTACGCCAATCAAAGGGCCGAGGTCAACGATCCTACAAAGGATACATAGCCCTTTTCGTCTGCTTCTCTACCAAGGCGATACATTTGGAAGCTGTGAGCGACTTAACAACGCAATCCTTTCTTGTTGTTTTCTGGCGGTTTTCAAGTCGACGAGGAATTTGCCAACAAATCTATAGTGATAATGGCATTAATTTCCTGGGTGCGGACAAGGAGCTTAGAAATATGTTCAAAACCACCTCCGAATATTACGGAAGCATTGCCAAGGAGTTAGCTGAGAAAGGTATAGAATTGAAGTTCATTCCTCCGAGCTCGCTACATTTCGGAGGACTCTGGGAGGCTGGTGTCAAAGCCACTAAACACCACCTAGTCAGAGTAATTGGCGATTATATTCTCACGTATGAAGGATTTTCCACGCTGTTATCGGAAATCGAAGCATGTTTAAACTCCAGACCATTGTGTCCCATATCTGGGGACATTGACGACTTGAGTGTTCTCACACCATCACATCTTTTGTTGGGCGGACCGTCCAGCTTAATCCCGGATCTACCCCTTTTGGACGTCTCGGAAAATCGATTAAATCGATTTTAACTGATTGCAAGGATACAGCAGTGTTTTTGGAAGAAATGGTCGCGTGAGTACCTCCATCACCTCCAAGAACGGTCCAAATGGCGGGAGCCTAAGGAGAATTTCGCTGTGAGACAGCTGGTAATTGTGCATGACGATTGCTTTCCTCCAGCAAAATGGCCGCTTGGACGAATTATTGAAGTCCATCCAGGAGCTGACGGCCTTATACGAGTCGCAATAATCAAGACTGCATCTAGTGTCATGAAACGTCCAATCGTGCGTCTAAGCCCATTGCCGATTAGTAATAAGACTCATAGCGGAGTTTCTCAAGGCGGGCGGCTAGAGTAATTAAATTTCGTCTGATCGACGAAGGCGGGCGGGATGTCGCTGCGCTAGGAGATTGGGGTCTGTCGCCTCATATCTTTCTTCCCTGGGCCCGATTATCGGAATTGGTTCAGTGGTACGTCGTGTGTAGATGGCGGGGAGGGGAGAGGAGATGGATGAGTAGTGTCGGGAGGAGCGGCATTCGCTTTCGTTTTCTAGATCAGTCGTAACGCGTAAGAGATTATTGTGCGAACTTGTTTAATTAGTGACTGCTATTGAAACTGTAATCAATTGCGAATGATAGTTGGACCTTTGTACATGATTCACCACCATTCACTCATGGATAATCATAATTTATTTGCGAATTGAAACATTAAAGATTCATAAGAGTGATTGTAAAGGGTTTCCCACCACGTCCGTGGGTTTTCTTCCCTCATTATCGAGCAACGGTAAGGGTTTCTTCTCTACTCAGTTCGTAGAGTTTTTTATGCCCAATTAAAAGGTAACGACAATAAACTAAGTACTATCTAATTATTGAACTTGTTATTATAACCTAACTCCCTGATCCACAACAGATTCTCCTGATTTATGGTTAAAGATAATTTCACTGAGATTCTAGTCTATTCGTCAATATTGGATTAACAACCTTGAAGTTCGAGAAGAAGAAGATTCGCATGTCTCGATTTCTCACATTTTGTTAGTTGAAGAGGTGCAATAATTTTATTCTCCTGCCCTTCCTGCTCATCCACCATGGTGAAAACATTAATCGACACATCAATATCTTCTTCAAATTTAGGTATCTGTCTTAATGTGGTTGGAAATGTTATACTTTTAACGTTAAAGACAGATTTAAAATGGGGGTATGAAGATTGTCGTTGTGAGTGTTTAGTTGAAATAGCCAGATAGAGTGCAGCCGTTACAGCCCATGCAAAACATGTATTATTATCACTCTGTATGTTTATCACTGCATGTTTGTTCTTAATATATTTTGGGATATCGATTGCACAGCGTGCATGTAGTGGATTATAATGATTTATATTCACAATTAAATTTAATATTTTTTCCAAAGCCCACCCACTATCACGCTCTTGAAATTCACCTACTTTTGTTAAAATTTTATCTATGACGTTTGTTTTATACTAATCACTAAAAGTATCAGTCTTGAATAAAATCACATTTTTTGTGGAAATATGTTTGATATCACTAATTTCCTTGCAAATAAATTGTCCGTTGAATACCATATTTATCTTAACAGCGCTTACTTTACTGAATACTTTGTTCATGTAGGATTGCAGCATTTCTGATGCTGCCAATAGAAATTCATGTGGTTCGATATAATTAGTGTTTACTATCATGCCACTACACATTCGACTTTTAAATGATGAATCAAGATCTTTCCAAATAAGCTTTTCCGCATTAATGCCTGCTCCAATTGAATTTTTATTTTTCGCCGCATGGAGAAGTAACTTTCGAATATATTTTATTTCTGCAAGATTTTTCTGTATAGCATCTGGAGTTGCATCCCGGTTGGATTCTCTCAAATTTCGAATATAATCACGACACTTGCAAACCCACTCGCGATAATCATGCTGAGTTCTTAAATCGGGATTCTTAAGAGCGTGATTTGAAGAATAACTTTTTTCTCTTGCTGCTCTGATAAATCGGCACTGTATCTGAGCAATTTCCGTGAATATTTTCTGCCTTGCCCCTATACGTGTATTGCGGCTAGCAATTCTCAATTTTTTAATGTAATCGCGACAATCACGTACCCACTCATGATATTCATCCTGGCTATTTAAAATTCTATGTAGAAGCGACATCGTAGTTCTTTCCGTTTAAATGATCAGCGTGAAACTAATGAAAAATCTTAGATGGAGAGCCCTTCAAATAATCAGTCTCCGAGACACTTCAGTGACATAAATACTATACGGATCAGGTTTCGCGTTGAAGAAAAAGAATGCATTCATGTTTAAAATACACATATATTCTAGATTTTTGATTCACACATATATTTCATATAATATACATTTCTCAGTGCGCATATACCCTCATGATTCATGCAAATAGGAAGTTGTGAATTATATAAACCATCTTCTAAATTATAATTTCCCCACACATATTCATCTACATTACTAATTTCTAAATCAAAAATACTCCTTAACCAATTTAACTTTTCCACCCCTTTTACAAAAACCGAATCCTCATATACATATTTTTTTATAATATCTTTATATTTATAATATGGTGAATAACCATCCATCCAATTTAAGCCATGATGACTGAAAAAGATTGAACTGAAAAAGAAATTCCTTATTCATTGAAAATAATAATTCGTTATTGTTTGTTATAAAATATGCTTACTCTGATTTCTTTCTCTCCTCTTCACTTAACCAAGTATGTGGAAAGGGGGGTGAAAATAAAATATGATGCACTTTTAGTTCTTGTAAAACTGCAAGTTCTTTAACAATAAATGTCTTATCCATTAGATAGAATCCATGAAAATCGACGAACGTTGGGATCATCATATTAGCGTTTTTATACTAAATTTATTACACTTTGCCTTTATTTTAAATATATTCTTTTTTTGTTTCTCTAAAGTTTTCCCCTTCTCTTCAAACCAAGTATTTCAATTCTCCCACTATCCTTAACTATTCTCTCTTTGGACCAATGGTGTTTCTAAGAGTGTCTGGTTAGTCACCTTCCACCACAGATCAAATTTTTCACATCCCTTACAGCATTTAAAAAATCTTGAGAAGCGTGTAGGGTAGTCTTCAGTTCAGTTTAAGCCACAGAATCTTCAGTTCAGTTTTAGTCACAGAATCTTCAGGTACTCTGACATTATGCATCATTTAAGAGATATCACGCACATAATAGATGTGGATAGATTTATCGTTAATAAGAAGATAGTGTACAAAGAAGTGGCTATTAAAAATATATACTCTAACTTATCACATTATGGTGCGTTTAAAGTTAGTGGATCAATGAACACTTTAAGTATTGCTGACCGGAAAACTGCATCTTTTGTGTTTAATAATGTGCACGGAATTGCATATGGAAATACGGGAAATGAAAGATATTCACAAAATGAAATATATGATTTTCTAAAAATCATTGAATGTGACAGTGTGCAACCAGTGGTTGCATATAAAGATGGACACTTCGAACGTGATTTATTAAATATAATGAATATTAATAATGTCAATTTAGAAAATTTTAATTGTCCAAAATTCGATTGCTTAATTGAATATATAAAAACAGACATTATTCCTTGTGAGCTGCATAAAATTAAAATTACGCGAAAAACACAAAAGCCTGTCCACTGTGTGAAACAGGAGGTAGATGTTTTCGCAAAGTGGGTGCGGAAACAAATAAAAGGTAGATATTAAAAATTAAGTTCGCAATTTACTTGATATTAATAAATTTTTTTATGTTTCAGAAGCTGTTATTAGCTGAATGGGCTAAATATTATTGTATATTCGTTTTTATATAAGTTTCAATTGTATTAGTTTTTTATATAAGTTTCATGTTCGTTTTTAATTATATGATAAATGTTATTTAATAGTCTCTTTCTTTTCCCCTACTCCTATTTCCCTTAATTTAATCCGTAAAAGAAAAACAGAAAAAAATGAAAAAAGCACTTTATAATTATGACTAACTCATAAAAGAAAAAAAATCTACCTAGTGCTCAATGTTTAAGGAAAAATGTAAAATCAAGTTAAATGGCAGGTCTATAGTAGAAAAATAGTGGGAGGGTCTAAGATAAGTATGTGGAGGGAGAAACGACCCTCCGAGGGCAGGCCTAAGAAAAAATGGTAGTCTGTAAGATGGTGAGGACCCCTAGCGGTGTAGCTGTTCCCCGTAATTTTCGTGATCGCCACCTAGTGGAGAAAATTGGAACTTTTTCCTCCACAAACTAAAATACAAAAAAAGTTCTCTGGGTAACTGCCAGGATAACTAACCATCCGGGCCCTAGGGTGATGGGAGAGGGGTAACCCTTAGGGAACTAGTGGACCCGTAGGATAACTAACCATCCGGGTCCTAGGGTCATGGGAGAGGAGGTAAGCCTTAGGGAACTAGTGGACCCGTAGGATAATTAACCATCCGGGCCCTAGGCTGATGGGAGAGTGGTGAGAGACTAAGAGAGAAAGAGAGAGTGAGAGGGATCTCTCTCTCTCTCTCTCTCTCTCTCTCTCTCTCTCCCCACAGCCAAAGCATTTCCTCCGCACACCCGCACCCTCCTCATCATCCCAATGAACCCTAGCTCTTAAGAAAACACTTCCCCCGCACACCCGCACTCCCCCTCATCTCCCTATACACCCCAGCTCTTAAGACACTTCCCCCCGCACACCCGCACCCCCCTCACCACCATGTCACAGGAACCCCCTAGCTACCACTACTTATGCCTAATAAGAAAAATTTGAAAAGACGATCGCATTTGGGAGAAAATGTGTGCACATGAATATACTGGAAATGCTGATAGGTTCTGCTACGTATGTGGGGGGTGATTTTAAGATGGGAAAATTTGAAAAACTTAACTCAAAATCAGCATCTGATTTCGTTCTTTCGGATCACCTCGTACTCAAAGCAGTGGTGATGAATCAGTTGCAGATTTTGAGGGATGTTTTTCAAATTTTTCTTAATTGTAAAATCATCTCCCTCCCGCATACGTAGCAGAACCTATGAGCGTTTCGAGTACAATCATGTACATACATTTTCTCCCAAATGCGATCGTCTTTTCAAATTTTTCTTACTAGGCATAGATGTATCAAAAACCCACACAGTAGGGATCCCGTTCTGATCGCGGGTGAGTCCGCCGGATTAGGGGTAATAACCCCCATACCTGTCTAGGACTAAGTATAGGGGTTTTTCGACTTTGACAAGGACAATGTCACCTCGCCGTTGAACACACTCCGGCATCATCCTCATACTATACTGTCCACCTGTAGGGCAGCGCTCTTTCACTGGTTTCGTTATCTCAGAGAATAGAAGAGTGGATCTGTAAATGAACAAGTCTCACTTAACTTAACTGAATCTTTATTACGATTTAGATTATACAAAATAAATGTTTAGTTTACTACAAAGGATTCTGATCCGATGATCTCGGGTGTCGCCCGTCAACTAACTGCACTCGTAGAGCAGCAGCTAAGGTAAACATCCTTTTTCCTCTTGTCCAACTCGTCTGATCGTTGAGAAAAAAAAGTAAACAAATCGGTCCTCGTTATACACCGTACTAAGCTGTTGCTAAGGCACACAAACAAAACTTCTATTATACGTGGGAATAGGATCAATCGGTACTCTTGCCACCTAGCTTATCGGCATGACAAATTGACGGCCACGGGCTTTCTTTTGAACAAAGCGTACCGCGCCGTGAGATCCTCAGTTCCAGTTATTCTGAATTTGGGATCACTAACAGCTTCGGAAATTCCTAGCTGACTGTCATGTTTTCTAGCCATACTTTTCTAGGTTTTCCCAAAAACACCAAGTAGCGTAGGCATCTCCGACTCCCCTTCTTCCCACTGTTCCGCAACAAGATCATTCAACACATCTTCCTAAGAAGCAGTGTCACCATCTCCCGAGTTCTCTAAGGTAGCAGAATTTCACGTTCCAGAAAAAATTTGTAACGAGGTTCTCTCGTTACGTATCAAGATACCGGATTTAATAAAGAATTTAAAGAAAAAGCTAACGATTAGTAGTGGTTATTTCAAACCCTACATTACCGACTCGGTGCATAGGTTTCCGAGTGGACCGGAAGTACCGTCTAGGAACATCCCTGTGGACCGTCAGAAGACCGGATGAAAAGACCGGCGCTCCACTTAAGAGTCCAAGCCGACCAAGCGAGCAAGGCAGGGCTGTGCCAAGTAACTTGGTGGCTTGAGACGAGGAGAAGTGGGCACAGGGACTCCTGCGAAAAGGCGAATTCTCTAGTCCCCTGAGGAGGGGGAAATAAGAGAGTGAGTCGGGCCTGGGACGTCGCGCAAGGCGGACGTACACCACACCGGCTCACCGATGAGTGTGTCCGTGTGCGTGAGCTGAGCTTGCTCCCTACGCAACGAACACACTGTATGCTATCGATGCATAAGGGACCTGTGCAGGTATGGTAGGTTTCTGCTGCATGCCGGGTGCCGCCGCTAAGTCCATGGCAACGCGCATGGCACCGTGCACTTGGGCATTGCGGGGATGCACCACCCTGACAGTCCCCTATGAGAAAAGATCTCGATAATGTTCTGGTCTCCTCACCTCCCCTCACATGTGTGAGTGGGTGGGTGGGAGAGTGTGTCTATTGTCGCGAGGCTCGGGCTACCTGTAAGGGACCCTCCCCTCTCTCCACGACCTAGCACACTGAGCAAACCAGGCTTCCGTACCGTCCTCTGTGCACTACCAATCAGCCCATTGGAAAATGCATACGATTGGAATGGCGGGGTAAGACCCCTATGTTAACGCTGGGTTGTTGGTCACCCACACGACCAACTGGCGCCCTGAAAGTACCGAATGTAAGGACGGCCGAAGGTAATAGGAAGATAACTATCACGATCAGCCCATCGTGGTAGAAGAATCCATTACAAATGGCGCCCAACGTGGTTTTATGTAAATTAAATTATTGAGGATTTTAATAATCTAAATAAGCCATGTGTCCGAGCATAAATATCGTCAGTAAAAGACTGAAAAACATAGTGCACGTGATTGTCAAGAGAATTTACTCATAGGTAGTAAATTGCTCAATCGGGTTCATGCAGCCCTATGGAACTCGAGCAAACAGTGAAAGATAACGAAAATCATGGTAAATGAGAATCACGGTTGAGAATATAATTTAATATTATACTCGCCGTGTTAAATAGCAATGCTATCGTAAAGGCTCTTAGTACAGGCAGGATTCTGCCTAGCGCGTGTTTGTAAACACAGCCGAGCGCTAACCAAGGCCGAGCCGGTTGACAATAATCGTCGGTCCTCGCGCCGCGGCTGAACTACCAGTCTAGTTACCGCGATGTTGTCAATTGAATTAACCGGATTAATCCAGTTAATTAGAAATTCGGCAACATCGGATATCGCCTAGCGAGCGGTGAGTGAGCCGGCAGGAGCTCATATCTAATCCTTCCTTGGATCCGACCACACCTCCTCCGACTCAGCATGGCCTCACAAGCCCCCCACACCTTCGCCGACGGCGAAGCCGCCGCTCCCGCAGCTTCGCTGCCTCATGCAGCCCAGCTGCCTCCAGCAGCTCCGCTGCTTCCTGCGGCCGAGCCGCCTCCATCCGCTCCGCGGGTCCCAGTGACCTTACCACTTTCGGTGGTAAGGCCACTTACCGTGGGGTCGGTGTCCCCTTGTGGGTCACCGATCTCATTTGTCGAGGAGGATCGGATCCCCTCGAGCTCCTGGTGGTGGACTTTAGTTCACCACCAGAGGTTACCGGAGCGAGCATTGGCTCGCTCGATCTCGAACTCGAGGAAGAGTTGCTGGACTATTCCCCGAAATTGCGTAGGGAGAGCCCCAGGACACCTGCAAAGGTGACTGAGCTCTCCCAGCAGTTTCGAGGAATGAGCACTGTGCGAAACAGTGCCCCAAGTTGGCTCCGAACCTGTGGTCAGAAAGGAAGGTCTTATTCTAGAGTAAAATATTCAAGGCAGAGGTAATAGGTAAAAGTGTTTTTTATTCAAATAAATAAAAAAAATATACAAACGTTTACAAAGTATTTTTATGTACAAGAAAAACCGCGATATTTACAATGGCGAAGGCCTAGGGAATTTGCTGCCGTTAAATTCTGGGGAATTTCTTTTCGCAGAAGATTCCCCAGAACCCCAAGACTCAAAATTCCCCAGGAGGGAACGCGGACTTAGAAACTCCCTGACTGGACAATTTTTCCTAGGGTATTCCCTAGTAAAATCCCCAGCCACGGGAGGAAGCGAAGTAGGAGAGGTGGATTTAGGGAAGGGGAAGTCCCCTTACCCCTCAGCCCCCTTCTCCCAGAGCTATGGTGGCTCCGAGCCACCCCAACCCCTAGGGTGAATCTACCCCTCCCGTTACCCGACTCTATCGAGAGCCCTGGATGTGAGGGTCGGAACACTGGGTCCGAGGTAGTCCTCGGAGGCAGTGTGGGGGGAAGGAGAGGGTTTAATTCCTCCCGGGAAGTCCCCGGAGAAATCTCCCTTTAGGAGGGAGGAAATGCCGCAGAGGGGAAGTCCCCTCTTGGTAGGCAGTGGGTAGTGGGTGATACTTACCAAAGTATGCTCCCAATGAGTTCGCCAGTGGAGGCGCTCTTAGATGGCCCTGGAGGCGCTGCCGATGAGGCGTCAAAAAGTGCCGATGAAGGCTTCGGAAACTGCTGCTGTTGCTGCTGCTACGCAGGCTGTCGAGCGAGTTTGGGGTGCGATGGGTCCTTATCAAGGACCCATCTATATAATTACGCGACACTAATCTTGCCAGCGAGAGAGCTGCCGCGGGCGCTGGCCACCTAGTGGCCAAGCGCGCAAGTAGTGTCGCTTCGCGGCCGCGACGCGCCAGGGCCAGAAGACGCGCAAGCGCGCCGCGGAGAGAGAGACAGATAGAGCGGCTAGACGCTGTCGGTCTAGCCGTCTATTGTGAGCGCAATAGAGATGGGAGATATAACAGAGAAATGCGGAATCTACTTCGCAACATTTTCTGCTCCTCCCAATCTCGAACAAGCACAGCGTCTCGTTCCTCCGAGGAAAAGCCGCTGCCAGAGCCTTCCGTGTCTTACACGGAGTAGGACCTGGTGGCGTTTTTCCTCCGGGACCTTGACCTCTTTCACCGGGTGGTGAAAGCAGTCGAGGGGGCCTCGCGTCCTGCGACGGGGAAGCCCCACCCCCCCCCCCCCCCCCAAGCTCCGCCCCGCAAGGGACGTGGCAAGGGGAAGCGACCTCGTCCGGAGACAGAGGTTTCAAGGCCGCAGCCGAAACCTGCATCATACGCAAGTGTGGTGTCAGGCAAGGCCGCAAAGGCCAAGAAACCCCTGCCGCCGAAGGAGGCAGAGGTCCCGCCGGCGAAGAGGCCAAAGCTGGAGTCCAGCGTGAGGCCCAAACCGGCGGCCAGCGGTATCGGCGGTCCCAGCAATTGGTTTTGCTGGAACTGCAAAGGCAGGGGACACCGGTTCAGTCAGTGTCCCACACCCGTTGTGGAGGATTTCTGCAAGGGGTGTGGTCGCAAGGGTAAAACCTTGCGGACCTGCATCGCCTGCAGTCCGACGTGGCAGACACGCGGACCGTACGTGACGAAGGCCGGTACGAACGTACCGTGGGACGTCCTGAAGCAAATGCGGAAGGCGTCCAGGCCTATACCACGGCCTTCGGAGAAGGCGAAGGTGGCATCGCGGAAGACTTCACAGCCGAAAGCGGGGCCATCCAAGCCTTCAAAGAAGAAGGCGGCGAAAAAGGAGGTAAGCCTCGATAGGGTTTCACAGCTCGTGGAACCTTAAAGAAGCTCCTCCTTAAGCTATCGTTTAAGATACCGCATTATTACCGTTTATGATATCGTTTATGATACCGCAAATCCTTGTGATTTTCCTACCCATCTAAAACTCCTTTCCTTATTTTCCTTCCTTCCCAAAAATAAATAAACAAATCAGTTCTCGCAAGGAGCACAATGGGCAGATTGAGGCTGTAAACAGACTCTCTGCCAAAAAGTTAACGGTGCTGCCATCTAGCGGTCACCAAGAGAGCCACTGATCGATAATCGATACAGGTGCTGACATCTTGCGGTGATCAAGCGAACTAGACCATTGGCTATTGATTATCGATGGTTGAATCGATACAAGCACTGCCATCTAGCGGTGATTGTTCGAACTAGACCGCAGATATTTGATTATCGATGGCTAGATCATAGATCAAGCACAAATTGGGTAGTTAGCGAATAGGACAAGTGGTGGCGCCACATTCTACGACTATTGCGCGCGCACCCAAGCTACAGGTGGGGGTAACCTACCGTGAGCGGGTTATCGGAGCCAGCGGAACAAACCTGGCTCACTCCAGCGACAACCTCCGACATTCATAGACGCCTTAACACCGAAAAAGCTTTTGAGTACGTGCGATGGCAGAGAATGCGGAGAGGAGAGGGAGTACCGGGTCGGGAAATACATCGGAGGATTTCGATGACCCGACAGATAACGATGCTGTCCAGGGTGACCTGGCAAGCAAGGTATCGAATCTCGATGCGAGAATGGAGAAATTGGAAAATTCTTTCCAAGATCTCATCTCGCAAATATCGAGATCCTTCGAGCAATTAGCTCAAGGAAAAGTTATCGGAGGAACAGCGCAGGCTGTTCCCGCTAAGCGTCCCAGAGGCCGTCCGCCTAAAAACGCGACGAACCAACCGGGACCGGCCAATCAGGGCCAGCCTTTGCTGACACTGACCAGGCCAGGCGAAGATATCGAATCTCAACTAGCTTCTGACGAAGCTTCGGGATTAAGTACCGCTGCGGTGTATCGAGGATCCTACGTAACGAAGGCCACTCGCAAGACACCCGGAAAAGATATCGGCCGAGGGGAAGATACCATGCCCCGTTGGCGAGTTCTCGAGTCACTCCAGAAATCGAATCTAACCTTTGCGGGCGATTCAACGGAAACGGTTGAGAGCTTCATTGCCAGGACCGACGCCGTTTTGAATCTGCTTAGGATTAGAGATTCCGACCTAGTTGACGTCTTTCCCCACATCTTAACTGGTGTGGCCAGGATGTGGTTTGAGGATAACAAATTCTCAACCTGGTCTGAAATTAAGTCCGGTTTACGGTCATATTTCAGATCACAAACCTGGGAGGAGGAGTTGGAAACTGAGCTTCTTACAAGAACTCAGGGAGTTAACGAGCCTGTGCGAGCCTATTTGCAAATCATACAATCGTATATTCGCAAAATAGGCAGAGATAGATCGGACTGGAGCCGAATTACTATCGCGCACAAGAACATGCTACCGGCGTATAGACGAGGTATCGCTATACATACTGCGATGACGTATCGAGAATTTGAGCGTTTAGCACTCAATTTCGAAGCCGCATATCGGCCGTCATTAGGATATCGTCCACCTGCTATGCCAGAGGAAACTTTAGTTCCCGAACTGGCATATAAAGGCAATCGTGGAAAGATACGGGAGTCTAGGAGACACGCAGTGCGTGCTCTTGAAGTGGACGAAAGTTCCGACTCAGATACCGATGAATCTACACCAGAAGATTCAAAAGATACCGAAGAGCATCTACAAGCTTTCAAATCATCCGGTAATCGAGGAAGGAACAATAATTCCAAATCGAAACCGAAGGAGAAAGCTACTAATAAACATCAAGGTCAGCGCGGCTCTAAACAGAAACAACCTGGCTCGAATATGACCTGCTTTAATTGCGGTAAATCGGGACACGGTTGGAGTATGTGTAAAGAGGCCAGAAAGATGTTCTGCTATCGATGCGGGCAAAAAGACGTTTCCCTTGGGGAATGTCCTAACTGTTCGTCAAAAAACGGCAAGAGGAGCTCGTAAAATCTACCCAGAATTCTACGCAGCTCCAGGCGTCGGATGAAAAGATATCGCAAATCTCGCAAATGGAACAAGACGAAAAAAAACCGAGTAATCACGAAAATCCAATTTCGGAACAAGGATGTTCGAATATCGAGCATGATTACAGTTATCGCACGTTCTCAAACCCATCGGAAATGCCCAGGTTAGAGAATGTAAATAAAAACAATGCGGAGCGTCCAGACGCTCTGGTTGTCAATACCGAAATCTTCGAAGATTTATCGATCGAGGACAAGTTATCGACTGGTGATTTAGCCGATGTAATAATTACCACATGTGGTAATAGTGCCGAGAATTTAGCATTTTCACGACAGTCACCATTCAAGGGAACGAACTGCGTGCATTAGTAGATTCTGGTGCATCACGTACGTTCGCAGGACAAAAAGCCATAGATTTATTTAAATCAATTGGTATAAAGTCCAGAAAAATAGAAACCTTGAACGTTACCGTTGGAAACAATTGCGTTTGCAAAGTTAATGAATCCGCTAAGATACCGGTCCTGTTGGAGGGGAAGACAACTATAGTGGACACACTATGGATGCCATCCTTGTCTAGCAATTTTATTCTGGGACTGGATTTCCTTAGTCACGCTTGCGTGATTGTCGACTTCTCAGCAGGAGAATGGGCGCATAAGGAAAAACCACAGAATAAATTTATGTTCTCGAATGCCGAAAGACTAAATTGTGTAGTCATATGTAACGGCTTAACAGTTCCCGATACAGATAACGCTCAGAGGTTACACGATTTTCAGGAAATCAAGCTACCCCCCATTTCTGGAAAACCGGGAATCTCAAAATTACCGGCAGTCGAAATCGACGTGCAAGATCACGAGCCAATCAGACAGCGAGCTCATAGATGCACGGAGAAAATCCGCCAAGCTATGTGGCAAGAGGTTGATGAAATGCTAACCAATGGCATCATCGAACCATCGCAAACCGATTGGGCAAGCCCGGTGGTCATGGCAAAGAAGGCCAATGGCAAACTTCGATTTTGCGTAGACCTACGGCGTGTTAACGCAGTAACGAAAAAAGATGCCTACCCATTACCAAATATGGCGGGTATTCTTGACGAGTTACGACAAGCTAATTATCTAACGACGCTCGATTTAAGTCAAGCGTATTGGCAAGTACCGTTAGCGGAGAAATCTCGTGGTATCACGGCTTTCATCGTTCCAGGCAGAGGTTTGTTTCAATTCAAACGTATGCCGTATGGATTAACTAACGCTCACGCAATTTTCTAGCGTGCTCTGGACAAATTACTTGGTCCCGAATTCTATCCTCATGTGTTCGTCTATTTTGATGACATTATAATTGTCAGCAAAACATTCGATGAGCACTTATTGTGGTTAGAGAGAGTTATCGAGAAGTTAAGGCGAGCAAACTTAACAATAAACAAAGAGAAAAGCCATTTCTGTAGAACAGAAGTGAAATATCTCGGGTTTATTGTCGACAGCCAAGGACTTCGGGTAGATCCAGCTAAAACTGAAGCTGTGATTGCCTTCCCGATACCGAAAAATCTCAAGCAAATTCGTAGATTCTTGGGTATGGCTTCCTGGTACAGGAGATTCATACCCGAATTTGCGACTATTGCTGAGCCATTAACGAAGCTAACGAAGAAAAACCAAGCGTGGGAATGGACAACCAATCAGCAGTCAGCAATTGACGCACTGAAAGGATGTTTAACGAGCGCACCAACGCTCGCATGCCCAGATTTTTCCATACCGTTTTCATTACAAACCGACGCCAGCAACGTTGGCCTAGGAGCCGTTTTGACACAAGTTATCGAAGGTCAGGAAAGGGTAATTGCCTACGCAAGTAGAGCGCTTACCGAACCTGAAAGAAAATATACCGTAACCGAGCAAGAATGCTTGGCAGTGGTATGCTCCATCAAGAAGTTTAGATGCTATCTTGAAGGCTACCGTTTCACTGTTATTACCCACCACAGCAGTCTCCGATGGTTACACAATTTAAAAGATCCATCCGGACGACTCGCTCGATGGGCTCTCGCCTTAATGGAATACGATTTTACAATCGTACACCGAAAAGGAGCATTAAATCATGTTCCAGATGCTCTGTCACGAGCACCGGAAAGTTTGAATGCACTAATACCGACAACTTACGCCGATACCAAAGATGCTTGGTATCTGAAGCGCGTAAAAGATATCGAAAAGTCACCAGAAAAGTTCCCAGATTGGAAACTAGACGGTGAGTTGATGTATCATCAACGACGCTCTAATCTAGCTAACGCTGAATTAGAGGATCTCGATGCTTGGAAATTGGTAATACCAACAGAATACAAGCAAAAGGTACTCGAAGAGTGCCATAAATTACCGCAAGCCGGCCACCAAGGTATCGATCGTACTTATCGACGCCTTGCGATAAATTATTTTTGGCCAGGTATGTTCAAAGACGTGACGTCATACGTCAGCCATTGCAACGAATGCCAACGCTGCAAAGTAGAAAAACAAGCTCCCGTCGGCTTCATGGGTCGCCGAATTGTTGAACAGCCGTGGACTGTAATATCGGCAGATATTATGGGTGCACTGACGCCAAGTAAACAAGGGTTCTCGTACGTATTGGTCATTCAAGACCTTTACACGAAATGGATCGAGATCGCTCCACTTCGAAAAGCTACCGGCAAGAAAATTGCAGAAGCTATCGAAAACTTGGTGATACACAGATGGGGTACACCGAAAGTCTTAGTGACCGACAACGGTACTGAGTTCGTTAACAAAGATATAAACATTTTGTTACAACTAACGGGTATGAGGCAAACAACAACACCTCCCTACCACCCTCAGGCAAACACAACAGAAAGGGTTAATAGAAGCCTGAAAATGATGATACGTGCCTTTCTCGATTCTGATCATCGAGAATGGGATCGTCACTTGAGTGCGTTCCAATTTGCATTCAATACGGCCCACCATAATTCATTGCAAGCTACACCGGCTTTTGCGAATTTTGGGAGAGAACCAGAAGCAGCAAGGTCGATGAAGCGTGAATTAGAAGGCGATACCGATATCATTCCGCAGCCTACCGAACAGTGGCTAGCGAGAATGAAACGCTTAGAAACCTTAAGGTTGGTTTTCAAGCATGCTCTCGACGAAGCTCACGAACGACAGGCTAAACCTTACAACTTACGCCGTCGTGAAAAGCAATACGAGGTTAGCGAATTAGTTCTAATTCGAAACCGACAACTATCGAATGCAGCAAAGCATATATCGGCCGCGTTGAACAAACCATTCACCGGACCGTTCATGATTGCTAAAAAGTTATCGCAGACAGTGGTTGAACTGTCAGATCTGGCAGGCAAAATGGTTGGAAAAATGTCAACAGTTGACATCAAGCCTTACAAGCCAGAAATACCGCCAAAAGTAGACCCTTAACAAGGATAGAGCGAACTAGGTTCGAAAGTATCGGTTTCGGGTCGAAACCTCCGTTACGGAGGGGTATGTAACGAGGTTCTCTCGTTACGTATCAAGATACCGGATTTAATAAAGAAATTAAAGAGAAGCTAACGACTAGTAGTGGTTATTTCAAACCCTACATTACCGACTCGGTTCATAGGTTTCCGAGTGGACAGGAAGTACCGTCTAGGAACATCCCTGTGGACCGTCAGAAGACCGGATGAAAAGACCAGCGCTCCACTTAAGAGTCCAAGCCGACCAAGCGAGCAAGGCAGGGCTGTGCCAAGTAACTTGGTGGCTTGAGACGAGGAGAAGTGGGCACAGGGACTCCTGCGAAAAGGCGAATTCTCTAGTCCCCTGAGGAGGGGGAAATAAGAGAGTGAGTCGGGCCTGGGACGTCGCGCAAGGCGGACGTACACCACACCGGCTCACCGATGAGTGTGTCCGTGTGCGTGAGGTGAGCTTGCTCCCTACGCAACGAACACACTGTATGCTATCGATGCATAAGGGACCTGTGCAGGTATGGTAGGTATCTGCTGCATGCCGGGTGCCGCCGCTAAGTCCATGGCAACGCGCATGGCACCGCGGACTTGGGCATTGGGGGGATGCACCACCCTGACAGTCCCCTATGAGAAAAGATCTCGATAATGTTCTCGTCTCCTCACGTCCCCTCACATGTGTGAGTGGGTGGGTGGGAGAGTGTGTCTATTGTCGCGAGGCTCGGGCTACCTGTAAGGGACCCTCCCCTCTCTCCACGACCTAGCACACTGAGCAAACCAGGCTTCCGTACCGTCCTCTGTGCACTATCAATGAGCCCATTGGAAAATGCACACGATTGGAATGGCGGGGTAAGACCCCTATGTTAACGCTGGGTTGTTGGTCACCCACACGACCAACTGGCGCCCTGAAAGTACCGAATGTAAGGACGGCCGAAGGTAATAGGAAGATAACTATCACGATCAGCCCATCGTAGTAGAAGAATCCATTACAATTGTTATTCAAATTATTAAATATCATTCAATGACAGCATCATTGTATATCAAATTACCTCAATCGATTCAAAATAAACATGCTGTTATTAATGTTAAAAATCGAGCCAAAGATTGTTTTGCATGGGCAATAATGATAGGATTATTTCCAGCAAAAAAAATTGTAATTTATTATCATCTTATCCTCATTATAAAAATTATTTGAATTTTAAAGGGTTAGAATTTCCAATATCCATTAAAAATATTCCTAAATTTGAAAAATTAAATAAAATTTCAATAAATGAATTTGTAACTGAGAAGAAAAAAATTTTACCTACACATCTTACGAAAGAAGAGCAAATTAAACATTTTAATTTGTTATATATTTCAAATGATTATAATTACCATTATTGTTTAATTAAAAATTTATCATATTTACTATCTAACCAATGTAGTAGAGATAAACATACAAAATATTATTGTATTCGTTGTATGCATTATTATAGTAGTAATGATAAATTAATACAACATCGTGTTGATTGTAATCTGGTAAATGATTGTGCAGTAGTACTTCCTATTAAAAAAACTAATATTTTATAATTTAAAAATTATTATAAAAAATTGCAAGTACCGTTTGTTATATATGCAGATTTCGAATATCTACTTGAAAAAATAGATTCATTATCTGTTCCTGCTAAAGCATTTCAACAACATAAACCGTATAGCACTGGATATTATGTTTCTTGTAATTATAATACTAATTTATCACGATTTAAAATGCAACGTAGTATTGATTGTGCAAAATGGTTTACCAACGAACTTAAAAAAATTGCTGTTGAAATATCAGAAGTAAGTACACAAATAAACAAAATTTTTATTTATTATTATTTATATTGATTTATATATTTTTTTTAGATAATAAATAATATTAAACCAATGGAAATGTCAAAATAAGATATTCAGAATTTTGTAAAGGCCAGTTTTTGTTATATTTGTGAAAAACCATTTAGTGTAAATGATGTAAAGGTTCGAGATCATGATCATATCACAGGATTAGAGGTGCTACTTATAATTCATGTAATATAAACTATAAATTAAAACTAAATATTCCAGTCATATTTCATAATTTAAGTAATTATGATGCTCATTTTTTAATTCGCGACATTACAAATAGTTTTGAGGGCAATGTAAAAGTAATACCGTTAAATATGGAAAAATTTATGACTATAATTAAATTTATAAAAAATAGTAATATTAAATTTATATTTTTAGATTCATTTCGTTTTTTGAATTCTAGTCTGGAAAAATTAGCCAATTACGTAGATCAGAATAATTTTACGCGTTTGAAATCAGAATTTCAAGATATTAGTTTGAATGCTTTTAATTTATTAACACATAAAGGTGTATTTCCATATGATTATGTTAAAGATTTAAATGTTTTAAATGAATCAAAACTTCCATCTCGTGAATTATTTTACAATCATTTAAAAGAATGTGAAATTTCAGAGAATGATTATACACATGCTCTTAAAGTATGGAATACTTTTAATATTCAAAATATTGGTGAATATTCTGATTTGTATCTAAAAACAGATGTTCTGTTGTTGGCAGATATTTTTGAGAATTTTAGAAAATCATGTATACATAATTATAGACTTGATCCAGTTCATTATTTTAGTTTACCAAGTTATACATGGGAAGTAATGTTATTTTATACTGATATTAAGTTGGAATTAGTAACAGATATAGATATGTTAACATTTATTGAACGAGGTATAATAGGTGGTCTCATTCAATGTTCTAATAGGTATGCCAAGGCAAACAATAAATTTTTATCAAATTATAATTCAAGTGAATCACCTCGTTATTTAAAGTATTTTGATGTAAACAATTTATATGGTTGGGCAATGTCTCAGGCTTTACCTTTTGGACAATTTGAATGGGTTGAGAATTGTGAAAATTTCAATGTAAATGACTATGCTGATGATTCAGATACAGGATACATCATAGAAGTTGATCTTTCTTCACCTTAAAAATTTCACGATTTACAAAGAGATTTACCCATGTGTCCGGGAAATAAAAAACCACCAAATTCAAAAATTTCAAAACTATTAGCAACATTAAACAATAAACATCGTTATGTAATGCATCATAGAAATTTGAAACAAGCTTTAAATCATGGTGTGGTTTTGGAAAAAATACATAGAATTTTAAAATTTAAACAATCATTTTGGTTGAAGAGTTATATTGATTTAAATACTAAATTACGAACTGAAAGTAATAGTGATTTTGAGAAAAATTTATACAAATTAATGAATAATGCTGTTTTTGTTAAAACTATAGAAAATGTACGTAAGAGATGTGATGTTTATATAAAAAATAATTGGGGAGGTAGATACGGTGTAAGATCATTAATATCAAAACCAAATTTTTATCGAATTTCAATTTTTGACGAAGATTTAGTTGCAATACAAATGAAAAAATTAAATATTATTATTGATAAACCAATATTTATTGGAATGTGCGTTTTAGATTTATCTAAAGTATGTTAATATAGCTTTCACTATGATGTAATTCTACCAAAATTCAAATTAGACGTAATTCTTTTGTATACTGATAGCGATAGTTTAATTTATAAGTTTAAGTGTGAAAATATTTACGATTTCATTCGAGAAAAAATAGATTATTTTGATACAAGTGATTATCCTATTAATAATAAATATAATATGCCTTTGGTTAATAAAAAAGTAATTGGTTTAATGAAGGATGAATGTAACGGTAATTTAATGTCAGAATTTGTTGGACTTCGATAAAAAATGTATGCATATCGAATCAACGGTGTTAATAAGGATAAGAAATGTATTAAAGGTATTAAAAGCTATGTTGTAAAAAATATAGAATTTGATGATTATATAGATTCTTTAAAAAATTTCAATACATTAATACAGAGTTGCGAGTAATGCATTATTTTTCGTAATGCATTACAATTTCATTACATATTATTCTTGTAGTTAGTAATGTAAACAAATTATCATTACGATTATTTTTGTAGTTAATAATGTACAAAAATTATCATTATAATTATTTTTGTAATATGTAATGTAAAACAGTTTTGATTATTTTTACTTTTATAATTAGTTATTCGGAATGTTTTCATTACTCAATAACTTTGTGATGGATAATTTAAATATATTCATTAAATATTACTTTTGTACTGGTTAATTATAACAATTTTCAGTACAAATTACGAATTATAATTTTTTTCTTGTTAAAAAGGTAATGTAAAATTAATAATATCTTCAGGATTCTTTGATACAAATTTATGTATCAATACATCGTTACAGCATACTTGACTAAAAGTCATTTGTAGACTTCGTTTAGACATCCAATTGACTAAAGCATGGGTTAAGTTAACCCGACTTGGTAAGGTTCACCCTTAAACACGGTTTAAATCAGTTTAAATGAAAAACGGTTGGGGAAAGTGACCATAAGAATTTAAACACATGCAATTTGATCGAGTTGGCGATTAAGATTTTGATTATAATGTATGCTCATGTTTGAGGAGATAAAAGGTGCATAGAAAATATATTCCATATATGACTGTAGTTTTTAATACTGAGGGATGGTTCCAGACCAGAAATCAGGCAAGCCTCATGTCCACCATGATGAACCGAAAACTGAATACAGAAAATCGGGTTAGAAGCGTTGAGAAAGTGACGTCATTGTTAAAAGTCAATAAATTGTTAACTGATAGTATATACACATTATTTTGGCAGGGTCATGTAACCTATGTAACATTGTTGAAATAATTGTAATATATGAACAAGTGGAAATGTAAAAAATATGTAAAATATAGTTGAAATTGGTTATGGAAAAGATTGTATGTATGGTAATATAGTGTTTTGGTGCACAGTTTTGAAGAGTACACAGAGTAGAAATAAAAATTTAAAAAAATATATGCTCATTGATTTCAATGTTAAAATGTTTTTATTAACATATAATTATGCTAAGGTGTTTTTTATAATCAAAATCAGTGGCAGAATATTATATATTGGTCAATTTTTAGTCTACGTGCTCTATTGCAAAATGCATACTCTTACACTACATTATTCGGATATTTAATTTGGGCGCTTAATTATGGGAGATATAAACCCTGATTTCTCTACTATTATCCCTCGCAGTATTAATATGTATAAATGAGTTTGTGTTTAATTTTTACTTATTATATGTACCTATTATGATTTTACATATATTAAACATATAATTATTTGATTAATTTGTTGAAATTTCTATTTTATTTCCAGAATTGGTAGAATTCAAGATTTAACAAAATTAAATATTAAATAGTAAACTTAATTAAATACATTTGGTAATTGGATGAAGGCAGTTTTGTACTTCTTAATGTCCCAATTGACATTCAATCTCAAATTTGTTATATGCCTCATTCTGTGGATGTGAATTCTCACTTGTATACTTGACTTCTACAGCATAGGAAGTTCCCTCTTACCTTCATCCAATTACCAAATTAATTAATTAATTTACTATTTGATATTTAATTTTGTTAAATCTTGTATTGAACCGATTCTGCAAATAAAATATAAATTTCAACAAATTAATCAAATAATTATATGTTTAATATATGTAAAATCATAATAGATACATATAATAAGTAAAAATTAAACACAAACTCATTTATACATATTAATACTGCGAGAGATAATAGTAGAGAAATCAATGTTTATCTTCCATAATTAAACGCCCAAATCAAAGAGCCAAATAATATAGTGCAAGAGTATGCAATTTGCAATAGAGTACGTAGACTAAAAATTTATCTATAAATAATATTCTACCTTTAATTTTAATTATAAAGAAACCTTAGTATAATTATATGTCAATATAAATTTTTTAGCATAGAAATCAATCGGCATATATTTTTTAAAATTTGTATTTCTCACCTGTATACTCTTCAAAATTGTGCACTAGAACACTATATTACCCTACGTATACTTTTTTCCATAATCAATTTCAACTTTACTTCACATATTTTTTACATTTCCATTTGTTCAAATATTACAATTATTTCAAGAATAATACATAGGCTACATCATCCTGTCAAAATAATATGTACTATCAGTTAACAATTTATTGACTTTCAAAAATGACGTCACTTTCTCAGCGCTGCGAACATGATTTTCAATATTAGGGCTATCCAGAACAGCACCGCTCATTGAGCTGCTTAATAAGCAATCGCATCTGATTGGTTGTAAGTTTGGGTTTTGCCAATCAGGTGAAAATGCTCACTGAGCGCTCCTTGAGCGGTTGTGCTTCTGTGGATGCACCCATTCAGTTTTCGGTCCGTTATGGTGAATATAAGGCTTGCCTGATTTCTTGTCCAGGACCGGCCCTAATATTGGAAGCGTAAATTTTAAAATAAAAAGTTATAAGGAATTTGGATAAATTGCCAAGTTAACGAATGGAAAAAGGTATATACATTTCTTTAATAATTTAACCTTACATTTTTAAAGTTAATGTAAAAATATGCATAAACGTTTGCATTAACAGTAAGTTGACATAAAATTTGTCATATATTGAATTGAATATATCACATACAAACTATTAACAAATGTATATAATTTTCTTTAAATTTTATGTATAATTAAGAAATTAAAATTAGTTATATGAAAAGATTTGTGATATCAATATACTTAATTCAATATTTTATAAACTTAAAATTAAAGTAATAAAGCAGAATGAAACAACATTAGCTTTCAGTTTATGTAGATGAAATTATTAAAAACAGATGTACTTTACATTTCTTAGTATAACAAATAATTGTAATATCTTGTTAGCAGAGTTAATATACTGTTAAACGTTCTGTCAAAATATAGTCAGGTTTATACAATTGATTAAAAAATATTAGTGCAATTTGTCCTTTATTATATTTTATTTATGTTTGTTCTTTGGTAAATAATTAGATAGAGATCAAACATATTTAAGACAGTAAAAGACCATTGAAAACAACATTTTTTTATCAATTGTATAAATTTGACTATTGATAAAATTTTTAATGTATAATAACTCTATTAACAATTATAATTATTTGTCGCATTAAAACATGTAAAGTATATCTCTTTTTAATAATGTCATCTACATAAATTTATAGTTAATGTTGTCTCATTATGCTACAATAATTTAAATTTAAACTTGTAATATGTTGAATTGAGCATATTTTTGTCACGGATCTTTTGATATAACTACTGGTTAAATGTTTAATTATAAACAAAATATTAATAACATTATATACATTTGTTAATAGATTTTACGTTATATATTTAATTCAATATAATATAAATTTTATAGCAAATTATTGTAGAACTATGTATGAACAGCACCTCCAAATATCAGATTAATACATATTTTGGGGTGTTATCTATCCATATATATTTATAGTAGGTATTATATTGATTTATTTCAGTTACTTTTGATTGTAAATAGTAATGAATAATTCATCGATTAAGGAAAAAAGAAACATGAAGCAATATTTAGAATTAGTTACTGCGACAAGTTCTTCGCAGGCTGCTGCAAGTAGTGAAATAGATACTTCAATAGAAAAAACATTAAGTCAATTATCAATTATTAATGAAGTTTCTGCTAATGAAACAGTTATGAATAACAATATATCAATAATACATACAAACGAAGAATTGCTACATTCATCTAGTAAAGGAGCCTGCCTCGATGGAAAATATTTCACCATTAATGTATCCAAATGTAAAACAACAACAGGAACAATTGTCGCTGTCTGTCAAAATTGTAATCCATTAAAAGAAATTAAAGGATCTATCCGAACAACATCAAATTTTACAACTCATCTTAAGGTAAATTAAATCCCACAAAAAACAAGCTTTGCTTGTAAAAAAAGGACGGCAAGTACATAAGTCGTATCTAGTATGATTAATATATAGTAATATAAAATATTTTAATTAAAAAAAAGTAGTGAAATCCAAATGTTAGGCAAGTATAAATTTTTTCCATGGCGAAAATTGAAATTTAGAAAAAAGTAAATAGTAATACAAAAATTACTTGCCAGGCCCGTTGTATGCAATCGTATTAAATAGCCACATTTTTAACTTACGAGAAGCAATGCTTATATTGCAAGATAGCAACTTACACATGAATATTACGGGCCCGGCAAGTAATTTTTGTATTACTATTTACTTTTTTCTAAATTTCAATTTTCGCCATGGAAAAAATTTATACTTGCCTAACATTTGGATTTCACTACTTTTTTTTAATTAAAATATTTTATATTACTATATATTAATCATACTAGATACGACTTATGTACTTGCCGTCCTTTTTTTACAAGCAAAGCTTGTTTTTTGTGGGATCTTATAACGTTTTGTAAGAATATAGGAATTAAAACTAAAAATTCTTTTAACTAAATCAATCTAATAAAACATTTTCCAATGTTCTCATTGTTCCATAATGTAAAGCTTCAATTCGAGATATTAATTTATTAATCTATTAAATATAATACAAAATATTACAATGATGAGTTCTTATCATAATTACACTTTTAGAGGCATTTAACATAGGATTCAATGACTGTTTGAGTTATATTTTCAACATCATATACCCAATATCACATTAAAGCCTTTCGCTTTCAAAAATTTGTTTCTAAATTTACCTTTAAATCCACTTTTTTCTTAGGTGTTACTCTCACTATCATCTTTGCATTATGGCTCTTTCCCTGGTAAACTAGTGACATTTATATATTCTTTTCATTAATATAAACTGTAAAATATATACCAGTTAATGCAATGGAAGTCTATGTTTTTTAGGTATACTGCTTTCAGTTTCTTGAAGTTACACACTGTATGTTCTATTACATGTGAAATATTGAAATTATGAATTCCTTTCATATTTACACATTTACATGATTTTATTATAATTTTCATCAACTATGTTATTTCTAATTCCAAAGTTGTATGCCCAAAATCACCTGCAGGCACTTCACTCTCAAGGATTTTCTTATAAATTAACTCATATTTATCCATCACTTTTTTAGCTGTTAACCTCAACATCAACTTTGAATTATGGCACTTTCTCCAGCACACTAGTGCCATTTATATTTTCCCTTCATTAGTATAAACTAGGAAATACACCAATTTATACAATGGATGCCTCTCTTTATTAAATATACAGCTTTCAGTTTCCTAATTTTATTCACCATATGCCTGATCACATGTAAAATATTGCAATCATGAATTCTTTTCATATTTACACATCTACATAAATTTATTATAATTTTCATCAACTATGTGATTTCTAATTCCAAAGTTGTATGCCTAAAATCACCTGCAAGCACTTCACTCTTAAGGATTTTCTTATAAATTAGCTCATATTTATCCATCATTTTCTTAGCTGTTACCGTCAATATCAACTTTGAATTATGGCACTTTCTCCAGCACACTAGTACCATTTATATTTTCCTTTCATTAATATAAACTAAGAAATATACCAATTTATACAATGGAAGCCACTCTTTTGTGGATATACTGCTTTCAGTTTCGCAAAGTTATTCACTGTAAATTCTATTGCATGGAAAATATTAATATGATGACTTCTTTTCATTGTTTCATTTCTAGATGACGTTATCATTAAAATTATGATTTAATTGACTTATATATTTCAAAGGGTTTATGCCCAAAATCACCTGCAAGCCTTTCGCTATTAAAAATTGGCTTCCAAATTAATTTTTTAATTTCTCCACCTTTTTCCTTAGGTTTAACTCTCAACATTAACTTTGCATTATGGCTCTTTCTATGGTAAACTGGAATCATTTCTGACTTCTTGTATTAAATATTACAGCTTAACTTTGCACAATGACGCAATAAACATGTTATTGTAAATCAATCTGAAATAAAATCTCACTAAGTACCAAAAGATATATTACATATTATATTATAAAAATCAATGTTATTCTTATAAAAAATTAAATTTGAATAATTTTTTTGGTAATAATAATAATTTCTTTCTATTCTGATTGGGGAAGCGTAGGTAAATATATGGTTTTAATACTTTTTTATATTATAATTGAATATTAAATAACGATTAGAAAATATTTATCTGCTTTTCTTTAATCGTAGTAATAAGAAAGATTTATTGTCTCATGGAAAATTTTTCTATATATGATATAACCTATCGGACAGTTGAAATCCATATGAGTTTAAAGAAAAGAAAAATTTAAACATGAAATTTGTTATTGATTTCCATACCTGGATGTTTAGCATATGTTCAAACCTCATCCTTCTCTGTTTCATTTACAACCTTTGTTAATCTGCATTCTCCAATGACAGGGTATTTCCAAGAATTGTTATAGCATTTGGCACTGGTTGGCATCAAACTGCAAACTATGAAATAATGCCTATATATAACTTTGTTTTAATTAAACAAATTCTTTTTACAATGTACTTACTTTACATGAAAATGTTTATGTTTATAGCTATTGAGACACTACCGTGTGTCTTAATTATGAGTGAATGTAACAAGATTATCCTTATCTGTTTTATCTGCAATAACCTGCATTTTTGAATAACAGGGTATTTCAATAACCTTTGAAGTACATCTGGAAAGAGAGACTCAACAAAGTAATTGTTATATTTTAATACATGCTTGAGCTGAATTAAAAAATAAATAAATAAACAATTAATTTTTAATTACATACATTTTAAGCGGTTGAATGAGTTACACATACTTTACCATGTGATAATGAACAATTGGCTTATCTTTTTCTTTCGCTAGTAAATTGACATATCATTGAGTCATCAACAGTTAATCACATTTCAAACTACTGTTTCCATTGCTCAACCAGTACTCCGTAGTTGCATTAAACCAAAGCTCTGTTTTCCAGCAACACATGGCAGCACTATCTTCATTATCTATTTTATTATAAAAAGTAGTAATATCCACTGGAACTGTAACTGATTCCTCTTTAACTATGGTAGTACTTTTTGGTGCTTGCATTTTTCCAAGAATTGTTATAGCATTTGGCACTGGTCTGGCATCAAATTGCAAACTATGAAAGGATACCTTGTATATAACTTTGCTTTAATTAAACTAATTTTTTTCACAATGTACTTACTTTTCTTAAAAACGTTTATGTTAATTGTTGTTGAAACACTACCATGTGTGTTGGTTATGAGTGAACGTAACAACCTCATCCTTCTGTTTCATTTACAATTTTCGTTAATCTACATTCTTAAATAACAGGGTATTTCCAAGAATTGTTAGAGCATTTGGCACTGGTATGACTTCAAATCAGAGGTTCATACAAGGAAAATATTTTATTTATAACCTGAAATAAAATCCCACAAAGTACCACAAAATATTAAATTTTAATATATTTTACAATGTTGTGTTACTTATCTGATTCTCCATCAGACTCCTTCATGTATTTATTCCTTTAGTTTAATTATCTACACTTTGAATTATATCACACTATTTTTATCCTAATACAGAGTAATTTTGATTTTGACCTTATTGACAGTTCTATCGAAATCGATCGAAATTAGGGTTATGCCGGTATTGAATATAGCAGTTGAATATAGCAGCCAACTTCAGCCCGAGACATACAGAAAGGAAGGAGAAGAATTTCAACTTCGGCATATATATAGCTAACAGAGTATGAGATCTCTGGATTGCGTGAACCGATTTTAATGTTTATGGGCTCAAATGAAAGCTCGTTCAAAACCATTTTAAGAAAAGCTTTGCTTAAATCATGATAGTGGATTATTCACAAAGAAAAATCGGTTTGAAAATTAGGACAGCCAAACTTGCTGTATAAGAGAGTAGTGCCTCGACGGCCGTATATACATGTCATTATCTACTTTTTCTGTACTTGCCGTCGAGACACTACCGTGTCTCTTGATTAGTATAATAATTAAACCATATTAAATGTCAGCCTCAAATGCAGAGTGTAAATATTGTTTTTATAAGAAAAATTTAATATCATTATTAGATGTGAGAGCTTCACATTTTGTTATACAGTATTAAAAGAGATATTACCCTATTTGATTTAAATCATTAAAACACGAAGCTTTGATTTAAATTTAAAGTTTGTTCAGTAATATACAAAATTTTGAATAATATTTGTTACATATATTTTCAAATTATCTACCACTTTCAACATTTTAAACATAAGATAGAGATTCGACCCTTTATAAACATTCTTTATTAAGTAACTTATAATGACAGAAAACTAAGGTAGACTTTCCCGTATATTAAACTATATTAACTTTGCATATTTTGAATTTAAAGGAATCCAGATTAGGTTATAGTACAATACTACTACACGTTTCTTTTTAATTATTAAATACGTATTCGAAAACGGCTATAAAACAATAAAAAGTAAAATATTTGGGTAGTTAATTATAGCACCCATTATACAATAATGTGACTATTATTTTGTTTCCGCAACCCTTTAATCTTAAGCAAATTTTACTTTTTACTCAGTTTAAATTAAAAAAGAGCCAACTAAATCGAAAAGGCTTCTCTACAAATTATCCCTCGAAAATTTCTAAAAATGTGCTAAGCGTACTTATATATCTTTCTTTTTACAAAGAAACGTCAATTAAATAAAAGAGATTAAATTAAAACTTTGTTGTAGTTGATTTAGGAATATTTTATATTGGGAATGTTTACCGATAGTAAAATTTGATGAATAAATAATTCTTCATGAATTAACATATTAGCTACTCACTCCACCTATCAGTGTCGTTGATATGTATACTCGCAGGCACAAGCATAAGTGAATATAAATTTTTAATTTCAGTATGTGATTCTTGGATTAACTATAGGCTTGGCTAGTTAATGGGTAGCAAACGTTTTATGATCGTGTACAAAATTAAATTTTATCATTAAAATAAATGATCGCAAAAAATTACAAAAAGAAAATATGTAGTAATATTTCATTTTCTTTTTCTCTTGCTCGGTATTGAGTGATTAATCATAAAATATTATTCGATTAAATAACAAAATTTTGTTTTCTTTATATTAAAAATATGTCTGATTGATACAATTGGAATATGTTAGAAACATTTAACTATAATTTTTCATTTATTTTATTTGCTTTTCATTCTTTTGTTTAGAGAAAACATGCTGCAGCATATAAAGAATACCTCAAGTATGCGATTGAGAAACGGAAAGGTTCCAAGTCAACAATTAATAAGAAACGCTTTTCTTGTTATTTTGACCAAGAAACGTTTGAACAAAACATTGTAAATTTCATTTTGAAATTTATGGTTCCATTCCATGCTGTGGAAGATTCTTCTTTCAGAAAAATTTTCGATAGTATTTATTCAATTCATTCAATCAAAATTTACTTAATTTAAAAAATATTGCAAAATGCATTGGATTTCACCAATTATTAATTTTTAGATTTTCAAATAAAAATAGGAAGTTCTCAATTAAAACATTTAACACGCTACACAATAATGAAAAAAGTTGATAATATCTTCAAGAAAATGCAAGACAAAATTAAATTGGAAATAGGTTTACTTATTAACGAAGGTGGCTTCGTTTGTACAACAGCAGATGTCTGGACGGGCGGAAGCCGCCGATATTTAGGTGTTACCGCTCATTGGGTAAATGTTAAAGCAATTAAATACAAATAGAATATATGCCTATGTGCAATATCTTTGTTAATTTATATTTTGTTTACCATATCCATTCATTATTCTGTTAATTATTGCAATGTCATGATATATTTGATTAATTTTATTATACTTGTTTTAAATTTGATTTGTACCTCCTAAGTTTTGATTAATCCTATACTTTTATTAGCTGGTTGTCAAAACATTGGAACGAAAATCAGTTGCACTCGCATGCAAGAGATTTTCTGGAACGCATTCGTATGAAGCAATAGCACGTGCTTTACATGAAATCCATTCCTCATTTAATTTAACACCTATGATGATAAGAGCAACGGTGACCGACAATGCCTCTAATTTTATTAAGGCCTTTAAAGTTTTCGGAATCGCACCTATGAATGATTCTCATAATGGTAAATATCCTTATATTCATTACATCTGTAGATGTCAATTAGATAATATAACTCCTCCAGCGATCGATAAATGCTCTAACTAAAATTAATTTTATTTATAATGTTCAATCTTTTGAAACAAATTCTTTATTATTTTATGAAGAAACTAATTTAAAATTTACGAATGATATTTTACTACTTAATATATAATACCGAATATAGGTAAAAATATTTTGTTTTTGTATAATTGATGATTTAATGTATAGGGAAGATCGGGGACAATTGTAACATGGGACACTTGTAATGTTCAAATTTATGGCTCCGTCTATTAATGAAATTTAAAATCGTTCAGTACCCTTCTTGAACACTACAAGACGCTGTAGTTGCAATAGTTTAGGACCGCCAATGCTAAGCCACTGTTCGTAGAAATCAGAAAATCAGTTTTAGGCACTCTTTTGTAATTATTTCACTTGCTCTTTAACTCTGAATTGCTCAAATACTATTATGTAAATATTAAAATTCAACACATGACTGAAATCGTCATTTCTTTGAGTAAATTTTTCAATGTCGAACGATTTTTAAATATGAAATTATCTTCGAGAAATTTGTAACGAAGTTCCCCGTTACGTATACGAGATACCGAATAAAGAACATAAAAGCTACCGAACAGTGGATATTATTAATCCCTACGTTACCGACTCGTGAGATAGGCTCACGAGTGGATTATAGCTAACGTCAAGGATAGACCCCGTTGACAGGCAGAGGCCCGGATGAAAAGACCGGCGCTCCAGTAAACGATGTCCAGGTTGTCCTGAGAAGTAAGGCAGGGCCAGGCCAAACAACCCAGGCAACCTGAGATAAGGAGAAGCGGCCTCGGGGAGTCCTAAAACAATGACAGTGTCTATAAGTCCCCACGAGGAGGGGAGATAGAACATCGAGTCTGGCTTGAACGCTGGTTACGCGCGTCAAGCAGGCTGCGCGAATGTCGTGCGCAGACTGCCATAGCAGGCAGTCGGAACGCGACCATGGGACTGTGCTGATGTGTCCGTGCGTGCTGGTGAGCGCGTGACGCGGCACTCAGACATCCATGGGTCGGTTCGCGTACGTGAGGCGTGTGCTATAGGCCAGCCTTCACGTACGTCACGACTCGATACCGGCCAATGCATAGTGGGTTGTGCAGGGGCGTAGTTAGCCCGTTGGAATGTGTCCCGGTGCCCTCCGTAATCCCATAGGCTTGCGCTATGGCTGGACGGGCCGTGAACATTGCCTCCGTGGTGGTCCGCTCCTGGCAAAACACTATGCTTTGGCAATTGATACCGCATGTTCCCGCACTCCTCACCACCACCTGTGTGTGGGTGGTGAGGGAGAAATGTATGCCCCTCAGCAGGCAGGTCTGCGAGGCTCGGACTTCCGTAAGGAACCCTCCCCTCTCTCCACGACCTAGCATACTGAGCGACCCTGGCTACCGCTACCGTCCATATGCATGGCCGCAGGGCCGTATAAGATGCATAGAGAATGGGGGTCGAAGGACCCAATTGATAACGTAGGGTTGTTGGCCACCCAACTGACCAACTGGCGCCCTGATACCGATAGAAAAGGACGGGCGAAGGTAATGGGAAAACCCGTAGTGTGAGTGGCCCCTCGCACTGACGGGAATAACGTTACAAATTTTACAACGTAGTAATTTGGAGCGTGTGGGGTCAATTGTAACATTTGTAACACGTAAACTGGTGTCGATTGTACTATGCTAATTGAATAGGAAAATCATTGATGTTTTTATCGCGTCTTTAATAACTCATTACATATTGCAATAAACATCGTTTTGATCAAGTAAATGTTCAAATGTTACAAGAAATAAACATCATTTTCATAAAAAGAATTTTATTTTTATAAAACAGTCAATAGTGGTTATTTTGATTTTTTACAAGTAAATTTCATTGTATCATGCATGTTAACCTTTAGATAACATACTCCGTTTATTGAAGTATCTTCAACTACTTTTTTATCTATGCACTATGGGAATTACGCACATTTTACAATTGAAAATCGGTGTGTTACAATCAACCCCTGTGTGGTGTCGATTGTAACAAATTGCACGTGGTACTATATTAATTGATTGCGTATGGATTAATTAAAATATCACTACAATAAAAATATATTTGCTTTCTAGACATATGTAGTAAGTATTACAATTTTTTTGAGATTTTTAACACTACTAGGATCTTTGGAGAAAAATGAGATTCACTTTTTGTTACAATTGTCCCCGGTTTCCCCTAATTCAAATCAAGTAATAGGTATTGTGCAAAAAGCAACAAAAATCTTATGTTAAAAATATTTGCTCCTGTTAATAATTGTTTATTCCCAGATTGATAAACAACTTTTTTTATAAAAAAAGATAGGAGCAATTATAACTTTACGAGTATTTTATGTACATTATTAAAATAACAGTCATTCATTTTTACTAATTGCTTTTTCAATATAAATTTTATGACAGCTTCTTCATGGAATTATAATGAATATGTTCTGGTAGATTCAAACTCATAAACCATTTAAGTGCTTAATGTTTAGTGTACAAAAATATAATATCAGTGTACATAGTGTTTTTTAATTAATAAATATACTAGATCGCAATTAGTTGT
Source organism: Prorops nasuta (assembly GCF_024137725.1). Lineage (NCBI taxonomy): Eukaryota > Metazoa > Arthropoda > Insecta > Hymenoptera > Bethylidae > Prorops > Prorops nasuta. The sequence continues at coordinate 2,285,191 of NW_027116810.1, forward strand.
AGCCAGTCTGCAAATAAACGGAATCAAATTTGATTCAGAAATATTTTATAAAAATATTTACTCTACAAATTTAAAATTTATTAAAAATTCTTTGTTTTGATGAAATGTATTAGTCAAGCTATCTGGTGACCCTGCTATATTGATAAAAAACCGCTGACAATCCTTTCACTAATAGAATATCTTAAATCAAATAAACTTTAATTATGATTAACTGCTTCGCTAAATATATGGCTATATTAATGAGGTTTATATTCGCCATTCTTTAAAACTCACCTCTCCTCTTTTTCAATGCAGTGATTGACCACGATTATTTTCAGACACTTGTATTCACGTAGCCGTTATAAGTGTCAAAATAAACGTCTAAGGAGTATTTCATTGATTCGAATCAATTAGTCTGCTTCTCAAAATTTACTGTGTATTAAAAAAGGAAAAATCTATTTTACTGATAATAATAACAATTATCATCAATATGCATTCTCGTGTAGGATTCTCATATATCAATGACGACTCGATAACACTTAATCGAAGGGTGTATTCTGAATAACAAGTTGTTCTTTGCTTTACTCCTTTCTTAGCCTTCCTGGTTGAAATTTGTTAAACCCGCGTCTTTTTACTTACTCCCATTTTGAAAATATCAATCTGTAATACTTTTTAAGTAAGAGGATCAAACCAAAAATATTTACTATACTTCATTCCAGATTTTCAGCTTTAAAATCGCGAGCTGATTCTTTTTTTAAATTGAAACAAATAATTTTTAAGAAAAATGTTTCCAAAAAAGAGTTTATAGGTACAGGAAAACACCAGATAATATTATTTTGAAGTTTTCATTTTAAGTTTACATAATTTCGCTTCGATTTTCGTAGATGGAAAGTCCCTAATATTTTTACAAATTCGTATATTTAATCACAAAAGCTTTCCAAAACGCATTTGAATTTATCAATTCGTCTAAACGTTTACAAGACTTTTCGATTGGAAAATAAAAATTAATGAGCGATTATGTCTGTGAATACGTAGTAAATATGCACGCTACTCCCGTTATATTTATACCTATGTGCACAATTTCAAATAGATATACCTTGCAAACGACTAAAATAAATAATAAATACAAAAGTATTTTGAAAAGTTCTTGTGATCTACTTCCAAAATATGTCCAAATATATAGGAAGTTTCGCTTAGAAATAGCAACGTGACCTTCCATGTGAATTTTACATGATGTTTGAAGGGCAAGCCAATAATATCATCTGGTATCCCTCAATAAGTCATAAATCTTTTTTTTAAACATTTCTATCAAAACCTGATTGTTTCAAAAATACTCAGCTTCAAAGTTTTAAGCTGAGTACTCGTTATATATACTTATACAGGGTGTGTCACCAAAGGTGCACCAGGACCAAAAGAGCATAGACAGCACGTGGCGGGGACAAAGGCATATGATTGACCGTGGATCGAGAGAGCAAGAGACAGTTAAACGCTGGCATTCATATGCCTCTGCCCCCGCCACGCGCTCTCTTTGCTCTTTCAGTCCTAGTACACAGTGGGAAATTGAATCGTGTGTGCTTTTAACTATAGTGTAGTATATCATTTTCCATGTTAAATTACAGAGTGAAACTAGCCGAACCACACACGATTAAATTTCCCACTGTGTATACGCCTTCGGTGATACACCCAGTATATATTATCATACACGTATGAAATGCAATATTATATAGTCTAAATTTTATATAAAAATATATAACCTTATTCTTTTAGGTGAAATCTACGAAATGCAAGAATTAATCAACAACGACGTCGATGTCAATATTTACGATGATACTTTAGATAATACTGAAAGTGTGATGCATATCGATGAGGAATTTAGCAAAATAATTGATAATGAATTGCCTCAGCACATTAAATGTGCTAGTCACACCCTAAACCTAATCGCTACAGTAGATATTGCAAACTCAATAAATAGCAATAAAAGATTAAAAGCAAAGCATAATACCGTTATAGCCAAATGTTCATATTTATGGAGCAAATTACGTTCTCCTAAATTTAATGACAAATTAAGAGAATATTTGGGAGTTGCGTTGAAGCGGCCGGTCATAACCCGTTGGAATTCGACGTTTGATAGTATTAACCAACTATTACATTTTAAAGAAAAATTTCTCAATAATACAACTGCAATTGAATTTAAAAGTATTCTAAATGAATCTGATTTTAATTATTTAAGTAAATTTTCACAAAGTACAACTCCTCTGGCAAATGCTATCGACCGTTTACAAGCAGACAATACTTATTATGGTATTCTGCTTCCTACATTAATAGCATTAAAACATCAAATGAATGTTTTGTCAGATAACGAAGACATTTCTGACTGCAAATTAATCATCGAAACAATTAATATTAGCATTGATCGTCGGTTTAAAGATATTTTGGATCTTTCACAATCTAATATTGATGCAGCTATTGCGGCTATATCTCATCCAAAATTTAAAGGACGTTGGTTGGCACCTTTTTCACAAGTAATACAAGAAAATGTGTATCAACAGTTTCATGAGGTAGTATCTATAGAGTCAATAGAAACATCTGAGGCTTGTGATCCAAACTATGAAGAAGAATTGGAATTTGGCGACATTGCAACTATAGATGTATTTCAGCCATCATTGTCACAAGGTGAAATTACCGCAGAGATTACACGTTACTTGAAAAGTAAAGACAGTCAACTAAGTATGTTGGAGCGATTTCCGTGTATACGAAAAATATTTATAAAATATAATACAACCTTGCCATCATCTGCTCCTGTTGAGAGATTGTTTAGTTATGCAACCATGCTTAATTTACCGAAGTTTAATCGACATACAGACAAACATTTTGAACAAAGAGTGTTGTCTAAAGCTAACATGACAAAATTCTACATTGAATAACAATTCTTCATTACTGATTTATAGTTTCAATTATTTATATATAATTAATTTAGGAAACAATAATTTAAAATACTTACTCCATAACATCAATATGTAAACATTTGCGTCAATTAATCTCAAATAATGATTTTTTAATTTTAATGCAATTAGTTTTGTTACGTTGAAATGTTTAATACAGAATATATTCATTACACTACTATTATAATAAATAATTTGAAATAAATTAATTACTCATTACTTTTGCATTGTGTAATTCAAAATATTTTCATTGCTCATTGATTTTGTAATATGTAATTCAAGTCATTTTTCATTATATTAAATTTGTAGTGAATAATTTACAATTCATTAATTACTCAATATGAAAAAATTGAGTAATGGGTATTAACATTATTACTTATTTATAAAAATAATGAAAAATGCATTACAGTTCCATTACTATTTTCGCAACCCTGCATTAATATGTAAGCAAAATATAATAAGATCAAATTTACATAATGTCTTTACAATTTGTGAGGAGAAAATAGCGCTAAGTCCATACGATGATAATAGATATTTAATAGCAAATTCAACTGATACATTACCATGCGGTCATAAAAATGTAATACAAGTAAATTATGAGAATTAATAAAACTTTTTATTTAAAAAAATATTTTGATTACAATAATAATTACAATACGTTATTTTTATTAATCCACGAATTATGGTTTGAATTTAATCCTAACCATTTTACAAAAACTTTATTTCCTTTTTTCCATAATACTTTTTCTACTAAGTATACATCAGGATTTGCAACACTATGTAGTTCATACTCGTAAAATCCACCTGCTATTGATTGACCAGTAGAATCCTTTAATAAATATGTTATTGGATTTGTTCTTTGAACTTTTTCTATTCTAAATACTTCTGTTGACCAATTCGGTGTATAACCCTTATTAAATAAATGTTTATATTTACTTATACGAACAGCATCGCCAACTTTATACTTTGCCTGTGCAGCTATTTTTATGAAATTATACACATTTTTCAATAAATCTTTTTCTCGTTCAATTGTTACACTTTGTAGAGACATATCAATAGTTCTATGCTTACGATTGTTGTAATCTTTAACTAGATTTGACAGTATGTTGAGCCATTGATAATTTCCATTAAGCGTAAACATTTTCCACATACTGCTCTTCAATGTTCTATTGAAACGTTCAACTTCTAATGCTTTAAGTATACTATACGTTGAATAATGATTAATTCCATGATGTTTCATTAGTTGCTGAAAATTTGTATTGTAAAATTCTGTTCCATCGTCAGTTTGCAAATTTTTTGGTTTTCTCTCTTCTAAAACTTTGGAAAATGCATGAGTAACATTTTTCCCACTTTTAGTTTTAATTGGTATAGCCCAAGCATATTTTGAAAACACATCGATAATTTTCAATATATATTGATGATTTTTAATTTTTGAATACAATCGCATATCCACTAAATCAGCTTGCCACAAATCGTCATATCCATGAACAATAACTCGTTTTCTAATACAATTTTTTCGTGCTGGAGCATGTAATTCATCAACAAGTTGTTTTTTTTCTTTACTCATTTCTGTTTTCCCTTATCCAACAGTTCGTGTAATTTTTTCAATAATTCTTCAAAATTACCAGGTTCATTCTCTGGAGTAACTGAAGATACTGTAGGAATTGGTGGAAAGTTAGAATTTATAGTAAGGTTTTTTTGGTCTTTCATTCGTTTAATTTCCTCGGCTAACGTATTTATCATACTTACACCAAAGTCCATTTGTTTCTTAATTTCACCTTTGATATCATCATTTAGAGCTTTAACGTCAGTTTTTAATTTATTAATATCTTTCAAACTTTTATTTGTATCCTTATTAAAAGTATCATGTAATAAGTCTATTTTTTTTATTTCATTATTAACATAATCGTTTATAGTTTTCATTTTATTTTCCAAATTTTCAAATTTATTTTTTTTCTGTTCAAAATATTTGTTAAATTCATTAATTTGATTGCTTAAATCCACTTTTTTAATTTCATCCTTAACATTCTGACTCAAATATTTAACATTATTCTCTAATTTTTCAATTTCACTCTTCTTTCTGTCAAAGTCCTCCTCGAATTTTTTCATTCTATCATTCAAATTCAACTTCTTAATTTCAGTCTTCACACTTTAGCTCCACGATTTCACACTACTTTCCAACTTCTCAATTTCGTTTTTCTTCCTACCAATATCTTCCTTGAATTTTTTCCTCTTATCATCCCAATTCATATATTTAATATCACCTTGAAGCTTTTCGCTCAATAATTTCACACTTTTCTCCAACTTTTCAATTTCACTCTTCTTCTTGCTAAAATCTTCCTCAAATTTGTTCCTCTTATCGTCTAAATTCAAATTTTTAATGTCACCTTGAAGCTTTTCGCTCAATGATTTTACACTATTTCCCAATTTTTCAATTTCATTTTTCTTCCCGTTAAAGTCTTCTTCGAATTTCTTCGTTTCATCGTCCAAATTCAAATTTTAAATTTCACTCTTCAAACTTTCACTTAACAATTTTACATTACTCTCCAACTTTTCAATTTTGCTTCTCTTCTTACCAAAGTCCTCCTCAAACCTCTTTATTCTATCATCCAAATTTAATTTTTTAATTTCACTGTTGACACTGTCACTCAAAGATTTCACACCAATTTCCAACTTTTCAATTTCACTCTTCTTCCTGTTAAAATCCTCCTCAAATTGTTTGGCTTTATTTTTCAAATCAAGTTCTTCTATTTCATTTTTTACTTTATCATTCTGTAATTGTACATTAGTAGTTATTTTATTAAAATCGTCTAATTTTTTTTGGAAATTTTCAGTGAAATCTTTTATTTTTGTATCCAAATCAATTTTTTGAATATTATTTGAAATTTCCTTCTGTAAAAATACTTTATCAATTTTTGTTGGATCTTCATTATTTTCTTTTTTTTTAACTTCTGTATCAACATATGATTTTGTCACTGCATCTGTATGGTTTAATGGTTCACCTAAATTTATAATTCGTCTTTTGCGTGCATCATATTCACCTCCATTAATGTTTAAAGATTCATTTTGATTTACTGTTCCTACAATAGGATTATCTATTCTAGGTATTTTTCTTGGCACTGAACGATAACGGTATCGTTCATTTAGAGATTTAACAAACACATCGATAGTCATCGTGATACTGATTGAAAATGTGAAAATTATTTTAATTTATTATAAATCCAGCCTCTTTAAGCTCCTCAATAATAGATATTATTTCATTTTGATGTGAATTGTTTCCTTGCAGTTTGTGATGCAAAGAGTAATCGTAGTCGATCAACAAGTTCATTAGGATCATCCCAATGAACATAATCAATGTTATTGTTTCTATTGAGCAACATACTGGGAGAAGTAACCCATAAACCTTGACCTCTTCTTTTAGAAAAGAATGGTTTTATAATAAACATATATTTATCTCCTTTACTACTTTTAATGTGTTCACCGGGTATATGACCTCGTCTATGTGCACTTGTATACTGTAATATATCTTTATATTGTTTTAAATCTTCATCGTTATAGAGTGTCTCATTAGGTTTTTTTATTAACAAAAGTTCAAATAATTCTTTAGTACCTTGATACCTTTTTTCACCTACTGTTATAACATCATTGGAATCAATATGAAAGATTGCATTTCCCAAATATAATTTATTATCACGAGGATCGGTGTATATACCTAAAATATCATCAATTGTTTCATGTTTTCCTAGAAGCAGTTCTCTTGCATAAGCTGATTGTATTGTAGCATATTGTTTTGAAACAGGTGATTCATCAATTGATATATATTCCATGGGCAATGATGTTTCTTCTTCAATCGTTTGATTGTTAAAACTTTCATTTAAATTAATTATATTATCATTTGTAGGAGATGCATGATGTAAATTTCGATTTAATTCAATTGTATTATTTGCTGAAGTATGAGGTATGTATTTATTTCTTCTGAATTAAAATTAATTTCACGTATTTTTTTCAACGGAACTTCCTTTATTGGAGTAGATGACTCTGGATGAATTCTCTTCAACGTACCTTCTTTTATTGGAGTAGATGTTTCCGAATGGATGCTCTTTAATAAACGTATTTTTTTCTCGGTTCCATTTTCATTAATATTTTATCTTCATCTGTTGTATTAACTATTTTCTGTAGTGGTTGAATAATAGGTTCTAAACTTTTAATAACTTTCATCCTATCTTCTTGTTGACCCATCTTCAGTGCTCGATGTTTTTTTCGTATTGATTTACTATTTTTTCGTATTGATTTACTAGCATTAACAATTGCTTTATTCACTTTCTCTACCTGTTTTAAACTTCTCATATTTTCACTACCACTTTTGTTGGTTTGTTTTTCCATGATGTGTTGTCTTTGCCACATACAATATAACTAACTTCAATTAACCACATCATGTATGTTTTAATATTTTTGTCATGTGGCACTCTCTATTCTCTCTCCATTTTTATTTGATAATTATAAATTCATCAAAACCTTTACGATATCTTCCACTATTGAATTGACTATCCTTGTCAATTACCAAAAATCCACATTTTGGTTTCCAACATATTGAGCATAAATCACAAAAATTTTCAAACGACATATCATTATTTACATGTTCATTATAAATATGACGTAAATTTGTATTATCCTGAATGAATATTAGTATAAAATTTGCATTGTCACGAATTAAATGTTTAGGAATTTTAGCATAAGTCTGACACAGATAAAAACAATCAATTTGAGAATGTCTACCCATCGAAAAATATTCCCGAATTATTGATTGGTTATCACAGGCTACATCGTCAAAGATAAAAATAGAATTTTGCATACTATCATTAACAGGAATAACATCTATATTGTTGGTAAAAGTATAATAATTAATTATATCCTCTAGATTATTAAAAACATTTTGTATGAAACAATATTTTGGTTGATTTAATGATATAGAATAAACATATATATGCTCAAAGCGTAATCCGTGAGGACTGAGAAGAAGTGCAAGAACTGCATTAGTTTTACCACAATTTTATGGACCACATACTAATGCTCTGATAGTATTTGGTAATAATATTCCATGTCTTCGTTGTTCTTCTGCACTTGTTGAATATTTATTATCTAAATTATAAACTGGTATTCGTAGATTTTGCTTTATAAAATTCATTTTTACTTTATACTACAATTCAAGGTTAGTTGAGGGGTATATATAGAGAATGCACTCAAGAGAATGAGTCAGTCAGTTTAAATCATGATCATAATAGTGATTGATTCTCGTATTGGTTATTTGACAGAAGAGGAATTAAAGTATGTACCAAAGGTGATTCTTACAAAATATTATTCACATGAAATAAAATATTTGTGGAATCGATTACCTGACCATATAAAATATGATAATGTTCGAAATTGGGAGGAGCAAAATGCTGAGAAGTAGATTCTACATTTCTGCTATATCTCCCTTTCTCTCTTGCGCTGACAGTAGACGGCTAGACCGACAGAGCGCCTAGCCGCTCTATCTGTCTTTATCTCTCCGCGGCGCGCTTGGGCGTCTTCAGGCCCTAGCGCGTCGCGGCCGCGACAGCGACACTACTTGCACGCTTGGCCACTAGGTGGCCAGCGCCCGCAGCAGCTCTCTCGCTGGCAAGATTAGTGTCGCGTAATTACTTAGATGGGTCCTTCATAAGGACCCATCGCACCCCAACACTTGCTCGACAGCAGCGTAGCAGCAGCGACAGCAGCAGGTTTTGAGTCCTTCTCGGCTTTACTTTTGACGCCTCCACCGGCGAACTCTTCTGGTGAATCACTTTGGTAAGTAACACCAACCACCCACCGCCTACCAAGAGGGGACTTCCCCTCTGCGGCAATCTCCTCCCTCCTAAGGGAGATTTCTCCGGGGACTTCCCGGGAGGAATTAAACCCTCTCCTTCCCCTCTATACTGACTCCGAGGACTACCTTGGACCCAGTGTTCCGACCCTCAATCCAGGGCTCTCGAAAAGAGTCGGGTAGTGGGAGGGGTAGACTCACCCTAGGGGTTGGGGTGGCTCGGAGCCACTAGAGCTCTTGGAGAAGGCGGCTGAGGGGTAAGGGGACTTCCCCTTCCCTAAAACCACTTCTCCACATCCGCTTCCTCCCGAGGCTGGGGATTTTACTGGGGAGTACCCCAAGGAAAATTGTCCAGTCCGGGAGTTTTTAAGTTCGCGTTTCTTTCTGGGGAATTTTAGTCTCTAAGGTTCTTGGGAATCTTCGTCAACCGAAATTCACTAGAATTTGACGACAACAAATTCCCTAGGAAGTCTATAATTAAGTATAGCGGTTTTATTGTATAAATTTTTGTAAATTTTGTATCATATTATTTATTAAATAAATCTCCTATTTTCCCATTAAACTGTGTTTTGACAATTTTATCTCAAGAACAAAAAACCTTCCCTTCTGATCACAGGTTCGGAGCCGACTTGGGACATTGTTTCGCACAGATAATGAAATTATAGAATATCGTTCGTGTAAAAAACATTATAATCCACCGTGGTAACGAAGTCATATTGATGGTCCTACATCAGCTGTAAAAGATTGCCGTGAATATCAAATTTTAAAACAAAAGGAAAAAGAGGTAGAGGACTAGTTAATAGTGTTATTAATGCTCTTCCATTTGAATTATATATACCTGGGTATCAAATTTGTGGACCAGGTACACATTTAAACAAAAGATTGACAAGAGGAAACAGTGGTGTTAATCAACTTGATGCTGCTTGTAAAGAGCATGACATTGCATATTCAAAAAACAGTGATCTGAAAGAGCGACACGAAGCTGATCGAATTCTGCTGAAAGTGCAAAAAAAACGTATAACTGCTAAAGACGCTACATTTTCAGAACGTGCAGCTGCTTTAGCTGTCTATGGAGCAATGCAAACAAAAAGAAAATTTGGTATGGGTGTTGTAAAGAGGAAGGGAAAGAAGAGAATTATTCCAAGTGCAAAACGAGGAGGATTTTTACCATTTTTAGCACCTATTTTAGCAGGTCTTTCAGCCGTTGGATCATTAGCTGGTGGTGCTGCTAGTATTAGTAAAGCAGTGAATGATGCTAATGCAGCACGAAAACGATTGGAAGAATTAAAGCGTCATAATAAATCAATTGAAGGTCAAGGGTTTATTTGGCTCCTTATAAGAGAGGTCGTGGATTAAGAAAACAAATAAAAAAACAGAGGAAGAAGAAAAAAAAATAAATGACGTAACAACCAATATACAGGGTCTTTTCCTAACAGCGGAGCATAGGAGATTCGTGTTAGTTGACTATAGCACTCGGAATGATCGAATCTGAGAGCGCTGATTGGTCAATATTACGTAGTACCAACAGATAATAAGCCGTTACCAATAGTTGGATACAAAAAATGAGATACATCCGCCATTTTGTTGTGTAGAAATGTTTACATGCTGATCGTAGCAGAAAGAGGTGTAAAATGGAAAAATGTCAAATGTAGTCGTTACTAAAGTAAAAATTGAATACTTTGAATGAAAATGAAGAATATTCGTACTTTCCATTCATTATTTTCAATTTTTACTTTAGTAACCTCACTATTTGACAATATTCCATTTTACACCTCTTTCTGCTAGGATTAGCATGTAAACATTTCTCCACACCAATATGGCGGATGAATCTCATTTTTCTTATTCATCTATTGGTAACGGACCATTTCATGTTGGCACTACATGATATTGACCAATCAGCGTTCTCAGAAACCATCATCCTGAGCGCTATAGTCAACTAACACGAATCTCCTATATGCCGCCGTTAGAGAACCTCCCTGTATATCTGGAGAAAATGTTAGAAAATTTACCAGGATTTCGAGGTGTTTATATGCGTACAAATCTACCTAAAAAAATTCGTAAGAAAGAATGTGCAATTGTAAATTTGGATAATAAAGAAGGATCTGGTACTCATTGGGTTGCATATATAAAAAATGGAGATAATATTAAATATTTTGATTCGTTTGGAAATTTAAAACCACCGAAAGAATTAATAGATTATTTTGGTGAAAATACAAAAATCGTATATAATTATAAACAATGCGATATGAATTCCTGCTATTGTGGGGAAGACACAATTTTAACAAGAAATCATTGCAAAGGCACACAGACTTTACTTATAAAGAGCGCCAGGCTCATGAACTTTATATATGAGCCAGTCTGAGGCTTGCCGGCTTGAGACTTTTCAAGGACGTGGCATGCTGTGAAATTAAAGTGGATTCTCTAGGAAAATTACCAGTACACATTAATAAAAATCAAAATAAGAATTATATTATATAACTGCTCTGTCTATCAATTTACAAGTATAAAGTTAAGATAATTATACAGTTATACATGGGATTTCTCCCCAAATCTACCGTTAACTTCTAAAGACAAGAGCAATGTAGTTATAATTATTTACAAGAAAATATCTATACATAAATAAGAAATAAGAGAGTGAATATTAGACAACATTGAAGAGGTGGATCTATCGTATGACTCTCAGTCCAGGCATGAACAATTCCAACTGGACAAAAGACCCCTTTCAAGTTTATCCAGCGCTAGCCCTCCAAGAACCTAATTACTTGCTGCACTATCCCTGTAGGAAATATAAAGCATAAGCAAAAAGGTAACACCAGGTCAAGTAAGGCGTAGCCAAGTCCGTCAATATCTAAATCATCGCTAAGAAAATTACAGAACTAGGGTTGTCCACCGGAGTCTCTGAATCTCCTGTTTTAATGTGCTTATGCACCAAATTTATTAACCTTATGTTAACTATAACATAATTTCAACACCTAGTCAGGAAGCAATTGATTGAAATCAAACTATGTGCAAGGATATAAGTAAGGAAGAAAAATAAAAGTATATATTGTTATGGGTTCACACCGTGACAAACTAATTCAAGTACTTTTGGTACAACTAAATTTATTCAGTCCTTGTAGAGTTATTTTACAATGTTGAGATATAAAAATAAATTATAGTTATACAGGTTTTTAGAGGTTTTAAATAAAAAGATTATTTAATTGAAGTTAGATTGAAATTAGAGTAACTTGGGAGCTAATGCTCGGTTAAAGTCAGATGACTTGTTCTAGTTACTGCTGGGCCTGGACTGATCGGTCAGGAACCGAGCAGTCAAGTCGTTGCCTCAAAATGCATCGATTCTCATGACCATATATGGTATGGTTTTAGGGAATCGATCGTGCGTCAGTGGTTACTAAGTCAACCGTGCGTCAATAAGACGATTGTTCTAATAGCTGACTAAGATTTTTAGCCACGCGCGCTCTGAGGCCCTGGCAACAGAGAAGTACTGTTGCCTAAGAAAGAGGTTCAGGTTGCATACGAATGACGCCACACGGCTCTTGATTAGAATGCAACCGGAGCCTTTTTTGAATTAAACTAACTTTTATGAATTAAATGTTTTAGTTCTAGTTATTGGCTAGTTAATAGAGAAAAGTAGTATAAGTAGTTATATGTATATAACAATATATATACATAGCTACAGATAGGGGAATAGCGTAAATATAGGAAAGCTTCGCAGTAAGTTTCGGTGCTGGAGTGAGGGAGCTCGTTAGCGTGAGCCGCGACAGGGCCGAGAGGCTAGCTTCCTTCTTAAAATTTGTTGGTTTTCGTCCACCTCAATAATGTGGGACAATGGTATGGCTCTGTAACGTAGGGGTCAGCCACCTTGCCGAACCAAAGTAGATCGCACGCGTCCGTGTGCAATACAGTGAAGCCAGACTGGGATTAAAATGCTTCCCCACCCTGCCTCCATAGGCTCACTAACACGTAGAGCTACTGAAACATCCGTGAGAGCACCCCACTTCTGCCTCCTCGAACGTTGCACGCATACCATCACTGCAGTACGTGCATGTTTCGGTGTCCTTCGTATAGCTCCGGTATATTTCGAGTACGAGAGAGAGCGGTATACTTTTCTCGGACCTCTCTTTCTCGCGCTCTTTCTTCGCTCGTTTAGCCAACGAGCTTAAACGAGAGAAGCCGAAGGAAATTAAGAAAAGTCTTTCTCGCGGTCAGCTATGATAAAAGCTGAATATGCTAAATGTGAATGTATTAAGATAAAATATTTATAAGCAGCCGTTAGCTTATTATATTTTGTAATAAATAAGGAAATGCGATGATATTACGTAACATTGGTCAATTGTCTTAAGACTCATATATTACGCATTATTGTTAAAAATATTTTATTTTCTTAATTTATTATTTAATTTAGTAGGTTAATGGTAATAAAAAAAAAATCATGACGAAAAAAAAATTAAAAATGTTTGCATGAGTCTGCGGAAATCGAACCCGAGCTCGCGTAAGTAGCAAGCAAGCGCCTTACCATCTGCGCTACGGAACGTATTTGTTAACTCTGAAGCTTAGTGGCCTGATAAAGCAATGGAAGCTTTCTCTATGAAATTAAATTTACAGAATAAAATATCAATTATAATCGTATATATATTTATTTCGTATGTCTTTTCCTAATGAAATAAAATATTTCTTTTGCATATTTCTAATCATTAATCACTTTAACAGATGTAGCTTCAAAAAGCGACTCCAACATTACGAAGAATATTTTTGATGGCTGTGGAATTAAAAATAAGTAACCCAAGATTTGTATTTGGGATCTATGTTGTACTTACTCAATATGTAAGTTTTATATTCTGATAGCCTTTTAATACAGTATATATGCTATATAAATACTTTGTTTGGCTACATCGTTTCATCTCTGTCAGTCATGCGCGTTTACTTGTCAAGAACGATGAATCATTTTTCTATATATGAGCTATTTCAAAATAAATTGATTGCAATAGAAATAATAAATTAAATCCCAAATACAAATCTTGGGTTACTTATTTTTAATTCCACAGCCATCAAAAATATTCTTCGTAATGTTGGAGTTGCTTTTTGAAGCTACAGCTGTTAAAGTGATTAATCATTAGAAGTATGCAAAAAAATATTTTATTTCATTAGGAAAAGACATACGAAATAAATATATATACGATTATAATTGATATTTTATTCTGTAAATTTAATTTCATAGAGAAAGCTTCCATTGCTCTATCAGGCCACTAAGCTTCAGAGTTAACAAATACGTTCCGTAACGCGGATGGTAAGGCGCTTGCTTGCTAATTACGCGGCCTCGGGTTCGATTTCCGCAGACTCATGCAAACTTTTTAAATTTTTTTTTCGTCATGATTTTTTTTTTATTACCATTAACCTACTAGATTAAATAATAAATTAAGAAAATAAAATATTTTTAACAATAATACGTAACATATGAGTCTTAAGACAATTGACCAATGTTACGTAATATCAACGCATTTCCTTATTTATTATAAAATATATAAAGCTAACGGCTGCTTATAAATATTTTATCTTAATACATTCACATTTAGCGTATTCAGCTTTTATCATAGTTGACCGCGAAAAAGACATTTCTTAATTCCCTTCGGCTAGCTCGGCTTCTCTCGTTTAAGCTCGTTGGCTAAACGAGCGAAGAAGGAGCGCGAGAAAGAGAGGTCCGGGAAAAGTATACCGCTTTCTCTCGTACTCGAAATATACCGAAGCTATACGAAGAACACCGAAACATGCACCTACTGCAGTGATGGTATGCGTGCATCGTTCGAAGAGTCAGTATTGGGGTGCTCTCACGGACGATTCAATAACTCTACGTGTTAGTGAGTTTATGGAGGCAGAGTGGGGAAGCATTTTAGACCCAGTCTAGCTTCACTGGTGCAATACCGGTAGTATTGCACATTGCTGACGCCCGGACTTCTTTTCCAGAAATGTGTCAAACCTTGAGCGTCGGCCGTGGATGTGGAGACTTCTTGGTTGTCATGTGTCGAAAGATCATGGCGCTACTGACGACACATGACCTATTACGCCTCCTACATATATGCGAGTTCCGCGACCCTCGAGTTGAGTCTTATTCTTTGAAAGCTTATCCGCTGCCGCATCATCCGCGTTCCAAGGTCGTAACTCTAGTATTCGTTCCACGGGAGTAGAGTACTCCACCTTATTCTAATAAACCTCTTGCCCAGTCGCCGTGTACTGGTAGTTAAGTCTAGTAATATTTAATCCGAACCAAGTCGTGTAGTAATCATCGCGAGTGTGCATCTTTCAGTCGTGCTTAACACGCACCGTTCTGAAAGATAACAACAACTACTACGAACTGATCATAGAAAATTAGTGCGAGTAACCCACAACCATAAGAGAGTCTAATCTCTCTAATAGTTGTGACGAATAGTTAATAAGGCTGCGAATGCTGTTGCAGCATAATTAGCGTTTATTGTAAGTACAATTGTAATACTTGAAAATACATAGTTTTGTGTCAAATCTGCTGTTCCAACGTATGTTTGTACGTACTATCATTCACCCCGAATCTTGCCAATTTATTACATTCTTACCGCTCGGAGTGTAATATTTTAGTTCATTGTACTGTGAGTCGCAAAGCTCAATCGGCGTTTCTACTGACCCAGACTGTAGTGTCAAGTCAGCCGAAACTCGACCGATAGGCGGCCACGACTCCCCAGTACGTAACAGCTCTATTTCTCAACCGATTTCAATGTTTTTGGGCTTGTTGGAATCGTTAGGTCTGGCACCTTGTCTTAAAGAATCCCTATTTTTCGATTTGTTTTGCGTTTAAATATTATTAATGCGAATTTTTAAACAATTTTATTTCTTTTTCGTTTTTTGGAAAATACGGCTTTCTATGACAAGGTGCGAGACCTAACGATTCCAACAAGCCCAAAAACATAAAAATCGGTCGAAAAATAACGCTGGACAATTCTCCCTCGTTTTTCGTTCCGTAATGTTAGCTACAGAGGGCTTGAGAGATCCCGTTAAGTAGTTGATACAACGGTGCCAGCCGCCAGGCCAACATATTCTGTCTATCCTTTTTCTATGGATTTGAGGAATTACTCCGCACGGATGAATTCCTTGGTTTTTAGGAAATAAAGAAAACTACACGAATTAAGGGAAAAAGCCCGAAGGCATAAAAAACCCTTTTTATTGTCCAGAATTTACACAATTTACACAATTTATAAAATGTCTTTTTGATGTGCACAATTTATCTTCACTCTCAGGTCGATACACGTTAAATATCTGAATTATTTATCACCTCGTTTATTAATTTAGGCCGGGCCTGATATTATGTTTAATAGCATGGCTATTATCTCATTTATGGGCCGGGCCCTTGATTTGGACAAACAGCCGGGCTGCTTTAACTTCACCTCCACTCGTTTGGCTGGGGCCTTACAATTCTTACTCCGTTCGCACAAATTCTGAAGTCTAGGCTCGGGCCTTTACATATTTCACTCAACTTGTACGTCTTACGTCTAGGCTCGGGCCTTTACATTTCTTACTCCGTTCACACAAATTCTGAAGTCTAGGCTCGGGCCTTTACATATTTCACTCAACTTGTACGTCTTACGTCTAGGCTCGGGCCTTTACATTTCTTACTCCGTTCACACAAATTCTGAAGTCTAGGCTCGGGCCTTTACATATTTCACTCAACTTGTACGTCTTACGTCTAGGCTCGGGCCTTTACATATCTTTTACTCCGACACGTCTGAATCGTAGGAAATTTGTTGGGTGACTGACGATGCTCGATCTAAAAAATTGACTATCTCTATCTTAAACAAAACACAAACTGTATCGATTTTTTCTAGAAGCTGCTGAGCGTAAAATTAATTACACAACTTCAGATCCTTATTCGATTTGTTGCCATGCAAAGATCGAACATATTCACTCAATTAAAACAGGCAAGAGCTTGAATGTCTACATAGCGGAGTAAACAAATGAGGCGGAAAATTGAGTTGGTAACAAGAAGAAGGTGACACCGATTTGTGTATTTAATTACTAATACTTATACAAATTGTTGTCACATTCTCGCCATAGGCCAGGCAAGTACTCATACAAACATAATGTGGTGAGAGTGTATATAGCTGTATACGTATACGGAAAATTCACCCTAGTGACAAATGTTACCGATAGATAGCGCTGCTAGAAAGCGCGCGCATTAGTATATATACTCACTACATTATATTTGAATTATATTTACCTGGCCTATTGCTATCTTAAATTGCCGTCTTATATTTTTGCCCCGTTATGTTAATTTTAAAATTTGCCTATTTTGGGTGAATACATTTCCCGAATACAATTTATTTTATCTTTGTAATTGCAAGTATGTCCTATTGTATAGCATAAATATTCCATGATCACCCATTCAATGAATATTCACACACCCGTTGCACATGATGAGGCTGTTTTCTCAAATTCATGTGTTAGTAGGGAGTTGTAAAAGTTGTAATGGAAAAGAAATGCATTATATTATTCCCATTAATTATATATTTGAGTAAGAATTTTATTACAAATTATTCATTACTTTCCTCATCAGTAATGAAAGTATCCCAAATTTCTCATTATAAGAGTAATGAGTAATGAAAGTATCCAAAATTGTTGATTACAAAAATAATGAATAATGAAAAAATTCGAAATTACTCACTACAAGAGTAATGAGTAATGAAAATAATTTGAATTACTAATTACAAAATTAGCACGTTAATCGCCATGTCAGTCATATGTGTGTGACGCTAAGAAGTTCTACATGAGCCATGTCAGACATGTATGTCTGACGTATGCGATATTCCTACACAATGCGTTCAACGCTGTGTTCAAATCAACAGGTTAATACTTGTTACATCTTGTTGTATCTTGTTTGGATGCGTCAGACATATAAGATTGACACGGCTTGTCGAAAAAAAAAGTTTTAATATAGAGCCATGTCAGTCATATATGTGTGACATAAAAAATAGTGTTTTCCGGGAATTTTGGCAAAAAAAAATTTTTCTGTGATACATTAAGTTTCCTTGATACATTTTGAACTAAATTATTTAATAAAGTTACCATGGCCAATGTGAAAATTTTTCTGATATTATCGTGGCGATTAACATGTTAATATGTAATGAGTTCGTAATGCATTGCAAAGAGTAATGCATTACTTACAATTCTGTATATAATGAATCGCAAAAGAATATTAATTCATGGAAATTATTAAATTTTTCATTGTAGTCATTTTTAAACATTTCAATCATATCAGATATAATATTATCATTACGAGCTACTAAATCGTTGTCCGAAGCAAGACCTTCATTGTACACCGGTTCTTCGCTTAAAACCTGACTAGTATTGTCAACATCGTACAATTCGCAGTTTCGTAAATGCTTTTTTTCGTAATGCTGTTTAAAACCATAGTAAATACTAAATGATCGATAACAGTGTTTAACTTTACAGTAACACGACTTGTATAGTTCATGACTGTGGTCTCGTTTTATATGAAGCTTTAAAGAATCAAAATTTTCTAACAATGTATAACAATATGGACATATATTCATTTTATCGTAAGTACTTATACTCAAATGTTTCAATCTTCGAAGAAAGGAGGTATTTTGAAACAACCCAAGGAAAACTTAATACAATAAAACTTCATGAAAACCGTAAATCTTGTAAAGGCAAAAAGTTGACATCTTTAACAATTAATATATTAACTATAGAAAACAAAAACTTTGTTTCAGACCATATTTAAATCTGCAATAATCTCTGTTATTTACGCTATATATTTATCATACTTAGTTGTTATTTTATACAAATATATCTGTATAAATTGCCAGATATGCTGACTTTCCAATGGGTACTCTAAATTAAAAACTTAAAATATTTTGAAGCAGACATCATCGCTTGTATCATTGAAACCATTTTGAACAAAATAGTATCCAAACTTACGTATATCGAATGAATTTCGATAAACGTTGGCCCTACAATGATGATGAATGGCTACATAGATAAATTTAAGTTCTTCCTTATTTCTCTTCTTTCTTCTAATTTGAATGTTAAATCACTAGAAATCTATAAAATAAGACAATCTGAACATCTGTTTTATACAGTGAATGGAATATTGAAATAAGATTTTCCTTACACTTGCATTATATCCGTGTTAATGTGCACACTTACCTTTAGATGCAAAATGATGCTAACCTTGCGCTCTACTACAGATGGTTTCCAATGTTTTGATTTACATTTTATTCTCCCTTTAGGTGGTAATAAGCACGGTAGAAGCAATAACTCAGCTACTATTTTAGAATCTATTATAAAATATAATAAGTTTAAAATAATATTTTCTGTATAAAATGTTACAATGATAATTTATTCAAAAAACTTTAAAAGATATATCACATAATATTTTCACCTGTATTAATTTCTTCTAAAGTTATAAGTTCCCGCAATGAAGAAGCATTGTCATCTTGTTTTTTGCAAAGGTCTTAATTTAACAAGTTTCATAAAATAAGTTTCCCATAACTCTTTAGTTAAAATGGAATTTGTTCATTTTAACGCATTATAATATCTTCAATCAGTTTAATTGCATTTGGTTGTTTTAAAATTGACCAATCTTTAAGTGGAATCCGTATACCGACATTACAGAGCAAAACTCTTGCCAAACGTAGCTACGTCATTTCTTAACCGATTTACAGGTTAATATACCTTTTTGAAAACGCTAGAAGGAGATCCAAGGCTTCACGTTGTCCAATTTTTTGAATTTAACTTTTTTTTTCAAATTTTTTTCAGTTTCTCATTTTTTTCAAAATCAGCCAACGAGAAGCTCTCGGTATACTTCTGGCATTTTCAAAAAGGTGTGTTAACTTGTAAATCGGTTAAGAAATGACGGAGCTGCGTTTGTCAAGAGTTTTGCTCTGTAATGTCGGTGTACAGATTCCCCTTAATAATCTTAGAAATATTACACTCCGTACGATTTTTAAATTCTATCTGTCTAAGTGCAAAAGAATTCTTCTACTTTTCTAATACTAAGTCTTAAGGACTTATTTTTGTATGTAACCATTGTTTTTGCTGCAGTTCTTCCTCATCTGAATAAAGAATTCAAATTACATTATATACAGAGATACACAAAAAGAGTTTAACTGATAAGAATTTTCATTAGCAAATTTATTACCTAGGGTTACATTTGATTGCTTCTTATTTGTTTCAATATCTTCAGAACCATTTACATTCAATTTTTTAAGCACTACAAATGATTTCTATACTTGCTTACTAGCTTTCCTTTTGCACATATAGATTTGTTCATATTAGACAATT
This sequence comes from Prorops nasuta, assembly GCF_024137725.1. Classification (NCBI taxonomy): domain Eukaryota; kingdom Metazoa; phylum Arthropoda; class Insecta; order Hymenoptera; family Bethylidae; genus Prorops; species Prorops nasuta. The sequence continues at coordinate 2,305,279 of NW_027116810.1, forward strand.
TTTTGTTTATTGAAGGAACGAAATAGATTTTCAGATTCTCGCTTGGAAATTCTTGAATGATACTATTGGCCAAGTTTAGCAAATCTTCGTTTGTAAGCCTACGAATAAAATACATAAATTAAAATTGATAAATGTATAATGTCCAAAGTAAGTAAATATGCCCCATAAATTTAGAACATTTGGGTTTTGGATTAAAAGTAAAGGTCAAGTGAACAAAATAGTTTATTTTCTTCGCTGTCCTTGAAAAAATGAGGTTTATCTTTTTTGCAAAGTGATTACACATCAAATTATATGCAAGAATTCTTTGAATACAATATTTATTTGTGTAATCAATTAATGGAAAATAAAATTCTACCTGCTTTTTCTTTTTAAGGCATCCTCTATTACAAGTTCGACTATAACATTTCTGTTATTAGTTGATAAAATATTCTTTTCCTAGAAATCAATAATAGCAGATCTCTTGGTTATTTTTTTTTAATCTTATGTAGTGATATATTCTCGTTAAATAAGCACGGCTTTTTTGAACAGTTTTTTGTAGGTAACTATCTCTCATCGTTTGAGGAATTATCTTCAATAAATATATCATCCTCTAAATTTCTTTTTTTCTATAAAAGAAAATATTTAAACAAATTATTATAGTGTTAAGATCATATAATATTGTATGCCAAAACAATAAGACTAAAAGAAACCTTTGATTTTAAAGGATGTTTAGTATGCGATCAATTCTTGGTTCTGTTAGTTTGAGGCATTTTGAAAAAAGAGCTCCTTTTAATCAATTCAAAACTTAAAGGATGCATTACTTTTAGATGAATATAAATTGTCCAAGTAAATGGAATGATGTAATATTGCTTGTTTCGTTAACTGGTGTTTTAACAAGCTGTGACCTGTTATTGTGGTTAAAATTTTCGCTCCATTTATTTTTAAAAGTTATTCATTGTCCCATTTTTGGAATTAATTCCTTTATTAGTGTTTCATCCAATAAAGTTAAATTTGTTTCATTTAAACAGGGTGTCCGGTTAACTATGGCCAATCCGGGATATTCGCATAGAGGGTAAAATTTCGAGTAAAAAAGTTCGAAACACTTTGTGGCTAGCACCCTTAATTAAAAAGTTATTAGCGATTAAAGATCCTCAGTTTTAATTGGATTTGCTTAGACGGAGGATTCTATTGGTCGCATTGTTAGCCCGTAAACGCTAAGATTCAGTAAAAGTTAATACTAATGCAAACACACGGGCAGTGGACACACCCACTTGAGCCTGTGATAGTGACCGAAAGCCGAGCGGCCGAGTCTCGAGAGCGAGCGTCATAAAAACAATGAAAACATAAACACTCTTGACAATAGTCGCAAGCTAAAATTTAAACTTTTGTAATTTTCAAGTAAGAAGTTAATAATTATCATTTTTGAATTGTATGTATTTTTACGATGAAAATGAGTCCAAACAATATAATTACGCCAATTTTAGAGTGTAATTAACAGTTTTAATTAATTAATAATGTCGATAAAAAAGTCATAATTATGTCGCGCTTGGACTTATTTTCACCATAAAAATATGAACAAATCAGAAATAAGAATTAAAAATTTGATAAAACAATTGCAAAAGTTAAATTTCTCTTTGTTTAATGTAATGTGTTTACGTTTTTCTGTTTTTTAAATAGAGGCCTATTGTTGAATGAGTAGCCTTGGGAGCTCGATAATTCTACGCGCTTGATCGGCAGAGGAAAGGGGGAATCGGGGTAATGGAATTAATACATTTATAAGAAATTTAACTTTTGCAATTGTATTTTATCAAATTTCTAATTCTTATTTCTGATTTGTTCATATTTTTATGGTGAAAATAAGTCAAAGCGCGACATAATTATGACTTTTTTATCGACATTATTAATTAATTAAAACTGTTAATTACACTCTAAAATTGGCGTAATTATATTGTTTGGACTCATTTTCATCGTAAAAATACATACAATTCAAAAATGTTAATTATTAACTTCTTACTTCAAAATTACAAAGGTTAAATTTTAGCTTGCGACTATTGTCAAGAGTGTTTATGTTTTCATTGTTTTTATGACGCTCGCTCTCGAGACTCGGTCGCTCGGCTTTCGGTCACTACACCACAGGCTCAAGTGGGTGTGTCCACTACCCGTGTGTTTGCATTAGTATTAACTGTTACTGAATCTTAGCATTTATGGGCTAACAATGCGACCAATAGAATCCTCCGTCTAAGCAAATCCAATTAAAACTGAGGATCTTTAATCGCTAATAACTTTTTAATTAAGGGTGCTAGCCACAAAGTGTTTCCAACTTTTTTACTCGAAATTTTACCCTCTATCTGAATATCCCGAATTGGCCATAGTTAACCGGACACCCTGTATATATATATATATATATATACAGGGTGTTTCACGTAAGGCGACCCAGCTCGAAAAGAGGACTTAGAACGCATGGTGGGGGCAGATGCATCTAATTGGACGCGGTTGGAGAGAGAGAGTAAGAGAAAGAGGACAAGAATTGACCAAAGATGACTGGTGTGAGCGGGGAAAGGAGGGGCAGCGATACGCTAGGCGTTATCGTATACCAATGTATAGCTCCTTCCTTCTCCAATTATTCTTTCTCTCTTGGTCCTCGAGCGGGATAGGGATGGGACAGCGATACGCTAGGCGTATCGTCTAGTAAAGGATAGCTCTATCCTTCTCCACGTTATTCCTTCTCTCTCCCTCCGCGGCCAATTAGATGCATCTGCCCCCACCATGCGCTCTGAGTCGTCATTTCGAGATGGGGCGCCTTACGTGAAACACCCTGTATATCTCAATCTCTATAAAAAAAAATAACAAATAAAAATTACTTTTATTTGCCATACAAAAAGGCCATCTGTTAATATTGTATGTAGGATACCGATATTTACATTAAATATGAATTTAAAATTTAATAGGTTATTGTATTATTGAAGTACAATTATGTTATTCAATTTTGTCAAGAATAGCAAACGCGTTTAATAATTTTTTGATACGTGTTTCACTATCACCAGGTATATAATTTTAATTTAATTTTTAACTGCATGGTTACGTCATACATGTGCATTCCAAGGACGAATGTGCTAATGGATACAAATATTGTATTCAAGAATAGAGGTATTTCATTGTTAACAGGCAATAATATTCTACAGAATGATAACATTACCATAATTGGAAACATTATGATAAACATTATATACTTCTATCACCAACATTAGCCACAGCGTAATCTATAGAATGTGTACTATCATAATTGTTTTTCTATGAGTATTTGTTATATGTTAAATGGATTCAGATTTGTTGCTAAGGTTTAAGTTGTTGCAGAGATTCTTCATTAAATAGAAAAAAAGTATAGAAAATAGAAAAGCATATACTAATTGAAGTGGACACTTCCATAAACACAAACAGTGTATATACTATTATATTAATTGAAATGTAGTGGAAGAGCTGCATTAAATAATTAAGTTATATATGAAGTATAATTTTTGAATGGGAAGAGTAACGGCAGGTTATAGTAATTGAAGTGAATTGAAGATAATTGAACACATAGAGAAGCAATCAGCATAGTCTGTAAAAACTTGAATAAATGTTACGTATAGTAATGGTTAAGATACTTGTTGATTTGAGAATGAAAGAAAAGGAAGATGAACAAATATGGAAGTAAATATTATAGCTTATACTAAACGATTAGCATATGTTATAACCAGGTTAATCAGACCTGGATGGAATCAATAATAAATAACAATTATACAATCATATATTATTACACATTAAATTTGCTGGTACATAACTACCGTAAAGAAATAAATTAGCTAAATATTCAACTACATACATAGTAGCTGGTACGAATAATAAAACTGATTTTTGTTCATCTGAGCTAAATTGTTTTATATTTCCTATAGCACCAACTTATACAAAAGGTAGAATCAAAAAGCAAATTTGAAACCAAGTTCCTGGTATTCAAAATGGAGTTCCATTTCCTTCATGATCATAAGGGAAAATTTTAATTGCAGCTATAAAACATTCTTAACCTGATGGAACTGTCCTTTGTTTAAAAGAATATTGCATAAATAATTTGTGACGAGGCATTGTACTCGTCACGAAAAATTCGAATATTGAGTTTCTTACACTAGTCACGGTAAAGGGGAGGGTAAGGATTCACCTGCTTATACTCGCGATTATTGCTCGTCTTACGCTAAATCACGGATCGATCGCTGATCTGTTCGCGCATGCATCGATCTGATCATCTCGCGTGCCATGGCCGCTTGAGACACACCAAATTTGGGACCAGTGTGGTTAAGAGGTGTATAAACTTTATTTTCTATTCTTCCCTCGTGTGTTATAACGTTATTTCCATCAGTGTGAGGGGCCTCTCACTCTACGGGTTTTCCATTACCTTCGCCCCTCCATATTCTTCGGTATCAGGGCGCCAGTTGGTCAGCTGGGTGGCCAACAACCCTGTGTTATCGGTTGAGTCCTTCGACTCCATCCTACATGCAATCTTATACGGCCCTGTGGCCATGCATTTGGACGGTAGCGGTAGCCAGGGTCGCTCAGTATGCTAGGTCGTGGAGAGAGAGGAGGGTTCCTTACGGAAGTCCGAGCCTCGCAGACCTATCTGCTGAGGGGCATACATCTATCCCTCACCACCCACAAACAGGTGGTGGTGAGGAGTGCGGGAACATACGGCATCATTGCCAAGCATAGAGTTTGCCAGGAGCGGACCACCACGGAAGCAATGTTCGCTGCCCGTCCAGCCATAGCGCAAGTCTATGGAATTACGAAGGGCACCGGGACACATTCCAACGGGCTAACTACGCCCCTGCACAACCCACTATGCATTGGCCGGTATCCTGTCGTGACGTACGTGCAGGCTGGCCTATAGCACACGCCTCACGTACGCAAACGGACCCATGGCTGCTGAGTGCCGCGTCACGCGCTCACCAGCACGCACGGACACATCAGCACAGTCCCATGGTCGCGTTCCGACTGCCTGCTATGGCAGTTTGCGCACGACATTCGCGCAGCCTGCTTGAAGCGCGTAACCAGCGTTCAAGCCAGACCCGATGTTCTATCTCCCCTCCACGTGGGGACTTATAGACACGGTCATTTTTTTTAGGACTCCCCTAGGCCGCTTCTTCTTATCTCAGGTTGCCTGGGTTGTTTGGCATGGCCCTGCCTTACTTCTCAAGGTAACCTGGACATCGTTTACTGGAGCACCGGTCTTTTCATCCGGGCCTCTGCCTGTCAACGGGGTCTATCCTTGACGTTAGCTATAATCCGCTCGTGAGCCTATCTCACGAGTCGGTAACGTAGGGATTAATAATATCCACTGTTCGGTAGCTTTTATACTTTTTATTCGGTATCTCGTATACGTAACGGGGAACTTTGTTACAAATTTCATCGTTATAATTTCGTAAAATCTGCATTTCTTTAATTTATTATTGGTTTTTGTGAGTCAATGGCCATTAAAAAAAAATTTAATCATAAAAAAAAAGAAAAGCACCTAGCGGGAATCGAACCCGGACCCACGAATTGCCACTTGGTTACCTTACCGCCTGGGCCACAAAGCTTCTTCGATGTATTTTAAACAGAAAGTCTTCTTACGGACTTGAAATACCGTATAAATAAACGATCAACTGACAGCTTTATTCGTTATTATTCTGTCATAATGGAATAAAAATTGAAGAATAATTATATGTTGAATGGTTTTCAAAAATTTTTCCAATAGCCAAGAACGAAGATAAATAATCAACGCTCGTTGCATTGGTATATTATGAGTGCGATAAGGAGCGGTTATCGGACCTTTCTCTCTCTCTCTCTCTCTCTCTCTCTCTCAGTCGCGTCTTTATTTTCCTTCTCCCTTTAGGGGAAAGCACGTGCGTCTATTACCAAAACAATTCTTACCTAAGAAATATTATGTTCTGTGATGTATTAATATGTACATATAGATCAATACGTATTATGTACAATGACCGCAGGAATTGCGTACCTTGATGCGTTTAGGAACCGCGTTTTAGGATCCTTCACTGTATACTCTATTCTGCTAGGCGGAGATAGGGGCATGGAACGCGATAACTATAGTAGTTCGCCTAACTCGCTCTAAATGCGTGAGTGCGAGAGAGAGAGAGAGAGAGCTTTATACGGCATAGCAAGGCAAGCCAGGCGTCCAAAGGCTTATTTCTACATGTGCCTTTGCCTACGGCTATCTCTCTCGCTCGGTAAGAATCATTCGTCCGTCCTTGTTTAGGTCAGTTCTACGCCAATGGATACTCTCTAAAGAAGATTATCTCAAGCGACACCATTGAAGACTGCGATTACAGCGGGGATTTTAAAATAATGTGCACCTGTCACTGTCAAACGTCAGTATGAAAAATTAGGTAGGGGCCCATTTGTCCTAATATTTATCTAAAGAGCGTGCGACTATCTAGATAATTGTCAGAAAATGATGGCCTTCTATAGTTTGTTGAAAAGTTGATCAAACTATATGAAACGTCAAAAAGGAAGCACCAGATACCAGTAATAGACAAAATAATAGTGAAAGTAATGAATAAAAATAAAAGTGATGTACGTAGAGCAACTGTAAAATTTTTAAACATTGAATTACCTTCAATAAAATATTACATTTCAGATGAGTATTATTATGTATTAAATTAAAATTTTACAAATTATCAATATAAAGATAAATTACTTTGTGTATATTTGCTCTTTATTGCAGGTTAAAATCAGAGAAACAAGATGCTCATAATATTTTTAAATAAAGATGTCATCTGACATAGTTATAGATACCAGCAGATTGAATGTACAATATAAAACCATGTAATACATTTGATGATTTCCAATTATTATTAAAGAGATAAGATGTAACGCATTCAGGACAACCAAATAAGGTTATACTATTTAACTTACTGTTTCTTTCTTATCCCGATTATGTTACTTTAATTTAAGTACTTATTTTATGAATGTAATGAAGTTTTCGCTTCCCTAGGTTAAATACTGTATTAGAATTGGTATTATGACAATAACAGTGATGATAATGTTGTAGTAAATGAAATGCAATGCAGAGGAAAAATGCAAAGTAAGATTTCATATCTGTAGGTCAATTTACATAAATTGCTTCTATGAAAGAAACTTTGTTGTGGCAGAAGAAAATTACATCCTCTTTCTCTTTCATATTTAACTAAGTTTGAAACAGGTTTGTAGACAATTATAGCGCAGTGAATTACTATTAATACATTTAATTTCAACAAAAAATCTATATTTTCAGGCTGTGGTAATATATATATATTGATACCATGTAGAAACTGAATAGCCTTTTTCTATTACACAGATGAAGTGTCATTAAGAGGCTATAATCATTGCAAGATATTTGTTGTCCAATTAAATGTTGACTTTCAGAGAATATATTATACAACTTATTATGAAAAGGTATTAATTATAAGTTATATAAACATATCAAATTTGTACTTATTTGTATTTTATCTTAAGTTCTATACTCATAATTCTCATCTTAATCCAGTAGTTCAGCCCTTTATAATTTTCAGAAAAAAGTTTAAATTTAAAAAGTTTTCTTACGTTAGCATGAAAGCTCTTACAATTTAACTTAAATGGATTAGGTTCTTGCATGATTCAATTAATATTCTTAGTTTGGCATAATTCAGAATATTTATTACTTTGCCTTAAACCATATAATACACCCACTTCGTAGAGACCCTTTTACTATCATGTTTATACTCAACGTTTTGGAGCAGCATTCTATATGCAATAATATTGCGTTTTTAGAGAAAATCAGTAGCCTCTAGCTGTAATAATGATTCTAATATTTCTTTATTCTCCTCACAGCAAGAAGTTCTCCAATTTATTATAATTTTTTTAAATTGAGCTTGGAAATTATTAATATATCTAAGTAAAATCTCAGTTCCAAAATTTCAAAATAATTATAAGTTTTCTACATCGATATGTGGAGTTGCAGTATTTAAAATACACAATTATATTATTTTCATGTTAATCAGTTTAGTATCAGCGCAAATGGTGGGCTGTGTCTAAAGAAAAGGACAAAGGACCTCTGACACTGTTACATGTAAAGGACTGATTGAACTAAACATATATGGATGGATTACTAGTAACATCTTTTTGTTAATTCTAGAGTGACCGTTCAAAGATATACATCTTTTATTATACAATTTTTTAAATGTCGTATGAAAACCAAGTTTTCATTTAGAGTGTGATAATATTTTTTTATAATGTTATTTTTTCTATGATATGGTGTTAATCTAAATAGGTAAACGATTGTTTTCAGCCACAAAATAGAATATGAAAATTCGCCAAATATTTCTTTACAACTTAATATTAGTATATAATAATAGACAAAACCGTTGGAGGTATTCCAGAACTAGTTTAAATCAAGAGACACGGTAGTGTCTCGACGGCAAGTACAGAAAAAAGTAGATAATAACATGTATATACGGCCGTCGAGGCACTACTCTCTTATACAGCAAGTTTGGCTGTCCTAATTTTCAAACCGATTTTTCTTTGTGAATAATCCACTATCATGATTTAAGCAAAGCTTTTCTTAAAATGGTTTTGAACGAGCTTTCATTTGAGCCCATAAACATTAAAATCGGTTCACGCAATCCAGAGATCTCATACTCTGTTAGCTATATATATGCCGAAGTTGAAATTCTTCTCCTTCCTTTCTGTATGTCTCGGGCTGATCTGTATGTCTCGGGCTGAAGTTGACCGCTTCTGTATGTCTCGGGCTGAAGTTGGCTGCTATATTCAACTGCTATATTCAATACCGGCATAACCCTAATTTCGATCGATTTCGATAGAACTGTCAATAAGGTCAAAATCAAAATTACTCTGTATTAGGATAAAAATAGTGTGATATAATTCAAAGTGTAGATAATTAAACTAAAGGAATAAATACATGAAGGAGTCTGATGGAGAATCAGATAAGTAACACAACATTGTAAAATATATTAAAATTTAATATTTTGTGGTACTTTGTGGGATTTTATTTCAGGTTATAAATAAAATATTTTCCTTGTATGCACCTCTGATTTGAAGTCATACCAGTGCCAAATGCTCTAACAATTCTTGGAAATACCCTGTTATTGAAGAATGTAGATTAACGAAAATTGTAAATGAAACAGAAGGATGAGGTTGTTACGTTCACTCATAACCAACACACATGGTAGTGTTTCAACAACAATTAACATAAACGTTTTTAAGAAAAGTAAGTACATTGTGAAAAAAATTAGTTTAATTAAAGCAAAGTTATATACAAGGTATCCTTTCATAGTTTGCAATTTGATGCCAGACCAGTGCCAAATGCTATAACAATTCTTGGAAAAATGCAAGCACCAAAAAGTACTACCATAGTTAAAGAGGAATCAGTTACAGTTCCAGTGGATATTACTACTTTTTATAATAAAATAGATAATGAAGATAGTGCTGCCATGTGTTGCTGGAAAACAGAGCTTTGGTTTAATGCAACTACGGAGTACTGGTTGAGCAATGGAAACAGTAGTTTGAAATGTGATTAACTGTTGATGACTCAATGATATGTCAATTTACTAGCGAAAGAAAAAGATAAGCCAATTGTTCATTATCACATGGTAAAGTATGTGTAACTCATTCAACCGCTTAAAATGTATGTAATTAAAAATTAATTGTTTATTTATTTATTTTTTAATTCAGCTCAAGCATGTATTAAAATATAACAATTACTTTGTTGAGTCTCTCTTTCCAGATGTACTTCAAAGGTTATTGCAGATAAAACAGATAAGGATAATCTTGTTACATTCACTCATAATTAAGACACACGGTAGTGTCTCAATAGCTATAAACATAAACATTTTCATGTAAAGTAAGTACATTGTAAAAAGAATTTGTTTAATTAAAACAAAGTTATATATAGGCATTATTTCATAGTTTGCAGTTTGATGCCAACCAGTGCCAAATGCTATAACAATTCTTGGAAATACCCTGTCATTGGAGAATGCAGATTAACAAAGGTTGTAAATGAAACAGAGAAGGATGAGGTTTGAACATATGCTAAATATCCAGGTATGGAAATCAATAACAAATTTCATGTTTAAATTTTTCTTTTCTTTAAACTCATATGGATTTCAACTGTCCGATAGGTTATAACATATATAGAAACAATTTTCCATGAGACAATAAATCTTTCTTATTACTACGATTAAAGAAAAGCAGATAAATATTTTCTAATCGTTATTTAATATTCAATTATAATATAAAAAAGTATTAAAACCATATATTTACCTACGCTTCCCCAATCAGAATAGAAAGAAATTATTATTATTACCAAAAAAATTATTCAAATTTAATTTTTTATAAGAATAACATTGATTTTTATAATATAATATGTAATATATCTTTTGGTACTTAGTGAGATTTTATTTCAGATTGATTTACAATAACATGTTTATTGTGTCATTGTGCAGGGTTAAGCTGTAATATTTAATACAAGAAGTCAGAAATGATTCCAGTTTACCATAGAAAGAGCCATAATGCAAAGTTAATGTTGAGAGTTAAACCTAAGGAAAAAGGTGGAGAAATTAAAAAATTAATTTGGAAGCCAATTTTTAATAGCGAAAGGCTTGCAGGTGATTTTGGGCATAAACCCTTTGAAATATATAAGTCAATTAAATCATAATTTTAATGATAACGTCATCTAGAAATGAAACAATGAAAAGAAGTCATCATATTAATATTTTCCATGCAATAGAATTTACAGTGAATAACTTTGCGAAACTGAAAGCAGTATATCCACAAAAGAGTGGCTTCCATTGTATAAATTGGTGTATTTCCTAGTTTATATTAATGAAAGGAAAATATAAATGGTACTAGTGTGCTGGAGAAAGTGCCATAATTCAAAGTTGATATTGACGGTAACAGCTAAGAAAATGATGGATAAATATGAGCTAATTTATAAGAAAATCCTTAAGAGTGAAGTGCTTGCAGGTGATTTTAGGCATACAACTTTGGAATTAGAAATCACATAGTTGATGAAAATTATAATAAATTTATGTAGATGTGTAAATATGAAAAGAATTCATGATTGCAATATTTTACATGTGATCAGGCATATGGTGAATAAAATTAGGAAACTGAAAGCTGTATATTTAATAAAGAGAGGCATCCATTGTATAAATTGGTGTATTTCCTAGTTTATACTAATGAAGGGAAAATATAAATGGCACTAGTGTGCTGGAGAAAGTGCCATAATTCAAAGTTGATGTTGAGGTTAACAGCTAAAAAAGTGATGGATAAATATGAGTTAATTTATAAGAAAATCCTTGAGAGTGAAGTGCCTGCAGGTGATTTTGGGCATACAACTTTGGAATTAGAAATAACATAGTTGATGAAAATTATAATAAAATCATGTAAATGTGTAAATATGAAAGGAATTCATAATTTCAATATTTCACATGTAATAGAACATACATTGTGTAACTTCAAGAAACTGAAAGCAGTATACCTAAAAAACATAGACTTCCATTGCATTAACTGGTATATATTTTACAGTTTATATTAATGAAAAGAATATATAAATGTCACTAGTTTACCAGGGAAAGAGCCATAATGCAAAGATGATAGTGAGAGTAACACCTAAGAAAAAAGTGGATTTAAAGGTAAATTTAGAAACAAATTTTTGAAAGCGAAAGGCTTTAATGTGATATTGGGTATATGATGTTGAAAATATAACTCAAACAGTCATTGAATCCTATGTTAAATGCCTCTAAAAGTGTAATTATGATAAGAACTCATCATTGTAATATTTTGTATTATATTTAATAGATTAATAAATTAATATCTCGAATTGAAGCTTTACATTATGGAACGATGAGAACATTGGAAAATGTTTTATTAGATTGAATTAGTTAAAAGAATTTTTAGTTTTAATTCCTATATTCTTACAAAACGTTATAAGATCCCACAAAAAACAAGCTTTGCTTGTAAAAAAAGGACGGCAAGTACATAAGTCGTATCTAGTATGATTAATATATAGTAATATAAAATATTTTAATTAAAAAAAAGTAGTGAAATCCAAATGTTAGGCAAGTATAAATTTTTTCCATGGTGAAAATTGAAATTTAGAAAAAAGTAAATAGTAATACAAAAATTACTTGCCGGGCCCGTAATATTCATGTGTAAGTTGCTATCTTGCAATATAAGCATTGCTTCTCGTAAGTTAAAAATGTGGCTATTTAATACGATTGCATACAACGGGCCTGGCAAGTAATTTTTGTATTACTATTTACTTTTTTCTAAATTTCAATTTTCGCCATGGAAAAAATTTATACTTGCCTAACATTTGGATTTCACTACTTTTTTTTAATTAAAATATTTTATATTACTATATATTAATCATACTAGATACGACTTATGTACTTGCCGTCCTTTTTTTACAAGCAAAGCTTGTTTTTTGTGGGATACTGACATTCTTGGATCTCTCAAATATTTTTTTTTGTATAAAGGAGTATATTGGCATAATATTTTCTTAATTTTCCTACTAGTAATAAATTTGTTACTTTTTCACTGATATTAACGGGAAGGTCTAGACGTACCGAAGCGCCGAGTAGGGCCACTCACACCACATTACGCGTGTGTGATGAGACAGTTCTTTAGGTCACTCACAGATGGCGCAGCGAATGTTTATATTCCGAGGCCCAACTAGTGATATTGCAGGAGCGGCGTTAATTAATTAAAATTACCTGTACCTCGTAAACGATAAGAGATACGCAAAAACGGTTAAAATTTTGGGGCGTGTGACAATAGGGGGGTGGAACTTTCTCAGCTGAATCGTATCCCATATAGCAATTTTTTTTTTATTTTTTTAACAATAATTAATGAAAAATTGCATAATACGGATCATCTGTGCAAGTTCAATCCACCGGTGTTTTACTTACAAAATTTTTACCGTATTCGCGTTTGTCTCACCATTTTCAAGATATTTACATAGTGCGGCCCCATAATAAGATTCAGAAAATCTTATACATTTTTCGAATAATACAACAACGTGTTTCGTTCAATGTACGGCATAGACACTGTTAGTTACTTGAAAATTATTTGATTTTTCTCGGTAATCATAAGAAAAGAGGCAAAAGTACTATTACTTTGAACTTTTTATAAGGTCAAACGTATATATATACAATTGCCTCTATAAAAAATAAGTTTAAACTCATTTTTCTTTATAAACCGCATGGTTTATAGTTTTTGTCAGTTTCTTCAACATAATGAGAAAATACAAAAACCATAAGCCATAGTCATTGGCTGCGTTTCAAATACGTAGCGCTACATGAGCGCTCCGCTCAATAACGAAGCAGCTTTAAGTAACTGCTTTAAAAGTGCCTTTGGACAACATAGCGCTATATGAATTTATAGTATGTACGTGTATGTACATACAAAATATCAGTAATAATTTTAGAGGTTAGAGGCCTAGCTTGCGCTAATATTCAATTTAAAATTATGTCGAATGAATTTTATACAGTTACATATGATTATAGAAATGCATATTATGAAGTTACAGGTGATGAAAGCTTTCATTTAAAATTGCAAACAGGTATGTATAATACATGAAATGATCATTTATAACATTACATGCAGTTAACAGAAGTGTAAATATATATACATATATGTATATTTATGAAATGTGAATGAAAGGATATATCGTTATTTCAGATCATGAGTATATGAAAGAATATTTTCAAAATAAAGAAGGAAATGAAATCAATAAATCATTAACTATTGAAGATGAAGCCGATGAAGGTAGTTATCCGGATGATGGTGATAAGTATAGTAAGTATAAAAAGATTAAAATGAAGCAAAAAATTTCAATTAACTTGCAACTCAGCATAAAAAACTTAACAAAGATACAAGTTTTAATAATAATATGTTCACATTTCCAGGTTTTGATGCATTTTATGGAGCCAAAGAGAGTGGTGAGGAATCTGAAAAAGAAAATGGTAAGTTAAAAAGTGCCTATTTAAATTGTTCGTATGTATATGATCTTCTTGCAACTGCATTTATTTTGAATTAGCATAATGGTAGAAAATATCCTGCTATAATATTCGCTATTAGCATTTTGTTTTATTTGCAGATCTAGGCCTGATTGGTTTTGGAATTTAGAAAAGAAAATAGGTTTTAGATCTGAGACATTATAGATTCTTTTGAAAAATTGTTGAACTTAGGATTATATACAGATATTTTGTACAGTCTGCATAGAGCCTGTTCCACTGCAGATCTGGCTCATATCTTTTTTCATATCAAAATCAATGCAGTCAAGATCTGTAGAAAATAGAGCTTAAATGAATGTAGCCTACTAGCGGATTTCCTAACAATCAACGTATAGAAAACTATATTATGTAATAGTGTAGTCTATGTATATTAAAATGTTTTTTTTTATTTCACATGACAAGTTTATATGGGATTTAAAAAGTACGAAGTTTTTACTTAACCAATACGCAGAGAGGAAATATAGATTTAGAAATCCCAAAGAAAAGAAGGGTATACTTTGGAAAGAAATACAAAGAGAATTCCAAAAAGCTGGATTTAAAGATTTAGATTCTGATAAAATAGACCGGAAGATGAGAAATTTGAAAAGCAGATTTAAAATTATTAAAAATGAAAAAAAGAAAACTGGAAGAGGCAGGGAAACATGGATTTGGTTTGACCAAATGTATAACATATTTTGTAATGATAAATCTGTCACTTTTGATGAAGTGTTATCATCAATGAATTATTGTGATGAACCATTAAATTGTAGCATCTCCAGGTTATCTATGATGTCATATTTAAATAATTTTACTTATAATTTATTTCAGCACTTATTTTATATATATTACAATTTATCTGTTTTACCATAAAACTTATTTCCTAAATAGTACTTTAGAAAGCTCTACGTCAGATATGATGGCATCAAAATCAGGAAAAAGGAAACTTGATGAAAAAGATGAAGAAGACTGCATTATAAAAGATAAAAGTAGAAAATTGGTTCAACAGAGAGCTGCAGCACTTCAAATTGAAGAAGAAAAATTGAAAACATTAAAAAGTATTCACGATAATATTATCTCTAATAGCTGTAACCAAAGTAGCTTAAATAGTATTGCAGAAAATCAAAAGAGAAAGATAAATGCAATCGAAGAAAAAAATAAGATTTTACAAGAAAAAAATGCTTTATTAAAGCAAAGAAATGAATTGCTCTACAAGTTAATTGAGTCGCAAATAAAAAAATAGTTGCATAAATGATATCTTATTCCCTTCTCTTCAATAATTATATAAGTAATTGATGTTTTCGGTTTAGCGAAGTAAAAGTTTAATATTTTGACCTTTTAATTAGTATAAGAAATTCATTATTTATTAAAAGTTTATCTGAATTGGCTGTTTTTTTTTCTAATAATATTCTCTTTCATAAACATAATGAGTATGCTACTAATTATAACGTTTCAAAAGAAATATGTTTTATGTTTAACAAAGTTGAACAGAGTTTATTTGTTTATATATAGATTTATAGGGGTATATTCATTATAAATGATAGGAAATATACATATCTTCCTTTCTGGTTTTCGATCTATTTTCCCATAAGAAGCTTTATTAATGGTTATTAGTAATGTAATTACTTAATGATACATAATTCTTCAATTATTATTGCTTTAGAAATAATTTACACAATTTACTATATGTATGTATTAAACGCATTTGTAATATTTTGTATGACATATCTTTTGGTAATAAATAAAAATTAATGGGAACTGTAGTTTATTATAAATATTCTTTTATAATTTAATGAAATTATAAAACAATTGTCAATGTTATTTGTACATCAGTTTTGACTTAATTTATGGTAAATCTAAAGGGTAAAAGATATTTAAACATAAAATAATAAGAAACGTTCACTTTCTCACTCCCGTTGTAAGAATAACTTCAATAAGATTATAATTCATATTTAATAAACTTTATACAATATCACAAATCAATTAGACAGCCTGACTTTTCGCACTGTTTTAAATACTATAATTGTCTCATAATAAAATCTCGTTTTCTTCGAGGCTCTTCATTTTCATATTCATCATAATCTGTGTTATTTTCTACGGTTTCATTATTATCACTATCATTGCCAAGTGGATCAGTTAAAACATCTATTTGCTTATAAATTATAAGAAAATTGTGTAGTACACAAGCTGCTTCAACAATATTATTGGCCATAGAAATACTGTTAACATCTAAACATTTTAAACGTCTCCACTTTCCCTTTAAAAGACCATATGCTCGTTCTATTACAGATCGTATAGATGCGTGTTTAACATTATATTTAATTTGTTGCGGTGCTAAATTACCACTGTCCCTAAAGGGAGTCAATACGTTGATAAGCAGTGGATAAGCTGAGTCGCCAAGTAAATGTAAAGTGCGCGGTAGCAAAGGATTTTCAGCATTCGTTAATTTTTCATATATTCTACTACTTCTAAATATTGCTGCGTCGTGTGCGCGTCCTGGCCTGCCAATTAAGCAATCAATAAATTTCCCGGAGTGATCACAAGTTCCTGCAACATAAAAAATTTAGGGTAATGATTCCAAAAATTGATTGAAAGGATTAGCAACAAATACCTTGAAGCACTATTGAATGGAAATCCTTTCTGTTATAGTAATCGTTAGCGTTTCCGGGTGGTTGTTTTATAGGAACATGACAACCGTCTATCGCTCCAATAACGCCTCTGAATCCATTACATCTTTTGAGAAAAACCTACAACCATCAAAAGCAATTTACAATTTAAAAGTAATGTAACCATTAAATATTGTGACCATATAAAGTAAAAAGTTCAAATCTTACTTGTTCACTTTCAATCAGCTCATGATAACTTGGCCATTTTATGAAACATGGCATTAATTTTTTTATTGCTGAAAGAACATCTTTAAAATGTTTCCATCCACTACTTTTAGAAAGGCCAAATCTGTCACATGCTGATCGGAATGATTCGGGAGAAGCTAAAATCCAAATCGTTAGTAGAATTTTCTTCCGAAATGGAGTTGTTTTGTTCTCGTTAATTTGAGGTCTTAATAATTGTTCCAATGTCTGTAATATGCAAGTACTTCATTATTGATATAAAAAGGTGCAATAATTATAGCGAGTAGGAAATATAGCTACCTTACCATAAACGTTTCCTTATCCATTCTAAAATGAGAAAAAAACTGGTTATCTGTATAATTTGGAATTATTTTTTCAAAGAAGCCCTTATTATATGTTAATTTTAGCTTTTCTGTATTTCTTAATCCATGCATTTTTGCAAAACTTTCATTTCCTACGGTAATCATAGCAATATTTGCAATTTCAGCTTGTTCTATTAAAAAAAAAATAGCAATCTTTTTACTGTATTAACAATAATTTCACTCATAAAATTGCATGTACTTTTGTATTACTTATAAGATATCACAACTTTGTTTTTTCTAGCATGGAAGAAAATATCTTTTTGCAATTTACAATGCAGGGAAATTTTAGTACTTCTCCAATAATCTTTCATAAAATTGTTAAATGATTATTTAAAATTTTATGTGCTCCAAATAAAAATTATAGGCTTATCTCTCTATACCAGAAAAAAGTTGGAATCTACAGGCAATTATATCAATATTTTATTAGGAGTTGCTACACTTACTATACATATTGGTATGTTAGAGAATATAATAGATGTAATTAAGTGGTCGTGTTTCAAATTAGAAAACATAAATTATACTATTCCAAAAAGATATTATATAACATTTTCTATTATTATCATAATTTATGAAAAGAATATGCTATGAGGTAAATAATTATTTATTCAGCATCAGGATTAAATATAAATTGTTTAACTATACTATTTATTAATATACATCATAATTATGTTCTCTTACTTGTATTCTGTAGACTGTGATCAAGAAAGATTTGTAGCTCCTCATCCGCACTGTCATCTTCAGAGCTTTCACTTGTTGAATCATCGGACATTAAAAGAACATTATTGATAATATACATTTTTTCCATATTATATAAACCTCTAACACTGCTAGCTAATGATCCAATAAATCTATGTTACTTCGAAAATGAAACAACTAAAGAGGTTTTTGAAATTGGTGCATTCATATATGCATATATAATACTAAAATATATATTTGTATACAAATAATGCATTATATCTATGTATATTTACTTATGTATAGTTTATTGCTTGCTTTGTGCTACACAAAGTTAGCGACTTTTCAATAGCGCTCTAGTGTCTACAAAGAAAACAGCTAGCACCTAGCGGAGCGCTCATGTAGCGCTACGTATTTGAAACGCAGCCACTCTCATGACAATTTTTTTTTTTTTTTTATTACTATTGAGAAGGGGAAATGCTTTATGCATCTTCCAGTGGCTTGAGCCAGAGGGTATGTGGGACTACTAAACGTTTACCCACTAAAACCCCTCCTCATATGGTTTACAAATATAAACCATTAGTCGGAAACTTTGAAAATTATCAAAATTTCCAAAACTTTTTTCTATAAGCACTGTACTATAATGTACAATTGGCCATATAGGAACATATTGTTAAAAAGAAGAGCACCACCAACTTTTCCTCGTTTAAAATTAGGGATTTCAAACGAATATATGTGTATAAATGATAGTATCCTTTATTCCTTTGGAAAAGCTAGCAATTCTTTCTTTTCAATAATTTTTATAAAATGTTTCCTCATTTCCGAAACATTTACTGTGTATTTTTGTTCACTTGGGTCTCCACCCAATGCTATAGCAGTTGCAAAAGCTGCAGCATATATACCGCAACTAAATGCATCTGGTTGAGCTTGGACCCTTGGACAGTGAATGTTACATTCTTTTATCCAAGGGTATCTTAGAGATATGTATTGTCGTTCCTCTTTAGAAAGCTTCTTGTACGTGCAGTTTGGTATACTGTCGTACACAAAAAGCTGTTCTTCGTTGACATATACACATCTCCAATGATTTGTATGATTACCACCAATAATTGCAATGCTCTTAGGTTTTGTTGCAGATATAACCAAATTTGGATATACGTTAAACAAAACACTTTCAGTTTCGATATCCGTTTTCTCTCTCATGATACGGAGAATTCCATCGAGACTCTGATCATTGCAATAATTGTTTTCCGGTAATACATTCTCAATAATTTCTTTCAGAGTTGTGTGTGAAACATCGAAAAATTTTCGACGTTTCAAAACGGTATCTGGTGTATCACAATGCTTCGATACATCCAGTATAACGCAATCATCATCATCATCATTCTCTGAAAGATTTATTGATTTTCTTTTTTCGCACGCAGTGCTATTTCTCTGCTTTTTCAGCTGTTTAGCACTGCGTGCCCTTTCTTGAGCATCTACAATGTATTGTGGATCGCGAATAGGCATATTGCGATTGTATCGACTATCAATGATCTCAGGAAGAAGACAATGTTCATAAAATTGTGTCAAATTTACTTTCATTTCTTTATTCCAGAAATCATCGTCTTTGCTTACTCGCGTCCAAACAATACTTTTGGGTGTCCATATTGCAAAGACGCAATATTCTCGATGCGTTATATGTAATTGTCCTTGCACCTGATAATAATGAATATGATTTCTATTCATTTGATATCTATTATTATTTTTTCGAAGGACTGCGCGCCACGAGGATAACGACTCTAGAGCATCTTTCGCTGACATACTTTCTGCTGACGATGGGCATTTTATCTCAACTAGCCCATCGTCATTTATCAATCCGTCAGGTGATGCTCCCAAGTATGGAGACTCGTTATCAATAAATAATCCGCAAATGCGAATACATTTATTTAATATCGTTTCCAATTGTTTCCTTGCATTAGATTCATTTTCTCGACCATAATGCAATGCCACGTTATCAATGAACGAGGGAAACAAAATCTTTTTAATTATAGTCGCACAAGACGTCGTTAGACGCCTGCGACATATTGGTCTGAAATTGGATGCCGTCAACATATTTTTTTTTAGAGACATCCATAAATCGGATTTGGCTTGATTTCTCGTTGCGATTTCAATATCACAAGAATTTACTTGATTTTCTCTTAGTTTATCGAGTAGAATCTCGCGCTTCCTATTGAAAACTGTTTCATCGAGATCAGGCCTTTGTGCATTTAGTCCGTAAAATTTCTTATCATTTACGAACCATTTGTCACTTTTTTCTTTTCCTTCTTTTGCTTTATAGGCTCGAGTACTCGCTACTTTAGCCTGTCGCTGTTTCTCAAGCGTTAAAACAGCTGAAGGAATTGTTTTACCAGCATGTTTATGTACTTCGGAAAGTACTTGCTGGGTGTTATGCTGCAATGTGGCCGCATATACTCTAGCATTATACTGGCCTCTTGCACCAAAATTTATTCATTTGCCGGCGACTTCATTACAAATAATTGCATTCAGTGATTCCACTTGATTATTTGTAACTCGAAGCAAAAGACTTTGCGAATGATGGCTCAGATATTCCAGAGCATCTTCGATTTTTGCATATAACCCATGCAAACGTAGCAAATGAACTTTATCGATATCGTTCATTGCTTCGCAGTCTTTTTCATAACTTCGACCCTTACAAGTTAAATGATGTCCGAAAAGGTGATTTGTTACGTTCATTATGTCCTTGTGTAACAAACCTGCCTTCTCTTCCTCAGCAATATTTCCATTGCTTCGAAATGCTACAGCTTCCTCAATCATTTTTCGAAATTTCAGAACTTTTTCCTTCAAAAGTTTCCTAATTCCGAAAAATTCTTTGCTCCTAACGCCGTTTGGGTGCGGCATTATGGAAACCGCTGTCAATTTCTTGCACAGATTTCGAAACAGATGGTTGCTGCACTCAACTTTATTAACAATAACTCCATAATCCTTATATGGGTCATTATCAAGAATCGATTTATAAACATTACTATCACCATCGGCGATAAATGTTTTGTAAATCATTCCGTGCAATTCGATGCTACATCGAAATCCTTCCACTATGGCATCACTTTCCACAGCAGCGAAACTTGTGCCTCTATCAAAATTTTTAAAACAGGTATGTGGTCGTGGACTACAACCTTTTGCTTGATAGAAACTACAGAGAGCACAGAATTTATTTCGTATGCCGACAAAAAGTACTTTGCCGGTTACGTTACTAATTATAGCACCAACTCCTGATAGAGAATCATAAGTCGTGCCATAAGATCTTTTTATCCAGCTTCCGTCTAGGATAACAGTGATAAACGGAATACCATTTATGACATTGCCTTTTTCAATAGCCAGTTGGCGTTCTACATCACCGGCTTTTTTCATATTATCAATGGCAGTTTCGTGAAATAGTTCCACGACACGTGCCATATACTTTATATAAGTATAATGTGTTTTGTTCTTTTAGCTATTCTAATTTAGGTTATAACAACTTTATGATGTTTCTCTGTAAAAACGAGATATATTATTTACAAGTCATTTACAAATTATGTACAAACAATTACACACGCTTACCTGTAAAAACGAGAAACGACATTAAAAGCTATTATTCCGAAATTATGCAATTAACAACGGATTAATTGATTAACAGTATTAGTATTAGCACGTGGCTCTTAACTTCTATCTATATCTCTACCTATATCTATATCATCCTCTTGGTTTTACAGGCATGCGCAGCAAGAGAAGGCTTGTGGAAGAAATACACCTCATAGACATACCTACAATGTATTTCTTTTACATAAGTCTGCTTTGTCATACTTGTCATGTTTATCGCTGCTAGACATTCTTGTAATTGGTAATGACCAATTCCAGAAGCAACTGATCCTAATACAGCTGCCATATTTACATCTAAGATGTTCGTGTTTTCTATAGACTCTGACCAGACACTTTCTTCTACATGGCATTTGTTGCATTTAGAGAAAAATTGGGTCAGAAGTCCTTGCTTACGTGTTTTCACCAATTGCCAGTCTTTGAATGCACAGTTATTTGATTTACTATGTTTTTCAAAGACTTTTTGCAATTCAGAAAATACATAAACAAAATCGACTATCCGTCGATCGTTTTGAGCATTTGATATCTCTTGTATACATTTTCGACTCTCGTTCATAAATGCTACATCTTCAATAATTGATGTAGTATTTGATAAACTTGAGTAGCCAGTACTGGAAGCGTAATTACTGCTGCTAACGTTTCGGTCTGCAGCATCACTACGCTTTATAGTAACGTCACCTTTTGTAGTAACATTATCACTTCTAGAACTTATGCTATCGCAACAAATAATATTACAATCCATAGCAACATTATCGTTTTCTGAAATATTTTCAGATTCATCAATAACGCCATAAGTTATAGTAGCATCTGAAACTATTTCATTATTATTGATAACGTTACATATGACAGTAACATTATCCTTTCCTGAAATGACTTCATTATTATAGATAATATCACCAAAAGCGGTAACATTATCATTTCGTAAAATCATTTCATTTTTGTTGATAACGTCACATAAGACAGTAACATTATCGTCTTCTGAAACTATTGCTTCAGAATTGATAACGTCACACATCGTAATAACATTATCGCATTCTAATTCTGCAGGACAGATAATATCAGAAGTTACGCTATCATCATTTCCTGCAGAGCTACTATCAACATTGACAACGTCACAATTAAGAGTAACATTGTCCATTTTTATATTGATAGATTCACTTACTTGGAAGCCAAAAATCTGAGGCGAAGGTACCGTTCGACGTTTCCTAGCTTCCATCATGGATTTACTCCACCTCCGTCTAGATTTCCTCTGAGACGGGAACCGCTTGCCATGCTCCTTTGACTTACCCATAACTTTATAAAAAAATAACAATATTAAATAAAGAACACATTAGAAAATAGATGAAGATTACAAAAATTAAAAACAAAAGCGCGAAATCGTACTATAGCCGAATAGTTGCTATAAAACATACATAGCTGAATATTGATGAAATCGACTGAGCATTGCGCTGCAACGCATGAATGTTCATTTCTTTCAGGGATCTAAATGATTATGTCATCAGATTTGTTGCACAGAGCGAATACTCGATTTTCATATATCCAGCTATGTATCACCGAATCGAGACGAGATAGACGATAGGTCCAATGGAGACTTTTGTAAATCACACCAAGCTGAATAAAAAAGTTCGTATTGACGCTATGGTTATCTCTTATGGTTTCCTTAATAAATCCATTCGAAGTTTGCTTGACAATCGTTTATGATTTTGACTCGTATAGCCTCATTTTTTATTGAAAAAATCTGAAATTAATTTAGCGTGTTCCTCATTTCACATGCTTTCAGGTAAAACTAGAAAAAAATTGCTGGGAGCAATAGTTTCGCTGTGACAAATGTCTGAAAGTTACTCAGCGTGGATTGAAAAAAGATAAACGTACTGCTTGATGCCTCCCTATGTTTCCTCGTAAAAATCGAATAAATAATCAAGAAAATAAACATTTTGATTAAAATAAATGTTATTTTCTACATCTACCATCCCAAAATCATGTATTTATTAATTTTTATAGATCAGCTGTTGTTGGAAAGAGAGTGATGCGTGCCGTTGTGCGTTTGTCCTTTTTCAATCAACACTATGCAACATTTAAACATTTTATGGCGCTGAAGATAGCAGAAAGTTTCAGCAGATAGTTACGGACGTAAGTTGAGAACCGCTGCTCATACTTAATTTTGCCGAAAAACGAAATAATTCCAGATTTAAATAGCGCAGAAGCTTAAATTAATCGAAAAAGAAAATATTCATTTGATATTCATTAAAAAAAATGGTTTAGTTTACTTCTATTTACGGTCATGAAAACATGTCATCAGCGAGTCATTCACGACTATTATCAAGTAGCTGGAAACTTTTTTAATTTTTTTCATCCATACAGTTTTATAGCTTATAAAATGCAGAAGAGAATGATGCTACTTTCGTAAGGGATCGCATCCTTTTTGTTATACTTTTTTAACATAGAAAGAAGAGATACAGGAGAAAATATATGTTTTTCAATCTTCGGTTAAAATTTTTAAGTAGCAGGAAATTTTTTTTTTTTTTTTAAAACATACAGTCTTGTTGCCTATTAAATTTTGCATAGACCAGTATGTATTTCGTTAGGGAGCGCGACTCCCTTAATACATTTTTTTAAGATTGAAAGAAGAGATACAGATGAAAAATTTAGTTCTTGGACGATTGGCTAAGTTTTTCAGTTAGCAGGAAATTTTTTAAATTTTTTTCAACCATACCGTCTTTTAGCTCATGACATTCTGAAGAGAACGGTGCTACTTTCGCGAGGGATCGCGTCCTCCTTAATATCTTATTTCAACAATAAAGATATGACTTTGTGAATCACACAAACACATTTTCAAACTTAGCCAACAGGTTGAAAAAATAATTTTGATGACGCTGAAGATAGCCGACAGTTTCAGCCGACAGCTTCGGAGATAGGTTGAGCACCACTGCTCATGCTCAATTTGCCTAAAATCGTAATATTTACAGATTTAAATCACGTAGAAGCTTAAATTAATCGAAAATAAAACATTCCCAATGATATTCATTACAAAAATCGAATTACTTCACTTAATTTTACGGTAATGAAAACATGTCATTAGCGAGTCATTCACAGCTACTATCAAATAGCAGGAAATTTTTTTAATTTTTTTAACCCATACAGTCCTGTAGTCTATTAAATTCTGCATTGATCAGTATGAATTTCATTAGGGATCTCGACTCCCTTTTTAGATTTTTTTAACACTGAAAGCAGAGATACGACTGAATTTTCAAGTTTTTCGACATTTAGTCAAGTTTTTCGGCTAGCAGGACATTTTTTTAATTTTTTTAAAGCATAGAGTCCTGTGGCCTATTAAATTCTGCATTGATCAGTATGAATTTATTAGGGATCTCGACTCCCTTTTTAGATTTTTTTAACACTGAAAGTAGAGATGCGACTGAATTTTCAATTTTTTCGACATTTAGTCAAGTTCTTCGGCTAGCAGGACATTTTTTTAATTTTTTTAAACCATAGAGTCCTGTAGCCTATTAAATTCTGCATTGATCAGTATGAATTTCATTAGGGATCTCGACTCCCTTTTTGGATTTTTTTAACACTGAAAGCAGAGATACGACTGAATTTTCAAGTTTTTCCACATTTAGTCAAGTTTTTCGGCTAGCAGGACATTTTTTTAATTTTTTTAAACCATAGAGTCCTGTGGCCTATTAAATTCTGCATTGATCAGTATGAATTTCATTAGGGATCTCGACTCCCTTTTTAGATTTTTTTACACTGAAAGCAGAGATACGACTGAATTTTCAAGTTTTTCGACATTTAGTCAAGTTTTTCGCCCTGTCTTGCGTCAAATTCTACCTTGTTCACCATTTCTCTCTCTCCTTTGTAAGCCCTTCTCTTCTATTATCCATGTTCACTTGTCACTACCGTAGTAGAGTAGCTGTAAGGATTCTGGGACCGGGTGGCGAGGGGGTCGGGGTCCCGCGGGGGTAGGGGAAGTAGGGGAATTGCCCCCTCTCCTCGTGCGGTTGTGCGCATGCGATTGTGCGCATTATCGCGTTCCCCCGACGTTAAACTCGTAGGGTACACACGTGGCCTCCCCCCCTCTAATGTTAAGCAGTGGACGCAGAGAAAGAGAGAAAGAGAGAAAGTGAAAGAGAAAGTGAAAGAGAAAGAGAAAGAGAAAGAGAAGGAGAAGTGCGACGTCTATATCGCGTCGCTGGAGATAAGAGAGTAGGCACCGGTCCAGAATCCTCATTGAATTGCACGCCTGCCTTCCTCCTGGCTTCGCTCGACTGTCCGCATGCAGAAAGAGAAAGAGAAAGAGAAAGAGAAGGAGAAGGAGATATAGAATTTTGGGGTTGTGAAATGAACGATATATGGAATTTTTAATTAAAATTTATAAATATATTTTTAATAATATACACATAATAACACACATAAAAAAAGTTATAATTGAATATAATAATAATAATTAAATATTAAAAAAATGAAGAATATATTTTTTGCTTCTGATGGGGGGCCACCCTTCCTCGTCATTGGGGTCCTCATGTTGGAGGTTGGGTGACCCCCAAACACCTTCCTGCATCCAACGGATTCCGTAGAAATCGAAATCCTCCTGGAAATTTAAATTTCGTGCCACCTCTTCTTCCCATTGAGCATTCCTGAATTTAATTCCCTCACGTATATATTTTTTGTGCTCCTTTTCAATAATTTTATCCCTTAAAACTGTAAGCGGATAATTCAAAAATAAATATATATATTATTTTTATAACCAAAAAAAAATATTATTTAATTTGTTGTAACTTACGGTCTCTAATTTGCTCCAAAAGTTTCTTATCCGGATTTATCCGTTTAAGATACCAAATAAAATCGTACATATGTGCGTAATATATTCGTACATTTTGTTGTTTTTTTTTTTTTAAATAATAGTAAGAATCCTTGATAGTTTTCGGTTCAAATGCACAAACTAGAATGAGCGCACCCATCCGCAGATCCACTACAGGAATTTCATGAAAGAGGGGAGACGTCACATGGGTACCCCCAAACTATAAGGTAGTGGGGTATAGTTGAGGTATATCTTATCTCGTGTTAGGACAATAGACTGGGTTCAGTTAAGCGCGAAAGTTACATTTGATAAGTAGTCCATTCTTTCTTAATCTCCGGAAGATATTTTTTCGCCATTGTATTATACTGTGAAGAAACTGTAGGTAACAATGGGAAAAAATCTTAGAATTTATCCCTTTCTAAGAAAAAAAAACATTAAATAATATTTTTTTCATTTATTTCATAAAGGAATCATTAATGTATGTATATTTCTAAATTATTCTATAAAATAATTTAATAGTAAAAGAAAAAGAAATGTGGTGATTCCTCTTCCTTCTTAGTCTGCTTTGACGCAATATCTTTTTCCTCCTCCTCCTCCTCCTCCTTCTCCACTACTTTTTTCTCTTCTTCATTCTTCGTTTGCTTTGTCTCAATATCTTCCTCCTTCTCTATTTTTGTCTCCTCTTCTTCCTTCTTCATCTCCTTTGACTCAATATCTTCTCCGGTCTGTTTCTCTTCTTCTTCTTTCTTCACTTTATTTTAAAAATACAAACAGGTAATAATTATGAAAAGGTAAAAAAATAAAATAAATACTTACATTCTTCCTCCTTCTCCTCTATTTTTTTCTCCTCTTTATCTTCTTCCTTCTTCGTGTCCTTTGACTCAATATCTTTTTCCTCAGTCTCTTCGTCTTTCTTCACTTTATTTTTAAAGAAAAAAATACAAACAAATAATAATAATTATGGAAATGTAAAAATATTATTATTAAATAAATACTTACAGTTTTTATGCAAATAATGATGAAGTTTCCGTTCATACTCTTCGAAGTAACGATTGAAGAAATCGTTAATTCGATTCACGGATTCCTCTGTCAATTCTCTGGGAGGAGTGGGTGAAAGAGGAACAATATCCTCTTGAATCATGATTAATTTACACTTTTCGCAGCTCATTTTTTCTTACTGTCACCGACGATGTTGTAAGATTAAATGAGGCTGCGAGGACTTGTTTTCCCCTCTTTATTTCTCTATGATTTTTAAAGAATCACATTTTTGCTTTTATGCATTTGGCAAAAACTGACACCTCCTCGTACGGACAGTGGATACGTTCATTGTTCAAGTTCTTCTCTCGAACGTGTAAATTGCACGGAGTTTTTTCAAAATCATATAATTTAATTAAATCCTTAAACTTAGGGCAACCATACACTTCTAAATTAATATTATCCACATTCATCCTATTCAATAGATTTTTTTCAATGTTCCCTCCCTTGTAGGCTACTACGGGATTCTCGCACGTTAGGCAACCTCTAATAAAATCTTCCACATCCTCCTGCTCGTATTTCTCGAATCCCGTATCACTATATTTTATACCATGCACCATATTGAGCAAATACCACACAGTTTTTTTGTCTTTCTCACTAAGGTTTTTCATACTTTCACGCAAACGAAAAGATGCGTAAGAAATTTGGTTACTTTTTAAATCAATTATAGCTATATCTTTATATTTAAGTTCTTTTTTATAAACTAAGAAACCTTCTATATCCATTATGTGAGTTATTCTATGCATTGTTGCGCTCGTGCTATTCTCGATGAAGAAAAAAACTGAAATGAAACATTCGAAGAAATATCTCCGTAGAGAGAAAGATTTTATCGTTTCTTTAAAATATGAAGTTACATTTGATAAGAAGTCCTTTCTTTCTTAATCTCTAGAAGATATTTTTTTTCCTATTGTATTATACTGTGAAGAAACTATAGGTAACAATGGGGAAAAAAATTTCTTAGAAATTATCCCCTCCTTTTAAAAACATTAAATTTTAATACGTTATTTGTTCTCCTGTTGGAGGGGGAAAAAATTTTCTTAAATGCGACAAAAAAAAGATCGTTCATTCTTGCATCGAGCGATAGACGACGACGACGACGACGACGATAATGACACCGACATTCGTTGATTTTCAAGGTTTTGTATTGACCGACAAAAGTTTTATAGTTAAAGAATTTGCGGTGTTGCGTGATAATGAAGTGTATCACAATGTATTTTCACCACCATTTCAAGAAGCTTGGTTGAGCGATCTCGAGAGAGAACAGAATGAGTAAGTATTATTATATTTTTTTACATGTAATGTTGTATATATGATTTTTTTCTTTTTAAAGCTGGCTTTATTTTAATCGACATGGATTCAATTGGACCGACGGTCATTCACCTTATTACAAGCATAAAGATGTAATAAGAAAGTATGTAACGTCATACGATGAAGATTGGATTTTCGTGAAAGGACGGGAGAAATATGATTGGTTGAGAAAAATTTGCAACTTAGAAAATATATACAATGCGAAGGAGTGTGAGTGGGGTAAATTTAGTCTTGGATGGAGTAAAAATTTCGAACCACCATTACCCAAATGTATGACTCATTATGGTATATGTTCACTGCAAAATGTCTACTATATGAAATCTGTATATGATCAATATATAAAGGAATAAAAGACATCTGAAAAAAAAAAACAATGTATATCAATGTCAGTATGCATTTCGGATGAAACAATGGGATGTGTAGATACCTCTACTTCCATTCTCTATTCGATATATATAAGCGTTACTCTTCGCGAGAGACGCATTCGCAATTATTAATTTATTGTTGTTCACCGTATGACAGAGTCATTTCTTTAAGAAACACACACAAAATGTCGACTGAATTGCGAAGAAAATTTTTTACAATTAATAGTGCGAATGAGTACGATGCGTGGGTACTGGATTGTCGCGAGCATATTCGACAATTGAGCAACGCGGATCGAGCTTTGCCCGTTGGAACGCGTCAAAAGAATTTCGCTGAAATCGCGTGTATAAAGTGTCTGTTGCTACGAGCGCAGAGAGAATTGAATTATATTAAATCAGGGGCTGGTTGTAGCAATGACGTACAAGGACTTACCTGGGAGGAGCTTGATTCGGCGTTTCGAAGTCGAATATGCAGCGGCATGGTAGTTAATAGTAATTATATAGAGCCTAAGGATTTTTTAGTAGACGCGGAAGTATTAGTGCGTACGCGTATAGATAAGGTATTTGTTAGTGCAAATAGTGTTAAGGTTAACTGTGTATTTAACGGACAATTCATCTCTAAGGACAATAGTGATGATAAAAACATTAGCACGACTAATGCTACATTGTACAAGACTGATAATTTTAGTGATTGGTATAGGAAAAACATTTTAGACGTTATTATGCAAAAATTAAGTGAATTTCAAGAGCGTGATAGTGGATGGGCTTTGCACAAAATTCATTATTTAATAGTTAACATTAATCGTTTTAACTCGTTGCACGCGGGTTGTAAAATTAATCTGCCATCCGCTATCACAAGTAGGAAAGCTCTGATAAATTTAGAAACTAGTGATAATGCATGTTTCGCGTGGTCCGTGACGGCGGCACTCTATCCGGCAAAACCTACGGCTCATCCAAATCGTACGTCCTCTTATCCACATTTTCGGACGGTTTTAGACGTCGGTAGCCTAACCTTTCCGACTACGCTAAAACAGATTCCGAAATTCGAGACGGATAATGACGTGTCGGTCAACATCTTTACCTTGGAGAATGATATCGATGCAAAAATCGTACCTCTTAAGGTGACGAAGAAGAAGAGATCGAGGCATGCCAATCTTCTTCTCGTCAACGATGAACAGGGAGCAGGACATTTCATGTGCATAAGGAATCTCTCGAGATTGGTACGAAGCCAATTCACCAAGAACAAAATTGCACATTATATATGCGATCGGTATGTATTAATAATGATACAAATATAACTGCATATGTTTTATTTTTTTTTTTTTTATTTTTTTAGATGTCTTCACTACTTTCGCACAATGGAGAGGCTGGAGTCGCATGAGCAGGATTGCTCGCGGCTCAACGATAATCTCCGATTTATGTTACCGAGAGAGTCCGAGGATCGCTGGGTTTCCTTCAAGAACATCAAAAATGGGGAACGAGTGCCATTCGTCGTATACGCGGATCTCGAGTGCATTTTATCGAAAGTTGAACAATCGAAGAATAGTGATATTTATCAGAAGCATGAACCTATAAGTGTAGGCTATTATTTAAAAAGTGCTCGCGATGCGTCACTCTCGAGATACGATGCTCATCGGGGTGCCGATTGCATCGAATGGTTCGTACGCGAGCTCGAAGTGATTG
Organism: Prorops nasuta; assembly: GCF_024137725.1. Lineage (NCBI taxonomy): Eukaryota > Metazoa > Arthropoda > Insecta > Hymenoptera > Bethylidae > Prorops > Prorops nasuta. Next base: position 2,336,020 of record NW_027116810.1, read on the forward strand.
CGCGCATCGCGAGCGAGAAACTGGACACTATCGTACCTATGCGTGATCTTAGTCTTACCGAACGATCGCGTCACTATAATGACCCCAATTGTCATATATGCAAAAAGCCGTTTCTTCCGAATCAACTACGAATTCGCGATCACGATCATCTGACCGGCAGATACAGAGGACCGGCTCATAATAATTGTAATTTAAATTTCAAAGACTCGCATGTAATTCCAGTGATTTTCCACAATTTTTCCGGCTATGATTCACATTTCATTTTCGAGACGATCGCTAATTTGTACGAGGGATCGGTATATCTGCTGCCTGTACATAAGGAAAAATACAGTTCATTCACCAAATATCTGCGAAATTATAATATACGGCTGAGATTTATCGATTCGTTCAAATTTATGGCCTCCAGTCTGGACAAATTGAGCTCGTACTTGGCGGAATCTCAGCTGACAAATTTGAGGTCACAATTTTCGGACTTAAGCGTCGAGCAGTTTAACTTGCTTACGAGAAAAGGTATTTTTCCTTACGACTATATAGATAGCGCGGCTAGATTGGAAGAGACGGCTTTACCACCGCGCCAGTCGTTTCGCAACAGACTGACCGACAGCGATATCAGCGAGGAAGCATACAATCATGCCGTAGAGGTATGGACCAAATTCCAGATGCGCACACTTGGGGAGTACAGTGACCTGTACCTGAAGACCGATGTACTATTGTTGGCCGACGTTTTCGAAAGTTTTCGCGATAGTTGCATGCTAAATTATGAGTTGGATCCAGCCCATTATTATACGCTACCGGGCTTCACCTGGGACGCGATGTTGAAGCATACGGGAATCAGGCCGGAGCTTTTCACGGACGTGGATATGTTGCTGTTCGTGGAGCGCGGTATACGCGGTGGTTTGAGTCAGTGCTCCCATCGTTACGAGAGGGCCAACAATCGGTACATGCGGGACTACGATCCGGCGGAACCGTCGAAATATCTCATGTATTACGACGTAAACAATCTGTATGGGTGAGCAATGTGTCAGCCGCTGCCCACCCATGGATTCCAATGGATGGAGGACGCTGCCAATCTCGATGTCTCCGCTATACCCACGGATCATCCCGAGGGTTATATTTTGGAGGTCGATTTGGAGTATCCGCGCGAGCTTCACGACAAACACGCGGACCTACCGTTCTGCATGGTGCGCGAGAAGCCGCCGGGCGCGAGCCAGGAGAAGCTGCTGGCCACTTTAAACGATAAGACTCGTTACGTAATACATTATCGCGCTCTGCAACAATGTATGCGTAATGGACTCGTACTGAAGCGTATACATCGCGGTTTAAAGTTTCGGCAGTCCACCTGGCTACGCGATTACATCGAGCTGAACACGCGTTTGCGCACCGCGTCCACTAACGAATTTGAGAGGAATCTCTTCAAGTTGATGAACAACGCGGTTTTCGGTAAAACAATGGAGAACGTGAGGAATAGAGTTGACGTGAGGCTCGCAACCAAGTGGGAGGGAAGATACGGGGCGGAAAGCCTGATTTCCATACCGAATTTTCACAGTCTCGCGATTTTCAACGAGAATTTGGTCGCGATTCAATTGTCGAAATTGTCCGCGAAATTTGATAAACCCATTTACGTGGGAATGAGTATTTTATATATTTCAAAAATTTGCTTGTATGAATTTCACTATGACTATATGCTTCCTACATTCGGCGGTAAATGTAGAGCGATGTATACCGACACGGACAGTCTGATATACAGCGTGGAATGCGACGACGTTTACTCGTACATGAAACGCGATCTCGAGCGATTCGACACCAGCGAATATCCCGACGACAATCGGTATGACTTGCCGCGCGTCAACAAAAAGATACCTGGTTTGATGAAGGACGAGAACAATGGTCGTATCATGACCGAGTTCGTAGGACTGAGGGCAAAAATGTATACTTTCAAGGTGCAGGACTGTGCGAGAATTACCAAAAAAGCCAAAGGTGTCAAAGGTTACGTTATCGATAGAAATATAACATTTGACGACTACAAGGATTGTTTGGACAATTTCACCGTACAGTCTCGCAGTCAAAATTTAATTAGATCGAAGCTGCACCGAGTTTTCTCGATCAGTCAGAGAAAGGTCGCCCTCAGTCCGTACGACGACAAGCGTTTCGTTACACCAGGCACCGCGGCGACTCTACCCTGGGGACATTATAGTCTAAAATTATAATTTATTTATTGTTTTTATTTAGTCGCTTTATTATTTTTTTTTATTTCAACGATACATCTTAATAAAAGTTCTTATAAAACATTGCTCTTATTTATCCAGGAATTGTGCGTACTGTCGAATCCCAGCCACTTAACGAACACTTTATCGCCCTTTCTGCGCAATACTCTCTCCACCAGATACACATCGGGATTGATGGTTTTCGAAAGCTCGAATTCGTAAAATCCACCCAACAGTTCCGTGCCCCTGTAATCCTTGAGGAGATACGTAGCGGGATTGGTCCTCTGCACTTTCGCCACCTCGAATATTTCGGTCGTCCAATTTGGCGTGTAGCCTTTGGCGAACATCTGCTTGTATTTACTGATTCGTACGAAATCGCCGACTTTGAACTTGGCATGACCTGCGACCTTGATGTGACTGTATACTGTCTTGAGTAGCTTATCTGCATGCTCGGGTTTCACATCCACGGGACGCATTCCCGTGGTACGATGCTTTCGCGCATTGTACCCATCCACCAACTCTTGCAGCATAGCGCGCCACTTGTAATTGCCGTTCAGCGTAAATCGTTTCCACATTTCCGTCTTCAACGTACGATTCCAGCGCTCGACTATCGACGCTTTCATCACGCTGTAGGTCGAGTAGTGATTTATCCCGCGTTTCCTCATCAACGCCTGAAAATCACCGTTGTAAAACTCCTTGCCGTTGTCGGTCTGTAAATTTTTCGGACATCTGCCGGTCTTTAGGATTCTCGTCATTGCCGTCGTCACTTCTCTGCCGCTCTTGGTCTTTAATGCCACCGACCAAGCGTATTTCGAGAGGGTATCGATTACAGTGAGAATGTACTGGTGACCCGCATCGACGTAATTGCGCATATCAACAAGATCGGCCTGCCAGAGATCGTCGAAGCCACGCACGATGACTCTTCTGCGTGGAAAATTTATCCTCGCCGGTGCATGGAGCTCCTCCACCAACTGTATCTTTTCTTTGCTCATTTTTTTTTTTTTCAAATATGGACAGATTTCTATAATTTATAAGTATTGCTAAGTGTTTCACGTATCAGATCTTCCTTACTCACTTTATCATCCAATTTTTCACAAATTGTTTGCAAAATTTGGTCCATCTTTTTCTCAAATTGTTCATTATGTTTAATCAATGTTATTGTCAAATATTGTTTAAATTCGAGCAGTAAATGTTCTAAATTTGGTTCGTGAAAGTGTTTCCTACTCTCACCATCCAGTCCAATTCCAAATTTATTTATCGACATTTCAAATGCACTACTGTCACTTTTTTTTTTCAAAATTCAGTCTCTTGTTGTTGCTCGTTATTCCTCTTTTTGATAGCTCGTAATGTCGAGAGTATACATTCTACGATGTATGTTAATCAAATGTAAATTTCACAACAGCAGGAATCAGACATTTAATTTTATTTTTTTTTACCTCGTACTACCGAAAGACGTTGATATTACACTGAGCTAAGAATGTAACGTGCAACTTTCTTTATACGATAAGATCCTCGTCGCGCAACTCCTCGATTATCGACTGTATCTCGTTGTGATGACTCGTATTACCGGCAGCCACCGATGCGATCAAAAGTCTCAAACGTTCGATCAATTCATTCGGATCGTTCCAATGTACGTAGTTGATTGGTCCCTCGGTGACACGCATAAGACCTTTACCCCTTTTTTTTTTTGATGATGTTGACGCTTTACTGACGCCTGATGTTGACGCGTCAGACGTTGACGATTTTCTTGCGCCTGATGTTGATGGTAACCGAACAGGCGGTAACATAGGTTTTCCCAATAGCAATGGTTTCATAATTTCTTTATATTTTGCACCTTTATTATCCTTGGTTTGTTTTAGACTATCGTTTAACAGTTTATGCGCTTTAGTTTGATTGAGAATACTCTTGTATTGTTCCAAATCGTCGGGTTTTATAATGGCTCGATTGGGTTCTCTCATGAAAATTAGTTCATAAGTACCTATTGTACCGGTGTATAACGTCTTATCGAGTATGATATCTCCTTCATGACTTATTTCAAATTTACATCTACCAAGCGTCAGTTGATCATTTTTATAAAGAGGTCCAAAAGCACGATCAATCAAGTTATCCCTATCGGTCAGAAGTTATTTAATATACTTGCCAGGGATCGGATGAAATCGAATATGTTGAAAGACATGTTCAAACAAGCCTGGTTCATTTTTTTCATCAATATTTAATTTTTCTAGCAAACTTTTTTTCGAATCGGGCGACGTTTGATCGGTTATAGAAGACTCGTCGTCGTCGTCGTCGGTCATGAAATCCAATGGATTCGTAATAGTTTCACTACTACTACTACTAAGATTCTTTGCTCGTTTATACGGTGTCGATGTGAAGTAGGCTCCCCTCTTCAAATTATCGTTGGCAAACGCATTATTATTATTATTTGTGTTATCCTCCGTTTGAGAAACGAGTTTCTTCAATGGATCGACTATCGGCTTGAATGTCTCGTTCAAACTGCTCTCCATTATCGCCTTCTCCGATTTCAAGGCACGATGCTTATCGCGAATGACCTCGCTCGTCTTGGCGATCCTCTTCAGAAGCGATTTTTCATCCATCGCGATGCTGTATACAACAGCTTTCCTCGAATTGAACGGTTTTTAACCGACCTGTTGCGATGCTGTATACAACAGCTTTCCCCGAACCGACACGGGTTTTAATCGACCTGACACGGTGATCCGAACGGCCTGCACTCCACTATCAAACTGACACTCAATGCCGTGATCGTGAAACCTTACCGGCCTGACACTCGCAAGGCCGTTCACTCGATCGTGGCGTACTCGTTGAAACCTTTGCGATATCGACCGTTCTTCAGAGAGCTATCCTTGTCTATTACTAAGAAACCGTAATCACGACTCCAACAGGTCGAACACAATGTGAGAAATTTCTCATACGACATATCACTGTTGACGTGATCGTTGAAAATATGCTTCAGATTAGTTCCATCCTGCTTAAATATTATTAGCAAGTTTGCGTTATCTCGTATCAGATGCTTTGGTATTTTCGCATAAGTCTGACAGAGGTAGAAGCAATCGATGTTGGAATGTCTACCCATGCAAAAGTAGTCCCTTATATTGTCCTGCTTGTCGTTGGCCACATCGTCGAATATGAAAATGGAGTTCGGCTTTGCATCCGCGACGTTCACAACCTCGCAATTGTTTGAAAATGGAAAGTAACCAATTTCCTCCGTGTCCTGCAGAAGCTGCTCCAGATATCGATACTTCGGTTGCTGCAGCGACTTCGAGTAGACGTACAGGTTCTCGAATCTCACACTGTGCGGACTCTCTATGAGGCTCAGCAACACGTTTGTCTTACCGCAATTCGACGGTCCGCAAACTATGCAGCGTATCGTAGATGGTAATAGCGATCCGTGGCGTTTTCTTATTTGCGTGGTAGCATCGTGAGCATCTAAATTTGTCACGCGAATAGTCGGCACGTGCTTCCCGAAATGCATCCTCGCTATTAACCTTCGGGAACAGCTGTATCGTTCATTTATGTTTCGCGATTTACGGAACTATTCGGTCAGTTGCCATTACGATGGCGTTCATGCTAGTCGTCGTCGATTCCCTGCAGAACTTGACGAATCATCAGCTCGAACACATACCGAAGATCGTATTGCTGGAGTACTTTCCAGACAGTATCGCGAGTGTGTGGGAAAGATTACCTCGGCACATTCGCGCGGACTCTGATGTGCAGCAATATCAATATTGCTTGCAACACTACAATCTACCTAATACCACTCACCACGACGGACCACCGAGACGGATGAAAGACTATTACGTTTGTCAGCAAGAGAAGCAGTTGCTCTAAATGTCTGGATCGTTCTTCAATAAAGTCTTGAAAAAATTGCCATTTGAGCTGCACGTGCCCGGTTACAATTATTGCGGGCCCGGCACTCGACTTCGCGAAAGATTGGAGCGCGGCGATCGTGGTATAAATCCGCTGGACGAGGCCTGCCTCGATCACGACTTAGCATATTGGCACAACGAGGATCTACCGGAGCGTCATCAGGCAGATAAAGTGCTAGCGAGGAGAGCGCGTGAACGTATTACCGCAAGAGACGCGACCTTGGGTGAACGCGCGGTCGCCGCAGCCGTATGGGCATCGATGAATGCTAAGCGTAAACTTGGCTTGGGATTACATAATATTGTCGCGATGAAGAAATCAGTAGCGGCTAAAAAAAAGAACAACAACAACAAGAAAAAAATTGGTACTACTACGAGGAAGAGAAGAATTCGAGTGCCGAGGAAACGGGGCGGTATAATACCTATACTCCCACTGCTAGGTGCAGTCGGAGCACTGGCAGGTGGAGCATCGGGTATAGCGACGGCTGTAAACCATGCAAAAGCTGAGAGAGAACGATTGCGGGAAATGCAACGTCACAATCGCGCGATGGAAGCGTCGCGCGAGAGAGGCCGAGGTCTTTATCTGAGACCGTACAAGGGAGTCGTCGGAGAGGGAAACCGTGGAGGTGGGAAAAAAAACAACAACAAAAAAAACGGTCGGATAAGAGGAAGAAAATGAATGAGGGGAAATTTCGTCGTCGTAATGATCTCCCGGATTCAGGTGCTACTAGTAACATACAATTGGCACGCATCTGCCGACGCATACCATACTTCCGTGGAGTCTTTATGCGCACATCTCTGCCGCTCGACGGGCCGCGGTGCAACGAGTGCGCGATCGTGAATCTCGACGATCAATGCGGCCCTGGTACCCACTGGGTAGCCTACGTCAAGCGTAACGACATCGTCGTATATTTCGATTCCTTTGGAAATTTGAAACCGCCGAAAGAATGTGTACGTTACTTTGGTCCTAACGTTACAATCTACTACAATCATGATCGATATCAATCGTACGATAAAAGCAATTGCGGTCAGTTGTGCGTGAAATTCCTGCGAGAACAGATACTTTGAAAAAAAAAAAAAAAAAAAAAAAAATGTCTTTCACCGTGACATTATCGGATCGTAAATCAGTATTAAATTCAGATTTCTTTCCCCCGATCAATCTGCAAGACGATCGGTACGAGATCGGTCTCGTGGACATGCAATCGTACAACTCGATAGCCAATGTGGACGAGACGAATAATAAGTTCTACTACGATAACGATAAGGTACTGACGATACCCAGAGGCTGTTACGAATTGAGTGCGATAAATGAGTATTTGCAGGCTCAAATTTCTGCGAGACACGAAATTCAAGACGACATTGACAGCGTTATTCTTCTACGAGCGAATAACAATACACTGAAGAGTGAAATATTCTGTAAATATTCGATTGACTTTGGAAAACCGAATAACATTGGCTCACTACTGGGCTTCTCGTCGAATCGCGTGATCGAACCGAACGCCCAGGCTGAATCCGACGAAACCGTGAACATTGTGAAAACAAATATTCTACGCATCGAGTGCAACATTGCGGGTGGTGCATACACCAACGGTAGACCCCGACACATTATTCACGGGTTCTTTCCCAGCGTACCACCGGGCTATAAAATCTCGGAGACTCCGAAAACCGTCATTTATCTACCGGTCATCGTCAGAGTAATCGACCGTCTCACGTTACGTATCCTCGATCAGGACGATCGTCTCGTAGACTTTGGACGTGAAGAAATTACCATAAGATTGCACATTAAGAAAAATGTTAATTTACAAAAGTAACGAGGATTATAAAGCGGTGAAACTGGATGAAACGTTCGCTAGTCGTTCGTCCTACGTGGAGTCGAATACACCGGTTCATCGGAGTGAAAATCGCGACAAGAGGAGCTTCTTGCTAACGAGAAGAAATATAGAATTTTTACAATCATTGGGATTCACCGTGAAGAGATTAGGCGAAGGTACATAGTGGAACAATGGCAGATCCCTTGAACGTCACCGCACCGCTGACCTACGACAATCGCATCACCAAAATGGAGATGCATGCCTACAATCCGTATGCGAACGCCTCGTTGGCGAACAGCGACGAGATTCGCATTCCCATACAGCAGCAAGATTTGATACTCCTGCCGTGCGAGAGTTATCTCTACGTCGAGGGTCAGCTGGTGGAGGGCATGCGTGACGCGAGCGCCAACAACGAGGATATAGTTACGCTCGACTGCAATTCCGCGGCTTTTCTCTTCGACGAGATCCTTTATGAATTGAACGGTATCGAGATCGACCGATGCAGAAACGTCGGTATTACCAGCACTCTGAAGAATCTGGTTTCCCTGAGCACCGAGGAGAGCGCCAGTCTACGTCATTCCGGATGGTTCGTCGCAACGGGCAAAGACCGGCTGAAAAAGGAGGCGGCTGTTAAGAATTTCAGCTTTTGCATGCCTCTGAAAATGCTGCTGGGATTCTGCGAGGATTATCGGCGAGTCGTCGTTAACGCGCGTCACGAGCTCGTTCTCATTCGCGCGCGCGACGATACAAACGCCATTTACTCATCGGTGAAAATCACCGATTCGTCGATCAAGCTGCTACGAGTGCAATGGAGAATACCCCATGTGACCCTGAACGAAATTACGAAACTCCAATTTCTCAGTATCGTCGAGCAGGACAAGAGTCTGTCACTCGCTTTTCGCGCCTGGGAACTTTACGAGTATCCGCTTCTGCCCAAGTCGCAGCGACACACGTGGTCCGTGAAAGCGTCCACGCAATTGGAGAAGCCGCGATACGTCATTCTGGCGTTCAGAACGAACAAGAAGAGTAATCAGCACGAGGATGTGCTCAAATTCAGTCATTGCAAAGTAATCGATGTCAAACTCTATCTGAATTCCGAATCTTATCCGTACGATCGTCTCGACACTGATTTCACGAAATCCCGCTACTCCGTCCTCTACGACATGTATGTAAAGTTTTTCACCTCCTATTACGCTGGTGAGAAACTCGGGAGACCCATGCTCGACTATACGGACTTTTTGACGCACGGGCCGCTCTTCGTCATCGACTGCTCGCATCAGAACGAGTCCATAAAAACCGGCACGGTCGACGTCAAACTCGAGATCGAGTGTATGGAAATCATTCCGGATAATACTACAGCCTATTGTCTAATTATACACGATAAAATTGTACAATATAATCCTCTTACGAATATTGTTAGAAATGTAAGTTAAAAAATAAGAAAACAATTTTTATTAAATAAATATATAATAAACAACAAATTTATTCATTATTTTTTTGATACAAAATACCTATCAAACTTTAGACTTAAATTCCACGTTGTGATATTTTCCTCCTTTATATAACATTATTAAATTATTGGCTGCTGCAGCCTTTTGTAGGTGCTGCAACTGCTCCATATCTTCCGCCAATTTTGCCATTCTCCCTGGCAAGAATACCCAATCGGTTGTTGGCAGCTTTACAATGATTTTCATTCCATATTTTGTCATAATTTTGTCCACTTCGGAAATATCGTACTCTTGATTTTCCGTCAAGCTATTTAATTTCACAAAATTTTTTGGAATGACGCTTCCCAATTCATTGATTTTATTGAAATTCATTTTTATCTCTATGAAAAAAAAAAAAAAAAAAAATGATTAGTCTCATTAAAGTTAAAAACTCAATTAAATAATGCATGTACTAATGGAATGAAAAAAAAATATCCTTACCTTTTTTTATGTAACAAACAAGTTTCTTTTTAATGTGTTTAATCACACACTTATTTTTTCTTAATAGTTCAAGCACGCGTGGTACGACTATGCAGCTCTCGTTTAACAGACTGACTTTTTATATGAACGATATTATCGTATATTAAGCGTATTTAATTGCAATATTTGGAAGGGGTAATTTTTGTTTTTTCTTACTTGCGATGAATTTCCATTGTGATTGACCTATAGGTTTATCACAATATAACACAATAGGAAAAAATATCACAATACGGTTATTATTCAGAGGGTATAGTGTATCCCTTCTCGATGAAGAAAGAATGGACTCCTAAGTGTTATCAAATGTAACTTTATATTTAAAAATTGAACGACAAAGAGTTTCTCTTGACGAAATTTCTTCAGAGGCTTCATTCAGTCTTCGAACCTCCTTCAGTACAGATTGTACAATAGAAAATTAAAAAAAAAAAAAAAAAATGGAAAGTGAACGGGGTTTTGTGAAAAAAAATCTAGTAGAGGAGGATGAAAATCCTGCAGAATCGATGCAGGAATACATCACAAGAATTAACGATTCTCATAATCGTTATTTTGAAGAATATGAAGAGATGCTTCATCATAATATGCACTTGAACCGTAAGTAATTATTTTTATTTCTTTTAAAGAAAAAAACCCAGAGATAATGTCAATAAATAGAATCATAAAAGAATTTTACGACACATATTTTTGAAAACTTCTAACTATCTCACTATTTGACCAATTGTTTTTTATTCAAAACGAAGAATAACGAAAAAAAATTTATTTTTTTATTTTATTTTATACCAGCCATTGATTTAGAGGAGAGAGAGAAAGAAGAGGAGAGGGAGGAGGAAGAAGAAGAAGAAGAAGAGGAGATGGAGTAGGAGGAAGAAGAAGAAGAGGAGGTGATTTTTGTAAGTATACTTGCTTTGTAAAATAGTTATTACAATATAAAAAAATAACAAAATGTTTTCAAATATGTCCCAGGTGAAAAATAGTGGTACACAAACGGAACCTATTTCCGTAATAACAGAGGCTACGCAAATGGAACCTGCGATAGATCTAACGCCACATTATTGGTGTACAAATTGCAAAAATTATGGTCACCTACACATTAATTGTCCACTTCCAGAGTGGTGTTCAATCTGCAAAACATACATTCATCATGCTATAGAATGTATGAAAAACTTTTAAAAAAAGCAAAAAATATATATAATTATATTCAATTATAATTTTTATGTGTATATTATTAAAAATATATTTATAAATTTTTATTAAAAATTCCAAATATCGTTCATTTCATAACCTCAAAATTCTATTTCTCCTTCTCCTTCTCTTTCTCTTTCTCTCCTTCTCTCTTTCTCTGCGTTCACTGCTTAACGTAAGAGGGGGGGGGGGGGGGGGAGGCCACTTGTGTACCCTACAAGTTTAACGTCGGGGGAACGCGATAATGCGCACAACCGCATGACGATGGATATACAAATGAATATGACGATCGTCAAAGATACTGTAAGATAAATAAGGGGGAGCGATCACTGCATCGCTCTCTACGAATGTTCTTTCTCTCTTTCTCTTTCCAGTACGAGTCCATTACGCATACATTGTTGCAGAGCGCGATAATGTATTAAGTAACGCGTCTTATCGTTTAAAGTAACCAACTGCTTCTCTTGGCTCGCGCATGGTGGTTTCTCTCCTTCTCTCTCTCTCTCTCTAAGGCGTTCACTGCTTAACGTAAGAGGGGGGAGGCCACTTGTGTACCCATGTGACGTCTCCCCTCTTACATGAAATTCCTGTAGTGGATCTGCGGATGGGTGCGTTCATTCTAGTTTGTGCATTTGAACCGAAAACTATCAAGGATTCTTACTATTATTTTTAAAAAAACAACAAAATGTACGAAGATATTTACGCACATATGTACGATTTTATTTGGTATCTTAAACGGATAAATCCGGATAAGAAACTTTTGGAGCAAATTAGAGACCGTAAGTTACAACAAATTAAATAATATTTTTTTTTTATTTTGGTTATAAAAAATAATATATATATATATATTTATTTTTGAATTATCCGCTTACAGTTTTAAGGGATAAAATTATTGAGAAGGAGCACAAAAAATATATACGTGAGGGAATTAAATTCAGGAATGCTCAATGGGAAGAAGAGGTGACACGAAATTTAAATTTCCAGGAGGATTTCGATTTCTACGGAATCTGTTGGATGCAGGAAGGAGTTTGGGGGTCACCCAACCTCCAACACGAAGACCCTGATGATGAGGAAGGGTGGCCCCCAATTAGGAGCGATAAATATATTATTAATTTTTTTAATATTTAATTATTATAATTTTTATGTGTATATTATTAAAAATATATTTATAAATTTTTATTAAAAATTCCAAATATCGTTCATTTTATAACCTCAAAATTCTATTTCTCCTTCTCTTTCTCTGTCTCTCTTTCTCTTTCTCTTTCTCTCCTTCTCTCCTTCTCTCCTTCTCTCCTTCTTTGCGTTCACTGCTTAACGTAAGAGGGGTGGGGGGGGGGGGGAGGCCACTTGTGTACCCTACGAGTTTAACGTCGGGGGAACGCGATAATGCGCACAACCGCATGCGCACAACCACACGAGGAGAGGGGGCAATTCCCCTACTTCCCCTACCCCCGCAGGACCCCGACCCCCTCGCCACCCGGTCCCAGAATCCTTACAGCTACTCTACTAATGGATATGACACAAGGTTTTTCTAACAGCGGTTATTATGCTATATTGAATAATATATACATTTCTGCTTCGACCGTTTATGAAAATGCGTTGTCCTTGGCCGTCACTAAGGAGAAAGAGCTGAATAAAGAAGCCGGGAAACCAGAAGATGAGTTTACAGTCTCCGGAGATGGATCGTGGAAAAAGCGAGGTTTTTCATCTTTATTTGGTGTCTCAACGCTAATTGCAAAATATAGTGGTAAAGTGGTGGATACGTGTGTGCAAAGTAGTTTTTGTCAAGGATGTCTTTTGTGGAAAAATAAAAAGAACGATGATCCATATGGATATGAAGAATGGCTCGCTTCCCATGAAAATTGCACAATCAACCATACTGGAAGTTCTGGCAAAATGGAGATAGATGCTATCGTGAAAATGTTTTCCCATTCTACAGACAAACATAATGTCAAATATTTGACGTATGTAGGTGATGGTGATAGCAAAACCTTTAAAGGTATTTTAGATTCACAACCATATGGCGAAAAGTGTGTTGTGATTAAAAAAGAATGTGTTGGACATGTGGAAAAGAGAATGGGAACTCGGCTTAGAAATGCAAAAAAAGCAAATAAAGGGATAGGAGGAAAAGGTGAGGGTAAACTTACGGACAAAGTTATTGGCGAATTGACCAAATATTATGGATTGGCCATTCGAAGACATCCGGATTCCATTGCTGACATGAAAAGAGAAATTTGGGCCACTTTTTATCATTATATATCAACGAATGATAAGCCACAGCATCAGAACTGTCCGTCAGGTGAAAATAGTTGGTGTAAATGGCGTAGAGCTGAATTTCTAGGAATCACCGATGAATTTCAACACGAAAAGAAGCCACTATCGAAAGAAGTTCAAAAAATTATTCGTCCAATATACGAAGACTTATCGAAGGAAGATTTATTGATCCGATGCTTGGGAGCAGAAACTCAAAACAATAACGAGTCATTAAATTCGTTAATTTGGACTTTCGCTCCTAAACACCTTCATTCTGGTGCAAAAGTTGTTGAGCTGGCCACATATCTCGCTGTTTTAATATTCAACGAAGGATTTCAACCAATATTAAAAATAATGGAAATTATGGGAGCGGATATTGGCATCAATGCTCAAGGTTTTGTGCATAATCGCGATAACTCTCGCATCGAACGATCAGAGAAACGCATAAGTGATTTCGTAAAACAAGCCCGTATTTCCAACAGGGAAGAGAAAAACGAACTGCGTCACTTTTATGAAGAAGAGGAAGGTGTGCTGTATGGACCAGGCATAGCAAATTGATGGTAAGACCATTTTTTTATTATGGAATATATAACATAATTTTCAAACGCGTTTTTCTCGAAACACATTTTTTCAAAATTGCTGCCATGATATCTCAAAAACTAGTTGACCGATTCTGCTCAAATTTCTACAGAATCTTCAGTACATATATATCTACAAACTAGACTACAATTGTTAAGATTGCTGCAACGGTTTTTTTTTTAAACCAGTTTAATAGATCCAAAAAAGTGCGAAAAATTGGTGTTTTTTTTTCAAAAGCGTGTAAAAAAATAATTATTTGGAATTATGCTTTCATTGTAGTCTAGTTTGTAGCCTCAAGTCTCAGGATTAAAATGCCGTTTCGTTTTTTGATTTCAGATAAGCCGAACAACCGGAATCATGGCAGCAGTGGAGCATTGTTTTTGTTTTGGAGTCTTATTGTGGGCGGTGCTACGCAATTACCACAACATATATTGACTTGAAAAAATTCATAAAGATCATTCAAATTATAATAAATATTGTCCATAAATTATAAATTAGTTGATCTTGATGGTTTCCGAGAAAAAAAAATTAAAAAAGCTTAATAAAACAACCGTCACATAGGAAGACCCCCTTAAGAGTTTGATGTAAAAGAAGTTGATGGATTTCGCAGTAACTAATCAGTTATTTAGCAACTTTTGATTTAATATTATAAGAAACAGAAAATACTAATATTATTTGATTGCGTATCCTCTTATCATTATTATATCAATATCTTTTGCTCATTTGGCTTATCGCTAAGTTTTATCAAATGTGGAAAATAATCATTTATTACTCTTATTGCCTTAGAAATATTAAAAAAACAGTTTCTTCTTAGAAGGATAAGACTGTTTATTATTATTTATTATATTTTCTTTTAATATTATTTAACATTTAACTATAAAATGAATAATATTAGTTGGTAAATAAGATACAAACTGTATTTTTTATTTTCATAATTGCTTAATATTAATAACAATAAATTTCATTTTTTCTTGAACATTTAAAAACTTATTTTTAATCAATATTAATTTATTAACAACTTCTTCATCATTGTCCTCAGATATGTTAATAGTAACGATGGTCTCATTATTAAAATCAACGATATTTTTTTCAGATACTATCTTAACATTTGTAAGTGCTTGTTTCATATTTTTGATCTCTTGATATTTTAATTGTTTAATTTCTGTAATATCGTTTAATATCTGAAGTATTTTTTGTCCTTTGCTATTACTCTCTGTATTCATAATTTCATCTATTTTGTCATATAGCATTGCAATTTCTATATTTTGCTGTTTAATCAATCTTTTTTTCTCTCTGCTGCAATCACTATTATTAATTTCTGACATTTTGAGTTTTATGATATTTTCTTGTAGCAGAAATTTAATGGCATCTAAAACGCAGAAGAATAATATATTATATACTAGTGTATCATTGTAATTAATTTCAATTTTAGTATATTTTATAAAGAACTGATTATAAAAAAGTTTAGAAATTTATATTTCAAGAAGAAATGTTGTTTTCCTTACTTAAAAAAACTGATGGATGTGGAGCTTTACCGAGATTTTTATTTAAGGTTCTGTGATAACTCTCGCAAAAATTGTTTGTTCGGTGTTTGAATCTAAAAACTGAATACTTTTGAGGCCCAACGTTTTTTATCCAATAATTCCTATAATATTTCAATAATTTCTGAAAATACTCTCCAAATTCTTGTAATACGTCATTTTCCAATAAATTAAATGTGTTTTCTATGAGATTATTTGGCAATAATGCTAGGCTTATTAGTTTTTTAATTACGATGAATCTTTCTGGATGCGTTAGCTTGTTCACTTTTCTATTTATTATACCGTACTTTTTTGCATTTCTCATTAAAGCCTACAAGATAGAATAACTTTACCCTATTTAAATTTAAATGGTATAATTTATGAAATATACTTGAGCATAGTGGAAATAACAATGTGTTATTTGTATTGATTCAAAAACACTTTTGATGGAATTTTCTAATGCTTGTTCGTAATCTGTCATGGAAATTTTAGGATTGAATAATGGAAAAGTTTGTCTTATGAAACGAAAAACATCAATGTAGGTTTGCCGGTTTTTAATTTTCATCAAAATCCATATACATGGTATTGCTTAAATGAAAATTTATATATATGTTTAAAATTATAAGAGAATTATGTGTGTTTTTTATATTTAACTTAACGAATTTGGTATGTATACCTTTGACATAATTTCTGTTTTCATTTACGGTCATGATAGTCGTTAATTGAAGATTTTTATCAATAAATCCTGGAACACATTTATATGTTCCATCGATAAAAATATACTCAACTTTTGAGCTAATTGCATGCAGCAAACGGGCATCATATATTAATACTGTATTTATTCCTTCCTGTTGGTCCAAAATTTTTATATCAAATTCAAAATTTTCCTGTTCCAACCCTTTATATGTTAAAACATTTTTATTTTGTTCTAAAAACATTCCAAATTCGCTTAAAGTTTTTTCTTTAAAAACAATTGTCTTTCTTGCTTGTGTTTGTTTAATATATCTTTGTATGGTTCGTCTGCATTTATTAAATGGAATGCCAAACCCAGTTGAAGGATCTCTATAATAGAAGTAACATTGTATGTAGGAGGTAACAATCCACACTTTAAATTATTATATCATACAATCATTATATCTTAATGATCGATTAGTAGTTGACTTACTCCAATAAAGATGTGTTATAAATTTCCTTAGGCTGCGCACTAATAATTCCACTCAAACCTTTAATCTTCTTGTAAAATTTAATTTTATTGTTTTCCTCGTTATTTATAAAATGGTTATGCAAAACATTTGCAGGTTCAAAAATATCATTCCTTAAGATCCCGTGAGCTTTACAATTTAAACTTTTTCTTTTTGTACAATATAAAAATCTGAAAAAAAAATTAATCAAAATTTCGTTGAAAGTATAAATGTTAATAAAACTGTTTGAAAATAGAGACATCAACATTCTGTCTTTATATATTCTTTTTACTGAATACCTATACCCTTCAAATATCCATACTTTATATTCATTTCTTCTTGACATATTTATATTTTTAAAAAATCTATCTATTATTTTTTAGGTATGATTAGCGTTTAAACGACTTGAAGCAAACTGATTAAAACGTTTAGTTCTTATCTTGTTTCGTCTCAATTAAATCGATTTTTTTGGATTAATTAAACTCTTTCTTCGATCAACTTCTATTTACATAAAGTAATTACTCCAAAGCCAATTGTTGTAATTAATAAATTAATATTGATTAAAAATAAGTTTTTAAATGTTCAAGAAAAAATGAAATTTATTGTTATTAATAATAAGCAATTATGAAAATAAAAAATACAGTTTGTATCTTATTTACCAACTAATATTATTCATTTTATAGTTAAATGCTAAATAATATTAAAAGAAAATATAATAAATAATAATAAACAGTCTTATCCTTCTAAGAAGAAACTGTTTTTTTTAATATTTCTAAGGCAATAAGAGTAATAAATGATTATTTTCCACATTTGATAAAACTTAGCGATAAGCCAAATGAGCAAAAGATATTGATATAATAATGATAAGAGGATACGCAATCAAATAATATTAGTATTTTCTGTTTCTTATAATATTAAATCAAAAGTTGCTAAATAACTGATTAGTTACTGCGAAATCCATCAACTTCTTTTACATCAAACTCTTAAGAAGTTTGCTGTCATCAGAATATCATACAATATTAGATTCGAATTACTCTGTGAGGTACTTTATGGTACTAAAACATAAATGAATTGAATAGTAATAAAAACAGTTTTCTCAATAAGCAAATTTAAAAAAATGGGCATTTTAGTTAATGTAAATTACCTTTCAATTTATACTCTCTTGAAGCTTATATGTTAGGCATTAACCTTTAGATATAAGAAAATAATGAGCAATTACTATAACGTATAATTGTAATGAGCTCATCATTGACACGTACAATGTCCTTCATGTTAGTACCAAATATCATAAATTTAATAAATATTTTAGTGTTACTTTAGGATATATTTTCTGGAATCTGCATACAACATAGCCTCTGGTTTAAATTAATTCACTGATCCTTCTCAGTGTAATTTCAGTTGGGAGATTGGCAATATTTGCTAACCAACTTATTATCACTCTCTCTTCTAAAAGAAAAATACAAAAATATATACTCCGACTTATTGAATTTAAATACGTGAATGAACAGTTATTATTCCTAACTAATAAAATTGTGAGAATCTTCTCATACCTGAATTAAATTAAACGGAGCAATGAAACAAGCAGTAAAATAGTCCTTGTACAAGAAGCCATCCCATTAGAACAAACATTCCTTTCACACATTTTCCATTAAATTCTGCTGTAATTTTCCAAAATCCATTCACCACCTTGTAATAGAGTTTAGTATTGTAAGAATGATTGCAGGGACTTATCGAAAACTTCATTAAGGAACAGGAAAACAGCTGGCTTCAATCGTAGATAGTAGTAAACTAGGCTAACCTGCAAAAAGTGCATCCTCTAATTCATTCCTCTATTTCCTAGAAAAAGAAAGACAATTTTTAACAAAGAAATTGATCTTAATGTTGCCATCATATGAAAAGACACATTTTCTGAAAAGTACAAATTACTTATCTGATGACAGATCCTTTTCCAATTTCAGTACTTTACAAAACGACTTGCAGTTTTGAAACTCTATTCCCATTTAATCCGATTAAATTTGTTTCTTGTATTGCTGAATTATTAACTTCAGTATATTCGTCGATTTATTTATACTTCATGAAACACTTCCCTCTTTTAATCAATGTTAATCAACTTATTTTGACGTTTCGATGTAAACATTAGTTAAATTTTATTTTGCCACCTGTATTACACACATATTTCTACCCATACATTACAGCTTTTAATATAGTTCCAAACAAACTATACCATTTTATCACTGCTGCCAACCGCGCAACATTAAAACACCAATACCTTTAGGATATTTGTCGCCGACCCGTCCCTTCACAACGAACAGTCATCGGATGAAGAGACTGAATCCGAAGAGGAAACCGATGCGGACTCGTGCTTAACACCTACCGCAACATCTGAACCCTGAACTTTACTCTCCCCTCTCCTGCTAAAATAAATCCATAGGACGCTCCACCTGGATACCTAGTGATTTTGAAAAACCCGAAGATGAACTCTCTGGCTCCGACGCCGAGTCGGATATCACCGTAGTGGACGCTACCCAAAACAAAACCATGCCACCCCCTCGATATGATCCATCCCTAGATCCTGGTCTCAGCCGTATTGAGCCCAGTCCTATCTCAGAGAAATTACCCTCTAGCTTTTCCCCTAACCCTAGGAGATGTAACATAGGAACCTCCGCTTATGTTCTGGGTCACCGGCCCAGCAACATCGTCCATCTGATCGCATCTGACTGTTCCTTCCAAGACCCCATTAGCCAAGTGCTAATAGAAACCGGAAGAATCGACCTGAAAACCCTAAAAAATCATCCTTTTCCTCTTGGGTCCGTTCAAGACTTTCCCTATAAAACCACCAAGATCATCCTGGTCATTACCCATCCCCGCGAATTAATCCCCGCCAGCGACGAAGAAATTCATAATTCTCTGAAAAAGCTAAAAGATTTTGTCCACAAGAATAAAATTACAAAGTTCAGCATCGGTCCGTATAAACTCGGAACCATCCTGCTGACGGCGCTTTATTTGAGCTCCGTCTTTTCCCTTGCGTTCCACGATGACGATGTCGAAATCACTATCTGCACAGGTGGAGTTGTGACTCCTCCAGTTCAGATGAGAAGACACATCATTCTGGAGTATCATGGAGGCTTAGTTGGAGGTCGTAAGGGAGTGACCAAGACATATCATAGGATTAGGGAACATTATAATTGGCCCGGTCTCCATAAGGATGTTCAGAGCATTGTACGATCCTGCGATAGCTGTCAACGACAGAATCTTGTTCGTGTGAAACCCAAACTACCAATGCTTATAACGGACACCCCCTGTGCCCCCTTTGACAAAGTAGCCTTAGACACTGTAGGCCCTTTTCCTATTACACCCTCCGGGATTTTACATGTTTTAACCATGCAGTGTAATTTGACTAAATTCTGCATTGATGTCGCAATATCCAATATTCGCGCCGCTACCTAGGCTGACGCATTTTCGAGACACTTTGTGGCGCAATTCGGACTTCCGCGTGCCATTCTCACGGATCGAGGCACCAGCTTTTTAGGAAAATTACTCAAAGGCGTAACCTCTCTTTTCAAAATGAAACACCTGACTACCTCCGGTTATCGACCCCAGACCAATGGATCCCTGGAAAGAAGTCATCTGGTGCTCACTGAATACCTAAAACATAACATCAACCAATACTCGGACTGGGATTTATTCATCCCCTTCGCCATGTTCTCCTATAATACTTCCGTGCACGAAGCTACAGAGTTTACGCCATATGAAATAGTTTATGGGCGCAAGGCTCAGTCCCCCGTCTCCGCCTATGCGATCGAGGAGTTATTAACCTACGACGCATACGCACAGGAGCTGGCTCAGCAGTTAACCCAGCTTCACGCTTTAGCCCGAGAACGCGAAGTCCAAGTTAAGGAAAAATCTAAAGAGTATTATGATCGAAAGGCTGCCGTTATCTCATATTCCCCTAGAGATTTGGCCTATGTCCTACGAGAACCTAGAAAACATAAACTAGACTCCCAGTATATCGGGCCATACATCATAGATTCGATCAACGATAAGCACAACGCTATCCTCCTTAATGACGCTGGAGTTCCCATCACTAAACATCTGAACAAATTAAAGCCTGTCCCCACACCCCCCTTTCCAACCCTCACCTCTACTAACAATGAAACCTAATGCACATACTACTTTCTTTTGT
This sequence comes from Prorops nasuta, assembly GCF_024137725.1. Lineage (NCBI taxonomy): Eukaryota > Metazoa > Arthropoda > Insecta > Hymenoptera > Bethylidae > Prorops > Prorops nasuta. The sequence goes on from NW_027116810.1 coordinate 2,356,772, forward strand.
AGGAGCGACTCTTGGTTATAATTAGCGTTTACTCGACTCTTGCAGCATAATTAGTGTCTACTCGATTACCAGCTTACTAGCGATTATTCTCGAGATTATTCAACCTCCCTAAATCTACTTCACTTCCACATTCAGTCTATCTGGACCAACCAACTCGAACCATTAAGGGACGACACTGCCCAAAGACCACCGAAGGAAACTGCTGAAGAACTCTGGGCTATATATATATATAAGGTGGAGAGAAGAGAGAAGCCGATTTCAGAAGGAAGCCTGGTCCACCCGCAGATCGCAGAAACCTATTTTCGCAGAAAAACGCTAACTTCAGGCCGGGTAAATTGAACCGCAGAAATTGTCGGAACGGCATGTCAGTAACGTCGGTATTTTGCGTGCTCGGATTGATATTAGCTTAAACGGTGTATAGAAAATAGTTTGACAGGGGAAGGTTATGTTATTAATAAAATGCAGAAATAATCAGTTGTGGAGGAACAATAAAGAGCTCAAATTTGTTGCATAAAAGTGCACTTGCTGTTACTAGTGCGAACTGTAATCATAAACAAGTCACGATGAACAAATATCAGATGACTATTTCGTATATCATATGAAATTATATAATTCTTTTATTTTAAAAGAGATTGATTCTTTGTGTCTTGTATGTTACAGATTGCTTCCTGTATTTTAATATATAGAAAGCAAAATAAGTTTCTTCATTCATGAAGGTTTTAATGGATTACTTGAAATGAAAAGGTCCAAGAAGACACAAGATTACCTAAATATTGGCTATACGATGGAACTTTATTATTGTTGCATGTGCGATTTTAGTTAATATGGATGATGCATTATGGCAAGCTGTTACGAGTACTTGTGAGTAAACTTTATTTAAGCTATTTTAAAAGCTATGCATCACAAGACCACAGGGACTGTATATTTTTTCTAAAACTGGTTAAGAACATCTTCATAAAGAATTATGTTTATATATCTTATGTTTATTTTCAGATAATATTTTGCAATGACGGGTCGTGGTCTGTTAAAATTTGAAAATTGGGTGAGAGATAAAAAGTTTGGATATATCTATGCAGCTTCTAGCCCCGGTTAGCTAATTATTTTTATCATTATATTAATACAATTATTTATTGAAATCTATCGTTATAATAATATTTCATTTTTAATTTTAGTTGTTATAGCAAAAAAGATTCTGGTTCAACTGTTGTGACGAAGTATAATGTTCGTCACTTATATGTATTTTGTCTTTTCAGTTAGTCCGGAAAACGGGAGGGGGAACATCACCTGCCGGGTTTAGCGACAATCATGCGTATTAATCTTAATCGCGGTCGATGAGAAAACAGATCCGCGCGTGCGCAGAATACATTGTCTCGCGTGCCATAATTGCCGGACAACACTCGCATTTTTGGGCCCTACGTAGCCGGTTGTGTGCCGTAGTTGTGTCTTGTTGAGTCGTTAAGGGTACCCCTCTGTTTAGTATTTTCTATTTCTTCTCTACTTGTAATAGTGCGCCATAGCGATTTCACTGAAAGGATTCCCTGGTTATTAAGGAAAAAAGGTGTAGCATGGTAAATGGACCCGATACAGGAAGCATGGAAGGAAAGCAGAACTTGGGAAGAACCGTCTAGCACGTGGCAGTCCTTATAAAGGCCCCTGCATGGATCCCCATTTTGTCTGCATATATAGTTGATTCCAGGTAAAGCTGACTTCGAACTTGCGAAGTCAGGTTTCCTTAATCTTATACTCCTCTTTCCTTGAGTTTCGTCCGGCATTATTACTCGTATGATTCTTCTTATATTTGTATTCAGCGTATATCAGGTATTTTCTAATTAATTAATTTGGATATTGCTCCTTTTTATTAATTGTTACGTTTTCGGGAGCGGTTTAAGAGCAGTGGGCTAATGGACGGGTCGCGAATCGCGTAGGGATTGCCTGTATTCTAGGAATACGTTGTAGGACGGGGTGTAATCCCTCGTCGGAGAAAGGCGATCCAGAGCCTTCTCGAAGTTTTCCCGACGCGAGCCCGTTCGAATATCCTTGCCCTAGCCGTTTCCCCGTTATTTTAAGTAAAATTTACAAAGCGTCTTGGTTCCCGCATGAGACGAGTCTCAAGCCGGTCAGCCGCGGAGGGTCATATTAGCGGATTTAGCAAGCTGGCGCCCAACACCTTGTAAACGGTTTATTGTACGTGATCTCCTTTTCATTATGGTGTATTTAATATAAATAACAAGTTTATAAAATTAACTATTGTCATTTTAATACAACGTAGGGAATACCCTATTGTATCTATGAGAACGTTTGCTGATCCGTAATAATTAAAGTAAAGCTGTATTTTTAGAAACTAATCATTTGCTTATTTGATTACCCGGCCAATAACTCCCTCCGTGTGCCTTGTGCGTCGGTTCTGGTCACTGCCTATCCCCTGGCAAACCAAGGCCCATAAGTGATACTTTTCGTTTCTAGGTAATAACCTTAGTGAAAGCACTTATTTGGCCAGGCCGCGAAATACGACGTTACAAATGGCGCCCAACGTGGGGCCCGCCAAGATGCTTAGGGGATAAAATTTTACGTTTCTTTTATTAATTAATTTCGTTATTTGTATTTAACCCTTATTATAGCTATTAACCGTTATTGAAATATTATATTTCAGTCAATAATAAGTTTATTGTAGGAAACTTGGAGTCGAGCATCGGTCGTGTAGGCTTAGATGACGCGAGGTCGCGGACGAAAACAACGTTTGTTTACGTTCGCGCGCTCGAGCTTGCTGCTTCGCCGTGTTTTTATACGCGTTATAGAAAGTCGAAATATTACACGGGAATATTACACAGTACTGGGAAAAATAATTTCCAAGTACTAGTAGCGGTACCTAACGCAGTAGTATCCACAGCAGTTCTCATCGCCGACGAAGTTCGAGGAAAGATTCCCTGCATGATTTCCCTAGATATATGTAGAAGTAGTTAGCTACAATTGCTTTAAATGCTCTTCACATTTTCTTTTTTGCAATTTAAATGATTAGCTGTTAGCTCTGGCATAATCAATCCGATAAATAGCCATTAATCGCTAATACCCTATAATTAAACATTAATCATTGGGTGCTTAATAAATTGTTCTTTTTTTTTTACCCTTGCGTATATTCGATTATTTATTGTTTATTATTATTAATTAGGTTAAACGTTACTGATATATAATCAAGAGATACCTCTGTAGGAAAAATCCATAATTATAGGAAAGTATAAACTGTAACAATTGTTAATTAATTATTGGTGTTTGTTTCCTAAATAGGGGTCTATTAAGCCTATATTCAGCTTTGTAGTTATTACTGTCTTTAATTTTGCATAATTGAGGGATGACCCTGTAGAGGAGACTCTTGATTGTAGATCAAAGCAAAGAGCGCCTGAAATTTATTTCTTTATCTATTTACCTTTTATCTTCGTCTTTATATACTTTACATTATTTTTATTTTTGGCGTGATTATTGCCTATATTGTTATATGTACCGCATACTTGCTTTTGCCCTTTCATAGCTCTTTGCTCAAGTGAGTACTATAGTACATCAAGCGCTGTTCGCTCCCAACCTTTGTATCCTAGGTTCATTAAGGTATAGAATTAGCTAACCCCTCAATTGCGACCTACATTTGTCACCGCCTTCCTTGACCACCAAAAACCGCAAGATGAGCTCATCAGAGAAAAGTAGCAGTAACCGGGCTAAGCGAGCTCGGAAGAGACACCAGAGTAAACGCACCGAACAGGACATCCGAGAAGAAGTTTTGGCGCTGCCTTTTGGCGATCTGATACGGACATTGGAAGAAGGGGGATTGAACACAAATTCTGGACTTAATCAACTACCGGACCGATTGGTTAGATATTTGAAAAGAAAAGAACTGGGATTCAACGCCGCCAGATGGGATGCTAACCGAGATGAAGTCGGAGCAATAGGTTTCACCCTACCCAAGAAGAACGTCTTCGAACCAGTTCCACTTGAAGAAGCTACTATGGCCACACCAGCAGAAACCACCATAATTACAGTAGCTACAGCGGAAGTACCAGCCTTAGTCATCACCTCAACAATGACCACCATAGCATCTATCACTGCGGCAGTCCAAACCGTCAGCTGTTCACAAGGATCAGTTTCCTGCGAAATGCAGAAATTCTCACCAATTCTGCCATATTCTACTAGGACGTATCATACAGGAGTGAATACCCTTCCACATATAACTGTAGCCCAACGGTGGAATTTAGATCCGTTCCCACCTTCTGGATCCAGAGAGAGATAACCATTTGGGAGAGAGGAAGAGCCCTTACCGAATTCGCTAACGTCGATGCCCCCTACTCAAGAAAAAGGTTCCACCGATACATCTACCTTGAAGAAAGACATGACACGGACATCGCCAGAGGAAGCTGAGACAACGCGAATCCAAAGCCTCGCTACAGCCGCCCTAGAAGAATTTAGAAGCCTCTCTATGGAACTTCATCCTGCCAGCAGAGACACCCATGTGGGTGATTTAGCCAGTAATTGGCCCAGCCTAGAAACAAACTCGAGGAAAACCTGTCGTTTCTGTCATGGAGCACGAAATAGCCATGAGCCAGAGTTACTTACTGAAATCAGGCCTTCACCTTCACAGGATCTACTTATTCCAACTCAACAAGCGTCATGGCCACTAGAATCACCTCCTGCACCTCGATCGCGAAGAATAGGACCCCCTAAAGATCACAGAGGACCAGCCCTTCATCGAAACCAACGAGCAAGAGATCAACTCGAAACGACCTATCGACATGCATCCTTCTCAGATGAGTCTCCTTCAAACACCACCGAAATCCAGTCAGATAACTCCAGTAAATTATCAACGAGCAGCCATCGACGCCAACGTCTCTCGAGGAGGATAGCCAGAGGAAATCAAGCGATAGACACTTTGCATAAATGGAAGATTTCCTATATGAATGAAAGAAAAGAGAATGCCTACTCTTTTCTAGAACGTCTTGATCGTTGCTGCCAAGGATCAGGGCTACCCTACAGCGATCTGGTTAGGGTACTACCTGTAGTCCTATCCGGAGAAGCCGAGAAATGGTATCGGTTGGAAGGGCAACACTGCCGCACTTGGGAGAGCTTTGAGAAAAAGTTTAAACACCGATTCGCTTCAAAGGAGTCTCAAAAACGGATCAAGGATCAAGCCTATTCACGCCTCCAAGGAGAACAGGAAGGGATCCAGGAATTTGTAGAAAACATGAAAACAATATTCTTTTACTTAAAACCTCCCCTCAGTGAGAAGAAACGTTTGTCTATAATCTATGACAACTTACTGCCGGCATACACCAGGCACTTCCTTAAGAGTGAAATCACTTCTCGCCGAAAGTTGGTCCGCATTGGTCAGGAGCTGGAACAACGGTGGGCAAAAATTAAGAACCGTCGAATTAATACTGCCCAACCAGGAATTATACCTATCCCCAGCGCAATTTATGCCCGGCCTTTAAAAACCAACGATAAGTGTGCTCCGCTCAAGGAAGAGGAAGAGGTAAAAACGAAACCTAAGGGTAACGAACAACGACCCAGCAAGCCTGCTAGAAAACCAAAGCTAAAGAGTTCCACGGATATGTCTTCCAAAAGTGACCCCGCATTGGCTAGTATGAAAGAAGTTAAGGTTCGACAGGAGAAATCGGGAGGATCCGGGAAAGGGCTAAAGGATCAAGGCACTCTGACTGTCATTCCAATACCAGTCACCTCACAAGGAATGAGACAATACATAGTGCTACCACCATTACCACCAGGAGCGGATAATTGGCGATTGGTACCGGCTGTGACGACTACCATCGGCACTCAGACGTCTTCTACCATATCTACCATTCGCTATACTCGGGAGAACAGTCCCTGCCACATTTGTCGACAGCTCGGCCATTGGGCCCCAGAGTGTCCCTGCTTATGGAGACTTCGACGGTCTGTTCCAAAAATACCAATTGATTTTGGTAGTCGGAATCAACCACCAGGAAGCGCAATGGGATGTGAACGACTGAGGGCAATGTTATCTCGCTTAAACAACCAAGGGCCTGTGCACCTTCAGAAACATCCCTCTTGACCTCGGATAACCCCTAGATACAACCACAAGAAGCGAACCAGTGCAATCAATTAGGACTACTCTAAAGAATCAACAGGATAATCCTTTTCAGGGAATTCGCCTTAATACTTTATTTTTCAATGAAGATAGGAGTTTATCATTAGCAGCTGCATTAGAGGGAGGAGCCGAAGATTCGTGTCTGGGACAACGATCATCCAGATTGAAGAAGGACTCGTTTAACTCACCAGCACGATATCAGAAGAGGAAAGGAGATAGCGGCGATTCCCCTACTAATAAAGAAACAGCTAGTTTTAGAATAGATATTTTTTCCCTTTTCTTTTTGTATTCATACTTCAGGTCTTGTATACCTTAATACTTATTAAGCTCGATAATAATTGTAAAGATCTACTTATGGATCTCCGTTCTCCACCCGTGTCCCTTTCGTGAAACCCCGGGTTTCGTTTTAGGGAGGGGGAGTGTGACGAAGTATAATGTTCGTCACTTATATGTATTTTGTCTTTTCAGTTAGTCCGAAAAACGGGAGGGGGAACATCACCTGCCGGGTTTAGCGACAATCATGCGTATTAATCTTAATCGCGGTCGATGAGAAAACAGATCCGCGCGTGCGCAGAATACATTGTCTCGCGTGCCATAATTGCCGGACGACACTCGCATTTTTGGGCCCTACGTAGCCGGTTGTGTGCCGTAGTTGTGTCTTGTTGAGTCGTTAAGGGTACCCCTCTGTTTAGTATTTTCCATTTCTTCTCTACTTGTAATAGTGCGCCATAGCGATTTCACTGAAAGGATTCCCTGGTTATTAAGGAAAAAAGGTTGTAACGTTGCGTTCTCGCAACGTTACTATAGCTGCCATCTAGCGCTTTGCTAATCTCAAGCGCTAGATAGGCGGGTCGCGCACGAACTAGGGAGTCATCAACCGATAAGTATTGATCTAGGATCGATAACTTGTCGGCTCCCTAGTGCCGCGCGATGGGTGTAGTGGGGCAGCGGCGGGACAGGCGCAGGGCCTGACCTGCTCCCGCGGACTGCCCCGACACACGTAATTTAGATGTCAAAGGTGACACAGAGTGTACAAAAGTGCCCCGCCGCCGATATAGTGCGACCCCACTGACAGCCGCCACGCAAACGAGAGGGAAGAAAAAGGTGCAGCGACTGCCAGGGAGCCGCGAACCCATATCGGACGACAGGACATCCCAGCCCTTCGGGTCTGCCACCAAGGGCGAGAGCGAGAGAAGGAGAGAGAGAGAGAGAGAGAGAGAGAGAGCGGAGAGGAGAGCGAGATAGAGAGAGAGAGCCGAGAGGAGAGCGAGATAGAGAGAGAGGGAGATAGAAGAGAGCCAGCCCTTGTGAGCCGAAATTAGGGTGATTATTCGTGTATTGTTAAAGTCCTGTGACGTCCCGGGGTGTGCTAGAGCTTTAGGGCTCGTAGCACCGAACGGTTTTATAGGGAACCGCTGGCCCGGCTCACCTGTCAAGGGTAAGCGGGCAACTTAGCGGAGTGGTCATCCCGTCGGACCGATAACGCATGTCCTAAATTGTAAAAGCGCGACAGAGTAAAAGTGTTCGCGATTACTTCAATTCGTCGTGCGTTAGACCGTTGACAGGGACGTTCCCTTCAGTTAGTTCAAGGCCGCGGACTTAGTATCCTTATCGTGAGGACTCGCGACCTTAGGTTCGAGAGTAAACAAGCCGGGTCGTTGTTGTGTTCGAGTACGCGGGAACGGAGTGAGTGCGAATAACCGTCGCGTGACGCGCACGCGCGGGACGAGGGACTTATCCGCGTAGCGTCGCGCGGTAGTTAACTTAGGAATCCGCCGGTGGCGCGCGAGTACCGCGCGACTCGGTGGGACCGCCGCGAACGCCACTAGTGGCTCGAGCGCGAGGTTCTCTCGTACGTCATCGGGACTTCAGCCGCGTTCGCACCACTTAGGCCGCGTCCACACGTAGGACCTAGCGTGACTCCCCAATACCGTGTAACGCGAAGCGGAGAGTGTATTGAGAAGTAATTTTATAATAAAGAGGGTTTAATCAAAAATTAGCGAGCTATTATATTAGCACCCCATTCCCCACATTCGCGTACGAGGGTTAGAACCCCCTCTGGATAAATAAATATTCGGGTATTATCAAAAGTACATCGAAGGCGCCCGGGTCTAATAGGAAGTCGCCTATTGGGACGCGAACGCGATCGGTGAGGGATCACTCCTCCCTCCCCTTCTATACTATCCCTAGGGATAGCCAGTAGCGTCACAATTTGGCGCCCAACGTGGGGCCCACGGAGTGAGGTCTCGTACGCGGGGTAGAGTGCTAATTTTTTTTTTGTTGGATTTGAGAATAGTTTTTTTTTAGGAATTTTTTTTTGGGGATTGAGAAAATTTTTTTTGCTGTTCTGGTAGGTCGAGTGGCGGAAAAATTTTTTTTCTCGCACCCCTACCGAGGATAGAATTTTTTGCGGGATTAGGAATTTTTTTTTTGTTGTTGGTTGAGCGATTAGTATCGGAAATTGAAAATTATGTCGGATTCCGACAAATCGAGTGGAATGTCAGTACGCGATCCGGAAATATTAACGGAACGGAACGAATTACGACGGTACGCGAAAAATATGCCGCGTAGTAAATTAATCATTGCTTTGAAAGACGCGGAGCTAAACACACGCGATAGCTCGGAAGATCAACTACGCGATCGATTTGTGCGTCATAGGTTACGTGAGAGTTTCGGACCGGAAGCAGCTCAGTGGAATCCGCGAGTGGATGAATTGGAACCATTCCACCCCGCCGTCCCACCTCAGCCGCTTCCAACACCTTCGGCGATAAAAACCAACGATGACGAATTAGCGACACCGAAAACGAACCCGAAATTAAGTCGGCAATCGGAAGATGCGCTTCGTGAATTATTTGAGACCCCGCGGGGAGGGGAAACGTCGCGACAGATAAACATGTCAGAAGAGAGTAGCGACTCGAATTTGACGTGTATTGATAAAAATCGCAAACTAACGCCGAAACCGAAACGAGGGGTTACGTTTGAATCAGATTCAGACCGGTCGGGCTTCCGAAGGCGTGATCTTGATGAGCGGTCTTCGGAACCACCCAACCGAACCCCAGCGAACCCGGAGTATTCGAGGGAACGAAATGCGCCGGTAGGAGTGGGAAGTTCCGCATTAGGAGCGGTTCCGCCCGAATTACTAGCTAGCATCGTGCAGTTAGTAATTGCGTATCAGTCGGCAGGAGCGCAAGGGTCTGCACCGGTCGAAAGGGCACCGGAGATGCCTCAACCCCGCGAAATTAGTAGAGATTCGCCGGGAACAAGCCGGGGTGCGACTAGTCGCCGTCGACAACCCTCTGAATACCGATCGCGAAATAGATCATCGAGTTCGGAAAGATCGAGCGAGTCTAGCTCACGATACTCCAGCCGGAGAGGAACACGGGTAATAGATGCTTTCCGAAAGTGGGGTATTCGATTTAAAAATCACGATGCTGACGACGCCGAAGACTTTATAGAGAACTTAGAACATTGCCGCAATGTTTCCGACCTGACGTTTAGCGAGATTAGAGAAACTCTCCCAGTCGTGTTGAGCGGGGAAGCCAAAGCCTGGTTTAAGGTCGAAGGCAGCTCCTGCTCAACCTGGCGTGACTTTCGCGAGGCCTTCCTCAGCCAATTTAGGGATGAGGAAGATAACGACGCGAAATGGGAGAAGGCGCGACAACAGACACAAAGGGAGGGCGAATCGATCAAGGCGTATTTGGTGCGTATTCGGTCGATTATAAAAGAAATTAGACCGACCCCTTCCGTCTCGGTTCAATTGGACCTGGTTTATCGAAACCTACGTCCCAATTACCGCCGTAGAATGTTTCGTAGGGATTTTGATTCATTCACGGGTTTGCGCGAAATAGGTCGGGAAATAGAGAAGAACGCGGAGATAGACAAGGCGTTTAAACCACCGCCTGGAGCTACGAAAACGCGCGAAGAGGATAAATCGGCGCGTAAAAATCGTGAAGCTCTCTCTGCAGTTTCCGAAAAACAGCCCGAAAAACAGAAAAAAGGCGACGCATCCGGCAAGAACGCGAAGAAATCGGACGAGGAGAAGCCGAAAAAGAAGAAGTCGCGTTCAAGGAGAGGAAAACGCGGTAAATCCAAACGACGCTCGTCTGGATCAACCAGCGACTCTAGCTCGGGGTCAGATAGTTCGCGGGAATCTCCTAAGAAATCGTCTAGGAGATCGTCCCGAAGACATTCTGAAAAAGGGAGTAGGAAAGAGAGCTCAAGCCATAGCGGACACCGTAGCAGTTCGTCGGACGAGCTAGGTGCTATCGCTGCAGCTCCAAAACAAGGTCAGCGAAGACCAACCTCCTCCTCACGAGCGCCGGGAGGACATGTAGCGGGTCAGTCGCGATATCAGGATCGTGGGGGTCAATTCCGCGACGCAGCGATATGCCATCGTTGTGGAGGAAGAGGACACTACGCGAGAGAGTGTCCTTCGCGTGAGCCGACTCAAGCCGCGATTGCGCCTGCACCTTGGTGGGCTCAGCAAGCTGCCGGGATGCAAGCGCCGATGCCACCGCAAACGGTGACCACACCCGCGCTGTCTTATAATCAAGCGCAGTGGCCACCGACAACGTCCGCGTCGACAATAGGTCAGAGCCTATTGAATAATGTATACGGGAATGTGAGAAATCCGGGAAACGGGCAGTAGGGCTCGCGGAGGAAGCTCGCGCGGGCCCGGCTGATAATCTTCGTAAATCGGGTAGGACAGTACGATTTACTGACCCCGAATCGTGGAGGGACTCATCGGTGAGTAGCACGGATTACGAAGATTACGCGTCGGAAAGCGAACAAAAAGATTTGCGGGACTCTTCGACCTCGGAGTCAGAAGATGAACCTAATGCGACGCGACCGGACTTTAGCGCCGAAGATTCTAGTGAAGAGAGCGTTTATAGTTTTACCTCAGAAGTAGGAAGACGACCTTCATTAGGAAGTAACCCTGAAGATTCGATAAATGAAACGGAACCGAGTAGTTTATCCGATCATTTGTGTGCTTTGGACGAATTATTGCCCAAGAAGCGCAACGCGACTCTTGGCCAGGTAGGGGGGAAAGGGAACATCATAATCCGAACTCGTCGCTGTGTTCGGAGTGATGCGTTCCCTAATCAACCGAATACCGATGGCCGCTATTATTTGCAGTTAGAATTATTTGGACAAATTTTTCCTGCACTAATAGATACGGGAGCATCGCGATCGTACCTCGGACATCGAACGCTGGAAAGAATCCAAGCGAAGATTGACAGGTCGCAAGATAGAGTTATGCGTACTGCCGATGGTACGGAAACGCGAGTAATAGGGGTTATTGCGCTAGAATTAGAGTTAGGGAAAACGAAAAAAGTCATGTATTTCCGCGTGGTACCGGTTTTAGACTACGACTGTGTCCTCGGTATGGATTTTCTCCGATTATTCGGAGTTTTAATTGATACTTCGCGCGATTTATGGCAAACGCGCGACCGAGTAAATTTGAGATTCGCGAAAATAAACGCGGCAAGCTCAAATGAGACACACGTATCTTCGTGTTTTGCTATCGCTGAAATGACTAGCGAGCAAAACGCGGTATTAGAGAAGTTTCGAAGCGATAACTTCCCCGAGATATTTGGACCAGTCCCGGCGACTACCCTGGTCAAACATCATATAGATGTCCAGGGTCAGGCTCCAATCCGCCAAGCGGCAAGGAGAGTGTCGCCGGTGATCTATAAAGTAGCGCACGAAGAGGTCGATAAATTATTGGGTGAAGGGATTATCGAACCCTCCACGAGCGCGTGGGCCAGCTGTCCGGTTATAGTACTAAAACCGGGCGGGAAATATCGATTTTGCATAGATTTTCGACGCGTGAATAAGGTAACGCGCAAAGACGCGTACCCGATCCCGCATATCGATAGCATTCTCGATAAACTCCGCCACGCGAGATACATTTCGACGTTAGATTTAAGTCAAGCGTACTTCCAAATACCGCTAGGAGACGAGAGTCGGGAAATTACAGCGTTTATAGTACCCGGAAAAGGACTCTTCCAATTTAGGCGTATGCCGTACGGTCTTACGAATGCCCCTGCGACGTTCCAGCGAATGATGGACCAATTAATCCCGCCTGAATTCGATCCATACGTGTTTGTCTATCTGGACGATATAATAATCGTAACGAACACGTTCGCGGAACACCTAGGATGGTTAGAGCGTGTGTTGAATATTATTCGATTCGCGGGTCTAGAAATCAATCGCGAGAAAAGTAAATTTTGCAGGTCGGAGGTGCGGTTCCTTGGGTATCTGATAAATCGTAATGGTTTAGCCCCAGATCCCGAGCGAACCGCGCCATTAATGAATTATCCGCCGCCAAAAGACTTAAAAACACTACGCCGATTCCTAGGGATGGTTGGTTGGTATACACGCTTCTTACCCAACCTGTCGAAGGACAAAATTCCACTCGTCTTGTTATTGCATAAAGGCGTGCGCTGGCATTAGGATCAAGAGCAACAGACTTCCTTTGAGCGATTGAAGGAAGCGCTGTGCTCGGCCCCGGTCTTGGCAAGGCCCGATTTTTCGAGACCTTTCCAAGTACAGACAGATGCTAGCGACTATGCAATAGGAGCAGTATTAACTCAGCGACACGGAACTGAAGAGCATCCGATTGTATTCGCTAATCGAGTACTATCCAAAGAGGAGCGGAATTACACGACGACCGAGAAGGAGTGTCTCGCTGTCGTGTGGGCAATTCGGAAACTAAGACCGTATTTAGAAGGCTATCATTTTACGGTTGTCACGGATCACAGTAGTTTGCGTTGGCTACACAACTTGAAAGATCCAGTCGGGAGATTAGGTCGATGGGCCCTCGAATTACAACATCATTCGTTCGATGTGGTTCATCGTAAAGGCGCATTGCATCACGTACCCGATGCATTATCACGCGCCCTCCCAGTAGGCACCGAAAATGAATGCGTCTCCGCGGTTAACGAAGAAAATAGCGAAAATTCGAGCGAAAATTTGGTCACACAGTCGCGTATCGACTTCGAGAGCGACCCGTGGTATACAGCACGACGCGGAAAAGTAATTCAGCGACCGCGGGCTTACCCAGACTGGAAAGTTGAGGGAAACCGGCTGTATTGCCATCGGCCGGACGTGATACTCGAATCGATAGGTCGCGATTATGATGCGTGGAAGTTAGTCCTCCCGCGAGAGGCTCGACTTTTAGCCCTACAGGAAGCTCACAATAACACTTCCGCAGGACATGCTGGCGTTCAGAAAACTCACGCTAGAATCTGTAAAGATTACTATTGGCCGGGAGTTTTCAAAGACGCCGTAGCATTCGTCCGCGGGTGCAAAGTCTGTCAGTAACATAAAGCTGTACAGCTTGCCCCTGTAGGACTTATGGGAACTCGGGTAGTGGAGCGACCATGGACTGTGGTTGCGGGAGACATAATGGGCCCCTTTCCACCGAGTAAGGCCCAACAGCGTTACGTAGTAGTCTTCCTCGACAACTTCAGTCGTTACGTGGAAATGCGAGCGATCCGCACAGCTGACGCCAAAAGCATCTTGAAAGCTTTTAGCGAGCTGGTTATTTACCGTTGGGGATCACCGGAAATATTTCTTTGCGATAACGGTACCGAGTTCGTAAATAAGGAAGTGACCAAATTTCTAAATGAGCATCAGATTAGGCAATTTACTATTCCGCCGTATCACGCGCAAGCTAACCCGGTAGAACGCGTGAATCGGGTAATTAAAACGATGATTAGGATATTCGTAGAGAGCGACCACCGAGACTGGGACGTTCATCTTGCAGAATTCCGTTTCGCGATTAATTCCGCGATGCATTCGTCGACTGGAGTATCTCCCGCGTTACTTAACCTCGGTCGAGACCCAGTAATTACTCCGAATCTACGGCGAGAGATTGAGGGTTCTCGTACGATACTTAGGAGCGACCCCGAAAATTGGGTGGCGCGACTAAAACGTCTTCCTTTGATTCATGATATCGTGCAGGTAGAGATAGAAAAAGCGAGTGCTCGTCAAGCCCGCTATTACAATCGTGGCCGGCGCGATATCAGGTATCGGGTAGGAGACGTGGTATCGCGGCGCGGCAGACCATTATCGTCATCTGCTGATAATTTTGCTGCGAAGCTAGCACCATCGTACGAGGGCCCGTTTAAAGTAGTTCGCGTAATATCGCCGGTCGTCTACGAGCTAGAAAATCAAGGCCGTAGTAATCCGAAGGTCCACGTTTCGGATCTAAAACCGTTTGTCGCGTCGTTTTGCGTTCCGGACGTCGATGAACCGGGTGAGGAAACCGTTGCGGGGGAAGGGGACGACGACCCTGCACCTTCCCCAAAACCGACCGGTAAACGGAAAGGGACTCCGGGAAAACGGAAAATGTCGATCGTGAGCGATTCGTCGGATTCCGCCCCGTCTACGTGGACGGCACGCCTGCGTCCACGTCGAGACCCAACCTAACCCTCGCGAACCTGAGTGCGGACTTGTGTGTGTGAATGGATGAACGTGTGTGTCGCGTGATTTTTTATTTTTTTTGCGGAGAGATGACGGATGCCTCCTCCTGTTCCAGAAGATGGATCCGTACCTGCAGCAGGTGGTGACCCACTGCTGGCTTCAGGGGATTCCCCTGCCGGGCACCCTACCAGCAGTGGGCCCACCCACCGCCTACCCGCCACCCTCCCACCACCACCAGCCGGGGTACCCTCTCCCTCCGCCCCGCTATCCCGAGCGGGGTACCCCCTACCCTCCGGCCTACCCCGCAGCCCAGGCCTCTGGGTACACCGGTCCGCAGCCCGCCGGCTGGGAGGCGGAGATGAGCCGTCTGCGTAGGGAGAACGAGATGCTCCGGTGGGGAGCGGGCTACTCCCGCACCCGTTCGGACACTCGTCCTCCCGCGCAGGGGGCCTCTCGGCCACCAGCGACGGGAGTCGGACTGGCTGTACCCAAGCCTAAGAAAAAGGCGCATAGGGGCAGTCGGGGTGGCCGGAAGGGCCAGGGAAGGGCCCAGCAAAGGAGGCGGGCGGAGGAGAGAAAAAAGAAGGAGGAGGAAGAGGACGAGGCTCGACGACAACGCATCTGCGTTGCCGTCGAGCAACGAAAAAAGGAGGAGAGGGAGAAAAGGAGAAAGGAGGAGAAGGAGAAGAGGGAGAAGGAGACGAAGGAGAAGGAGCAGAAGGAGAAGAAGAGAGAGGAAGAGATGAGGGCGTGGAGGAAGGAGAAGGCGGAATGGGAGCAGGAGAGGAAAAGGAGGGAGGAGGCGATGGAGGAGGAGCTCCTCCAGTTATATTAATGTCCGTGTCCGCGTCTAGTGTTTAAGTTTTGTTTTGTATAGAGTCTTCTTTTTTTTTATTTTTTTTATATATTATATGTAGGCCGAATTGTTTTTTTTGTAATAAATGGATGTGTGTGTGAAGCGAGCGTTATTTTTTTTATTATTGTAGTATTGTAGGATTGCGCGCACCAGGAGGAATTAGATGGAGATAGGAACACCCCAGGGTCGACTTCAACCGGGAGGAAGTTGACCAACCCCCAAGTTGGTCCTAACGAGGGGGGAGTTGTAACGTTGCGTTCTCGCAACGTTACTATAGCTGCCATCTAGCGCTTTGCTAATCTCAAGCGCTAGATAGGCGGGTCGCGCACGAACTAGGGAGTCATCAACCGATAAGTATTGATCTAGGATCGATAACTTGTCGGCTCCCTAGTGCCGCGCGATGGGTGTAGTGGGGCAGCGGCGGGACAGGCGCAGGGCCTGACCTGCTCCCGCGGACTGCCCCGACACACGTAATTTAGATGTCAAAGGTGACACAGAGTGTACAAAAGTGCCCCGCCGCCGATATAGTGCGACCCCACTGACAGCCGCCACGCAAACGAGAGGGAAGAAAAAGGTGCAGCGACTGCCAGGGAGCCGCGAACCCATATCGGACGACAGGACATCCCAGCCCTTCGGGCCTGCCACCAAGGGCGAGAGCGAGAGAAGGAGAGAGAGAGAGAGAGAGAGAGAGAGAGCGGAGAGGAGAGCGAGATAGAGAGAGAGAGCCGAGAGGAGAGCGAGATAGAGAGAGAGGGAGATAGAAGAGAGCCAGCCCTTGTGAGCCGAAATTAGGGTGATTATTCGTGTATTGTTAAAGTCCTGTGACGTCCCGGGGTGTGCTAGAGCTTTAGGGCTCGTAGCACCGAACGGTTTTATAGGGAACCGCTGGCCCGGCTCACCTGTCAAGGGTAAGCGGGCAACTTAGCGGAGTGGTCATCCCGTCGGACCGATAACGCATGTCCTAAATTGTAAAAGCGCGACAGAGTAAAAGTGTTCGCGATTACTTCAATTCGTCGTGCGTTAGACCGTTGACAGGGACGTTCCCTTCAGTTAGTTCAAGGCCGCGGACTTAGTATCCTTATCGTGAGGACTCGCGACCTTAGGTTCGAGAGTAAACAAGCCGGGTCGTTGTTGTGTTCGAGTACGCGGGAACGGAGTGAGTGCGAATAACCGTCGCGTGACGCGCACGCGCGGGACGAGGGACTTATCCGCGTAGCGTCGCGCGGTAGTTAACTTAGGAATCCGCCGGTGGCGCGCGAGTACCGCGCGACTCGGTGGGATCGCCGCGAACGCCACTAGTGGCTCGAGCGCGAGGTTCTCTCGTACGTCATCGGGACTTCAGCCGCGTTCGCACCACTTAGGCCGCGTCCACACGTAGGACCTAGCGTGACTCCCCAATACCGTGTAACGCGAAGCGGAGAGTGTATTGAGAAGTAATTTTATAATAAAGAGAGTTTAATCAAAAATTAGCGAGTTATTATATTAGCACCCCATTCCCCACATTCGCGTACGAGGGTTAGAACCCCCTCTGGATAAATAAATATTCGGGTATTATCAAAAGTACATCGAAGGGGCCCGGGTCTAATAGGAAGTCGCCTATTGGGACGCGAACGCGATCGGTGAGGGATCACTCCTCCCTCCCCTTCTATACTATCCCTAGGGATAGCCAGTAGCGTCACAAGGTGTAGCATGGTAAATGGACCCGATACAGGAAGCATGGAAGGAAAGCAGAACTTGGGAAGAACCGTCTAGCACGTGGCAGTCCTTATAAAGGCCCCTGCATGGATCCCCATTTTGTCTGCATATATAGTTGATTCCAGGTAAAGCTGACTTCGAACTTGCGAAGTCAGGTTTCCTTAATCTTATACTCCTCTTTCCTTGAGTTTCGTCCGGCATTATTACTCGTATGATTCTTCTTATATTTGTATTCAGCGTATATCAGGTATTTTCTAATTAATTAATTTGGATATTGCTCCTTTTTATTAATTGTTACGTTTTCGGGAGCGGTTTAAGAGCAGTGGGCTAATGGACGGGTCGCGAATCGCGTAGGGATTGCCTGTATTCTAGGAATACGTTGTAGGACGGGGTGTAATCCCTCGTCGGAGAAAGGCGATCCAGAGCCTTCTCGAAGTTTTCCCGACGCGAGCCCGTTCGAATATCCTTGCCCTAGCCGTTTCCCCGTTATTTTAAGTAAAATTTACAAAGCGTCTTGGTTCCCGCATGAGACGAGTCTCAAGCCGGTCAGCCGCGGAGGGTCATATTAGCGGATTTAGCAAGCTGGCGCCCAACACCTTGTAAACGGTTTATTGTACGTGATCTCCTTTTCATTATGGTGTATTTAATATAAATAACAAGTTTATAAAATTAACTATTGTCATTTTAATACAACGTAGGGAATACCCTATTGTATCTATGAGAACGTTTGCTGATCCGTAATAATTAAAGTAAAACTGTATTTTTAGAAACTACTCATTTGCTTATTTGATTACCCGGCCAATAACTCCCTCCGTGTGCCTTGTGCGTCGGTTCTGGTCACTGCCTATCCCCTGGCAAACCAAGGCCCATAAGTGATACTTTTCGTTTCTAGGTAATAACCTTAGTGAAAGCACTTATTTGGCCAGGCCGCTAAATACGACGTTACACTGTATACAAGCTGGTACGAGTAGATTATTATGAATCAGTAGAAGAGATCCGTTTAGGTGATATGGCTACCATTCAGGAAATAATATATTTCTGGTTATTATGAGTCAATCTCTTTTAAAAAATCTCAACCTATCTAAATACATATATACTTATTATAGGTGTACAAGGGAACTAGTGGTGTGACTGTAGGGGATCGAGTGCTCAGAACAGCAAAGCTCTTGTCTGTTGAATTATGGCCTGATATTCTTGGCAGCATCTTCCATGGCATTCAGCACACACTCAAAGACATAAAAATAAGCTCACTAGCTCCATTTGTATTCCAAAGGGTGTTAATGTGTTTTGCTTGTCTCATATTACACATCCTGTGAATTGAAGCAATAAAATGTTAAAATTGGCAGCCACATCACTGCTCTTGATTTATTTGGAATTATTTACGAGAACACTCGTAAAGCACGGGATGTAATCTCCTGCAGTAAATATTTAACAGTCTCGAACAATTTCTACGACAAGGACTTTCCTGAATTTGTCCTACTGAGAGCAAAAGTTTATGAGATTCTTCAGGAAGAATAGAACATGTTTGAAATCGTGCAATTGATCGATAAAGCTTCCCCATTTCAAATAGACAGAATAACCTTGGAAATTGTCAAGTTGTTGAAGGACGACTTCTTGTAACAAAAAAGGTAATCGCAACGATTCGAGTATATAACGTGCATATTTTTTAAGAGTGTCAATTCGTAAATTTCACTTTCTTTTTTCTTTCTAGTTACTCGCCGTACGATCGTTTCTCCGTCCATTCTATAAAATCGTCGGAATATTTCGAAATATGATCGCTTTTTACGATATGTCTAGGCACGCCGTAGAATCAACAGCTCAGTTAAAGAAGAATAAAATTATGTGGAACGTGATTTGCGATAATATGGTAAATATTCTCCATCAGCTTAGCTCTATGAGGTTTAAGGTAAATTTATTACGACTATTTTCACATTACTGCATATCATATGCCTATCTAACTATCTATCTCTCTTAGGAGCCTATAAAAGACGGTGAAGCAAAGGGGTTTGGTCAGACTTCTATCAACGTCACGAAGACATACGACAGGCATTCATAAATCTGGAAAATTAATTCATTCGCATCATTTAAGAAATAAGTTGGTTCTACGGACTGATGGACCTCGACGATTTAAGAATGTGTCCTGGGTCATTTTCAAGATGGTAGAAAAATGAAGGAGGGTGAAAGATAACTCACTCTATCAAGAATGTCTCATCTAATTAAAAATTTTACTCGCTTAAGTTCAAACGCTTCTTTCAATTTTACATAAAGACAGTGTTCCCTATTCTTAAATTTCGTTTATAAAAAAAACACACAGGGCCTCTTATAACTGTTTTTATCCAATGAAGCTGGGACATCTTTGAACATTATTTCAGCTAGATAACAATCCTATATTGCACATTGCTGAAAAATCTTGCACGTAAAGATGGAACAATTTATAAGTAGCAAAATACATGTTGGAAAACGTTAAAACTTATTATTATGCCATTTAAAACTGTAGAATGAATCGTTTTAGTGCTTTCTTATCTGGGAGTCATTCGGGTATACGTGTAAATTGCGTATTTTACGCAGACAAAACAATCTATATATGTATGTATTATTTAACAGAAAAATCTGTAAAACTTTAAATTCGCGTGAAGCTTCGCTTACGAAGGTTGCATAGAATCGGAGTTTTGTTTTGCAGAAACAAAAATCGTGGGGAACAAACGATTATTGTATTATATAATATTATTGTATCGTGTAAAGGTGTGCGAGAAATTGTTGGTATTAAACAAAAATCTATTAATCTTACACGCGGATTGTGAGATCCTGACCTGCTCGAATCAGATGCAAGGGAGCTACAAATATGTGACGTCTTAGATCTATTTCCCGAGCAGTAAGGCCTAGAAAATGGGCTATATATGTATATACTTATATATAAATGAAATCAATAAAGCAATGAAAGTATTAAAGATTTTCAGTTGTACAAATTCATTCCTCCACATTTTGATGATCGTAGATATTGTTAAAGTAACGATAATAGTTCCTTCCTTCGGAATTCATCATAAAGGATTTGTGAACAAGTATTATGCCGTGGGCAGAGGTATATCATGGGAATGTTGAATAATGATAAATGTAAATCATTGTTTTAGAATCAACCAACGGCCTGTTACTAATGAATTGATGAAATAGATCTATCAAGGACAAGGATCTTTGAACAAAATGATAGAATTCACATAATCTCCTCCATTCCGATCGCTTCAATATCATTTCCATTGCAGAATATGTAAAAAAAAAAACAATAAAGAAGTTGTTCGCTTAAAAGTGGAATTTATTTAAAGAAGAAAACAATGAGTTTCTGAAATTTTGGTTTAATAAACATAAGCTATGATAATTATAATAATAATATAGTAACAATAAACTCCGCGGTATTTACATAAACGGTATATTACAGGTCAAGTATATTTCCATAGTTGTAATCCATAGACACTTTCCTGACTCACAGAATCTTACAATAGGAAAATATATGTTATTGCTATGTTTACATGTGTATGCGTACATACATGCAACTGTTTGCATAGATATATATACCTTTATGTATATAGGATTATGCATTGTTTAAATTATTTTACACCTTCAGTAAAAACTCACATTGCAACTATTTTATTTTACAATAAAAATTCGTCTTCCGAAACTTCGGCTTCTACTGATTGTGGCATTGCAGCATGTGCGCCTTCGCTTTCAGCGTCCCTTTCAAGTACATTCTGATTTCCTGAAACAGATACGAGTACCGTAGGGTTTAAATTTATTATAAAGAGAAAAGAAGAGGGTTATTTGTAATAAGTATGTACCTGATTCTCTTGATTCAATGTTGCTGAAAATTAAGGGAGTGAAATTTAGGGATTGTTGCAAGAATTCCAAAATTTTTCTTTGCACAAGTCTCTCATTCTTAGACAATACTGCTCTTTCCAAATTTTCCCACCCAATAGGCAGCCATTTATCCAGATCGGATGTGATTTGCTGTTTTCTACAAATACCATTTTCTAATTGCCTATATTTGGTATGGTAACTTCTGGTAATATCCAATGTTCCACCTATAAAAAAATTAATTTATTTAATGCTTTGTATAAGATCTTCACTGAATATTAATTGGGAAAAGTGAAATATCTTCATATTTATAGTTATGAAATGAACTATTTACTCACGAATAAAATTGTAGAAGGACGGTTTAATGCCTAAGAATTCCTGTGAAAACAGATGGTAGCGTTCTTGAGCGTTATTAGTCCTATTTGCTGCTTTGTACACGCAAAACACATTAGCGCCCCCTTTTGCTATCCACTCTCTATAAAAATACAGAGACAATGGAGAGACAAAACTAAATACTTCCTCATTATCTTCGATATCTTCTATTAGCATCGTATATGCAGGTTCGATGAGATCTACAGGTAGCAATGCCAAATTGATTAGCATCCTAATGAATTTCTCGCACTTGGTGCGATCGGTACTACTTAAATTGGAAATGCCGCTCTGCATTCTCATCTCACGTGCTTTTTTTCTAATGCTCTGAAAGATTAATATAAATGTAGTTTAAATTATGCCTAAACTATGATTAAGTAATATTGTAGTTGCACCAGACTTACATAGACAAAGTGAAAGTAACATCCCTGTGTATGGCAGTCAGGGAAGATTTCTTTAATGCTGCTGTACAAGCCGCATTCAAAATCTGTAATGAAAGTTTTCGGGTTCATTCCTGGAGCTAGATTAGCCTTGACAAGTTTGATCGTTTCCAAATACAGCTCTTTTGTCTTGTTAGACATCAAGGCCCACGCAAAAGGAAATACCTACAAAAAGATTAGTAAATTTAATGAATTAAAACAATAAAATATAATGTTATTATGTATTGCAGGCAATATTTAATTATTCTAGATTTCATTAAATATTATTAATAATAAAACTAACTTTGCCATATTTCTCTGTCATCATAGTAAAGAGCTGGTATACCCCTTTTACTTTCGGCTTCGTTTTGTATGTTGCGTCAGCAAAATAGTCCGTCGCACCTTCAGTGAGATATGTAGCAAAATTCTTGAAACCAAAAACCACGCATTTCGATTTATTAATTTGGTTGCAGTAGCTGAATACATCTAATTGAAACTTTATGTGTTCGCCGTCTTGATTGATGAAAAAATTCATCATTTTTTGCCACTGCTCCTGGTTTTTCAGTATGTGCTCCATATCATCTAGCCCATCCGGAACTTCAGGTTTGCTATTGGCGATCCAGTTTTCTAACGTTTTTTTAATGTCTTCAAATGACAAATATTGCGATTCTTCGGGATATCTGATATGAAATAATACAAACATTTCATAGAGTGTTAAAATGCTATTTAATTATAAGTTAATATTTATAATTATTTGTATGAAACTATAGTATCTGTCTATTACCTAATAAACTTATTTTACTGAAGTTTGAACTATTTTGTATTTATTACCTTCGAACGCATTCGTCATATATTTCCCGCGCAGTTGACATCGAACTTTTGAAAAGTTCAAAAGCTAATTTCCTCATGTTTGCTTTACATAAATAAGCAGGATCTGCACCGTGCATGTTGTGCTCGGACGTCATGCGAAAAGTGCCATTTGATTCAATCATTCCCTTACCGGAACAAAGACGGTCTTTACAAATTAAGTACCTTAAAAAAAATGAATATTAGTTTATAAATTACCAACAAAAATTAACGGGGCACTTGTTTTCATACAAAATTTAATGATTATGAGACTATTAAACTATTATAACTCTATTAAAGATTCTACATGTAGCCACCAATGTAAGAACCAAGATTATTAAAAAAGTTAAGAACAATATATTATCGCGATTTGTTACAATATTTGGAAAGCAATTATATGAAATTTATAATAAATAGGAACTTACTGCTTTATTTCTCCTCTGGCATTTACATATTTTTTGTTCACATGGTAGACAAAACCATCGTAAAATACGTTGTCTTGTTTTTTTATTTGAACATTAGTACTGGATACAAATTTACGTTTCCTCACCCTTCTTTGAATTGATTGAGACACGTTATTATTCGATTGATTCGACATTGTTGTTATTCACACCGTCAAGATTATACGAGAAATGGGTATAAAGTTTAAATAACAATATGGATATCAATAAATAATTTTCATTTGTTTCAAAATACATTGTTGCCAATAGGATGACAGTAATAAAAAGACAGCCGATTGAACGGAATAGTTACATAAAAAAAAAATGATGATTTTTATCCTGGTTCTTATCGTCCGGTTCCAAAAAAATTGACGGTCAAAGAATCTTAGCCTATAGAGACTCCCTAATTCTGGTCTAAGAAGTAAAATTGATGAAAGTCAGAGCGGTACATAATTAATTGCCATTTAATTATATAAAATATTTCTATGGATTACAACTATGGAAATATACTTGACCTGTAATATACCGTTTATGTAAATACCGCGGAGTTTATTGTTACTATATTATTATTATAATTATCATAGCTTATGTTTATTAAACCAAAATTTCAGAAACTCATTGTTTTCTTCTTTAAATAAATTCCACTTTTAAGCGAACAACTTCTTTATTGTTTTTTTTTTTACATATTCTGCAATGGAAATGATATTGAAGCGATCGGAATGGAGGAGATTATGTGAATTCTATCATTTTGTTCAAAGATCCTTGTCCTTGATAGATCTATTTCATCAATTCATTAGTAACAGGCCGTTGGTTGATTCTAAAACAATGATTTACATTTATCATTATTCAACATTCCCATGATATACCTCTGCCCACGGCATAATACTTGTTCACAAATCCTTTATGATGAATTCCGAAGGAAGGAACTATTATCGTTACTTTAACAATATCTACGATCATCAAAATGTGGAGGAATGAATTTGTACAACTGAAAATCTTTAATACTTTCATTGCTTTATTGATTTCATTTATATATAAGTATATACATATATAGCCCATTTTCTAGGCCTTACTGCTCGGGAAATAGATCTAAGACGTCACATATTTGTAGCTCCCTTGCATCTGATTCGAGCAGGTCAGGATCTCACAATCCGCGTGTAAGATTAATAGATTTTTGTTTAATACCAACAATTTCTCGCACACCTTTACACGATACAATAATATTATATAATACAATAATCGTTTGTTCCCCACGATTTTTGTTTCTGCAAAACAAAACTCCGATTCTATGCAACCTTCGTAAGCGAAGCTTCACGCGAATTTAAAGTTTTACAGATTTTTCTGTTAAATAATACATACATATATAGATTGTTTTGTCTGCGTAAAATACGCAATTTACACGTATACCCGAATGACTCCCAGATAAGAAAGCACTAAAACGATTCATTCTACAGTTTTAAATGGCATAATAATAAGTTTTAACGTTTTCCAACATGTATTTTGCTACTTATAAATTGTTCCATCTTTACGTGCAAGATTTTTCAGCAATGTGCAATATAGGATTGTTATCTAGCTGAAATAATGTTCAAAGATGTCCCAGCTTCATTGGATAAAAACAGTTATAAGAGGCCCTGTGTGTTTTTTTTATAAACGAAATTTAAGAATAGGGAACACTGTCTTTATGTAAAATTGAAAGAAGCGTTTGAACTTAAGCGAGTAAAATTTTTAATTAGATGAGACATTCTTGATAGAGTGAGTTATCTTTCACCCTCCTTCATTTTTCTACCATCTTGAAAATGACCCAGGACACATTCTTAAATCGTCGAGGTCCATCAGTCCGTAGAACCAACTTATTTCTTAAATGATGCGAATGAATTAATTTTCCAGATTTATGAATGCCTGTCGTATGTCTTCGTGACGTTGATAGAAGTCTGACCAAACCCCTTTGCTTCACCGTCTTTTATAGGCTCCTAAGAGAGATAGATAGTTAGATAGGCATATGATATGCAGTAATGTGAAAATAGTCGTAATAAATTTACCTTAAACCTCATAGAGCTAAGCTGATGGAGAATATTTACCATATTATCGCAAATCACGTTCCACATAATTTTATTCTTCTTTAACTGAGCTGTTGATTCTACGGCGTGCCTAGACATATCGTAAAAAGCGATCATATTTCGAAATATTCCGACGATTTTATAGAATGGACGGAGAAACGATCGTACGGCGAGTAACTAGAAAGAAAAAAGAAAGTGAAATTTACGAATTGACACTCTTAAAAAATATGCACGTTATATACTCGAATCGTTGCGATTACCTTTTTTGTTACAAGAAGTCGTCCTTCAACAACTTGACAATTTCCAAGGTTATTCTGTCTATTTGAACTGGGGAAGCTTTATCGATCAATTGCACGATTTCAAACATGTTCTATTCTTCCTGAAGAATCTCATAAACTTTTGCTCTCAGTAGGACAAATTCAGGAAAGTCCTTGTCGTAGAAATTGTTCGAGACTGTTAAATATTTACTGCAGGAGATTACATCCCGTGCTTTACGAGTGTTCTCGTAAATAATTCCAAATAAATCAAGAGCAGTGATGTGGCTGCCAATTTTAACATTTTATTGCTTCAATTCACAGGATGTGTAATATGAGACAAGCAAAACACATTAACACCCTTTGGAATACAAATGGAGCTAGTGAGCTTATTTTTATGTCTTTGAGTGTGTGCTGAATGCCATGGAAGATGCTGCCAAGAATATCAGGCCATAATTCAACAGACAAGAGCTTTGCTGTTCTGAGCACTCGATCCCCTACAGTCACACCACTAGTTCCCTTGTACACCTATAATAAGTATATATGTATTTAGATAGGTTGAGATTTTTTAAAAGAGATTGACTCATAATAACCAGAAATATATTATTTCCTGAATGGTAGCCATATCACCTAAACGGATCTCTTCTACTGATTCATAATAATCTACTCGTACCAGCTTGTATACAGTTGAACCAGAATCTTTTTTGCTATAACAACTAAATTTAAAAATGAAATATTATTATAACGATAGATTTCAATAAATAATTGTATTAATATAATGATAAAAATAATTAGCTAACCGGGGCTAGAAGCTGCATAGATATATCCAAACTTTTTATCTCTCACCCAATTTTCAAATTTTAACAGACCACGACCCGTCATTGCAAAATATTATCTGAAAATAAACATAAGATATATAAACATAATTCTTTATGAAGATGTTCTTAACCAGTTTTAGAAAAAATATACAGTCCCTGTGGTCTTGTGATGCATAGCTTTTAAAATAGCTTAAATAAAGTTTACTCACAAGTACTCGTAACAGCTTGCCATAATGCATCATCCATATTAACTAAAATCGCACATGCAACAATAATAAAGTTCCATCGTATAGCCAATATTTAGGTAATCTTGTGTCTTCTTGGACCTTTTCATTTCAAGTAATCCATTAAAACCTTCATGAATGAAGAAACTTATTTTGCTTTCTATATATTAAAATACAGGAAGCAATCTGTAACATACAAGACACAAAGAATCAATCTCTTTTAAAATAAAAGAATTATATAATTTCATATGATATACGAAATAGTCATCTGATATTTGTTCATCGTGACTTGTTTATGATTACAGTTCGCACTAGTAACAGCAAGTGCACTTTTATGCAACAAATTTGAGCTCTTTATTGTTCCTCCACAACTGATTATTTCTGCATTTTATTAATAACATAACCTTCCCCTGTCAAACTATTTTCTATACACCGTTTAAGCTAATATCAATCCGAGCACGCAAAATACCGACGTTACCGACATGCCGTTCCGACAATTTCTGCGGTTCAATTTACCCGGCCTGAAGTTAGCGTTTTTCTGCGAAAATCTCTTTCTGCGAAAATAGGTTTCTGCGATCTGCGGGTGGACCGGAAGCCTAAATCCAGAATACCGTTTCCCGCCAAACCACTACAATCCTGCCCCTCCTCGGACCCTGTCCCTCCCCTTCCTCAATAATCGGAATCCCCTAGGAGTGGACGCAAGGGAAACAATTAATACATAAAGACGCAAGAATTTCTTTTGGTTTACCATATATTGTTACAGGTTTTTCTCTTTATACAAATATTTCTTAATTCCTAAACTTAACCTACGCCAGCCCGTGCCACTCCAGCACCTCCTGCTCCGTGAGTTCTGGCTCCCACTCGCTCCAGGAATCTCCCATCTGGAGGTTGATCCTCCTCCATCCGCTGTCCTGGAGCCAGCGTAGCCCCAGGAAGTCGAAGTCCTCCCTGAAGGACCAGGTCTCCAACAATCGGTCAGCCAAGTCATCGTTGGCAGCCCGGGGGGACCTCCTTTCTTCCCGGATCCACCTGATCTCCTCCAGATCCAGGACCACCACTAAAACGAAGACAACAAATTATAACCTCAATAACCATTCACTGTAGCCTAATTTCAACCACCTATAATTATCACATTACTTACCAGAGCGAGTGTGTACCGCCACCCCTCCTGCAAACCGCCTTCCGCCAAAACTTAGGAGACTCGGATATCTTCTTCTTGCCATTTTCCCTTCTCAACGGAACAGTCCCTTTCTACTTTGTCAACACTGTAACCGGCTGGTCTGGAGTTAATCAGAGTACAATATCGTTCCTTACCAAAACCTCACTTTTATACCAAATTTCCCACTCCGCTTGAGATTGCAACACCAACTTCGTGACACACGAAATTCACTGCACTACACAACCGATATTACCATGACGACTATTATAAATATATTATTTATAATGATGCTAAGCCTCACGCAGATCTCCTGGACCCATGCATACAACATCACTCACCTGAAACACAATCCCGGTATCTTCTTCGAAAAAATCGCAACCCTACAGTACTATCCTGTGCTATGGAAGGTCGCCACAACCATTGACATCGCCAATTTGACTAGCCAAGCCCCTAATCTCGGACAATTCTACGACGCTCTCTTCTATGTGTGCAAGGGCAACATCTCTTGCATCAATGACAGTAAACTCGAGGAAATCGGACGCAAAATTGTTGACACTGAACTTTTTGCTTCAATACTTCGCCGAGGCTTACATCCTACGGACCTCAATCGGAACCGTAGAAGCGCTCCTCTAGGATTCGTAGGAGGACTCTCTAAAACCCTTTTTGGTACCTTGACTGAAGAAGATGGCGAATACTACACCAGCGAAATACTAAAGCTACAGGAAAAAGGAGCACACACCGCCCATTTGTTGGAAAAACAGACGCACGTGGTACAGTCGGAATCCTCCGCCTTGCACCTTTCTATCACTAGCCTAAATAACCATACCCAAGAGCTTCAAGAACAAACCAAGGCCTTGGCTGACGCTATCGCTCTCACCGATGACGCCCTTGAAAAAGAAAAACACGCGAGGGTACATCGAGATTATATCCGGCAAATGGAAATGTACACAGACCAATACAGGACCAGTATTTTATTCCTTGTGGATGCTGTTCTCTTCGCGCGTCGTGGAATTTTGCACCCCATGATACTTACACCAACCCGGTTACAACAAGCCTTGCAGGAAGCCACCCTCAAGACCGGATTTTCCCTGCCCTTCGATGAAGAAGAACTAATGATGGAGGACATCCAAGAACACTCTCACCTACACGTTAATCATTACAAAGGACAACTGATGGTCGTCATTGAAATTCCTCTCCTCAACAAGGAAGAATACCATCTGTACAAAACCTATCCTTACCCAACCCACTATAACCGTCCCGATAACCAAACTATCACTACCTTTATTCAACCTGCATATCCCTACCTGGCAGTCTCCTCTTCCCAACGCTTCTACACCCCCATTCCTTCCGAATCTCTCTCCCATTGCTTCCATCACCTGAAAACATACTACTGTGCTCCTGGAGCACCTCTTCATAAGATCGCGTATAACCAAGAATGTGAACTATCCATTCTCCAGCACCATGACACTACCCAATGGACTGGTTGCGACATCAGGGTCGCCTCATTCACCGGTCCCTTCTGGACACCTTTGGTACAACCTCGAACCTGGTTATATTCTCTACCAAAACCTGAACAAATCACCCTCATCTGCCAAGGAAACGTAAGAGGATCTGAAACCATCTTTGGAGATGGAATTATACAATTAGAAGCAGGATTCTTCGCGGACACTACATCTACTCAGCTACGATCACTGCAAACCCTGATGATGTCCGATGTTACTCACTTCGAAGCTCTAGAGCCGATGTCTCTCCCTGAACTTCTACCCGAAGGTCACATACCAGCTCTACAGAGATTGATAAAAATACAGCCTATTAAAAGTAAACCATTGGCAGACTGGAATCTGTCCAAAAACAGCGTAGCCCTCAAGGACATAGCCCGAGAAGCAAAAGACCTATAGAGTCAAGATTCTACCACCTTTAGAGCATCTATCATCTCATATGCTTCATCCGGATCTCTTTTTATATTCATTATATAAATTGCTGCGGCCCTGTGGTTCAAACGCAATCCGACACCTGCGCGTGCCAGCCCGACGTCAACCACCTCCATCCGAGTCAAAGCACTCCAACGATGGCAGCCGAGAGCATGCCAATGCTTCCTGTACGCACCGTCAGCATGCCATTTCCACAAACGATTCGCCACACGCAGAGTATGCCCTACATGGAACCAATATCAATGCCACGGGACTCGCTACCCTTTAGTTAATAAGCACCAAACTCTTCTAAAAAATTTTCGGCGGTTGGCCTACCCCATACTTCTTGTCCTGGAAACATTGACCCCCAAAGGACAATGTTTCAACTAAGGGGGGAGATGTAACGTAGGGGTCAGCCACCTCGCCGAACCAAAGTAGATCGCACGCGTCCGTGTGCAATACCGGTAGTATTGCACATTGCTGACGCCCGGAATTCTTTTCCGGAAATGCGTAAAACCTTGGGCGTCGGCCGTGGATGTGGAGATTTTTGGTTATCGTGTGCCGAAAGATCATGGCGCCACTGACAATGCATGACCTACTAAGCCTCCTACATATATGCGAGTTCCGCGACCCTCGAGTCGAGTCTTATTCTGTGTAAGCTTAGCCGCTGCCGTATAATCCGCGTTCCAAGGTCGCAACTCTAGTGTTCATTCCACGGGAGCAGAGTACTCCACCGTATTCTAACAAACCTCTTGCCCAGTCGCCGTGTACTGGTAGTTAAGTCTAATAATAGTAAATCCGAACCAAGTCGTGTAGAAATCATCGCGAGCGTGTATCTTTCAGTCGTGCCTAACACGTACCGTTCTGAAAGATAACAACAACTACTACGAACTGATCATAGTTAACTAGTGCGTGTAACCCACAACCATAAGAGAGTCTAGTCTCCCTAATAGTTGTGACGAATAGTCAATAAGCCTGCGTATGCTGCTACAGCATAATTAGCGTTTACTGTAAGTATAATTGTAATACCTGAAAATACAAAGTTTTGTGTCAAACTTGCTGTTCCAACGTATGTTTATACATACTATCATTCACCCCGAATCTTGCCAAATCATTACATTCTTACCGCTCGGAGTGTAATACTTTAGTATACTGTACTGTGAGTCGCAAAGCTCAGTCGGCGTTTCTACTGACCCAGACTCTAGTGTCAAGTCAGCCGAAACTCGACCGATAGGCGGCCACGACTACCCAGTACGTAACAAAGGTCAAGACCTCTTAGAAGAGTTGAACGTGGAATTGATACGCTGCGCTGGCTCAACTGTAAAAATGGTTGATAAGCTCGCGGATTCATTTGATTAGGTCAAGTCCTCTTAGGAGGGAGAATTCGCTTGTTTTAGCTGACCAGGCGCTAAGTACAACAGCTGTTCGGAGTTGATTGGCCCACGAGGCATCGGACCGCTCTGCACTTGTAAAATGTAGAAGTTTGTAGAAATTCCCCAGCTCGGATAAGTGTAAACACCTTTGTAATTGAAAAGTAAATAAAGATCAGTTTTCAAAAGTTAATGGTTGTTTATTGAACTTGATTTGGATGTGCTATAGCTATAATAAGGCCTTGACCTTGTTTTGATTCAGTTAAGTTTGGCACAGAAGGGGAACGATGGACAATATCTATGTACTGAACTATATAGTAGGTTAGCAGGTGCAGGAGAGGGGAGCTGGATTGGTAGCAGCGTTCATAGATCTGAGGGCGGCATTCTACACGGTGAACAGGAAGATATTATGTGAGGTTTTAGCGAAGGAAGGCAAAGTGAGAGACTGAGGTGGGGAATAAGGGATTTCTACAGGGAAACTAAGTGCGAGGTGAGGGTGGTTAGGGAAAGAAGTGGGCAGTTCTGGAAGGCGAGGGGAGTGAGGCAGGGATGTCCTTTAAGCGCGAAGTTGTTTATATTGTATACAGCAGAGTTAGAGAAGAGATTTAAAAGGAAAGGGAGAGGAGGGGTGGGAGTGGATAACATTAAGATATTTGAGCAACTATATGCAGATGACATAGCGCTGCTAGCGGTAGATGTGTGTGATCTGAAGCTGATGATAGAGGAGGTGGAGAGGTTTATGGCAGAAAGAGGGTTGGAAGTTAATGTAGATAAAACAAAGTTGATGAGAGATTTGGGAAGAGGATGAGGGGGGAGTTGAGAGTGGAGTGGGGAGGGAGAAGGTTAGAGGAGGTAAGAAAGTTTAAATACTTGGGTTGTGTATTTAGAAGAAACAAGGCGCAGGATGGGCATTTGGAGGAAAGAGTGAGGAGGGCAATGGTTGCACTGAGGGAAGTATGGGGAATAGGGGAAACGCTTTTTGGAAGGGACGTAGGGGGGCAGAAGGATGTGGCTCTTTGTCAGGCTGGTTTGGCCGGTGATGTCATACGGAGTGGTGATATGGGGTTGGAGGGAAAGGAGGGGAGTGGAGGGACTGAATGAGAGAGCGATAAGGTGGATACTGGAGGTGTAGGTGGAGACGCCGGGGTACATAGTGAGGGAGGATATGAAGAGAGAAAAAAGCAGGATCTAGGTGGGAATAGAAGAGGGCAGGTTTTCTGGAAAGGTATGAGGAAAGAGGGGAGGAAGGTGTGGGATGAAAAGGGGAAAAGGAAAGTGAGGGAAAGTGGATCAGGATGAAAGGAGTGATGAGGAAAGAGGAGAAGGAAGAAGTGCTGAAGAAAATTGTGATGAGCAGGTATAATAAGTGTTATAAGGAAGTGGTGGTGGAGGGGGTACCGAAGTATTTGAGGGAAAAAGAGGATGAAAAGAGGAAGAGGAGCATAGCGAGATACAGGCTGTGAAATGAGATGAGAGAGGAAAAATACTGGTTGGAAGAGGATGAAAGAAAGTGTAGAGTTTGTGGGTGGGGAGTAGAGAGTTGGGAACATATGTTAGAGGAATGCAGGGACGGACGGGATATAGGGATTGGAGGAATAAGAGGAAGGATTAGGGAGATATTAGAAGATGATGGGGAAGGTGAAAGCTGGATGAGGGAGGAAATAGATAGGAGGAAAAAGGTGGAAGAAGGAGCGAATGAGAGTGGAACAAAGTCAAGTATGAAGGGAACTTGAGAAGGAAGATGAATGGATGGAAAGAAGGAGTGAATGGTCCTCTCTCTCTAGAATGTGAGTAGATGAAAGGGGTGTAACGAGAAAGGTGGAGTGTGGGCCACGATGTCCAATATTAGTATTTAAGTATTAGATGTAAGGCAAATGTATTAGTTTAAGGAATATGTGGCGATTGTAATTTATTTTTATAATGTGACGAAGTGTGCATGGAAGATGGTCCACATGTACCCCGCAAGGGCGAAAAAAAACAACTGAACTGAACTGAATCAATTTATGACAATGGAGCTTGTGGATAGTTATGTACACTGCCGTTCAAAAGTTTAAAACCACTTGAGAAATGTAGTTCAAAATCAGTCACTTATTTAAACCCGCATAACTTCGTAATGAGGAAAGATACAATAAAATTCAAAAAACCGTTGGAAAACTGATAAAATTCTACATACAGTGGAATTAGCTCCATGCACGGAAAACGTGTAGTTATGGAATTACAATTAAATAAAAATGCTGCTAAATTTAAAATTTTTATTTTTTCGTTACGTCAATTCAACTTGTTGTAGCACTTGCAATAATTATGGTAATTATGTGAAACTTTGGTGACATAAAGTTCAAAGTTTCATCTATAATTTGAACTTTCAAACGACACGATATTCATTTTATTTTCTTATTTTCATAACTTTTTCTGAGTAATGTCGAGAAAAATTTTTGACCAAAAAACAACTGTCCAAGCATTTGAAACAATTTCAGATTGAAGAATCTGTCGCTATTAAACGACCTATTCTACTTGTTTCATATTGCACTTTTATTCAATTGACATAAAACACCATTAATTTTTAAATTAAATCAACAAAAGCAGAGTAATGATTAATCGAATCTATTTTATTAATTCTAATATTTACAATTATCATATTTCTTTTAACTGAATAAAAGTGCAATATGAAACAAGTAGAATAGGCGTTTAATACCGACGGATTCTTCAATCTGAATTTTTTTCAAATGTTTGGACAGTTGTTTTTTGGTCAAAAATTTTTCTCGACATTACTCTGAAAAAAGTTATGAAAATAAGGAAATACAATGATTATCGTATCGTTTGAAAGTTCAAATTATAGATGAAACTTTGAACTTTATGTCACCAAAGTTTCACATAATTACCATAATTATTGCAAGTGCTACAACAAGTTGAATTGACGTAACGAAAAAATAAAAATTTTAAATTTAGCAGCATTTTTATTTAATCGTAATTCCATAACTACACGTTTTCCGTGCATGGAGCTAATTCCACTGTATGTAGAATTTTATCAGTTTTCCAACGGTTTTTTGAATTTTATTGTATCTTTCCTCATTACGAAGTTATGCGGGTTTAAATAAGTGACTGATTTTGAACTAAATTTCTCAAGTGGTTTTAAACTTTTGAACGGCAGTTTACTTTCAGTATTGACCCTACAAAAAGAGCTAGGTAGAAGCCAATAAGAGTTATTTCAAGTGGACTCTATAAGCACTCTATGAGAATTTTATCATGGATTTTACCAACTAATTTCAATTAAAATCTGATGATGTGAAATCTTAATATAAATATTTTTTAACATCATAAATAAACCAATAAAATTGATATGCATTACTTATTTGTAAAAACTTATTAAATTCAAATAGAGTAATTCGGGGTAACTGTGCGCAGCGGGTAGGTGTGCGTATTCCCTGTTTATTTGAACGGGAGAACTGCGGTTTTAACATTATTATATCATGTAAACATGTATGAAGAATTGTTAGAATTAAATAAAAATCTTTTCTTTCTAGCATATATATATAAATTTGATTTATTTTTACAATCGATTAATAAATACATTTTGTTTGTGATATAATTAATAAAATTTTATACGATGTACCACCTAGTGGCTTTTAAAGGATGTACGCGAGTCTGAATAATATTAATATTAAAATATTAGGAGTATCTTAATCTTAAATGAAAACCGATAAACATCGAGTATTTAAAGAATACAATACTTGAAACATGAAATGTTATTTCATAGTTCCATATTGTTATCACTCAATATCGTGGATCAAATAACTTTACTGTAGGTTAATGTAAGCGAGCTGCATTTTTGCAGTCTACCGTGTTCTCTCATTCTGCAAACATAGATCATCGCCCGTATAATTTTGACATTGACAATAATATGGAACTTTCAAAAGATCACAGATATGTAAGTATTCCTTTTAGTGACTTGAAATTTGTCACGTAATTTTCATTCAATACAGGGTCTTTTCCTAACAGCGGAGCATAGGAGATTCGTGTTAGTTGACTATAGCACTTGGAATGATCGAATCTGAGAGCGCTGATTGGTCAATATTGCGTAGTACCAACATATAATAGGCCATTACCAATAGTTGGATACAAAAAATGAGGTTCATCCGCCATTTTGGTGTGGAGAAATGTTTATATGCTGATCGTAGCAGAAAGAGGTGTAAAATGGAAAAATGACAAATGTTGTCGTTACTAAAGTAAAAATTGAATGATTTGAATGAAAGTGAAGATTATTCGTACTTTCCATTCAATATTTTCAATTTTTACTTTAGTAACCTTACCATTTGACATTACTCCATTTTACACCTCTTTCTGCTAGGATTAGCATGTAAACATTCTCCACACCAATATGGCGGATGAATCTCATTTTTTGTATCCAACTATTGGTAACGGCCTATTATATGTTGGTACTACGCAATATTGACCAATCAGCGCTCTCAGATTCGATCATTCCGAGTGCTATAGTCAACTAACACGAATCTCCTATGCTCCGCTGTTAGGAAAAGACCCTGTATATCGCTTCTTCATTATTTTTTTTTCAATTACTTAAGAAAGTTATTGATCAATTTATGTGCTGTATATATTATATGCATTATATATTTGTATAAAAACACTTTAAGTTCGATTATTAATGATAATATGAATTATATTTTAGAAATATGAAGACGAAAAGAACGACTGGATCTACGATAAAATCAATAAACCGGATGCTTCTAGAAATAAAAAAGCAGAAAAAAAACTCATTTGATGAACCGAACTATTCAAAAGATCCCGCTAATTGCTGGAGAAACACGCGAGTAAGATATATCCCACAAAAAACAGACTTCGCCTGTAAAAAAAGGCGTCAAGTACATAAACCATTTAGCATAAATAATATAGTAAAATTATCCAATTAAAAAAAGTAGTGAAATCCAAATATTAGGCAAGTGTATTTTTTCAACTTAGCAAAAGTTAAATTTTTGAAAAAAAAAAGGAACAACAAAGTTACTTGCCGGGCCCGTAATGTCCATGCACAGTGGGAAATTGAATCGTGTGTGAGATTCAGCTATAGCGTAGCACAGCAAATTTCATGTTAAAATACCGAGTGAAGTTAGCCGAACCACATACGATTCTATTTCTCACTGTGCATGGATATTACGGACCCGGCAAGTAACATTTTTGTTCCTTTTTTGTCGAAAATTTAACTTTTGCTAAGGTGAAAAAATATACTTGCCTAATATTTGGATTTCACTACTTTTTTTAATTGGATAATTTTACTATATTATTTATGCTAGATGGTTTATGTACTTGCCGCCTTTTTTTACAGGCGAAGTCTGTTTTTTGTGGGATTTCATAACGTTTTGTAAGAGTATAATATTTAAAAAATTAAAAAATTCTTTTAATTTTTCTACAGAATTTAAAGAAAATTTCCACACTTCTCATTTTTTGAAACAGCAGCGCTTAACTAATAAAATAATATATATTAATATTGAAAAAATATCACAGTCAACACATTGAATTTATTGATATTTGTAATGCATTCTGCATAAATGAACTTCATAATTAATGCCCCGGCTACTTGTTTAATGTTTTCAGTTTCACTATAATAAAAGTTTGATTAAATTTTTCATAATCAATAAACATACTTTCAACATATAAAAATAATTAAGTAAAATGTATGTTTTAATTAATTTACATTTTCTGTTTATCAACATTTGACTTTTATCACCATCTGACCTTGCTAGACTTCACTAGTTTCATCAACTACTTGATTTGATATTGGGGCAAGACTGGACAAGCAATTCGCAAAGCTTTGAATAAACTACAATCAAGCATATATTCAAAGCTGACAAAGTCGTTTTGCATACCACGTTTCTTTTTAGCACCAATTACTATCACATTTATGCTGCTAATTCTTGACAAAGGTGATATAGGAGATAAATTGGCGAGTCGTCCTTATAACATTTCCTGTGCCAGAGTTTTTAAATGTTCGTTTCACTAATTTCTATACACTGTTGAAACTGGTCGGATTTCTGCTGCTGCAAAATGGAGTGGAAACCATTAATTTTTGGACTAAGTTTCAATTGAGAATAAACGTGCATTTTTTCATCCATACCAATGACCAGTATACTGCCTTTGGCCTAGAATACTAGCATAGGTAACAGAGGAAAACAATCAACAGTTATTAACTCAATTTTACAGAATTTCATCCAATGAGTCTCATCCTTAAATTATGGCTGAGCAATCGATGACGTTTTTCTGAATATTGGCTTATTCTTACTTTGCCATTCTTTCAATGCTTGCATCTTTGCCTGTTTTTAGTACCAGAATGCAGGAGTGAAAAGCCCAATTGTTGATTCAACTCCAATAGTCAGTATATGTGCGAACCTTCCTCCTTGGATTTTTAATTTAATTGTACCAAATGTATTTAAGTCAAAGCACAAGAGTAGATAGGCTAGGATGGTTCTATGACCGCGTGGCGAGGGGGTCGGGGTCCCGCGGGGACAAGGGAAGTAGGGGAATTGCCCCCTCTCCTCGTGTGGTTGTGCGCATGCGGTTGTGCGCATTATCGCGTTCCCCCGACGTTAAACTCGTAGGGTACACAAGTGGCCTCCCCCCTCTTACGGTAAGCAGTGAACGCCTTAGAGAGAGAAGGAGAGAAACCGCCATGTGCGAGCCAAGAGAAGCAGTTGGTTACTTTAAACGATAAGACGCGTTACTTAATACATTATCGCGCTCTGCAACAATGTATGCGAAATGGACTCGTACTGGAAAGAGAAAGAGAGAAAGAACATTCGTAGAGAGCGATGCAGTGATCGCTCCCCCTTATTTATGTTACAGTATCTTTGACGATCGTCATATTCATTTGTATATCTATCGTCGCAGATACTTACCATCCGCTCTGTAATAAGAGCGGAGCCTACGTGACCTTAACTTCAGAAAAGTGGTTGGGACGTATGTGAAAAACACGACAACATTCAGAACAGTTTTCAAGCTGTAGATCCCCCTGGAATATTTCAGTCGAAGCATCGTCCGATGTCGGTTGAATGGAAATCTTCAAGGGTTTTATGTTATGATTTACATTTTTTTTTTCTTTTTTATTTGCAATACTTATATATTACAGGGTACAGTGGATTGGTGGAGAGGTAATTGAAGAAACACCAATGTAAGGGAAAAAGCCTTTCGGCATAAAAAACCCTCTTTATTGAAATACAAATTTACTTATAAAAATATATAAATAAACCAGGAATTGTACGTCCTGTAGAATTCCAATAAAAACAGCAACAGCAACAGCAACAGCAACAGCATCTATAATTAAAAAAAATTATTTAAGTAGCTTCTATACTACATTAAAAGCACTCTTTGTCGAACAAAAGTAGTACTACGATTTAATAAATCGCTGCGAGAGAAAAAGTGAATGCGAGATTCCTTCGCTATTAAGCCATTTTTTTTTTTTTTTTTTATATTTTATTAGTCTTTGACTTTTATTAACTCTTACCGATTTGGTGGTGGTGACTGTCTGTCATACAACCCACAAGCTCACATAGGCTGCATATTACGTAACCGTAATAACAATTGCCTCCTACGCGAGACTGCAGGTTGCTCCCCTGCAGGTTGCTCCGCTGCAGGTTGGTCCGCTGCAGGTTGGTCCGCTGCAGGTTGCACCGCTGCGGGCGGCATCTGCAGGGCTACGGGCAGCGAATGTGGTCGCCGCAGTGGCTGCTGGTGCTGCTGCTGTTCAAGTATCAAGCGATACCCTCTTAGAACTGATTGCTGCTGCTGCTGCTGCTGCGGCTGCTGCTGCTGTTCTTCATTATGCCGAAATGGCCTTACTATTGCAACTGGTTTGCAATATTTTTTTTCTAAATCCTTTAATGTTAGTTTCTTGTCAGGTAAGCTTATTGGTCGTGTGGAACTCATGATGTCTCACTGAAGACTGAAGTGAAGAGTGCTCTCCTCTACGTATTCCAGATGAAGTTTACATATCTTTATCAATACATATTAGCTTTCTCTCTCCACTTCGGATGAAGTTTACATCTCATTATCAATGCGGAGAGAAGTTTATATCCATTTCTCAATACGTATTAGGTTTCTTTCCGTTAACTCCAGATGAATTAGTAAAAGGTATATTTACAATAATATTTTTCAATTTATTTGATAAAAGAAATAGTAGAGGTTAATTTACAATGATATTTTTTCAATTTGTTAGATAAAATAATTTAATAGTAAAAGAAAAAGAAATGTGGTGGTTCCTCTTCTTCTTCTCTCTTAGTCTGCTTTGAAGCAATATCTTTTTCCTCCTCCTCCTTCTCCACTACTTTTTTCTCCTCTTCCTTCTTCGTTTGCTTTGACTCAATATCTTTCTCCTCCTCCTCCTCCATTTTTTTCTCCTCTTCTTCTTCCTTCTTCATATCCTTTGACTCAATATCTTCCCTAGTCTCTTTCTCTTCGTCTTTCTTCACTTTATTTTAAAAATACAAACAGGTAATAATAATAATTATGAAAAGGTAAAAAAAAAAGATAAAATAAATACTTACATTCTTCCTCCTCTACTTTTTTCTCCTCTTCCTTCTTCGTCTGCTTTGACTCAATATCTTTTTCCTCCTCCTCTTCCTTCTTCGTCTCCTTTAACTCAATATCTTTTTCCTCAGCCTGTTTTTCTTCGTCTTTCTTCACTTTATTTAAAAAAAAAACAAAGAAACAAACAATAATTATGAAAAAAATGTAAAAATAAATACTTACAGTTTTTATGCAAATAAAGATGCAGTTTCCGTTCATACTCTTCGAAGTAACGATTGAAAAAATCGTTAATTCGATTGACGTATTCCTCTGTCAATTCTCTGGGAAGAGTGGGTGAAAGAGGAACAATATCCTCTTGAATCATGATTAATTTACACTTTTCGCAGCTCATTTTTTTTTCCTGTGTGCAGCACCGACAACGGTATAAGATTGAATGAAGAATTGAGGACTTGTGTTCTCCTCTTTATTTGTCTAAATAGTTTTTAAAGAATCACATATTTGCTTTTATCCACTTGGCAGAAACTGACACCTCCTCGTAAGGACAGTGGATACGTTCATTGTCCAAGTTCTTCTCTCGAACGTGTAAATTGCACGGAGTTTTTTCAAAATCATATAATTTAATTAAATCCTTAAACTTAGGACAACCATACACTTCTAAATTAATATTATCCACATTCATCCTATTCAATAGATTTTTTTCAATGTTCCCTCCCTTGTAGGCTACTACGGGATTCTCGCACGTTAGGCAACCTCTAATAAAATATTCCACATCCTCCTGCTCGTATTTCTCGAATCCCGTATCACTATATTTTATACCATGAACCATATTGAGCAAATACCACACAGTTTTTTTGTCTTTCTCACTAAGATTTTTCATACTGTCACGCAAACGAAACGATGCGTAAGAAATTTGGTTACTTTTTAAATCAATTATAGCTATATCTTTATATTTAAGTTCTTTTTTATAAACTAAGAAACCTTCTACATCCATTATGTGAGTTATTCTATACATTGTTGCGCTCGTGCTATTCTCGATGAAGAAAAAAACTGAAATGAAACATTCGAAGAAATATCTCCGTAGAGAGAAAGATTTTATCGTTTCTTTAAAATATAAAGTTACATTTGATAAGAAGTCCTTTCTTTCTTAATCTCTAGAAGATATTTTTTTTCCTATTGTATTATACTGTGAAGAAACTATAGGTAACAATGGGGAAAAAATTTTCTTAGAAATTATCCCCTCCTTTTAAAAACATTAAATTTTAATACGTTATTTGTTCCCCTGTTGGAGGGGGAAAAAAATTTTCTTAAATGCGACAAAAAAAAGATCGTTCATTCTTGCATCGAGCGATTGACGACGACGACGACGACGACGACGACGACGACGATAATGACACCGACATTCGTTGATTTTCAAGGTTTTGTATTGACCGACAAGAGTTTTATAGTTAAAGAATTTGCGGTGTTGCGTGATAATGAAGTGTATCACAATGTATTTTCACCATCATTTCAAGAAGCTTGGTTGAGCGATCTCGAGAGAGAACAGAATGAGTAAGTATTTTTTTTTTTAAAAATGTAATGTTTTGTATATAATTTTTTCTTTTTTAAAGTTGGCTTTATTTTAATCGACATGGATTCAATTGGACCGACGGTCATTCACCTTATTACAAGCATAAAGATGTAGTAAGAAAGTATGTAACGTCGTACGAGGGAGAGGATTGGATTTTCGTGAAAGGACGGGAGAAATATGATTGGTTGAGAAAAATTTGCAACTTAGAAAATATATACAATGCGAAGGAGTGTGAGTGGGGTAAATTTAGTCTTGGATGGAGTAAAAATTTCGAACCACCGTTACCCAAGTGTATGAATCATTATGGTATATGTTCACTGCAAAATGTTTACATTATGAAATCTGTATATGATCAATATATAAAGGAATAAAAGACTTCTGAAAAAAAAAAAAAAAAACAATGTATATCAATGTCAGTATGCATCTCGGACGAAACAATGGGATGTGTAGATACCCCTACTTCCATTCTCTATTCGATATATATAAGCGTTACTCTTCGCGAGAGACGCATTCGCAATTATTAATTTATTGTTGTTGTTGTTCACCGTATGACATAGTCATTTCTTTAAGAAACACACAAAATGTCGACGGAATTGCGAAGAAAATTTTTTACAATTAATAGTGCGAATGAGTACGACGCGTGGGTACTGGAATGTCGCGAGCATATTCGACGATTGAGCAGCGCGGATCAAACTTTACCCGTTGGAACGCGTCAGAAGAATTTCGCCGAAATCGCGTGTATAAAGTGTCTGTTGCTACGAGCGCAGAGAGAATTGAATTATATTAAATCAGGGGCTGGTTGTAGCAATGACGTACAAGGACTTACCTGGGAGGAGCTTGATTCAGCGTTTCGAAGTCGAATATGCAGCGGCATGGTAGTTAATAGTAATTATATAGAGCCTAAGGATCTTTTAGTAGACGCGGAAGTATTAGTGCGTACGCGTATAGATAAGGTATTTGTTAGTGCAAATAGTGTTAAGGTTAATTGTGTATTTAACGGACAATTCATCTCTAAGGACCAGAGTGATGATAAAAACATTAGTACGACTAATGCTACATTGTATAAGACTGATAATTTTAGTGATTGGTATAGGAAAAACATTTTAGACGTTATTATACAAAAATTAAGTGAATTTCAAGAGCGTGATAGTGGATGGACTTTGCACAAAATTAATTATTTACTAGTTAACATTAATCGTTTTAACCCGTTCCACGCGGGTTGTAAAATTAATCTGCCATCCGCTATCACGAGTAGGAAAGCTCTGATAAATTTAGAAACCAGTGATAATGCACTTTTCGCGTGGTCCGTGACGGCGGCACTCTATCCGGCAAAACCTACGGCTAATCCAAAGCGCACGTCCTCTTATCCACATTTTCGGACGGTTTTAGACGTCGGTAGCCTAACCTTTCCGACTACGCTAAAACAGATTCCGAAATTCGAGGTGGATAACGACGTGTCGGTGAACATCTTCACCTTGGAGAATGAAGAGCAAAATAGCGACGCAAAAAGCAGAATTGTGCCTCTTCAGGTGACGAAGAAGAAGAGATCGAGGCATGCTAATCTTCTTCTCGTCAACGATGAACAGGGAGCTGCACATTTTATGTGCATAAGGAATCTCTCGAGACTGGTGCGAAGCCAATTCACCAAGAGAGAAAATGCTCATTATGTATGCGATCGGTATGTATTAATAATAATAATAATAATACTGAAAAAATACAAATATAACTGCATATGTTTTATATTAAATTTTTTAGATGTCTCCACTACTTCCGCACAGTGGAGAGGCTCGAGTCGCACGAGCAGGATTGCGCGCAGCTCAACGATAATCTCCGCTTGATGTTGCCGAGCAAAGCCGAGGATCGCTGGGTTTCCTTCAAGAACATCAAAAATGGGGAACGAGCGCCATTCGTCGTATACGCGGATCTCGAGTGCATATTATTGAAAGTTGAACAATCGAACAGTAGTAGTAGTAGTGATATTTATCAGAGACATGAACCTATTAGTGTAGGCTATTATTTAAAAAGTGCTCGCGATGCGTCACTCTCGAGGTACGACGCTCGTCGGGGTGCCGACTGCATCGAATGGTTCGTACGCGAGCTCGAGAACATTGCGCGCATCGCGAGCGAGACGCTAAGTACTATCGTGCCCATGCATAATCTTAGTCTTAGCGAACAATTGCGTCACTATAATGACCCCAATTGTCATATATGCAAAAAGCCGTTTCTTCCGAATCAACTACGAATTCGCGATCACGATCATCTGACCGGCAGATACAGAGGACCGGCTCACAATAATTGTAATTTAAATTTCAAAGATTCGCATGTCATTCCAGTAATTTTTCA